>NC_050087.2:11027803-12345369 GCF_009764565.3 Dermochelys coriacea
CACATACCCAAACATGTATACACACCCCCTACACCATACATACACAAGCAAGAAATATAAATAAAGCTGGCCTCTCCTGGAGGGAAGTTGTGCAGGGGGATTAGGTGCATTTCCATGATGCCCTGCAGTGAGCACCCTCAGGCAGCTGTGCCTGGGCACCTGGCACACTGAAATCAGTGCTGCAGGTGCAGGCTCTGTAAGGCACAGCAGCATCAGGTATCCCAGCAATACCCAGGGAAATGCCAGAGCTGGCCTGGGTACGAGAGGGCAAATGATGCTTTGAGCTTAGCTTGGGGCCAGTCTGTCCATGTGTTGCACTTTCATGGGATCCATATGGGGAAAGGCACATCCAGGGAATCACCTACCAGCCCTGAGCACCCACCCAGCAGGGCCCCAGCTTGGAGCTCTGTCTGCTAGTTTCCAAGGAGGCTGCACTGCATGGAAGCCAGTGGCCTTGGTGCACCCTCTGCACTAGCCTCCCCATCTCTGTAATGGAGAAGCAGCCGCAAAGAACTCCAGGCCCCAATCTCTTGCCTCATGCTGGTCTGTCCACGTGCCATGGGATCCCAGGGCTGCAGCCCAGTCTCCCCTCACTGTTCCACCAAGAGCTGCAGCCGAGCAGGATTGGGGGCAGCATCCAGGCTGAGGGAGCCTGGAGTAAAGAGCCTGGAGTATTGTCAGGTTGGGGGAGGATGTAAATGTGGCACCAAGATACTAACTAATGCCATGGCAAGCTGAGAGTGAGGTGCCATGACTGGCACAGCCCCTCCTACTCCCTGGCAGGGTGCAGTGGATTGTGGCTTCTGTGTAAAGCAGCCCCGGAGCAGAGCACACATGATGGAGGTCAGGGACCCTTGTCAATACTCTAACCCTATGCAGGGGGACGCCTTGCCTGGGATGGTGGGAGGCCAGGAACAGGCCTTAGGCCTAGTTCTCTCCTGGCCCAAGGCTGCCCCCACCCAAGTGGCACACAGGGTGGCACTGTGTATCAAAACACAGACAGCAAGACCAGTCCCACAGCAGACCAGACTGAGCCCACTGCAGCCAGAGCCCTGGGGCAGCTCTGACACCCATCTTCCTGAGAACCAAGTCAAACTCCCACCTGCAAGGAAGGCTCCACCTGGGATGCTAGAAGGGGCATCAAAACTCATCACCCTTGGGGGCTGGGAGGGCTGTTGCCCCCTAGAGAGGCTGGAAGGCTCCCTGCTGACCAGAAATACATGCCACGGGAGGGATAGGTACATAGTGCTCCTGACCCACCCCTGTGCCCCGCCCAGGGCCTGGAGCTGCCTTCCTGACTAGCCTGAAAGAAGCTGCTATTGGCACACCTCCTATGGCCTGGGAAGCCCACTTCCAGGGTCACACAAGCAGTACCCACAAACTTCTGCTCCAGCCCAGCCAGGGGACAGGCTCAGGCTCAGAGGCTGATTCTTTGGCTTCTGAAATGCAGAGGAAAGGAGGGCACTGCTCCCCCTGCTCTGTGCACTCCCTGCACATGGTATTGCCCCAGGGCAGAGAGCCAGGCCAAGGGAATGCCAGGATCCAGGCTCCTCCCAGCCTGTCACACAGGGCTGTGAAGCTGCCCGGTAGCCAGACAGAGCTACTATGTCATCCACAGAGGGCTGACAGTGACAAACACTGCAGCAGTGAGTGACCCTGAGTGCAGCCCCTGGCTGGCTCAGCCCCTCATCCATTCTCCAGCCCCAGAACCCCAACCTCAGTGGGCTGCCACACACTGCCCTGGTGTCTCCACGCCTCCATCCATGCTGTGCAAATCAAAAGGCTGCAAGAGCCAAGTGCTACGCAAATTTGGTCACACTCCAAATGGCTTTGGCTTAATCTCTGGGTTCGTATTAATACTGGGAGCCTGGGCGCATGCTCCTGGGAGCTCGGTGGCCACGCCCAGGCGTGCACTGTGTTGGTCTCTCCAGAGCTCCAAGCCCAGAGGGCAGAGTGTGCTGGAGCCCATGAGAGAGCATGAGAACACCTCCTGTACGCTGTACCTGTTGCTCAGGGCCCCTGCTCCTGGGCAGGTTGCTGGATTAAGGCTGACGGCATGAGTCATTGCCTGCTACAGGGCTGGGCCAGGCTCCTGAGTGTGGAGCCTAAAATTCTTTAGCTGAAGCCCCACCATCTGGTGCCTGGCACCTCCCCTGCTGGTGTCAAGGCCCCAGGCTGTGCCCAGCTCCCACCATCTGACTCGTGTTTTGGTGACACTGGAGCCCGGCAGGGGATGTGGACGGTCCCAGGGAGCGTAGGGGCAGGGGGAGCCAGGCACTGTGGTGGAGCAGCCAGGCCATTCACAGGCACACGTTGATCTGCTTGGAGAGCTCTCGCTCTAGGTCCAAGATGAGGGCATCGAAGTCCTTCAGGTTCAGGCGAGGGCTGAAGGGCGCCTCAGGGTCGTCGACTAGGGCAAAGTCCCCCACGAAGACTGTCTGGCTGGGGCCACCCAGCCCCTCCCGCAAGTCCAGCACCTCATTCTCACTGTCGCTGCCAGCCACCTCGGTGTAGCTGACCTCGTGCCCCAGCCCGGCCACCAGCCCGTACTCCTGGCTGCACACGCTCCACTCCCCAGCGTAGCGGTTGGTGGGGGGGCTCTCCAGGCCCCGGGGCCGGTGACGAGCCACCACCTCACTCTCCATCAGATCCAGCCGCAGTGCAGGATGGCGTCTCTGCCGCAGGCAGGTGGGCTGGGCTCTTTCCCGGCCCTCCACACCGCGCCCTTTCCTGTAGGGGACTGGGAGACAGATCCCAATTACCACAGTGCTCTGCTCCCGCAGCCAGAGTGGCCAATCGGAGGCTGCAATCCCAAGGGGAGGAGCCCCTGCGGAGCACACTCCCCCCACCCCGCAGCAGGCCCCCGGCGGCGCATTGTCCCCCACAACCCCACAGCAGGCCCCCGGCGGCACGCTCTCCCCACCCCCACCCCGCAGCAGGCCCCCGGTCGCATGCTCTCCCCTCATCCCCACCATCACCCTGCAGCAGGCCCCTGGCAGCACGCTCTCCCCACCCCCACCCCGCAGCAGGCCCCTGCCGGTGCGATCCCCACACCCCCACCCCGCAGCAGGTGTTCTCTCCCCACACCCTGCAGCAGGGCCCGGGCAGCACGCTCTCCCCACCCCCACCCCCACCCCGCAGCAGGCTCCCGGCGGCACGCTCTCCCCACCCCCACCCCGCAGCAGGCCCCCAGAGGCGCATTGTCCCCCCCCGCCCATCCCCACCCTGCAGCTGGCATCCGGCGACGCTCTCCCCACACCCTGCAAGAGGCCCCCCCGGTGGCGCTCTCCCCCACCCCGCAGCAGGACCCCCGCAGCACGCTCTCCCCACACCCTGCAGCAGGCCCCGGCGGCGCTCTCCCCCACCCTGCAGGAGGCCCCCCCGATGGCACTGTCCCCCACCCCGCAGCAGTCCTGCGGCCACACAGCCCCTCCTCTCAACTGCACTTACCAGGCCAGGCCTGCAGCAGGTAGTGCAGCACCTCAATGTGCCTCTTGAAGTCTACAGCACTGGCAATCTCCTCGCAGTGGGCGTAGCTGCGGGCCCTCTGGCGCCATGGCTCCTGATTCTGGTTGAGCAGCACTGGCCCGAAGCACACGGCAATGTTCTGGGAGTTCATGCGGTTAAAGTCGTGGAAGGAGGCCACCAAGCTGAGATGGTCCAGCAGCACGGTCAGCGTAGCCTGGAGAGAGGGGAGCGTCAGTCCAGGGCCTGGCCCTGCCCCACCCACCCAGTTCCGTGGGCTCAGGATCATCCCAGAAATCCCAGGTTTTTGTACCTCAGAGGTCACAGCCTTAGTCTGTGCCCAGCTGCCAGGCTCCTTGGAGGGAAAGCACCTGACTCGGAGAAGCTGGGGGAAGGAGGGACGGCCCGACACTGAAGCCTAGGTGGCTGGAAGCTAAAGCCAGACAAATTCAAACTAGAAATCAGGGCACAAGTATTTACCATGGATGGGGATGAACCACTGGAACAAACTCCAGGGAAAGTGGTGGATTCTCTATCTCTTGATGGCTCCAAAGCCAGGTTGGGGCCAGGCTGGGAAATGCTTTAAACATAAGTTACTGGGCTCAATACACAACATGGGGGTAACTGGGTGACATGTAAGGGCCAGTGCTGCCCAGGATGTCAGACTGGATGATCTAATGGTCCTTCCTGGCTGTAAAATCTGCAAATCTTGCTATTTTCTCTGATCTCACTGTGGTGAAATCCCTTGATCCCAAGGGGCAGCCAACCTGGAAAGCTGCCCAGGATCTTAGGTCCCTGCAGTGAGCAGCACTGGCTACATGCCTGGGGCTGTGCCAGGGGAGTACCCAGCCCCCATGTATCCAGCGCTGTCACAGATATGTGCAGCCCACGTGCGCAGCAGGGGCAGCACTGGCTCCATGCCAGTGGCAGCGCCAGATGTGCCCAGCCCCCATGTGTGTGGCAGGGGCAGCGCTGGCTCCGTGCCGGTGACAGTGCCAAGTGTGCCCAGCCCGTATGTGCACAGCAGGGGCAGCGCTGGCTCCATGCTGGTGGCAGTGCCAGGTGTGCCCAGCCCCCATGTGTGTGGCAGGGACACAGCTGACCACAGCCTCCCACCTAGGAGATGGGGATGTGCCAGTCTATGGTGACATTGTTGCAGCAGCACCAACCAGCCCCTGGGACAGCTCCAAGGGCACTGTGGCTTGGCTCCACAGCCAGGTCTCCTTTCCTACCTGCCCACACTCCCCTGCTCCGCCCACAGGCAAGCACTCACCTTCTCAATCTCTGGCAGGCAGTCCAGCAGAGCGACCGTCTCCTCCGCATTCTGCCTGGTGAGCATGTCTTGGGGCGGGCGCTGGGCCATGGCCTCCAACACCACCTCGTAAAGGGTCTTGGTGATGAGGGGTGTGGGCAGCTCCCGCAAATAGTCCTTCAGGATCCCTGCAGGAAAAGGCCAAATTCCTGTCAGCTCCTTGGCAGGCTCCTCTCCCAAACTGGTCTCTGCTGGGTCCTATGGCAGGGAGGGCACAGGACTCATGGCACTGAGCAGCCTATAGAAACTACAGGGAGGGCACAGAGATCCCCGACTTCTGGGTTCTATCTCTGGGAGGCGAGTGGGGTCTAGTGGCTAGAGCAGAGGGACTAGGAGTCAGGACTTCTGGTTCTACCCCTAGCTCTAGAAGGGGAGTGGGGTCTAGTGGGTTCAGAGATCCTAAGACCCGAAGGGACCATTATGATCATTTAGTCGGACCTCCTGTATAACAGGCCAGAGAACGTCCCAAAATAATTCTAAGAGCAGAGTTTTTAGAAAACCATCCAATCTGATTTAAAAAATCAGTGATGGAGAATCCACCACGACCCTTTTTCAAATGGTTAATTACTCTCACCATTAAAATATATGCCTTATTTCCAGTCTGAATTAGTCTGCTTCAACTCCCAGCCATTGGATGGGTGTTACAGTTTTCTCTGCTAGATTGAAGATCCCCTTATTAAATATTTCTTTCAAATGTAGGTATTTATAGACTGTGTAAGTCACCCATTAACCTTCTCTTTGTTAAGCTAAATAAACTGAGCTCCTAAAGTCTAGCTCTGTAAGGCATATTTTCTAATCCTTCAGTCATTCTCATGGCTCTTCTCTGACCCCTCTCCAATTAATCAACATCCTTCTTGAATTGTGGGCCCCAGAACTGGACACAAGATTCCAGCAGGGTCGCACCAGTGCCGAATACGGAGGTAAAATAACCTCTCTACTCCTGCTCAAGATTCCCCTCTTTATGCATCCAAGGACTCTTTTGGCCACTGTTCAGCTGATTATCCACCAAGACAACTACCAGATCTTTTTTCAGAGTCCCTGCTTCCCAGGATAGCATCCCCCCATCCTGTGAGTGTGGCCTACCGTCCTTGTTCCTGATGTATACATTTACATTTAGCTGAATTAATACATACATTGTTTGCTTGTGCTGTTTACCAAGTGATCCAGATCACTCTGTATCAGTGACCTGCCTTCTTCAGTATTTGCCACTCCCCCAACTTTTGTGTCATCTGCAAACTTTATTAGTGATGATTTTATGTTTTCTTTCACCAGGCCATTAATAAAAGCATTAAATATCATAGAGCCAAGAACAAGTCCCTGTGGGACACCACTGGAACCACACCTGCTCGATGACAATTCCCCCTTTACAATTACATTTTGAAACTTATCTATCAGTGAGCCACTTTTTAATCCATTTAATGTGTGCTGTTATATTGATATTATTCTAGTTTTTTAACCAAAATGTCAGGGGGTACCAAGTCAGATGCCTTGCAGAACTCTAAGTATATGACATGTACACTATTACCTTTATCAGCCAACTTGTATCCTAATCACAAAAAGGTATCAAGTTAGTTGGACCAGATTAGAGTGGGGGGTCAGGAGACAGGACTCCTGGGTGCTTTACCTTGCTCTGGGAGAAGAATGGGATCTAGTGGGTTGCAGTGAGCCTCCTACTGACTTGCCAGAGTATGTGTGTCGGGGGGCAATCCAGGAGCTGTGCTGTTGCTGCATGGGGATGAGGAGTGGCTGGGCACTGACCTGTGATGACGTTGATGTCTGGGTAAAGCTGTTCAGAGAGCGTCACGGCTGCACTGTCCCTCTCGAAGGCATCACGCAGCTCCTTCTTCACAGCCGCCGAGCCACACAGCCGGTAAAGCCCTACAATCTGGGCACAGGAGGTGCTGTCAGTGGGAGAGCCCAGCCCACCCCACTTGTCCCAGGACCCAAGGGGCAGCATGGGGAAGGGGCAGGGCTACAAAGAGGGAAGACAGCGCGGAACCCATGGCCTGCTGGGACCCTGCCTGCTCAGGAGCCGCGCTCACTGACTCCTCGCCATGTACCTGCTGTGCTTATGTTAGCTGCGTGGCATGGGGCTGGAGCGCCAGGTGTCCTGCTGCGCCCGCTCCCTCAGTGTCGCCTCCCCCACCACTCACCTTCAGTCCCCGCTTCTCTATCTGGGAGACACATTTCTGGATCAGCAGCGGCACCTTGGTGGCAGTGTTCTCCCTTTCCACCAAGTGACGCAGCTCCACACCAAAGACCCGTGGCTCCCGGTCACTGGGGCTGCTGGGCATGTCCCACTGCTCCACCAATGTCAGCTTGCAGTAGAGCAGCCCACGTGGCTCCAGCCGCACTGCCAACTGCTGGGCCCTGCACCCTGAAGAGCAGAGGGCACCGGCATGTGTCAGACTGGAGCAAGATGTGGACGGTCAGCAAGGGCCAGCTGGGAAACCACAGCATCTGACCCCCCTTAGTTCTGCCCTATGCCCCCCCCCACAGCTCTGTCCATCTGAGCACCATTGGACCCTGCCTTCTGCCCATTTGTATGTGCCCCCCAGAGTCCTGCCCAGCTGAACCCCATGGGGCACTGATCCCTGCCCATCTGTATGTGCCCCCGAGAGCCCTGTACATCTGAGCCCCATTGGGCACTGCCCCCTGCCTGCCCCCTCTCAGGCCCTCTCCCCATCACCAGGCCCCCATCTCACTGGCTGCTCCCGTTACCTCTGAAGACGTGGGGCAAGACAATGGTGCCATGGCAGCACACACGGTTCCGGCAGGTAGCCAGGTCCCAGGAGAAGACAATGACCTTGAGGTGTCGGGTGCCCTCCAGTTCCAAGTTGAAGGTGTGGTTGAGGCTGAGGAAGGCGGCTGTCCAGGGCAGCAGGGCCGTGCGCGCCTTGGGGGCTGTGTCCACCTGCAGGACGCAGAACACCTCCCTGGACTCAGCCTTTGGGGGCTTAAGGTCCCCTACACCGTACAGGTGAACACTGACTAGGCCCGAGATGGGCTGCACACAGCGCGGCTGTTCCAAGGAGCTGTAGGGCTGGAAGGCATCCACGTCCAGCCTGGCCTCAGGCTCATGCCCCTCTGGCCCGGGACAGGCACGCTTGTCCGCCTTGGCCAGCAGCTCAGGGGAGTCACCATCACTCAGGTAGCCGCCCTTGCTGGCTGCCTTGGCACGGTGTGGGCCCTGCTGGGATGCCACACTGCTGTCCAGGTGGTAGCGGCTGATTACATTCCCCGGCTCCTTGCGGGCATCCGTGGGTGAGGTGCTAGCACTGCCCTCAGGCTCCTGCCCCCGGGGTTGGGCACTACGCAGGCTCAGCTTCCTCCTCAGCTCAGGCAGCTTCTTCATCTTCAGGGACAGGCGGCGCACGGTGCCCGGGGACTTCACCCTGCCCAGGGAGCGCCCCTTCTTGGAGATGCTGGGGCTCAGCGGGGGGGATGGACCAGCCAACCCCACAGCCGCGCTCAAACATGAAATCGGCAACTTCCCTGGGGGGAGAGACCTGATGAGACGGGCACCTCAGCCACAGTGGACACTGGCATGCATGGGAAAAGGGAGCCCCTTAATCTGGGGCATGGAAGGGAAGGGCCATTACAGGAAGGAGGGCCTGTGGGACCCAGAGCAGCCAAGACTGATTTGCTGTGGATGGAGAGAGTGGCTGATCCCACACAGGGAACCAGGCTGCAGTGGGGATGCGGATGCAGAGACAGGGACCTGGGGAGGGGCTCTGTGGAAAGAGGGGGACCCCACGGGATCAGGTGCCCCATGGGATTAGGGAACCAGCCGGGGGGGCATGGGAGGGGAGGGGATCATGAGATCAGGGTGAGGCTGCCACCAGAAGATGGTGGGGCCACGTGGAAGCAGCTCTGTCTCATGTTTCTGCCATGCTGTTCAACCCAGAACACACCCTGTTAGCACCACACCCCTCACCATAGGCCAGTGTCCTGCCGGCACCCATCTCCTCGCCTCGGCCCACTGGCCCAGCTGGGGTAGGTGCATTCTGTGAGCTGGGGCTCTCCACTTGCCTGGCGATGCTCCTGGGGGGCCCTTCATCACTTGGCTCTGCCCTGCTGGGCCTGCCCTTGTCCCTGTCAGATTCCCGGCTCTCTGTACCACTGCCCCACTTCCTCCAGGAGCTGCCAGGCTCGGTGCCTTGCCTGACACCCACAACGTCCTCATCTTCAGGGATGGGGTTGTACCAGATCTCCCCTTCGCTGCTCGCGGCGCCCACTTCCTTCAACTCTGTGCTGGTGCTGGGGGCCAACTCCTCTGGGCCCTGGGCCTTGCCAGAGGAGAGGATCCAGTGGCGGCTGCTCCTCTCCAGGTTCTGCAAGTAGGCGCCGTGACTGGCACACCTCACAGCACTGCCAGAGGCGCAGAGCTCCACATAACTGCACATCGACTCAGCCTCCTCATCACCAGGGGCCAGGCTGGGCTGAGGGGCTGGGGTCACCAGGGCCAGGCTGGGCTGAGGGGTGGGGGGCACTGGGGCTGGGGGGCTCTCCACAAGCCATGCCTCATCCTCAGTGGCTGGCCCCCCTGTGTGGGTGGGTGAGAACAGCTCCTGGGGCCGCAGAGGGCACTGGGGGTCCCCGTCAGTCTCTCGCCCACAGGCAACTGGCCCTACCCCTTCACCCTCATCCTGCAGCTCTGCGGAGGCCGTGGGGCTGGCAGGCACCTTCCTGCTGTAAGAGCTACATGGCACATCCCGGATGCCACACGAGAACCTGGCCCAGCTTTGCTTCCTGGACACGGTGATGGCTGCCCCTCTCCGACAGCTCCCATCGTGGTCATGAGACGCTGGCTCTGGCCCAGGGACTGGCTCCAACTCCATGGGAGAGTCCAGCATCCTTGAGGGACGCTCTGTGGGGAACAGGAAATGTGAGCTGAGGGTTAATATCAGAACATACCCAGTGCACACACACACCATACCTAGTGCATACCTAGTGCATACATCAAGTGCCCACCCAGCATATACATACACACACCATAGTCAGTGCACACACAGCCAGTATGTACCCAACATATACATGCACCACAGCCAGCACACACCCAGTGGTGCACACCTAGTACACCACACCACAAACCTCTTAATGCCAACTGACAAAGGAGTGCAGATGGGTCACTGGACTCTCCTGATTCTGGTGTATACATTCTGGTTCACCAAAGAATATTGTGGGAGATCTCAAATAAAAGCTGGTGTCACACTGGTCAATAATATCGTTGTGAAATATACCTACAGATACTATGTAAAGAGTTATGTAGATATACTGAAAATATACTCAAGACTGTGTCTAGAGATTTGGCACCAGCAAAGGAGAAGAATAGGTTTCTCTCCAACAAGAAATGTTTCTCCATCTGGAAGTTTGCACATAAATTAAGTATTGTATGCTTCACAGTGGGTGCCTTATCACCAGTCTGGACTGAATGCAAATGAAGGATTGTAAGAATTTCAAAAGAAACTAAATAGGAAGAACAAAGCAGCTGGGGGGGCGGGGGGGAAGACACCTTATCTGCAGGTAGACGTCAAAGGGCTGAGCCACTGTGTTTTGGAGGCAAAGATACCCAGGCACCCTTAACTGAGGAAGAAAAAGGGCAACACTTTTGTTTCATGGAAAAGGGACAGGAGTATGGTTGAGGCTGGTATGGGTTGGTGAGGGGGTATGGCTATGCAGGCTGATGCTTGTGTGGGTTGTGTGGGATGGGAACATGGCAATGTGCTGTTGTGACTGGTGTGGGTTGTATAGGAACAAGCATGGGGCATGGCCTATGGGACTGGAGTGTGGTCATGTGGACTGAGGCTGCTATGGGCTGTAGGGGAGGAGGTGTGGCCTGTGGGATAGGGGCTGAGGCTGGCACAGGTGGTATGAGAGAGGGCATGACCCATGGGATAGGGATGTGGCCATGCACTGCTGCGGGAGACAGTGTCTAAATTAGCTGTTACCACTTAAGAAAGAAATCTTGGAGTCATCATGGATAGTCCTCTGAAAACATCTGCCCAAAGTGCAGCAGCAGTCAAAAAAGCGAACAGAGTATTTTGAACCATTAGGAAAGGGATAGATAATAAGACAGTAAATATCATAATGCCATTGGATAAATCCATTGTACGCCCACACCTTGTCACCACATCTCAAAAACATACATTAGAATTGGAAAAGGTACAGAGAAGGACAACAGATGACACAAATTTGGGGGAGTGGTAAGTAATGAAAAGGTCACTGATTCAGATCACTTGGTAAACTGGGCACGAGAAAACAATATGTGTTTTAATACAGCTAAGTATAAATGTGTACATCTGGGAGCAAATATTGTAAAACTCACAAGACGGGGGGCTCTAGCCTGGGAAGCAGCGACTCTGAAAAAGATTTGGGAGTCAGGGTGGATAATCAGCAGAACATGCGCTCCCATTGTGATACTGTGGTCAAAAGAGCTAATGTGATCCTGGGCTGCATAAACTGAGGAATCTAACGTGGGAGCAGAGAGGTTATTTTACCTCTGTATTTGGCACTGGTGCAACCACTGCTGGAATCCTGTGTCCAGTTCTGGCGCCCACAATTCATGAAAGATGTTTATAAACTGGAGAGGGTTCAGAGAAGATCCATGAGCATGATTAAAGAATTAGAAATATGCCTAATACTGATAGACTCAAGGAGCTTATTTATCTTAACAAAGAGAAGATTAAGGGGTGACTTGATCACAGTCTATGAGCACTTACATGGGAAAGAAATATTTAATAATGGGATCTTCAATGTAGCAGAGAAATGTCTAACATGATCCAATGGCTGGAGGTTGAAGCGAGACAAATTCAGACTGGAAAATAAGGTGTAGATTTTTAACAGTGAGAGTTATTAACCATCAGAACAATTTTACCAAGGGTGGTGGATTATCCATCACTGACAATTTTTAAATCAGACTGGGTGTTTTTCTAAAAGATCTGCTTTGGAAATTGTTTTGGGGAAGTCCTCTGGCCTGTGTCATACAGGAGGTGAGGCTAGATGATCACACTGGTCCCTTCTAGTCTTAGAATCTATGAAAAAACAAAATGATTAAGGGGATCAAACAGCTTCCAGACAAGAAGAGATTAAAAAGACTTGGACTGTTCACCTTAGAAAAGAGACAACTAAGGGGGGATGGGATAGAGGTCTATAAAATCATGAATGGTGAGGAGAAAGTGAGTAAAGAACTATTATTGACCCCTTCACATAAGAGAAGAACCAGGGGTCATCCAACGAAATTAATAGGCAGCAGGATTAAAACTAACATAAGGCAGTACTTCACACCATGCACAGTCAACGTGTGGAACTCATTGCTATGGGTGTTGTGAAGGCCAAAAGTATAACTGGGTTCAAAAAAGAATGAGATAAATTCATGGAGGATACGTCTATCAATGGCTATTAGCCAAGATGGGCAGGGATGCAACCCCTTGTCCTGTGTCTCTAACCTTCTGTTTGCCAGAAGCTAGGACTGGATGACAGGAATGGATCATTCGATAGTTGCCCTGTTCTGTTCATTTTCCTCTGAAGCATCTGGCACCAACCGCTCAGACCGGACACTGGGCTGGATGGACCATTGGTCCGACCCAACATGGACGTTTTTATGTTATGGGGGAGGCAGCTCTGGACACTCCCTGCTCAGGGTGTGCATTGCTGAGGGGAGGGATGGGCTGTCTGCGACCTCTGCTCGAGGGGGGCTATTTCCTGCAGGGGCCTGAGCCCAACCCTTGCACAGTGGAGTCCTCCCCCAAGCCCTTCGCCACAGCCTCAGCACTGGCCCTCAGCCTCCTGGGCCTGGCTGCCTCAGTCCGTGCAGCAGGGCTGACAGAGGCGTCACTGTGGGAGCGCTGGCAAGGCAGGCGGGGAGCTCCCAGCACACACAGCTGCTCACAGCCCCTGCCAAGTTGGATTTCCTGTTGTTTACCGCCTGGCTGTCAGAGCAGCACTCCCTCCTCCCAGCCTGGCCTAGCCTGGCCTGCAGCGTGGGGACACAGGGCCCTTTGCAGAACGGGGCCCACCCGCCATGTACAGCCCCTGCCTCCCACAGCCTCCTCCTGGGAACGAGCCCATAGACCAGCATCACATGGGCACACCAAACGTGGGACTTCAGAGAAGTGGAGACCTCCACTCGTTTCCCTCCCTACAAACGCACATACCCTGCTCCTCTTCCCTGCACACTCCATTGCCCCATACCTCCTTCCCACTCCTCCCTCCCTGCCTCCCACACACATTGCCCCGCCAACCCCTTGCTCCCCACACACACACCCTGCTCCCTCCACATGCACCCCACTCCCCCTCACATGTACCCCGCTCCCGCCTCACACGCACATCCTCCCCACTCCCCTCCACACGCACCCTGCTCCCTACTCACATCCTCCCCGCTTCCCCCACACATGCACTCTACTCCCCATCTACATGCCACCCTGCTCCTCCCACACATGCACCCCTCTCTCCACTCACAGACACCCTGCTCCCCACTCACATACACCATGCTCCTCATTTCCCCCCACACATCCCCTACTCTACCCCACACTCCCTACTCCCCGTTTCCAACACATACACACACCCTGTTGCTTGCTGGCCTCACATTGTGGCTCCTCCACACACCCCCACACTGATCCCGTTCCTCTACACACACACACCCAGCTCCTTGCTCCCCATCCACACCCTGCTCCCCCTACACATGCCAACACTCCCCACTCCCCTGACACACAGACCCCACTGCCCCCTCACATCTTCCCCACTCCTCACTCCCCCACGCAGACACCCTTATCATAGAATATCAGGATTGGAAGGGACCTCAGGAGATCATCTAGTCCAACCCCCTGCTTAAAGCAGGACCAATACCCAATTTTTTCCCCAGATCCCTAAATGGCCCCCTCAAGGATTGAGCTCACAACCCTAGGTTTAGCAGGCCAATGCTCAAACCACTGAGCTATCCCTTCCCCCTTTGTCACCCTCCCCAACACACCCTCACACCGTGCCTGCTCCTCGCTCACTACCACACCCCACTCCTCACTCCCCCCACAGACCACTGCCTCTCACATCTTCTCCGCTCCTTGCTCCCCCGACCCACTCCTTGCTACCCTCCCCTCCCACACACATGTGCACCACATTACTGTCCCCCCACACACCCTGCTGCCCCCCACATCCTCCCTGCTCCTCACACACATGCACACCTGTCTCCCCCTCCCACACACATGTGCACCCCACTCCCAACACCCACACACCCCCATTTCTTGGCACACCTGCTGGAGCTGGGCGAGATCTCTACCCACAGATGCTGGGGAGCTGAGAGGCAGGATGAAGCCGGTTGAATCACAAGGGACCAGAGTGGGGGGAGTGGAGAACAAGAAGGAGCCAAGGGTGGGTTTACAGGGGGGCAGTGGTGGCTGGCCAATTGCTGTGGCAGGAGGATGGCTTAACGGCCATTGGCTGGAGGGGTTGATGAGGGTGTCAAAATCGGACCCAGAATCCCCACATTTGAGAGGCCCAGACTCCTAGAGCCCAGGACCCTACAAAAAGGACAGTATGTGGGCCACACCCAGCATGGATCCCGCAGAAGGGCGGACCCATGCCAGCCAGGGTTCAATCCCCCAGAGCTCCTGGGCAATGGGGCTGCTGGATCTGAGCGGGGGGGCAGCTGGGGTGGGGGAGATGGGTTCTGGGGCTGCATGGGGGGAAGGGAGACCAGAGCTGGTCTGCATAGAGGGGACAGGCGGGCCTGGAGCCACTGCATCTGTATGGGGAGATGGGAGGAGCTGGGGCCACTGGGGTGGGGGGAGGCATGGGGTGATGGGTGAGGATGGAGCCATTGGGACCACACAGGGGACGGGTGAGGGCGGGGGCAGCTGGGTCTGCACGGGGGGATAGGCGGGACTGTGGCCGTTGGATCTGAATGGGTGGGGAACAGGTAGGACTGGGACGATGGGGTTGACGCCTCTGGAAGGTATTGTGTAGGGTCAGGGGGATCGGAGCTGGGGCCTCTCATGGGAATGGGAGGGGCTCGGGAGCGGGGCTGGGCCACTCAGTGGGGTAGGCAAGGCTGGGACCATTGGGTCAGTGTGGAGTGGGGGGTGGACCTGGAGCAGGGCTACAGTCACTGGAGTGGGGGAAGTGGGTCTGGGACCATGGGGGATGAGTGGGGCGTCTTTGCGGGGGGATGGGAAAGGCGGGGGGAGTGGGGCCGGGGCTGCTGCGTCTGCTGAGAGGCCGGGGGGAGCAGGGCTGGGTCCACTGGGTGGCACCCCTGTGAGTTGACTCCACTAGCCCTGCAGAGGCACAAGGACCAACAGTCAATCAGGGAAAAGAATCATCACCATGTGACTGGGGTGACAGCACAGGAAATAATGCCCCGAATTTTCTGCTCACAGGGTTGATCCAGAGACTTGCTCCTGAGAACGGCAGGGCCCCAGGTTCAGGTTGGGCCAGGGGGCGCTGGCTAAGGGACACTCCCCAGTGGCAGGGAGAGTTACCTGCCTTGAGGCAGCTCCTTGCCTCCTGACCCCACTGCGCCAATGCCCCAAACCAGCCAACAGCAGGACACCCCCAGATCTCCAGAGTCCCAGCCCAGCACCTCATCCCCAAGGCCAGCCAGCCTCTCACAGCAGCGCTTCTGAGCAGCCACCCCCCACTACTAACCCAATTCCATCCTTCCAGGTGCTAGAGCCACCTCCTCTGCAGCATTGTACCCTTGCCTACCAGGGCCCAGTCTGACCTTCCCTCCCTGGCCCACGGCCCTTCGTCCGTTCCCTTTGTGGCTGGACAAGTGATTCACCCCAGTGGCCTCTCGTGAGAGCTAATCTGTAGGGAAACACTTGGAACACAGATTGGAGTCTGGAGGAGGGGGCGTGCAGTCACTGGTGAGTGCCCCCTCACCTGTGCTGAGAGTGCAGGGACACAGGGATAGGCAAAAGACTGGCCCTTTGCCCCGGCCACTGTTGCCTCACATGGGCCAGGATCACTGGAGGTGATACCCCGATGCACAACTGCAGGGCTGCCTGTGCACCAGGATGGCATCCAAGGGTACTTGTGGCCAAGCACCAGCAGCAAGGACATGACACAGCCTCAGCCCATGGGAGGCGGCAGGAGGCCTGGCTTGTGGATGCTGCTAGGTCAGAGGTGAGTGCCAGCGTGGAGCCCTGAAGGCCTAGACCGTGGCTGTTCTGTGCCTCAGAGGTGCTCGTCCTCAGGCCAGGCAAACCATGCCATGGCCACAAGCTCTCCTCCAGGTGAGGGAACCCCACATTCCGCTTTGCAACCCCTCCTCACCCATGCACTGCTCATGGCCACACAGGGCCTGGTGGGGACTGTACTGCTCCTGTGAGCTGTGATGGGTGGAAAGAGCTGAGGACTCCCTGCATCATGCAGGACAGGCAGTCCAGGGAGCATCTTCCTTCTCCCAGTGGCTGCATGCAGAGAGTGAATGGGACCAGTGGACAACTGGACCTGGGTGGACTCTGCAGGAGATTTGCAATTTCCCATCACCACCCACAGAAGGCAGCCTGTTAAGGACAAATCAGCCCACCTGGATGCATTTCCTTGGCCCCTGGCTGTCAGCATGGCCTTTTCTGCTGAACCACAAGGCTGCATAGCAAGGGCAGGACAATTCTGGGAGCTGACCTAGCAAAGGGAATTGCCAAAACATGGATTGCAGGCTGTTCTCCACCACAAACTCACCAGGAACCTACACCTGCTCTGACTGCAGGAAGCCACTCGTCCTGGACTCCTGTCAGAGGCTTCTTGCTGGGTCACTCTCTCACCCCCTTGCCATGTCCTCACAGTCTCGGTGGGAGCTGGCTCTGGCATGAACAATTCCTGCCTCTGAATATTAAAGAAACTGGATCCTTGTGGGTGGAGGGGAAGAATTCTTGCAAGCATCTCCAGCCTCCTTGGTCACTAAGAATACGTCACACTGGCTCTGTGCACACTATGGGCTTTCCCTCTGGAACATCCTGCAGGTATTCCCGGTAACACCAACAGCTCGTCATGCAGCATGCACTCTGTCCCACCCAGATCGAGGATGCAAAGTTTCAGTCCATCTGTCAGGTGCCGGGGCAATCCCCTGGGGCAGCCTCAGCCACAGAGCTACCAAATGGGGAGTGGAGGGGATGGAGTTTTGCCTTTTCCCTACTGAGCCCAAACTCACAGGGGGTTGGTTTTGTTGCAGTGACCCAACTGCATGCCCAGGTGTCTGGGGTCAGAACTGGCTCCAGCCGAGCTCGGCTCTTGCTATGGCCCTTGGGGGCCTCAGGTGCTGCCTGTGCTCTGGCAGCACTGGGCCCCATTGCCATGTGACATATCCTGGTCCAGCACAACCCCGTCAGCTACAGCTGCTAGGACTACGGCCCTATCAAATTCACGGCCGTGAAAAACACATCACAAACTGTGAAATTTGGTCTCCCCCATGAAATCTGGCCTTTTGTGCACTTTCACCCTACACTATATAGATTTCACAGGGGGAGACCAGCGTTTCTCAAAATGGGGGTCCTGACTCAAAAGAGGGTTGTGGGGGGGGGGTCGCATGGTTATTGTAGGGGGGTCACGGTATTGCCACCCTTACTTCTATGCTGTCCTCAGAGCGGGGTGGCCAGAGAGCAGCAGCTCCTGCCAGCAGCAGCTCAGAAGTAAGAGTGGCAATACCATATCACGCCACCCTCACTTCTGTGCTGCTGCCTTCAGAATTGGGTCAGGACTCCTACTGATACGACACTGTTAAATTTCAGATTTAAATATCTGAAATCATATTTATGATTTTTAAAATCCTATGACTGTGAAATTGACCAAAATGGACCGTGAATTTGGTAGGGCCCTAGCTATGACTATTTTCAGAGTAGCAGCCATGTTAGTCTGTATTCGCAAAAAGAAAAGGAGTACTTGTGGCACCTTAGAGACTAACAAATTTATTTGAGCATAAGCTTTCGTGAGCTACATACATCGGTAAGCATCCAATGAAGTGAGCTGTAGCTCACAAAAGCTTATGCTCAAATAAATTTGTTAGTCTCTAAGGTGCCACAAGTACTCCTTTTCTTTTTTAGCTATGACTATCTGATTCCTGTCTGTCAGGCTGGTGTCGCTCTCTTGTCTCCTGGCTCCCCCTTCCTCTCCGATATATCCTCAGGGAACTCTCCTCCTCCCCTTGTGGTGGGGGTGCCTCCCAGCTCCATTCTTAGCCCCATCTCTCAGGGGCCTCAGCTGCTTTGACTTTCTTCTCTGCTGGTGACACACAGATTTGCCTCCCACCAACTGCACTCCCCTCCCAGCCCTCTTGGATCCCTTTGACAGGGTGCTGCCACCAGCTGAGACTCATTGTGGCCCAAACCCACCTCCTAAACCACCCCCACCCTTTCCTCTGTCTTGGGGGTGTCGCTCAAGCCCATCATCTAGTCCCTGTCTCTGAGCCAGCCACTCCCCTGACCCATCCATCCGGCCACTGCTTCTTCCTTCGCAGCCTCTCCCAGCCCCGGTCTGTGCTTCCTGCCTGCATGGCCAGTGCTCCCATCCAGCCCCAATTATCACAACTCTGGCCACAAGGCTGGCACCCCAACCCCACCCCATTCAGAGAGTCCATGACCAGAAGGGACCAGTATGATCACCTAGTCTGACTTCCTGTAGAACACAGGCCGGAGACTCACAATAATTCCTAGAGCAGATCTATTACAAAAACATTCAATCTGGATTCACAACAAGCTCATCGCCCCACAGCATCACCAACCCCAGGGCTCAAAGCTTAGTGAGTCTGGCCCCAAAACTACGAGATCGGCTCCAAACTGATGGCAGCATCTCAGCCAGACAATGCAGGGGTGAAACAATTGCCTCCTGGAGTTGGGTCCATTTGGGGTCATGGTTCCAGCCTTTCTTCCCCATCACCAGGGCCAGAAACTCCCTGTTTTTTTTAATGAAAGCTGCCAATTTTCCCAAATCCCAGGACTCCAGGAGCTGAGGCTTTGGGACACTCAGCATAGGGCAAATGTAACCCACACAGCTTCTGGGTGTGGTGTTCTGTCCCATCCAGTGGCACTGAGACTACTTAGCGAGAGAGATTAATGAGTCTGCTCTACAGCCTTAGCTAACTTCCAGCTGGCTTTTAGCTCACGCAGTAGAGGTTCATGCACTAAGCTCCAGAGGTCCTGGGTTACACAAGACTTCTGTCACACTGGGAGATTTGGCCTGGCTATTTGCCTCCCCATCCCTCCGCTATGTCCCCTCCTCCACTCATCCGCTCAGCCCCCACCACCCAACCTTTGCTCAGTGCCTCCAGCACTGCTGGGCCATGTCCCCCAGAACCCCCTTGGCACTCACACCCAGACCCCCCCCCCCAACAGCTCCCAGACAAAACCCACTCATCCCCCTCCTTACCCACTCACTCCCCAGGCCACAGCGCACAGAGACCTGCCAACCCATAGCAGCCCAGACACACGAACTGGGATCCTGACTCCTGATGGGCCAAGTTTGGTGCTGGAGTCTGTGCTAAAACAAACAGTATTGCGGGCACCACAAGCAAAGCCCAGCGCCGTGGGGAGGAGGCAGCTCGGACTGCCCCGTGCCGGGGACTGCAGGGGACTGAGCCCTCCCCGCGGGGGTGGAAGGGTCTGGCTTTGCCCAGGGAAGCAGGAGGCCCGGGGCTTCTTGCTCCCGCTGGCGGCTGTGGGGGCGCTGGCTGGCTCCTGCCCTTTCCCCTCCCAGCCCTCCCCCCGCATTCCCTCCCTCCCTCCCTCCTTCTGCCTTTTTAGGAGCGAGGCAACTGTGGGGGCTCGGGCGCCGCCCCCGGCCCCTCCGATCCCAGCTCCTCCGGCGCCCCCAGTGGCGAGGGGCCCTGCAGCCCCAGCGCCGGGCGGGCCGACGGGGACCGGCTGGGACGGGGCGCGCTAGGCGCCCTCGGAGCCCCGCTGGCTCAGCCCCTGCTCGGCTCCCCCGAGCATCCTCGGGCCGGGCCCGTCTCCGCGGAGAGCCAAGTCCCGGGCTGCAGCGGCGCCCCGACAGCCAGCGCCTTCCCTCGGCTGGCGCCGCCCTGCCCGGGAGCCCCCCCTGGCCCCGGGGCGCCCGCAGCCCGGCTCCGCGGGGGGCAGCGACGCCGGAGCAGCCGCCCCGCGCTCCTCCAGGTCAGGAAAGCCGAACGCGGGCGCCTCCCCGGGGCTCTCCGCCGCGCAGCCCTGCCCCGCCAGCGCCCCGAGCGCCGCCCGCCGAGCCCGGCGGTACCTCGCGGCTTCGCATCCGACTTCGGCCCGGGAAGCTTCTCTTTGCTCCTCAGCCTGGAGAACGTTCTCCGAAGCAGGAGCTCGGCCATGGCCCGGCCGGCGCGCCCGAGACTGGGGGGCTGCTCAGGCTGCCCGGCTGCCCCCGCTGCCCAGGGGTCGCTCGCCGCCATCCGCCCGCGGCTGCCCCGCCATCCCGCGGCTCGGCCTCGGCCAGGAAGCCGCAGGAAACGAATTCCACGAATGCTTTCCCCAAACTCGGCCCGAGCCGGAGCCGGAGCAGGAGCTGCTGGGAGCTGTAGTTTCCCGGCTCCCGAGCTCGCGCGGGCTCGCCGCTTGGCTTCCTTCCCCGGGCTCCGAGCTGAGACGAGCCCGCAGGCGTGAGGCGCCCGCCCCCGGCCGAGCAACGAGTCGCTCCCGAGGCAAAACGCCACCCGAGGGTGGGGAGGGGGGCAGTGAGCGCCGGGCTCCTGCTCTTCCATGGCACTGGGGGCTCTGGAGGGTGCGGGCTTTGGGGAGCGCTCTAGGGAGCGCATGAGGGGCTCGGGAATATGGGTGGGGCTGTGGGGAGCATAGGCGGGATGGGGGCTCTGGAATAGGAGGCGATACCTGGAGCACAGAGAGGGTGGGGTCTGTGGAATACAGAGCTGGAGGCTCTGGGCAGCACTGAAGGGGATGGGGGCTCTGGACTGCAGGGGTGGGCACTGGAGCACAGAGGGAGTGGGGGCTCTCGAATATAGAGGTGGGGGCTCTGGGGATCTCTGCCACATAGGGGGCTGCTTTGGGTTGTTGTTTGGGGTTATTTTTTTACTCTTTTCTGCTAGTTTTAACTCAGCCATACCCAGGACACCCAGCCCTCTGGGCACGAGAGAGCTCCTTGGAGGGCTCCAAGCTGCAGGCTCCCTCAGCCGGCCGTTGCAGGGGGAAGGGGGATCTTTCCCAAGGAGAGTTCTGCTCCCAAGCGCAGAATTTACTTTGAAGTAAATAGAAGTTGGCAAAAACAAACCCACACCAAAGTGTTTTAAACTGTAAGGAAAGAAATCTTTCCCCCGCCACCCCAGGTCACCAACTCTCCCCTCCAATGCAGTCTGCCCACAGAGCCCCATTCCTGCAGAGCATCCATCCCCCAGACAGGCCCCAGTGCCCAAAGGAGCCCTGTTCCTACAGAGCATCCCCCAGTCAGGCCCAAGTACCCCACGGAGCCTCATAGGGGCCTTTCAGGTTATTTTTTTAAGGAGAATTGAAATTCATGGATGTCAAGGCCAAGGGACCTGCTGCAGCCTGATCTCCTGCAGCACCAAGTGGGAGAACTGCATCCAGAGCCCCTGCCACAGGGGCATTATTCCTCCGCTCCGCATGAGTCCCACTATCCCAGAGGGCCAGGTTGAGCTGGTGCAGAGCTGTCGGAGAGATACCTCACCACACAGCAGAGGCTCCAAGAGATGGAGAATCTGCCCCATCCCTGGGTGAGTCATTCCGATAGTTAATTCTCTCCCCGTTAAAAAGTTGCACTTTATTGCCAATTTGAATGTGACTCATTTCAGCTTCCAGCCATTGGATCTCATTATGCCTGATTAAAGACCCTCTAAAATCAGAAACTTTTTCCTTACATAGGTACTTCTAGATCTTGATTCAGTCATCCTTAACGTTCTCTTTGAGAAACTAAACAGACTGAGCTCCATTAATCTCACTATACAGGCTGTTTTCCTGACCTCAGATTTTTCTGGTGCATTTTCCTAGAGCCCTTTCCCCCATTTCAAATCCCATGTTGCGATGGGGACTCCAGAGCTGGGTGCGGTATTCAGTAACAGCCTCTCTAGTGTTGTATACATCTAATGTTCCCAACTCCATTAGTGTGTGAGCCACTAGCGGGCACTAGTCCTACCATATTTCACCTGTTCACCCTGCTGACCTGATGCCAGATCTTTTCAAAAATCCCACTAATTTTGGAATTTCAGGATCCAGACCCCTGCCTGTTTTCGATAGGGAGGGATTGACCCAGATCCTGTCTGACTTGCTCCAGTGAGATCAGGACAGCAAACCCTACTGCTGCCTCAAGGGCCATCACTCTAAAGAGCAGAAATAACTGTCCATGCAGAGAAGGAGGTATTCTCTGTAGCTGAAGGGCGCCTGGACCTGGTGAGCTTCCTGACATAGGATGAGCCCTCCCCACAGTCCCTCTGACCAGCGTCCAGAACCACTGGCCAGCATGGGGGTTCATCACCTATTGATGCCCCAGCTGCCACCACTGCTCAAGCTCTGTATGCAGTGAGTGCACTCTCCTTAGCAAAGCATGTACGGCTTTCTCACAGCAACAGGCTGCTGCCAACATGTGCCCCACCACCTCCTGTGCCCTGCACCAGCCTCTTCTAGCCAAAATGAGAGTTACCTGAAAGGGCTGAGAAGGGAGGGGGACAATTGTACTGGGAACCCGAGTTCAGGGACCCTCCAAAATGTCTGTACCTGGGGAGAAATGGGAGAGAGGCGCCACAGCAAACATGATGTATTGGAGCCCCAAATTTCTCTCAACGGACCTCTGCACTAAGGACAGTGTTTGACACAGGCTCTGTTCTGTGTTGGATCCATGCCTCACCACTGGTTGGAAGAAAGGCTGTGCACTGAAATCTGGAGTATGCCGCACCAGAAGCAATTCATTTGACTGAGTTGCTGAGCTAACACCACTGGTGGGCGGGGGGTCAGAAAGGAGAGCCGAGCTCTCCCACAGTGTTCACAGAGCGACTCTGTTTATTGCGGCAGTAGGACCCATGAGATGCTTCCAGATGTCTGCACAATACACGTGGCACCAGCACAGGTGCAAGGTGTTATGGCAACTGGATGGTCTGCAACATAGCCCCTCTCCCTCATGATTGACTCATCCCAGGGATGTAGTTGGGTGGGGCGGGGGTCACTCGAGTTAACACACCCCTAGGGTTATAAAGTCAGCATTCCCATATGGGTCATACATTCATACATTCAGAGAGTCCAACGCCAGCAGGGACCATTGTGATCATCCAGCCTGACATCCTGTGTAACACAGACCAGAGAACATCCCCAAATTAATTCCTAGAGCAGAGATTTTAGAAAACCCTCCAATCTTGATTTTAAAATTGGCAGTAATGGAGAATCCACCACAATCCTTAGTAAACTGTTCCACTGGTTAATTACCCTCCCGGTTAAAAATTTACACCTTATTTCCAGTCTGAATTTGTCTAGTTTTAATTTCCAGCCATTGGGCCATATTATGCGTTTCTCTGCAAGACTAAAGTGACCATTATTAAATATTTGTTCCCCACATAGGTACTTATAGACTGTGATCAAGTCACCCCTTAACCTTCTCTTTGTTAAGCCATATAGGTTGAGCTCTTTGAGTCTATCACTATAAGGTATGTTTTCTAATCCTTTAATTATTCTCATGGCTCTTCTCTGAACCCTCCAATTTATCATCAAGGCTACATTTTAGTCATGGGTATTTTTAGTAAAAGTCATGGACAGGTCAAGGGCAGTAAACAGAAATTCACAACTTCTGCTCTATACCCCTGTCTAAATCTTGGGAGGAGGCAGCCTGGGGGGATGGCCCAGGGGGTGACATAGATGCTGGGGGTGGTGGCCTGGGATCCCCGCTGGTGCTCGGGGGGTGGGCAGCACCGCATGCCCCGGGACTGCCAGTGGTGCTGAGGCAGGACAGTTGGCGGGGCTGGCAGGCTCCCTACCTTGCACCACGCTTCCCTGAAAGCAGTGACATTCCCCTTCCTCAGATCCAAGGTGGAGGCGTGGCCAGGTAGCTCTTGGTCTGCAGCTCCCATTGTCCAGGCCACACCTCCATCTAGGAGCTCAGAGGAACTTCCAGGAAGTCCCCTGGCAAAGTAAGCACCTTCCAGAGCCTTCATCCCCTCCTGTTCCCCATTCCCCATCCCTGAGCTCCCTCCTACACCCAAACTCCTCCTGCTGTGGGGGCGGGGGGCGGCAGTGGACTGAGACTGCCCCCGTAGTGGCCAGTGCGGCTGGCCCAGGGGGCCGCCCAAGCTGCTCAGGTGGGCCCCAAGCCTGCCACACCAGCCGCAGCAGAAGTCATGGAGGTCCCGGAATGTCACAAAATCTGAGATTTCTGTGATCTCCGTGACAAACTCGCCGCCTTAAGCATCTATCTATCTTGAGTTGTGGGCACCAGAGCTGGACACAGGATTCCAGCAGAGGCCGCATCAGAGCCAAATACAGAGGTAAAATAGGTTTCAGAGTAGCAGCCGTGTTAGTCTGTATTCGCAAAAAAGAACAGGAGTACTTGTGGCACCTTAGAGACTAACAAATTTATTTGAGCATAAGCTTTCGTGAGCTACAGCTCACTTCATTGGATGCATTAGGTAAAATAATCTCTCTACTCCTGCTCAAGATTCCCCTGTTTATGCATTCAAGGATCGCAATAGTCCTTTTGGCCACAGCACCACAGTGGGAGCTCATGTCCAGCTGATTATCCACCACCACCCCCAAACCTTTCTCAAAGTCACTGCTTCCCAGGATAGAGTCCCCCATCCTGTGAGTATGGCCTATTACAGTCGTTGTTCCCAGATGTACGTGTCATACCAACAGACTCTGGTCGTTGGTGTTCGGGATTGAACGTAGGGCCTCTGAAGCTTAGTGCATGAGCTTCTACAGCATGCACTAAGCATGCACTAAGCTCCAGAGATCCCAGGTTTGATCCCACCCACCAATGACTGGGGTCTGCTGGCGTTACACCCAGTTTACCAAGTGAGCTGAATAACCTGTCCTTTTCGTTATTTACCACTTTCCCAATTTTTGTGTCATCTCCAAATGTTATCAGTGATAAGTTTATGTTTTCTTCCAGCTCATTGATAAAAATGTTCATCTAGCATAGAGCCAAGAACCAACCCCTGCAGGCCTGCCCTGGAAACACATCCATTTGATGATTCCCTGTTTACAATTACATTTTTAGGCCTATCAGTTAGCCAGCATTTAATCCATTTAATGTGTGTCATGTTAATTTAATATCTTTCTAGTTCTTTAATCAAAATGTCATGCGATACCAAGTCAAATGACTTACTAAAGTCTATGTCTATTACATCAATATTATCAACCCCAAATTTATAATACTATAAAAATATCAAGTTAGTTGGACAGGATCTATTTTCTATAAATCCATAGAGATTGGCATTAATTATATTTCTTTAATTCTTATATTATTAATGTTTTATTAATTCTTTCCATGTCTCTCAGTGATACACAGCAGAAACATGAACCATTCTCTGAAAGTGCCTGAGATGCCCAGATGAGGAGGATGGGGTACAGACTCAACACTTGCAATATCAGAGGGGCCAGAGTGACTCCATGAGGCAGGCCCTGTTGAGACTTGCATTTGAAGTGAGAGTTAAATCTCCTGGCTGTGCAAGAAGAACTCAGTGTCTGTCCCCCACTGCCCTGTCCCAGTTCTTGCCTGTCTGTCAGGAATGGAGCACATATTCTGAGGCTCCACAAGGAAATCTCTTTGTTAGTATATGGGTTATTGTGCAGGCAATTAAATAACCCATATTTTGATCCATTCTTCAGATGCCCCTAGCAAAGAGTCCTGAAGCCTGTGAGCTGAAAATGGATTCACTGAAGATTATTCCAAACTCGGAGACATGAGTTATTTTGAAAGTTTATTCATGTGCATGTTTTTTATTTATGATGAGATAGTTAGAACCATTTTCTTCATTCTGCAGGGATTTATAGATTCCAAGTCCAGAAGGGACCATTATGATCATCTAGTCGAGTGGTCCTCAAACTTTCCAGAGTACTGGATCCCTTTCAAGGAGGCTGATTTGTCTTGTTTACCCCCAGTTTCACCTCACTTAAAAACTACTTGCTTGCAAAATCTGACATAAAAATACAGAAGTGTCACAGCGCACTATTACTGAACAATTGCTTCCTTTCTCATTTTAATTGTGTAATTACAAACTAAAATCTCAACCCCCACCACATTGAGAAACATTGATATAGTATCTGATGAAGTGAGCTGTAGCTCACGAAAGCTTATGCTCAAATAAATTTGTTAGTCTCTAAGGTGCCACAAATACTCCTTTTCTTTTTACTGATATAGTATATAGAGCAGTCATTGTCTCTATGAAATTTTAGTTTGTACTGACTTTGCTACTGCTTTGTATGTAGCCTGTTGTGAAACTAGGCAAATATCTAGATGAGTTGATGTACCCCGTGGAAGACCTTTGTGTACCCCTGCTCGAGAACCACCGATCTAGTCTGATCTCCTCCTGAATAACACAGGCCAGAGACCCTTCCCAGTGATTCCAGCATCCAGCCCATCACTTCTGGTTGACAAGACTTTTTAGAGTTATCCAGTCTTGATTTAAATTAGGCTGTTGCACTGTTAATAATAGAATACTATTTATTTAAATATTTTTGGATGTTTTCTACATTTTCAAATATTTTTATTTCAATTACAACATAAGACAAAGTGTACAGTGCTCACTTTATATTTATTTTTGATTACAAGTATTTGCACTGTAAAAAAACCCAAAAGAAATGGTATTTTGCAGTTCACCTAATACAAGTACTGTAGTGCAATTTTTTATCTTGAAAGTTGAATTTACAAATATAGAATTATGTACAAAAAAACCTGCATTCAACAATAAAACAATGTAAAATTTTAGAGCCTGCAAGTCCACTTCTTGTTCAGCCAATTGCTCAAACAAGTTTGTTTACATTTGCAGGACATTGTTGCAATGTCACCTGAAAGTGAGAACAGGTGTTCTCATGGCACTGTTTTAGCAGGCATAGCAAGATATTTATGTGCCAGATGTGTTACATGCACACATTAGAGCACCCCACCTTTTCCCAGTCCGCAGGGCTCCAGGTGTAACCTGGTTAATTTAGGCACCCCCATCTTTTCCCAATTCGTAGGGCTCCAGGCAAAAAGCACCTACCCTTACCCAATTTGTAGGGCTCAGGGTGTAACTAACCTGGTCAATTTAAGTACTCACACCCTTTCCCAATACGTAGGGCTCCGGGTGTATACTACTTCTGCAGGTGTACAGGACCTTTTACCAGTGAAAGAGCCTTACACAGTAATATCCTGGTCCTCTGTTTATTAACAATTACCAAGCAGAATACACATTAAGCATACAATGCAATACTCACCAATTCTGATCACGCAGGCAAACCTTCCCAGTTGGCCAGGCAAGGTTGGTCTCGTCTGGGTCCTAGTTGCTGCACATCATGGTCGTGCAGAGGATTCTTAACAGCTCTGATCTTGGGGATGAGTTCTTCTTCCAGGTCTTTCCTTCTTCTTCTTCTTCTCTTCCCAGCTGGTCTCCTTCTTGGACCCCAGTTTATATAGTGAAACTTGTGTCCTGCTTAGCTATACCTTAAACAATCATTTTACTGAAATCTATCTAACCAATCCTAATATTGTAACATAATTCTCTGACCAATTATATCCCACTACCCTAATTAACTTTCACCTAGCAAAATTAATTATACAGCAGACAAAATTAAAGAATCGGATAGAGACCATACAGATAAACAATAGGGAAGTGGGGACCATAATGACAAAACAATGAAGAAATGAGGATTTCACAACTACAACTATTGATAAGTGATTTCTTGACAGACAGGATGCTATCAAACTAAGTTTTCTTTAACCATCTTAAGATCCGTTTCTTAATCTGGTGATTGTGGATGCCATTAGGATGGGGTCTCCTTAACAGCCTGATATTACATTGTTTTAATGAATATAGATGGAATGCAAGGATGTGACTTCCTGCTTCTAAGCTAATGGCTGCTGCTTGCCTGCTCTTTTAATATGGCTGCAGACGAAGGCCTTAGGCTTTAGGCCTTACAATATGGCTGCAGACAAAGGCATCATCCTTACAGTTGCGCTAAAGATTTATATGTCTCTTCATGCTTCAACCACCATTCCAGGGGACATGCATCAATGCTGATGATGGGTTCTGCTCGATAACAATCCAAAACAGCGCGAATCAACACATGCTCATTTTCATTATCTGAGTCAAATGCCACCAGCAGAAGGTTGATTTTCTTTTTTGGTGGTTCAGGTTCTGTAGTTTCCGCATCAGAGCGTTGCTCTTTTAAGACTTCTGAAAGCATGCTCCACACCTCGTCCCTCTCAAATTTTGGAAAGCACTTCAGATTCTTAAACCTTGGATCCAGTGCTGTCGCTATCTTTAGAAATTTGCATTGGTACCTTCTTTGCATTTTGTGAAATCTGCAGTGAAAGTGTTCTTAAAATGAAGAATATGTGCTGGTCATCATCCGAGATTGCTATAATATGAAACATATGGCAGAATGCAGGTAAAACAGAGTAGGGGACATACAATTCTCCCCCAAGAAGTTCAGTCACAAATCTAATTAACGCATTATTTTTTTAACGAGCGTCATCAGCGTGGAAGCATGTCCTCTGGAATGGTGGCCGAGGCATGAAGGGGCATATGAATGTTTAGCACATCTGGCATGTAAATACCTTGCAATGCCAGCTACAAAAGTGCCATGCAAATGCCTGTTCTCACTTTCTGGTGACATTGTAAATAAGAAAATGGCAGCATTATCTCCTGTAAATGTAAACAAACTTGTTTGTTTTAGCGATTGGCTGAGCAAAAGGTACCGCTACAGACTAGGGACCGAATGACTCGGCAGCAGTTCTGCAGAAAACGACCTAGGGGTTACAGTGGACGAGAAGCTGGATATGAGTCAACAGTGTGCCCTTGTTGCCAAGAAGGCCAATGGCATATTGGGATGTATAAGTAGGGACATTGCCAGCAGATCGAGGGACGTGATCGTTCCCCTCTATTCGACATTGGTGAGGCCTCATCTGGAGTACTGTGTCCAGTTTTGGGCCCCTCACTACAAGAAGGATGTGAAAAAATTGGAAAGCATCCAGCGGAGGGGATGATTAGGGAACTGGAACACATGACTTATGAGGAGTGGCTGAAGGAACCGGGATTGTTCAGTCTGCGGAAGAGAAGAATGAGGGGTGGTTTGATAGCTGCTTTCAACTACCTGAAAGGGGGTTCCAAAGAGGATGGATCTAGACTGTTCTCAGTGGTAGCAGATGACAGAACAATGAGTAATGGTCTCAAGTTGCAGTGGGGGAGGTTTAGGTTGGATATTAGGAAAAACTTGTTCACTAGGAGGGTGGTGAAACACTGGAATGCGTTACCTTTGGAGGTGGTGGAATCTCCTTCCTTAGAAGTTTTTAAGGTCAGGCTTGACAAAGCCCTGGCTGGGATGATTTAGTTGGGGATTGATCCTGCTTTGAGCAGGGTGTTGGACTAGATGACCTCCTGAGGTCCCTTCCAACCCTGATATTCTATGACTAAGTGGACTTGTAGTCTCTAAAGTTTTTACACTGTTTTGTTTTTGAGTGCAGTTATGTAACAAAAAACCCCCTACATTTGTAAGTTGCGCTTTCATGATAAAGAGATTGCTCTACAGTACTTGTATGAGGTGAATTGAAAAATATTATTTCTTTTATCATTTTTACAGTGCAAATATCTGTAATAAAAAATAAATACACTTTGTATTCTGTGTTGTAATTTAAATCAATGTATATGAAAATGTAGAAAAACATCCAAAGTATTTAATACATTTAAATTGGGATTCTATTGTTTAACCGTGCAATTAAAACTGCGATTAATCATGATTAATTTTTTTGAGTTAATCCCATGAGTTAACTGCGATTAATTGACAGCCCTAATTTAAATTGACGATGAATCCACCACATCCTTAGGTCAGTTGTGCCAATGATTTATCACTATCTCTGTCTAAAAAAAAAATGCACCTTATTTCTAGCCTGAGTTTATCTAGTTTCAGCTCCCGGCCATTGGAGCTCTTGCTGCCTTTGGCTGGAAGATTAAAGAGCCCCCTGCATACCTACCAGGTTCCAGTCACCTTGAAAATCTTGCTGATAAACTGACTAGATCGACCAGTCCAGTCCCTCATGATAGAGCAGGTTTCTCAGAATCATTCATGCAGCTCTTTCCTGAGCCATTTCCAATTTTTCACCATCCTTTCCAAAGAACTGGACACAGTATCCAGTAATTCTACCACCCCTGCTTAGACAGCAGGGATCACTTTCTCTCAGCTACAGCACCACACAGAGTGAACTCCTGTTCAGCTGGTTTCTCCCATGGTTCCTAAACCTTTTTCAAATTCACTGCTTTCCAGGAAACAACACCCCTCCTTGTACATTCTTTGTTCCTTGATGTATGATCTTTATTTAGCTGTATTAAAACACACATTATTCAAGCAAGTTCAGCTTACTAAGTGATCCATCTTGCTCCATATAACTGACTTGTCCCCATCATGATTTACCATTCCACCAAATATGGGCAAACTTTACCAGAAACAATTTTATATTTTCTTCCCAATCTTTGATCAAGATACTGAAGAGCACTGGGCTGAGAACTGATCTCTGCCACCCCCAAACAACCCACTGGAGGACAATCCCTTATTTACACATGTGTTGAGATCTGTCAGTGAGCCAATTCTACTCATGCAGCTGCAAAAGAAGTTAGAGCAGGGACTGCTGCACTGGGTGACGGGGCACTTCTCCTCCAGAACCTCCAGGACCCAAAATTATGCAGGAAAGACCCCACACGTAACTATGCCTCTCCCCCTGCCATGTGGGGGACAACTGCAGAGAGGAGACAGCCAGAGACTCCAGCCATTTGCAGCAGAAACAGCCAAAGCTGGGATCTTGGTACATTCAGACAACATCCTACAATTTTGACTGGACTTTCTCTGCCCTGTACTGACTGGCTGTTTGCTCCAACCCTCCCCCTTCCTCACTGTCTCTCCACATCAGCATTACTCCGTACCTGCCTCTCCTCCCCTGACGCCATTGGGCTTTGGCCCCACAGCTCAGGGCGATGGGGCTCAGGCTTTGCCCCCTCCCCCACGCACCTAGGGTGGTAGGGCTCGGGAAGGTTCAGGCTTCAGTCACCCCTCCTGGGATGGTATAGTAATTTGTGTTGTCAAAAGGGCGTCATGGTGTAATGAAGTTTGAGAACCCCTGATCTAGGGGTTCCTTTTCAACAATACAACACAGAACCAGCTTGAGTCCCCACCCAGTAACCTGGGAAAATTACACACCGCCCCGAGCGCCTCTGTGAGGCAATACTTCCCGACTCGCACGCACAGAGTCTGAGTGTAGAAAAAAAACTTTTAATGAAAGGAGGGAAGTCACCCGACATTAATTAGGGAAACTGCCACAAGCAGGATTCATAATAATAAAACTGTGAGCAGGACATCCGCCCCGGAGTGCGTGGGGCAGACTCTTCTGCCTCAAGTTCTTGAGTTCCACAACCAACAGTTCCTTTTCAGTGTCTCCCTCACCACACTCCACTCACAGTGGTTGTCCTTGGTCAACGAGGACCCAGGGTTCAGAGGTGCATCTGTATGAGGTCATCTCCCAGCCGTGGAAGAAGGCACCTTGCTTGCTCTGCCATCCGAGCATTTGTTCCTTGTTGCTGGCTGCCTCACCAGCGCTTGTTGCCTCACTAGTCACTCATTCCGTTCACCACCTCTTGTGGCACCTTAGAAACTAACAAATTTATTTGAGCATAAGCTTTCGTGAGCTACAGCTCACTTCATTTGCGGATGACACAAAGCTGGGTGGTATTGCCAATACAGAGAAGGACTGGGATATCATACAGAAAGATCTGGATGACCTTGTAAACTGGAGTAATAGTAATAGGATGAAATTTAATAGTGAAAAGTGCAAAGTGTTTCCTGGCAACTGTTGGCCTGGGCCCTTCCCCCCTGCAAGGTGAGAGCTAAAGGGTTGAAGACAAAGAGATCAGGTGATCTCCTGGCCCGGGAAAGGGACAAAGAGGAAGAGGGGCTGGAGAGAGTTTCAGTTTGGCGCTGGCTGGAGACATGGAGTGAAATGCAGACGGGGTTGTCTGGCTCACTGCCCCCCAGAATGGACCCGGCTGAGGGGTCCTGCTCTTTGTACCTACAAGCTCTGTTTTAGACCATGTTCCTGTCATCTAATAAACCTCTGTTTTACTGGTTGGCTGAGAGTCAAGTCTGACTGTGAAGTTGGGGGGCAGGACCCTCTGGCTTCCCCAGGACCCTGCCTGGGCGGACTCACTGTGGGAAGCGCATGGAGGGGCAGAGGATGCTGAATGCTCCGAGGTCAGACCCAGGAAGGTGGAAGCTGTGTGAGTTGTGTGTCCTGCAGACAGGCTGCTCACAGAGAGGAGACTTCCCCAGAGTCCTGACTGGCTTCGTAGGGAGCACTTCCAGAGCATTGCCTCAGGACTCTGTGACAATGCCCCCCACCCTTTTTTCGATTGCCCCCTACAATTACAGCCCTTTTCCCCCCAGCTTCTTTGCCTAAGCCCTTTGCAAGCCCAGTTTGTTTGCCCACCCCGCCCTTTTCCCTCGAGGTTTGGTTTGTTTGTCACCCGCCAGCCCTAAAGTTAGCTTCTTGGTTCCCTTGCCCCACCCTCAGCCTGGTTGCTCCCTTTCCTTTGTGGTCCCCCCTTGCCCTGATTGGCCTTCCCTTCGTGTGCCCATGCCTCCTCCCATGCGCTTGTGCCTTCCTCGTTTTGGTTGATCATTGCACCCCCCTGATGTTATTGTGACCTTCCCTCTCCTTTACATTACACAAAGTAAAACTGTTTCCCCATGTTTATTCCCCCCCATCGGCCCCCCACTTTTCCTCAATTGTTCTTGTCAACTGCTGGAAATGGCCCACCTTGATTATCACTACAAAAGGTTTCCTCTCCCCCACCACCCCCTGCTCTCCTGCTGGTAATAGCTCACCTTAAGTGATCACTCTCTTGTTACAGTGTGTATGGTAACACCCATTGTTTCATGTTCTCTATGTATATAAATCTCCCCACTGTATTTTCCACTGAATGCATCCGATGAAGTGAGCTGTAGCTCACGAAAGCTTACGCTCAAATAAATTTGTTAGTCTCTAAGGTGTCACAAGTACTCCTTTTCTTTTTATGAAAAAACAGACAGACATCATCTTCCTTTCCAAATGCAAACAGATGGACATCATACCAAAAGGACTGAAGGTAAAAAATCCATTATAATCTACATACCACACAGACTATGCTGACAGCTTGTGCCACACGCTCTCAAAGAAACTGCGGAACCACCTGATCAACATCCTCTACAGCAAACAGGGAAAGATTCAGAATGAGCTCTCAAAACTGGATACTCTCATAAAAAAACAACTTTCCACACAAACGTCCTCATGGCTGGACTTTACAAAAACTAGACAAGCCATTTACAACACACACTTTGCTTCTCTACAAAAGAAAAAGGACACTAAACTCTCTAAACTACATGCCACAAGGGGCCACAACAGTGGTTCCCTTAACCCACCCAGCAATATTGTTAATCTATCCAACTATACTCTTAGGCCAGCAGAAGAAACTGTCCTATCTCGGGGCCTCTCCTTTTGCTCCTCCACCCCCACGAACATGATACAGTTCTGTGGTGACCTAGAATCCTATTTTTGACGTCTCTGACTCAAGGAATATTTTCAACACACCGCTAACCGACATATTAACATACAGGGACCTTCCTACCAAGACTACAAAAAGAAGGATTCTAGGTGGACTCCACCTGAAAGTCGAAACAACAGACTGGACTTCTACAGAGAGTGCTTCCACTGACGTTCACGGGCTGAAATTGTGGAAAAGCAGCATCACTTGCCCCATAACTTCAGCTGTGCAGAACACAATGCCATCCACAGCCTCAGAAACAACTCTGACATAATCAAAAAGGCTGACAAAGGAGGTGCTGTCGTCATCATGAATAGGTCGGAATATGAACAAGAGGCTGTTAGGCAGCTCTCCACCACCACTTTCTACAAGCCATTACCCTCTGATCCCTCTGATCAGTCCATCCTGATCTTCCTTTGCCCACTGAGCAGCATTTGCTCAAGAAACTCCCTGAAAATGCACAAGAACAAATCCGCACAGACACACCCCTGGAACCTCAACCTGGGGTATTCTATCTGCTACCCAAGATCCATAAACCTGGAAATCCTGGACGCCCCATCATCTCAGGCATTGGCACCCTGACAGCAGGATTGTCTGGCTATGTAGTCTCCCTCCTCAGGCCCTATGCTACCTGTACTCCCAGCTATCTTTGAGATACCACTGACTTCCTGAGGAAACTACAGTCCATCGGTGATCTTCCTGAAAACACCATCCTGGCCACTATGGCTGTAGAAGCCCTCTACACCAACATACCATACAAAGATGGACTACAAGCCGTCAGGAACAGTATCCCTGATAATGTCACAGCTAAACTAGTGGCTGAACTTTGTGACTTTGTCCTCACCCACAACTATTTCACATTTGGGGACAATGTATACCTTCAAATCAGCAGCACTGCTATGGGTACCCACATGGCCCCACAGTATGCCAATATTTTTATGGCTGACTTAAAACAACGCTTCCTCAGCTCCCATCCCCTAATCCCCCTACTCTACTTACGCTACATTGATGACATCTTTATCATCTGGACCCATGGAAAAGAAGCACTTGAGGAATTCCACCAGGATTTCAACAATTTCCATCCCACCATCAACGTCAGCCTGGACCAGTCCACACAAGAGATCCACTTCTTGGACACTATGGTGCTAATAAGTGATGGTCACATAAACACAACCCTATACCGGAAATCTACTGACCGCTCTTCCTACCTACATGCCTCCAGCTTTCATTCAGATCATACCACACGATCTATTGTCTACAGCCAAGCTCTATGATACAACCACATTTGCTCCAACCCCTCAGACAGAGACAAACACCTACAAGATCTCTATCATGCATTCCTACAACTACAATACCCACCTGCTGAAGTGAAGAAACAGATTGACAGAGCCAGAAGGGTACCCAGAAGTCACCTACTACAGGACAGGCCCAACAAAGAAAATAACAAAACGCCACTAGCCATCACCTTCAGCCCCCAACTAAAACCTCTCCAATGCATTATCAAGGATCTACAACCTATCCTGAAGGACGACCCATCACTCTCACAGATCTTGGGAGACAGGCCAGTCCTTGTTTACAGACAGCCCCCCAACTTGAAGCAAATACTCACCAGCAACCACACACCACACAACAGAACCACTAACCCAGGAACCTATCCTTGCAACAAAGCCCATTGCCAACTCTGTCCACATATCTATTAAGGGGACACCATCATAGGGCCTAATCACATCAGCCACACTATCAGAGGCTCATTCACCTGCACATCTACCAATGTGATATATGCCACCATGTGCCAGCAATACCCCTCTGCAATGTACATTGGCCAAACCGGACAGTCTCTACCAAAAAAATAAATGGACACAAATCTGACGACAAGAATTATAACATTCAAAAACCAGTTGGAGAACACTTCAATCTTTTTGGTCACTCGAGTACAGACCTAAAAGTGGCAATTCTTCAACAAAAAAAACTTTAAAAACAGACTCCAACGAGAGACTGCTGAATTGGAATTAATTTGCAAACTGGATACAATTAACTTAGGCTTGAATAGAGACTGGGAGTGGATGGGTCATTACACAAAGTAAAAAGAAAAGGCGTACTTGTGGCACCTTAGAGACTAACAAATTAATTTGAGCATAAGCTTTCGTGAGCTATTGCTCACTTCATCGGATGCATTCTGTGGAAAAACACAAAGTAAAACTATTTTCCCATGTTTATTCCCTCCCTCCACCTCCCACTGTTCCTCAGACGTTCTTGTCAACTGCTGGAAATGGCCCACTTTGATTATCACTACAAAAGATCCTCCCCACCCACCCCACTCTCCTGTTGGTAATAGCTCACCTTAAGTGATCACTCTCTTGTTACAGTGTGTATGTTAACACCCATTGTTTCATGTTCTCTATGTATATAAATCTCCCCATTGTATTTTCCACTGAATGCATCTGATGAAGTGAGCTGTAGCTCACGAAAGCTTATGCTCAAATAAATTTGTTAGTCTCTAAGGTGTCACAGGTACTCCTTTTTCTTTTTCCCTCTCCTAGTGCAGCTAGAGGATCCAGGCTTCCATCCTAGGTTGGTGACTGACACCCCCCCAAGTCCTTGATAGCCCCCATATCTTCCCCCCTCCCCCAATTTTGGCACCCTCCTCCCCTGCCTGCAGCCTAGCGGGGAGGAGCAGTTGACCTGCTTCCCCTCTCACCCCTTTATCCAGTGTTTTTCCCCTCCTTCCCCTCCCTCACAGCTCATCATGGCGGGAGACATGACAGGTGGGATCTCTGGGGCGGACCCTTCCCCCCTCCCCTGCCTGCCCTCCTGATGCCCCCCATATCCTCTACTTCAACCGCCGCTGCCAAACCACCGGCTATCGCCCCTGCTGGGGCGCTGGCAGCGGCGGACAATGAGGTGACCTCCGCTGCTGCCATATCTTTCGCCCCCTCCGATTCTGGGGGAGATCCCCCAGCCAGCGGGAAGGGCCAGGGCAAAAGGAAAGGAAAGAGCCCCGCTAAAAAGACAAGGCCCTCCATGGCAGGGGTCTTTTCTGGTCCCCTACCAGGGGGCCCATTACCGGGTGCATTATTCCATGGCGGAGGCCCAGTGCTACCTCTACCGGGTGATGGGGCATGGCCGGAGGGACTGCCCCTTGGCCCGGCACGGAGGAGCGCCCAGGGCCCCTGAGCCCCGGCAGGGTGCTGGCCCTGTCATCGCCGGTGCCCTTGGCTGCCCGGCACCCGGAATTGCCCCTCCTCCTTCTCAGCCCACCACTGCTCCCACTCGGGCCCAAGAGGTACACCTCCCAGTGTGCCCAGACGAGCGGGAGAGCCCCGTCCCTGCTGCATGCACTCTGGCGGGGCCCGCAGAGGAGGGTACGGTGGGGGCATTGCCGGGCATGGGAGAGGGCTCACCCCAGGGGGAATCTGCCCCCCTTTGTGTTGCCCCACCGTTGCCTTCCCAAGTCCCCGAGTCATCCTCCCTTCTCCCAGATCCAACCCCTGTTACTCAGCCCGCAGACGATGCCATGGAGGGCTGGACCCTAGTACAGGGAAAGCGGGGCAAGTGGAAGGCATGAGCTCCACTCCTGCCATCCGATGTGGAGGCCCCCTAGAAAACCAGGAAGGGGGGCACCGTTGCCGAGCCTTCCGCCCTGCCCACGGCCACGTTCCATCCACCAGTGCCGGCCGGGGAAGACGTGGCAGCACGGAGGGGAACATTGCCCCTCCATCAGGGTCACCTCCCCATGGAGGCCTCCGATAGAGCCCCGCCCGCCCCCTTAACATCTGAAGCCCCTGCGAGCCCCGAAGCGGGTGTTGCTCCGGGCACTGATGGGGAGGGCCCCGGGGTGGTGGGAGGTGATCTCCCCTCCATCTATGAGGAGATCGAAGCCCTGGGTCTGACCCCGGTCACCCAGGGGGAGGATGACCCTCTGCCAGCGGGCCTTAACCTGAGCTACCTCACCTCAACCCCCCCTTCCCTGTTCCCCCTCCCCATGACCACTGCTTCTGCTCCCACCTCCGAGGGTCCCCTGGACTCTTCAACCTGCCCGGACGCAGGTGGTGCTCTGCTGACAGCCGCCGATCCAGTTGAGGCGACGGCCAGTGCCTCGCGGCAGGGACCCTAGTCACCAGGGGTATCCCCTGTTAGCCTGGGGCAACTGACTTCCTTCCCAGGCGGGGGCCCCATGGAAAATTGCCCACCTCCTGATGCCATGGTTGTCACATCTGCCGCTGAGCCTGAGCCCAGCATTGCTGGGGACCCCCTCCCCGTCCCTCAGATCCCTGAACCAGACTGAGGGGAATCACCTCTGCCCCCTCCCCGACCCTACTCCTGACCCCTGCCGTGCCCCTACTTCTGACCCTGTCCCTATCCTCTCCAGCTCCCACGATGCCATTGCGCCCCTGGGGCGTCTCCTTCCCTTTCCCGGAGGGTGACCCCCCAGGGAGCGGCCTTTGTGTTTTCCTGTCCCGACCCATCAGGGGCTGCTATCTTCCCTCTGCTGCCCCCCATTGAGCCAGGGTCTGAGGCAGGCCATATGACGCCGGCCCATCGGGCACAACATCAAGGGTCCGCCCCTTGCTGTCCGTTTTGGTGGGCCATGGGGCTGTGTCAGGGGCCCAACCGGAGGACTGGGGGCCAGTGACCCCGCCCCCCCATCGGCTGCAAGAGGAGCTGCGGGAGTTTCTAGAAGACATCCCATGGCTCCCGCAATAAGGTGCAGCTCGCTCTGCAGTGATAGGGGGATTTTCATCAAGTCCTCAGGGCCGTGAGGGCCCTCATGGGGAAGGGTAGGAGGACCGGGAAGCAGGGCACCACAACTTACCATAGGGCCTGCAGCTTCCGTGACTCTTTGCTCACCTTCGAGGTAGGTCATGGTTTGCTGCATGTCCCACTGGGGGCCGTGAGCATCCCTGCTGGCGAGGATCCCCCCCAGCCCTCCTCATGGCACCTATCACCTTTGCAACACTAAACACCCGGGGCTGTAGGATGGGTCTCCACAGGTGCCAGGTGCTCTCCTTCCTTCGGGAGGGGGGGTATTCTGGTTTTTCTGCAGAAGACCCATACGGATCCGACCACCGAAGACAGCTGGCAGCTGGAGTGGGGGGACTGGGTCTATTTTAGCCATTTCACAGTTCGTATGGCTGAAGTGGTGACCCTGTTCTCCCCTGACCTACGGCCCAAGGTGCTGGGGGTCGCCAAGGTTGTGCCGGGCTGCCTGCTGCACCTCCAAGTCCGCATGGAGGGGCTTGTAGTCAATCTCATTAACATCTATACCCCGACATCGGGCCCGGAGCGGCTGCGTTTTTATCAGCAGGTGTCTGCCTTCCTCGGCTCCTTGGATCCTCGCAAGTGCCTGGTCCTGGGTAGGGACTTCAACGCCACCCTCGAGGAATGGGACCGCTCGGGAACTGAGCAGAGCTTGGCTGCCGCGGACGTCCTCTGGGAGATCGTCGAACACCACTCCCTGGTGGACGTCTGGCACGACCACCACCCGGATGATGTCTCGACATTTACCTACTCCCAGTTGGACCGCATCTATTTGTCACACTTCCATCTTTCACAGGTCCAGTCTCCACCATTCGGCCGGCCCCTTTTTCGGATCACCATCTGGTCACCGTGACGGGCTCTCTCCATGCAGAGAGGCCGGGGCCGGCCTACTGGCATTTTAACAACAGCTTGTTGGAGGATATGGGCTTCGTGGCATCCTTCCGGGAGTTCTGGCTGGCCTGGCGAGGGCAGTGGCGTGCCTTTCCCTCAGCGCAGCGGTGGTGGGACCTGGGGAAGGTGCGCGCCCGGCTCTTCTGCTGTGCCTACACCTGGGGTGCCAGCCGACGGAGGGATGCGGCGATAGAGCAGCTGGAACGGTCAGCCTTAGAGCTGGAGAGGCATCTGGCCACCAGCCCTGAGGATCCATCCTTTGCAGATCCATCCGGTGCTGGGAGAAGTGGGAGGAGCTCCGGGCCCTTGATGACCATCGTGCCTGGGGTGCTTTTGTTCGATCCTGCATCTGCCTCCTTCGGGAGATGGATCGCAGTTCCTGCTTCTTCTATGCCCTGGAGAAAAAGAGGGGAGCCAAGAAGCACATCTTCTGCCATCTAGCGGAGGATGGCACCCCCTTCACGGATCCGGTGGAGATGTGCGAGAGGGCCTGGACCTTCTACGCACACCTTTTCTCCCTGGATCTGACCAATCCTACCGCTTGCAGAGTGTTCTGGGACTGACTCCCGATGGTCAGCACAGGCAACCGGGACCGGCTAGAGCTACCTCTCTCTCTGGCCAAGTTCTCGGAAGCCCTCCTTCGTATGCCCACCAACAAATCTCTGGGCATGGACGGGCTGACTGTGGAATTCTACCGCATGTTCTGGGACGTCCTCGGCCCAGACTTAGTCACCGTCTGGGCCAAGTCTTTGCAGAGTGGGGTCCTCCCTCTTTCTTGCTTGCCTTATTGCTGAAGACGGGAGACCTCCGCGATTTATGGAATTGGCGTCCCATCTCGCTCCTCGGCACAGACTACAAAATTATAGCGAAGGCCATCTCGCTGCAGCTGGAGTCCGTGCTGGAGGACGTGATCCACCCAGACCAGACTTACACCATCCCGGGCCATACCATCTTTAATAACCTGTATCTGGTCCGGGATCTCTTGGAGCCTGGGTGTAGGGATGGTCTGTCATTCGCCCTCCTGTCCCTGGATCAGGAGAAAGCATTCGACAGGGTGGACTATGGGTATCTCCTGGGCACTCTGTGAGCATTAGCTTTCGGATCCCAGTTTGTGGGTTTTCTCCAGGTGCTGTATGTTTCCACAGAGTGTCTGGTCAGGCTCCACTGGACCCTGATCGAGCCGGTCCACTTCGGGCGAGGAGTACGGTAGGGGTGCCCCTCTCGGGCCAGCTGTACACTCTGGCAATCGAGCCCTTCCTCTGTCTCCTCCGCAGGAGATTGACAGGGTTGGTGCTTCGAGAGCTGGAGCTGCGGCTGGTCCTGTCGGCGTACGCCGACGATGTGCTCCTCGTGGTCCAGGACCCAGGTGACTTGGCGCAGGTGGAGGCTTGCCAGACCATGTACTCGGCAGCCTCCTCTGCCCAGGTCAACTGGGTCAAGAGCTCTGGCCTGGTGGTCGCGGACAGGTGGCAGGCGAGCTCCCTCCCACCCATGCTTCAGGCCATCCGGTGGAGCACAGGTCCACTGCTCTATCTCGGCGTTTACCTTTCTGCTATGCATCCCTCTCCGCTGGAGAACTTGCACGGTTTGCAGGACAAGGTGACAGAGTGGCTCCGGAGCTGGACAGGACTACTCAGGTGCTTCTCCCTTTGAGGGAGGGCGCTGGTACTCAATCAACTAGTCCTGTCCATGCTCTGGTACCGGCTCAACACCCTGGTCCCGGCCCCAGGCTTCCTGGCTGACCTCCAGATGGCGATTCTGGAGTTCTTTTGGCCAGGACTGCACTGGGTCTCTGCAGGGGTCCTCCATCTACCCCTGGAGGAGGGAGGGAAGGGCCTGAAGTGTCTCCACACTCAGGTCCGTGTCTTCCGCCTTCAGGCCCTGCAGAGGCTCCTTTATGGTGCAGGTAGTCCAGCGTGCAGCATACTGGCGCATGTCTTCCTGTGCTGCCTCCGAGGACTCCGCTATGACTGACAGCTCCTTTATCTCCATCCGAGAGGTCTCCTGCGAGACCTCTCCGGGCTGCCGGTCTTCTACCAGGACCTCCTCTGGACCTGGAAACTGTTCTCGGTGACCAGGTCCGTGGCGGCCACCAAGGGGGCAGATCTCCTCGTGGAGCCCCTGCTACACAATCCCCAGCTCTGTGTGCAGGTGGCGGAGTCCCCCTCGGTGCACCAGAGGTTGGTTCTGGCAGAAGTCACCAGAGTCGGAGACCTCCTGGATTACGACTGGGGAGACTGGCTGGATCCCCTGATGCTTGCTCAGGAGGTGAGGGCCCCTCTGCCACCCGCTGCTCGGGTTTACCTCGACCAGGTCCTGTGCGAGGGCACGCCCCACGCACCCGCTACCCTCCGGACCTTTTCATCAGGTTCCTGCCCCTTGGACCTAACCGGTCCCCCCACCCCTTCTCCGTGAGCCGGCTGCATGACTTGCAGCTGGTTCATTTCCAGACCGCACAAAGGAAACACCTATACACGCTTGTGCTCCACACTCTAACTTCCTCACCCTCGCGTCCTGCCCCAACACAAAGTGGCGGGACCTCCTGCCACCTTTAGAGGGTGAGGAGCCCCAGTGGGCCAGCCTCTATTCCACCCTGGTCCTGAGGCTCTTGCCCACCCACTTCCTGGAACCCAATAGGTACAACCTCCATATCCTCATTCCCATTTGTCGCCCTACCATTATCCCTAAACTCCTCATTAGCCTCGTTAAAGACTGAGGCAAAGTATTTGTTTAGATATCGGGCCATGCCTAGATTATCCTTAACCTCCACTCCATCCTCAGTGTTAAGCGGTCCCACTTCTTCTTTCTTTGTTTTCTTCTTATTTATATGGCTATAGAACCTTTTACTATTGCTTTTAATTCCCTTTGCAAGGTCCAACTCTACATGGCTTTTGGCCTTTCTCACTTTATCCCTACATGTTCTGATCTCAGTAAGGTAGCTTTCCTTGCTAATCCCTCCCATCTTCCACTCCTTGTAGCTTTCTGCTTTTTCTTAATCACCTCTCTAAGGTGCTTGCTCATCCAGCTTGGTCTACAACTCCTGTCTATGAATCTTTTCCCCTTTCTTGGGATGCAGGCTTCTGATAGCTTCTGCAACTTTGACTTGAAGTAATACCGGGCCTCCTCCACCTTTAGATCCACAAGTTTTTCAATCCAATCCACTTCTCTAACTAATTTCCTTAATTTTTTAAAGTTAGCCTTTTTGAAATCAAAAATCCTAGTCACAGATCTATTTTTGTTTATCCTTCCATTTAGTTTGAACTGAATTAGCTCATGATCACTTGAGCCAAGATTGTCCCCTACAACCATTTCTTCTATGAGGTCCTCACTGCTCACCAAAACCAAATCTAAAATGGCATCCTCTCTTGTCGGTTCAGCAACTACTTTGTAAAGGAATCCATCAGCTATCGCATCCAGGAAAATCTGAGCCCTATTATTATTACTAGCAATTGTCCTCCAGTCTATATCTGGGAAGTTAAAGTCTCCCATGATCACACAATTCCCATTAGTATTTACTTCTTTAAAAAAAGTAAAGAGGTCTCTATCCATATCCAAATTGAATCCCAGCAGTCTATAGCACATCCCAAGCACTATCCCAGGGGAGGCTCTAGTAGCTTTCTTTCTTTCTTTCTCACCACCTTTGCCTTTATTTCTGTCTTTCCTAAACAGCACATACTCTTCAATACCAGTACTCCAGTCACGACTGCTATTCCACCATGTTTCTGTTATCCCTATAATATCTGGTTTCACTTCCTGCACCTGTATCTCTAGTTCCTCCATTTTATTACCTAGGCTCCTCGCATTAGTGTACAAACATCTTAATTTTTGCCGTTTGGCTTCACACACATTCTTTACCCAATTGGGCACAGACATTCTACCGCCAATATTACCTATTAGACTGGTATGTACACTGCCCTTCTGCCTTATGTCCATTCTCCTACCCACGGCTGTATCCTTTCTTACTTCGTTTTCTTCCCTCTCAAAGAGAATAACTGGCATGGAGATTACCTGGACATCTCCCAACCATCTCCCCTGAATTCCTGGTTAAAAGCTCTCTTGATCAGTTGTGCCATCCTCCATCCTAGAAGTCTATTTCCCTCCTTAGGCCTTCCTACCAGGCCTCAGCCTAGGAGGTAGCCAGGCCTGAGCTCCCCCGTTCAGCCTGCCCCTTCCCCAGCACTGCTCTGTCGAAGATACCCTATCTCTCCCAGGCAGCTAGCTCCTTCTCACTCCAAGGCTGTAGTCCTACTCACAGCCTTCTTATCAGGGCCAGCTGTGCCATGATTGAGCTGGCCACATCTGTGGCCCGCTACTCAGCCAGCCTCCCTCAGCTGCTCTCACTCCTTTTATCCCAGGAGTGGGGTAACCACCCCGCTACAGAGAGTATACCCAAAATTATGCTGTCTTGCACTGCACAGAGAATTGTACAGTGTAAGCTAATGAAATTCACCCCCTCCCTCAATGTGGAGGAAGATATGCAATAGCTTTTTGCCTCCAGTTATGAATTCCACACATTGGTTTTTAGACAAAACAAACATAAGTTTATTAGCTACCAAAGATAGATTTTAAGTGATTATAAGCGATAGCAAACAGATCAAAGCAGATTACCCAGAAAATAAAACAAAATGCAATCTAAGCTTAATATACTAAAGAAATTGGTTACACACAGCAAATTGAAAAGGAGTACTTGTGGCACCTTAGAGACTAACAAATTTATTAGAGCATAAGCTTTCGTGAGCTACCGCCTGTAGCTCACGAAATCTTATGCTCTAATAAATTTGTTAGTCTCTAAGGTGCCACAAGTACTCCTTTTCTTTTTGCGAATACAGACTAACACGGCTGCTACTCTGAAACACAGCAAATTCTAACCCTAAATGATATTTTAGGCAGATTGCAGAGACTTGCATGCAGCTTGAAACTTCAGATATTCCATTCACAGGCTAGACAACCTTCTAGCCTGGGCTCAGTCCTTCTCTCCTTGTCCAATCTTTTTGTCAGGTGTTTCCAGCTGTCCTCTTTCTTGGGCAGAGAGTCAATGAAGAACCAGCCACGATGATGTCACTCCCCTGTCTTAAATAGTTTTTGCATATGGCGGGAATCCTTTATCTCCCAGTATAGTTCCCATCCCTGATTAGTGGAAAAATACTAGTATTATCAGGGGGTCCAGTACCAGGTGATTTGGTCACATGACCCTGCAGCCATAACTCAGAGACTGTTTGCAGCATCCCCAGGAAGACTTCTCAGTGGGTGATTAGCATCTTCTAAGACCTATTGTTTTCCCTAATGGCTCTTTCCAGCGAGACATCTAGACTGAGTGCCTTCTGCCTAGTGGGCACATTTGTATTACACATTTGTAATAAGAAAAGGGGTACTTGTAGCACCGTAGAGACTAACAAATTTATTAGAGCATAAGCTTTCGTGAGCTACAGCTCACTTCATCGGATGAAGTGAGCTGTTGCTCACGAAAGCTTATGCTCTAATAAATTTGTTAGTCTCTAAGGTGCCACAAGTACTCCTTTTCTTTTTGCGAATACAGACTAACACGGCTGCTACTCTGAAACCTGACATTTGTAATAGATGCATAGTCAATATTCCTAACTTCAGATACCAAAATGATACATGCATAGAAATAGGATAATTTTATGACCCTGAGGGGAGTGTTCAGGCCCCCCGTCAAGGTGCCTGTAGCAAGGATACACCTGAAATGGGGGGCTAAGGAGAGACCCAAAGAGGTTGGGGTGCACGATCACCTGCCTACCGAGGTGCTAATGGGTAATGACTTGGAGAATTGACCGGATGGCACTCAGAGCACCCTGGTCCTTACCCGAAGCCAGAGCCAGCGAGGGATGCAGGACCTCCCAAAGGGGGGACCAAAGCATCGAGGGTAGGGCTTGACAGGGCTGGGCCAGAGCCTCCATCCCAAGGTGGGGAAACTGAGTCACCGCCAACCAGGGCTGTATCCTCAAACCCCGCAGCTGAATTCCAGATAGAGCTGCAGGAGGATCCCTTCTTAGAGAAGCTGATGGCCCTTGCTGGCCACAGTGGTGCAGGATCCCAGGGGGAGGACCGCTGGGAGAGATTCCTATGGGAGAAGGGATTCCTGTACCGGGAATGGGCTGGTTCGGGGCAAACTGAACCTTGGAAAGCCAAGAGGCAGTTGGTGGTTCCCCAGAGGTACCGCCACAGACTGTTGTAATTGTCCCATGATATCCCCCTTTCAGGGCATCAGGCGCACCAGGCAGAGGCTGCTGCAGAACTTTTACTGGCCCAGGGTCTTTGATGCCGTCCAACAGTATTGCAGGTCCGGTGACTCCTGCCAGAGGGTGGGAAAGGCCTGGGATAAGTGTAAAGCAGCTCTGAGACCTCTGCCCATCATAGAGGAGCCTTTCCAGAAGGTGGCTATGGACATAGTGGGGCCCCTCAGCAGGGCGACTTGGTTGGGGAAGAAATACATTCTGGTGGTGGTAGATTTCACTATGCAATACCCCTAGGCATTGGCCTTGCCCTCCATCGAGGCAGACACCGTGGCAGACGCGCTGCTGACCATTTTCAGCAGTGTTGGGTTCCCCAAGGAGGTCCTTACAGACCAGGGGTCTAATTTCATGTCAACCCTGCTCCAGTGCTTGTGGGAAAACTGTGGGGTCTGACACACCTGGGCCTCGGCGTACCACCCTCAGTCCAGTGGGCTGGTGGAGAGGTTCAATGGGATCCTAAAGATGATGCTGAAAACCTTTATGGACCAGTACCCACAGGACTGGGACAAGTATTTACCCCACCTGCTGTTTGCATACAGGGAAGTGCCCCAGGAATCCACAGGGTTTTCCCCTTTCAAGTTGTTGTATAGGAGGAGAGTGAGGGGACCCCTCGACTTGATGAGGGACGAGTGGGAGGGGAAGGCCTCCCCCGATGGAGTATGTACTGACCTTCCGGGAAAAGCTCATGGAGCTCCTGGGCTTGGCCAGGGGAAACCTAGCCAGGGCACAGAGGAAGCAGAAGGTCTGGTACAACTGCTCAGCACGAGCCTGCTTCTACGCTACCAGGGACCAGGGGATGCTTCTCATCCCCGTGAGGAAGAAGAAGCTGCAAGCTGCCTGGGACGGCCCCTTCAAGGTCATCAGACAGGTAAATGAGGTGAAATATGTAGTGGAACTGTCCAGCCAGGCACACAGCCACTGGGTGCACCATGTCAACATGATGAAGCCATACTGGGACAGGGAGAAGTTGGTGTTGGCTGTGTGTGGGAAGTGGGAGGAGAAGGGAGAGGATCCCCTGGTGGGACTCCTTCCTGAAGCTGGGGCTGACCCCTAACTGGAATCAATTCCCCTCTCAGATCAGCTAACCCCTGCCCAGCAGGCAGAGATCAGAGAGGTCCTGCATTCATACCGGCAGCTGTTCTCCAACTGGGCTGAGCTCACAACCCTTCCATCAGGTGTTCCCCATTCAGGATCATTGGGAAAATAGCCCAGGACCTGGAGAGAGGTTGGAGACATGTTGGCTTTAGGGGTGATCCAGCCATCCTCCAGCCCCTGGGCCTATCCTGTGGTGCTGGTCCCCAAGAAGGACTGGTCAATCCGGTTCTGTGTGGACTATCGGAAGCTCAATGCCATCACCATGACCGATGCCTACCCCATGCCTAGGACCGATGAGATCCCAGACAAATTGGGGGGTGCCCAATACCTCACTACCATGGGACTCACCAAAGGCTATTGGCAAGTGCCTTTGGACCCAGAATCCAGGGTTAAGTCTGCCTTCACCACCTCAACAGGGCTCTTTGAGTTCCTGGTCCTGCCTTTTGGCCTCAAGGGGACACCTGCCACCTTCCAGCACCTGGTGGACCAGTTACTAAGGGGGATGGAGGACTTTGCTCTAGCGTATATTGACGATATCTGTGCCTTTAGCCAGACCTGGGAAGAACATGTGTCCCAGGTGAGGATGGTGCTGGGCCACCTCCAGGATGCAGGACTAACCATAAAAGCTGGAAAGTGCAAGGTGGGGATGGCAGAGGTGTCATACCTGGGCCACAAGGTGAGGAGCGGCCACCTGAAGCTGGAGCCGGCCCAACTGGTGGCAATCAAGGACTGGCCCGCTCCCCAGACTCAGAAGCAGTTCCAGGCTTTCATTGGGATGACAGAGTACTACCGGAGGTTTGTGCCCCACTTTAGCTCCCTGGCAGATCCCCTCACAGTGTTCTGTAGGAAGGGAAAGTCAGACAAGATGGTCTGGCCCGAGGAGTGCCAGAAGGCCCTCTGTGTGCTGAAGGGGGCACTTATTCAAAGCCTGGTGCTGGTAAACCCGGATTTTAACAAACCCTTCCAGGTGTTCACTGATGCCTCAGACACGGGGTTGGGTGCGGAGCTGATGCAAACTGATACTAAGGGGGAGAGACACCCCATTGTGTACCTGAGCAAGAAGCTGCTGGCCCAGGAGCAGCACTATGCGGCCATAGAGAAGGAACGCCTGGCCATGGTGTGGGCCCTTGAAAACCTGCAGCCGTATCTATTTGGGTCGCGCTTCACTGTGTATACTGACCATTCGCTCCTGAAGTGGCTGCACCAAATGAAACGGGCTAATGCCAAGCTGCTGAGATGGAGCCTGTTCCTCAAGGGTTATGACATGGAGGTGGTCCATGTGAGGGGGAGTGCCAATGTTATAGCCGATACTTTATCATGGGGCGGTGGCCCTGAAGTACCCCAGGTCACTGGCTAAGTGACCCTGCTCAGTTCAGAATCAAAGGGGGGGAGAGATGTGACAAAGTGGGGGGTTTAACTTCATTTTTCATAGATTCATAGATTCATAGATACTAAGGTCAGAAGGGACCATTCTGATCATCTAGTCCGACCTCCTGCACAGCGCAGGCCACAGAATCTCACCCACCCACTCCTATGAAAAGTCACCCATGTCTGAGCTATTGAAGTCCTTAAATCATGGTTTAAAGACTTCAAGGAGCAGAGAAGCCTCCCTCAAGTCAACCATGCCCCATGCTACAGAGGAAGGCGAAAAACCTCCAGGGCCTCTCCAATCTGCCCTGGAGGAAAATTCCTTCCCAACCCCAAATATGGCAATCAGCTAAACCCTGAGCATATGGGCAAGATTCACCAGCCAGATACTACAGAACATTCTTTCCTGGGTAACTCAGATCCCATCCATCTAATATCCCATCTCAGGGGATTTGGCCTATTTACCCTGAATATTTAAAGATCAATTACTTACCAAAATCCCATTATCCCATCATACCATCTCCTCCATAAACTTATCAAGTAGAATCTTAAAACCAGATAGATCTTTTGCCCCCACTGCTTCCCTTGGAAGGTTATTCCAAAACTTCACTCCTCTGATGGTTAAAAACCTTCGTCTGATTTCAAGTCTAAACTTCCTGGTGGCCAGTTTATACCCATTTGTTCTTGTGTCCACATTGGTGCTGAGCTGAAATAATTCCTCTCCCTCTCCTGTATTTATCCCTCTGATATATTTATAGAGAGCAATCATATCTCCCCTCAACCTTCTTTTAGTTAGGCTAAACAAGCCAAGCTCCTTAAGTCTTCTTTCATAAGACAAGTTTTCCATTCCTCGGATCATCCTAGTAGCCCTTCTCTGTACCTGCTCCAGTTTGAATTCATCCTTTTTAAACATGGGAGACCAGAACTGCACACAGTGTTCTAGGTGAGGTCTCACCAGTGCCTTGTATAACGGTACTAAAACCTCCTTATCCCTACTGGAAATGCCTCTCCTGATGCATCCCAAAACCGCATTAGCTTTTTTCACAGCCATATCACATTGGCAGCTCATAGTCATCCTATGATCAACCAATACTCCAAGGTCCTTCTCCTCTTCTGTTACTTCTAATTGATGCGTCCCCAACTTATAACTAAAATTCTTGTTATTAATCCCTAAATGCATAACCTTACACTTCTCACTATTAAATTTCATCCTATTACTATTACTCCAGTTTACAAGGTCATCCAGATCCTCCTGTATAATATCCCGATCCTTCTCTGAATTGGCAATACCTCCCAGCTTTGTATCATCTGCAAACTTTATTAGCACACTCCCACTTTTTGTGCCAAGGTCAGTAATAAAAAGATTAAATAAGATTGCTCCCAAAACCGATCCCTGAGGAACTCCACTGGTAACCTCCCTGCAACCTGACGGTTCGCCTTTCAGTAGGACCCGTTGCAGTCTCCCCTTTAACCAATTCCTTATCCACCCTTTGATGTTCATATTGATCCCCATCTCTAATTTAACTAATAATTCCCCATGTGGCATGGTATCAAATGCCTTACTGAAATCTAGGTAAATTAGATCCACTGCATTTCCTTTATCTAAAAAATCTGTTACCTTTTCAAAAAAGGAGATTAGGTTGGTTTGGCACGATCTACCTTTTGTAAAACCATGTTGTATTTTGTCCCATTTACCATTGACTTCAATGTCCTTAACTAATTTCTCCTTCAAAATTTTTTCCAGGACCTTGCATACTACAGATGTCAAACTAACTGGCCTGTAGTTACCTGGATCACTTTTTTTTCCTTTCTTAAAAATAGGAACTATATTAGCAATTCTCCAATCATTCGGTACTACTCCTGAGTTTACAGATTCATTAAAAATTCTTGCTAATGGGCTTGCAATTTCAGGTGCCAATTCCTTTAATATTCTTGGATGAAGATTATCTGGACCCCCCGATTTAGTCCCATTAAGCTGTTTCAGTTTTGCTTCTACCTCAGATATGGTAATATCTACCTCTATATCCTCATTCCCATTTGTCATGCTACCATTATCCCCAAGATCCTTGTTTCCTTGTTTTTTCCAATGGTTTGCATACAGAGGGGGTGGGACTCAGTTTCCATGGGTGTTACTGGTTAACAAGGGAGAGGGAGTTTGTTGTTACAGAGGATCAGGAACAGAACTTTGGACCATGGCCAATGGCCTGGAGAATGGATACCCCAGTGACTGATGACCTGGTGACCAGGAGGCCCAGATCAGGAGTCACAGCCGGTTCTGGCCAGTGGGATGATAATGCGGACAACCCTGTTTACCAGGATAGAAGACAATGGAGAGAGGCGGGATTTGGGAGAGGTGATATCAGATGCCCAGCTGGGAATCAGGGGGTCTTGGGACTGGAGAGAGAGAGTAGGCAGAGCCCACCTGAATGCAGGGGAGACTTGGATGTGCTGTGCTGAGGGAGGCCAGACCAGAGGGCCCTGATAGTTTCCTATGCTGTGTTCAGACGCTCAATAAACCCTCCTGTTTTACGCTGGCTGAGAGTTGCTCTGGTCTAGAGAACAAGGTTGCACTATTCCCTCTGGGAGTGGAGGCCCCGGGGGTCTAGAGCGAGTGGACTCCCTGAGGGGGCCCACGATGAGAGACAGGTGTGCTAAGGCTCAGAGAGGTGCAGTTCCAGGAGGTGGAGGGGCTTAATCCCTGAGAGAGAGAGTGGATCCCAAAGAAGGGCTGTCATACTGAAGGAGGTTCCCCCCGGGGCCAAGAGTGGGCATGACCTATGAGTCCGTGGCAGGGAGACTCACAGGATCCCACCCCCGGAGAGGCAGAGGCCCGCGGCCTGGCACCTAAGCTAGTGCACTGCGAGAAACCAAAGAGGGGGCAGTGGGGCAGCCGGCCCAACACCCATGGCACAGCAGTGCCACAGACACACAGTCACAATGATGGAGGCAGGGATTGATGAGGTCTGGGCTCGATCAGTGACTTCTGACTATGCAAAGCTAAACCTTATCCTCCAATTTTCTTAAAATCGAATCTCCCATCATTCCCCATGGGTGGAGAGGAAACCTTCGAACTGCCCCAAGTGTAGACACCCTGCCCTGTGTCCCACAGGGGGCCACTAAGACAGACGCCAACACCAATATCCCAATCATCAACATTGTTACCCAAAGCCAGAATGAGCAGAGAGTGGGGTCTGCACTAGGTATTAAATTGGACAGTCCTGCTTTTCTAGCATTTGTCCCCATCTGATACTCAGAAAAAACTGGGCATGGTTTTGTCCAGTATCAGGAGGGAACAGGATGGCCCTTTTGAAGAGCATGCTGCTCCTCACACGTAAGGTCACAACAGTGGGGGTAGAGAGGTGCATTCTTCAAAAGGGCATCCCCCGGGTGGCATGACCTCAGAAGCCCAATGTGTCCAAGGTCATGTCAGCAGGGGTGGAGTCACATCAGCGAGGGCAGGCCCATGCCCTTCCTGGAAGTATCAAAATGTCTGGAATTCTGAGATTGCGTTAGTGGCTACCCTAGAGGAGTGAAGTTCTGGAACAGCCTCCCAAGGGAAGCAATGGGGCCAAACAACTGGCTTTGTCAAGGCTGAATGTCAAGTGGTCGGTCCTGGGACCGGTTTTGTTCAATATCTTCATTAATGATCTGGAGGATGGGATGAATTGCAGCCTCAGCAAGTTCGCAGGTGACACTAAGCTGGGAAGAGAGGTAGATAAGCTCGAGGGTAGGGATAGGGTCCAGAGTGACCTAGACAAATTGGAGGATTGGGCCAAAAGAAATCTGATGAGGTTCAACAAGGACAAGTACAGAGTCCTGCATTTAGGAAGGAAGAATCCCATGCACTGCTACAGGCTGGGGACCGACTGGCTAAGCAGCAATTCTGCATAGCCTGGGGATTACAGTGGATGAGAACCTGGATATGAGTCAGCAGTGTGCCCTTGTTGCCAAGAAGGCTAACGGCATATTGGGCTGTATTAGTAGGAGCATTGCCAGCAGATCGAGGGAAGTGATTATTCCCCTCTATTCAGCACTGGTGAGGCCACACCTGGAGTATTGCATCCAGTTTTGGTCCCCCCACTACAAAAGGGATGTGGATAAATTGGAGAGAGTCCAGCAGAGGGCAACAAAAATGATTAAGAGGCTGGGGCACATGACTTACAAGGAGAGGCTGAGGGAACTGGGGTTGTTTAGTCTGCAGAAGAGAAGAGTGAGGGGGGATTTGATAGCAGCCTTCAACTACCTGAAGGGGGGTTCCAAAGAGGATGGAACTCGGCGGTTTTCAGTGGTGGCAGATGACAGAACGAGGAGCAATGGTCTCAAGTTGCAGTGGGGAAGGTCTAGGTTGGATATTAGGAAACACTATTTCACTAGCAGGGTGGTGAAACACTGGAATGGGTTACCTGGGGAGGTGGTGGAAACTCCATCCTTAGAGGTTTTTAAGGCCCAGCTTGACAAAGCCCTGGCTAGGATGATTTAGTTGGGGTTGGTCCTGCTTTGAGCAGGGGGTTGGACTAGATGATCTCTTGAGGTCTCTTCCAACCCTGATATTCTATGATCATCTGGGCAAGCAATCCCATCATGCTGAGCATCTAGGCAGCGAGGGTGTGTCCATGCAAACAAGATCGGCTCCTGAAGTCCTTTTCTACAGCTCACCACTAGATGTCAGGGGAGAGCTCATTCAAACTCTGCTTACACTGTATATACCTCAGAGTAATGTGGTTTATTAAACTGCATGTTTCCACCAAAGAATTCAAGGACCAGGGGGAAATGTTCAATGGTTTGTAAGAACTCTGCATACATTGGCTGAAAACTGTGATTCTGGGAATGCAAAACATGAAAATATCAGAAGCTATTGGGTTAACAGATAAAAATCTTTCATAGCAGCCACAGTTGAAGAGAGCTTTAACCGTAGTCACAGCTTACAGAGGGCAACACTGTCTGAGCTGGTGAGACAGCAAAACCAAGAGCTGACAAACCTGAAACTAGCTTAGAAACTTTAAGCAGACACTTGAGTGTTAAAAGTCTTTATAATAAATCCCTTGAGACAGGGAGATGTTGTGGATGCATACAGACCAGTGTCAGAAAAGAGAGACTACTCCAGCTACACAAAGCAACCTCAACAGACAGGCAACTTCAGGAAGTTCTATGTTACATTAGGAGTGGCTGGAAAATGACAAGACACTACTTTCTGGTGGCTGACCCAAAGTAGTGAACCAGAAGGGCTGGACACATGTTTTTAAAGAACAGCTGAGATCCTGCCGTCACTGCAAGATCCTGGGGCCTGTGCAGAGCCCTGCAAGGCCTAATGCCAGCCCTGCCACCGGGAGCCCCAACTGAGCATGACATGACAGAACCAATATCGGATACCAATACCATGGGAGCAGCATCTCATGTGAGCAGAGCTTGGGAGAGGCAGAGTGTGGGATATAACAAACCCTGGATTTTTAAATGGGTGTTGGTGGCTCTCGTGGAGTCTGTGACATGCAACAGAAAAGTGAGCTAACCCCACCCCTATTCTGCATGGGGCATTAACCACCCATCTTCCTCCACACTGCAGCCAGGAATAGCACTGAGCTCCGGCTGCCCCAACCAGGGGTAGGGTGCTCATGTTTGCTGAATTGCAGCCCAGTTGCATCCCCCAGCTCCTTCCACAGGAAAGTCACAACAGCTTTAGCTGGAGAACTGGGGGAGGGATAGATAGAGGATGGCCATGGGGTGGTGGAGCTGGGGCTGGGGACAGGTGTGAGAATCTGTGTGATTAGAATATAGGACTATGTGGTTCTGGGCTGCTGATGCTTCTGCACCACTGGAAGCTTCAACTGGGTTTCTGCTGGAGGACCCTATGAAACTAGGCTCCGCAGGAAGTAATGCACAGCAGGGCCTGAGTGGGGGCCCCTCACAGCCCAAGCATTGGCTGATGCTAGTATTTAAACCAGGAAACCATCATGGAGAGCTGTCTAAGCAACCACACAGACTGCTTCTGCTCCAGACCCTGCTTGCTGTAGGCCCTAGACTCCTACTTCTGACCCTGCTTTGTCCCTGACTTTGCTATTTGCTTGCTAGCCTAGCACCTGACCCCGACTTTCTGACCTGGCTTAATCCTGACTCTGCTATTCATCTGCCTCCTGCAACTTGGGGCCTGACCCTGACTTCCTGGCATTTTGACCCAGCTGGCTCCTGACCCCACTACTCATCTCCTTACTGCAACTTAACAGCTGACCCCTGTTGTGATGTTGCATTCCATATTTTTTTTTGGAAATATGCTTATGAGTGTAAATATAATGTAACTGGAATATGCTTTATGCAAAAGGTCTCTTGTAAGGTATCATTACAAAGCTTATAATCTACTGAGTGTGTTCATCCTATGTGTATGAATGTGTCATTCTTGTATCTGAAGCTAGAAATATAAGTATTACTCTGAAGTCCTATTGTAACTATGCAAAGTGTGGGCCATTAATGGTGGCTTGGAATCTTGATGGCTCCCATTAATTGGAACAACTGGTTGTGAATAGCTCTGTTTACTTGCAAAGCTTCCTGGGTACGTGCAGGCCACCCCTGAAAGAATGGAGAATGAGGTCTTACAGTGATGTGATCATGTCACCTGAACTGGAATCCATCTGAAACCTGATGCTTTTCCATTTAGCAGGAGGGGTTGAAACCCAGAGAGACAAAAGATCCCTGCCTTGTGCCAAAGCTATAAAAGGGGGTGGAACAGAACAATGGGGGCTGCCAGTAATGGGAAATCCCCTAATCCTGAGCTGGAACTAACAAGGTCTGCACCAGGCGGAAGGATTGGGCCCAGACTAGGAAGAGTCCAGTCTGTTAAAGAAGCTTATTGGAACCTCTCTGAGGGTGAGATTTACCTGTATTCAGTTTCTTAATGTATTAGGCTAAGAATTGCGTGTTTTGTTTTATTTTTATTGATAACTTACTTTGTTCTGTCTGGAAATGCATCCGATGAAGTGAGCTGTAGCTCACGAAAGCTTATGCTCTAATAAATTTGTTAGTCTCTAAGGTGCCACAAGTACTCCTTTTCTTTTTGTTCTGTCTGTTATTACTTGAAACCACTTAAATCCTACTTTTTATACTTAATAAAATCACTTGTTTATTAGTAAACCCAGAGTAAGTGATTAATACCTGGGGGAGCAAACAGCTGTGCATATCTCTCTATCAGTGTTATAGAGGGCAGATTATTTATAAATTTACCCTGTATAAGCTTTATACAGAGTAAAACAGATTTATTTGGGATTTGGATCCCATCGGGAACTGGGTGTCTGGGTGCTGGAGATAGGTAACCTGCTGAGCAATTTTTGGTTAAAGTCTGCAGCTTTGGGAATGTGGACCAGACCTGGGTCTGTGTTGCAGCAGGCTAGCATGTCTGGCTCAACAAGGCAGGGTTCTGGAGTCCCAAGCTGGCAGGGAAAATGGGCTCAGAGGTAATCTCAGCATGTCAGGTGACAGTCCCAAGGTGGTCTCTGTGACTGAACCCATCACATCTGTACACAAGCTGCCCATGGCCCAGTCCTGACTGCTTGCTCAGACCGACCCTGGCCCCTCCCAAACGTATCCAAGCCCTCCACAGATGATGGAATGGGCGGGCTGTCCTATATGACCAGTGGCTCCTCTAGGGCCCAGAACCTGCAAGACCAAGTCATCTGTTTGCAGGCAGAATGCCTGGCACTACAGACCCAAGCTATCCTGGGTGCACTCGAAGCACAGACACAACATGAGCAGTTAACCTGATCGTAGACCCAGGTGGCGCAGCTCACTGCCGAAGCACAGACCTTATGAGAGCACCGACCATGCTCATAGAGAGAAGCAGCAATACTACATGCCAGAACAGAGCTCATCATTATACCATCACCTGCACCAGCTCCTGCAGTGTCACTGCCCAAATGCTTCGAGGGGTATCGGAGGAAATTTCAAGCGTTCCTGAACCAATGCAGGCTGCTGTTCCTGCTCCACCCCTGAACGTACCCCACACACAGGACTAAGGTGGGGCTAGTAGTCAGCCTGCTCACCAGAAAAGTGCTTGATTGGGCCTCCCCCATTGGAGCAGAACAATCCAGTGCTCTCTGACTTGGAGGCCTTCCTGCAAGCCTTTGTGACTATATTTCATGACCCACATCACATCTACTCTACAGAGGCTGCCCTCTGGAAGTTTCGCCTCCTACACGACTCACTTCCAATGGTCTGTGGCTGATATTGAATGGAATGAGGCAGCCCAACGGTATCAATTCCGGTAGGGACTCAATGAGGAGGTGAAAGATGATCTAAACCGCATTGAAAACCCCATACACCTAGATGCCTTTATTGATCTCACCCTGTGCATTGACTCTTGGCTGTGTGAGCAGGAGGAAATGCCCAATGCCCCCACACCCACCCTCTATGCCAAAGCCTGAAGCAGGGCCACCCCTAGATATTGTGGTGCCCTATGCAGCCCCCCCCCGCCCCACGGGAAAGCGGGGCCTGACCCCAGGCCTCTATGGGAGGGGGGTGGGGGAGTATAGCCTGGACACTATCAGAGCTCCATGCTCCAGAACCTCTCCCTCAGCCTCAAGTAGAACCCAACTTGGGAAGCAGGTGTCTCTCCACATTTCCAGTTACTACCTGTGTGGCAGATCTTGGGGCAGGCGTAGCAGATTCCCCACAAAGCTAGCTATGATAGAGTCTAGGTCTGCTGCCAACTTTATAGATGCTAAGGCAGCCCAAACCCTCCAGATCCCTCTCTGGCCAAAACTCACACTGGACCTGGTGGAGACAACTGATGGGTCGCTCCTATCTTCGTGATCGGTGACTCGAGACCATCCCCTTAGAGACCGTAGTGGAAGGGCAATAATATGCATTGATATGATCCACTCTCGATCATTCCTGGCATTTCTTGGTTGGGGCAACTTGACTCCTGGTAGCAGAGAAGCATTAGCTTCTGCTCTGAATTCTATCAGAAAGCATGCCTTCAACAATGTGACCAAGCCCCAAGTGGCCTACATCCAGGACCCCGGGATTAGAAAAGACCCTGGGAAGTGAAACCCCAGATGGTAGGGGCTAACCAGACAGAAGGGGCTCCAGGCCAGAACTTCAGTCCTCCTGACAAGTACTGAGACTACCTGGATGTATTTGGAAAGAAAAACACAGATTCATTACTCCCACACAGGGACTACAGTTGTCCAATAGACCTACAACCCAGAGCAAAGGTGTCCTATGGATGGATATACACCATGTCTGAACCAGAACTGGAGGCATTACATGTGTATATCCAGGAAAACCTCACCAAGGGCTTCATTCAGCAATCCACCTCGCCCATTTATAGTGCAATCAAATGTATCCAATGTGGCCCTTGGGGTAGCGACTGAGACATCAGTCAGTTCTGCATCCCTGTGCATTCTACTCTCCAAGTTACCCCAACCAAAATGAACTATGAAATACTGGGCAAATAGCTGCTCACATTAAAAAATGCATTTGAAGAATGGCATCACCACCTTGAGGGAGCTTGGCACCTGGTACAGGTGTTCACCAATCATAAGAACTTTGAGTACCTCTGCAAGGCCCGAGCATTGAACCTGAGGCAGTTAAGGTGGACCTTGTTCTTTTCTTGGTTCAAGTTGCAATCACTTACTGCCCAGGAAAATGAAACGGGGAAGCCGATGTTCTATCACGGAAGGAGGAATATTACCGGGGAAACAAGGAACCAGCTTAGGAGCCCCCCACTTCCTTCTCAAGCCTAGTAATTTTGCCAATGCCACAATTCATCCTGAGCTGCTCTTCCTGATCGGTCTGCTTCTGAAGAAGACCTGCTTGCCCAAAGAACACAGTCTATGCCATTGGGGGATAAGATGCACTGTTCTGTGCGGGATCGGATAACACAGTCTCTGGCCACCCAACTCTGAAGGCAGCTCAGAAGTAAGGGGGGCAATACCACGACCCTCCTACAACTGGCTGGCAACTCCTTTTTGGGTCAGGACCCCCAGTTTGAGAAATGCTGCTCTAAATGGTGCTATGCATTTTGATGGATTTCTGTTAAGCTTGCATAGCAATATGCAAAGTCATTGTCATCTGTATGTTAATCTGTTTGCTATGACACAATATGTACATTTAATTGTAAGCATCGACCACAATCGCAATTTTTCTTTTGCTCATATTACAATTGCTCATTGGCTCATTCATGCAACAGAAAAAAAACCTCAAGTGAAAAACAAAGAAGCCAAAATTGATTCAAGTGAAGCACCGCCATGCCAGTAGGAGATATTGAGAAGCAAGCCACACAAACAGTGAAGTATGGCCGTGACACAGCATAAAGTCAAATGGAGGAAATATCAAGAGGAATACATACAATACAGATTCACCTACTTGATTGAAAAAGTGGAGCACCCACAGTGTGTTTTATGCTCAGAAGGGCTTGCACAAGATAGCTTAAAACCCGTAAAACTGAAGAGCCATCTGCAGCCCAAACACGCCATGCATGCTGATAATCAGCAGAGTGTTTTCAGGGGAAAGAACAAAAACTTAAAAGTGAAAGGGATATTATGAACAAACAAACAATAACCGCATCAAAAGCACTAATGGCTTCCTACAAAGTTCCCTACCTAATTGCTAAATGTAAAAAGCCATACACGATGGGCAAAATGCTCATTCTTCCTGCCACAGTAGCAATGTGTTGCATTATGCAAAAATAAAATGTGCAGCTCCACTTGTCCAATGAAACAGTTGCACAACACATTGAGAAAAGGAGTACTTGTGGCACCTTAGAGACTAACAAATTTATTAGAGCATAAGCTTTCGTGAGCTACAGCTCACTTCATCGGATGCATGTGAGATACTGCTATGACAGGAAGCTAAAAGAAGATTTATTATTTTACAATTCACTTCAAGGAAAGACAACAGGACAAGAAATATTTTGCAATCTTGACAACTTCATGCAGGAAGAAGGGTTGGAGTGGTCATGCTGTGTATGTAAAGATTGGGCCAGTCCTATGATGGAGAAAAAAATTGGACTGAAAGCAAAAGTTCTTGAAGTGGTGCCAAATGTTGTTTTCACACAGTGTATTATACACAGAGAAGCTATAGCTTCCAAGACAGTCAAACAGAAATTTAACTGTGTCCTGCTAACTGCAATAAAAATAATGAACATTGTTAAGTCTCATCCCCTGAATTCAAGATTGTTTTTGAGGTTATGTAGAGAGATGGACTCACAACAGGAGTAGCTGCTTTTACATACAGAAGTCTGGTGGCTATCTTGAGGAAAAATCCTGATGCATTTATTTGAACTGAAAGATGAACTGCGCTTGTTCCTTCTTGACACCAGATCACCTTATCCAAAACATCTGTCAGATTAAAAATGGCTTTCAAAGCTACCGTCTTTAGAAGACATTTTTGAGAAACTGAATGAGCTCAGTGTTTCACTTCAAGGTCCCAATACTAACGTTCTGCTATTAAATTATAAAATTGATGGCTTCTTGAAGAAATTTAATTGCTGGAAGGAATGATTGGAAGGTGGGATTGTAAAAATATTTCCAGTGTTGGCAGAGTTTTTGGAGGATAATGAACTTGAACTTGAAATGGTAAAACCAATAATTGCTCATCATCTCACCGGCCTCAATAGCTACTTAAAAAAATATTTTGAGGATTTGTCTCTTGATAAATATGACTAGATTCAACAACCACTTGCGACCATCTCTGCCAGCAATCTGTTTGAGGCAAATGAAGCCCTCTTGGACTTGTCAAGTGACTGATCACTGAAAACAAAATTTGCTTCCACTCCACTGAGTTCTGGCTGTCAATTGCTAGGAATTACCCAGTGTTATCAATAGCTGCAATTAATATCTTAATTCCTTTTGCATTTGCCTACTTATGTGAAACAGCTTTGTCTGCCCTAGTTTACATCAAAAACAAACAATGATCTAATTGTCACACAAAACGGGATTTCTGGATAGCTGTCTCAAACTTCCAACCCAGGATGAAATTGCTTGTCTCCAAAAAAACAGGCACACCCATAACACTAGTAACAATAGTAATAGCCAATAAGCAGCATCTCACTTAAACTTTACATTGGTACATACTTAAATGGCCCTGTTTGAATCAATGCCTTACTGTTTTTAACATTTTGTGAGAGTTGCATGTTGATTATTTTTCTGTTGGTATATGTACTTGTGTGACAGGTGGGGGGGACTAAACTACTACAAACATAAAGAAGTGGGGGGCATGATCAAATAAGTTTGAGATCCCCTATGCTAGATAGACCATTAGTCTGACCCAATATGGCCATTCTTATGATTAGACCCCTCGGTACCTTAGTACCACTGGAGTGTCCACGTAGGCCTTGGTCTGCCATCAGCCTAGAATTCATTGTGGAACTCCCAGTGTCTGATGGCCACACAGTAATCTTAATGGCCATGGACTGCTTGACTTAAATGACCCACTTCATCCCCTGCAACCACCCGCCCTCTGCCAAGACTACCACCCAATTCCTGTTGCACAACATGGTTCAGCTCCATGGACTCCCAGACCATATAGTTTCCAGCCAAGGCCCAAAGATCACCTCTCGCTTCTGGCATAAAGCATTCTGGCTACTGAACGTCTGCATATCCATCTCCACTACATACCACCCCCAAACAGATGGACAAACTGAATAGGTGAACCAAGTGCAGGAGCAGTATTTGAGTGTTTCATAAATGATCACCAGCATAACTGGCTCATGCTCTGGCCATATTTTCATATAACAACACTGACCATGCCTCTACAGGTCAAAGCCCCTTCTTTGCTAATTACTGGCTCCACCCCCATTTTCACCTGATCTCCCCAAACCCTGCCACCACCAATAGGGGCCAACAGATCCACCTTATTCAGGAGGAGCTCAGTAACCACCTAGAAAAGGTGAAGAAAGCTTACAAGAGGCATGTGGATCATGGGCAAAAAGAAGCCTCAATGTTCACATCTTCACAGCCAAACATCTCCAGACCAGTTGACCTTCCTGAAAATTGGACCACCAGTTCCTGATATGTCCTGATACCTTCCCAATATGTCATCAGATCAGCCCAGCTATCTTTAAACTACAGCTTCCCCAGTCTCTCAAAATATATCCAGTTTTTCATGTTTCCCTTTTGAAGCTCTTCACTGACCAAACCACACCACTGCCCCAACCAGCAGAAAGCCAGGATCATGAGGAGTATCAAGCGCATGCCATCCTAGATTCCCACTGGAGGCATGGCCACCTGTACTATCTGTTGGACAGGGAAGGCTACAGCCCCAAAGAGCACACTTGGCAGCCTGCCTCCCATATCCACACCCCTGACCTTGTGGGGTATTCCACAAGGCTCACCTGGACAAGCACCACCCTGAAGGGGGGCCAATGTAAGAACTTGCAGGACTAGAACCTGGGGGGTTCTGGGTCACTGACACTTCTGCATCACCACTGAAAGCTTAGACTAGGTTTCCACTGGAGGACCCTCTGAAGCTAGGCTCTGCAGGAAGTAAAACCCAGCAGGACCTGAGTGGTGGTGGCCCCTCACAGCCCAAGTATTGGCTGATGCTAGTATTTAAACCAGGAAGCCATCATGGGGAGCTGTCTGAACAACCACAAAGGCTGCTTCTGCTCCAGACCCTGCTTGCTGTAGGCCTTGGACTCCGACTTCTGACCCTGGTTTTTCCTTGACTTTGCTGTTTGCTTGATATCTATATCCTGGCGCCAGACCCTGACTTCCTGAACTCCTGACTTGATCCAGACTCTGCTAGCTGCCTGCCACCTGCAACTTGGTGTCTGACATTTTGACCCAGCTCACTCCTGTCCCTGCTACTTGCCTCCTGACTGAAACTTAACAGCTGACAAGTGCACACAGGTTTCCCACAGCCTGGTCCTAATAGGCTTGGGAGAGGGGTGGGATGGGTGTGATGCTTCCCAAAGTCATGAGGCACCTCACCCCCACCTGCCCTTACTGTGAGAAAGTGCCTGCCGAGGGTCAGCTCCCTGAATTCCCCAGCCTCTGGCAGCACAAGCACGGTCTTCCTGGTTGCCACAGGCCTCCGTACAGGGAATGATAGGCACACACCTATCCCCAACCCATCTGAGTGTCCCTGTGGAGTGACCAGCCCCAATCACCAAACACTCACAGAATTCTCAGGCCTGCTGCTTCCAAAGGAACAGGGTCCCCCAACTTCCTTGTTCAACCTTGGAACCTGCTCCACTGAACACATAGCACTTTAGGTCTATTTATAGTAAACAGAAAAATAAGTTTATTAACAAAGCAAAGAGATTGGAGTGCTAAATCATAAGAATACTGGAAAACAAATGGCTAATTGTAAACCAAAATCATAATACACTCTAGGGCCTTGTGACATTCTGTACTCCAAAGTAACACCATGGCATCCCCATATTCAACAGTGTTATATAATTGCAACAAATCTTGTATGAAATATGCCATGTAAGGTGTCAATGGAAAAGTTATGGTTTGCTGAATATAATTATTCTATTTGTATGCATGTATCATTTTTGTACCTGGAGTTTTGAATATTGACTATGCATCTGTATTTCAAATGTGCTTGTTCCTGGGTAACTCGCACAAGTTAGTTTACATCCAGTCTAGCCAGCACATTGTGAATGAACTATTTAAGGTAATGGCCCATCAACTAAAACAATGGGCCATGGGAAAAACTTATCCTCATCTGATGAGCTTTCCTGTGGATGCTTCAGCCAATGTATGGGTATTGCCTGCTGTGACTCATGGAAGCATTCAAGGGCATGTGACTAGATAATGTGATATTGGACTCCATCTTGTGCCTGTATTTTTCCACAAACTGTACTGGGGACTTTGTTTGGGACAATGAAGTTCCCTGCACGTGGAAGAAGCTAGAAAAGGGGGAAGTGACATCATCATGGGGACTCACTCCCCTTACAACTCCACACCTGGAAACACCTTAGGAAAAAAGACTGAACTGGGAAAGGGGGTCCCAGGTGGGAAAAAAGAAAGCCCTGCCTATGTATAGAAGATTGATGGACTGTTTGTACCATCAGGGTGAGACACTGCTTATTTCAAATCCTGTCTATAGAATTTAGATTACAATTTTGTTTATTTCTTAGGTAACCAATTTTGATCTGTATGCTATTACTTATAATCATTTAAAATCTATCTTTCTGTAGTTAATAAATCTGTTTTATATTTTTTACCTAAAACAGTGTGTTTTGCTTGAGTGCTTGGGGAATCTGCTCAGAAACAAAACTTGTGCATTGTCCTCTCCGACCTGGATTGGGTGATAAACTTACACTGGTCAGACTTTTGACTAGGGCAAGACGGTACAGCTCTGGGGTGGTAGGCTGCACAGGCGCCAACTTTCCATTGTGCCAGGGAGTGCTTGACCAGTGCTTGACCATCAGAGGCCTAAACTTAATTCTCAAGGCATTCTCCTGTCTCTTAGAAGCTTACCCCAAGTTCTTTGTGTTTTCAACCAGTTTGGTTGAGACCCCTTCCTCTGTCCTGCCCTGCCCCCTGCTGACAGCTTGTCTCACAGAGTGAAGGATACCAGGGGCTAATCCACACCGCTGATATAGTTTCAAAAGTTCCTTGTCTTACCCCTAAACAGGATAATGAGGAGAACCAAGGACTGGAGGTCACACAATGAAATTAATAGGCAGCAGATTTTAAACAGACAAAATGCATAGTCAACCTGTGGAACTCTTTGCCAGGGGATGTTGTGAAAGCCAAAACTATAACAGGGTTCAAAAAAGAACTAGATACATTCATGGAGGATAGGTCCATCAATGGCTATTAGCCAGGATGGGCAGGGACATAACCCCATGCTCTGAGTGTCCCTAGCCTCTGTTTGCCAGAAGCTGGTTGTGGAAGACAGAGGATGGATCATTTGATGATTACCTGTTCCGTTCATTCCCTCTGAAGCACCTGACATAGGCCACTGTCGGAAGATGGGATACTAGGCTAGATGCACATTGATCTGACCCTGTATGGTTGGTCTTATGTTCTTATCACTCCTGCTGTTTAACTCTTCCTGGGTGAAACTCTTCCTTCTTTGTTATTCTCCTTCTTCCTCTTCTTCCTTCTTCGTTAATTTCCTCTCTTTGAAGTTTTCACAATTCTTTATTAGCATTCAGCTCAGACTTCTGAGTGGATACCCATTGTGAACCATACAGTAGTTGATTTACATGCAAACAGGTAGAGAGATCAACATTTCTTGCATGAAAGAAAACCTGCTTTTCCCCTTTGCTAATGGCCAGTACCTAGACACAGACCTTTAGAACATAATATTTGTGCAGATACACAACTCCTTAAATATCACTAGTCCATATAGCTTGCAATGATTAACTGTACTGGAATGACACAGGGTTTCATTACAGACATCACATGACCTCTTTTAGTGAACTCAGAGGAGATCTGTACCCCTAGTACCACTGTGCCCTCTGCTAGTTGGCATCAAGAGGTCCTTGAGTCACAGTGGGGGGCAGAGGGGTGGGGCAGGGGCAAAGGGAGGGCCAGGGCCTCGCCAGGTTGCTCGGTGGCTAGTCCAAGCAGGCTCAGGGCTCCCCTTCACACACCCAGTGGTGCTGCTCCGTGCATGGGGCGTCATACCAGTGCCCATCTTGTCGTACCAGGGCACAGTTCTCCTTCTGCCTGCCATTGGGCTCCCCTGTCTGCCAATAGCTGGAAACCAAAACAGGGAGAGCAGGGTAGAGCAGAGCTGGTAATGCTGCAGCCCCTGTGACCCCACAGCCCCGTGATCCCCACATCCACCAGACTGTGCAGTCCCCAGCCCATCACCCCCTGCAGTCACAAGCCCCCGTGACTCCCACTCCCCATGTTCTTTGCAGCCCCTGTTGCCTCATGGCAGCCACCAGCCCCTGCAAGCCCCAGTCCCCATGACATCTGTGGCCCTCTTCAATCCCCATGACCGCCTGTGGCCCCCTGCGACTGCCTACCCTGCCCAATGACCCCCACAGGGGGCGGGGACTGCTGGGAGTCACAGGTGTCAAAGGCACCGGAGCTTGTGGGGCCTGGGGCTTGCAGGGACTGGTGGTTAGAGCAGGACCTGGAGTGGGCAGAACTGAGGAGGGAGCTTATGCTGGATTGAGCCCAGGCCACAGAGAAAATCCCCATTTCGGTCCTCCCCCAGAGCATGTGTCTGCATAGCCAGGTGGGGGTGCCAGAACCCCCATGCCCTGGGCTCCTCCCCCATAAACATTGTCCCATACAACCAGGTTCCTGGAAGTCACTTCCTCACATCCTGCCCCAGGGACCAGGAACCAGAGGAACAATCGGGGGTGGGGGGTGTCAGTACCCAAAGTGGGACAGCAGGGAGGTGGGAGATATTGGGATCAACTACACTGGGCAAGTTAAAGCCTAGAGAGGAGGGTCTGGACAGCAGGGAGCTGCAGGTCAAGACTGAGTGGCACTGGGAGATTGGGGGGAGGGAGGGAATCCCAGTTCTGGAATGAGAAGGGCTGTGGATTGTGATGGAGAGTGCAGATCTCAGGTCTGCGAGTTGGGACAGAGGGGCACTAGCAGAACTGAGGGTGTGGTGGGAGACCAGGGCTGGAACAGGAGTGGGCTGTGGGTTGGGACTGAGGGGTACCAGTAGATCATGGAGGGGGGTGGAAATCCCAGGTCTGGAATGGGGGGGCTGTGGGTTGGGATTAAGAGGACAGATCAGGGAGGGGGGCAGAAATCCCAGGTGAGGAATGGGGGAGGGGTTGTGGATTGGGATTGAGAGGCAGATTGGGAGGAGATCTAGAGCCGTCCCTAGGGTACAGCAAATGGGGGCGACTGCCCCATGCCCCATGCTTTGGGCAGCCCCGCGCTTTGTGAAGCAGCAGGCAGGGAGGTGAGGCGGGAGGTGGGCAGGTGGGGGGGAGTGAGGAGGAGCCCCCCTACCAACCTACCCTCCCCCCAGTGCCTCCTGCCTGCCGGCGGGCCCCACCAATCACGCCTCTACCTCCCTCCCAGTGCCTACTGCTGATCAGCTGTTTCGCGGTGTCTGGAGACGCTGGGAGGGAGGAGCAAGGGTGCAGTGTGCTCAGGGGAGGGGCGGAACTGGATGAGGAAAAGGTGGGGTGGGGGTGGGAAGAGGCAGGGTGGGGTGGGGCATTGGGGGAAGGGGTGGAGTGGGGGCGGGGCCTGGGGGAGCCAAGGGGAGCACCCCCTGGCAGATAGAAACTCAGCACCTATGTCCTGGGCCCTGCACACCGCTAGGAACGGGCCTGGGGAGAATCCAGGTCCAGAACAGCAGGGTGCTGCATGTCAGGATTGAGGGACATTTTCCCACTCTATGGCTCCAGCTATTCTGGGCTATTTTGGGGCCTCTCAGCCCAGACTCGGTCTCCAGTACCTGGCATTGGCTGCTGAGTGAGTCCCGTCCACCCACATCCAAGCCCCCTCGAGTGCCTGGTCCGTGAGGCCCATCCAGGAGGATGGTGCTTTCATGGAAGCCATGATGTGAGCCTGAGGTCAGAGAGAATAATGTTACTCTGGGGTTGGCACCCAATCCTCCAGTCACCCCCGCAGCATGGGGGCTGCTGGACATGGACAGGCCCCGGTGCAGTCTGCGGGGTTTCAGCAGGAATAAATGGTGAAACAGGGGCTCAATATGACATAATGCCAGGGTTACACAGGCTCCCAGGAGCACTCAGCTGGGATGGACCTGCTGCTACTCATGGCCATGCTAGGCATCTCTTTCCTTTACTCGTGGCAGCCCCACAATCCTCCCCACAGTGTAATAGCCTTTCCCTCCACAGCTCCTGCTGCCCAATGAGGTGAACTGGAGAGGGGCTGAGGGAGGGGGCATAGTGAGGGGGGATGGGCTGTGTGACGCTGGAAGACCAGGTGCCAGCTCTTGCCAAGGCTACAGGCGTCAGCTGAGCACTGACAAATACACAGCTGGAAACCAGACCAGCTCACCTGTATGTCAGTATTGTTCAAGGCAGCTGTTAGATTTGTAAAGCTGTGTTTAGACTCTATGGAATGCTTGTAAGACCCTCACCTGTATTAATTTCACTTGTACTGTTTGTATCCTATGCTATAAGGTGGTATGTAAGTGTTACTTAATAATTGTAAAAGTGCCTGTCCTGAACCTATGAACTCAGTCAGGCAAAATGGTTCCCTGCCCATCGAGAAGGACTGTCAAAATGAAATGGGCCATTGTGGAACATCATGATCCAAAGAGATAGCCATCTCACACCTATGAAGGTGCTATGTGTAAGAAAGCTGATCCCATCAGTTTGAATGCTGGAAGAGGGGAATAAAACAGGGACACAAGAAAATTTTTTATCTTTGCTGTTTGGACTCTCACAGACCTGGAGCTAGGAAAAAGGAGCAGAGATCCCCAAGTCAAGCTGGGTTGGCCCTAAAAGACATTTAGTGGACAGATTACTACAGTTCTGCCACCTTTTGGAATCATAGACTGTAACTCATTTGTGTATATATGTATCCTGCTTTAACCTGTAAATATCTCCCATTTCCTTTTCCTAGTTAATAAATCCTTAGTTTACTATTGGATTGGCTAAAAGCATTGTCTTTGGTGAGAGATCTGATGTACAAATTGACCAGGGGTAAGTGACTGGTCTCTTGGAACTAGAAGCAACCTGAATCTTTTGTGATCTTTGGTGTATGGCAACCAGCTATCACTAGCCCAGCTCACCTGGCTGGCAATATAGATTGGAGCCCCAGGGGACTGTCTATGGTTCTTTGGTAAGGCTGGTGTAGTGCTTCAGGAGTTCACATTTGTTACTGGGTTGGTGATATTTAATTATAGAACATACCGCTAGTTTGGGGTGCATGCCCTGCATACTGACAGTCTGCCCTGAGCTTGGCACTCATGGTCGTGAGCCACTCCAGACAGTGAGCTGTAGCTCACGAAAGCTTATGCTCTAATAAATTTGTTAGTCTCTAAGGTGCCACAAGTACTCCTTTTCTTCTTGTAACAGGAGGGGACCCAGTGAGGGGGAAGGGCTGTTGCGCTGGTGGGGGCAGGGATCATTGAAGCCAGTTGTTTCTCTGATCCGTTTCACTGATTGGGTGGCAATTTGATCTCACACCTTTGCTGGGTCTCCAGTGAGAATGAGGGGATTCAGAGGGCTCTCCTCCCCGGCCCAGTCTGGCTCTCTTCCCTTCTGGTCCCTCTAATTATTGCCTCCAACCCAGGCTCCCCTCCTTGTTGCTGAGTCACTTTTCAGGTTGCACTCATCATGGCTACCCACTCCACTCCTGGATCCCTTTTCCAGCTCCTCCCATCCGCCTTCCTTCCCCGCAGGCTTCCCCCTACACCCCAGTGCGTGCTCGCCCCCAGGACACCCTGCTGCCCCATGCATGGTCATCTCTCACCTGCTCAGCAAGGCTGGTCACTTGGAGGAGCAGGGCACCTTGAGAGGCACAGGAGCGGTTGGCAACATCCCAGGTGCCCAGGGAGCGGGAGTGGAAGTAGCATCTGTCCTGGAAGAAAGTCCACCCCCTGCGACATGGGGTGCAGACTGTGGGGAAGGGGAGGAATGACCATGTTAGTCACTGGGGCAGGGGAATATCTGGGCAGCCTCAGGATTGAGGGTAGTCTGCAGAGAGTAGCAGGGAAGCCCAGCAGTTAGAGGACTGGGAGCCTGAATTCCTGGGTCTGCCTCTGCTGCCCACTTCCTGGTGCTCACCAGCAGGTCTCTGCTTCTCTTGGCACCTAAGACCAGAGCAAAGACCCTGCAAAGCCTTAATGTGGAGGTGCAGCCTAAAGAGACTAGAGGTCCGAGCATGCATGGCTCTCTGCCCCCTTCCTCTTGGGTTAAGATGGAGCTGCACAAGCTGGTACAGTCACAGAAGGCTGCAGCACCCCCAGCTCAGTGTTTCATGCCAACCAGATGCAGCCCCCGGACCTAAGGTAAGTCACTGGCATGGCCTTCAGTAGCTCTGGGGCCGGTTAGCCCTGTGCCAATATCCAGGGGAGACACCCATGCTCTGGATACAGACCCCCACCTCCAAACACCACCCAGTGCTGCCCGAGGGAGTTAACCCCAATGGGCTGAGCCACAGAAAGAAGCTGGATAGTTGGCAAATTCACCACAGGGGCCAGTGGCAGGGCCAACGTGAGCAGAGATCCTGTAGGCTGCTCAGCCAACATGCAGCCAAATGATTAATCGCAGCAGAGGGCTGGGAATTAGAGGGTAAGCAGCATGTGGGACTGGATGGGGAAGGGGTTTGGGCTACCCCCATGGCTGCCCCCTGTGCTGCGTTTCACCCAAGTGGGGGGCTTGTTGGTTGGTGGCTCAGCTAGCACAACCCACAGTCAGGATGGCAACGGGCACCAGGACGGAGCCCTGTGAGGGTGAACCAATTAAGGGCAATGTGGAAGGGTTGGCTTCAGCCAGTGAGCTCCATGGAAAGGCTCCCATGGACTTCAGCAAAGTCAGACCAGGCCTTACATGGCCTTAGATTTCAGAGTCATCTCCACACTGAGATGCTGCAGGGGCAGCTCACCCCGTCTCAGAGACAACATCTCAGGCTCTCTGCAGACTCAGGCAGACATCTGTAACATCTGGATCACATTTACAATGGAGCATAGCTCTGTAGGGAGGATCCACAGCCCCAACTATTGGACATGAAGGCACTGCCCATGGGACAGGAGCTCCTGAGACAAGGCAACCATTAACGGAGACCGGACAGTTCTAGTCCTCATTTTAAGCAAAAGGAATCCCAGAACTCCATGGGGTGGGATGATCCCAGATGGGACTCCTGGGTTCTATTCCCAGCTTTGGGATGGGAGTGGGGGTCTGGTGGTTAGAATGCGGGTGGGGCAGGTTCATAGCTGCTGGAACTAGGGATGCTGGGGGTACGGCCGCACCCCCTGGGTTGAAGTGGTGTCCATTATATACAGGGCTTATAGTTTGGGTCAATGGCAGTCAGCACTCCCACTATACAAAATGATCTAGCACCACTGGGCAGGTTTCATCAGGTGCATGGGCAGCGCCATCATGGCTTGGAGCTAGGGCAGGGAGGGACACTGGCTGGCGTGTTTGAGGTGAAGGCCACAGGGCCAGGTGGGTCCTGTGGAACTCACCATGACAGGAGCAGGAGCAGAGGTCCTCATGGCTCCCATAGATGACCCAACGGCTCCAGGGCCCATCCCCTGAGTACAGCATCACCACGTGATTCTGGTTGTTGCCATAGTTGAAGTACAGGTTCTCCCTGGCGAGGGCCAGCAGCCCGTTTTCCCTGCACTCCCAGTGCTGCAGCTCTCTGTGGGCCTTGCAGGGCTCCAGGCGCACAGCCACCCGGCTGAGCCGCTTTGGCACAGCTATGCACTGCTGGTGGGCCACGCTCAGCAGCTGGCCCTGAGACAGCCACTGGAAGTGCTGGCTGAGGGCGCCAGGGGTGCAGGGCGTGGCTGTCAGGGAGCCACCAGCTGTCACATCCACGCACAGCTGGTGTGACTCACTGTAGATCAGGAAGGAACCGGAGGCTGGAGAGCATGGGTAGAAAGAGGGGGTAAGTGCTGGGGGAGGGGCAACACAAGCAATGGGACCCTTGCCGCGAGGACAGAGCCCAGCCCCAAACCAACTCTCGAATTGCTGAAAACTGGATACCCCTGCCCCGCCTCTTCCCCCCAGGCCTTATCTCCTGCTCTGCCTCCTCTCTCCCTCCAGTTGCTTGCCCTCTTCCCACCCAGGACTTACCTGCTGCCTGCAGAGCAGAGATGGGAGGAGCTGCCGCGAAGCCTGCCCAATCTGGGCACAGCAGTTGGGCTCTGGCTCAGAGAAAATCAGTCCCTGGAGTGAGGGGCCAGGGCAATTGTGCAACAGCGGGCCAGGGGGGTGCTGGTCCCCAAAGCGAGGGGCTGGGGGCAATTAGAGCACAGAAGGGTGGAGAGGGGGTGTCGGTCTCTGGAGAGAGGGGTTGAAGCGGAAGAAATAGGGACACAGTGGGATGGACGGTCCCCAGAGCCACAGGCTGGAGCCGAGGATCTTGGAGCCAGCTCTCTCTGTCAGCAGCTGAGGAGCTGCTGCTCTTCCTGCCCTCTCAGCAGGGAGGCTGATTGCGGTTACTCTGGTAAGCAGACTTTTAGTGTCTGGTCAGCAGTACTGACCAGAAAGTGACAGGTCCCCTTTTTGACAGGACACTTGGCAACCCTACCCAGCAAAAGGAGTGAGGGGAGGGAGGAAGGGCCAGTCCACCTGACTCCGGAGCCCCAAGGTTTCAGGAAGGGTTGGGAGGCAGGAGCCACTGGGAGTGCAGCGGGTGGAGCAAGCAGGGCACAGACGTGGCCAAAGGTCTGGAATTTGCCACCACGGAAACTCACCCACATCCCGGAGCAACTGGTTCTCCACTTGCATTCTCTCAAGGGCCCTGGCCATCTCCATGTCTGCAGGAGATGGGAAACATCACCAGTGGTATTGACCATGTCACAGCAGCTGAGTTGAGAAACACTGGGGAGACAGGAGCCACCAGGCACCAGACCATCTTACCTCTGCCCTTGCCCTGGGCACATGGCCCAACACTCTTTGCAGTGCCAATAGCCACTATCTACTGGGAGCAGGCTGGACCTTTTGACTGTCCTTAGCTCATCCCCAGGGGCAGGGCCAGCTCATCCATAGCAGTCCCCCCCTCCCGAGCCTGTGACACAGCCCCTCCTGGCTGGCTGTAACACTCACCCTTCAGCAACCAGGAAAGCTCCCTCTAGCCCCATCCTGGAGGGGTGAGGGGTCTAGTCAGATGAGACACAGGCCATTCTCAGCCTGGCCAGCCTTGGGGCCCATCCTGGTGGGAAGCAGCACCATCCCCAGCAGGGGGAGGGGGAAGATGGTACTTTCATTGTATTCCAGGAGTGCCTCGGAGCCCATCATAGCCCAGGACCCCACTGTGCTGGGCACCAGGCATTATTTATTAGGTGTATTATGGTGTCCCAGACTCTAGCCCAGGACCCCATGATGTTAGGCACTGTCCAAACACAGAGCAGACAGATGGTTCCTGTTGCATAGAATTCACAATCTGTATAAGACAAGGTCAAGAGATGGGAACAGACAGACACAGATGAGGAGGTACAAGGAAATAGTGAGACGATATTGGTCAGCCCAACGGGCAGTGGGCTCAGCGCATCAGCGGCCTGATGGTTGTCATGCTTTTTGTAGGCATTTTGGCAGAGGAGCGTTCTGCAGAGGGATGCAAAGGAGGATAATGCAGTGGCTTTGTGGGTGTTTATGGGTAGGTCCTCCCAGGCGTGGGCGACAGCAAAGGAGAAAACATGGAGGGCCTTGTTTGCCAGTGTCCCAAGTGGGTGATAGAAGCTGCGTCCTGAGCAATCAGGAGCAGAGATGACTCTGGACAGTGGATGGGAGATGTCCATTCAAATGCGGGTGAAGGGAGGGAGGTACTTACATCGGACAACACCAAGTGTGAGGAGCAGCAGGTTCAGCAGCACAGAGACTCCCAGGACAGTCGCGCATGCCAAAATCCACCTCTGGCCCCGTCTCCACTCCCACTCTAGGGAGATGGGAAATCAGCATGGAAACAGCACATTACCCTGATAGCCAGAGCATCCATTGGAGGGCACAGCCCTCTCCAGTAATGAATCCCCCACTCCTGGGAGCACAATCTTCACTCTATGGATGGGAAACTGAGGCACAAAGTGGTAAACAGATGGATCACATGGCAAGCCAGTGGCATAAGTAGGAACCCAGGAATCCTGACTCCCAGCTCCCCTGTCCCCATTTCTAGCCTCTCTAACCACTAGACCCCACTTCCCTCCCAGTGCTGGGGATGGAACCCCAGTAGTCTCGACTCCCAATCCCACCCCCACCCACTAGATCACACTCTTCTCCCAGAGTCAGGAGCAGAACCCAGCACATCCGACTCTCCTGCCAGCCAGTCCCAAATTCATTACCTGGAGCCTGAGCCTCCTGCTGCTCCATCTGCCTCCTCCTTGCTCCAACAGCTGGGTCGACAGCCTCATATTGGCTCTCCTCTTCGGTGTACACATCGCTGACAGCTAGAGAGGGAAGTACAGGGTGACAGCTCCCCCAACGGCTCAGTCAGCACCCACAGCCCCCGCCCGTGGCTCTGTGAGTGTCCCTGGCACCGCAGTGAGGCCAGCACAGACTGCAAGGGGACAGAGCCCCCTACTGAACCTCACCCTCTTCCTGCAGCACAGCACCCTCTAGCACTGCACAGGGGCCAGCACTGCTTGTGAAGGGAAAGCACCCCCTTTTGAGTGCTGTCCCACTCCCTGCAGCACCTTAGATGTTCCTGTGAGGGCTCCTTGCAGATACTGGCCAGGCCCAGTGCTCCTTAGTCAGAGACATGTGGAGAGTGCCGGCTCCTCCATACCTGCCTTCTCCCTTTGCTCAGAACCCCATGGCTCCTCTTGTCCTGGTTCAATGATGTCGACGTTGCTGTAGGTTGCCTTGCAGGCCATGGGGCCAGACTGTGCAGCTAGGAGTCCCGCGCGGTCACAGCCCTGCCAATTGACTGGGCTGCTCACATGTGTTTGCCAGCTGATAAGGCCCCCAGGAGGAAGGGAGAAAAGCAACAGGGAACCTAAAGAGGCAGTCCCTTGATCTGAATGCTGCAGAGCTCAGGCACTCCTCCCAGCTGGGGCTGGAGGGCCAGTATGTACAGCCCCCGCCTGCCCCCAGATTCATAGAGGCCAAGGCCAGAGGGACCACTGTATAACAGTGGCCAAGAACGGCCCCAAAATAATCCAGAGAGCAGAGCTTTTAGAAAAACATCCACACCTGCTTTAAAACTTGTCAATGATGGAGAATCTACCCTCACTCTTGGTAAATTGTTCTGATGGTTAATTACGCTCACTGCCAAAAATGTACCCCTTATTTCCAGTCTGAATTTGTGTAGCTTCAACTTCCAGCCATTGTATGGTGTTATGCCTTTCTTTGTTAGATTGAAGAGCCCATTATTAAATATGTGTTCCTCAAGTAGGTACTTATAGACTGCAATCAAGTCACCCCTTAACCTTCTGTTTTTTCAGGTAAATAGATTGAGTTCTTTGAGTCTATAAGGCAGGTTTTCTAATTCTTTAATCATTCTTGTGGCTCTTCTCTGACCCTCTCCAATATATAAATATCCTTCCTGAATTGGGAACACCAGAACTGGACACAGCACTCTAGCAGCAGTCACACCAGTGCCAGATACAGAGGTAAAATAACCTCTCTACTCCTACTTAAGATTCCCCTGTGTATGCATTAGCCCTTTTGGCCACAGCATCACATTGGGAGCACATGCTCAGCTGATTATCTACCACAACCCACAAATATTTTTCAAAGTCACTACTTCCCACAGTAGAGTCCCCCATCCTGTGAGTATGGCTGACATTCTTTGTTCCTACATGCATTCATATTCTTCATAGACATGTTGTTATGATATGATTATGGCATAACTATGATATATTTATACAAGATAGGTCATGTGAGATATCATTGAATAAGTTATGATTTACTAAATATGATTATCCTATTCATATGCATGTATAATTTTTGTGTCTGAAGTTAGGAATATTGTCTATGCATCTATACAGCTGGCTGTATTTCAGAGAATCCTTATTGAGGTTACAGGGACAAACCATCCTGATGTGTAGAAAGAATAGTAAATATGGCAGGTGACCAGCTTGGCTTAACAGTGAAATCCTTGCTGGTCTTAAACACAAAAAAGAAGTTTACAAGAAGTGGAAGTTTGGACAAATGACCAGAGAGGAGTATAAAAATATTGCTCAGGCATGCAGGAGTGATATCAGGAAAGCCAAATCACACCTGGAGTTGCAGCTAGCAAGAGATGTTAAGAGTATCAAGAAGAGTTTCTTCAGGTATGTTAGCAACAAGAAGAAAGTCAAGGAAAGTGTGGGCCCCTTACTGAATGAGGGAGGCTACCTAGTGTCAGAGGATGTGGAAAAAGCTAATGTACTCAATGCTTTTTTTGCCTCTGTCTTCACGAACAAGGTCAGCTCCCAGACTACTGCACTGGGCAGGACAGCATGGGGAGGAGGTGACCAGCCCTCTGTGGAGAAAGAAGTTGTTCAGGACTATTTAGAAAAGCTGGACGAGCACAAGTCCATGGGGCTGGATGCGCTGCATCCGAGAGTGCTAAAGGAGTTGGCGGATATGATTGCAGAGTCATTGGCCATTATCTTTGAAAACTCATGGCGATCGGGGGAGGTCCCGGACAACTGGAAAAAGGCTAATGTAGTGCCCATCTTTAAAAAAGGGAAGAAGGAGGATCCAGGGAACTACAGGCCAGTCAGGCCAGTCAGCCTCACCTCAGTCCCTGGAAAAATCATGGAGCAGGTCCTCAAGGAATCAATTCTGAAGCACTTAGAGGAGAGGAAAGTGATCAGGAACAGTCAGCATGGATTCACCAAGGGCAAGTCATGCCTGACTAATCTAATTGCCTTCTAATACGAGATAACTGGCTCTGTGGATGAGGGGAAAGCAGTGGACATGTTATTCCTTGACTTTAGCAAAGCTTTTGACACAGTATCCCACAGTATTTCTGCCAGCAAGTTAAAGAAGTATGGGCTGTATTAATGGACTATAAGGTGGATAGAAAGCTGGCTAGATTGTCGGGATCAATGGGTAGTGATCAATGGATCCATATCTAGCTGGCAGCCAGTATCAAGCGGAGTGCCCCAATAGTCGGTCCTGGGGCCAGTTTTGTTCAATATCTTCATTAATGGTGCGGATTGCACCCTCAGCAAGTTTGCAGATGACACTAAACTGGGAGGAGAGGTAGATACGCTGGAGGGTAGGGATAGGATACAGAGGGACCTAGACAAATGAGAGGATTGGGCCAAAAGAAATCTGATGAGCTTCAACAAGGACAAGTGCAGAGTCCTGCACTTAGGATGGAAGAATCCCATGCACCGCTACAGACTAGGGACCAAATGGCTAGGCAGCAGTTCTTCAGAAAAGGACCTAGGGGTTACAATGGACGAGAAGCTGGATATGAGTTAACAGTGTGCCGTTGTTGCCAAGAAGGCCAATGGCATTTTGGGATGTATAAATAGGGGCATTGCCAGCAGATCGAGGGCCGTGATCCTTCCCCTCTATTTGACATTGGTGAGGCCTCATCTGGAGTACTGTGTCCAGTTTTGGGCCCCTCACTACAAGAAGGATGTGAAAAAATTGGAAAGCATCCAGCAGAGGGATGATTAGGGAACTGGAACACATGACTTATGAGGAGAGGCTGAGGGAACTGGGATTGTTTAGTCTGTGGAAGAGAAGAACGAGGGGGGATTTGACAGCTGCTTTCAACTACATGAAAGGGGGTTCCAAAGAGGATGGATCTAGACTGTTCTCAGTGGTAGCAGATGATAGAACAAGGAGTTGGTCTCAAGTTGCAGTGGGGAAGGTTTAGGTTGGATATTAGGAAAAACTTGTTCACTAGGAGGGTGGTGAAACACTGGAATGCATTACCTAGGGAGGTGGTGGAAACTCCATCCTTAGAGGTTTTTAAGGCCCAGTTTGACAAAGCCCTGGCTGAGATGATTTAGTTGGGTATTGGTCCTGCTTTGAGCAGGGGGTTGGACTAGATGACCTCCTGAGGTCCCTTCCAACCCTGATATTCTATGATTTTATGATCTATTACAAATGTGTTTGCATCTGGGGAACACCCAGTAGGCAGAATGTAATCTGTCTAGATGGCTGGCTGAGAAGAGCCATTAGGGAGAACAATAGGTCTTAGAAGATGCTTATCGCCCATCGGGGAGCCTTCCTGAGGATGCTAAAAACAGCCTTCGAGTCATGGCTGCTATGGCCCTACAGAGACATGTGACCAAGTCACCTGGTACTGGACTCCATCATAGAATACTAGTGTTTTTTCACTGACCAGGTGTGGGAAGCAAACTGGGAGACGAAAGGTTCCCACCATATACTAATGCTATTTAAGGCAGGGGAGTGACATTATCATGGTTTGTTCTTCACTGACTCCCCACCCAAGAAAGAAGACTGCTGAAAACACCTGAGAAACAAAAAACTGAACATGAGAAGAAGGTGTGAACCCAGGCAAGAGAGTTTTCTAGCCTGTGAAAGGAATACCTGGATTTTAAGCTGCAAGTGTAGCTTGCCCTTAAGAATCTCTGCAAACTGCCTAAAACAACATTTAGGGTGAGAATTTGCTACTTATGTTTAATTTCCTTAGTATATTAAGCTTAGATTGCATTTTGTTTTATTTGCTAGGTAATCTGCTTTGATCTGTGGTCTATCCATTATAATCACTTAAAATCTATCTTTTGTAGTTAATAAACTTGTTTTTGTTGTGTCTAAAGCCAGTTTGTGGAAATTTTAACTGGGGAGCAGAGAGCTGTTGCGTATCTTCCTCCACATTGAGGAAGAGGGCGAATTTAATGAGCTCACACTGTACAGTTCCCTGTGCAGTACAAGATGGTATAATGTTGGGTTTACACTCCAAAGGGGGGTGCCATTCCTATTCGCCTAGAAAGAACCTAGAATTCACGCCTTCTCCATGGGAACAGAGGGATGATCCCCCAGCAAGCATGGCCAGTCCCCACACTCTATGGCAGAAGTGGACAAACTATGGCCTGCAGGCCACATCCAGTCTGCAGGACCATCCTGCCCGGCCCCTGAGCTCCTGGCCAGGGAGGCTAGCCCCCGGCCCCTGGCCTGCTGTCCCCACTCCCCTGCAGACTCACTGCCACGCGCACAGCGCAGCTTGCACCCGCCCACCTCCCAGGCTTTCCAATAAGCCAGTCCTGCCACTCTGAGTGGCATGGTAAGGGGGTGGGGAGGTTAGATAAGGGGCAGGGAGTCCCCGAGGGCAGACAGGGGACGGGGAGCAGTTGGATGGGGCGGAGGTTCGGGGGGGCAGTCAGGGGATGGGAAGCAGGGGGCGGTTGGATATGGGGTGAGGTCCCGGGTGGCGGTTATGGGTGGGGGGTCCTGGGAGGGGATGGTCAGGGGACAAGGAGCAGGGGGGGTTGGATGGGTTGGGGGTTCTGGGGGGGTCAGGGGATGGGAACCCGGGGGACTTTGATAAGCATGGGAGTACCGGGGGCCTGTCAGGGGGCAGGGGTGTGGATAGCGATCGGGGCAGTCAGGGGATAGGAAGCAGTGGGGGTTGGATAGAGGGTCGGGTCCCAGGGGGTCGGTTAGGGGCGGAGGGTCCCGGGAGGGGGCGGTCAGGGGTCAAGGAGCAGGGGGGGTTGGATGGGTTGGGGACTCTGAGGGGGGGCAGTCAGGGGGCGGGAGGTCAGGCTGTTTGGGGAGGCACAGCCTTCCCTACCCGGTCCTCCATACAGTTTCGCATCCTGATGTGGCCCTTGGGCTAAAAAGTCTGTCCACCCCTGCTCTATGGAGATGGGGGTGCCTGGGGATCTATTTCCTGCTCTCCGCCAGCTAGGAGGGTGGTGGCTGGGATCTACCTTCCATGCCCCAGTCTGAACTAGTTCATATTGCAGGAAGTCCAGAGGCAGCACCAGAGATAAACAGGGAACAAGAGGAAGGAGCCCAGGGGTGGTCTGGTGTAGCAGAGAGCCTGGAAAACCCCTACATGCTTTGGAGTGAGAGGAAAATTTGAAAGCATCTGGGGGTGCCAGGTGCAGAGGGCAAGTCAGGATGGCAGAGTGCATGGGAGCCAGGATGGAACATAGGTAGTGAGTGGAGCACCGGGCACTGTAGGGAAGCACATACCTCACAGGTGAGCCCCCAGGCCACAGGGAGCATGTGGGACACAAATGGCAGTTGGAGTGTTCAGGGCAAGAAGAGCACCCAGGGAGGCAGGATGGGTGTTCAAGACAGGCCAGGCATCAGAGGAGTGGCATGCGTGCAGAGGACCTGGCTTTCAATCACAAGTGCCCAGCCTTGCCTCTGCAGTGAGCTGCCACCGTCTCCTGTACAGAGGGGTATGGACCATAAGCTGCTAAGTCATTGCAACCAGAGTAAACTGTGTTGCTGGGCCGGGGCACACAGCCCCGCGTGAGACACCATGCTGGTCCATCCATGCGCCATGCGGGCGTGGAGATCGGAGAGCCACTTACCCAGGAGGACAACAGCCAGGGGCAATCCCAGACAGGGCTGCTCCCGGTCCGGGCTAGGATTGTCACCTGGCCAGGTTTCTCAGGATCATTCCCTTTTTTAAGGTAGCTGTCCCAGAAAACGTGCCAGGGTGCTCAGTATGCAAGGCCAGCTGGCCAGCGTTGTGAGCTCAGAACCATCCCTGATATCCTGGCATTTGTACCTCAGAGCTGGCAACGCTAATGGGGCAGCGCAGGGCAAGGCACAAAGCAGTGAGGGTGGTGGAGCCGGTAACACCAAGGCTGGGGAGGGGCATGTGCCTACGTGTGGTTTTGTTTCTGGGCCTGCACAGGAAGGCCCCACAAACTATCGCTGGCCTGTCGCTTCACACAGCTGGGCCAGGAGCCCCAGTGTCACCACAGCTCTATCAGGCCAGGGCAGCGGAAACAGCTGTGCCCAGCTCATGTCCTGCCCCTTATCTCAGCCTCAGACCCTTGCTGTACTCCCGCCGAGGAGCGCCCCAGGCACAGCCCTGGGTATCAGATGCCTGAGCCGTTGGGCCTTGGGGAAAGGGTGGAGAGCCGCCCTCAGGCGCACACACCTGTCTGACAAGGACTCTTAACAACTCCCCTCCCACCCTGTATCAGGGGCCTGAGTCTCACTTGGATTAAGGCCTTTCACGCTGCTCTGGCATTGTGGGCAGAACCAGGCCATGGGGGGCCTCCACAGCCAAGGCAGAGCTGGCAATAAGGGCTGTGTCCATCCTGCTCCAGGGGTGCTGGGCCCCACAGCTGGGATGGGAGTGGCGCTAAGGGCTCTGCCCACCCTGCTCCCGGGGAGCTGGGCCCCACGGCTGGGATGGGTCTGGCGCTAAGGGCTCTGCCTGCCCTGCTCCCAGGGGGCTGGGTTTTTTGATCCATTTTTCTGGAAAAAGAAAGGCCTGAATGTTTTTTAACTTATAGAATACAGAGCCTCGCCTGGCTGATAGGTGGGTCAGCCCTATAAGCAGCAGAGCACTAGATCAGGAGTTCATAGTCCACAGGGGGCAGGCACTGAATCTTCAAAGATAATTCTTCTTCTAACTGTTTGTCAGGCCTTGTAGTTCAATAGGTTTCGCCAAGGTCAGAGAGCAGAGTGTTATGCAACCTAATGAAACCTCCCAGCCAGCTCTGCAGCTCTGGTTTCACATTTTGGTGTTTGTGGCATAATCCTGCTCATTCAGGGGCCCTGCTGGGCAAGGGAAGACATCTCACTCTGTGATGTGAAAAGAAACAAGATAATATAATCGCAATATAACCCTTTGTTTTCCCATTTTAAAGAAGCATAAACCCTGTTCCTTTTCCTTCAGAGCTGCTCCTGGCACACACTGGAGCTATGAGGCATGTACGGAACAAGATTCAACAACCTTCAAATCCCTTGAATGATCTCAGTCATATTTACTGAGAAGTTGCACTGTCCTCAAAGCCATCGCAGCCCAGGCTGGGACCCCTTCTCCCTACTACTCCATTCCCGGCGTCGTCCCAGTCCAGATTTGGATCCCCCCCATCATCACCATCCCTGCCCTCTACACCATTCCTGGAGCCGCTCCAGCCCAGGTGATGATTCCCTCTTTCCCCTCCCCCACATCGTCCCTGGAGCCGTCCCAGCCTGGGCTAGGATCTCTCCCCTTTATGTTGTGTGTGGAGTATTGAAAACTGAAGCTGTCATTCTGCAGAGAACCAGCCTAGAGCCAGGTGGGGTGAGTGGTGCCTGTCTGCTTTAGGGAGCAGCCTGCTTTCTCTCTTTGGTTTTCGGTCTTATTTTTCTGAATTCTAAGAAATAAAGTTGTGTTATGTTCCAACCTCCAGCAAGAGGGTTTTGTTTTGATCTAACATCTCTCTGTGTTTTTATGCCATGAACATACCAGAGAACATTGGTGATGAAGGTGGGAGGAAGAGAGAGAGTAAAGATAAACTGGCTGCATATGGAAATATGGACAGTTTCCAATTTAATGAAAAAGAGGAAGGTTTTGCGGCCGGTACTCAAAGAGACCTGAGCAGTATTTCTGTGCCAGGCTATAGCACATAGTGATAAACAAAGGCCTGGTTTCCCAACACTGGAGGGGAAAACCTGATTTATAGTGCTCAAAGACTTACACTTTCCACAAGAACCTGGTGACCTGGAATATAAAGACACAGCAGAGATGGCAAAGCAATATTATGTGCCTACCACCAATTTTTTATTGGAACAATACCCTAGTGTAACCTAAGAAACCAAAGAGAAGAACACATTTCAGAATGTTAAACAAGTCTGAAAACCTGTCTGCCCCTTGTCAGTTTGGTAATTTTCTGACAGAGGCTCTTGGAGATTAATTTAGTTTTGGAGTAAAACACCCTGAATTAAAGCTATTGAATGGTGTGTTTAACAAGGTAGTACCACTTGAGGGAGCTGTGGAGATTGCTGTTTGAATACAAAAAGAAATGTACCAAAATTTGTAAATAAACTGGCCCCATGTGGTGCCAGGCCCATTAGCGCTGGAACAGGAGAGCCCAGGGGCCATAGCCTTCCCACTTTTCGCCAAGGCATACCCTGCCCCCTTTCCCTCCTCTTCCCTCCGAGACCCCACCCGCTGGCCAGGCCAGCAGCTAGTGGAGCCCAGATCAGGAGTCAGGGCAGTTGTGGGAGCCACACGGATCCTCCACCTGCCTGCAGGTGATGAGATAACTGGCTCTGTGGATATGGGGAAAGCAGGGGACGTGATATATCTGGACTTTAGCAAATCTTTTGATACGATCTCCCACAGTATTCTTGCCAGCAAGTTAAAAAAGTATGGATTGGATGAATGGACTATAAGGTGGATAGAAAGCTGGCTAGATTGTCAGGCTCAATGGGTATTGATCAACAGCTCGATGCCTAGTTGGCAGCCGGTATCAAGCAGAATACCTCAGGGGTTGGTCCTGGGGCTGGTTTTGTTCAACATCTTTATTAATGATCTGGATGATGGGATGGATTGCACCCTCAGCAAGTTTGCAGATAACACTAAGCTGTCGGGAGAGGTAGATACTCTGGAGGGTAAGGATAGGGTCCAGAATGACCAAGACAAATTGGAGGATTGGGCCAAAAGAAATCTCTTGAGGTTCAACAAGGACAAGTGCAGAGTCCTGCACTGAGGACGGAAGAATCCCATCCACCGCTACAGGCTGGGGACCGACTGGCTAAGCAGCAGTCCTGCAGAAAAGGACCTGGGGATTACAGTGGATGAGAAGCTGGATATGAGTCAGCAGTGTGCCCTTGTTGCCAAGAAGGCTAATGACATATTGGACTGGAGCATTGCCAGCAGATCGAGGGAAGTGATTATTACCCTCTATTCAGCACTGGTGAGGCCACATCTGGACTATTGCATCTAGTTTTGAGGCCCCCCACTACAGAAAGGATGTGGACAAACTGGAGAGAGTCCAGCGGAGGGCAACAAAAATGATCAGGAGGCTGGGGCACATGACTTAAGAGTAGAGGCTAAGGAAACTGGGCTATGGTTAGTCTGCAGAAGAGAAGAGTGAGGGGGGATTTGATAACAGACTTCAACTACCTGAAGGGGGTTCCAAAGAGGATGGAGCTCGGCTGTTCTCAGTGGTGGCACATGACAGAACAAGGAGCAATGGTCTCAAGTTGCAGTGAGGGAGGTCTAGGCTGGATATTAGGAAACACTATTTCACTAGGGGGGTAGTGAAGCACTGTAATGGGTTACCTAGGAAGGTGGTGGAATCTCCATCCTTAGAGGTTTTTAAGGCCTGGCTTGACAGAACCCTGGCTGGGATGATTTAGTTGGTGTTGGTCCTGCTTTGAGCAAGGGGTTGGACTAGATGACCTCCTGAGGTTTCTTCCAACCCTAATATTCTATGATTTTATGAAGTCATTGAATCTAGTCCCCTGCATTCAATGCAGGACTAAGTATTATCTAGCCCATCCCTGACAGGTGTTTGTCCAACCTGCTCTTAAAAATCTCCAATGATGGAGATTCTACAACCTCCCTAGGCAATTTATTCCAGTGCTTAACTACTCTGACAGTTAGGAAGTTTCTCCTAATGTCCAACCTAAATTGCCCTTGCTGCAATTTAAGCCCATTGATTCTTGTCCTATCCTCAGAGGTTAGGAAGAACAATTTTTCTCCCTCTTCCTTGTAACAACCTTTTATATAATTGAAAACTGTTATCATGTCCCCTCTCAGTCTTCTCTTCTCCAGACTAAACAAACCTAGTTTTTTCAATCTTCCCTCATAGGTCATATTTTCTAGACCTTTAATCATTTTTGTTGCTCTTCTCTGGACTTTCTCCAATTTGTCCACATCTTTCCTGAAATGTAGCACCCAGAGCTGGACACAATACTCCAGTTGAAGCCTAATCAGTGCGGAGTAGAGCGGAAGAATTATTTCACGTGTCTTGCTTACAACACTCCTGCTAATACAGCCCAGAATGATGTTTGCTTTTTTTGCAACAGTTTTACACTGTTGATTTATATTTAGCTTGTGATCCACTATGACCCCCAGATCCCTATGAATTGCACAAACTGGGTTTTAGAAAACAAAATAAGCTTATTAACTACAAAGGATAGATTTTAAGTAATTATAAGGGATAGCAAACAGATCAAAGTAGATTACTGAGCAAATAAAACAAACATGCAAATTAAGCTCAATACACTAAAGAAACTGGCTACAAGTAGTAATTTCTCACCCTAAATGTTGTTTTAAGCAGGTTGCAGAGATTCTAGAAGACAAACTTCTTTTGCTTGCAGCTTAGAATTCCAGATATTCCTTTCACAGGCCAGACACTGGGTCCAGTTCTTCCCCGGTTCAGTCTTAGGTGTTTTTAACAGTTCAATTGGAGCCTGCTGTACGGGCTATCTGGCCAGAGCCAGTGCAGCATGTGGAAAGAACACACACGCAGCTGAACATCTGACAACATTGGTGACCCCAACCACTGATCTGGTAAGTAAGCAAGCTGCCCTCTGTAGAAACTGTGATCTAACATGGCAGAAAGCTACGTGCTAGGGAACGCCCCTTAATCCGTCCCTGAAAATCCCTACAGAGTTTGATAAGGTATGGACATGCTGGGTTGCCAGCAAAGGAGGGCCATATGAATTTTAAAAATATAGTGGGGAAGAAACTTGGAATGGAATCAATGTTGTCATATGTTCAGCTGCATGTGTGTATTCTTTCTGCATGCTGCACTGGCTCTGGCCAGATAACCTGTACTGCAGGCTCCAACTGACGTGCCCAATGACCCCAAGAATTGGTTTAGTAGTGAAGGCACCCGGCCAAGTTTATTGCCAACAAAGCATGGTCCTAGCTCTCTGGATCAATGTCTACAGTTACACTAGCACATATATGCCTGTGACAATGGACGCAGCTCAGTGAGTGGCGGGACTTTCCACTGCTCCCTAGGCTGGGCAAAGGGTTAAGGCGAGGTATTCCAACATTTATAGACTGAGACAAAACAATCTGGGATAAACAGCTGTTGCTTCCGGGAGCCGCCTGAAGTAAGCACCGCCCAAAGCCTGCACCCCTCACCCCTTCCCGCACCCGACACCCCTGCCACAGCCCAGTAAAAATGAGCAAGTGAATGAGGGTGGGGGACAGCGAGCGACTGAGGTGGGGGGATGGAGTGAGCAGGGGGTAGGGCCTCAAAGAAGGGGTGGGGCAGGGGTGGGGCCTAGGGGTGGGGCAAGGATGTTCAGTTTTCTGCAATAAGAAAGTTGGTAACCCTAAATTGCGGACTCCCAGAATTGGAAACAGAATTCCAGTAGCAGTTGCACCAGTGCCAGATACAAAGGTAAAAAATAACATCGCTGCTCGAGATTCCCATAATTATTCATCCAAGGATCTATCCTCCATGAACTTATCTAGTTCTTTTTTGAACCAAATTATACTTTTGACCTTCACAACATTCTCTGGCAACAAGTTCCGCAGGTTGACTGTGCATTGTATGCAGTAGGACTTCCTTTTGTTTGTTTTAAACCTGCTGCCTAAGAGTTTTTGAGAGATGGCTAAACAGCTGAACATAAGCTCCCAGTGTGACTATGACGGGGTGTACTAGGCCTCTGTGGCCCCCTGCACGAGGCCTCACTGTTCTGCTGCACCTCATCCCAGGAACAGTTCTCAAAGAGGAGAAGAGCAGTGAGTATTAGATCTCCAGGCTTGCTTACAGAGATGTCCCTGGAGCAGCCATTTTGGGAACCACTGAGGTCTCTTTCTCCAGCAGCTGGGGACCAGCAACAGACAATCAAGGCCCAGCAGGCTGAAACTGCTAGTGAGGCCATAGGAGATGCTCCATAGACTACAGCCAAAGGAACCAGGCTAGATCAGGGCCCATTGCTGGCCACAGTCAGTGGCAGATGTCCAGAAGGAACGCTCATGATTCAATTTCAGAGAGGGATTTAACCCAGAAGGGCCATCAATAACTATTAGAAAAGATGATCTGGGATGCAAGCCCATGCTCTGGATGTTCCTAGTCCCTTTAACTGCCAGAAGCTGGGAGTGGAAACAGGGGAAGGATCACTTGATAATTCCCCTGTTCAGTTCATTCTCTCTGAAGCACCTGGCATTGGCCACTGTTGGAAGACAGGAGCTAGATTGGCCAAATATTCATGGGCTAGATGGACCATTGGTCTGATCCAGTCTGGCTGTTCTTACATATATATATATATATATATATATATATATATATATATAAAAACCTGGTGCTTTTAAAGCTGAAAATAACTATGAGCCAAATCAGCTGGGAGGAAGAATTTAATCAGAAAAATGTGAATGATACTGGGAATTGTTTAAGATAAGATGCCCATAAGCCACAATCCCTCAGTTGAGGAAGAAGGCAGTATTAGAATAATAGAATCATAGAATATTAGGGTTGGAAGAGACCTCAGGAGGTCATCTAGTCCAACCCCCTGCTCAAAGCAGACCAACCCCAACTAAATCATCCCTGCCAGGGCTTTGTCAAGCCAGGCCTTAAAAACCTCTAAGGATGGAGATTTCACCACCTCCCTAGGTAACCTATTCCAGTGGTTAAAAACAACCTGACCTGATTTAGAGGGGAAGTGAAGGCAGGTATAAAAAAATTATAACGAATGGAAGAAAAGGGAAAGTTTTTAGTAACAAACTTAAATCAGAAACTAAAAAACTGTAGCAAATTGATAATAGAATCAAAGGGATACAAAAAGCCCCCTCCCACACTCTGAACCCCTTGGCCCCAGCCTGGAGCCTTCTCCTGCACCCCAAACCCTTAATCCCTGGCCCCAACCCAGAGCCCACACCCCCAGCCCAGAGCCTTTATTTCCTTCGACATCCCAACCCCCTGCCTCAGCTTGGAGCCCCCTCCCACACTCCCAAACCTTGACCCTCTTCCCCACCCCAGCCCGGAGTCCTCTCCTGCACTCCAAATCCCTCATCCCTGGTGTGACCCGGTGTGTCTGGGTCAGCCCTCATTGGAAATGCCAAGGTCAGGGCAGGCTGCAAAAGGAATCACAGAATCATTGAATATCAGGGTTGAAAGGGACCTCAGGAGGTCATCTAGTCCAACCCCCTGCTCAAAGCAGGACCAATACCCAACTAAATCATCCCTCTGTAGGGCCATAGCAGCCATGACTCAGAGGCTGTTTGTAGCATACTCAGAAAGGCGCCCCGATGGGAGATAAGCATCTTCTAAGACCTACTGTTCTCCCTAATGGCTCTTCTCAGCCAGCCATCTAGACAGATTGAATTCTGCCTACTGGGTGTTCCCCAGATGCAAACACATTTGTAATAGATCATAAAATCATAGAATATCAGGGTTGGAAGGGACCTCAGGAGGTCATCTAGTCCAACCCCCTGCTCAAAGCAGGACCAATACCCAACTAAATCATCTCAGCCAGGGCTTTGTCAAACTGGGCCTTAAAAAAACCTCTAAGGATGGAGTTTCCACCATCTCCCAAGGTAACGCATTCCAGTGCTTCACCACCCTCCTAGTGAACAAGTTTTTCCTAATATCCAACCTAAACCTTCCCCACTGCAACTTGAGACCAACTCCTTGTTCTGTCATCTGCTACCACTGAGAACAGTCTAGATCCATCCTCTTTGGAACCCTCTTTCAGGTAGTTGAAAGCAGCTATCAAATCCCCCCTCATTCTTCTCTTCCACAGATTAAACAATCCCAGTTCCCTCAGCCTCTCCTCATAAATCATGTGTTCCAGTCCCCTAATCATCCCCTCCGCTGGATGCTTTCCAATTTTTTCACATCCTTCTTGTAGTGAGGGGCCCAAAACTGGACACAGTACTCCAGATGAGGCCTCACCAATGTCAAATAGAGGGGAAGGATCACGGCCCTCGATCTGCTGGCAATACCCCTACTTATACATCCCAAAATGCCATTGGCCTTCTTGGCAACAAGGGCACACTGTTGACTCATATCCAGCTTCTCGTCCACTGTACCCCCTAGGTCCTTTTCTGCAGAACTGCTGCCGAGCCATTCGGTCCCTAGTCTGTAGCGGTGCATGGGATTCTTCCGTCCTAAGTGCAGGACTCTGCACTTGTCCTTGTTGAACCTCATCAGATTTCTTTTGGTCCAATCCTCTCATTTGTCTAGGTCCCTCTGTATCCTATCCCTACCCTCCAGCGTATCTACCTCTCCTCCCAGTTTAGTGTCATCTGCAAACTTGCTGAGGGTGCAGTCCATACCATCCTCCACATCATTAATGAAGATATTGAACAAAACGGGCCAAGGACTGACCCTTGGGGCACTCCACTTGATATCAGCTGCCAACTAGAGATGGAACCATTGATCACTACCCGTTGAGCCCGACAATCTAGCCAGCTTTCTATCCACCTTATAGTCCATTCATCCAGCCCATACTTCTTTAACTTGCTGGCAAGAATACTGTGGGAGACCGTGTCAAAAGCTTTGCTAAATCAAGGAACATGTCCACTGCTTTCCCCTCGTCCACAGAGCCAGTTATCTCGTATTAGAAGGCAATTAGATTAGTCAGGCATGACTTGCCCTTGGTGAATCCATGCTGACAGTTCCTGATCACTTTCCTCTCCTCTAAGTGCTTCAGAATTGATTCCTTGAGGACCTGCTCCATGATTTTTCCAGGGACTGAGGTGAGGCTGACTGGCCTGTAGTTCCCTGGATCCTCCTTCTTCCCTTTTTTAAAGATGGGCACTACATTAGCCTTTTTCCAGTTGTCCGGGACTTCCCCCAATCACCATGAGTTTTCAAAGATAATGGCCAATGGCTCTGCAATCACATCCGCCAACTCCTTTAGCACTCTCGGATGCAGCGCATCTGGCCCCATGGACTTGTGCTCGTCCATGTTTTCTAAATAATCCCAAACCATTTCTTTCTCCACAGAGGGCTGGTCACCTCCTCCCCATGCTGTGCTGCCCAGTGCAGTAGTCTGGGAGCTGACCTTGTTCGTGAAGACAGAGGCAAAAAAAGTATTGAGTACATTAGGTTTTTCCACATCCTCTGTCACTAGGTTGCCTGCCTCATTCAGTAATGGACCCACATAATGCTATGTTTCAGAGTAGCAGCCGTGTTAGTCTGCATTTGCAAAAAGAAAAGGAGGACTTGTGGCACTTTAGAGACTAACAAATTTATTTGAGCATAAGCTTTCGAGAGCTACAGGAGTTTCATCAGGAGTTCTGAAGTGAGCTGTAGCTCACGAAAGCTTATGCTCTAATAAATCTGTTAGTCTCTCAGGTGCCACAAGTCCTCCCGTTCTTTCTGGAGCAGGAAGGACATTGTGCGAGGGGGCGGCGTCTACGGCCTGGGTCACACGAGGCCCCCTCAGCCCTGCAGGAGCAGGGTGGGGGGCCGAGTCCATGGCCCTGAGGGTCAGGGGTCAGGGCCCTGGGGGTCACGGGGGGCGGCCCCGTTCCGTGCGTCCCGGGGAGCGGCGTGGATGGGCCCGAGGGCAGGGGGCGGCCCGGCGCGAGCAGCCGCCCCGGCGCGCGGGGCCGCGTGGGGCGGGGCCGGTCACGTGCGCGAGAGGCGGCGCGGGGAGCCGGCACGTGAGGGGGGGCGTGCCCCGCGCGCGCGCGCGCCGCGTCGTTTCCGGCCGGACCGCTGGCCGCGCCATGGCCGCTGCCTGCCCGCCCGCAGGTGAGGCCGCCCGGGGCTCGAGTCTCCCGCCCGCCGCGCGAGAGCCAGCGGCTGCAGCGCCCGCCCCGTTCCTTGGCTCAGCGGCGCGGGAGGGGCTGGCCGCAGCGCGGCTTTGCTGCGCGCTCCCCGGGGAGCGGGCGCCTCCCAGCTCGGCTTCTCCCCCTGCTCGCAGCCCCTTCTCGCCGCTGGGGGAGACGAGGCGCTTCCTAGTTCCCCTCCTTTTCCGGGGCTGCCAGGGGGAGAAGGCGCCGGCCGGGACCGGGCTGGGTTCCCGCTGCGCGGGGGGCTCCTCCCTTCCTGCGTCCCCGGCAGGAGTCCTGCAGCACGGGCCGGCTCGGGGCCTCTCTCGTTTTTCCCAGGGCCGGGCACCGCTGGAATGACTTGGGCCCATTCTCAAAGTTTGCAGAATTTCTTGTCTTCCGTCCTAGTTTGGAGGGTGGGGTAGAGGACTTGTCCCCACCGCTGCTCCGTCTTGCTGCGGGGGGTGCCCTTCTCTTGGTTCGCAGTGTGCTCTGTCTCCCGGCTCCCATGTCAGGTTTATTGTCCGTGGTTCTGGGCACCTGGTAGGCGTCTGCCTTCGCTCTGCATCTTCTACTGCAGCGTGGTGGGTTTACCAAGGGATCTGTAATAGTTCTCCTTAACCTTCCCAGAAGCCTGAGCGTTTTATGTTTTGGTCCGGCTAGTGACTTCTAGCGTGGCTCTAACACTCTTCCTCAGACTCCTGGGGGCCAGGGTGTGTGTCTCACCTGCTCCCTCATTCTCCTGATTGCTGTGGGGAAGGGGGGGGCTTCAACTGCTCTAACCCTTCCCCAACCTCAAGGCTCTTGTGTTCTATTTTACTTTATTTTTTTTTTTTTCTGGTGGTGGAGAAAGGACCCTTTGGATTGCACTTGCTCCAGCGCTTGTGGTGCCAGAACTTTTTCTCAAGCAGCAGGTCTCATAACTTCCTCTGCTCCCCGAGGGTTCTGTATAGTAGAACCGGTCCTCTTCAACATCTTGTTACTCTTGTGATTGCTAGGGAAAGCTCTGAGCTGTGGTGGTGCTGGAGCTGTCTGCCAACATGGCTTCAGCATGGAAAAGTTTCTTCACAACCCTAAGTATTGGATTTTTTTTTTTTTTAAACCAAAGGCTTACAGTCTGTAGAAATGGATGACTTGTCTGTCCCCATTCCTATACCCCACGCCCCTCCTCATACCTCTGAGAGAGCTTCCTGCTTGCCACTAGTGAGTCAAGGCCTGGCAGGAGAATTTCACTAGAAACTAAGGTCAGGACTCTGCCTCCATGACTGGAGGGAGCCTAGTGTATCCTATTGTACGTGCTGGGGTGACACTGCAGTTATGCCCATTTCCCCTGCCAGGACTGATACAGAAAGCTCCTCTGACAAGGGACCATATCACAGAACAAAACACACATGCACTCGGACCTTTAGGGTAACAATGGTCTGATCCTACAGAGTCTCTTACTCCTTGGTTCCAGAGCTTCACTGACTTGGAATGAATTGATGGAGCTCCTCTTCTTGGTGTCTCATGAAATGCTGTGTGGCCTGGTCGAACTATAATGAAGATGTTACCTTGCTTAACCATGAGATCTACCCTAATCCTAATCCTAACAAACAAGAATGGGAGGGATTCATAGAATTCTATGATTCTATGAATCCCTCCCATTCTTGTTTGTTACACTCCTGTCTAAAGCTAGGCTATAGGCTCCTTAGGGCAGGGCCCTGTGTTCTTCAGTGCTCTACAGAGCTACAAACAACTGTCTGGGTGGTGTTTAAATGATCTTGTGTTGCTTCTTCCGAGTCCTATGAAGACATGAAATCATCTGGCCAAACCCTAGGGAGATGGTATCTAGGTCATTGCTGAGGTGAGTGCCAGGCAGTAAATAAACCACCTTCCTGAGGAGAAATCCTTACGGCCTGTTGATCGTCATGTCTGACTCATCAGAGGAGCTAAAGTGGCTGGATCCATGAGGCTCTTGTCAGAGGACACAGCAGATAGATCAAGGGGGAAGAAGTGATTTTGTTGGATGTACAGATGGTGAAGGGTTCAGTCATAAGGATTATTGAGCCTGGGGGTTTAACCTGCTTGAGAAACACCTGTTTCCTCTAAGGCCATGGAAGGGTGGGTGGGTGGGTGTCTTGCCCTCCCCCTCTAACCACTCACTATTCAGATCTTTGTTTAGTGGAGTTAAGTTAGGCTGATGTGACAAACCACTTTGCTGAAGCTTGAGAGAGCGGGGAGGGAGGTAGGCGAAGAGAGCAAGCGGGCTAAACCTGGCCAAGATCTGAAATCTCTCCTAGGGTTTGGTGCAAGTGAGTGGCTCTGGAGCATCTTACATCAGTGAGGTGAGGACCATGGTAACTTATATTTATATTCCTTTCTCTTCCACCTCCCCCCCACTCTCCCCTTCCCAGAGACACAGAGGCTGCTGACCCCTGTGAATAGCTATGGGTCTCAAGACGGGGGGGCCGGGCCAGGCTTGGGCTCCGCCTCCCTTCTGCCTGAGGAGGAAGACTTGCGCAGGCGCCTCAAGTACTTCTTCATGAGCCCGTGTGACAAGTTCCGCGCCAAGGGCCGCAAACCCTTCAAGCTGGTGCTGCAGATCATCAAGATCATCATTGTCACCATCCAGGTGTGTGGGGGGGGCTGGCTGGGGGGCATGGAGATGAAAAGCACTGTACTCTGGGCTGGGGCAACTTGCAGCCCATGTCTTTCTGGTTCCATTGTTCAGGGTAACTCTTGTCTCCTGTGATATATCAGGCAGCGTGGGGTACTGCTTGCTCTTGGGTAGTAATGCTAGGTTGGAGTAGTCAGGCAGGCTCTGTATGCAGACTGAGCCCACTGAAAGGAAAATCAGTACTTTGAAACCACATGGTCTATAGTCAGTCACATGATGGGAACATGAGAAAGTGGCCTGGCTATCTGACTGCTTTCCTTGTTGAAAACTAGCTTGGAACACTAGCCAATGGGCAGCATGTTCAGCAGAGTGGGATCTACGCTGTAAGCGTGTGCTCTGCACAGCCCCTTGATTAGTGCATTGAATGCACAGAGCTCCATCAGTGCGGCATGAAGGCTGCCTCCTTGTGCTCGGTCTTGCAAAAATGGAAGGGGCCAGCTGGCTCAGTTCAGGTTTTGTAAAAACACAAAATCAGTAGAAGTATCTCCTCCTAAAACAGTCGTCCTCCTGTGGCACTTGCAACTTAGCCATGCCATTGCAGCACTGTGCTAGCACGTGAGAGGCTAGAAACACAAATTAAAATGAACCCTGTCAGGAACTCTTGCTCTTCTGCAAAATGTTTTTGATAAACTGATGAGCTGGTCTCTTCATTTTGCAAGTGGAAAGCAATGCAAAAGGGAGAACTATCGCACTTCTGCTGAAAAATAAATTGGATTTAGTCAATTTGAATAATTAAGCAAAAATGGTGGTGGTAATATGGGGAAGGTAACTTTTGTAATTTTAAACCTGAGTTTCCCCTAAAACGGGGATTCCCAAACTTTTGTTTTTGTATGCCCCCTTCCAGATCTAGCAGCTGCCCCTCTCATCATTGATACTTCTTCTTAACGCTACCTGTTTTTAGCCATCTGTCCATATTTCACTTATAATGTGACGTATACAACTGAAAAAAAAACCCTGGCTAAGTTCTGAGCTCAGTTAGATTGGATAGTTGGGCAACTGAACCCACGCTGTACGGTGATTGGAGGTGAGGGCTCTGTATGTCAGCGTCTCTATGTATCTGTGTTTTCATTGGAACATTGTGAAGTAAATTAATGAATTTCGTAGAACAATTTCCTTCAGTTTTAAAGCTTTGTCTGAGTAGCCTATTATGAAAATGCAATAAATGAAATCTACCGTTACACACTTTCTCCCGCATTCCCCCTGAGATGTCTAGCATACCTCCAAGGGTACACATACCACAGTTTGGGACCTCCTGCTTTAAGACTGTCAATGAGGTTAATGTGGACACACTGCACATCTAATGCTCTGACCAGCATTTGCAAATGAGATGGGCTAGATCTTACCTTCCCATTGACTCTGATATCTGGGTGCTCTAGATATGTAACAAAAAGAGCAACAAAAATGATTAGGGGTATGGAACAGCTTCCATATGAGGAGAGATTAATAAGACTTGGACTTTTCAGCTTGGAAAAGATGAGGAAGAGGGGATATGGTAAACGTCTATAAAATCATGACTGGTGTGGAGAAAGTAAATAAGGAAGTGACTCCCTCTCATAACACAAGAACTAGGGGTCACCAAATGAAATTAATAGGCAGCAGGTTTACTTCCTTTTTTTGGTTTTATTTCTTCACACAACATACAGTCAACCTGGGCAATTCTTTGCCAGAAGATGTTGTGAAGTCCAAGACTATAATAGGGTTCAAAAAAGAACTAGATAAATTCATGGAGGATAGGTCCATCAATGGCTGTTAGCCAGGATGAGCAGGGATGGTGTCCATAGTTCTTTGCCAGAAGCTGGGAATGGGCGACGGGATGGATCACTTGATGATCACCTGTTCTGTTCCTGGCACTGGCCGCTGTTGGAAGACAAGATACTAGGCTAGAGGGATCTTTGGTCTGACCCAGTATGGCCATTCTTATGTAAGATTGGGACATATGCAGTGTGAATTGATTAATGCTGCTATTGGAACCTCAGTGTATACATTTCCTGCCTTGTGTTTGAATTTGAAGCTTCCATGTTGTGTTGATGGGGGATTTAATTCTTCCCCTTTCTGCCTTAAGTAGCTATTAGGAGCTGGTGTTAAAGGGGGCTGAAGCTTCATGTAGTGGCACAATACAGTTGTGCAATTCAATAGGCTTGAAACTACACCAGGCTCTCGATAAACAGGGACTTGGCTGCCCCCTGGGTAACTCCTCTGGATGGCAGGGGGTGATGTGATTAAAAACCTCCATGAACTGTTCTATTCTGCACTCATCTAAATGTTGGAATTTCTTCTAAAGCAGCTGTTCAAATCCCTTCCCAAGTTTGCCCATCAGTAGCCCTCACTGAGGGTGAGCTATGTGAATTATTCATTATGATGATCTCATCTGACACCTAGGCCAGAGAATCTTCACCCAGTGAGTTCTGCACCTAGCTTGTTCAGTGGGAGCATGTCTCTGTATCAATGTGTGAATGTCAAGGGGAAAAGCCAAAGCACTTTAGAGCAGGGAGAAGAACAGTTGGTGGAAGGTGAATAATATTCACATAACCGCTGGCCAAGCAACTTGTGAAAACCCTCATGTCTGGGAAGGCCTCCCTCTGCAAGCAGCTCATCTCCTAGATGTGAAATACTGGAGTCTAGATCTCTGAGCTGTGACTAAAATTTCGTTCCTTAAATTCACTGACAGAGGGAGCTTTAAACACCTCAGCTGCTACAGTATCTCCTTGTGGGGCCTCCCGGGATCTCATCTTCCCCCTTCCCTCCAGCATATCCAAATGTAGTGGCAAAGGTCATCTTCCTCTCCTGTCTCCTCCTGCTTCCAGTCCCCTCACTGGTCTTGTTTGGTTCAAGGTTAATTTACTTCCATCCTGCCTAGGTGTCTCCTTGCATCTGTTTCCCACCTAGGCTCCCTCTACCATCTCCCTTTGTCATCTCTCCTCCTTTCAGCAGCTAACAGGCAGTTTGAATAAACTTTGAGTGGGAAGCTTTCCTTGGACAGTGGCACCAGGGAGAATGTGAATGGAAGGTTGGGACTCCAGATTTGGGTAAGGGATGCAGCTCCCCTTTAGCTACCTGTGTGGGTGGGAGTTCTTGGAGGTGCAAGAGGGAGCACAAATTGTTCTAGGCTTGGTCTGGACTTAAAACTTGTACCAGCATAGCCACATCAGTCAGGTGTGAGAAAAACCACCTCCCCCAGCCACAGACGAATGCTCACAAAACCCCCCAGTGTAGACGTAGCAATGCTTACAGAAGAAGGCTTCTCTCACATAGCTAATATTCGGCGAGTTGGCGTTCCTGTACCAGTAGAAAGACTCCTGTGGATGTTTATGCTAAGGGGCTATGCTGGCATAGCTATGATAGCATGGGCTCTGTAGTGTACATACAGCCCTAGTTTCTCGCTCTGACATTCTGTAAAAAGCAAACTTTGTGTTCTCTGAAGTCATCAGATCTGGTTGACTTCCTCCCCCACATCTGCTGAGTACAGAAACCCATTTGTCACTTGGGCAAAACTGCACTTTTAACTTCAGTTCGTAAAGACACTTAAAAGGAAGCAATAGCTGGAGTAAAATCCTTGTCTAGAGGAAGGCCTTACCTCACTGAAGCTGTCTAATTTAGGGTAAGGGTTTTGGCCCGTCAAAAAGTAATTGGTCAGTTGACCTGTCAGGCATTGGTCAAATATTCTAAAACTCTAACATATTGTAACACTTTTTTTTTTTTTTTTTTTGGTTAGTAAGACTTTATGGTCTCCAGTAGGCTCAGTCTTAGATACTTATGCCTAATTACAAAAAAAATAACAAGTTACTTGAGATATTTTAACTCAGAAAAATGCAAATTATAATGAAGTTTTAAAACATGAAAGAATGGTACCATGATGCAATCGGAAGGATAGGGTGGGCTGCCACCTGTTCTTGCTGGAATATTTGACTGTGGTCAAACATGTTGCCAAACCTAGTCTAATTCTAATCTAAGATCCAAAGTATTACTAGAATATAAAGGAAATGCATTTCAGTGTAGAGAGACTGAGACACAGTGAGATACTGTAGTATATCAGGATCTGTTGTTGAAAACTGCAAGGCACAGGATGTCATAAGACCATCCTATGAGTGGTCTGCAAATTCCCCATTCTGTCCTTTGTTCACATTAGTCAGCTGTGATCCAAGAAGAGTTTGACCAAAAGAGCAAACGTCTTCCCCTGTATAGTCAGTCTGAGCTCTGCAGAAGAAAGTTCCAGTGCCCTTATAGCAACGAATTTAAGCACCAATAACTTTTCTGTGCATCTCTGAAGTTCCTTACAGACAATCCTCTCTGTGCTTGATGAGGTTGATGAGAACCAGAGAAGACTATGGGAAAATTCAGAGAAACCTAACCAGCCTGGATGAGTAGGCAGCATGGTGGCATAACATTTCATGTTCATAAATGCAAAGCCTGTTGAAGAAAAAATCTGAACTCCTTCACCTGGTGGGTGTAAATTAGCTGCCCACAGGAAAGGGACTTGAGTGTCATTGTAGACCATGTCGTGGAGAGTTCTGTTCAAAGTGCAGCTGCAGTCAGAAAAGCAAATAATGTGCAGATACATAAAGAGTAGGATAGTGAATAGTCAGCGAATATTCTAATGCCTTTATCTAGTCAGTGGTGCAGCCTAATCTGGACACTGAATGGTGCTGAGAACCTAATAATGGATAGGATACTGAAGAACTAGAGATTGTTCAGAGAAAAGTACTGAGAATGATTGATGGCCTGGAAAGTTCTCCTATGAAGAGAGACAGAAAAGACTGGGCTTGTTACCTAAGTTAATGACTGAGTGAAAAGATGTATCCTCTTTTCATCTTTGAATTTCCCCACCTGTCAATTTGTGATCAGATTGTGGAGCTCTGTGCCACAATTCTGCCTTGAGTTGTTGAAGCCAAGAACTCGGCAAGATTTGAAAAGGGATTGGACATTTATACAGCTAACGATAATATCCAGAGTTGTAATTGATAACACGTGTTGTAAAAGGGATATTGAACCTGTTGCTTCAGGTCTTTAGACAATATGCAGCTACCAGTGATGTGCGTGAGCCCTGGGTGGAGACGGATATCCCTCACCTGCTACTGCGGGATTCTCACCTGCTCCTCTGCAGCATCTGGTGCTTGGCAAGATGCATCTTGGTTCTGATCCAGTCTGGCTGTCCTGTGTTCCAGTCTGAGTAGCTCTAGTTAGACAAGGGGAAATGTGACATCTTTGATGTTTAGTAATGATATAGGTCCTTATTTCTCCTTACTCCCACTTTCCCAGTAACTGATGGAAGGTAGCTATGTTGAAGCCGAAGGCATAGTGTGGAGGGGAGTATGGCTTTCTCCTCAAAGATGACTCCAACTTAGTTCCTAAAACTATTAATAAAAGAAGTTTATTGCAGAGATGGGGCCATCACCATGCTCGGAGACCCCAATAGCCTAATGTAACGCTACTTACTACTGCTGTCGCAAACCATATGTCCTCTGTGGAATTACACTGTTCAGTGGAAGCTCGTAGAGGGCTCTGCTGCTGCCAGTGATTGTCAGTCATTGCTCCTCTCCTCCAGCTCTTAATGTTCTAGCGATTCAAGAAAGCAGCTTCTGGGTTGGGTTGACTGAGATGAGATTGTAACACTCAAAAGGCTGATGCAGCCTTGTAATAGAAGCTGTGCGAGTGAGTGAAACTTGTGGTTCTACAGAATGCCACACTCCATTGGTAAGCTGTTGCCAGGGGCAGCGTTCTCAGGTGGTTTCATTCTCTTCTCCCCTTCTGCAGCTCATCCTCTTTGGGCTCAGCAATCAGATGGTGGTGACATTCAAGGAGGAGAACACCATTGCTTTCAAACACCTGTTCCTGAAGGACTATGTGGACGGGTCGGAGGACACATATGCTGTCTATACGCAGAGGGACCTCTACGATCACATGTTCTATGCCGTGGAGAAGGTGAGAGGAGGAGCGCACTGGGGTCCTGGGAGACCTAAGCGGGCTGGGCAGGGAGCCATCAGTAGACCCCTGTGTGGATACAATATTTGTATCTACATCCCATCGGCAAACATGATATCCGTGGATACAAAGTGGCTATCCACATATTTGCAGGACATTAGCCTTTGGGATGGGGTGGAGTGAGGGAGGAGTGGTGTGGGGCTGGGACAGAGGGTTCTCCATGGCTCATAGCAGAGCATTGCTGACATGGGTGTTTTGGGGCAGGATGGTAAAGTCTCCTCCTCCTTTCCCAGTACTTGGCCATTCCTAACGAAACAATCGGGCGCTATGCCTACGTGCGTGGGGAGTGCAGCGGGAACCAGTCAGCCCTCATGCTATGCCAGCAGTACTATCGCAAAGGGCAGATCGACCCTGCCAATGACACTTTCAACATCGACCCCAAGATCATCACAAGTAAGTGAGCCCCAGGCTGCTTTGTGCTTCTGGGTCCCTGGGGTGTTGTCAGGCTCCCTGATGGATCTCTCTGCTGGGCCCCATGGGCTGGTGCTTACTACTGCCCAGTCAGCTTGTGCTCACCCTGGCCTCGTGAGTATCAGGTGGTGCCCAAGCTGCATGACAGCTGAAGAGGTGGCAACAGGCATTGACTGGCTGGCAGAGTTGAGGGTTTAGTTGGGTAAGGTGGCAATGCCCTGCAAAGTGTGGGCTTGCTGTCTGTGCCCCTGTCTCTATCTAGGCTCTTGTCCTGTGCCTCTCCATGGGGTCTTCTCACACCTTGGTGAGGAAAAAGTGAGTCCCGTGGCTTATAGCCCCAGCGGTGCCTGGGAAGGGGAGTGCACCCAAGGCCTTGCTCACACTAAATCCAAGGTGGGGTGGGTGAGCACTCCTTTGGCATGCGAGTTCCCTGGAGCCTTGCTGTGGCCTTGGGGTGAGGGGAGGCGATTGCTGGAAATGTCTGTTGCACCCAGCCTGCGATGGCTGCCTATGGCATAGTGGGACAGATGCCATGCTAAAGTGCTCTGTAAACAAGCGAGGGGTGGGTTGGCTTAGACTAGCTCCTGCCTCTTGTTTGAAAAGCAGGCTTAGGTCCTTGTTCTCTGCTCCTTTCTGGCTCCATCCTGGGAGCAGGGCTGGTCTCTGATGTGGCAAATGGTGCCATTGTGTGTGTGGGAGGGGGGGGCTTTCCTTGCTTCTGGAAGGTGGGGGAGGGGACAGTAGGCCCTGTGTGGGTGCTGGCTGGGCTGCTTCTCTGAGGACAGTCTCCCCTTCCTCTGCAGACTGCCTGGGCGTGGACCCCATGGAGAGGATGCCCTGGCCCCTGCAGCCTGTGGAGACACTCTCCCTGCAGCCCCACTCCAGCTACCGGAACTTCACGCTCAAGTTTCACAAGTAAGTACCTTATCTCTCCAGGCATGTCGTGAGTGACGTGCGGTCTCTTCTGTTACCAAGGGCAGGGCATGGCTAACTGCTGAAAACAGGAGATGCAGTCAAAGCTAGGGTTGCTGGCAGTGTTACCTGGGGGAGCCCTGTTCTCTGCCTCTGGCTCAGTCACCTGTGGGCTATAATCCTTTGGTTTGATTTGGATTGCTGGGTTTATGGTGGAGATGCTGGTGGCCTATGGTACATGGGAGGTCAGAGTAGGTGATCTGGTGGTCCCTGCTGTCCTCTAACTCTGTGGAGCTCTCCACACCAGCCAGAGGCAAAAGCTGGGCGGGAGCAACCCCGGGGAGGGGAATGGGGGGCCCTGGGAAGGTGTCTCTAGGAACAGTTTGGCTGGGACAGTGTGGGGGTTGAAGAATATTGCCTCTTGCACTTTGGGGGGTCTAGGTTGGGATTCCCAATGTGGCTGGGAGGGAGTCCCTGTGTATTGCCCCGAACCAAAAGGACGAACAAGTTGCTGAGCACAGGAAGGGGGCTAGATTTGTTGCGGGAAACTATTAGGGAGCCGAAGGGGGTGAAACTGAGGCAGTGGCTGGGTCTGTTGCTGGTGGAGAGGAGACCCTGTTAGTTCCCTGGCAGCATTCCCCGGGGGCAACACGTGCAGCATCCTGTGTGGCTTCAGCTCTTTGAAGTTTCCTGCTCTGATGATTCCAAATTTAGGGCCTTTGTAATGGAAACAGCCTTATTCATGAAAAGGGTTGCTGGACAGAGATGAATCTACTTCCTCAGCCAGAGGGGGAGAGTCGCTTGCCTGAGCTCAGTTCCTCAAGTACATAGAGGTCTGATTTTGCTTCTTTGGGCCCTGCTAAGCAGGCACCATCTCCCACCACAACGTCACTCAGTTCGCATCGCAGAACTGTGCAGGGTGCTGCACAAACGCCTAGTGAGGCACAGCCCTTGCCCCCAAAAGCCTTATCTGAGTAGACACAACAGACACAGGATAAGAGGGGAACAGGCATGGGGAGGGAAGTGACTCTCCCAAGGTCACCAAGCAGGCCAGTGGCAGAGTCCCAGGCCACTGCTCTATCCACTAGACCCCACTGCAAGCAGAATTATTACTAAGGGCTTGTCTACACTAACCGGGGGTTTGATGCGCAGCGATTGATGCATCGGCAGTTGATTTAGCAGGTCTAGTGAAAACCCACTAAATCGACTGCCGATCGCTGTCCACTCCTGTGCTCCACCTGAAAAAGAAGCGCCAGGGGCGTCGACAGGAGAGGGTCTCCAGTCGACATCGCGTAGTGCGGACCCTGCAGGGAGTAGATCTAAGTACGGCGACTTCAGCTACAGTATTCACGTAACTTACATCAATCTTCCCCCTGTAGTGTAGACAAGGCCTGATGAGTGTAAGAGGCAGAAGCCCCCCAGCTGAGGGGTGAAACCGTAGGGTGCAGCAGGGACAGTCTTCATATTTCTCAGTAGGGCAACCTGGGCCTGCGAGTGATGGAGAGTGAGTGAGGGACTGAAAGTGGCTAACATCTGTGGCAAGGTAAGGGCACGGGTGGGAAGGGAGACATGGGTGGGCTGGCTGGCAGGGACGAGTTGGTGGGCGGGAAGGGGGACACAGGTGGGCTGGCTGTCAGGGTTGAGTTGGTGGATGTGAGTGGGGAAGACAGGTGGGTGGGCTGGTTGTTGGCACTGGGTGCTGATAGGGAGACAGATGTGCTGGCCCACTGGCTGACGGTAAGTTGGTGGGAGGGGAGACCAGTGTGGGGGCTGGCAGAGCCAAGTTGGTGTGTGTGTGTGTGTGTTGGGGGGATGACAAGTGTGGGGGCTGGCTGGCAGGGCTGAGTTTGGGGGACACTACTGGGCAGGCTGACAGGCAGAGCAGAAGCCTTAGTTGAGCAGAACAGTTCAGTATCTTGAAAAGCTCCTGGTCTTGTTCAGTGGCTCCTAGGGACTCCTGCTTGTGAGGCAGGATGCTCTGCTGGGCTCTGAAATGCTGAACCAGCTATTCTCATTGTTCCTGTGCCCTGGGTCCCTCTTTCCCCTTCTCCTTCTTACATGGGCTCTGGGGCCTGCTTCAGCCTGTGCTAGCACAGTGGCATTGTTGCTTCATTGTCTACAAGAACTTCTGCTTTCCCAGTGGTTACTCAACATGTTGCTAAATCTGGAACTCAGCAATTGAGAGAGCACAGCTGCCAAGATCTGGCTGAGCTCTGGAGGACGATGTGATGGGGACCTAGGAGCTCTGTGGTGTTGAGGATGTGTTCGGTGACCACTGTGTAATGTGAATGAGTGCAGGGTTGGGGAAGATGCCACCAGCTTGATCAGAAAGACATATGTCCTAGTTCTAGCAGGACGAGTCTGAAGGTGATGGTTCCCTGTTGAATTGAACTATGGGGGGGAGGGGGGGAGGAAATGCTTCCCACACACTAACAAGCAAGAGGTGGTGTTGGTGGGGGGGAGGCGGCTCAGAAATTGCCCACCGGTTATGTTCATGGCATTATTATTAAGGATACAGCCGCTCTGCAGCGGGGAGGTGTGACACATGCACTACTCAAGTTAACACAATAAAAACAGCAGTGTGGCCACCGTGGCCTGGGTGGCGGCCCAGGCTAGTTCTTTGGGCCGTACCTAGGATCTTGGTTGTGGTTGTATAGGATGACTAGCCTAAGCCACGGTGGCCAGACTGCCTTTTTAGGCACTAGCTCAAGTAGAACTAGTGCAGTACATGTACCCGAGCTGGAAATTATACCTCCCAGCTGCAGTGTAAAGACATTACCTTGGTTTCCCTTTAGGCTGTGTTATCAAGTGGTTGGGATGCAGCAGTGAGTTCTGGGTTCTGCTCCTGGCTCTGCCACTGCTCCTGTGATTTCAGCTAAATTGCTATTTTCCCATCTGTAAAATGGGCCAACACCTGCTTCTTAAGGGGGGGATAGCCTGTGTAGCTTTGGGCCAAAAGGGGCAGTATGGTGCTGAGTTTCTAGCTGTGAAGAGCAGCTCCCCCTTGGAGTGATGGAATGGAACGTACCACTCAGAAAACATCCTGTTAGTCTGATCACTGTCTCCTACAGGCTCATTAACGTCACCATCCAGTTTAAACTGAAGGCCATCAACATCCAGACGATCATTAACAATGAGATCCCAGACTGCTACACCTTCACCATCACTGTGAGTAACCCTGGCCCAGCGCTGAGCTGCACCTGCCTGCGCCAGAGAAATACATAGCCAGCACTCCCCCAGGGCTGCAGCTGCCTGAGGGAAGCATGGGAGTTAGAGATAGACAAGCCGTTGGTCTGTACTACCTTCTTCCTGGGAGACCACCCCACAGCCTGGTCACTCTCGCTGTCAGGGAGCGCTTGCTCTTGAGCAAAGGAGCGGTCAGGCTGAATTCCTCCGAGCAATGTGCCCCCCGGGCCAGCAAGCGAGGGCAGGTGGCTCCTTGGGCTGTGTCCCTGGGATGGTGAGCAGCCATGAGAGGAGGAGGGAGCCAGGGAGGAGGCCAAGGTTTCTGGCCGTGGTGCAGTTCTATTGGGGGTCTCAGCTGGAAAGACACTGTGAAAATTGCCCTTGCTCCACAGTGCCACCTGCTGACTCAAGCTACGAAAAAGCCTGCTGCCGCTCATTCCTCTTAGCCCTGCAGAACCAGCTCAGGAGCTGGATTCCAACTGGCTCATGCGTCTGAGCCAAGAACTCTTCCCAGAGAACCAGGAGGAGCCCGGCTGGGCTCCCTGAGCCTGCGGGGCTGCCAGGTGCACCCTCTCTGCATGGCCGCTAGCTGAGCAGGTTCTCCATCAGAGGGTCAGTGTGAGACCCAGCTGTGCTGCTGGCACATGCTGCCCTGCAGAGCAGGACTACAATAAGGGAGTGAGAGTCCTGCGGTGGGAGCAGGGCTGGGGAGGACGATCCAGCCAGAGAGGTTCCTGGCCATCCCATCCCCTCCTCGCTGTGCAGTAGCAGTCTTCCTCTTCCTTCACCAGATCACGTTTGACAACAAGGCTCACAGTGGCCGGGTGAAGATCAGCCTGGACAACAAAGCTGACATCAAAGAGTGCAAGGACCCCAGCGTGTATGGCCGAGGTAGGGGGTGGGAAGGGCAGACTGAAGGGGGGACAGTCTTCCTCCGTCCCCCCCTCTGCCACTGCTAACTGGAAGGGCCATTGGTGTGGCTGTGCTAGCGCTGCTGTGAACCATTAAGGCCTGTCCATTCTAGACACCCCCTTTCACAGCAAATGTGACCTCACCTCTGGGCTGAGCCTTCGTCAGCTAGATCTGTGCCGGGGGATGATTTGGGCAGGTGGAGGGATCTGTTCAGCAGCGTTCGAGTGATCTCTGGGTGATGTGACTCAGGGCAGGAGTCCATGGAAGACCATGCACCGCTCCTGTGATCGGAGCAGACACGCCTACTCCTTACTTTCTCACTCCCACGTAACTAAAATCCTGGCTTCAGGATGGGCACTGAGTGTCACCCCTGCTGTCTAGCAGGCTGATGATGGTAGCTGCTCTCTGCTGGGCGTTCTAGGCCGGTGTGGAATGTGGGCTCCGCGCACTGCTGGCTCCATTCTCAGACCCTTGAGCGCTCTGCTCTTGTGGAGGAGCCTGTCTCCTTAGCTGCTTCTCCTCCACCGGAGCTCTCCCACACTGTACTCTGGGCTCCGCTTGTCTGCCCTGGTGTTCCCTTGCTGAGGAGATCCACTGCCTCTTCCAGGAGACAACACCTTCCGCGTGTTCTTCGACGTGGCTGTGATCCTTGTTTGTGTGCTGTCCTTCATCCTGTGTGCCCGCTCCATCATCCGGGGCTTGATGCTGCAGCATGTGAGTACTGGGCTGGCCTGCTGGGCTGATCAGCATGAACCCTTTGAGTGCAACTGGGCACAAACATCAGGCTCTGACAGCACAGCCCCTTGCACTCCTGCAGCCTCTCAGGAATGATGGGCCTCCACTTGGGTGTAAGGCTGTGCTTGCTGCAGCGATCCCTTTTGAGGATGGGTCTCTCTGGCAGGAGGGAGGGTTCCCAGGGCATCTCCTATGAATCCCTTGGGGCACACATCTACTGAATAAGGCTGAGGGCCGTGGGCATCTCTGGGGGTGGAATGGCTCAGTCAGTCTGAGATGGAGCTGTCAGAGGCTGGAACCTGCTGCTCCCAGCTGAGTTGCCCTGGAGGTGAGCAGAGCATCAGACCAGTGAAGTGAGAGAACGTGATGATCTGACCTGGTGAAAAGGGAAAATATGAATTTTATTTTGAGCCAGGTGAAAATCTCACTCTCCTGGAGCACTGGGCAAAGCTGGGAGTTTTGCTTTGTCTATTTCTCCCTCTGCAAGGGTGAGGATTCTGGGAGATGGGGCCCTGCTGCTCCCACTGGGGTCTTCTCCGCCCAGCGGCCATGTTCCAAACCAAACATCCCCAAGAGACTCTTGGGAGTCCACCTCAGCCACCTGCCTGGGGACCATTGTCCCTGCTGTGGGTCCATCACCACTCTCCATTCTGCTTGCAGGAGTTGGGCCATTTCTTTCAGAGACGCTACAACCAGGACGTCTGCCTGTCAGACCGCATGGAGTTTGTGAATGGCTGGTACATCCTGCTGGTGGTGAGTGATGTCCTGACAGTGTCTGGGACCATCATGAAGATCGGAATTGAGTCAAAGGTGAGGGGATGGCCAGGCATCCATTCCTGTGTGTGCTCTTCCCCCTCTCCCCCATGGGGCTGTGCTGGGGAACCCTCCCAGAGAATCTCTCTGGTAAAACATCTCATCTGCACCCTGGGAATGCTGCCAGGGCAGGGGCACTGGCAGGGTGTGCAGAGCCGCTGGAAGGCCACACCTTTTGCTCCCAGCGGGTGGCGGCTGCTCTCTTGTGGCTGGGGTGCTGGGGTTCCTCTTTGCACCTCCCTGATAGGGTTAGGGGCAAGGACCCTGCGCAGTCAGGCTAGAGGAGAAGAGGAAGGTGCTGGTCCTCTGGGAATGCACCATTTGCCCCCTGCCAGAGCTGTCAATAGCTGCAGCCTGAGGGGATTTTCCCAGAGGAACTAGAGGAACCAGCTCCCTAGCAGCCCCAGGCCAGGGCACTCAATTGCCCTGCCTCGCAAAACAAAGGCAGCCAGGCAGGCAGTCACTGACAAGTGACTTTGGCTGTAGGGCTGGCAGCTTGCTGGGCATGGAGATCCCAACCTAGGTGCAGATGTGGGCACTGCCAAACCTCCTGCCTTGGGGTCATGTTCCCTCCTAACTCAGGGCTGTGTGTAAGATCAGTGCAGTAATCCTGTGGCTCTGTGGCCTCCTGCAGAGCTTGAGGCACCATTTGCCTGTTCTGTTCCCAGCAGGGAGAGAGGGACAGGGAAGGACCCACTCTGAGACTGGGTGGCCCGATAGCTGCATGTGGGTGCCGGATTGCTGCTGTCCCCATGCTCTGGAGTGAGGGAACGATCATGGCTACTGAGCATGTCTGAGTGTTTAGTGATGTCCTGGTCTGCGCAGATCCATACTGGGCCCTGAGTGACAATCCCCCTCCAGTGTACGGCCCCTCCCCACCACAGACCGTAAAAATCAGGCATAGGGGACCCAAGGCACTAGGTACTCGTGCCAGGTCTTTGTCTAGTTTAAAAGGGCCCGAGTGGCTTCCTCCCTTCCCTTGGGAAACCATGCCAGGTACCTAGCCAACCCTGTCCTGATCCCAACTTGTTCTGGCCCTTGGCCCATTGCAAAGGGGACCCCTGCCCGGGTTAGGACTGACAGACTGTGCTGTTGTCCTGGAGCCAGGCTTGGGACTGATCAGTCTCCTCCTCTCCTCTCTGATTGGTCCTCTTGCTTTTCGCTGACCTGCCCTCCCCTCGCTTACCTCCCCACTCCAGAGGCTGCAAGGCCTTTCCTGATGCAGATCTTTTCCAGTCCATCATGTTCCAAATGCATAATGGGCTGCGGGCTGCCCTCGGTGTCTTGTATTGCTGCTCTTCGGGCTCTCCTGTCGACCTGCCGGTAGCTGTCAGCTGGGTTCTGCTCCCCTGGCTGTAATGGATTCATAGATTCCAAGGGCAGAAGGGACCATTGGGATCATGTGGTCTGGAACAGGCCAGAGAACTTCCCCAGAGCAGAGCTCTTAGAAAAACATCCAATCTTGAATTAAAAATCGCCAGTGATGGAGAACCCATCACAACCCTTGGCAGAATGATAGTGAGTGATGGGTGGTCTGGGACACTAAGCACCTCAGCTCATGTTAATGATGAAGCACGTTTGCTGTGAGGGGCGGAGCCGCCTGACGTGTCTGTGTCTCTGTCTGCAGAACTTTGCCAGCTATGACATCTGCAGCATCCTTCTGGGCACCTCCACACTCCTGGTCTGGGTCGGGGTCATCCGCTACCTCAGCTTCTTCCAGAAATACAATGTGAGTGATACCTGCGTGCAGACGCACACAGCATGTAGCGAGAGAGCTCTGTTCCAGTGAGTGGCAACGCTGCCCAAGATGCCGTATTCTGCAGGCCTGGGCAGACTTTTCCCCTCAATCCTGACTTGCAGCATGCCACTGCATCTCCCTACCCCTGGCTCTTCTCTCACAGCTCTGCCGATGCCCCTCAATCCTGGCTTGCAGCCATGAACCTGTGATTCCAGATGGGGTTCACCCCTCCCCCATCTCTGCCAGTGCCCCTCAGTGCTGACTTGCAACCCCCCAGCTACTCCAGCCCTGCTCTCTCAGCAAACAAAATTCAATGTAAACCTGTTGTGCTAGCTAATGCTCTGTTCACTCCACATCAGTGCTCTGAAAGGATGGGGCTTCCAACGCTCCCTTTGAGAATCATTTTGCAGCCTGATCGTTTGCCCCGATACTCGGCTCCGTTGCCCTGTGATATCATGCCATTGCACTTGCTCCTCTTCTTGAGCCACCTCTTCCTGCTCCTCCCCTGGGTTGACATGTCTCTCCTAATCCTAGGAGCAGCCTCTGCCACAGGAGACACTGGGGTCTCCCCAGCTATGCACACTCAGCTCCCTGAACCTTTCCTCTGGAGGATCGCTGCTGGTCTGGGGACAGGACTCGGTCCCAGGTGCTGTTTCTGCAGGGCTCTGGCAAGACTTATGCCTCCCTGCTCCAAGACTTGATGCTGCTGCACGTTCAGCATAGAGTAGCTGGGGCCTTGCTGGCTGCCACGCAATGCAGCAGGCCTCTGATACATCTACTGCCTCCTCTCCCAGACTTTTGTGCTGCCCCTGCAATTATTATTGCTCCCATCTGATCTCCGTGTGGTGACTGATCCTATTATCCCTTGGGGATACCCAGCTCTATCATGGTATTCCCTTTGGTGTCTCCTGCTTATTCTGGGCTCCCTGGTGGAGAGTCCCTGCACTATTAGTGTTTTACAGTCGCATTTGTGTCCCCCAGATTCTCATAGTGACCATGAGGGTCGCCCTCCCCAACGTGATCCGTTTCTGCTGCTGTGTGGCTGTCATTTACCTGGGCTACTGCTTCTGCGGGTGGATCGTACTGGGCCCGTACCATGTCAAGGTACCATGGGGCACTGTGCCGTGTCAGGGTTGGTTGGGGAGACCAGGTCTGCAGCTGGGAGTGTTGGGGGCACTATACAATCTGGGGGGTCAGTCTGTGTAGCTAGGAGCATGGAGGGACTGTACCATGTTGTGAGGGTCCGGGGAGGACTAGGTCTGGCTAGGGGCAATGGGGGAGAGGGGACAGGTTTGTGTGGCTAGTAGCATAAGGGGGCAGATCAGTGTGTCTAGGGGCATTGAGAAGGGGACTGTACCATGTTGGGGGGCCAGGTCTGTGTGTCATGGGGCACTGGAGTCCTGCCTTTGCTTGGGTGGAATTCCAAGTCCCCAGTCCAAGCCAGAGATCCCAGAGCCTTGAAGTCTCCCGCTGTGCTGGTGGTAGCTCTGCCCTGTAAAATAGCAATAACCCTCCAAGCACTGCTCAGCATTAGGAGAGAACACAGCCAGTCTTGATCCCCATCCCAGTTCCTTCAGTGGGGGAAGATCCATAAGGAACCTCCCAGTGGAAACAAAACGATGGGGACACAGCAGCCCTTCCCCCAACATGCAGCTGGCATCAGCCTCTCCTTGCACAGTGGGTAGCAGCAGTGAGGAATCACCCTCTCTGTCCTATTGCACTGTTTAGTGCAGCATAGGGTCTGGAGCAGGTAAGGTTGCTACAACAGAACCTATGGCTTGGCTTGGCTCGGCCTGGCTTGGCTCTGCCAGAGCTCCGCTCCTGGTCAGGCAGCGCTAAGCAGCGGGTGGCGAGAGAGGTAGGAGGAAGTGAGGTAAGCAGGAAATGGGAGTCCTCAGGGGCCTATTCCTGTTGCTACCTTGTTGGGGATTTTGGCTAGTCCCTACCCCTCTCTGCACCCATTTGGGGAAGGGGGCTAATGGCTGGATAGAGCTTAGGGCCCTTTGCTATGAAGGGGGAAGATCTGTGTTGCTGGTAGCTCTGCTGCCATTGAGCCTAGATGGTCACGCAGCGCTGCTCCAGCTCCCCATGTGGCTTTGTCCAGGGTCTGCCCAGCCATACCTGTACTCAGGGGCTTGGCTCTCTCTGCCCCATGTGCAGTTCCGCTCCCTCTCCATGGTGTCCGAATGCCTCTTCTCCCTCATCAATGGGGATGATATGTTCGTGACCTTCGCTGAGATGCAACAGAACAGCTACCTAGTGTGGCTCTTCAGCCAGCTCTACCTCTACACCTTCATCAGTCTCTTCATCTACATGGTGCTCAGCCTCTTCATTGCACTCATCACCGGCTCCTATGAGACCATCAAGGTCAGTCTGGGGAGTGCTGCTTTCCCTGGGCTGCAGGCTTGTCAGAGCCCGAGAGCCATGTCCAACCTGCATGAAATGGACCTTGTCTCGGGTTCCCTCAGCCACCTCCGTCTTGGGGTGGAGCACAGCATGTTGGGACATGAAGCCCTTCCAGCAGGGAATATTGTGAACTCCATGGGCTGCCCTGCTAGAGTGGTGCCAATGGTGGGCTTAGTCACCCAATGACAGGTGTGTGGGCTAGGACATGCCCCCTCCCCCCGGCCTAGCTGCAGCTGGCAGTCATCGCCTGGGGACGTGGTTTGGAGACAGCTTTGCTTGAGACCATAAGCACTTGTGTGCCTGAGCCAGCCCGTTCCCAGTACGACCCATGGGCTCCACCAATTTAAATCCAAAGTGGCGCCACCTATGGTCCCTCCAGCCCTAGCATGTCTGGCAGTGCTGCCATTGCCCTATTGCTGCCAGTCCTCCAAGGGCTGTGGGGAAGGGGAGTGAGGACCCTGGAGCCTGCCCTCATGTGTATTGAGTAGGGAAGTCCTCTCTGGGGAGGCTTTGGCTTTCTCTTCAGTTCTGTGGAACTTTTCCTTCTAGGCCTGGACAGAGCTGTCCCTAGGGTATGGCGAATAGGGGTGATGCCACAGGCTCCATGCTTTGCGGGGCCCCTGTGCTCCATAGGCTCCAAACCCTGCTCCCCAGCGCCTTTTATCTGCTGGCTGCCCCACTGATCACTCCTCCCCTTCTCTCCCAGAGCCTCCTGTCTGCTGCCAATAGCTGTTTTGTTGCATCAAGGTCGGCTCTGGGAGAGAGGGGGAGAAGTGGGGACTGGGCATGCTCGTGGGAAGAGGTGGGGTGGGATTTGGGGGAAGGGCTGGAGTGGGGGCGGGGCCTGGAGTGGACAGGGTGGGGCTGATTTGTCCCAGGCCCTGCATCCCCCCCACCCCCAGGACAGCCCTGGGCCTGGAACTTGAGCAGTGTGGGCAGCAAAGGGCAAGCTTTCCTTATGCTGCACCAGGCCATGGCAGGGCTGCCTGTGAGGTGAGGGGATTCTGTGGCCCATCAGATCCTTGGCCTTTGCTAAGACCATCAAGGTCTCAGCTAGTCCATGGTCAAGACTCCAGCATGCCCACACAGGCCCTGACCAGCCCTCCGAGCCGTTAGTGCCCTGGATTGGCTCCCCCTCCCAGTGTCCCCAAAAGTTTCCCTGCTGCTGAGAGGAGGTAGGAGGCCTCTGGAGGGGGTGGCCTCTGGAGAGGGTTATCGGGCCAGGCGTAGTGGGCAGGCAGCCTGACTCCTCTCTGTCCATTTCTGCAGCACCAGTGTGAGGATGATGTGCCCATCACACAGCTCCACATGTATATTGCTGAGTGCAAAGACAGCCCAAGGTCTGGCAAGTTCCGCTGTGAGAGCAGCTCCTCCTGCTCGGTCTTCTGCTGCTGCGAGCGGTACGTATGCAGGACAGGAGCCAGCAGGCTCTGGGGACAGGCTGGGCTGAACCACTCTGCTCTAACCTGTTCCAGTAACGCTCTAGGGTCAGACCTGGGGGTGGCTGTTAGGAGTTGGGGCGGGGAGGATGGTCCCCATGTACTAAGCAGAGAAGTGAGTTGCACATTGTACCCTGATCAATAGAAAGGGCTTTAGAACACGCTTATAGATTAAACAGTAGTAAGTTACCAGGACCAGCTGGTGTTCTCCCAAGATTTTTGAAGGTACTCAAATGTAAAATTCAATTTGATGTTTCATAGATACTAAGGTCAGAAGGGACCATTCTGATCATCTAGTCTGACATCCTGCACAACGCAGGCTACAGAATCTCACCCACCCACTCCTATGAAAAACCTCACCCATGTCTGAGCTATTGAAGTCCTTAAATCATGGTTTAAAGACTTCAAGGAGCAGAGAAGCCTCCCTCAAGTCAACCATGCCCCATGCTACAGAGGAAGGCGAAAAACCTCCAGGGCCTCTCCAATCTGCCCTGGAGGAAAATTCCTTCCCGACCCCAAATATGGCGATCGGCTAAACCCTGAGCATATGGGCAAGATTCACCAGCCAGATACTACAGAACATTCTTTCCTGTGTAACTCAGATCCCATCCATCTAATATCCCATCTCAGGGGATTTGGCCTATTTACCCTGAATATTTAAAGATCAGTTACTTACCAAAATCTCATTATCCCATCACACCATCTCCTCCATAAACTTATCAAGTAGAACCTTAAAACCAGATAGATCTTTTGCCCCCACTGCTTCCCTTGGAAGGTTATTCCAAACCTTCACTCCTCTGATGGTTAAAAACCTTCGTCTGATTTCAAGTCTAAACTTCCTGGTGGCCAGTTTATACCCATTTGTTCTTGTGTCCACATTGGTGCTGAGCTTAAATAATTCCTCTCCCTCTCCTGTATTTATCCCTCTGATATATTTATAGAGAGCAATCATATGTCCTCTCAACCTTCTTTTAGTTAGGCTAAACAAGCCAAGCTCCTTAAGTCTCCTTTCATAAGACAAGTTTTCCATTCCTCGGATCATCCTAGTAGCCCTTCTCTGTACCTGCTCCAGTTTGAATTCATCCTTTTTAAACATGGGAGACCAGAACTGCACACAGTATTCTAGGTGAGGTCTCGCCAGTGCCTTGAATAATGGTACTAAAACCTCCTTATCCCTACTGGAAATGCCTCTCCTGATGCATCCCAAAACCGCATTAGCTTTTTTCACAGCCATATCACATTGGCAGCTCAGTCATCCTATGATCAACCAATACTCCAAGGTCCTTCTCCTCTTCCGTTACTTCTAATTGATGCGTCCCCAACTTATAACTAAAATTCTTGTTATTAATCCCTAAATGCATAACCTTACACTTCTCACTATTAAATTTCATCCTATTACGATTACTCCAGTTTACAAGGTAATCCAGATCCTCCTGTATAATATCCCGATCCTTCTCCGAATTGGCAATACCTCCCAGCTTTGTATCATCTGCAAACTTTATTAGCACACTCCCACTTTTTGTGCCAAGGTCAGTAATAAAAAGATTAAATAAGATTGGTCCCAAAACCAATCCTTGAGGAACTCCACTGGTAACCTCCCTCCAACCTGACAGTTCGCCTTTCAGTAGGACCCGTTGCAGTCTCCCCTTTAACCAATTCCTTATCCACCTTTTGATGTTCATATTGATCCCCATCTTCTCCAATTTAACTAATAATTCCCCATGTGGCACGGTATCAAATGCCTTACTGAAATCTAGGTAAATTAGATCCACTGCATTTCCTTTATCTAAAAAATCTGTTACCTTTTCAAAAAAGGAGATTAGGTTGGTTTGGCACGATCTACTTTTTGTAAAACCATGTTGTATTTTGTCCCATTTACCATTGACTTCAATGTCCTTAACTAATTTCTCCTTCAAAATTTTTTCCAGGACCTTGCATACTACAGATGTCAAACTAACTGGCCTGTAGTTACCTGGATCACTTTTTTTTCCTTTCTTAAAAATAGGAACTATATTAGCAATTCTCCAATCATTCGGTACTACTCCTGAGTTTACAGATTCATTAAAAATTCTTGCTAATGGGTTTGCAATTTCAGGTGCCAATTCCTTTAATATTCTTGGATGAAGATTATCTGGGCCCCCCGATTTAGTCCCATTAAGCTGTTTCAGTTTTGCTTCTACCTCAGATATGGTAATATCTACCTCTATATCCTCATTCCCATTTGTCATGCTACCATTATCCCTAAGATCCTCTTTAGCCTTATTAAAGACTGAGGCAAAGTATTTGTTTAGATATTGGGCCATGCCTAGATTATCTTTAACTTCCACTCCATCCTCAGTGTTAAGCGGCCCCACTTCTTCTTTCTTAATTTTCTTCTTATTTATATGGCTATAAAACCTTTTACTATTGGTTTTAATTCCCTTTGCAAGGTCCAACTCTACTAAACTTTTAGCCCGTCTCACTTTATCCCTACATGTTCTGACCTCAATTAGGTAGCTTTCCTTGCTGATCCCTCCCATCTTCCACTCCCTGTATGCTTTCTGCTTCTTCTTAATCACCTCTCTAAGATGCTTGCTCATCCAGCTTGGTCTACAACTCCTTCCTATGAATTTTTTCCCCTTTCTTGGGATACAGGCTTCCGATAGCTTCTGCAGCTTTGATTTAAAGTAATCCCAGGTCTTCTCCTACCTTTAGATCCATAAATTCTTCAGTCCAATCCACTTCCCTAACTAATTTCCTTAATTTTTGAAAGTCAGCCCTTTTGAAATCAAAAACCTTAGTTGAAGATTTATTTTTGTTAATCCTTCCATTTAGTTTGAACTGAATTAGCTCATGATCACTTGAGCCAAGATTGTCCCCTACAATCATTTCTTCTATGAGGTCCTTGCTACTCACCAAAATTAAATCTAAAATGGCATCCCCTCTAGTCGGTTCAGCAACTACTTGATGAAGGAATCCATCAGCTATCGCATCTAGGAAAATCTGAGCCCTATTATTATTACTAGCACTGGTCCTCCAGTCTATATCTGGGAAGTTAAAGTCTCCCATGATCACGCAGTTTCCATTAGTATTTACTTGATTAAAGACATTAAAAAGGGCTCTATCCATATCCAAATTAGATCCCGGAGGTCTATAGCACACCCCAAGCACTATTGTAGGAGAGGCTTTACTAGTTTTCTTCCCCAATGTAATTTTTGCCCACACGGACTCTCTTATCCATTGCATCGCTTCTTATTTCTTTACATTCTACCTCATCATTGATATACAATGCTACTCCACCCCCTTTACCTTTGTTTCTATCTTTCCTAAACAGCACATACCCTTCAATACCTGTAGTCCAGTCATGACTACTATTCCACCATGTTTCTGTTATCCCTATAATATCTGGTTTCACTTCCTGCACCAGTAGCTCTAGTTCCTCCATTTTGCTACCTAGGCTCCTCGCATTGGTGTATAAACATCTTAATTTTTGCTGTTTGGCCTCGCTCACATTTTGTACCCTATTAGGCACAGTCATTCTACAGCCAGTATAACCTATTAGATTAGTATCCACACCGCCCTCGCTCCTTATATACATTCTCCTACCCACAGCTGTATCCTTTCTTACTTCGTCTTCTTCCCTCTCAATGCTAAAATCTGGCGTGGAGATTTCCTGGACATCTCCCATCCATCTCCCCCTAATTCCTAGTTTAAAGCTCTCTTTATCAGTTGGTCCAGCCTCGATCCTAGAAGTCTATTTCCTTCCCTACTCAGATGAAGTCCATCCCGAGAGAACTGTCCTCTGTCCGTGAATGCCTCCCAGTGGCCATACATCCCAAAGCCCTCCTTATAGCACCACTGCCTAAGCCATCTGTTGACAGTCATAATCTGGTCACACCTTTGTTGCCCTTCTCTAGGAACAGGAAGGATCCCGCTAAAGATCACCTGAGCCTCAATTTCCTTAAGCGTCTTCCCCAGCCTAGCATTGTCTCCCTTAATACTTTCCAGCGAGAATCTAGCCGTATCATTTGTTCCCACATGAAGGATAATTAGGGGATTCTTTCCCGCTCCCTTTAGGATCCTTTTCAACCTCAGGTCTACATCCCATATCTTAGAACCCAGAAGACAGCACACCCTTCTATTCTCTGGATCAGCTCTAGTTACAGGCCTGTCTATTCTTCTCAATAAAGAGTCCCCGATCACATAGACCTGCCTTTTCCTGGTGACTGTGCTATTCTCGAGTCTCCCCTGTTCCCTCTGGCTGCAAGTTCTTTCCATTCCTATTTTCCCTTATAATCTTCTTCAACCCATCCTGTATCCTCCTGGGGCTCATATTTGGTCTAGTCTCCCTTGACTCTTCCACTTTTCCTATAGGACTAGCCTCTCTTCTCTTCTTCCTTACCCTTCCACCTTCAACAAGTACCTGCTGAGCCCCTTCTTCATTTTCCAACTCTGCAAACCTGTTCCTAAGCTCTTTCTCCTTCACTAGCCCGTCTTTTCCTCTGCCTGGTTCTTTTAGTCACATGTTTCCACTGACCACTTTCCTCACCCAGTCTCCCCTCAAAATTCCCCAGCCCTGCTTCCATCCGTGAGTCTGAGCTTTTCCCTTCAGATACCTCATATCTTTGCTCCATCATCTGCTCAAACCCCTTCCTAAACTCAGCGAGACTTTCCACCTGCATCTCCAAACCTCGGATCTTTTCCTCCATCAGCTCTATCAGATGACATTTCATGCAGAAAAAACTCTTACCGGTTCCCCTCTCCAGAATCATGTACATACCACAGCTTCCACATCCAGTCATCCTCAATGTGTCTTCCACTACAGGAGTCACTCCCACAGCTGCCTCTGTATTTGTCATCTCCTTCCCACCTAAATCCTGTTAATCTGGGAAACACAAGGCACACCAAAAAGACCACCCCCCCAGCAAAAGCAAACCCCAAACCAGCACCACAATCCAAACTCCCACTCAAACTCCCCTGTTTAGAGCTCTGTTGGCTAGCTCCTGTGCCGCTGCCTGACTGGCTGGCTACCTTTATAGGACCCCTAGTCAGAAGCCCCACCCCCTAATCAGGGCTCAGCTGCTCTCCCAGCACAAAGCCCCTACACACACACACACACACACACACACACACACACACACACACACACTAAAAATACAAAACCAAGTACAACTACCTTCTCCTCCAACAGAACTCCCACTCAAACTCCCCTGTTTAGAGCTCTGTTTGCTAGCTCCTGTGCCGCTGCATGTTACTAATGGTGGTATGTAATCTATCACTGAAAGAAGCCTCTGTACCAGATGATTGGAAGGTAGCTAATGTAACGCCGATTTCTAAAAAAAGGTTTACTGGCCAGGATCACTTCTGGAGCTTAACTTCAGCACTGGGCAAGTTGGTAGAAACTGTGGTAAAGAACAGAATTATCTGAGACACAGAAACATGATGTGTTGAGAGAGTGCCAACATGGCATTTGTAAATCGTGAGGCATGATTATGAGGGGTCAGCAAGCATGTGAATAAAGGCAAGCCAGTGGATAGTGTACTTGGATTTTCAGAAAGATTGACAAGGTCCCACCAATGGCTCTTAAGGGACTAAGTTGCTACGGGATAACAGGTAGGCACCCTCATCGATCAGTCACTGGTTAGACGATAGGAAGTCACGTGTGGGAATAAATGGTCAGTTTTCAAAATGGAGAGAGTTAAACAGGGTCCCCCAAGGATCTGTACTGGGACCTGTGGTGGTCAACGTATTCATTAATGATCTGGGAAAGACATTGAACAGTGAAGTGGCAAAGTTTGCAGATGATACAACATTATTCAAGATGGATAAATCCAAAGTAATATGCTGGAAAAAATAATCCCAACTACTTCTATATAGTGATGGGTTCTAAATTAGTTGTTACCACTCGAGAAAGAGTGAACCATGGATAGGTCTGAAAACTTCTGCTCAATGCACAGCAGCAGGCAAAAGTGCTAACAGTGTTAGGAATTATTAGGAAAGGAATAGAAAATAAGACCGAAAATATCATAATCTACTATATAAATCCAAGGTGTGCCCACACCTTGAATACTGTGTCCAGTTCTGGTTGCCTGATCTGAAAAAGGGTATAGTGGAACTGGAAAAGGTTCAGAGAAGGGCGAGAGAGATGATGAAGGCTATGGAATGGCTTGCATGCAAGGAGAGTCTAGAAAGATTAGGGTTATTCAGTTTATAAAAAAGATGATTATGGGGAGATATGACAAAGATCTATAAAAACCATGAAAGGTGTGGAAAAAGTGAATAGGGAAATATTATTTACACTTTTCCACAATACAAAAACCAGGGGTCACCCAATGAAATTAATAGGCAGCAGGTTTAGCATGAACAAGAGTGAGTATACTTTTTTCCTCACACAACACAATTGACCTGTGGAACTCATTGCCGTGGGCTGCTGTGATGGCCAAAAGTATAACTGGATTCAAAAAAGAACTAGATGAGTTTGTGGAGGATAGATCCATCAATGACTATTAGCCAAGATGGTCAGGGATAGAACCCATGCTTTGGGCAACCCTAAACCTCTGACTGCTAGAAACCAAGAGGGGAAGACTGAGTAGATCACTCCAACTGTCCCATTCTGTACATTTCCCCCTGGGGCTCTGGTACTGGCCACTATCCAAGACAGGATGCTGAGCTAGATGGATCATTGGTCTGACCTAGTATGGCTGTTCTTATGCTCTTTTGTCTCCTCGCTGACCTCTCCTTTGATAGCAGGAGACTGCAGGTTGGGACTGAAGCCCACTGGCAGAAGTGGGAGCAAAGGATTGAGATAGCAAGGGGCTGTTGGATGGGACTGAGGGGCACTGGCAGGGCTGGGATAGCCAGGGGCTGTAGGTCAGGACTGTGGGGCACCAGGAAGCCTGTAACCTTAACAAATGTATTAGTCCTTCACTTTCATGAGCTCCATATCAAACTACTGGCAGGAGCATACTTATAGCCTAGAGATGGGAGGCAGCTCTTGAGTCTTCCCCAGCTGGTCCCTAGGACTTGGGGTGGAAAGGGACATCTGGACAGATTGTTCTGTCTGGTTATAAAAGGGCCTCAAACATCAGGCTAAACAGCAGCAACCTGCTCAAGAACCTCCTGGCCCAGCCCTTTCTCTGCAGCAGGCATCACTGCGTAGGGAAGTCCTCAGTGCAAGGCGCTGTGCAGATCAGTTCCTGCTTGAGCTGTGCAGCTGGCGGCAGGCTAGTGGGAGGGACATGATGTTTCCAGGTGTTGCAACTGTTTCCTTATGGTGCAGGCTAGTCCTTGTGCAGCCTGAGCTCCACTGTACTGTAGGGCAGCCTCACGGCCGGCTCTGCTCTGCTCTGCGGCTGGATTCCCCCTGTCATCAGAGTGCCCACTGGTGCGTGTGTCAGAGGCCAGCATCTAGCTAGGGCTATACCACTCAGTTTCCTCTGCTCACCCTGCAGGGCTCCACTGCAGGACAACACGCTGGTGGTGAATTGACAATGCAGCTGCGGGAGAGCCTGATCTGTGTACCTGTGCGGGAGAGCACGCTCTGCTGTACTGCTGGGGAGCTGAGCCTGTACATGAAACTGCATGGAGGGCATTGGTCATGGGGACAATCTCAGCCCTGCGACCACACCCAATGGCAGCTGCCTCCCTGGCTGGACTCCAAGGACCGGTAGCAGGAGTGGGGCTATGTGGCCCCCAAGCAGAGACATGGGTGAGCTCTATCCACCAAGATGAACCCTGGATCTGCTGAGTCAGCCCTTAACCTATAATACCAGCTGGCTTTGCTCAGTATGTGCTGGCCACATGGGCTGGAACCTTGGGCCATAGTTTTTATGTAGCACCTTTTTTATTTATCTTCTGGCTTCTACCAGGCTGTGTGATCCTGGGGGGGGGGGGTGAAGCGGGGAGGAAAAGGGCTGAGGGACCCCCTTTGTCACTGCCACGGCAGTGCTACCCCTCAGCGGCACCCTCCCCTTTTTCCTCCCAGCCAGGGGCCCAGTATAAACTCAGCAGTCTCTGTAGCAGAATGAGTTCCTCTGATGGAGCTCTTCCTCCCTTAGGCAGGGAAAGCCCAGCTTTGCAGGGGGCTAGGAGAGTTCGGGAAAGATGCTGCTCTCCAGACCTTGTTTCTGCTCTTAACACCCCCCTATCCCAGTTGGGAACTGGTGCCATCCCCAGAGCCTGTGTCCTGGGTACTCTGTCATTCTGCATCTTGCTTTTTCCAGTCTCGGCTGTCTTCTCTGACTGCTGCAGAGGTGCCTCACTGAGGGCATCACTGAGTTGCGCTGTGCTAGGTGCTGTCTGCAGCCTGGACTCTTGATAGGTTGGCTTTAGTTTTGAAGGTGTTTTTTAAAATGTTTTCAAGCTGCCTCCCCCTCCTGCAACATGCAGTGCCGGGGAGGGGAAGGAACACCTGGGCTCTTCCTGCTGCCTCAAGATGTAGGAAAAAAAAAAAAATAAAATAAAGGCCCCAGTGGCTTTTTTAAAACATTTGTTACCTTTAGAAATAGTTTGCTCTCCCCTGTTCCTACTGGAGGTTTCCTTGGAGGAGCAGAGAGTTTGGCGGGGTATGGCTTCTGCCTGCCACTGAGGGAGGGCATGCTGGGGCCTTGCACAGACCTCTTCCACCTTGAGCGTCTGGCAAAGCCTTGGGTTCTGCACCAATCCCTTCCTATTCAAAGGGCTGTGGCTCTTGCTCTCTGATGTCACAATTCTGCTAGACCCCAAGCCCTTCAGAATCCTCCAGCGTAGAGGAGAGGGGAGCCCTGGTCTCTGGTGGAAAAAGCTGTGGGAAAGGACAGGTTCTTTCCGTGCCAGCAGCGGCATAGCCCCAGGGCCCTTTTCCAGTCCCTTGCAGTTTTAATACTTTTAAAATCATGTGTTTTTAGGAATCGCTGCAGTGAAGACGCCAATCTGTCCTGTGTGTTGTTTGCAGCCGGACACTAGTGTGTGCACTGAGAGTGGCTGCTGGCTAAGCCTCTGTGGACCGAGATCAGTCAGATCCTTCCCCCTAGGCCTAACTCTAACTCCAGGGAATAACTCTGCATCCTCCAGATCCAGGGCCTGCTGTTTGTTCTAAATCCCTCTCACATTGCCAGGGTCTCTAGCATCTCCATGAGCAAGCGGTGGCAGCAGAACCTGCCTCCCCTGCACACAGGCTCTCCACTCTGTTTGGCTTGTGCTGTTATTGGTGAGCACCCAGGTCAGGCAGTGTAACTGCCCCTCCCCAGAGGGCTGGTAAACAAAGGAAAGTGGACCAGGAGATCTCCCCTTCCCCACCCATTCTCTGGAGTGGACTCCTAACAGCTGCAGGTACAAAAACAAGTAGATGGAAAGGCGTGATCTGAAGGGGTGTTGTGTGGTGCTCACATAGTTACATGCTACAGTGAAAAGTGGGCTGTGACTGGGGAGGCAGAGCCTTTCCCTGCAGCTGGAGACTTTTCCTGTAATGGAGGAAGGGCATCAGCAGCAGGACACTACCCTGCTAAAAATAGCAGTGTAGACAGGGAGGCACAGCTTGGGCAAGTAAAGCTGTGTGGGGTATGTACTCAGTACAAGTGTCTTTACTCACCTAAGCCATGCCTCATGGTCTACACTATTTATAGCCACGTGAAGGGGGCTACATGCTGCTGAGAGATGGGGGCAATGTAGACATGCCTTTAATGGTTTTAAGCAGCCTCTGTTCCTTTAAGGCCATGTAGCTAAAAGCTCAGTGGGGGAAGACTGTGTCTCTGGTACCCAGCGGAAGCCCCCATAATCTATAACTGGGCACAGGGACCAGATCTCCTTAGGCTCCCCATCTCCCTTGCAGCATTGTTCAGCTTGAGCTCCAGGCCCTGGCTGCCTGTTATCGGTGCCAGAAAGTCAGGTCTGCCACCTGCCTTGTGCACTTGGCACTCATTGACCCACTGTGTGGAGAATGAGCTATGGGCTGCCCTCCACTCCCAACACCAAATGGAGCTTGTGTCCTATGCAGACTGGGAAGGCCCCCAGGGCTGGGCGTGCTGGAGCCCAGCTGGAGTCCCTGCGAAACGGGGTGTGGACAAATTGGCAGCAGCTGGGGACAGACTTGGCAGCATCCTGCCTCCATCTCCTGTGAAATCACAAGCCTGTCCACTCTGAATTCATTTACAGCTTGGAACTTTGCAAGAAAGGGCCTCCAGCAGGGTCAGGGCTGCGGGCTGGCAGCAGCACTAGGAGCATTTAAATCTTCCTCTGGCAGAGCCCCCAACTCAGGAAGCTGGCACCTCTTTGGGCTTTGGAGTGTGTTCACTTTGCGGTGTTGGGGTCAGTGTAACCAGCTTTGGAGCTGGTCTGCATCCCCTCTCCCTGGTCAGGGCTGTTAGTGCTGGTGATGTCAGTAGTACCTGCTCATCTGTTGAGGGAGATCCAGGTTCAAACAGGTCCTTGGGCTGCTGAATGCCACTGATATGAATCCCCATGAAGATGAGTGTGGCTGGGAGCCAGCCCTGGTGATGCTAGTTCAGACTGCGGCTCTCAACGAATTGCACTTCAATCAGATTGTTACCCAAACCCTGGTCAACTCCCACTGCAGCAGGCAGCTGGGTTCCTAGAGGCCTCCCTGCCTGATGGCTTCTCCCAGCAGTGCCATTGGTGCAGCATCTCAAGTGAGTTCCTCCCCCTTGCTTAGGGTGTGGCGCTCTTTCTATTGACTGGCAGGAGGCTGAGTGGCTTGTACATGTTTTGTTTGGCTTGGAGCATTGCCACCTGTGCTCAACTCCTGTGTCCCAGGACCGCAGCGGCTCTGTCCACGCTCTGTGACAACCCCGCACTCTGGACCATGGGCACTAGATCCAGGCTGCATGGTAAGAGGGTTCTCAAGTCTGGGGCTCCTTTCCCATGTGCATGCTCTGACCATTGCTGCTCTGTTGGGAGCAGAGTTAAGCTGACAGGAGCACTTTTGAACAGCTTCGCTGGCCCTTCCACTGTAGTGTCCGTTCCTCCCTGCTGAAGGGCCTGGTGCACAGCTGGCCTAGGCCCTAGTGACACTGCTCCCATGATCTCTCTCCTCTGTGGCTGGCAGAGGCCTGTGCTGCTGGAGCTGGCTGAAAGGCCTGTTTATGTTGCTCTGCATGTGTTGGACAGGACGGGTCAAGGGCATGTTTCATAACACAAGCAGCTGTTCCCCTCTGGAAGCTGGCACGGCGACAGCTCAGCATTATTAGTGTCCTTTCTCCCTCTTGGAAATCTCCACTTAATACTGGCCTCCTGCAGCCTGTGCTGTCCCTCGGCTGTCTGCATGGGCCACTGCTGTCAAGGGAGGAAGGGGGCCCTGTCTCTTCTAACAAGCCCCTTGCATTCAGCCCTCTCAGTAGCTCCCCGTTGCTGTCTGTCCCCCTCAGTGTAATGGGCTCATGTGCCAAACCCCTTCACCCCACTCTCTGGCTAGCAGGTGGCCCTGCTAATAGTGCCAGCAGCTGAGCCTGGGTCTGTGTTCCAGACTGTACAGGATGCATCTGTAATAGCCCTGCCCTGGTGCCAGGACTGCTGTGCTGGGGACAAACTGTTGCTACAGGTATCTCCCCTACACTCCCCAAGCACGGGCTGTCACTCTGTCTGCATTGCTGCTGGGGTGATGAGCTTATTACAAGCCTCTTTGCACTGATGAGTTGGTGCTGGGGGAAGATGAGGCATCTTTCAGTGATCCAGCTACAGAAAGTGATCCTGGCTGCTGCCTGCCTCTGTTTGCTCATGCAGCCCTTTCCTCTAGGGGTTGGCAGTGCTGCTGAATTGTGACTTTAGCATAAGCCTTGCAATATTGGGTGTGACTTCTCTCCCCCTCCCCCCCCAAACTCCCTGCATCATGTGCTGTCAGGGGACTCTCAGCTTTTGTTTTAAAGAAAGTTTCTAGCCTTCCTGGTTGTGAAGAAAAAGCCTAAAGGCTCAGAGACCAGCATGTTTGTGGAAAAACCCTAAGTCAGAACCCTCTTGATGTGGGGGGATAGACTGATGATTTTTGAAGGTGGGTGTATGTGGTGAGGGAGGAGGCCACGCTGGGCTGGGAATGGACCTTTTCATTAGTACATCACTACAAACTTATAAGAAGCTGTATCATGCACCTATGTCTTGGAGTGTCACCTACCACTGACCTTTCACCTGCTTTCCTGGTGATGCGGGACCAGAATGCTGTCTGTCACGGGCATGCACAGTCTCTGAGCAGGCACGCTGGGGGGCTGTAGAGCTGCCAGCACACTACGCCCTCGAGCCAGATAGGGCTATTTGGCTGCTATTGTAATGCTGCTACTATTACTACACCAACTGCGCCCAGTGGCTGAAGCCTTCAGGTGTGCAAGGTTGTACCTGCCCATGGACCTCTCTCACTTTTGTTTGTCTGGATTGGGCTGTGAAAGCTAAAGCAGCCCTTGCACTTCTGTTCATGGCAGTGGGCAGCACTAAGGCTGTGGGATTGGTGTAAATAGTGTGGTGGGATTGTCACTGGCAATTGATAGATAAAGGCAATCTTGGAGAAGGGGCTGTGTTCTCTGGTGGGTGTGTGCAGCTGCCCTGCTTCTTAAGGGCAAACTGCACCAACTTTGGCTTGTCTGCTTTTTAACCTAAAGCACTTTTCCCTTTTCTTCCTCTTCCCCTCCTCTTACATAATGTAAAAACATGGATGCAGCTAGGTAAGTTCTATGGTGCCCTGAAGCGCTGAGCAGAGGCCAATGGCAGTAACAAAGTATCTGCTGTCCAGGAGATGTTTACAGGCAGCTGCATCACTGTCTAACTACAGTAAACTGCCCTGTGCAACCCAGCACATGATCACCTATGACCTGCACCCAGTGCAGGCTGTGTCTGAGGCAGGAAAAAAGCCTCTGTCACCAAAGCAACTTTTGTTTGTCCCCCTCAAACAATAAGACCTATTTTAAAAATATCAACTTCGGGATCCCACAAAGCTTGTCTGATAAGGTCCCCTGTCCCTGAACATGTCAGCTTAGGTGTGTGGAAGCGTGGGGGTTTGTTGAGGGTGCTGGCTCTGGGGGCAGGTCATGACCCCTTTATGGAGGAAGCCATAGGGCCAAAGCAGCTCGGGACAAGACACCTCCTTGGCAACAAAGTAACATCTACAGCCTGAGGGCCTCTTACTTTCAAGGTAGTAACTAAAGAAGAGTTGCAGGTCAGTGGATAATCAGCTGAACGTGAGCTCCCTCTGTGCTACTCTGGCCAAAAGGACTACTGTAATCCTGAGATGCATAAATAGGGGCCTTTTAAGTAGGAGTAGACAGGATATTTTATGTCTGGATTTGGCAGTGGGGTGACTGCTGCTGGAATTGTGTGTCCAGTTGTGTCTACAGTTTAAGAAGGATGCTGATAAATTGGAGAAGGGAGGAGGAGAAGAACCATGAGAATGATTAAAGGATTAGAGAACATGCTACTGATAGACTCAAGGAGCTCAATCTTAACAGATGAATAAGGGGTGATTTGATTCCAGTCTAAAGTACCTACATGAGGAACAACTATTTAATAAGGAACTCTTAAGTCTAGCAAACAAAGGTATACCATGCTAAAATGGTTGGAAATAGAAGTTAAAAAAAAACCCAAAAAACAGGCAGCATATAAAGTAACTTTTTTTACAGTGACAGTAATTAATCATTGGAACAACTTACCAAGGGTTGTGGTGGAGTCTCCATCACTGGCAGTTGTTAACTCAAGGTTGCATGTTTTTCTTAAAGAATTGCTGTAGGAATTTTTTTGACATGTTCTTGGCTACTGCTCAGGATCTGCTACTGCCTGGTCCAGGGGTTGCAAATTAGGAGGGATGGGGTTTTGGGTTGAAAACACTCATGATTTTCTTCTTCCTTGCTTGGGGATACAGAGCACAGACATGAGCCCAAGGTGATACCAGAGTGGCCCATTTGATTTTTTTCATTGGCTTCTTCCTTGCTTATTTGCAATGACTTGGCTGTCCATGCACCTGTCACCGGTCCAGGGATGGTAGCGAATTAGGAGGGATGTGGCTTTGGGTTGAAAACACTATTTGCTGCTGCTTTGCTAATGTGCAGTTGATTTATTTGATGATTGAGGGCAAGTATGTGAAAAGGGAGATGAGACTTGGGGGTACAGAGCACAGACATGAGCCTAAGGTGATACCCGAGTGGTGAATTAGGAGGGATGGGGCTTTCTGAAAAATAAATATAGCGCTATGAAATGCTGCTGATGTTATGACCACCACTCAAAATGCAAATTTTTATTTATTACTTAATGTCAATATTTTAATCCAGTCACTGGTTTGAACATTTTTTTTTCTTTTTTGAGAGTCATATTTTCTCAAATTTTTACTTTACTGTAGCTGTATATAAAAATACCTATTTCATTTAACTGGTCTATCAATAGCAACCATTCGCCCCATTCTAATTTTTTGGTACTTAAAGATATTTTTGATGCATAGTCACCATTACAGAACCAAACCTGTGAGATGTCCCACTTTAGGGGTATTAAGATAACAGTCTGCTACGTGACATAATTCCACTCTTCCTGTTACCTTCACATACACCTAATGAGTCCATAGTACATGGGAGGAAGTTATTACCTGACTCCTTCATTAGAATAACTGCTGTTTGTCTTCTAAACGCAGTATTAGCCTCTTGTGTTGTTTCTACCATACTGATGTCTTTCTGCTGCAAATACATATCTGCAAACTAACAACACTTCTATTTAGGAAAAAAATCATAATTACCAGAGGTGAAAGTGGGCTGGTCCAGCATACCGGTAAGAACTGGCCACCGGTACCAGCCCGTACGCTGCTGATGTTATAGTGCTGCTGTGGCAGTGCTTTATGCTTTAATGTCACTGCCCTCTTTACCTCCCCCTGCATCAGCAGCCCTGCCATAGGGTCTGGCAGTACTTTTGGACGCTATCAGCAGGGCTGCTGACGGTGGGGGACAAAAGGGGCTGCCCTGGATTCCGGTGATTTACAAGGGCCTGGTGCTCCTAGCCACCGCAGCAGCAGCTTTCAGGAAGGGCTGGTGGGGGGGAATCTGGCCCCCACATCTTCTGCCAGAGACCCCACCCCTTCTGGGGGCCACGAGCCCACCCCACACACCTTGGCAAGGACGCCAGTGCAGTGCACACCAGTAATCTCTGGCATTTACTTTCAACCCAGATAATTACACATAAATAACAAATGATAATGGCAATTTGGTATTCAATACCTTTAATATGAGTGGTCCGCAAGTTGCGGCCATCACTTTGTCTGGTATGCTGAACAATTTTACTCTTCCAATCAGATGAGGATTTGCTAGTTAATCGTTTTGATGAAGTATCTGAAATTTTTAGAGTACATTAGCGGATTGCATAAATGAGCCACACACACACCCACCCACCCCCGGTTTCTGGACATAGATACAAATCCACTCTAATTATTGCAGTGACTTACTGCTTGTGTGTGTGTGTGTGTGTGTGTGTGTGTGTACACACAAGCTTTCATATTATTGTCTCACTCTTACACAATGTATCACCTGATTTGCTTTGCTGGCTAGATTGTCGGGCTCAACGGGTAGTGATCAATGGCTCCATGTCTAGTTGGCAGCCGGTATCAAGTGGAGTGCCCCAAGGGTCGGTCCTGGGGCCGGTTTTGTTCAATATCTTCATTAATGATCTGGAGGATGGTGTGGATTGCACTCTCAGCAAATTTGCGGATGATACTAAACTGGGAAGAGAGGTAAATACACTGGAGAGTAGGGATAGGATACAGAGGGACCTAGACAAATGAGAGGATCGGGCCAAAAGAAATCTGATGAGGTTCAACAAGGACAAGTGCAGAGTCCTGCACTTAGGACGGAAGAATCCCATGCACCGCTACAGACTAGGGACCAAATGGCTAGGCAGCAGTTCTTCAGAAAAGGACCTAGGCGTTACAGAGGACGAGAAGCTGGATATGAGTCAACAGTGTGCCCTTGTTGCCAAGAAGGCCAATGGCATTGGGATGTATAAGTAGGGGCATTGCCAGCAGATCGAGGGACATGATCGTTCCCCTCTATTTGACATTGGTGAAGCCTCATCTGGAGTACTGTGTCCAGTTTTGGGCTCCTCACTACAAGAAGGATGTGAAAAAATTGGAAAGCATCCAGCGGAGGGCAACAAAAATGATTAGGGAACTGGAACACATGACTTATGAGGAGAGGCTGAGGGAACTGGGATTGTTTAGTCTGCGGAAGAGAAGAGTGAGGGGGGGATTTGCTAGCTGCTTTCAACTACCTGAAAGGGGGTTCCAAAGAGGATGGATCTAGACTGTTCTCAGTGGTAGCAGATGACCGAACAAGGAGTTTGGTCTCAAGTTGTAGTGGGGAAGGTTTAGGTTGGATATCAGGAAAAACTTTTTCACTCAGAGGGTGGTGAAGCACTGGAATGCATTACCTAGGGAGATGGTGGAAACTCCATCCTTAGAGGTTTTAAGGCCCCGTTTGACAAAGCCCTGGCTAGGATGATTTAGTTGGGTATTGGTCCTGCTTTGAGCAGGGGGTTGGACTAGATGACCTCCCGAGGTCCCTTCCAACCCTGATATTCTATGAACACCATCCCCAACATCAAAGGTTATTTCCCCATCTTTAGAAGTCTTTCTTTTAACATAATGTCTTTGTTGTTGTTCTTGTGATTTAGAAATGTTACTTAGAGCCAGTGCACTGTCAGCATCATGTCTCAATTTCATATTTATGCTGTACTCTGGAGAAATCTTCCCCAAATGTATTCATATCTGGATTCTTTGTAAACAAATGGAGAAGGGGTTGTATTTGCAAAATGAAGACTCACTGAATGCCATGTGTATGTGAAAGATGCTGCTGGTAATAAGCTTACTGTGTAATTCTCTGAGACTTCTTCTGGGTCATCACAAAACATTAGTCGAAAGGGTGACATTTTTGTTGTTGCATGTACATTAGTTCGCAAAGAAAACAAAATGGGCTTAAGTAATTCATCCTAATTACTCCCATTGTCATCAACCATCTTCCGCAATGCTCTGTAACAAATGCTCATTGATTTGTTTTGTTTAAAAAAAAAAAAAAAAGAGTACGGTCTTCACTGAAACAGATTTTCATTAAGTATTATACCTTTTGGATTATGTATAAAGACTTTCAACATAACACATTGCTTTTGAAGACTTTTTTTAGTAAGTTGCATCTTCTGACATCGCACGCTCTACTTGCCATTAGTACTGTAATATTCCTACCAATTCACTTATCTTTTGATGGATTTATTAGCATTTTCAGCCAAGCCATTGGTTTGTGGGTGGTATGGGCTGGTGAAGCTATGTTTTACTCCCAATCTTTCACAAATATATAGATTAAACTGAAAGAAAATAAGTTACACCATAAACTTGCATATAGACTTGTGTTAAGGAATGTTCCTTCATGTATTTGCCACTACGTTTATGTGTAATTAGCAGCAGGAATAGCCCCTCTTTTAGTATTTGTATTCAAAACAAGTAGTTGTGGATTTCTTTGATGGATATGAAGACACCGAAAAATAATTTGACCAACAGCAGTTTATTTAAAAAAAAAAAAAGTATGGTGATTGAGATCAATGTGTGACTTTGACTACATAGTGAAAATAACTAGAAAAAAAACAGTCATTACCTTCTTGAATTCTGGACCAAGATCTGTCAATATCTGCTGTGGGCATCCACATCGAACAGCCATTTTGTACATGCATTTGTACACCTTAGATGCGGACTTACTTCTATGTGGAAAGGCTTCCACCCATCTTGAAAGATAATCTATGCCTGTCAGTATATACTGGTATCTATCCTTTGGTACTGGTAATGGTTCTATTAAATCTATTCCCACCAATTCCCAGATCCGAGTGACCAACATGCAAGGGTACCAGTTAGTCATACTTCACATGTTTCTAACTAAATGTTCTCAATAAACTCGTATATCATAAGCAGAGTACATAATGTAATATGGTTACAACAGCCATAGAATCAGACTGTAAAGCCCACTTTTAAATAAAGAAAAAACAAAAAAAAGTACAGGAATGGGTTAGGAAAAACAATACAAGAGTAAAGCTGAAGAAATATCCCCAGCCAGTGCAAAGGGCATTAGAGATAATTGCTGCACTATGCTGTGCCACTTGTATGCATTGCGCTTGTTTCCAAATCAAGGCCTCATTGTACAGCCCAAATAACAATGAATAATGATAAACAATAATGTCTGGTTCCAAAATTCACCTTTATGCTTTTCAAGGTGGTATCCAGATTTAATTTCTTTCCCTCTTTCTGGCAAGTCAGACCTCATGCAACGTATTTTGGATGGAACAATATGATATTAACATTTTGTTATGGAAATAGTATTGCAAGGGAACAATGTTCACATTTGCACACCAAATATATTTTTATATTTTTTATACATTTAGAACTTGTATTTCAATTGTAAATAGCATTCTTCAGGATTTAGTTTCATTAATTTACATACCCAATTGGCAATGTCTTTTGTCATCCCTGGCCAATAGTATTTTGATGTCAGAATATTCCTAGATGTCCAACCCATACACTGCTATGATACATTTTGAAGAGTTGCAGGTCTTCTTTCATGGTCTGCACAACGACAACCTTTTCTTTCTTTTGCCAAATGGAACAATGTCCCCTCTGTTGATCATAGAAGATGGAACACGGAGGATGATCAAAAAGAAAAGGAGTACTTGTGGCAGCTTAGAGACTAACAAATTTATTTGAGCATAAGCTTTTGTGAGCTACAGCTCACTTCATCGGATGCCTATGATGATGATCAAGGTTTCTCGGGGCCACGGGCCAGAGCAATTCCTGGGACCCTATCCACCCTGTCTACTTGCTGCACCACCCATGGCCCTACCCCTTTCAGCCTCTTCCCCAGGATCTCAGCCATATTCCACGTAGGCTCCCCGCCATTCTGCCTCCCACAACTCCTTTCCCAACCACCATCCTCTCCCACTTAGCCCCGGGACCGGAGAAGCTCTGTCTCTGTGTAATGACCCCATGGCTGTACCAGGGAGTGAGAGCTCCTCCAGTCCCAGGGCTGCAGCAGTGGTTCAGATGCTGGGCTTCTTTATGGGACCAGACGTGGGGTGCTACGGATTATCCTGCCCCACCTGGCACTTCTGCTGGAGATGGGGTCGGGCATCCGGGCTTCCCCTGCTGCCTCACGGCTTCTGCTAGGGCTGGGGTGGGGGCGATGTGGGAGGCCTTCCCTTGCCCCACTCACAGGGTGGAAGCCAGGGCCCCCCCCTTGACCTTGGCCCCTCAGCCTGGGCTCTGTAGTCATAGTGGCTAATCTGCCATTGAGGGAGACATGATGATGAAATCAAGTGTTGCACTTAAGCTATGACTGGTTACTTGCAAAGCCATTCATTAATTATAAGGCATATGCATATCAAAGACATCTATATACGCTATGGTTCGTAATGCCTTAAGTACAAGGGGGGAATTTCACTGTATGGTTATAACTAGCTGTTTTGTTTTTTTTAATTATAAATGATTGCTTAGTAAACATATAGTGATTGTTGTTGGTGCTTGCAGCAGAATGGATAACATACTTAAGAAATGAAGCAAAGTCATAGGGCTTTTTGGTAAAATTTATACTCATTTCTTGTGTAACTGCACAATGTGTTTGTTGCACCACCCGCATAGATAACAGAGGAGATTTTCTGGAAAATTTGAATAAAACTAGAGAGCCCAGTCCCATTGAAGGTAAGGTTATCACTCCAAATAATCCCAGTGTTGGGGGACCAGGACCAGGACCATCATTTACAGTCTGAAGTTTCCAGTGCAATGTGTCAGTATTATCTGAAAAAAAGTATTCCTTGTCTTAAAAAGAAAAGTTGACAGCAAATCGATGCAGGTTCAGTCTGCTTGCTTTATTGATTCCTTCAGGATATGTGCTACTCCTTAGATATGCCAAAACATTTGCAATTTTTTCCTCAAAAGATTTCCCTGAGAATTGTTTACAAGAGAAAACAGTTACTTAAGTGGAAATAGGGAATATCAATCCATATAAGACTCAAAGTTCAATTAGAAGATATGAGAGGTACATTGCAGACATATAAGCAGGGTAAACCTAAATCAACAATGCATCATTCATAAGCCAGTCACAAGGCAGACATTAATTGCAGGCATGTATATTTTGCAGATATAATTTTGAAGTATTGGTGGCTTGCAAAATATGGCTGTATTCGATCAATGCAGATTGAATGTTATTAGAGATAAGGATATCACCTACAAGACTGTAACCACGTTTAGACATAGTAACTCAGTCAGAAAATGTTACAGCACAAAAATGTCAATATAAAAAGATAACACAAGCAGAGTTGCTTGAAGATAATGGGTTCCAAAAACAAATGAATACACATGGAAACACTCTACTTACCTGCCATTACGTGTGTAGTACAGGTAATTTTTTGCTTGGTGCAACTTTCTGGGAGAAAATAGTTTTCTGAAATTCTGAAGAATCTGAAATAAAGAAACCCCTATAAACAATGTTTCCTCAAATTTTTGACAGGCCATGTGCACAAAAAATTTCTTCTGTGTAAATTGTTGTGCTTCTGTGCAAATTTTTGTGCATGTGGTGTTTTGCCATTTGCGCTGAGTTTAGGATCTGTGTGCACACACAGCTTAGAGGGAACAGTGCCTATAATATACACTTATCAGTATCACCTCATTTTCAGCTATGCCTTTCATCAGTCATGTTACTGTAATTTAACTAATCAATCGTAACATAATGTAACTTGATTATCTAACAAAACTAGATCTCACCACCTTAATTGGTTTTCACCCAGCAAAATCACTTATACATCAGCCAGAAAAAATCAAAGAACCATACAGAGACCATACAGATAAACAATAGAGAAATGGGGATCATAAAGACCAGACAATAAGTAAATCACCATGATTACAACCATGCAAACCATTTAAAAAATGACTACACAGTCATTGTTAAGAATCTTGATGAGTCATGCAGTTAGCCAGCAAGACCCTTAGTGTTTGGGTACTTTTAACAGATTTGCCCATTAGTTGGGGTATGCTCATTTATTGGGGTTACTTGTCTGGGTTTTTTCCCCCTGATAATTCTATTACTCTACTGCTTGTGTATAACAATTCTTAACAGAAGGTTAAGAAATATTCTATGAGTGAGAGAGAGAGAGAGAGAGAGAGACCCCTTGCTAAAGAAGGTTGGTCTGAAAAAGGAAAAGCTTGCGTGGGTTTGTGCCTCAGTTTCCCTACTCCACAGCAACTACTGAACAATTAACACATGATTAGGGCCACGCGCTGCCTGTGTTTCTTCACCAATTTGTTTCCAGATTTGCCCATTACTTTGGGGTATGCTCATTTATTAGGGTTACTCTTCTGGGGGTGGGGTGGTGGTTCTGTAATTTTATCAATGTACTGCTTGTGTGACTTGTGTTGTCATATGGAGCTCTACCCCCTCCTTCTGCAAGTCCCCTCCCAATGGAGCTATCCTGCAGAACCTAGGTTCCCCAGGGCTGGGTTCCTCCAGCCCCAGAACCAGATGAACACACACGCTAGCAGAGCAAGTCTGAGTGGACTGGGTCCAGCTGATCCCCTCATATGCCCCTGTAGTCAATGGGCTAGGTGAAGCAGCACTCTCAAGCTGAACCGCTTATCTGCCTGGGCCTGGTCTCAATATGCTGGGTTGAGAAGCACTTTCAGCTCCTTCTACACCCCCCATATGCCACAGGTTTAACACGTCCCTATCCCACTTTCACGTCACAATTGTACTGGCAGTAACCTACTTGATGAGCAAACCCCACAGTATTTTTGGGTGCTACAGGGATCTGTAGCTTAGGTAAAAGAAGCATTGTTGCAGAATTAAATGTGGAAGATACAAACACAAGAGTAAAGTTGAGAGAGAGTGTCAACCAGCTTAACCATAAAAGTTATTTATTGAATAATAGTGATAACTACTCAAGGAGAGCCTAAACAAAATAACAGTTACATTATTAAAGGTTAATACCTGAGGTAGAAAAGGAAACAGAGAGAGAGGGAGGGATCTCACCCACTCCAGGAAGCTTGAAGTCATCAGGGGTCCCAGGTGACAGTGGTAGCTCAGGGTCTTGGATCTGTCAGGAGTAGATGAAATCGCAGTGTATCTGAGGCAGAGTTTGGTCTGCATCAGAACACTTACTGGGGTATGAGTAGGGGTTTTTGTAGAGAAAATACAATGGTTGAAGGGAGGACACTAGATTTGTTTATGGGTAGACTGATGACTCAAGTGTTTTCTTTAGGCTAGACGAGGAGCTGATCACTCCTAGTATGGCTGATGTTCCTTCAGGAAGCTCGCAACGAAATTGGGCTGCTTCAGTATTTTGGACATCAATCAAGGATTCCTTACTAGAATTGGTCTGATAACTGCTGAGCTGGGTGTGTGCAGGCATAGGTTCATTAACATTTGGGGCACAGTTTTCCCATGATGCAGTTGTTTCCTGCTTTTTTGGTCCCAGAGTTCAGTGCCATTCTCTGTTCTCCATTCTGTATGCTAATGAGATGTCTCTTTTCCCCATCTTTCATGCAGATGAGGCTAGGGGAGTGGCCTCTGTTCTACATTCTGTATGCTAATGAAGATGGCTCTGTACTCTTGTCATGAGGGGTCTAGGTGTGTGTCACACCGCCATTCACGGATTGGTATCATCTGTGACTGCAGAGATGTTAACAGGGCATTGAGCATGAAATGATCTTTAACAATATGTTAGGTTTCAGAGTAGCAGCTGTATGAGTCTATTCGCAAAAAGAAAAGGAGTACTTGTGGCACCTTAGAGACTAACAAATTTATTTGAGCATAAGCTTTCGTGAGCTACAGCTCACTTCATCGAATGCATTCAGTAGAAAATACAGTGGGGAGATTGACCAATAAGAATCTGGTGTTGCATGTCCTCATAGTGCAATTATATTTGATTCTCCATTGTCAGTGCAGCTTTTATTTTGGTGAGTTTTGCACACAGATGCAGAAATGTGGACTTGTGCATCCAAAAGTTCTGCAGCCACTGCTCATGAGCCCAAGCCATCATTGTTGCAGAAGATTTCTGCCTTTGGGAAGGATGTAAGATGACACAATATAATACACTTACTGAATATTTGTGAATCAGCTTCTACACACAAGCAATGAAGTGTGAACATGGGACAATAAGGGTTGGATTCACAGGCAAGATAAATGCAGCGAAAGGCAATCCTCATTGCTGGATCAAATGCAAAGGAATTATTGAAAACAGTACAGGAAATCAGTCATACTGAAAATCACATGACCCAACAAAATAAAGTAGTGCTATAAAAAAAGATATAATTAAAAACTCCAAATTACAAATCAAAGTACAAAAACCATACCAAGTGCTATAATAGAAACACAGATGGAATTGCTAAAACCAATAACAACTTACATTTTTTTGATTAGCATAAGCTATTAAAATAAAAAATAAACAGCACAATGACATGCACTGATCAGTGATGATACAGATAAATGACAAAGTGTTCAGAGTAATAAGAGTAACAGAAATAACATTTTTAAAGGAGCAAAGCTATAATTAAAATGGATTACAAGGAAGAGAGTGCAGTTCAGGGAATCAAGCAGCTGATAAGACAAATTTGTGAACTCTTATGAGACTTCACATAGACAAATAGTTATAAGAGACTCTTTTGAATACTCAAAATGTGTGACGCAGAGTTTGAGGGAATGTAGAGAAATTATTTCACTGCATCAAGTCTCCTGTAGCAGTAAAGTAGCACCAGCTTTTTATATTTTTTGGTGGTGTCCAGAAAAGGTGCAAGGGAGTTTTGCTGTGGGAGGGAGCTTGGGGTCAGTACCATGTTTGCAGTGGTGCCATGGCAACAGGCCCACCCTGGGAAGTTGCCCATTACAGACCCCTCTTACCCATCCACACAGCCAGTTCTGGCCCCTCGCCTGGGGCAGTCCCGCACACAGGCCTTGCTGGGTGAGCCACTCTCAGGCAGCAGGTTTCACTCGCCTGTCGGGGGCTCATCACCCAGCAGCTGGGGTCCACCATGCGGGCTGGGCAAGGCTGCTGGGCTGGGTGGGATCTCCGGAGTCAGGTCACTGGGATCTGCCATGCTTCTTCGCACTGCTCCAGCTCTGAGCTGTCTCCGCTGCCTGGGATCTGTGGGGCCCCACCTGCTTCCCTGGGGGCAGAGCCACCTGGGACTGGTGCAGAGACCGGGCCAGTCTCAGCCTGTCACAGGAGACAGTGCTGAGGAGCTCAGGTGGGTCCTGCCAGGCATGTGGGTCCTGAGGGAGCCTGGCCTAGGCAGGCTCTGCTCCACTTCAGGTTGGCTGATTGCAGCACTCCCAAGGGGCTGGAGTTATCCTGCCCCAGGACCAGCCCTGGCTGCGCTGCCGGCTCAGCCTGGCAGACACAGTCACCTCCCATCAGAGCCAGCTATTGTGGACAGGGATCAGGGCATGGGAAAGCAGGATCTCTAAAGGGTCTGGGGGGGTGTATGCTGGGCAATGAGGGAGATCTGTGTGTGTTGGGCTGTGAAGTGGGGGAGATCTGTGTGTGTCAGGGCACTGGGAAGCGTGGGGGGTCTGTGCGGGGCATTGTGCAGTTGTGGCGGTGGGGCTATGGGGGGCACTGAGCAGTGAGGGGATCTGGGTGGGGGCTCTGGGCGGGAAGGTGCATGGCACTGTGCAGTTGTGGGAGGGCTGTGGGGGGTGTTTGGGTAGGGGAGTACTGGGCAGTGAGAGGATCTGTGAGGGGGTTTTGGGTGGGTGGAGGTGTGCTAGGCATCGTGGTCTGTGGGAGGGCACTGGGCATAGGCATTTGTGGGGGTCTCTGGGCAGTGTGGCACTGTGCGTCGGGGGTCAAAGCCGTGCTAGACAGGGGGTAGCATGGTGTGGCGTGGGCCCACCCACAAGGGGAAGAAGCATGATGGCAACGCAGGGCCCGGCAGGCCAGTGTCCATCCGGCAGCTGCTGGTTTGTAAACAGTGCCCTTGTACTGGGCTGGGTGGAGTGGGGCTGTCCCTGCTGTGCCATGACCCATCTCCCATTGCTCCCGGCCAGCCCCTCACTCTGAGGACTCTGCCCCCCCACCCCATGTCCCCTTAGCCCCCATGGGGGCCCACAAATATATTTAGCACCAGGCCCACAAAAGAGTAATCTGGCTGTGTTTGGGGTGCAGGATCTGGGACAGAGTTTGGGTGCAGGCTATGGGGAGTTTGGATGAGGGGTGCAGGCTCTGACCTGGGACAGAGGATTGGGGTATACAGGAGGGGGTGTGGGCTCTAGGAGGGGGTGTCCGTACAATATTTCACAGCATGAAGTCTCCTGGTCGTAGCAGTAACATAGCCCCGCAGCACTTGTATAAGATAGAGAGGAGCTGTGAAAAGAAAAGGAGGACTCGTGGCCCCTTAGAGACTAACAAATTTATTTGAGCATCAGCTTTCGTGAGCTACAGCTCACTTCATGGGATGCAGTGAGGTGTCTGAGCATTGAGTCTAGGAACTGGGAGGCCTGTGCCTTTAAGATCCCAGCCCCAGGAACCCGCCCTCTGCCTCGGGGCTGACCTACAGCCCTGCTGCTGTGAGAACTAGACAAGCCTCTGCACCCCCCACCCCCCTAGATTTGCACGCACAGCAGGTGGCTCATCCCATGGGGTCACGGTTACTCCCTCGGCCCCTCCCCGGACGGGGGTTTTGTCCCCCCACGGGGTCTGGCCGCGCCAACCCCCTGGGCTTTAACCTAGGCTCCCGCCCCCGAGTTTTCCCCTCCAGCCCCTCTACTGACGCTACCTACAGCTTGATCCCCCTGGACAGTAAATTTCTGGCCCCTGCTCAGACCCGGGCCCCCCGCTACGCTTTGCCCCCTCGATCCTCTCGAGCCCCTCCAAAGAGCGGGCAGCAAGGCGGGAGGCAAGTAAGGGCGGAGAGAGGGCAAGTGCAACAGTGAAGGTTACTGCGCATGCTCAGCGCGGGGGCGCATGCTCAGTGCAGCCGAAGTCGGGCATTGGACGAGGGAGCTTTGTGTGTCGTAGCGGGCTGGAGGCTGCGGCGGCCGCTGAGGTAGAGGGGAGGGGGGGTCCCGGGGGAGCTGCGTCTTCTGGGGTCCTCAGGGGGGCAACCCATGGGGTGGGAAGAGGGACGATGGGGGGCTGGCGGTGCGGACGGGGGAAGTGTGTGGGGTCGGTGAGTGGCCGTGCGGGAGGGGCGGGGGCGGGGGCGGGGCTGGGGTGGGGTGGGGGCGGGGGGGAGGGGCTGTGGCGGGGGCGGGGCCGGGGTGGGGTGGGGTGGGTGCGGGGGGGAGGGGCTGTGGCAGGCCGGGCCGGGGTGGGGTGGGTGCGGGGGGGAGGGGCGGGGGCGGGGCCGGGGTGGGGTGGGGGCGGGGGGGAGGGGCTGGGCTGGGCTGGGCTGGGCTGGGCCGGGCCGGGGTGGGGTGGGTGCGGGGGGGAGGGGCTGGGCTGGGCCGGGCCGGGGTGGGGTGGGTGCGGGGGGGAGGGGCTGGGCTGGGCTGGGCCGGGGTGGGGTGGGTGCGGGGGGGAGGGGCTGTGGCTGGGCTGGGCTGGGCCGGGGTGGGGTGGGTGCGGGGGGGAGGGGCTGTGGCAGGCCAGGCCGGGGTGGGGTGGGTGCGGGGGGCTGTGGCTGGCCTGGGCCGGGGTGGGGTGGGGTGGGTGCGGCGAGGAGGGGCTGTGGCAGGCCGGGCCGGGGTGGGGTGGGGTGGGTGCGGGGGGGAGGGGCTGGGCTGGGCTGGGCCGGGGTGGGGTGGGTGCGGGGGGGAGGGGCTGTGGCTGGGCTGGGCTGGGCCGGGGTGGGGTGGGTGCGGGGGGGAGGGGCTGGGCTGGGCTGGGCCGGGGTGGGGTGGGTGCGGGGGGGAGGGGCTGGGCTGGGCCGGGCCGGGGTGGGGTGGGTGCGGGGGGGAGGGGCTGGGCTGGGCTGGGCCGGGGTGGGGTGGGTGCGGGGGGGGAGGGGCTGTGGCTGGGCTGGGCTGGGCCGGGGTGGGGTGGGTGCGGGGGGGAGGGGCTGTGGCAGGCCAGGCCAGGCCGGGGTGGGGTGGGTGCGGGGGGCTGTGGCTGGCCTGGGCCGGGGTGGGGTGGGTGCGGGGGGGAGGGGCTGTGGCTGGGCTGGGCTGGGCCGGGGTGGGGTGGGTGCGGGGGGGAGGGGCTGTGGCTGGGCTGGGCCGGGCCGGGCCGGGCCGGGGTGGGGTGGGTGCGGCGAGGAGGGGCTGTGGCAGGCCGGGCCGGGGTGAGGTGGGTGCGGGGGGGAGGGGCTGTGGCTGGGCTGGGCTGGGCTGGGCCGGGGTGGGGTGGGTGCGGGGGGGAGGGGCTGTGGCTGGGCTGGGCCGGGGTGGGGTGGGTGCGGGGGGGAGGGGCTGTGGCAGGCCGGGCCGGGGTGGGGTGGGTGCGGGGGGGAGGGGCTGTGGCTGGGCTGGGCCGGGCCGGGGTGGGGTGGGTGCGGGGAGGAGGGGCTGTGGCAGGCCGGGCCGGGGTGGGGTGGGTGCGGGGGGGAGGGGCTGTGGCAGGCCGGGCCGGGGTGGGGTGGGTATGTGGTTGGCAGCACAGGCAGGCGCAGTGCGTGGGGTGAGTGTCTGGGCATGGGGGAAGGGCGGTTCATGGGGTGTGGTGCTAGGTATTGGGGTAGAGGGATGGGGTGCGGGAATATGTTGTTGCCTAGGGGTGTTGTCGCAGATGGTGGGGAGTTGGTGGGGGTAGGTGTGTGGGGAGGATGTAGTACTGGTTAGCAATAAGGGTTGGAGGCAATGCGTGACTGGCAGGGTGTAGGGGTAAATAGTTCGTTGGGGGCCAGTGTGGGAGGTATTAGTACCTGACTGGCTAGCAGTGTGTCTGATTGGAGGGCTTATTGGGCTGAGTAGTGTGTGCGCATGTAGGGGGTGATGAGCAGATTTTTTTGTCTGGGTCCATAGGGCTGGGTCACTGGCTCTGGGTGGGAGGCCAGGGTGCCTGCTTGTGCAATGAGGCAGTGGCTTACTGGGAGAGCTGGTGTTTTGTGTTCCTGATGTCACTGGCTGGTTTGGGTGCAGTGAGGCTGGGGTGTCTGGTGGTGGGCCCATTGATGGGGTTGGTTGGCAGCTAGTGTACGTTGGGGCAGTGGCCTGGGACATTGGCAGTGGCTGACTCGGGGCAGGCAGTAGTGCTGAATAGTTTTGTTGGGGCAGTACTAGGGAGCAGCCAGGAGGGGATAGGTCGCCAATTGGTGCTGCGTAGCTGGCTGAGGCTACTTACAGGGGGTGGTGGGCTCTGCTTGGTTCTGGGGGAGCCAGTGCTAGGTGCTTCAGAGAGGTGCTGGGGGAGCGGGTGGCGCTGGGCAGGTGGGGGAGGCACTGGGAGGGGCAGCTCAGGAATTGGGCTACAGTGGAACTTTGGTCAGCTGGCCAGCAGGTGTGGCTGGCACTGGCGCAGCAGCAGGAGTCCAGGGGTCACTGGCTACTAGATGCCATTGGCTCAGCACATGGCATGTATGGAGAATGCGCTGCCACGCAGGATGGACACATCTCTCTCTCTCTGTCCCTCATGATCCGTCTTCCCTGGGCTGCTGCTCTTATTAGCCCTGTAGCAGAATGCTCTCCAAGCCCCGCCTTGGGGCCTGCAGGCCCAGCTCAGTGTGACTGTCAAACAGCTCCAGGGCACTGATAAATCCCCCTTTGCAAGGATTTTTTCCTAGGCTCCGTGACCCACTCTCAACAGCGAGTAACTCATCATCTGCATCCTGTTGAGTTCTGGCAGCAGGATAGAGGCTCTGCTAAGCTGGGCACAGGCCAGAGAGTTGATTTCCAGGGGTGAGCACTTCTGTTCCCCCATCCTTGCACCAGTGCTCACTGTCACAGAGCAGTGTGATTGACAGCTCCTCTCATCCCAGGAGGAGCCAGCTGGTACACGTAGAGGGTGATGGGATCCATCCTTGAGTGAACGTGGGAGTGACTCATCATCAGCCCCACCATGTCTGGGAGGGATGATCTGTGAGGCTGTTACTCTCCGAAGTGCCCCCTGGGCCTGCAGCTAGACAGTGGCTCTGTGAGCTTGCAGGCAGCTGACATTGGTGCTGCCCTTCTAGCCCTTAGTGACACAGTGGGCCTGGCTAGTGGCTCTGAGAGTGAAGGAGCAGCCTGGCCAGTTGGAAGCTCGTCCATGAGATCTCTGTGCTTCTCTGAGCCATATGGCTCCTGATCATCATCAGCTCTCAAACACGCCAGCATGACCCCCGTTCTGAGTCCTGTAGGCCTAGGAGAGCGCCAAGCCCCTGCTGTGCCCAGTGATTCTGCTACAGAGAACGACAACCCCGCCCTCTCAATGCAGCTCTCCCTTCTCCTTCCCGGGAGCTGACCCTTTAAGCGCGCTTCCCTGGATTTGTATTAGGTGTGTTTTGTAGACTGGCTTCTCTGTGCCTCGGTTTCACAAATGACTCTGCCAGAGTCACAGAGGGAGTTGGTGGCAGCTGAGCATGAAAACCTGGAGTCCTGGCCCCCGCCCACCAGGTGATCGTGCTCCGCAACCCCCGGTGTCTTATTTGGTTTGACCTACATGCTTCCAATGAAGACTTGGCTGTTCACCTGCCTTTGTAGGGCAGTGTGCATGAAAGGCCAGGATTCTCTGAGCCTAGGACATGTAGCTGTTACCCTGAGTAATGGTGGGGCAGAAGGGGATTGAAGGCCAGAGCCTGAGAGGTGAGAGTCGAGAGGCTGCTCACCTGTGTCCACTGCTAACTCTCCCCTTTGAGCATATTGCTTTGGGCCAGGTCTGGCAGAGCTGCACCCAGTTCTGCACTCTGCAAGGGCTGGCCTAGCGATGGGTGTGTGATGCGATGAAAACCCTAATCTGAGCTGACAGTGCCCAGGAGACAGGCTCTGCAGCACCAACTGACTCCCGGGTGACCTCAACTCAGTTGCTCCTCTCAGTCACATGGGGCCAGTCATCCCCCCAGTAGGGGCACTGGGGTTCAGTAACTAGTTTGTGGTGGGTGTGGCATCTTTGATGAAAGGCCAAGTATTAATAATAGGTGCCCACCATATTGGCGAGCTGCCTGAGTGCCAGCGTCACAACAGTGCTGCTGCCTAGCTCTGCTGTGGGTCAAGGGCCAGGAAACTTACTAGGGAATGGGCACTCGTGCAGCCCATGGAGCTAACCTAGGGGCGGCTGTGTGGGAAGAGCCCAGCTGGGCTGTGCCAGGCACCCTGTGTCTTAGTGCATGTGCAGCAATGCTGATGCACTGACAGCCAGGTGAGAGCATAGCCTGGGTATTGGGGCTGCCGCTCACAGCTGGTGTGGACACGCTGCCTGCTTTGCTATGGGAGAGACATGCCTGGCACTTCCCATGCCAGACGCCCCGTGGCAGCTCTCAGCAGGAGCCCTGCCTTGAGACAGTGCTGCAGCTGCATTTCCTGCTCCTGCGGCTGCTGTAAGGTCAGATGCTGGTTCCTAATGGGGAGCATCGGGCAGGGCCTGTTCTGCTGGTGCCAGTCACCAGGGCAAAGTGTACTTGGCAAAGAACTGAAAAGAAAAAATGGCAGAATGAATGCCAAGCCTGATACCAGTGCTTCTGGGAATGCCAGCCTGGGCCCCCAACGACAGCTAAGGAGGGTGGCAGATCTCATGCCTTCAGAAGCCTGTGTGTGGCCAACTCCTGCTTCTGTCTGAACAGCGGCATGCAATGCTGTCAGCCCCTCTGGGGGTGCAGTCAGCGTCCATCTCACACATGTCTTGTGCCTGATCTGCCCAGCGTGGGGGCTGCGTCACTGGGGTGTTGAGTTCCCTCCTTTGCCAGGCACCAGCTCTCACTAAGGCTGTTGGCCCTCTGGAGCATCCTCCTTTGCATCTAGCTTGCAGCCGAAGGGACAGACCTTGTGCACAGGAGCAAGTTGACACCTCACTGCCTCCCACGGGGCATTGCCATCCTGTGCAGGGGTGAGGTCGCTCCCTGAGCAGTTCTCCTCACAGGTCGCTGCTCCCCACTTGGGAGTCTCTTTTTCACATAGCCCTTCTCAACTAATGTGTTGTGTGTGGACGCAGCCCTTAATCTGAGCAAAGACCTGGACCCTGCAGCTCCAGGCCAGGCCATGATTGAAGAGATGCCATCAGTGTGGGGCTCGCACCAGCTGCTGGGCAAGAGGGACCCTGGCTTTGATCCCATCTGGCAGTTCCTGTGGTCCTAGACAGCAGCAGGGGCAGGTTCAGGAGGCTGGGTGCTCTGCACTTGTCAGACTCTGCACTGAGCTCTGGGAGCGGGCGGAGAGAGTGGGTAGGTAGGTGGGTGTATGGGGGGGGGATGTCTACACTGCAGTGAAACCCACAGCTGGCCTGGGTCAGCTGACTTGGGCTGAGGGGCTATAAAACTGCTAGCTGGGGGACCTGTGCTCTGCTTCCCTGCAGAGAGGTGGGGGAAATCTCCTTCTTGGTTGTTAGGTGTGACTTCCCTGGCTTTTGGGGCTCCCTTTGTTTTTTCAGATCCTCCACTGACATGGGTCAGTTTCAACCAGTCCTAAATGAGCCATTCATTCAACTGCAGACAGCGTGACCCAACACCTCTTAAGAACGGCCATACAGGGTCAGACCAAAGGTCCATCCAGCCCGTATCCTGTCTTCCAGCAGTGCAGAGGTGCTGGAACTAGGAGTGCTGGGGGTGTGGCAGAACCCTCTTGCTTGAAGTGGTTTCCCTCTGAACAAAACTAAATGCAGTTTATGTGGCTTTCAGCACCTCCACTATAAAAATGGTGCCAATGTCCCTACAACAGTGGCCAGTGCCAGATGCTTCAGAGAGAATGACCAGAACAAGGCACTTTCGAGTGATCTATCCCCATCATCCAGTCCCAGGATCTGGCGTTTGGTGGTTTAGGGACACCTAGAGCATGGGGTTGCATCCCTGACCATCTTGGCTAATAGTCATTGATGGACCTGTCCTCCAGGAACTTCTCTCATTCTCTTTGAACCCAGCCATATTTTTGGCCTTCACAATATCCCCTGCCAATGAGTTCAATAGCTTGTCTGTGCACTGTGTGAAGAAGTACTTCCTTATGGTAGTTTTAACCCGCTGCCTATTAATTTCATTGGGTGACCCCTGGTTCTTCTGATATGTGAAGAGAGAAATCACGTTTCCTCCTTCATTCTTTTCACACCACTCATGATTTTATAGACCTCCCGTCGTTGTCGATTTTTCCAAGCTGAAAAGTCCCAGTCTTTTTAATCTCCCCTCATACGGGAAGCTGTTCTACCCCCTTCATCATTTTTCTTGCCCTTCTCGGTACCCTTTCCAATTCTAATACATCTTTTTTGAGATGGGTCAATCATCTGCACATAGTCTACAACTTGTGGGCATACTATGGATTTATATAGAGACATTATGACATCTTCTGTCTCAATATCTGTCCCTTTCCTAATGGTTGCTAACATTCTGTTTGCTTTTTTGACTGTTGCTGCACATTGAGCAGATGCTTTCAGAGAAGTATCCACAGTGACCCCAGGATCTTTCTTGAGTAGTAACAGCTCATCATTGATATGATAAACCCCCCTCATTTTATATGCATAGTTGGGATTATTTTTTCCAATGAGCATTACTTTGCACTTACCAACATGGAATTTCATCTGCCATTTTGTTGCCCAATCACCCAGTTGTCTGAGATTCTTGTGTAATTCTTCACGGTCTGCTTTGGACTTATCTGTCTTGAGTAAGTTTCTATCATTTGCACATTTTGCCACAACACCATTTACCCCCTTTTCCAGATCATTTATGAATATGTTGAACATCACTAGTCCCAGTACAGAACCCTGGGGGACACCACTATTTACCTCTCTCCATTCTGAATATGGACCATTTATTCCTATCCTTTGTTTCCTGTCTTTTAAGTTACTGATCCATGAGAGGACTTTCTCTCTTACCCCATGACTGCTTACTTTGCTTAGGACCCTCACCAAAGGCTCTTTGTCAAAGGCTTTCTGAAAGTCCAGGAACCTCATGTCTCCTGTTTTGCCCCATGAGCATTTTAACCCTTCTGGACCCATTGGATAACTGTGAAGTACAGAGGGAAACTGAGGCATGCATAGGATTAATTAAAAATATTACAGAAAATTCCCACTTTATTACGCTCTTATAGGTTTTAAACCTGATGCTGCACGTGGAAATGTGTCCAACTGTCTCTCAGGCGCGGGCCATGCCCCTTGTGTGCTCCTTTCTCCCCAATATGAATGAGGGAGGCAAGCTAGTGACAGAGGATGTGGAAAAAGCTAATGTACTCAATGCTTTTTTTGCCTCTGTTTTCACTAACAAGGTCAGCTCCCAGACTGCTGTGCTGGGCATCACAAAATGGGGAAGAGATGGCCAGCCCTCTGTAGAGATAGAGGTGGTTAGGGACTATTTAGAAAAGCTGGACGTGCACAAGTCCATGGGGCCGGACGAATTGCATCCGAGAGTGCTGAGGGAATTGGCGGCTGTGATTGCAGAGCCCTTGGCCATTGTCTTTGAAAACTCGTGGCGAACGGGGGAAGTCCCGGATGACTGGAAAAAGGCTAATGTAGTGCCCATCTTTAAAAAAGGGAAGAAGGAGGATCCTGGGAACTACAGGCCGGTCAGCCTCACCTCAGTCCCTGGAAAAATCATGGAGCAGGTCCTCAAAGAATCAATCCTGAAGCACTTAGAGGAGAGGAAAGTGATCAGGAACAGTCAGCATGGATTCACCAAGGGAAGGTCATGCCTGACTAATCTAATCGCCTTTTATGATGAGATTACTGGTTCTGTGGATGAAGGGAAAGCAGTGGATGTATTGTTTCTTGACTTTAGCAAAGCTTTTGACACGGTCTCCCACAGCATTCTTGTCAGCAAGTTAAGGAAGTATGGGCTGGATGAATGCACTATAAGGTGGGTAGAAAGCTGGCTAGATTGTCGGGCTCAACGGGTAGTGATCAATGGCTCCATGTCTAGTTGGCAGCCGGTGTCAAGTGGAGTGCCCCAGGGGTCGGTCCTGGGGCCCGTTTTGTTCAATATCTTCATAAATGATCTGGAGGATGGTGTGGATTGCACTCTCAGCAAATTTGCGGATGATACTAAACTGGGAGGAGTGGTAGATACGCTGGAGGGGAGGGATAGGATACAGAAGGACCTAGACAAATTGGAGGATTGGGCCAAAAGAAATCTAATGAGGTTCAATAAGGATAAGTGCAGGGTCCTGCACTTAGGATGGAAGAATCCAATGCACCGCTACAGACTAGGGACCGAATGGCTCGGCAGCAGTTCTGCGGAAAAGGACCTAGGGGTGACAGTGGACGAGAAGCTGGATATGAGTCAGCAGTGTGCCCTTGTTGCCAAGAAGGCCAATGGCATTTTGGGATGTATAAGTAGGGGCATAGCGAGCAGATCGAGGGACGTGATCGTTCCCCTCTATTCGACACTGGTGAGGCCTCATCTGGAGTACTGTGTCCAGTTTTGGGCCCCACACTACAAGAAGGATGTGGATAAATTGGAAAGAGTACAGCGAAGGGCAACAAAAATGATTAGGGGTCTAGAGCACATGACTTATGAGGAGAGGCTGAGGGAGCTGGGATTGTTTAGTCTGCAGAAGAGAAGAATGAGGGGGGATTTGATAGCTGCTTTCAACTACCTGAAAGGGGGTTTCAAAGAGGATGGCTCTAGACTGTTCTCAATGGTAGCAGATGACAGAACGAGGAGTAATGGTCTCAAGTTGCAATGGGGGAGGTTTAGATTGGATATTAGGAAAAACTTTTTCACTAAGAGGGTGGTGAAACACTGGAATGCGTTACCTAGGGAGGTGGTAGAATCTCCTTCCTTAGAGGTTTTTAAGGTCAGGCTTGACAAAGCCCTGGCTGGGATGATTTAACTGGGACTTGGTCCTGCTTTGAGCAGGGGGTTGGACTAGATGACCTTCTGGGGTCCCTTCCAACCCTGATATTCTATGATTCTATGATTCTATGAATATCATGCTTGTGACAGAGTGCTCCCAAGCAGGGCACAGCTGGGCACCTGGGAACAGAGCTGAGCCTCCCCTGAGCACAGCCAAGGTCACTGACTCTCAGGAGAACTGGTGGCTTTCTTAAAGTCTCAGCTCCTGGAGTCATGTGAATTTGTGAGAATTCCAGCTTTAGCTTAGCCAATGAAGTCAGTGTCTAGCGCTCATGGCTGGGGAGCACGGTCCAGCGGCTTCATGGAGGAATGAATAAAGAACCCAAACTGATCAGTTTTGTAATCCCATGATTTTGGGGGCCTCACATCTGCGCTTTGAAGCTGGCGACACTGCATAGATGGTGGATTCTATGTGCCTATGAGCTCCAAAGTACGCTAGTAACAACCAGCACAGAGATCTCCTCTGAAGTAGCTGATGCTGTTAATGAGGGGAGCTGCAAGGCTTAGCTGACCCACTGGGTTGGGGCAGGGCAGGCTGGAGAGAGTGAGCTGGCAAGTGGGGAAGACTGACTGGGCCGGGGGGAGGGAAGGCTGGCTGAGGGTGGCGGGGAAGAGGGTGGGGCAGCGGCAGCAGCAGGTGCTGGAAGGAGGGTGGCAGGCACTGGGTGGGAAGCCCCTTCCCCGGAGTCTGCCGCGCCCTTGCTCCTCCCCCTCCCCCCCGAGCCTTCTGCACACCACAAAACAGCGGGTCGTGGCGGGCAGAAGGCACAGGGATGGAGAGTTAGGCGCTGAACGGCCGTGTTGCGGGAGGCTGGGAGGCACTGGGGGCAGGCGGGGAGCTGACGGGGGGCTGCTGACGCGTTACTTGGCTCTTTGACAAGGCATATTGGTAAATTCTGGATCCTTCTCAGGCTCAGGCTGGTCACCCCCGGTCTATCTACACAGCAGCTAGGAGGTTGCTCCCGAGCCAGGTGGAGAGAGGCACAGTTTTATGCAAGCTAGCGCGCTAACAATAGCAGTGCGGCCCCAGTGTGCGGGTGGACGCCATAGTACAATCCCGCTCACCCCCAGGGAACATACTCAGATGGGAGTCAACCGTCTGCCATGGCCGTGCTGCTATTGGAAGCAGGATGACTCCTGTGTAGCAGTCTGCCCATGCTGGGAAGCAGCCCTTGCGTCTCAGTACAGGCCTGAGCCCCAGTGCCCAGCCCTGTCCTGAGCTGGAAATTGCCCACTTCCACAGTGCGAACTGGGACTCTCTCCTCCACACCCCGCACTCTGCACTGGCTGGCAGGGGCTTGGGGTCAGAGTCATGGTGCCTGTGTTCTTGGGCAAAGCATCTCCGGTCTGTGTCTGGTGATAGGCAAGGAGGTGACTTGGAGGGCAGGTGCAGAGGGCCCATCTGCCCTGGAATGGGGCAGGGACACCACTGGCTCAGGAGGTGAGTGGGCAGGGTCTGGACTCTGCTTGGGACTTTTCTCCTTGGCAGATGTCAAGCAGCAACACTCCTGCCCCAAACAGTGGGACTAGCACTGGTGGGGAGCCCCACAGGACCAGCTGCTCCCCAGGTGTCTGCAGTTCAGGTCAAGGGCAGTAGTGTGAGGATCATTGAGGGAAGGGCCAGCCCCATGTTGCCCTGTGACCTGTGCTCCCAGCCAGGAACCAGCAGGAGGTAACAGGCTGGCTGGGAGGGTGCTGTCTTGGGGAGGTGGGGTGAGGGGAATGGAGCCCTCTGTGAGGGAGGGAAACAATTGGGAGGGTGAGTGGGTGTGGTGCTGGGGGGTCATAGGAGCTGTGCATGGTGGACCCTGGTTTCCCCCAAAGGGCACAGCATAAACATCTCTACTTGTTCTCAGGCACCTTTCTGGGACAGGCCTGGGACCCGGGCCGGCAGCAGACATGGGGCAGAGTGAGTCCGAGCCCCAGGATGAGCAGGAGGTAGGTGCTGTCTAGTTCCTTGCTGGGGCCCCCGGCAGTTTGTCCTCTGCAGCGTGGCAGTCACTGGAGCGAGCGAGTTCCCAGCCTCTCAACCCATCGCTCCAGAGAGCTCCCCCTTCTGGTGCTGTCCACTGACTGGAAAAGGACCTGAAGAGACCCTCCCCACCAGCACCATTTCCTGGGGGCTGGGGACACTTCCCTAGTGCAGGGCACCTTGGCTGACATCCCAGTCAGAGTCCTCCCCAGGACCCCCACTTGCCCCAGCAGGGTGCCCCTCCTCTCTGACTTAGGAATGTTAAATCCAGCATCCAGGTCACGTTCCAGCTCCAAGGATCCCCCATCTCCCATGGGAACCTTCTTCCCAGATGTGGTCCTGAGTTTGGCAGAAGCCTCTCCAGAGCCCAGCGGCCCTCTGGGATGTGTCTGGGTAGGTGTGGCCTGCTGGGGCCTGCCCAGGACACAGTGTCCCAGGATTGCTGGAGTCTTGCCCTCCACTTCAACGTCCTTTCTACTTATGTGCCCCTTGAACAGCTGTCAGCCTCACTCCAGTGGTGGCTGCATTTCAGTGGTGGGCCAGTGGTCCCTACAGACACTGCACACTCAGCAAAGTGTGTTGGGATGGAAGGTGCTATAGACAGACCCTTATGCCTAGATGTTGGGTGAAGCAGCCATAGGGCTGGGCCCATGGGCTTTGATGGCAGCATCAGCCTGCCTGCTGGTGCTGAGGCTCTGTCTGCATCTCTCTCCACACAGGATGCAGCGCTCGCAGCCGTGCTGCCCAACTTTAAGCTCTTTGTGGAAGATCAGCTCCAGACCAGCATGGTGAGGAGGGACGGCTGGGGGGTTATACCTGGGAGGTGGGGCCAGGTTTGGTGTCTCCTGGAGGGATTGTGTTCCTGGGGGATATGGAGCAGTGTAGTGGTCTCTCCTGTGGGCAGTGGAAGAGCTGGCCCGTTGGCATAGCCCACGGTCCCCGGCCCAAGGCAGCACAGCTCCTGGTGGGATGGGAGGCTCTGGTACTTGCCCAGGAATGCGCTGGCACTTTTGGGGCTCAGCCATCCCTGGGCAAGTCTTGGCTGGTGGGTGGAGGGGCTGATGGGGTCAGACACTGTCCTTGGACTGAGGGAGGGGCTGGGAAAGAATTTCCCCCTGGTTTGAGCTGTGGGGAGCCTGCTGGCTTCCAGTTCCTCTAGTGCTGTGTGTGGCTGCCCTGCCCCAACCACACTGGTCCCTCCGTCAGCAGGGGTGGGGTGTGTGGCAGGCGGGAGTAGCTACTAGCCAAAGGGCAGGCTGTGGGGGGTTCTCCCTCCTCTCCCAAGACCTGGCCAGGTGCAGCCTTGCTGATGGAGCAGCCAGCCCAGCTACTGTACAGCCCTGGCACCCTGCAGTGCAGCCTCCCTCCCTGTGATGTGGCCCATGCAGTCGCAGCCTGTGCAGGTCAGTGCTTGGCTTGTGGTGCTGCACGATGTGCTGGGACCGGTTGTTACTGACTCACACGGTCTGGGGTCTGTGCTGCGCCGCGCCCTTTGCAGAGCATCCTGGGGTGAGCCCCCTAATGCATCAGATCCCAGGGGTCACATTGTCTTCGCAGGGCAAGCTCCACAGCCTCAGCACCTCCGAGTCTGGGCCTCTGGGCTCCAGCGTCCATTGCTGCTCACAGTGAGCCCACGTTTGGGGACATTTTCCCTGTCAGGGATTGCTGCATAAGCTAGTACCTGCAGTGACACTGCGCGGCCTTTCCAGAGCGGGGGTAATTACTAATCCCCTGCAATATGGTGTGGGGGACACTTAGGTTAGCATGAGACGGGTGAGCATGGGACAGTTTGTCTTGTTGGGAGCCAGAGCTGTGCCACTTCCTGATCCTTTGAGCTCCATCCTCGTGGTCTCCCATTTGGAGTCTCTGCTCCCAGAAGCACCCTCTCCTTCCCTGGTCTCCAGCCCGGCTGCATGCCCACACCCAGCCTGCCTCCGCTTAACTGTGAACGGCCCAGTCCTTGGGGCTCTGTTGTCTCTTTGTGATCCTCCACCACTGGGGCAGGAGTGACAAAATGGGAATTTTTTGTTATATTTTTTGAGTCCCGCTTGCCTCAGTTTCCTCTATATTTTGCATGACTACCCATTGGGGGGAAAGGATTGTTTGCTTTCAGGGCAGACTGAGAGACATGAGGGGGAAGGGTGTGTGTGTGTTCTTACTGTCTGAGTGGACTGAAGTGATCATTAGACAGGACTGGCTGAGGCCAACCCATACCAATGGAAAACCCCGGTCACTAGGACATGGACAACTGGCAACCAGTGCCCCACCGCCTCTGAGCAGGGAAGCTGAGCAGAGACCGAGGCCTGAGACCAAAGGACTGGGTGGCGGGAGGTGGGGGGAGAAGAGTGCTCTTCTGGAAGAGGCTGGGAGCTCTCACTGCTTGGCCCAAGGAAGGGAGTCGGAGACAGTTGGCATGGCATTGCTCTGGGCTGGCGGGAACTGCCTCTGCTTTAAGGCTTATGGTGACCTGAGCATTTCCCATGCTGGGTTCCAGCTGCCAAATCAACCTGCCCGGGTGAGTGTCTCTGGTGCATTGGTCCTGTGGAGTGGACTCTGCCAGGAATCTCTCTGTTGGACTCGCAGAGCAGAGCTCAGGGGGTGAAGCCGGGGTGCTGCCAGCGCCGCAGCAGTTCAGCCTCAGGAGGTGGTGAGGCTACCTGGCCTCCCCTGAAGGAACCTTGGCAGCAGAGGTGACACATGGGGGAAGCATGCCATATGCCCTGTGGGCTGCCGCACGGCCTCCCAATCCCTCACTGCGCCTTCTTCAGTGCCATGCAGGGCCACTTCCCAGCTCAGAACCAGCTCCTGCCCCCCTCCCCCACAACCCTCCTTGGCCAGCCCCACCTTTGGCCGCAGGCTCCTGGTCCTGCCTGGCCTTTGGCTGCGGGATCCACCCCCCCATACTTATTCCTGGCTCTGGGATGGACTCTGTGAGTTTGGACACTGGTGTTGGTGCAGCCCCTGCATACACACGTGCCCACACAGCTGCAGGGGGTTAAATGCCAAGGCTTCCCCGTCTCTCTGATGGGGGATCCCCACTTCGCTCCCAGCAGGGCGCTGTGGCTTGCAATGCACTTGGAGCCCCTCAGGGCCACACTGCCGGAGCAGGGCAAGCTGCTTGAGGGAGACACGCCCTAGGAGCCAGCCTCGGAGACCATCCCCGCTGACCTGAGCCCTCCCGGATTTCTGCAGGGCAGAGGCGATGCCTTTCTATTGCTTGGGCCAGGGTACAAATTAAAGGTTCTGGTGTGAACCCTGGTAGAAATTGGGCAGGGGGGGTGGCACATGATTGCACGTGCCCCCACCCATCTCTTCTGGAGGTTTCCACGTTGAAGGGCTTCCTCCAAGAGAGTGGTCCAAAGCTGGGGGCCTAGCACTGATCCTGTGGCTCCCTGAGAGGGGGATCGGTTCAGTTCATGTGAATGCTGGTCTCCAGGCAGGTGGCTTCTTGAGTTAGACACTTTGTGCCTTCCCTTTCCCACTCGCTGCATAGCAGGACAAAGCCCACAGGGAAACTGAGGCGTACGCTGCTCGTAAAAATATTGCCTGAATTTCCACGTCCACACAAGTGCTCCACAGGGTGAGGGCTACTCTCGCCTGCCCCGTTCAGTCCCCCAGAGCATGGCTGGTGCTGCCTTGGACCCACCTGCAGCCTGTCTGGAAGCCTGGTCTGGAACATGCCTCTTCCCATAGGTGCTGGGTGTCATGATTGGCGTTGGTGTTTCCATGTTGCTCATCGCCACCTTGATCCTGGTGCTGGTCCGTAGGCTGCGCCACAAGAGTAAGTGCCCAGCCCTGCAGGGAGCAAATCTGATCCCTTTCACAGCCATGGCTCTGGCACGCTGCTGCCCCTCAGGCCATCTTGGGCTTAGTGTCTGCATGCCTGTATAGGCAGTGAGACCGAACTAGCTAGAGCAGGGGGCTGGCAACCAGGACTCCTGGGTTCTCGCCTACTGACTCACTGCCCTGTGTCTCAGTTTCCCAACATACAAAGGGATTGTGAGGGGTATCCAGGGACTGGTTGGGAAGGGCATAAATCTCCTGGGGTTCTTTGCGGGCAGCCCAGCTTCCTGGGGCTGGAGTGGGGGTGGGGTCAGGCAGGACTCTGCCATCTGTACCCCCAAGGCCTCTGCACCTCTCCCTGGGCTGGGAGGTGGGTTGCAATGGGGAGTACAAGCAGGGAGTCAGATTGGTGGGGAAGGGGGCAGGCTCCAACCCTTGCAGGAGAGAGGCGCTGGGTTCCCTGCACTGGTAATCTTTCATGTCTCCCTCTCTTTCAGGGATTCAGGCTCAGGAGACGCCCAAGTATCGATTCCGCAAGCGGGACAAAGTGCTGTTCTATGGGCGCAAGATCATGCGCAAGGTATGGGGCTGGGGCAGAACACCATGCGCTGGCCAGGCTGGGGAGTTGATGCTGGCAGTGAAAGCGTTGATGGCTCTGCCAGCTCCAGTGTAGTGCTCCAATCCCTGTCCCCTCCCTGCCCAGGAGAAGGGCGTCTCTGGGGGTAGTTCAATTTCGCAGTTAGACACTGGTGTTGGACAGGGTGGTGGCTCCCGGCCAGTACGGCCAGGGGCTCCGAGCTGCAGAGATTGTTCTGCCACAGGGTGTTGAGCCCTGGCCTTGGCCTGTGCCCCTGTGAGCTGGCCCCATGGCACCTCTCCCAACCCGTGCTCCTTGCCTCCCGCTGCAGCTGAGGAGTAAAAGCTCTGGCAGGTGAATCATTGCAGGTGGGCCTGGTCTCCCGGTCATCCTGCCTGTCACAGAGCCACAGGGTCTAGCCTATGCCCCCCTGCCCACCCCCGTAACCAATCCCTTGGGAGTGACCCCTTCAGTGTGATGGGTCCCAAGGACCACACAGTTACACAGGGGAGGCCCAAAACTTGGTCCTTGGGTGCCAGCCCTGCCTGTCTCTCTGCAACAAATTTGGCTGAGCCAGTGTGATGGGTTGGATCACAGAAACCCCCTTGTGGTTGCCAACTGATGTGCCAAGACTACTTCTGCCCCTGCTTTGCTGCCCTGGCAACTTGGGACTTTAGTGCCCTACCCGGTTTGAGCCAGACCCACTAGCCTGCTGCAAACCCAGACCCAGGTCTGAACCACGTCCCCTAACAGCTGTAGGCTCAATTGAAAACAGGTTAGGAAGTGTTCCTGTCTTTAACACTCAGATGCTCAACTCCCAATGGGGTCCAAACTGCAAATAAATACATTTTACCCTGTATAAAGCTTATACAGGGTAAACTCGGAAATTGTTCACCCTCTGTAACACTGATAGACAGAGATGCTTAGCTGTCCCCTCCCCCTCCCCCGGTATGAATACATACTCTGGGTTAATTAATAAGTAAAAAGTGATTTTATTAAATACAGAAAATAGGATATAAGTGGTTCCAAGTAGTAACAGACAGAACAAAGTGAATTACCAAGTAAAGTAAAATAAAATAAAACATGCAAATCTATCTCGAATACAGTAACAACACTGAATGCAGATAAAATCTTACCCTCAGAGATGTTTCAATAAGTTTCTTTCACAGACTGGATGCCTTCCTAGTCTGGACACAATGCTTTCCCCCGGTACAGCCCTTTTTCCAGCTAAGGTGGTAGCTAGGGAATTTCTCATGATTGCAGCCCCCTTTGTTCTGTTCCACCCCCTTATATGGCTTTGGCACAAGGCGGGAATCTTTTGTCTCTCTGGGTCGTCCCGTCCCCGTCCAGTCCCCCTTCTAAATGGAAAAGCACAAAGTTTAAGATGGAGTTCAGTACCAGGTGACATGGTCACATTTCCTGTGAGACTCCAAGCCTTCATTCCTCCCAGCCTGACTCACAGGAAGCCCCCTGCCTGCAAACAGAGCCATCCACAGTCAATTGTCCTGGCTGATGGGAGCCATCAAGATTCCAAACCACCGTTAATGGCTCACTCTTCGCATAATTACAATAGGCCCTCAGAGTTGTATTTCATATTTCTAGTTTCAGATACAAGAGTGATACATTTATGCAAAGAGGATGCCCACACTCGGTAGATTGTAAGCTTTGTATTGATACCTTACAAGAGACCTTTTGCATGAAGCATATTCCAGTTACATTATATTCCTGCTCATTAGCATATTTTCATATAATCATGGAGAGTGCAACATCCCAGCCAGACTCCTGGGGGAGGCCTGTGCTGTGCCCTTTGGGGCACTGTGCTCAGTGAGACAGGAGCCTGTTCAAGCCAAGGGGACACTTTATTACTCAGCTCAAGGGCTCCCAAGAGATCCTAGCTTGGTAGTGGAGACCAAGTTCAGGCTGACCAGCGCCAGGCCTCCCTCAAGCCAAGCTGTTGTAGGAACCATTCCTTTCCCTGTCCCTTTGTCTGCCTCAGGTCAGCGCTGTGTGTCTGGGGACACATCGACACTGCAATGAAAAACCCACCGCTGCGAGGCTGGGCCCGGGCCAATTGAGTTGGGCTCACAGGGCTAAAAATCACAGTGTAGGCGTTTGGGCCAACGCTGGAGCCTGGGCTCTGAAACCCCACAAGTGGGGAGGGCCCCAGAGCATAGACTCCAGCCCAAAACATCTACCCTGCAATTTTTAGCCCCACAGCTTCAATTGGCTGACCTGGGTCAGCTGGGGTTGAGCCATAGGTCTTTTCTTGCAGTGTAGACATAGGCTCTCCCCACAGCTCAGCTCTCCCCCAGCCACCTGGTTTTGTTCTCTGGACCCAGCCACGCTGTGCTCACCTGCCTCTGAACCAGGTGTCTGTCTTCGGGCACTGAGGGTCTGCTGCTCAGATATGTTGATTCCAGTCCAGAAAGTCCTAGCAACTCTGTCTCAGATCCCTGGGCAGCTCTCCCATGGCCTAGGGAGAAAATGAATTCTTTCCCTCAGTGGGTAGTGGTGCCAAGGTGCTAGGTGCAGAATGATGCAGACAGCTCATAAACACCTTCCAGAGCTTTGTCACACTAAGTAACAGCAGTGGGGTTAGCAGACAGGGCAGGGCATGTGACCATCTGCCCAGGCGGCCAGGAGCTGGGCCCTGTCTGGAGGGAGGGACAGGCTCATCATGTGAGGCCCCCAAGAACCTGCCCCGAGGGGACAGTCTGGCTGGTGACAGGGACCTATCCACGCCCATGCTCCAAAGGTGGGGAGAGTGTTTTCAAAGCACTAACATCCCCAGCTTCTGCCAGCCCCTCTTCTCCCTGCTCCCCCCACCCAATTGGCCCTGCCTGGGGGCAAAGGTGGGACAGCACTGGCAGAGATGCGGAGTGGGGGTGTTCATGGATCAGTTTGGGATGCAGGGGCAAGTCTCCTGGTGCTGGTCCTCTCTGCAGGAAGCAGTGAGGGTGAGCTGGGGCAGAGCTGGGGGCGGGGAGTGAACTCTGTCTGGGAGCAATGACGGGAGATGGGCTCCTGCTGGGGGCATGCTGCAGCCCAGCTGGGTCATGTTGCCAGGAACTGGGGCACAGCAGCAGATAGCTCTGCCAGAGCTTGGGCCTTGGGAGGGTCCTGTAGGATCACTAATCCCAGAGATGTGAGCAGGACCCCATCCCCACCATTGGGAGTCCTGTCCAGCAGTCCCCGCTGAGCGGGTCGGGGTGAGGCAGCAGGGTGCTGGGCTTTCCCAAGGCCTCTGTCCCAGGCCCATCATCTGACTGCCTCTCAGGATTCAGGGGGGCAGGGAACCAGGCACGAGGAGTTGGGAGGGCTGGCACTGGGGCGGGGAGTCCTGCAGGAGAAGGCCAGTTCCATGAGGACTCACCTACTGTGTCTCCTGCCTGGCTCGCTGGCAGCATGTGGCTGGCTGAGTGCTGAATCTCCTCTCCCAGACCGCTGGCTCTAGCGGGCGCTGTCTGTGGGAGTGGCTGGTGGCTTACCTGGGCTGTCTCTGTAGGTGTCCCAGTCCACCTCCTCCCTTGTGGACACAACCATCTCCAGCACCTCCCGGCCCCGCATGAAGAAGAAGCTCAAGATGTTGAACATTGCCAAAAAGTAAGTGGGTTCGCTCGCCCTCCATGGTGTGAGACAACTGGGGCTGGCCCAGCCCTGCCATGAAGGGTAGTGGAGGCATCCATGGTTCCAGCCCTGCTGCGGGAGTGAGTACTATGTCTCCCCCCGAAGCCATTAGCACTAACTCTGACCTCTCCTTGCTCTGCAAAGCAGCTGCACCCCATCCTGTACACCAGCCTCGAGAACCCACCCCCAGAGCAGTTGACCAGCACGGGACCAGCCTGCGGCATGGTGCTGCTCAGATCTCTGGGTGGGGCCCTTGGGCCTCAGGCCCCGGGCATGAGCAAGTGCCATGGCTCAGGAACAAGTCCTGCCTCGATGCATGATGCAGATTCTTTCCTGCCCTGGGTGTGTGGGGGGGAATCTGCCCCTGCAGGCAGCTCTCTGGTTGGCCCCATCTATCCCCTCTCCTGTCTGTCCCTGTGCCCAGGATCTTGCGCATCAAGAAGGAGCTGCCCATCCTGCAGCTGAAGGAGCCACCGCCTTCGGTGCTGGAAGCGGATCTGACTGAGTTTGACGTGGCCAACTCCCACTTGCCGTCTGAGGTGCTGTACATGCTGAAGAACGTCCGGTGAGTGCCCCCATGCACCAGGGCCCCGAGCCCAGACTCAGCTGCAGCCACGTTTCCCCCTCCCCGCAAGCAAGCTTGAGCTAGGGTGGGCACCTCTGAGGTTCGAAATCCAGGAGAGCTGGGATGATCCTGAGCCCATGACCTGGCCAGCTGGCTGTGTGCATTGGAGCACTTTGTCCAACTGATTTCCCGGCATGGTCCTGGGAAAACCTGGACAGGAGGCCTGGACGTAGCGTGAGCCTGTCAGATCATCTAGAAAGATTGAGACCCACTGGACTTCATTTGCGGATCCCTCTGGAAATTTTGAATGGAGGTGCGGACACCTTGGGAAATCTGTCTGTACATACAGCTGAATTCTGTTCAGTCTATTTTTAACCTGTCCTTTGTGGACCCCTTAGGCATAGTGTGTGGACCCCAGGGGTCTGCGGACCACAGATTGAGAACCACTGGTCTAAGCTGTGCAGGCTCCAGCCCAGGCAGACCATAGGTGGGAGAGTTGCCAAGAATGCTCTGGAGCAGCAGGAATGGTGGCCCTGGTTCTCCAGTAGGGAGCACTCTTCCCTCTTGGCTGTTACAGAGCTAGTGCTCCCCAGGGTAGGGCAGCTGGAGTCAGACTGTCAGGTGAGAGCAAATGCCCTTGTGGGCTCGTGGTGGGGACTCAGCATAGCGTTAGTCCTGGCTGAATCCTGGCAGTGTTGCTGTGGGGCTATTGCATCAGACAGTCTCTTCCCCAGAAGTGGCTGTGTTTGGGGTCAGGGAGAGATCTCTGTCCCTAGGGGTGACAGCTTGTGGGCACTGGGATCCTGGAGGAGGGTAGTGTCACTGGAGGCTTGACCATCTGGGGCAGCTCCCACTCCCCCATGCATTGAGATGGGGGGTGGGAGGATGACTGACCGAGCCCACCTAGCCAGCTGGGCTCTGGGCAGGTGCTCTGGCCCATGTGATGCAGGAGCTTGGGCTGGGCCCCAAGGGCCCCTCATGACATGAGCCCCAAGTCACTGCCATGAGTTGCTGAAGGCTTTGCTCCCCATTCTGCCCACCATGACCCACCCTTCCTTGCAGGGTGCTGGGCCATTTTGAGAAGCCACTCTTCCTGGAGCTCTGTAAGCACATGATCTTCCAGCAGTTCCAACAGGGCGAGTACGTCTTCCGGCCCGGCCAGCCCGACACCAGCATCTACGTGGTGCAGGATGGCAAGCTGGAGCTCTTCCTGACCCAGCAGGTGAGGGGGGCATGTCCCAGCCCACCCTGCCGTGTCCATCTGCTGGAGGCACCTGCCTGCTCAGCAGCCACCAGCAACCCCTCCTGCCCCAAGCCAGCTGGGGAGGCTGGTTGTGGCCCCAGTGCTCTGCACCCCTTGGCTGGGTAGTTCCCTGCACCTGGGGACACCTTGGGGCAGAGGGGCATACGGGACACAATGGCTGAGGCCAGCTGCCTTCGGGATCACCGTGGCTGTAGGCATGGAGGCTCCCCAGGGGCAGCTTCCCTTCCAGGGAGGGGCTCATGGAGCAGGCCTCCACAGAATCTGGTGCCAAGCGAGTTTTGATGGCAGGGATGACTAGGGTGGGTGATGGGGTCCCCTAAGGAGGGCGTTGCTGTGTTGCAGGACGGGAAGGAGACCCTGGTGAAGGAAGTGTTCCCTGGGGACAGCGTGCACAGCCTGCTCAGCATTCTTGATGTCATCACGGTACCAGCCCTGTCCCTCCAACTCCTGTTGACCAGTTGGCCCCATCCCATCCATCCCACTCCCCTGCCCCTCTGCTGCTGGAGTGAACAGTTCAGCTCACTGAGTGATTGGCAGCCATCGGCTCCCCCCAGTTCTGCTCATGCCCCTCAATTCCAACCCGGAACCCCCTGCTCTCTTAACCCTGGGTCCTAACGAAAGGCTAAATCTGGGTAGGCCCTTTGGGATGTGTGCACTGACCCCCGCCCCCCCCATGATGGGTTTGCAGCCTGGGTCCCAGGTGGTGACATACCCTGCCCCATGCTTGCCACCTTGCCCCACATGAAGTCTAGAGGAGATTAATCATTCCTCCACAGGGCCTGGGTCTTGGCCTTGGCTGGCTGCTGGGCTCGGGTGAATGTGGCTGTAGGCTGCTCTCTGGACCTGGCCTGAAGCCATGGGGTAGCCCCCCAGATCCCAAGCTGTCCTTGCCAGTGCCCTACACTGGAAGACTGCTCTACCTGAAGGAGGAGGCCGAGACACCCCAGCCTTGGTGCAGGGACCTATGGGCATCCGGTTCTCACACAGGGGCACCAGCGGCCATACCGGACAGTGTCTGCGCGAGCGGGCGAGGACTCCACAGTGCTGCGGCTGCCGGTTGAGGCCTTCTCTGCGGTCTTCGAGAAGTACCCCGAGAGCCTGGTGCGGGTGGTGCAGGTAAGTGCGGCCTTGCCCCCCATCCCACGTGCTGACGCCCTCCCCTCCTCTGCATTGTGCCCCATGCTCAGACTCTCCCCTTTGCTTCCAGATCATCATGGTGCGTTTGCAGCGGGTCACCTTCCTGGCCCTGCACAACTACCTGGGGCTGACCAATGAACTCTTCAGCCATGTGAGTGATGGGCCCTGCCCTGAAGCTCCTCCTATGAGAGTGGTGGGTCCTGCACCAGAACCTTCGTCCTTCCCATCCCTGGTTCCTCCTGCCCATGGCAGTTTGGGCCAGACTTGGGCCAGTGTCCAAACCCTGGTCCCACTAGTGGGTCTGGAGGCCGGCACCCGGCTGGGTAGGGGACAGGAAGAGCTAGAACCTCCCGAGCAAAGTCCCTGTGTCTGCAAGGGGGGGATCCCGGTGCAGCAGGGATGGAGCAGAGCTTGACAGGGTACCCCCTGCTTGCAGCAAGTCACAGTGAGAGGCCTTAACACCCGGCCTAGCGGCTCTGGTGGGGTGGAGAATCCTGTGCCCAAGCAACCCCTCCCCCTGGCACAGACCTGCTCTGCCCCCCAGACTTGGCTGCTGGAGCAGCGTTTCCTGCCTTGCTGGGTGGAGCTCCTGGCTCAGGGTGGAGCCAAGGCCTCTGGGAACAGCCAGGTCCATCCTCTGATGTCTGAGGAACCAGCCCAGCATTCAGATGGGTCACTGGGCTGGCACTGTGACCCCCTACGCCCCAGCTGCCAGGGAGTCAGCAGCCCAAGAGCAAACTTTGCGGGGCTATCGTGTGGCTGCAGCACTTGGCGCTCTGGGCTCTGCGCTCTCCTTGCCTACAGTGGCACATCTGGCCCCTCCCACGTTTCGCAGCTCCATAGACACGGGTCTCCCCCACACAAGCCACGCGGCTGCTGGCGTGGAGCGTGTTCTCTCCTGGGCCATCAGCCAAGTGAGGGGCAGCCAAGCCGTACCTGTGCCCCTCCCCATCCGTGTCCTGCCCACTCTGCCACAGCTCTGCTCTGGGGTGGGGGCAGGACTCGCTGGGGGAGGTGTTGCCCCCTGTGTGATGGGGGAGGTCAGACAAGATGCTCTGAATGGCTCCTATTGGCCTTGAGTGGTGGGTGTGGCTGGTCCATGGGCTGGCATTGCCCAGCCTGGCCTGGTGTTGATGCCAGCTGTGTCTGTGGCAGGAGATGCAGCCCCTGCGGCTCTTCCCCCAGCCCAGCCAGGCCTCACGCACCAGCCCTGTCAGACACAACAAGCGCGTCATCAGCATCTCGTCCATCGACGACCATAAGGAGAGCTCTGGGAGGCAGCCAGATGCCAGCGCCAAGGACCTGGGTAAGGGTTGCCCTGGCTCAGAGAGGGGAACGCAGCAGCTGTGCTCCCCCTCAGAGCAACTGAGATGGGCATGGACCGGACGGGGTGAAAGAAGTCAAGAGTGCAGAAGAGCTCAGTACGGGGTGCTGTGCTGCAGGGATCGGGGTGGAGGCCCTGGCACTCCCCTTGCATTGAACTGGTCCACACCTGCCATATGCCATGACAGCTGTGGAGTGGCTCTCGTCGCCAATCCTGCCCCTGGAGGTGGCCTGGCTACAGGGTCCGACTCAGGGCAGGGGAGGCTCTGGACTCCGTGTGCTCGCTGTGCCAGTGTAACGGGATGTGTGTGTCAACCTCACAGCTGATCAGCTCAAGCTGGGGTCCCTGGAGCCCTCTGCAGTGCCACTGCTGAGCCGCTGCATCTCCATGCCAGTCGATATCTCAGGTAAGTGGAACTATCCCAGGATGGGACCAGGTTGGGGATGGGACCCATGGGATCCTGAGGCAGCAGGCGATGGTGGGGAAACTTCTGGCAACCGCCCTGCCCGGCTGCAGGGTGGGGTTGCTGCCTGGCCAGTGGGGATGGTGGTTGCTGCCCCAAGTGAGCTGGGGAGGGGTTAGACTGCTGGAAGCAGGCTCAAGGCACTCGTGGGTTTGGAACCAACTGGGAAGAGCCCAGAGGCCACAGGTGCCAAGGGACCAGGGGGCAGGCGGAAGGTATGAGATGTGCAGCCAGGACGTGGGCGTCCTAGGGAATGACAGTGAAGGAAAGTCAAGGGGCTAAGCTGACTAAGGCGCTGAGCAGCCTGGCCTTTGCAGAGATCTCTGTGGTGCTGGCTGTGTTGGGCACCCGGCGGGGAGGGGCGGGCATCGTGGCTCTGCAGTGAGCGCTGCCCCTGGCTTCTCTCCTGCACAGGCCTCCAGAAGGGTCCCCGCTCAGACTTCGACATGGCCTATGAGCGTGGCAGGATCTCGGTGTCCCTGCAGGAAGAGAGCACTGGCACCATGGCCTCCTTCTCCAGGGTAGGTCCCCCGCACACACCTCTCCGACTGGGCCAGCTCTTGGTGCCCTCCAACCAGCTGCAGAGCTGGGGCTGCTCCCTCCCAAGGCGCAAGGTGCCCAGCAGGGCCTGGTGTGGGGCAGAGGCTCCTCACAACGGGGTGTGAAGGCGCACTGCCCGCTGGGGGGTGGGGTCTGCCTGTGCTCCGTCACACTCCCTTGTCCAGGACAGCAGAGCTGGCCGTCAGGGAGCAGGTGGGCAATTCTTTGGGTAGCAGAAACAGCCTGGGGGCTGCCTCCAAGGGCAGCTTCACTTGGGGATACCCGCATAGAAGTGTGGGGGTTTGGCAGCCGGGCACAGAGTTGGAGGGGCGGGGGGGGGGGAAGAAGGGGAGTTGGCAGCTGGCAAAGGCCCAGGCAGAACTGAGTCACTGCAAAGGATGGGGAGGTACCCTCTGGGGTCTGGGCAGTGGCAGGGGACGGGGGCAGAGCCAGAGGCTGTGGCAGGGCAACCCTGCCACGCTTTGAGTGACCACCCCCGTCTCTGCAGTCTGCCTCCCAGGAGCCCAAGGAGCGCAGGTCAGTGATGGTGGAGGAGCAGCCACCTGGTACTTACCACTACAACTACTGCGAGGATGACTCGGCAGGCGGCGCCTGCCCCTTTGGGCCTTACCAGGGCCGCCAGACCAGTGCCATCTTCGAGGCTGCCAAGCAGGAGCTGGTGAAGCTCATGAAGATTGAGGTGAAGGGGCAGGGAGGGGCACAGCCACAGGGGGGCAAAGCAGGGTGGACTCCCAGGGTCTGGTGAGCGCAGGGCAGAGTGGTTCCCTGGGGTCTGCCTGGGAGATGAGGGGGCAGGGCTGGGTGGTTCCCCCAGGCAGGGTGAGTCCCCGGGCTGTGCCTGGGGGATGGGGGGGAAGGGCCGGGTGAGTCCCCGGGCTGTGCCTGGGGGATGGGGGGGAAGGGCCGGGTGAGTCCCTGGGCTGTGCCTGGGGGATGGGGGGGAAGGGCCGGGTGAGTCCCTGGGGGATGTGGGGGAAGGGCCGGGTGAGTCCCCGGGCTGTGCCTGGGAGCTCCAGCTGCCCTTAGGGAGCCTGGGGTTATTCTGGCTCTGGTGGCCATACCTGCCTCATGCCATTGGTTCTCCCTCTTCCAGAGCCATAGGTCCGCCAGATTGTGGCCAGTCCTGCTCTTGGCTGCATAGCCACTGCCTCCCAGCTTGGCCCTGGGCAGCTCCTGTGCATAGGCTCTGTGGAAGAGCTGGGCTGGGATGTTTGGCGCCTGGATTCTCAGTCCTTGCGGGAGGAGGGGTGGCCCAGGTTGGGATGGACAGCTGGGCTTTCAGGTGGGGAGGGCTGAGCTGCCCTGTCTATGCTTGGAGGGGCTGGCCAATCCATCAGGCCAGCACAGGGGCAGGAAAGGACTGGAGGGGAGGCCCCAGCATGGAGGGCAGCTCTGAGCAGCCCCCAGTTGGTGCGGCAGAGCTCAGCACTGCTAGGGCCCTGCCTGCCAGCCCCTCCGCCCCCATTGCTGGGTGCTCTGCCTGGTCCCTCACTGCTGCTCTCCCCACAGGACCCCTCCCTTCTCAACAACCGGGTGCTGCTGCACCATGCCAAGGCCGGGACAGTCATCGCCCGCCAGGGGGACCAGGTAGGTGCCAGGGGGGTGCCAGTGCCCAGCAGCCACGGGGTGAAATTGGAAGCAGGTGCTCTGAGCTGGTGCTGCTGTTGTCTCTTGGCAGATGAGGCCTGGTCCCCTCTGCGCTGTGGCAGCCCCAGTGTGGAGTGGGCAGGACATGCTGCCTGCTAGGGAGGGGGCACCTCACCCACTCTGCATTGGTGCTGTTGGCTGTGTGAGGAGCAGGGCAATGGGGCTGCCAAGCTGCGTGGAGTGGCTCACGAAGATGTGTGCCAACCTCAGGGCAGACTTACAAACCAGGGCACAAACCCCAACTGGCTATGTGCTCTGTAAAGATTTCACCAAGTAACAAGTGTGAACTCCTAAAGCACTATAACAGCCTTTCCATAGAATCACAGACAGTCCCGTGTAGCATCTGGATTTAGCTTGCCACCCAGGCAAGCCGGCCTTTGTGATAGATGAGCCCTTACACCAAGAATCACAGCAGTATTCAGGTTTCAGAGTAGCAGCTGTGTTAGTCTGTATTCGCAAAAAGAAAAGGAGGACTTGTGGCACCTTAGATACTAACAAATGTATTTGAGCATAAGCTTTCGTGAGCTACCGCTCACTTCATTGGATGCATTCAGTGGAAAATACAGTGGGGAGATTTATATACATAGAGAACATGAAACAATGGGTGTTACCATACACACTGTAACGAGAGTGATCACTTAAGGTAAGCTATTAGCAGCAGGAGAGCGGGGGGGGGGAGGGGGAACCTTTTGTAGTGATAATCAAGGTGGGCCATTCAGTCTCTTTGGTCACTCGATTACAGTCCTAAAAGTTGCAATTCTTCAACAAAAAAAACTTCTTCAAAAACAGACTCCAGCGAGAGACTGCTGAATTGGAATTAGTTTGCAAACTGGATACAATTAACTTAGGCTTGAATAAAGACTGGGAGTGGATGGGTCATTACACAAAGTAAAACTGTTTCCCCATGTTTAACACCCCCCCGCCCCCTTCCTCAGATGTTCTTGTCAACTGCTGGAAATGGCCGACCTTGATTATCACTACAAAAGGTCCCCCCCCGCCCCCGCTCTCCTGCTGGTGATGGCTTGTCTTAAGTGATCACTCTCCTTACAGTGTGTATGATAAACCCATTGTTTCATGTTCTCTGTGTGTGTGTATATAAATCTCTCCTCTGTTTTTTTTCCACCAAATGCATCCGATGAAGTGAGCTGTAGCTCACGAAAGCTTATGCTCTAACAAATTTGTTAGTCTCTAAGGTGCCACAAGTACTCCTTTTCTTTCTCCTTACAGTGTGTATGGTAACACCCATTGTTTCATGTTCTCTATGTATATGAAACTCCTCACTGTGTGTTTTCCACTGAATGCATCCGATGAAGTGAGCTGTAGCTCACGAAAGCTTATGCTCAAATAAATTTGTTAGTCTTTAAGGAGCCACAAGTCCTCCTTTTCTTTTAGCAGTATTCAGGTTACTCCTGGACCCAACGGATTAGTCACTTACCCCCGGTCAATTGTACCTCAGATCTCAAACCACAGACAATGCTTGTAGCCAATCCTGTAATAGTAACTAAAGATTTATTAACTAGGGAAAAGAAATGAGAGTTATTCACTAGGTGAAAGCGGATAACAGGTGCACACCAATGAGGTACAGTCAGGTTCCAAAAGGCAATAGAAGCTGCTGTAATGTGAAATCTCTATACCAGGGTTCTCACACTGGGAGCCGTGAACCCTGAAGGGGTTGCAAGCTTATTACCTGGGGGGGCGGGGGGGGATTGCAAGCTGTCAGCTTCCACCAGCATTTATAATAGTTTTAAATATAAAAATGTTTTTCATTTATAAGGGGGGTTGCACTTATAGGCTTGCTGTGTGAAAGGGGTCACTAATATAAAAGTTTGAGAACCACTGCTCTATACGACCTTTAGGGCTAACCCAAGCTAAGCTGCTTGTGGATCCCTTGCTTATGCTTAGAAATCTTGCCTTCCCTGAATGCCAACCCCTGTATGCAGATCTTTCTGGTCAGGCATTATTTCATTCCCCCAGAATTCAAACTGATGTAACGAGTGTCAGTCGGTGCTTGGCTCCCCTTCATGGGTGTGTCCAGGGGCGGGGGGGCATGGAATCAAGGAAGTTGAGTTGCACAATAAGAGGTATACAATGCAAACGCTTGATGTAACTTTATACCATGGGCTCCAGTGATGTGGTAAGTGAGATCAGCATCCGACAAGTATTTCAGCATTTCTAAACACCAAACACAATCTCATCAACTTCACATCTATTCTAACTGTGCGAACAGACCGGTGAGCCAGCCTGGTTCCCGGCTCTGCATTTGTCAGTGTTCAGTGAGGCCTGGGGGCCTTGGCATGAGTTGGCACCTGGTCTGCCAGTGTCACAGGGTTTTGCTGCTTTCTCAGCCTCTCACGCTGAGTCCCTCCTTGTGGAGGTCAATGGCACTGTGACCATACGTGCTGACTTCTGCTGGCACCGATGGGTGCTGCCCCCCTCTGCACCTGGCCCCGCCCTGACTCCACCCCCTCCCTGCCCCATTCCAACCCCTTCCCCAAATCCCCTGCCAACCCCCACCTCTTCCCCTGAGTGCACCACGTTCCCACTCCTCCCCCTCCCTCCTGGAGCTTGTTACACTGCAAAACAGCTGTTTTGCGGCAGCGAGCACTGGGAGGTAGGCAGAGGAGCGGGGATGCAACACGCTCGGGGAGGAGGCGGAGGTGAGGTGGGGCAGGGAGGGAAGCTCTGTCCTCTCCCCATGGGACGTGAAAGTCTTCCCTGCAGCTCCTACCAAATGGATCCAGGGGCTGCTGCCCCCAAGTGTCCTGTCCCGAGACCCCATCCCTTTCCTTTGCGCTTTGTTAGCCCATTACAGCGCCCTCACCAGGGGTTCCCTGTGCGCGACTCCTCCCCCTCAAAGGGCTGCATGCCTATTGGGCAGGTGGGATGGCAGCCCCCCCCTTCCCTCTCCCATGAGTGCTGGGATTTAGGCCTAGGAAGCATTAAACCCCTGCACAGCCGGAATGGGGAGGGGTTGGTTTTCATGGAGCTGGGGGAATTTATGCTGGACTGTGGCTCTGCCAAGGCTAGTGGGGTGCTCCAGAGAGTTCAGGCTCAGCCGGAGCTGTAGGCTGTCCCCCATGTCTCTTGGCAGCCTATCTGTGGGTGTGCAACTTGGGGGCAGGCCTGCCCCTTACCCTGGGGCTGGGGCTGACGTTCCTCTCTCTCCTCCACTCCACCCCCCAACAGGACGTCAGCCTTCACTTCGTGCTGTGGGGCTTCCTACACGTCTACCAGCGCATGATCGACAAGGCGGAGGATGTGTGCCTCTTCCTGACGCAGCCCGGCGAGATGGTGGGCCAGCTGGCGGTGCTGACCGGGGAGCCCCTCATCTTCACAATCAAGGCCAACCGTGACTGCACCTTCCTCAGGATCTCCAAGTCGGACTTCTACGAGTTGGTGTCCCCCTTCCCCTTCTCATCCTGTGGGCAGGCTCTGCCCACCCCACATCCATCTAGACTGGTGGCCCTGCCCTGGGCCAGATTGGGGCCAGTGCTCCCTAGAGGGGAAAGGCACTGTGTCCCATTCCCCACCCCATAAACCAGCCAGTCCCCTGCCCTGGGTTGGATTGGAGCTGCTGCCCCCTACAGGGGAAAGGCCCCATGTCCCAATCCTCCAATTGTGCACCTGTTCCATGGGCCTGGATTCTCCTGCCCTGGGCTGTGATCTGTCCTAGCGCCATGTTTTCTTGTCTGGCTCTGTTCCAGAGGAGGTGGGGTGACTCAGGGATGGGGCAGCTGCAGTCAGCAGCACACTGGCAGCAACGGTGCCACCTGTGCACTGACGAGCTACCTGTTCTCTCCCCAGGATCATGCGGGAACAGCCCAGTGTGGTGCTCAGTGTTGCCCATACTGTGGCCGCCCGCATGTCCCCATTCGTGCGCCAGATGGACTTTGCCATTGACTGGATGGCAGTGGAGGCCGGACGGGCCTTGTACAGGTGAGTGAGGCCTGTGCTAGGGGGGTGCTGGGAGACCCTGGCTGGGGAACCCCAGCTTCTCCTCCTAGCCCAGGGCACAGCTGGGACCAACTCTCCCTGCTGTGTTTAACCCCTTCCGCGCCAGGGTAATGGGCATCCGTTACTCTCAGCCTCGTCCATGCCCTTCCTGCAGCAAAAATGACTCTGGCATCCCAGCGCCCTGAGCAGGCACTGTCCAGGCCAGCAGCCAAGCTGTTTCCAGAGGGGCCAGGCGAGACCTGCCCAGGTGCCTGTGACCCCTCCATGAGACTCAGGTTTTCACCTGGGCTGACCTGACTTCAACCCCTTCCTGGCTGCAGGTGTTGGATTGGGAGCACCCCTGGTGCTCTGGGGATGGGGGCATCCCAGCCCAGGGTGGGTGCCAGCTGGGGCTCTCAGACTTGCTGCTCATTGCATGTGCTCTTCCTGGGGCAAACACCAGCTCAGCATCCAGACTCACCACTCATTGCATGCGCTCTCCCAGCCCAGCCTGTAGGGGGTGCTCTCCCTGGGGCAGGCACTGGCTCAGCTGGCTGATTCCCCACTTGCTGCGTGTGCTCTCCAGGCAGGGCGACAAGTCGGACTGCACCTACATCGTGCTGAATGGGCGCCTGCGCTCGGTCATCCAGAAAGGCAGCGGCAAGAAGGAGCTGGTCGGGGAGTACGGTCGTGGGGACCTCATTGGAGTGGTGAGCTTCCTCCCAGGGCACTGCTGGGGTGGGGGTGTCCCCACCTGACCAGACCCTATCACTACTTTGCACTCTCCCACCAAGGGAATGGGGCCAGTCTCTGCAGACAGCGCTGGGGTGCTGGGTGGGGTGGAGTGGATAGGTGGGGCCCCCTTAGGCTTGTTCTGGTGATGAGCGGCTGCAAGTGCTCAGGCCAGGCTGCTCCAAGGTTGCAGCCATGGGGTACAGTGTCCATTCCCTGCTTCTCCAGACCCTCCTGGCTTGGGTGTTAGGCAGATCATCACCCTCTGCTGCTAGCAAGTGGCACTCCATCTCCAGCCAGAGACTGTCCCTTATGCTCTCACACTGCTGGCTGCTCGTGGGACATGGCTTGGCCGAGTATTGGAGACTGGCAGAGGAGTCTCCTGGCTAGAGTGAGCGGGGTGGGGCTGGGCTTTTGGACTCCTGTGGTTCTCTTCCCAGCTTGGGGATGGCTAGAGAGCCAAGACGCCTGGGTTCTGTACCTCTCCGGGGCCTCTCCCTGTGATGCCAGGCAGCCCTTGGCTGGGAGGGCAAAGGACTCCCCTCCCCGGTCTGTAATGTGGCCTGTGTGCTCTTCTCTAGGTGGAAGCCCTGACCCGGCAGCCCCGAGCCACCACTGTCCATGCTGTGAGAGACACAGAACTGGCCAAGCTGCCTGAGGGCACCCTGAACAACATTAAGCGCAGATACCCACAGGTACCAGGGCAGGGTGGGTGCCATCCCTCTCTGCAGGAAACAGCCCCTCCCAGTGCCTCAGCTGGCCACAGCACTGTGGGTGCTGCTGTCCAGGCAAGGGCAGGCTGGGCTGGGGGCAAGTTGTGGTGAAGCAGGAGCTCTGTGCTCTTGTGGAGAAAGCTGCTCAAGAGCTAGGCCTGAGAATCACACCACCGCCACGAGGAGGCAGGTCTATATGACTGGGGTCTCCCCTACTAAGGAGGACAGACAGGCCTGTCACCAGAGCTGATCTGGAGCACAGAGGGGTGAGCTGTCTGCCAGGAGCTAAGATTCAGGATGTGGATCTGAGGCTGAAGAGGATTCTAATAGGAGCAGGAAAGAATCCACTGATTGTCCCTCATGTGAGAACAAATGACACTAGATTCTCGCATCAAGGGAGACTGTGCCAGGCTGGGGAAGATGCTTAAGGAAATGGAGGCTCCGGTGATCTTCAGTGGGATCCTCCCCTCCCTAGAGGAGGAGAGCGAAGGCAAGACAAGATTAGGATGATCAATAGATGACTCAGGCAGTGGTGCTAGGAGGAGGGCTTTGGGATGTTTGACTGCTGGGAGGCATTCATGAACAGAGGACTATTCTCATGGGATGGACCGAAACCTGAGTAGGGAGGGAAATAGCCTTTTGGGATGGAGTTGGTGCAACTGGTTAAAAGAGCTTTAAACCAGGAACTCGCAGGAGAGGTTGGGAGATGCTCATGTAATCTCCATGTCTGATTCTAATATTGACTTGGAGGAAAATCAAGAAAGAGAGGACACAGCAATGGAGAAGGGACCAGCAGTGGGTTGGAGAATGCACATTTAGAGGAAGGACAGTGCCGATACCATTTAGGAAGGCGATACTGGAAGCAGAATGACTGTACCCAATTGGGCAAGGAATGTGGGTGAAGCCAAGCAGCAACAATTAAGATGCCTGTACACCAATGCAAGGAAGCTGGGTAACAAAATGGAGGAACTAGAGCTACTGGTGCAGGAAGTGAAACCAGACACTGTAGGGATAACAGAAACCTGGTGGAATAGGCATGACTGGAGTACAGGGATTGAAGGGTATGTGCCGTTCAGGAAAGACAGAAACAAAGGCAAAGGTGGAGGAGTAGCACTGTGTGTTAATGATGAGGTAGACTGTAAAGAAATTAGAAGTGATGGATGGATAAGATCAAGTCTGTTTGGGCCAAAATCATTCTGGGGAAGAAGCTTCCAGAGGATCCCCTGGGACAGTGCTTGGGATGTGCTACAGACTCCCAGGATCCAATCTGGATAAAGACCTCTTTAATGTTTTTGATTAAATAAATACTACTGGGAATTGTGTGATTATGGGAGACTTTTTAATTTTCCAGAGATAAATTGGAGGACTAGTGCTACTAATAACAGCAGGGCCCAGGTTTTCCTGGATGTGATAGCTGACAGATTTCTTCACCAAACAGTCCCTGAACCTACACAACGTGATGTCATTTTAGATTTGGTATTGGTGAGCAGTGAGGCCCTCGTAGAAGAGCTGGTTGCAGGAGACAACTTTGGTTTGAGTGATCATGAGCTAATTCAGTTTAAACTACATGGAAGGATAAACAAAAATTGATCCGCACTGAGGGGCCTTGATTTCAAAAGGGCAAACTTTAAATAATGAAGGGAATTGGGGACGTGGGCTGGACTGCAGAACCCCAAGGATCTGAATGTGGAGGAGGCCTGGAATTACTTTGTCAGAGTTAAGAAGCTCTCTGAAGCCTGCATCCCAGGCAACAGGGCTATCCCTAGGCATACACGGCTGCGTAGGGCATCGTACGCGGCAACACCAGCCCCGGTGACTAGCCTATCCCTCGGCTGCCCCCTCCCCCCAACTGCAAGGGGCAGGGCCATCCCTAGGGAGGTGTGGGGCCCTGGACAACTCCCTCCCCCCGACCTATTACCTTTTCCCCCCTGCTCCAACCCCGGCCCGCCCCCATTCCCCCAGCAACCCCACACTCACTGGCAGCAGTGGGAAACGGAGCAACCTGGCCCCAGCCCGCTCCATTCCGCCAGCTCCCAGCTGTGTCGCTCTGCTTTCTGCCGCCGGTAAGGGCAGAAAGGTTGCCCCCGCACTCGCCGGCGACGGGAAGTGGAGCAATGCGGCCCCAGTCATGTCGCTCGAGACGGAGGGGAAGGTCCCCCTTGCACTTACCGGTGGCGGGAAGCGGAGTGCCGCAGCTGGGAGCTGGCAGAATGGAGCTGGCTTGGGCCGGGCTGCTCCACTTCCCACTACTGCCGATGAGTGGGGGGGGATCCCTTCCCCCAAGCCCCAACCCCCGAGTGACATGGCTGGGACAGGGGCGAGGGAAGCAGAGCGGGCTTCTCCTGGCCCCCCACTAATCTCCTGGGCCTGTGGGGCCCCCAAAAGTGCCCCCCCACAGCTCCTGCCTCCCAGACCCTGGGGGAGGAAAGGCCTGGGGCCCCACACAGCCCCTCCGTGGGGGGGCTGTGTAGGGCACCCAAATGGCTAGGGACGGTCCTGCCAGGCAAGGGGAACAATTTTGTGAGGAAGGGTTGTAGACCACGCTGGATGAACAAGCATCTCAAACAGGTGATTAAGAGAAAACAGAAAGCCTATAAAGAATGGATGATGGGAAGGAACAGCGAGGAAAGCGACCTCTGGGGGGTCAGAAAGTATAGGGGAGAAGTGAGAACTGCCGAAAGCCAAGCACAATTGGACCTTGCAAAGGAAATTAAAGCCAACAGCTAAAGGTTCTTTAGGCATATAAATAAGAAGAAAACAAGGAGAAGTGGAGCTGCTAAACATTGTGGATGGGGCAGAGATTAAAGATTACCTGGGCATGGCCCTGGCTCAACCCCAACTTCTAAACAAATACTTTGCCTTGGGTTATAATAAGGGTAATGAGTAGCTTAGGGGTAGCAGCAGTGTGAATAATGGGAATGAAGATATGGAATTAGAAATTACCACATCTGAGGTAGAAGTGAAACTCAAACAGTTTAAGGGGGGAGTGGGGAGGCAGATAATCTCCATCCAAGAATATTAAAGGAACCGGTACATGAAATTGCAAGCCCTAATAGCAAGAATTTTTAATGAATCTGTAAACTCTGAGATTGTCTGATTGGAGAATTGCTAATATAGTTTCTATTTTTAAGAAAGGAAAAAAGTGATACTGCAAACTACAGGCCTGTTTGACCTCAATTGTATGCAAGGTCTTGGAACAAATTTTGAAAGAGAAAGTAGTTAAGGACATAGAGGTTAATGGTAATTGGGATAAAATGGAAAATGGTTTTACAAAAGGTAGATCTTGCCAGACCAACCTGATCTCCTTCTCTGAGAAGATAACTGCTTTTTTTTTTTTAGACAAAGGAAATGCAGTAGATCTAATCTACCTGGATTTCAATAAGGCATTTGATGCAGTTCCGCATAGGAAATTAATTGTTAAAATGAGAACTGAAAGGTGGATAAGGAACTGGTTAAAGGGGAGACTACAACCGATCACACTGAAAGGTGAACAGTCAGGCTGGAGGGAGGTTATAATGGAGTTCCTCAGCGATCGGTCTTGGGACCAATCTTATTTAACATTTTAATTAATGACCTTGCTACAAAAAGTGAGAGTGTGCTAATAAAATTTGCAGATGATGCAAAGTTGGGAGATATTGCCAATACAGAGCAGGACTGGAATATCACACAAGAAGAGCTGGATAACCTTGAAAGCAGGAGTATTAGGAGTGGGATAAAAAAACAATGAGGAGTCCTTGTGGCACCTTAGAGAGTAACAAATTTATTTGAGAATAAGCTTTCATGGGCTAGAACCCACTTCATCAGATGCATGGAGCGAAAAACACAGTAGCAGGTGTATACACAGTACATGAGAGGATGGGAGTTGCCCTACCAAGTTGGGGGTCAGTGCTAACGAGACAATTCAATTAATAGTAGAATACCAAGGGAGGAAAAATCAGTTTTGTAGTGGTAATGAGAGTGGCCAATTTCAAACAGTTGAAAAGAAGGTGTGAGTAACAGTAGGGAGAAATTAGTATGGGGAAATTAGTTTTTGTAATAACTATCCACTCCCAGTCTTTATTCAGGCCTAATTTGATGGTGTCCAGTTTGCAAATTAATTCCAGTTCTGCAGTTTCTCGTTGGAGTCTGTTTTTGAAGTCTTTTTGTTGAAGAATTGCCACTTTTAAGTCTGTTGTTGAGTGACCAGGGAGATTGAAGTGTTCTCCTACTGGTTTTTGAATGTTACGATTCCTGATGTCAGATTTGTGTCCATTTATTCTTTTGGTAGAGATTGTCCGGTTTGGCCAATGTACATTGCAGAGGGGTATTGCTGGCACATGGTGGCATATATCACATTGGCAGATGTGCAGGTGAACGAGCCGCTGATGGTGTGGCTGATGTGATTAAGTCCTATGGTGGTGTCCCTCAAATAGCTATACGGATAGAGCTGGCACCGGGGTTTGTTGCAGGGTTTGGTTCCTGGGTTAGTGTTTTTGTTGTGTGGTGTGCAGTTGCTGGTGAGTGTTTGTTTGCTTCAGGTTGGGGGGCTGTCTGTAAGCAAGGACTGGCCTGTTTCCCAAGGTCTATGAGAGTGAGGGATCGTCCTTCAGGATAGGTTGTAGATCCTTGATGATGCGCTGGAGAGGTTTTTAGCTGGGGGCTGTAAGTGATGGCTAGTGGCGTTGTGTTACTTTCTTTGTTCGGCCTGTCCTGTAGTAGGTGACTTCTGGGTACCCTTCTGGCACTGTCAATCTGTTTCTTCACTTCTCCAGGTGGGTATTGTATTGTAGCTTTAAGAAAGCTTGATAAAGATTCTGTAGGTGTTTGTTTCTGTCTGAGAGATTGGAGCAAATGCGCTTGTATCTTAGAGTTTGGCTGTAGACAATGGATTGTGTGATGTGGTCTGGATGAAAGTTGGAGGCATGTAGGTAAGTATAGCGGTCAGTAGGTTTCCGGTATAGGGTGGTGGTTATGTGACCATCGCTTATTAGCACTGTAATGTCTGGGAAGTGGATCTCTTGTATGGACTGGTCCAGGCTGAGGTTGATGGTGGGATGGAAATTGTTGAAATCCAGGTGGAATTCCTCAAAGGCCTCCTTCCCATGGGTCCAGATGATGAAGATGTCATCAATGTAGATGTGCAATGTGCAAGTAGAGTAGGGGTGTTAGGAGACAAGAGCTGAGGAAGTGTTGTTCTAAGTCCGCCATAAAAATGTTGGCGTACTGTGGTGCCATGCAGGTACCCATAGCAGTCCCGCTGACTTGAAGGTATAAATTGTCCCCAAATGTGAAATAGTTGGGGGTGAGGACAAAGTCACAAAGTTCAGCCACCAGGTTTGCCGTGACATTATCGGGGATACTATTCGTGACGGCTTATTGTCTGTCTTTGTGTGGAATGTTGGTGTAGAGAGCTTCTACGTCCATAGTGGCTAGCATGGTGTTTCTGGATTGTAGTTTCCTCAGGAAGTCAATGGTATCTCAAAGACAGCTGGGAGTACTGGTAGCGTAGGGCCTGAGGTGGGATGAAATTTAATAGTGCAGATTGCAAGCTTGTTCACTTAGCGACTAACAAGAATTTTTGCTGTAAGCTAGGGATGTATCAGTTGGAAGTGACAGAGGAGGAGAAAGACATGGGTGTATTGGTTGCTCACGGGATGACTATGAGACACCAATGTGATGTGGCTGTGAAAAAGGCTAATGCAGTCCTAGGATGCATCAGATGTGGTATTTCCAGTAGTGACAGGTACATGTTAGTACCATTATACAAGACACTGGTGAGACCTCACCTGGAATACTGCTAGCAATTCTGGTCTCCCATGTTTAAGAAAGATTAATTCAAACTGGTACAGGTGCAAAGGAGAGCAACAAGGATGATCAGAAGAATGGAAAACCGACCTTGTGAGAGGAGACTCAAAGAACTTGGTTTGTGCAGCCTAGCCACACGAAGGCTGAAGAGAGATCTGATTGCTTTCTATGAATACATCAGAGGGATAAATACCAGAGAGGGGGAGGAGTTATTTAAATTAACGGCCTATGCAGACACAAGAACAAATGAATATAACCTGCCCATCAATAAATTTAGGCTTGAAATTAGATGAAGGTTTCGAACCATCAGAGAAGGGAAGGTCTGGAACAGCTTCCCAAGGGAAGCAGTGGGGGCAAAAAACCCTAACTGACTTCAAGACTGAGCTTGAGAAGTTACTGGAGGGGATGGGATGCCTATGATGGCATGTAGCTGAACTGCGACTGCTAGCAGCAAATATCCCGAATGGCTGGAAATGGGACACTAGATGGGGAGGGCTCTGAGTTATTACAGAGAATTCTTTCCCAGGTGTCTGGCTGCTGGGTCTTGCCCACATGCTCAGAGTCTAACTGATCACCAGATTTGGGATCGGGAAGGAAGTTTCTCCTGGGTCAGATTGGCAGAGACCCTGGGGAGTTTTCGCCTTCCTCTGCAGCATGGGACATGGGTCACTTGCAGGTTTAAACTAGTGTAAGTGTTGGATTCTCTGTAACTTGAAGTCTTTAAATCAGAATTTGAGGACTTCAGTAACTCAGCCAGAGGTTCTGGGTCTATTGCAGGAATGGGTGGATGAGGTTCTGTGGCCTGCAATATGCAAGAGCTCAGACTAGATGATCATGATGGTCCCTTCTGGTTTTAAAGGCTAAGTCTATGAGCTTCCAGATCTGGCTAGGCCCGTTCCCATCCAGCATCCCAGCTAGCTGAGGCCAGGGCCACATTGAAGCCCTGCTCAGGGATGGTGGCTGGCCAGGGAAGACCTGAGTGTGGCTATCTCTGTAGCAGGATGGGGCTGTTCTCTCTGTCCAGGCCATGAGGGAGCAACACCCACACCCCTCATGGGGGAGTGGGGTTGGAGTTTCTGAATCGCACAGTGTTCTCCAGTTCTGGCTGTCCCCTGGGTGGAACCTGTGACCTGACCTACTCAGCTGTGTCCCGTCCCCTCCACCCCACCCCGCCCCCGCATGGTGATTTGGCTCCGATTGTGCCTGGGAAGCATGAGGGGGCAGAGGACATCTTGGTTTAGCCTGGGCTGGGTTTGCCAGCCTCCTGCTGTGTCTAGCCTCTGCACTGATTAAGGGAGAGCTCTGGTCCCCGCGTCCCACTGCCATGATAACGCCAGCATTCTGGTGCCTGGGACATCCCCTTCCTGAGTCCCACAGTGCAGAGGAGTAGCATGTGGTTCTGGGCCCAGCCACCAGGGGGCGCAGGAAGCGTTTCACACCCTGTCCCTCCAGAGCAGACTGCACCCCATGCCATGTCCAAGCCAGGCAGGCCCCTGAGCCCTGCTCCCTGGTGTCCTGGCACTTGTTCTCCTCCCTGCCACAAACACATGCCTGGGCCCTAAGGGGTGGGCTGGCAGAAAGAGCATCCTTGGGATTCCTGGGAGGCTGGCTGGGCTGAGTCTTGCCCCTCTCCACATGCTCCACACTCATCCCAGGTCCCCTCTTCTCTGACCTGGGTTGGCTGCTGTTCCTGACAGGTCGTGACCCGCCTGATCCATTTGCTGAGCCAGAAGATCCTTGGGAACCTACAGCAACTGTGTGGGCCCTTCACAGGTAGGGGCTTTGGGGGGGGGGAGGGTTAAATTGCAGCTTGCCCAAATGGGGGTGCAGCCTGTCAGGGTTACAGAGGCCCCAGCGTGCCATGTGGGGCCCTCTGTCCCTAGCCTGTCCATCACCATGCAAGGGAGGTGGCTTAGTGCTGGCATTTCCCTGCTCCTCCCCCAGCCACAGTCAAGACCTGAGGAGCCACTGGCAGACCTGCTGAGGACTGACCCACCCTGGGGATTAAACCAGTGCTCCAGGACTAGGAGTAGGAGCTGCTATGGCTGGAGCTGAGAGCCAGGCTCCCTGGCTGGGGTGGGAACTGGCTCCTCTCCTTGTGGGCCTGGCCAGCGCTGATGCTGGGTGCCACAGGGCAGAGCTCCAGGCCGGGTCCTGCAGTTGGTCAGTTGATAGGGTTGCCAATCCTCCCGGTTTCGCCAGGAGTCTCCCAGAATCGGGCTCCATCTCCCGCAGGCTACTGAAGCCAAACCGGGAGATTTTAGTCTGGCAGGGCTAAGGCAGGCTCCTACCTGCCCTGGCTCCGCACTGCTCCCAGAAGCAACATGTCCCTGCGGCCCCTCTGGGGGGTCTCTGCCCCTGCCCCAAGCACTGACTTTGCAGCTGCCATTGGCCGGGAACTCTTGGTTGGTGGGTGTCTTGCCTTCTGGGCCCCTCAGACTGTTGGTCACTCTCTTGCCCACAGGCTCCAGTCTTGGTGTGGCCTCCAGCTCGGAGCTAACCAACCCAGCCAGTAACCTGTCCACGGTGGCAGTGCTGCCAGTGTGTGATGATGTGCCCATGGCAGCCTTCACGCTGGAGCTGGAACATGCCCTCAACACCATAGGTGAGTGAGGGCCAGGGCCTCACTCTCCTCTTGATCATGCTTGGGGTGCAGGCCCAGCATGATGGTCCTGTTCACTCTTCCAGGTCCCACCCTGCTTCTGACCAGTGACATCATCCGAGCACGGCTTGGTGCCTCAGCGCTGGACAGGTAGGGGATTGGCACAGGTGGTAGGTGGGCTGAAGGGGCTGGCTCCTAGTCCCTAATCTCTTTGTTCTCCATAAAACGGCCCCCCCACCACGTGGCACTGCAGGGCTGTGGTATGGGGCTTATGCCACTGGGGCACAGAAGGTGGGGTCTAGCGGGCTGATAGCAGGGCCTTCTCCAGGAGAGGGTGCAGCAAGAGATCCTTGTTGGAGATGGGCTGGAGCAATGGGCGGGCGGTGATGGGGAACGTAGCTTGGGGGCTACTCATTAGGAGCTTGGAATGGGGTGTCCTGCTGGTTGCTGGGGGGTAGAAGGGGATCCCTGTTGGAAGGGGTGTGACACGGGTCCTGGGAGAACCCCTTCAGTGAGCCAGACCCCCTAGGGGTCTCACTCTTCCTCCAGGGCAAAGTCACACAGCTTCACCACCTGCTTAGACTGGACCTCCTGAGCCTTCAGCACCCCTGCTTCATGCTGGGAGCTGCACTCAGCAAGTCCAACTGAGGGAGACTTGTACAATCTCAGGGAGCAATGTTGCTCCTCCTCCACCAGCATCCACAGGGACACCCAGCCAGCGCTGTCACACAGAAGAGCTTATTAGTTGGCTGGAACACAGCAAAGGAAGTCCTTGGCTAGTACAGAGAAAAGGAAGTTACAGCAGAGTCTATCTTGGTCAGCACAGAGCCCAGAGCTTTGTCCCTCTGATCGCTCTGTCCCAGTTCAGGTGTGCCCCCAACTGCTTCCCACAGCCCACACTTAACACCCGCATCTCCCCTCCCCCATTCTCTGTTCCCGATCTGGGGAGATGCAGCTCAGCCGAGAGGGGAAGTCCCTCGTCTTTGATTGCTAGGGATCCGTGTCTGGGCAACTGGATTTGCCATTGTCTTCTCAAGAGCTTGACTGATGTGGGACCTAGAGCCCCAGAGAGCTAGGAGCTATTCACACCTGTGTTTTTTAGCCTGGCCAGATAGCAAACAGACCTTCCTCACACACCACTAGGTAACAATGCAGCATACAGGGGAAATTGAGGCATATGTGGGCTTTATAAAAATATTACAAAAAACCTCCCATTTTGTCAGAGCGTGCAGCTGGGGAACTGCATGCTGGGAACTTGGGGGACGGGTCGGCAGTGGGGTAGAGGGAAGTGGGGACTGCATGGTGGGAGCTTGGAGGAGGGCCAGAAGCAGGGGTTGGAGCAATGGAGTGGGGCTGGACAGAGCTGGGGGCTGCCTGCTGACATCCCCTCCCTGGCAGCATCCAGGAGTACCGGCTGTCAGGCTGGCTGGCGCAGCAGGAGGACATCCACCGCATTGTGCTGTACCAGACCGACTGCACACTGACGCCCTGGACTGTGCGCTGCATCCGCCAAGCTGACTGCATCCTCATTGCTGGGCTCGGGGACCAGGAGCCAGCCCTAGGCAAGGTGAGGCTGGGGCCCGCTGTACTGTGCCTGGGGGAACGCTGCGTCCTGAGCCCAAGGGGGTGGCCAGCATGGTCTGGGATGCTGCATCAGTCTGTGGAGTGCAGCCTGGAAGAACCGTTGGGGCTCCCCTGTCCCTGCTCTCAGATGATAGAGAAATTAGTGTCGCTTTGTGAGCTGGACATATGCAAAAACAATCTGTTTTAATGTGACTTAGTGTAAATGTCTATATCTACAAGCAAAGACTGTTGGCCATGCTGACAGGGAAGCAGGGACTCTGAAAAAGACTTGGGGATCATAGTGGACAGTCAGCTGAACATGAGTGCCCAGCATAATGCTATGGCCAGAAGGGCTAATGTGATCCTGGGATGCATAAGTAGGAGAATCTCAAGTAGGAGGAGGGAGGTTTAACCTCGAATCTGGCACTGGTTCAACTGCTACTGGAATCCCGTGTCCAGCTCTGCAGCCAGCAATTCAGGAAGAATGTGGATAAATTGGAGAGGGGGCAGAGAAGAGCCATGAGATGAAAAGATTAGAAACCTACCTTGGAGTCAGACTCATGGGGCTCTATCTAGTTAGCATAACAAAGAGAGGGTTAAGGAGTGACTAGATCTCAGATCCTACTTGGGGAACAGATATTTGATACTGGGATCATCAGTCTAGCTGAGGAAGGTCTAATGTGATCCAATCGCTGATAGTTAAAGCTACAGCTCTGCACAGATACAAAAATATATATCTGCATCCGATCTGTGATCTACAAAAATTGTCCGTGAATATCTGCATCCATGACTGGGGATATCTGCAAATATCCACGGATATCCAGGGCTCTACTAACAGCTTCACAGGTCACCATGCAGCAGTGACACAGGGCTGTGCCAAGTCCCCGACCCCCAACTGCCCCACTTCTCCCCAGAGACCTCCTGCCCCACCGATGGCTCTGTCCCTGCTGCCCCTCCTGCCTAGGGTTGCCAATTTTGGTTGGATGTATTCCTGGAGATTTAATCACATGACATAATCTTTCATTAAAGATTAATCTTTAATTCCTGGAGACTCCAGGCCAATCCTGAAGGGTTGGCAACCCTACATCCTGCCCCACTCCAGGGAGGGAGGCTACAATCCTGAACCCTCATGCGCAGCGCCACCCTCCCAGTGGCTCGGACAACCCTATGCAGCCACGGCAGGTCCAGCGCACGCAGACCTGGCCAGGACAGACAGGCTGCTCTCCTCACAGCACCGCAGTTGCCACCTGCTCATTTAAAGTACAACCGCGCCTCTTTCAAATGGCGCTTGGCTTACTCCCTTCTGGGAGCTGTAGTTTATCTCCTCTGTCCAAGCAAGCTGGGGACAACAACTCCCAGAATGCTCAGCGGGCTAGGCCTATATGATTGAGAGAACTGAGCTGGAGCCTGAGGGCTGATAACAGCCCCTCCCTTTGGCTTAGCATGTGCTGCAGAGCCCTGCGCAGAAACAACATCTGTATCTGCCTCTGAGCCGCAAGCCGGAAAATGGTCCCCGGATATCCACATCCCCAGCTATAAAGCGGATATCCGCGGTTTTGCAGGGCTCTTCTTAAAGCTAGACAAAGTCAGAGAGGAGATAGACAGAGTAATTAACCATTGGAACAACTGACCAACGGTGGCAGTGGATTCTCCATCACTCGCCATTTTAAATTCAAGATGGGATGTTGTCTAAAACAGTGGTTCTCAACCAGGGGTACGTGCATAGGCACCAACTTCCCCTCTTTCCCTTGGATGCCCCACCCCTGCCCTGCCCCCATTCCAATTCCTTCTCCAAATCCCCACCTCCTCCCCTGAGCGTGTTGTGTTCCCGCTCCTCCCCCTCCTCCCACAGCCTGCTAATGCTGCCAAACAGCTCTTTGTCGGTGCCAGGTGGGAAGCGCTGGGAGGTAGGCAGAGCAGCAGGGATGTGGCAGGGACGCTCAGGGGAGGGGGCAGAGGACGAGGAGATGGGCGGGGGGAGAGGGGAGCTTGGCTGCCAGTGGTTGCAGAGCACCCACTAATATTTCCCCGTGGGTGCTCCAACCTGGAGCACCCACGGAGTCGGCACCTATGGATACATGTACCCCTGGGGGTACACAGGTCTTCCCAGGGTACATCAACTCATCTAGATATTTGCCTAGTTTTATAACAGGCAACATAAAAAGCACTAGCAAAGTCAGCACAAACTAAAATTTCATACAGGCAATGACTTGCTTATAGTGCTCTGTATACGCTACACTGAAATGTAAGTACAATATTTATATTCCAATTGATTTATAATTATATGATAAAAATGAGAAAGGAAGCAATTTTTCAGTAATAGTGAGGCTGTGACACTTCTGTATTTTTATGTCTGATTTTGTAAGCAAGTAGATTTGAAGTGAGGTGAAACCTGGGGTACGCAAGACAAATCAGACTCCTGAATGGGGTACAGCAGTCTGGAAAGGTTGAGAGCCAGTGGTCTAAAAGATCTGCTCTAGGAATCCACCGGGAAGTTGGCTCATTCTAGGGGCCCCTGTTCTGTCCTTGCAGCTGGAGCAGATGCTGGAGAACACAGCCGTGCGTGCCCTGAAGCAGCTGATTCTGCTGCACCGGGAGGACGGCCCCAGCCCCTCCCGCACCGTTGAGTGGCTCAACATGCGCAGCTGGTGCTCAGGACACCTTCACATCAAGTGCCCACGCCGTGTCTTCTCCCGCCGGAGCCCCAATAAGCTGGTACTGACCCTCTCGTCCCCAGGACCCTTTGGGCTGGTGCAGCATGGTGCCACATGGCGAAGCTGTCTGTGCTAAGGAAGACGACCCCATGGGGGTGGGCACAGAGCTGCTGTCTCAGAAAAGACCCCCCAGGCCAGTCTGGTGCCTCTGCTGCCTTCCATGGCATTAACCTGGGCAGAGCCTGATGCCAGCCTGGCATAGGTCTGTGATGGCATCAGACCTCTGGAGTACGGGGTACAGAGCCGGGGGTTCCCTGTTATAAGGGGGTGGGAGGGTGCTGTGTGTGTGGGAAGGAGTTGCTGTGGGGTGGGCTCTGGGGGTGCATTTGTGCTGTATGGGGGTTGCTAGCCTTTGGGGGGTGGCAGCCTGTCTGACTCTCGCTCCTGGCCCTGCAGAGGGAGATGTATGCGAAGGTCTTCGAGAAGGACGCTGACCGGCACAGCGACTTCTCCCGCCTGGCACGGGTCCTGACCGGCAACAGCATTGCCCTGGTGCTGGGAGGAGGAGGGGCCAGGTAGGGGCTCAGACAGGGCCTGGCTGGGGCATTGAATTCCCATGGGACTCCTTTGCACCCAGGCGCAAACCAGCCCCCAAAGGGGGGCCGTAGGCATTCACAACCCCAGCTTTACAGTGGGCCGGGGGGACAAACCCGGGGATAGAACCCAGGAGTCTTAGCTCCCAGCCCCATGTCCCTACTGGTACACAAACACTGCCTCTCAATAAGAGCCGTGGGAGTGGGGCTGGGAGAGTGACCCTGCTGCCCACCACCCTGCCTGGAGCAGTGCATGCTGGGAGCACCATTGCAGACCATCTGGTCTATTGGAGGCATGGCAGCTGTGTGGCAGGTTGCAGAGTTTGGGGCTGTGTGATGGGCCCTGGGACAGGCTCCCTGCCTGTCATTGGTCTCTGACCCCGCTCTCCCCCCCAGGGGCTGCTCCCACATCGGGGTGATCAAGGCCATGGAAGAAGCCGGGATCCCTATTGACCTGATCGGGGGCACGTCCATTGGCTCCTTCATCGGGGCTCTCTATGCTGAAGAGCGCAGTGCTGTGCGCACCAAGCAGCGTGCCCGTGAATGGGCCAAGGTGAGGGGCAAGGCCTGCTGTGGGGTGGGACAGACACAGGGTGGGTGTGCTGTGGGGCAGGGCCAGACTTGGGAGGGTGGGAGCTGGAGAACTTCCCAAACCAGCCCCTCCCAGAGCTGCCATCCCATGACCCAGCCTTCCCCACAGCCGCTGGCAGCCAGGCCCAGGGCTGCACTGGGAGCTGGGCATCATGGCCAGCAAGTGCAATACAGAGGTCCCAGCATGCACTGGGGCCTGATCTGTCTGCCTGAGGGGGGCCTAGAGAACCTCCATACTCTTTCTGCTGCAGGAATCTCTGCCCCCTGCCCATGCTGTGCAGATCTGCCCTGTGGGTTCAGAGGCAAGCCTGCAGGCTATGGGGGTTTGTCCTCCCTTTGGCCCTGGGACGTCTGCTTGACTTAGAGCAGAGAGCCTCATGGCGTGCCTCAGCATTGTGCTGCTAGGCACGGCAGCCTCTGTTGTGCATGCAGCAGGCTCGGGCAGCAGGAGGGTTCTGGTGGGAATCACAACATCCCCAGTAACAACCCGTCATGCTAGCTGGCACACAATGCTTTGGCTGGAGGACATGCCACACCCCCACCAGCAATTCCGCGGCTGGCATGCCAAGTGCAGGGGCTGCACCAGGGCACCATCCCGCTTCAGAGCCACATGCAGTGGGTGAGTGTCCTGCGAGCTTCAGGCTCGCTCTCGTCTCCCCCACATTCCTCCCTGCTTGTCCCCATGAGCCTGGACTCAGAACACTTCCTGTGCTGGGCCGTGCCTCCCACGTAGTGACCCCTCATCCTCCTCCTGCAGAGCATGAACTCCGTGTTTGAGACGGTTCTGGACCTCACCTACCCCATCACCTCCATGTTCTCTGGCTCAGCCTTCAACACTAGCATCAACAAGGTCTTCCAGGACAAGCAGATTGAGGTAGGTAGATCCAGGAAGCTGGGTGGGGGTCCTGGTGCAAAACACTCAAAGTATCCTCTTGCTGGGCAGCCCTGAGCAACGCCCCCTGCTGGCAGCGGTGTTCCCTGGAGCCTGGCCTTGTCCGAGGGGCATGGTGCCTTGCACAGCCCCCACAGCAGCATCCTGGGCTGTAACACGTCTCTAATTAGCCCTTTGTGCCCTTGCAGGATCTGTGGCTCCCCTACTTCAACGTGACGACGGACATCACAGCCTCGGCCATGCGGGTCCACAAGGACGGTAAGCGCCTGCACCCCACACCTGTGGCGTGTCCCAGGCTGCACAAGGTGCATGGCGCCCTGGCTGTTGGGGTCCAAATCCTCAGTATCCTGCTCATGTGAGGGCCCAGGGCCAGAGGCCTCTCCCTGCCCCCCACCCTGAGCCAGTAGCGCAGCATGTGGGATGGAGCCTGGTTGGTTGCTGAGAGTAATGGGCCTCACTGGCCTGTCTCAGCCCCTGCTGGCTCTCTCCAAAGAGCCCTGCTGTGTGTGTGCTTGACGAGTCCACATGACCAGGCCTGGGCTCAGCATAGGGAGGCCTACTCTGACTGAAGCTATTTCAGGAGATTTTTTTTTTCCAACATGACATAATGTAATTTCTTTAAAATAGCCTATCAGAATCTCCTGGATGGCTTTCAGTAGTCGCCGGGAGATCGATGCTGCTTCTGGGAGACTCCAGGCCAAAGCTGGAGGGTTGGCACCCCTAGCTGAGCATTGCCGCCCCTCAGGTGCTGACCCGATGTCTCTTAGGGATGGGAGCAGGTTATCGCCTGCTCTGGAGAGTGCCCCCTGTCCCCCAGGAAGCAGTGCTTGTAACCCCAGCCCACATCAGCTGGCATGGGCCACCCGACTGCCAAGCCATCCACTAACACAGCGAGGGACTGGGCTGGGCATGGCCATCTCGATGTTTTTGCACTTGTCCCCTTTGTCCCCACACCTGGCAGGGCCCCTCGGCACCCTGCCCTGCAGAGAAGGATAATGTTACAGGAAAGGGCTGAAAGGAGGGCAGGGGCTGTCAGGGCAGGGCTCCAGAGATCTAATTAGGAGTGATGGGCTGAAATAAAGAAGAGACCCCCCCCCCTTGTCTGCCCATACCCCTGCGAGAGAGCCAGGGCAGAAGCTGCTGTTGGTGGCACAGGGAGCGCTAGCTCTGCTGCCAGGGTTGTGCTAGAGGCAAAGCCAGGCTCTGGGCCACCCCCTCCTTCAGCAGCAGTGCTGTCCTGGGGAAGCAACCCCTGCTGCTCTTCCAGGGGCTAGGGCACCCTTATAGGGAGCATTCAGCCTGAATTGATTGGGGCCAAACACCAGACCCAGGGGGCTTCCCCCACCCATGACTCTGCCCTGGGCAGCAGAAGCTGCTGGCTCCCCCTAATCATCTGGCCTCAGGGCCCAGAATCCCCAAGCAGCCAGACACCATTCCTGTCTTTCTGGGGGCAGCAAGGGCCAGCCTGGGCCAGCAGACCCCAGGCCCAAGAGCTGCTGACGCTGCTCCTGGTCAGAGCTGGTCCCTCCCTTCCCCCCCTGCCTATTCCCACACTCTGCTGCCCACTTGGTCACTGTCTGGCTCTTCCCCTGTTCCCTGCTTGTAACAATTCTGCTGCTCACTAACCCCTGGTAACACCCCCCACCCCTGACTGTGTGGGGAAAACACAAGATGGGGCTATGGACACACTAACCTTGCTGCCCCCTGCCCCTCACATCTGGCCTGAGCAGCCCTCCTGTCATCTGACACCCCCATTGGGCCAGCTGGATGGCGTTAGCAGCAGCAGCAGCAGGGTCTGCTCTGGGTGAGTGGGGGGAGCTGTGGCAGCATTCTGTCCTTGCACTTGGGGGGGTGGTGGTGGTTGGGAGCTCTGGGTGGAGGCAGGTGGAGGAGAGGGCTTGCAATGGGGTGGGTGGGTGTGTGGTGAGGCTGGGGCTGAGGCAGACAAGGGGCAGTGTTCTGTTCTTGCACTCAGGTGGTGGTGGTTGGAGGCTTTTTGGGGAGGCAGGTGGAGTGGGGGTGCATGTGGCGGGCTGGGGTAGACAAGGGGCAGCGTTCTGTCCTTGCACTCAGGTGGTGGTGGTTGGAGGCTTTTTGGGGAGGCAGGTGGAGTGGGGGTGCGTGTGGCGGGGCTGGGGTGGACAAGGGGCAGCGTTCTGTCCTTGCACTTAGTGGTGGTGGTTGAGGGCTCCCTGGAGAGGTAGGTGGGGGGTGCTGCTGGTTCAAACTCAGTCTCTGCCCTTGATCCTCATCTTGTGCCTTGTCTGTCACAGGCGCCTGATCTCACCTGGGACATTGATCCATCCATGCCTGTCCACGGGGCGCCCCGGCAGCTGTAACTGCCTGGCTCTCACTCTGCCTGCTTATCTGTCCTAACGCCAATTAACCCCCACTCACCCCTAACTCACTGAGTCCAGGGGACAGGGAGATGGGTCAGGGAGGGGCAGGGCTGGCTCTGCTGTGTGTCTGTGTGTGCGTGAGTGCTCTCTTACTGGGGAGCTGCCAGGGGAAGGCCTTCTCCCTACCAGGACCCTGCTGTCCTACTCAGGGGTCCTCAGCTGGCATCCAGAGGCATCAGCTGAAGCCCTTCCCCCAAAGCCCATGGAATGGGGCCTCTGCCTCCTGCAGTGATTGGGGACTCCCTGCACCACCATCTCAGCGTGTGCCTCAATCTCCTCCTGGACCAGCAGTGCCCAGCCTGTGCTGCTGCCTCTGGCCCTGGCAGTCCTGTCCTGGCGTCTGTGCCCTGGGCGGTGAAGAGCTCTGTCTAAGGTGGAGGCTGCAGGCTGAGGCAAAGTCGTGCAAAGAGCTCCTGACAGCCAACTGAATTCATAGCCTGCACAGCCTCATTCCCCAGCTGGCCTGACCCCAGGGGTCCTGCAGCCCCTTGAGTGCTGGTCCCAACATGCCCATGTGCCTGTTGCCGGGCAGCCTTCTGCCGGCGAGCACACAGCAGCATCTTGTTGGGCCAGGGCCTGGCATTGCCCCATTGCGGGTAGAGCCAGCAGGGCGTTGGGGTAGGTAGAATAGCCCAGCCCAGTTGTCAATGTGGCCACCACTAGCTGGAGTGGGCTGAGGGCGACAGGAGTTCAGGGAATGGGTCCCTCCTCTGGTGGAGGGAAGTCGGGGGGCGGATTTCTGGGTATGTCACAAGGGTCTGTCCCTCTATTAGGCTGGGGGTGGCAAGGGACACCTGTTCCCATACCCAGCCTGACTCCTAGCACAGACTGCCCTGTGTCTGAGCCGGTGTGCCCTCTCCCTGCCAGGCTGAGGAGACCTCCCAGTACCCCTGCTCCAAAGCAGGCATCTGGATTTCTGAAGCTTCTGTCATGTCGTTTCCTGTCTTCTCTCCGTCTGTGCTGTCCCCATGCCCTGTGACTGTCTCCTCTCCCTCCAGCAGGCAGTGTGTGGCGCTCCGTCAGAGCCAGTGCATCTTACCCCCCCTACCTGCCTCCTCTCTGCGACCCCAAGGACAGCCACCTGCTTGTGGACGGCTGCTATGTTAACAATGTCCCAGGTCAGCATCATGCGCTCCTCGGGCCCTGGGCCATGGGGATGACCTGCGTGGCTTGGAAGGGAGGGCCAGGCTGGGCCAGGGTGGCAACTGGCTGCAACCCCTGCCCATCATACTCTGCCACGGCCGCCCCAAGTTGGGCTGCAGCCACTGCCTCCTTCCACGCCATAGCTTGTCCTTCCCTGGCAAGGGCTGGTTCTGACAGGCCTGAGGGCACAGGCTGGATCCCAGCACCCCGGCCAGACGTGTGCTGCTCAAGCTGAGAAATCTGCACCTCGTGGGGGGTGGCGCTGGGAGCCTCAGCCACCAGACCAGGTGCTCGGTCTCTCCTGAGGCCTTTGGGAATCAATCCAAGGCACCACCTGTTCCAGAGCAAGGGGAAGGACGGGCCCCCACCCCATGCTGAGCTCTAGGCAGTTGGCTAGTCTCTCGCTGGCTCCAAGGGCCATGCCTATTGCCACGCTGTGCAGATTCCCCAGCCTGGGTGCCAGGGCGCCCTCCCTTCCCCGGGGCTCCGGGCCTGCAAGAGGCCGTCTCCTGACTGCGTCTGTTCCTGCCGGTTAGGCTCGCTGTGGCGGTATGTGCGAGCGAGCATGACCCTTTCCGGGTATCTGCCGCCACTCTGTGACCCAAAGGATGGCAACTTACTGATGGACGGTGGCTACACCAACAACCTGCCAGGCAAGTACCTGCCGCTGATGGAGATGCTGCTCACAGACTGCGAAGCAGGCCACTGGGGGAGGCACCGCTGCTGCCAGAGTTTCCTGCCCCTGTTGCCTGGCTCTGCCTTGGCATGCATCTCCATCGCCACCCCCACTGGGGTCTCCGCAGCACTAGAGCCTCTTCATGGCTGAGCTGGGGCCCGGGCCTCTTGCCCTTCTGTGGGGGTGGAGGAATGTTATCTTTAAAACCAGCAACTCTCCCAAAGTGAGGATCCTGCTCAGGGAGTGGGGCTTCCCTCCCACCACCCTGCGGGGCTGGTGCAGCACCTGGGCCCATGGCCACCTGGGCAGGCTCATGTTATATGTGTGTGTAGGGGAGCAGCTCTTCCCCAATGGCTCCTTTACGTTTTTGCTGTCTGCTGTCCCTGGCATCCCAAGTGGGGAATGGGTCGGGGGTTCCCTGCTTTGCCTCCCCCTTGGAGTCAGGCTGAGGGCTGGACATTATGGAACCGCAGTGCTGGGCCCTGGCCTGGGTGAGGGCTTCTTAAACTGGAGCGAAGGCCACGGAAGAACCCCAGGCTGCTCCCCAACTGGAACCATGCCCAGCTCTTTACCCGTGGAGGTTTTGAGCTTTTCCCTCAGCCCCTGGCCCCACAAGCCCCCGAGCAGGGATGAGGGAGGCTTGTACCTGAGGCTCCAGAGCAAACAGCCTCAGGTCCCAAGGAACCAGGTTCCCTTTGCAGCTGCGTGGAGTCGCACTGAGCTCAGCCTCGTGCATCAGCACCTGCCGATCCATGCTGCAGCCACAGGGAGGGGCAGGGTCTGGCTGCTTGGAACTTAGCACCGGTCTTGTTGCTGATGCTCAGCAGAAGGAAACCAACCCTGGGCCGGGCGGGCTCCACGATTGGTGGTTCCCATCGCTACATGCAGGAGCTGGGCTGAGCGTGGGCCTGTCAGGCCCTGGAACGTCCCTGTTCCCCTTCAGCCCCAGTGAAGTGAGGCCTTGCCGGGGTCTCCTCCTACAGGGAGGGCCAGGTGGTTCTGTCTGTGGACTGAGAACGCCCCCAGCCTTCTTCACTGGGAGCAGCAGGAGCAAACAGCAGCAGGCACGTTCCTTGGTCCCGATTTCCCAGCTGCCTGTCCTGTCCCCTCAGAGCTCTGTCTCTGCTCCCCGTCACGGCCACCCCCACCACTACTACTGCCGCCAGCTGCTCGTGTTCAGGTCCTCACAGCTTCAACCAGTCCCCCCTCTGTCCTGGTGTCCCAGGGTGCCCATCGTGCTCAGGATGCCCCATGGTTGTACTAGGCCTCAGGCCTCCTCTTTGCAACGGCGAGCCCCACGACTCTGAGACTTCAGGCTCTAGCCCCCTCGCTTCTCGCTGGGGCTCCCCAGTGAGTCCAGCTGAGTATAGACCCCAGTGAGAGACTCTACCCCTTTGGCAACAATGCAGCCAGCAGGGATTGGCAGTGACACCGCACAGCCTGTTCAGATCACGCCCTCTTCATTAGTCACCTGGACTCCAGGACCGAGGGGCTCAAGTCTGTCTGAACTCAGAGTCTGTGTTAGCAGTAGCCTCTGCTCCAAACCGCCTGCATCCTCAATCTTCCGGCTGGGCAGCAGCCATCTTAACCCCCTCCACACACATACACCTGCTCTCTTTGTCTCCGCGGCTGTCCAGTGGGGCTCCCCTCAGCTCCCAGTCTGTGACAGTCACTGTCTGGTCAGGATGTCTCCGAGGCAACTTTGTCCATGTGGGGACAGTTCTTGATAGTTCATTCAAACCACCCCAGACTTGCTTCTCTAACATCCACAGGTCATCTCCCCGTCCCTGAGGAGTGATTAGCCCCTTCATACCCAGGGGGTGGCATTACACAATAGAGAAACTGAGTCACACACTTTCAAAAAAATATTACAGAAACTTACAGGGAAGCCTTCAGCCCACGCAGTTCAGCTTATGGTTGGCCTTTCCATGTGACCCACCCAGGGCCTTGGGCAATGGCTTCTGTTTAGTTACCTCACTACATAAAGAAGCTTAATTGCTCCTTCCATGGAGCCTAACAGAAGAGACTGCACCCATTGGCAGTCACAGACTTGGGTAAAGCCTTCTGCAGGTCTTTGGCAGACAGCCATTTACACACTGCTCCAGCAGCTGTGCTCTGCCCCTGGAGCTGCACTGGGCCCTCCCCAGCACTGCGATGGGCTGTCCCTGTCGCAGCTCGGAGTCCAGAGTTCAGTGTGGGACAGTCCTGCTGCAGCCTATCTGGCCGGGGTCCTTGCATGGGATGAGTTGCTGGTTCCTACTGCCCTCTGAATGTGCCATGGTGGGGGAGCTCCCAGGCAGAACAGAGCCAGCAGTGGGAGGCTGGGTGAGCTGGACCTGCACTTCCCCATCCCCCCTCTGACTGTCTGTGTGTGAAGATGTGGCCATGCTGGACCCTGCACTGGGAAGGTCCACGCCTGGCCAGTTGCGCAGTGCTAGTGGGAAGGGGTCCCTGGACTCCCTGGTGCTGCGGAGCCACCCCCACCTACCCCGCCTGCTCTCATGCTGTTCATGCCTCCCACGCAAATGGGGATGAGGGGAGAAAAGTGGTTGCTGCAAACCTGGCTTTGCTCCCCACCTCCTTCTTGTGGCTGGGGTTCTGCCCTGCTCCCCAGCTGTGTTTTGGGGGTTGGGGCGGGGAGCTGCCCTAATGGCAACAGGCAGGAGCATGGGGAGCCGGCAATGTCACTCCCTGCCGGGCCGCCGCCCCTGACGCGCTCTCTCTGACACCAGCGGACATTGCCCGGAACATGGGTGCCAAAACAGTGGTCGCCATCGACGTGGGCAGCCAGGACGAGACTGACCTCTGCAACTACGGCGACAGCCTCTCAGGCTGGTGGCTGCTGTGGAAACGCCTCAATCCCTGGACCCAGAAGGTTAAGGTGAGCCCTGCCCTGCCCTGGGGGCTTCCGTGCACGAGAGCCCCCTCCAAGGGGACCCTGCCCATCTCTCCTGCTGGCCACACTCATCCCATGCTGCAGGCTGGGGGGGGGGCATGTGAGGGGAGGCAGGTGGGCGCCACCCACCCAGGGCTGGGGCTTTTCACCATCCCTCTGCCCTCTACCCCAAGGGCAGCGACATCCCTCGGTGCTGGCAGGGTCCCTTCCCCACAGCCCCTGCCTCTCAGGGCTGCTCCTGCCTGAGCATGCGGGCCTGCCTTGGCAGCCAGGTGGCTTCCCTCAGGCTGGCTGGGCACAGTCACTCCTGATGCCCCAGTAGCAGTTGCTGGGATCCAGCTCCAGCCACTCAGCTGCACTGAGCCAGCTGGAGGGGAGTCAGACCTGCAGAAAGTAGGAGAGACTGTCCCTTTCAGCCTCCTGCCCCAGGATGCTGTCCCGGGTGGGGCTGATCCAGCCCCTTGCAGGACACTCCTGTTTTTCCCCACACACATACAGGTGCCCGACATGGCGGAGATCCAGTCGCGCCTGGCCTATGTGTCGTGTGTGCGCCAGCTGGAGGTAGTAAAGTCGAGCTCCTACTGCGAATACATTCGCCCACCCATCGACCGCTTCAAAACCATGGACTTTGGCAAGTTCGACGAGATCTACGTGAGTCCAGATGGCCTGGGCCGCAGGGGAGGGGAATGTGGGAGGCCCTGATTAGCCGAGGTGTCTGTGCTCAGCTAGGGACGGGGAGGTGGGAGGCCCTACTCTGGCCCCTGGGCTGCTCTGGCCTGGGGGTGAGAGGCCCCGATCTGGGGGGAGAAGGGACTGTGCTCGGGCAGGGGTGGGGCAGATGGGAGGCCCTGATCTGGAGGGCGGGGTGGGGTCTGTGCTTAGCAGGGTGTGGGAGGCTGGGGGCTGCACATGGCCGGGGAGGGTGGGAGGTCCCAGTCTGGGGGGCCAGCGGAGGGTCTGTGTTCGGCCGGGGGTGGGGCAGGTGGGAGGCCCTGATCGGGGGGGGGGTCTGTGCTCAGCAGGGTGTGGGAGGCTGGGGGCTGCACTTGGCTGGGGAGGGTGGGAGGCCCCGGTCTGGGCCATGAGCTGCCCAGGTAGGGGAAGGAGAGGCCCTGCTTGCGGGGATGGGTTGGAAATCTGATCCCCACCTTGTGGGGAGCAGCCCCCCAGCTGCATTAGAGCACCCAGGGCAAATCCATGTCTTGCTCTGCAGCGGGCGCAGCCTGGCCTGGCCAGTCCTCCCCGCAGCTGGCTGGGAGGAGTGGGCCCCTCATCCTGCCCATCCATCTCATGCAGGACGTGGGCTACCAGCACGGCAAGGTGGTGTTCAGCGGCTGGAGCCGTGGCGACATCATTGAGAAGATGGTGAAGGACCGGCGCTCGGCCGACTTCTACGAGAGCAAGCGCATGGATGTGAGTGAGGGGGCAGCAGTGGGGCATGGGCCAGCAGGGGATGGGTAGCTACAGTGGTGCCTTGTCATACTCCAGCCACTTAGCTCCCTTTTGTGCCAAGCTGATGTTCCTGGCTGTGGCAGCCCTGTGGCGCAGCACCAGTGCCTAAGGCAGGGGGAACAACCAATTCAGCTCTGGTGCCCCAAGGGGTAGGGCTGGAGTTCTCCAAGAGGAGTGTGGGGGGGCTTGGCAAGGAAGTGCCCTCCCCGCATCAGTGTAGACCCCAGTTTCAGTAGGAGTCGCTGTGAGGCTCTGGTCCCTTTGTCCTTAGACTGAGCAGGAACCCCCAGCCCCTTGGCGAAGTGGAGGATCTGCTCAGGGCTGGACTAGGAGCCACCTGCATGGGGTGAGAGCCTGACCCAAGAATTGACTTGCCCTTTGCCACAATGTCCCCCACTCCTTGTCCTCACCCACTGGAGCCCTCCTGAACCACCCGCTCTCTAGCTCAGCCCACATAGCACTTCCTCCCTGTGTCCCAGCCCCCCATGGCTACCTGATGGGGGCATCTCTAGCCTGGCTCTCACCCTCCAGGTGCTGACTTGCCCCAGCGCGGGGTTCACTGATCTGGCTGAGATTGTGTCTCGCATTGAGCCGGCCAAGAGCTACCTGTCCGATGGCTACGCTGATGGTGAGTGGGGGCAGGGGGGTGACGCAGGGCTCTCTGCCCATGTCACTCCAGTAGGATTCTGGGGCCCCAGCAAGGCTGTGGGACGGGGGCTAGGGCTGGGATAGAAGGGGGGACTGTGGGTCAGGAGTTAAGGGCAGCAGGGCCAGGCCAGGAGCAGCTGCCAGCCCCATGTGTGCTCCTATCCCAGGTGAGGAATCTGACTACCTGACGGAGTACGAGGAGGAAGGGCTGGACCCCGCACGGGGAGAGGAAGAGTTGTTAGCGCCGACTGAGTGGACCCGCACTGAGGTATTTGAGATTATAAGCTCTGGCCTCTGCTCCCTGGGGCGGGGGTGTGCTGTGCCCAGCTGCTTCTCCTGGGGCCCTCTCTAGATGGGGGAGCTGGCCGAGGTGGGGCTCCGTCTGGGTCACTGTTCTGGCCGCTGTAGGGAGCGCTGGTCCCAGATGCTGCTGCCCATGCTCCAGGGAGCAAGGGTGGGCCTGAATTCCCCAGCCCCTGGGACCGTGCCCCCCTTCCCTGCACAAACACTGTGGGCTCCCCACAGGGTGCTCTCCACAGCCCCCCACTCCTCTGGGGCAGAGGTTCCCATTCACACTCTCCATGCCAGCACCTGGGCTCCTTGCTCTCAGGCTGGCATCGTCGCACTCCGGAGTGCAGAGGGGCCAGATCCTGAGGGTGGGACTAAGAGTTGTGTGGGAGGGGGTGGGAAATGGACCTTCCCCTCTTGAGTAGGGGGACCAGCCCCACCCACCGCAATATGGGGCTTGTCTGGACTAGACAGTGCCCTAGAGGACCCTGGTGTGCTCGGGAGGAGGGGGGGCTCCTGGCCACGTGGCTTGTCCTTCTCACTAAACAGGCCTGAATTATCCCTGCCTCGGCCTGGGAAGAAGCAGGGCGATTGCCCTGGGGGCAGCTCTCCTGGGACACAGGGGTCTCACTCCGGACTTGATGGAGGGACGGGGGGGTGTTCTCCACTCCGCTCTGACTGGACTCTAGTCTGAGTTCACACTCGTCCTGCTGGTCCTTCCTGGCCCTGAGCTCTCTGGCCTGGGGCAAGGGCCCATCATGACAGCAGCACTGCTGCCCCCTCCTGCCCTTGGTGGCTGACTGGGCCCCATTCTCCCCGAGGGCTGGGTCTGTGCCATCACGCGCTGTCTTCTCCTTCCAGGATGAGGAGAAGAGTCTGCGGCACCGCAACTTCCCGCCCCAGGAGTGAGCCCAGCCGCCTGCTCCCGGACTGGGCCAGATGTGCCAGCCCTGGGCCTGCAGGTTCCTTGGAGACTGTAGCCTGCATGTAGCTGGGGCACTGGAGCCCATCCTGCGCTAGATCCCCCTGGCCTGCATCTGCTGCTGACGTCCTGAGGCCAGCCTGGTTCCACTCCGTTAATGGCCAGGGTTCTGCTGGGGTCAGCAGCCCTTCTACATCTTCCAGTCTGCAGTGGGACCTGGCCTGGACTCACCTCAGGGTGGAGTGGTGGCCACTAGGCCCAGCACTCTCCATCAGCCAGTACGTGCCCCAGGCCAGCGCTGCTGCAGTTCCGGGGGGCCCTCAGCTAACCGCTGTATCAGTTGCAGGCCTATGCTGCTCGCTCCAAGGCCCTGCATTGCTCCAGGGACAGCAGAGCCCAGTCCAGCAGCCTCTGCTGGTAGGGGGTGAGGATGAGGGCAGGATGCTGGGGCAGGACTACCCCAGCCCCCTCCCCGCCACACACACAAGGGACCATGGCCCTTCCGTGCTGCTCCCTGCGCTTGCCCTCTGCCTGCCTCATGGAGGGCCATGGGGTGCAGCTGGCAGCCAGGGCCATGCACCCTTCCCCTATGGCCCTGTGCCTGCACGCTCCTTGCTGGGTGCCAGGGCTCAGCTCCTGGCCATGTGCTGCATGACCCACTCAGGTGAGGGGGGTTTGCAAGAGGAGATGCCTGAAGGGTGAGGCAGATGCCTCCAAGCCCTTCTAGGTCCAACCCCAGCTTCTGCCGGCTTCTCTTCCCCTGGATTGACACCTGGGGTCCTGAACACCCCAGTGAGTCCAGAACCTGGGAGTCCTATGTCAGCCCTCTCTTCCCCCCCCCCCCCCCCCCCCGACTGAGTGCTTTGGTGAAAACACTGCCTTTCCCTCTTCCCCTACATGCACTGTGTATAGGGGCAGTGTCATTTCCCTCTTGCCCTCCTCCACGTTTCTGCTGTGGGACATACCCCTCAGCATCTCTCCTGCAGCTGCTTCTCCTTCCCAGCCCCACCTGCCACCCCTAGAGAGGGCCTGGGCTTCCTGGGGCCATGGGGGGCAGGACTGGGCCCTGCACTCAGGGATCAGCAGGGCCTGTTATAGCCCCAGCTTGCCTGGCCTGTAGGGGAAGCCAGGGGACCCAGGGCCAGGGTGCGGAGGGTGATTTAGGCCAGAGCCTTGCTCCCTGGCTGTGCGTAACTCTGCCAGGTCTGGCTGCTATTCCTGGGGCAGCCCCTTCCCCCAGGGAAGCATGTCCTGGGCTCAGCAGGCATGCCCCCCCAGCTCCTGGGTACCCCCACATTCCTGGCTGAGCTGCTGGGATGCTGTTTGCACCTCCCTCCAGGCAACCCATCACTGTCATGGAGCCCCCCACATCCCAGCTTCAGCCAGAGTGGGAGCAATATAACCCTAGATGCTATTTATTTTTGTTAAGTTATTGCTGAGGGTGGGAGCTGCAGGGGGGTCAGGGGCTGGCACAGAGAGGCCTGGGCACTGGGATTCTGTTTATTTTTTATTTAAAAGAAACCTGCTCGTGGCTGCCCGGCTGAGGCGGGGTCTGCCCATCCTGCCGGAATAAAAGCTTCCACTGCCCGGGGCTGACAGTCTCTCTTGGCCAACTCTGATCAGCCACCGGGCCCCTGGGGCGGCCGCCGGCTCAGCCTCCTCCAGGGGAGGGGCTTGGGAATAACAAGAGTGGGCCTTTGGCTGCACAGGCCCCAACTCAGCCCAGGCTGTCTCCTTCAGAAGAAAGCCAGGTGCTCAGGAGCTGCTGCCCCTGCTCTGGGCAGCGTGTAGTGCCACTGCTGGTGGGGCAGGGGTTGGCTTGTTTTCCCTCACATCGTGAGTCCTGTCCCACCACAGGTGGGTGCAGCCCCTGCCAAGCTGTGGGCCCACTGAGCCATGCATGGTTCCCTTCCCCTCATGGGAACCAGCATGTAGGAAATCGGGGCCTGGCCCCCCAACTCACTGCAGGGGCAGGTGCCTGGTAGGTCAGAGGAGGCTCCAACTCCATCCTCTGCTGCACTGGGGCTGAGCTCCTGTGCTTGGCAGGCTCTGTGCCTGCTCATGCCCTTCGCCCCCCCCCCCCCCCACGTGGTGCAGGATCCGCTCCCAGCAGATCCATGCTGTGTAGGACTCTCCCCCTTCCGCTCTGCCCACCTGGCTGCAGCTCCCGTGGGCCCTGCAGCCTGCATCCAGCAGCTGGGAAGGTGAATCTGCCCCTGTCCCCAGCACTGCAACTGCTCCCAACTGGGGAGCCCCAGGCCTGAATTCCCAGCAAAGCCCTGGGGGCTGCTCCTGTAGGCTTTGGCCCTGGTGCCAGCTTGAGCTGCAGGACACCCTGGCCTGGGACCAGCTGCAGCTTAGGGGGTGCACATCAGCACAGGCTCTTCGATGAGCTCTGCTGGCCAAGCCGTCGCTGTCACTTCCCAACCCAAGGACCAGGACCCATGTAGCCCCAGCTTCTGCAATTAACCTTGGTCTAGAAGCAGCAAGGAGAAATTGCAGCCCCCTGGTGGGCAGTTGGCCATGGCTGAGCAGGCCCCACACCACCATCTGCTGCTTGGCCTGGCTCTCCTCTGAGCTACTCCCCAGTTACTGCCCTTGGATCACTGCACTGGTGGCCTCCCACCTTTGCAGCGGTACCTCCCACCTGCTCCAAGGTCCTCCCTCTGGCCCAGGAGATGCAGCCCAGTCTGGCTCCCAGCAGGGGCCAGTGGGAGTTCAGGAGCTGCCCCCCGGCTTTGCTCTAGGAAGCCTCCACTATATGGCAAAACTCAGGCCTGCCCAGAGACCAAAACTGCAGAGTCCCCCCCTTACCCTGCAACCCCCAAGAGCCCCCTCTCCCAGGCACCAGCCCCCTAGCAGAGAGACGCCCCTCAGCTGGGCACCTGTGATGCTCACACTAAATCCAGTGCCAAGGCACCCATGCAGCATGCAGGCCCCATCACCGGGAATCGATGCTCCAGGGGTTAACGGCCAGGGTGCCTGCTGCCGGTGACCAGGCCCACAGTAGCATGCAGCAGAGCTGGTGCCCCTCAGCCTGCTGCCTAGCAGGGAGTGTTCAGGTCTAGGGAGCTGGAACTATGAGGAGCTGGAGCTCCTCAGAAAGCCAAGACCCAGTCGCTGCCCCTCTCCACAGACCCCCTGGCCTGAAGCCATCTCCCCTCTGCTCATTGTCGGCTCGCCTTGCTGGCACCAGGCAGTATCGGCCACTCAGCACCGGCTGCCTGGCCATGCTGCTGCAGCCATGTCCCACCCCACAGGGGGCAGATGAGTCATAAAGCTGATCTGGGGCTCTGGGCCCATAAGCAAGGCCCTGAGTACCCAGGCCTGCTGCAGGCCGTTCTGCAGCAGCTTTAGACACTTCCAGGCAGAGGAAACGCAGAGCCTGTGCAGGGCCACAGCGTGCTAGTGATTGCCAAGGGCCACAGGCAGCTGACGACAGCGTCCTCATGCAGGCTGGTCTCACAGCACAGCAGGATTGAGACCAGAGCCAACCTAGCCCATCCCACGTGGGGGCTGGAGAAACTGGGGTGGAAGAGAGGGCACGCTTTGGGACTGCAGCGGGACAGAAACCTCCAGCTGCGGTGCTAAGAGGCTGGGAAGCGAAACAGTTACTGACATTGCAAAGGATCATGCCCTGCTGCGATGAGGGAGGCAGTTAGCTCCTCTCAGAGTGACTGGCGCAGACCAGGGAGGTGGCACTGCCCATGTTCACACTCAATGTAGTGGCAACAAAAGCCCCCAAAGAGACATTTCTCCAAAATGGAGCCAGGATGCTGCAGCACAAATGAAGCCATAGCAACACCGGCTGCCTGTGCCCAGCTGGCATTCCCCTCGGGAGCGCTTGGTGCAGTCAGGCCATGGGGCCCAGGGCCTGCCCACTGCAGACATGACACAGGGCCCCTGGGAAGTTCACAGGTTTATTTTCACTTTGTTACAAAACATTTTAGAAAATTCATTAGAAGCTGCTCCCGCAGCCAGCCCCCCCATCCCTCCACCCAGCCCCTCCCATTTCCCACAAGCCTGCCATTGAGTGCTGACGTCCCCCTGCTTCTGTTCCCCTGCCCCGCACACATCTGGGCAGCTGCAGGGTAGGCTTTGGCTTGGCTAGGCCACATGGCAGGGCCCAGGGGGTTGGAGCAGCAGCCCGGGCAGCACCAGCCAGCAAAAGAGGAGAAAAATGGGGTCAGGTACTGCCTGGGCACAGCCCCCATTCCCAGGGCCCCACCCTGCAGGAAGCTCTGCCCCCATGTTTGCTACCTGGGGCTGGAGAAACCATGACTGGTGGCAGCATCTTCACTCACACTCAGTACCTGGACAAGCAATGCAGGCCTGGCCCAGCCACCCCCATTTCTGGGCAGTGGGCGGTGGAGTGGCCATGTACAAGTATGGACTCTGGTCAGGGCCAGACCAGGCCAGGACCATCCCAGCATGAGGGGTTGGGAGTCACCAGATGCCAGTGATGTCCTGGGGACTGGGATGTCACTCAGCAGCATGCACCCGCTGGGCAGCAGGAGGTTGGAGCTGCGGGCGTTGCCACAACCGCATTGCCCGCAGCAGAAGGGGCACGCTTCTGGCATGGGAGCACTGGTGGCAAAGCAGGGCTGAGCAGTGGCATGAGGTTTCTCGCCCGTGTGCCACCGGCGGTGCTCCACCAGGCTGGCAAGCTGAGCAAAGTGGCAACTGCACTGGGAACGGGTAGGGGCGCTCTCCACTGTGTGCACGCTGGTGCGCAGCCAGGGCTGAACAAAGGCTTGGCCCCACTAGCTGCAGCGGAATGGCTGCTCCCCACTGTGTGTGCGCCTGTGCTCCCGTAGGTGTGCCAGCTGGGCAAAGCACCGCCCACACTCGGCACAGGTGTGGTTTCGGGCACCTGTGTGACCCCGCTGGTGCCGCAGAAGGTTGGCACGGTCAGCAAAGGCATGGCCGCAGTCAGGGCAGGTGTGGGGGCGCTGGCCAGCGTGGACTCTGTGCTGGTGCAGGCGCAGGTAGGAGCTCCGTGTATAGCTGCGCCCACACTCCCCACAGCGGTAGGGGCGCTCGCCCGTGTGCACCAGCTAGTGCCGCAGCAACATGGCACTCAGGACAAAGGCTTTGCCGCAGACCGGGCAGGGGAAGGGGCGTTCACCTGTGTGCGCTAGCCGGTGCCGGAGCAGGTGGGCTCGCTGGCGGAAGCGGCGAGGGCAGTCAGAGCAGGCGTGGGGGCGTTCGACACTGTGTGTCTGCAAGTGCCGCGCCAGCGTGGAGCGCAGCCCGAAGCTCTTGCCGCAGTGACCACAGGTGTGAGGGTGCTGGCTGGCATGGGCGCCCTGCTGGTGCTGCGTCAGGTGGGCACTCTGCCGGAAGCTCTGCCCGCACTCCCCACAGCAGTAGGGACGCTCACCGGTGTGCACTCGCTGATGCACCAGCAGTGCCGAGCTACCAGCGAAGGCCTTGCCGCACACCAGGCAAGGGAAGGGGCGCTCACCTGTGTGCGCCCGTTGGTGCGTGGCCAGCGCCGTGCAGTCACAAAAGCCTTTGCTGCAAGCGGTGCAGACGCTGACAAGGCACCAGCTCGCATGGAGGAGCTGGTGCCTTGTCAGCGTGGCGCTCTGCCGGAAACTCTTCCCACACTCACTGCATTTAAAGGGCCACCTGACTGTGGGGTCTCTGTGCCGCACCGACTCTGCATCAGCGCTACCTCCCGGCACAGCCTCCTCCTCCCTGGCACTGCCTCCTTGCACAGCTTCCTCTGCCCCCGCAGCAGGGTCTTTGTGCCACGCTCCCCCCACCAGCTCCACATCAGTGCTGGTGCTGCCCCTTCCCGGTGCAGCATCCTCTCCCCAGCCACACTCGCCAGCCTCTCACCTGCAGGAACAAATGGGCAATCAGGCCTGAGCGGTCCCCACATGAGGCCAGCTAGGACAGGGCCCCTAAGGCACCACCCACGTGGCCCCGCCCCTCCCTGGAGCCGGTTTCCGAGCTGGGGTTGAAGGGGGCGGTCGCACCTCTTGAAGCTTTTTCAGGCTGCTGCAGACTCAGGCAGGCGTCAGCACCACCCAGCTCAGGTTCACAAGCCTTTCTTTGCCTCTGTGTAGGCTGGAAATATTATTTGCTTTTTCAGCGAGAGCCAAGACATGGCTCTCATCTGGTTCTCGGCCCTGGCGCAGGTGGTGGGATGGGTGCAGTGGTGCACACAGATCAGGGAGAGGGTGGTGACAACCTCTGAGAGGAGCTGGGCAGGAGAGCTTGCAGGGGTGGCTGTGGGGGGTCCCAGCTGCCCCCACCCCTCTCAGCTGGGCTTATTTATCCCTCACCTGTTTGGGGGCTCGGCCAGCTCTCATCGTCCTCGCCTTTGCTGAGATCTGGGACTTGCAGCTCTTCCCCTCGCTCCATCCAGTATTGGGATTGGGGCCCTGCTGGGAGAGAACAGAGCAGGTGGGATCCAGCAAAATACCCGCCCAGGTCAGCGTTCATCTGCCACTCTGGGCTGGCATGGACAGAACAGCCAGGAAACACCCGTGGAAACACAGGAGGGTCAATTCAGACACAAACAATCAGAGTGGAATGGAGACATCCTACGGACTCCCCGAGCCATGGTGCCAGCGAGGCCCCACAGCCGCTACTAACACAGGGGTATAAAAGCCCCCTGCCAGATTCAGACTTGAACCAAACTGGCTCCGTGCAGCGCCAGGACAGCCTCTGAACAGAACTGGTGGAAAACAGTTGGCCTGGCTAATGCCACCCTGTGTGGTGAACACCAACTCCGTGCAAAGGAGCAAGCCAGGGAAGCGCCCACATCCCGTGAGCCAACAGCCCTACCGGGGACCCCACAGCTTGGGGCAGAGAGCCAGCAATCCCCTCGGTCACAAGGGGGTGGCAGAGACTCCTGCACTTTCCAGAGCAGACCGTGTACTCAGGTCCTGCAGGGGAAACAGACCACGGCCCTCCCGAAAGAGCCCCAAACCAGCCTCAGAGTACACAGCCTGGCCATCAGAGCCCTAAGCGTGCTCCTGCTGGAAACATTTGACAGCATCACATCACTGGATTCAACCTAGGGAGGAAGCGCCTCACACTAATGAGGAAACCCCCCCTCACTCCACAGCACACCCAGGGACCCCTGCCGCTGGGATAGCACCCCAGCTCCTTGGCACAAGGATCGTCTTTATTCTGTGCTTGTGCAGGGCCCGGCGCCATAAGGACTGATCTCCAAATGGCTCCGAGTACTACCACGGGCCAAAGAGCAATCACCAGCTGGTGCTGCCCTTGCAAAGCAACACCCCTCCCGATTCCCCCAATCATAGAATTGGAAGGGACCTCGGGAGGTCATCTAGTCCAGTTCCCTGCACTCATGGCAGGAGTGAGCGTTATCCCTGACAGGAGTTTGTCTAACCTGCTCCTAAAAATCTGCAGGTTTCAGAGTAGCAGCCGTGTTACTCTGTATTCGCAAAAAGAAAAAGGAGTACTTGTGGCACCTTTCCTTTTCTTTTTGCGAATACAGACTAACACGGCTGCTACTCTGAAACCTGTCATTATGCAAGGCACTGAATTTAGCCGTATAGAGTAGAAATCTGTCAACTTCATGAAAAAACTAATACAGATACAGACAGACATCATCTTCCTCTCCAAATGCAAACAGATGGACATCATACCAAAAGGACGGAAGGTAAAAAATCCATTACAATCTACATACCACACAGACTATGCTGACAGCTTGTGCCACACACTCTCAAAGAAACTGCGGAACCACCTGATCAACATCCTCTACAGCAAACAGGGAAAGATTAAGAATGAGCTCTCAAAACTGGATACTCTCATAAAGAACCAACCTTCCACACAAACTTCCTCGTGGCTGGACTTTAGGAAAACTAGACAAGCCATTTACAACACACACTTTGCTTCTCTACAAAATTTGTTAGTCTCTAAGGTGCCACAAGTACTCCTTTTTTAAAAAAAAATCTGCAGTGATGGAGATTCCACAGCCTCCCTAGGCAATTTATTCCAGTGCTCAACTACCCTGACAGGTAGGAAGATTTTCCTAATGTCCAACCTAAACCGCCCCGCTGCAGTTTAAGCCCATTGCTGCTTTATCCTCAGGGTTAAGGAGAACAATTTACCTCCCTCCTCCTGGTAACAGCCTTTTATGTACTCGAAGATTGGTAGCATGTCCCCCCTCAGTCTTTTCTTCTCCAGACTAAACAAACCCAGTTTTTTCAATCTTCCCTCATAAGTCATGTTTTTTAGACCTTTAATCATTTTTGTTGCTTGTCATAAATATAAAGGGAAGGGTAAACACCTTTAAATCCCTCCTGGCCAGAGGAAAAACCTGTAAAGGGTTAAGAAGCTAAAATAACCTCGCTGGCACCTGACCAAAATGACCAATGAGGAGACAAGATATTTTCAAAGCTGGAGTGGGGAGAACAAAGGGTTCTCTCCGTCTGTGTTGTCTTTTGCTGGGACCAGAGCAGGAATGCAGGTCAGAACTCCTGTAAAAGGTTAATAAGCAATCTCGTTAGATGTTTTGTTTAAATGGCTGATAAAATAAGTTGGGCTGAATGGAATGTATATTCCGGTTTTTGTGTCTTTTTGTAACTTAAGGTTTTGCCTAGAGGGATTCTCTATTTTTTGTATCTGATTACCCTGTAAGGTATTTACCAGCCTGATTTTACAGAGGTGATTCTTTTACTTTTTCTTCAATTAAAATCTTCTTTTAAGAACATGAATGCTTTTTTCATTGTTTTTAAGATCCAAGGGTTTGGGTCTGTGTTCACCTATGCAAATTGGTGAGGATTTTTATCAAGCCTTCCCCAGGAAAGGGAGTGTAGGGCTTGGGGGGGTATATTGGGGGGAACGAAGTTTCCAAGTGGGCTCTTTCCCGGTTATATTTGTTAGATGCTTGGTGGTGGCAGCAATAAAGTCCAGGGATAAAAGGTACCTTGGGGAAGTTTTAACCTAAGCTGGTAAAAATAAGCTTAGGGGGTTTTTCATGCAGGTCCCCACATCTGTACCCTAGAGTTCAGAGTGGGGAAGGAACCTTGACATTGCTTTTCTCCATTTTGTCCACATCTTTTCTGAAAGGTGGTGCTCAGAACTGGACACAATACTCAATTGAGGGCATATCAATGTGGAGTAGAGCATAAGAATTACTTCTTGAGTCTTGCTTACAACACTCCTGCTAATACATCCCAGAACGATGTTTGTTTGCTTTTTTTGCAACAGTGTTACATAGTTGATTCGTATTTAGCTTGTGATCCATTCTGACCCCCAAATCCCTTTCCGCAGTATTCCTTCCTAGGCAGTCATTTCCCAGTTTGTATGTGTGCAACTGATTATTCCTTCCTAAGGGGAGTACTTTGTATTTGTTTGTATTGAATTTCATCCTATTTACTTAGACTATTTCTCCAGATCATTTTGAATTTTAATTCTAACCCTTCTCTGCTTGGTATCATCCACAAACATTATTAGGGTACTTTCTGCACCATCATCTAAGTCACTGAAGATATTGAACAGAACCAGACAGAACTCTAACCCTAATCCAGAACTGATCCTCCCCACCCCCCAAACACACACACACACACACACACACCCACCCACCCACCCCTGGACAGACACCGGTCACATCGCCCCCACCCCCCATACCCCTGCACAGACACCAGTCACACACACCCCTCATGCATATACACAGACCCTTTTCTGGGGCAGGGAGTGGCAAAGCCTCCAGCAGAGGATCTCAGAGGGTCTGGTAAACCCCTTCTGGAGACATTATACACTAGTTACAAATGAAGGAGTTTGTTGTTTGGTAAATTAAGAACAGAAAATGGCAATATTTAAATTTGTTTCATTGTGTTAATGAAAAACACATTAAAGTTGTGTGTTTTGCATGTTACACGACAAAATTCATATGAAGACAATGCTTGGGCATAGATGGCTCTCAAATAACCATGTTTATTAAAGAAAAGGAGTACTTGTGGCAACTTAGAGACTAACAAATTTATTTGAGCATATGCTTTCGTGAGCTACAGCTCACTTCATCGGATGCATTGGGTGGAAAATACAGTGGGGAGATTTATATATACACACACAGAGAACATGAAACAATGGGTTTTATCATACACACTGTAAGGAGAGTGATCACTTAAGATGAGCTATTACCAGCAGGAAGGGGGGAGGGAAGGAGGAAAACCTTTTGTGGTGATAATCAAGGTGGGCCATTTCCAGCAGTTAACAAGAATGTCAGAGGAACAGTGGGGGGTGGGGTGGGGGGAGAAATAACTTGGGGAAATCCATTGTTTCATGTTCTCTGTGTGTGTATATATATACTCCCCACTGTATTTTCCACCCAATGCATCCAATGAAGTGAGCTGTAGTTCACAAAAGCTTATGCTCAAATAAATTTGTTAGTTTCTAAGGTGCCACAAGTACTCCTTTTCTTTTTTGCGAATACAGACTAACACGGCTGCTACTCTGAAACATGTTTATTAACTATGTGCAAACATCCAAGATCTAGTTTAACCTATCCTGTGGTTCTGACTGATTTTTGATGGCTTCTAAAATATAGACAACAGTGAATAGCGCTACAGTGCTCACAAACTCTGTCTTCTAGCCCTAATCCCATCTCTATGGGGTCAGATCTCTGAATCCTTCTTCAGCTTCGAGTTTGTCTCAAAGCAGTAGAGTGCTCACAAACTACTTAAAGAAATACTATCCTAGTCCTAGATACTAGACTAAGTTAAACTCGCTAGCATCCTTAGTGTTTTCGGGAGACTCGTACAGCAGCAATGTGACTTGGTATGCGTTAATAGAGTTTGGAAAACTATCATATGGCTAGAATATGGCTCCTTTCCTTTTACATTCCCCAAACGCCATCATAGAAATAAGAAAAGGAGTACCCGTGGCACCTTAGAGACTAACAAATTTATTAGAGCATAAGCTTTCGTGAGCTACAGCATCCGATGAAGTGAGCTGTAGCTCACGAAAGCTTATGCTCTAATAAATTTGTTAGTCTCTAAGGTGCCACGGGTACTCCTTTTCTTTTTGCGAATACAGACTAACACGGCTGCTACTCTGAAACCTGTCATCATAGAAATGCCAGCTCTCAGTTTGACCAAGTTTGTGGAAATATACAAAATGGTTCTCACTGTCGTATGTTATCCCGACAGCTTTGAAGCTATTATGTCACCTTTGCTTTAATACATGCTACTGTTTATGCAAATAATTTTGATGATTTCTATTGAACTAATCAATAGTTAAAACATTATTTTAAATATTAATGCTACATTCAAGTTACATGGAAAAGTGCTACAGAGAGGGCAGACTAAGAATTTTTGTGTGGGACAGTGGTGTAGTCATGCAGAATTTACATACTGCTTGCTATTTTAACTGAAATTTACAGCTCAAGCACTGGGGTAACAGTTTAAGTCAGTGGCTCTCAACCTTTCCAGACTAATGGACCCCTTTCAGGAGTCTGATTTGTCTTGTGTACCCCCAAGTTTCACCTTACTTAAGCTACTTGCTTACAAAATCAGACATAAAAATACAAAAAAGTGTCACAGCCAAACTATTACTGAAAAATTGCTGTCTAATTTTTGCCATATAATTATAAAATAAATCAATTGGAATAGAAATATTGTACTTACATATCAATGTACGATATATAGAGCAGTCTAAACAAGTCATTGTATGAAATTTTAGTTTGTATTGACTTCACTAGTGCTTTTTATGTAGCCTGTTGTAAAACTAGGCAAATATCTAGATGAGTTAATGTACCCCTTGGAAGACCTCTGCGTACCTCCAGTGTACACGTACCCCTGGTTGAGAACCACTTACGTGATTCTCAAGTGTAGGGACTGAGAACAGCCAAAGGAAAGGTTACAATTTTATTATTTTCTGTTTGTTTATTTTGGGTAAAGGAGACAGAACAAAAGTAAAGCAAAAACAGGAGCATCAGCAGAGCAACTGCAAAGCTAGAGCTGGCCAAACTGGAGAGTGACAAATCAAGACAGAAGCATGAACGCCAGAGCTGTTTAGCTGAGCCGGAAGCCAAAGAGCGTGAACACCAAAACTGGGAAGCAGGAGCCCCAGGAGCGGGAGGCAGAAAAGCAGCAGCAAGAAGAAGCGCACTGATGGGGTGTGCAAGCAGAAGCAGCCACACCCCAATGATCCATGGCCCTTCCTTCGCCACCAGGCTCAGTGTCACCTTCCTCACAGCTTGACTAAATGTTGAGGTGTAACCTTCAGAAGGAACCATTGCAAAGGTTCCCTGGACTATAAAAGAGAGGGGCAAAGACCCGCAAATGATCTCTTTCATCTAAGAACTCAAAGGAGCCAGCACTTTGGCTTCTAGAGGAGATTCTGACTGAGGGTGGGTGGGACAGCCACCATCCTGCTGGAAGACTTTGAGTGAGAAAAGCCATCTTGAACAAAGACTGTATCTTGCTAGGTTCAGTTTTAGTCACTGGAAAGCATTTCACTTTTATCGGTTTGAAACCACTTCTGACTATCTCTTATACCTGAACTCACATCAAATCCTATCTTCTTTTGTTACTAAACTTGTTTTACTTTTGAGCTAAACAGTGCTGTGTTTGAATAAAAGTGTAAGCTAACTCCACTGAATGTGGCAAGCTGTGCATTTTGTCTCTTTCGAGGAGGAAACAGACCTTATTATTCCCCTGAATGCTGCAGGAGAGGGCTGGACATCGCAGAGCACATAGGTTTGAGATGGGAGGTGTGCTGGGGTCACCTGCTAACATCAGCCAGGTCAGGAAGCCAAGAGTATGTCTGTGAGAAGTGGTGGCAGGCTGCTGGATGCAAAATGGCTGAATCAGAGCTGTACATGAATGAGAGAGGTAAATAGTGGTGCCCCCCAGGGGTCTATACTGGGCCCAGTCCTATTCGACATATTCATAAATGATCTGGAAAAAGGGGTAAACAGTGAAGTGGCAAAATTTGCAGATGACACAAAACTACTCAAGACAGTTAAGTGCCAGGCAGACTGCAAAGAGCTACAAAAGGATCTCTCAAAACTGGGTGACTGGGCAACAAAATGGCAGATGAAATTCAATGTTTATAAATGCAAAGTGATACACACTGGAAAACAATCCCAACTATACATATAAAATGATGGGGTCTAAATTAGCTATTACCAGTCAGATCTTGGAGTCATTGTGGATAGTTCTCCGAAAACATCCACTCAATGTGCAGCAGCAGTCAACAAAGCAAACAGAATGTTGGGAATCATTAAGAAAGGGACAGATAATATCATATTGCTTCTACATAAATCTATGTTTCGCCCACATCTTGAATACTGCATGCAGATGTGGTTGCCCCATCTCTAAAAAGATATATTGGAATTGGAAAAGGTTCAGAAAAGGGCAACAAAAATGATTAGGGGTATAGAATGGCTGCCATATGGGAGCAATTAATAAGACTGGGAATTTTCAGCTTGAAAAAGAAAGGACTACGGGGGGGATATGACAGAGGTCTATAAAATTATAACTGGTGTGGAGAAAGTAAATAAGGAAGTGTTATTTACGCCTTCTCATAACACAAGAACTAAGGGTCACCAAGTGAAATTAATAGGCAGCAGATTTAAAACCAAGTATTTTTTCACACAATACACAGTCAACCTGTGGAACTTCTTGCCGGAAGTTCTTGTGAAGGCCAAGACTATAACAGGATTAAAAAAAGAACTAAATAGGTCCATCAATGACTATTAGCCAGGAAGGGCAGGGATGGTGCCCCTAGCCTGTTTGCCAGAAGCTGTCTGGGGCACCTGGCATTGGCCACTGTTAGAAGACAGGATACTGGGCCAGATGGACTTTTGGTCTGACCCAATATGGCTGTTCATATGTTTTTATGTTCTCATGTACAGTACACAGAACACAGTGCATGCTGGTTGAAGGCTGTGTACCCCCAGGCAGGAAGCTGCAGTAGCAGAAGCATTTTGGGGCACTTAGGGTTATAATACCAGCAGTGACACAACATCTCACTGAGCTGAAATGCACTCCAGAATGTGGCACTAATAGATATTTGAAGCCGCATTGTAAATATGAATGCCATATTCAGGTTACATGAAAAATGCTCCAGAGAGGTCAAATGAAGCATTTTTGTGGGGTAGGGGCGTTTCAGTTTTGTCTGAATGGCCAGTGAATGGTATTTGAAAAGAGGCAGGTCACTACTTTGAGATGCATTAACCAAGACACATCTTGTTTTCTTTCAATTTACTTGCCATCATGCACAGAATTCTCCCATGGAAATAGTTAAGGGCCAAAGACTTTAATCTTTCTGTGATCAGACTTAACTGCAAGTCTAACAAGTGATATGCATGGCTCACCAGTAATGTAATGATGTGCACATTCTTGACATAATCTATTAAGCTTGTTCACTTTGTCTCAAGAAGTTGCTACTTTCAAAATATTTGAAATAAATGTTGCTGTTAGTGCTGGCCACCGGTAACCCCTATATTTAAGGGTTAGTGAGGATTTGTATGATAAGACCCTGTTTTGCACAAAAAGAAAGGTTCTTCGAGACTTTCTGCATGGAATTGCTGCATCATTTGGTTCTCTCTGCCTCTGCATAAAGAGGATTTTCTGGTCCTCACACAACCAAACACTGCATTAAACTTCCACATGGAGGGGGAAATGTTGCCCCCCCCTCTTTTATAGCCCAGTGAACTTTTGAAATGCATTTTCAAAGTTCAGTGCACTGTGAGGAGAGGTTTCAGGGAGTCTGATGATGAAGATTCATGCTGTTTCCTTCCCGCTGGTGCGTTCCACTGAGCAAATTACTCTGTTTACCCACAGCTCAGCCTTGTCTGGTTCAAATACATTTTAGTAACATCACAGCAGGACAAAGTTCCTCCTCTGCCTTGGTGGGTCCTGTGCTTATTGGCAGATTTGCTTGCCTCAGAGGTTCACAGCAAGCCTCAGTTTGGCCACTTCTACTAGAGGCTCAAACCTGCCGTTCACTCAGCTAACCTCATCACTGGCCAGTGTGGGGGAAACAGAGAACAATCCCCTCAGTCTGTGTCCCACCTAGTGGGTCAGGGATAGGCCAGAGCCCTTTCCAATTTAGACCTTCCCTTCTGGTGTTTCTCACAGACCAGACCAACTCCTCCTGTGTTGGATCAGGAGATGGGGGGAACCCAGGCCCACCCTCTGCTCTGGGTTCTAGCCCAGGGCCCTGTGGATAGCAGCTGTCTACAGCGTCCCGTATATCAGCTGCACAACAGCTACAACTCCCTGGGCTACTTCCCCATGGCCTTCCCCCAGCACCTTCTTTATCCTCACAGCAGGATCTTCCTCCTGAAGCCTGACCACGCTTGAACTCTTCACTCCTCCAGCAACACACCTTCTCATTCCCTGCTCCTGGCATGCCCCCCTACTAACTGATGGGAGGTCCTTTTTAAACCAGGTCTCCTGGTTAGCCTGCCTGCCATAATTTAGTCTAGTAAATTCTTAATTGGCTCCAGGTGTCTTAATTAGCTTGCCTGTCTTAATTGGTTCTAGCAGGTTCCTGATTGCTCTAGGGTAGTTTCTGTCCTAGTAATTCAGGGAACAGAAACCTGTTCACCCAGCGGCCAGTAGATCTGCTTCTGACCCCTCTGTAGAACCCAATGGGCCCAGAGGAAGAAGGGAGGCTACTGCTACTGCTACTGCTGCTGCTGGGCCTTGGGCTCTTGCTGCTGCTACCACCGCTCCAGCTACTTCCCTGGCTGGGCTGGGCCAGACACCATCCACCCCCCTTCTCTGCTACCTGGTTGCTGACTAGCTGCTGCTCCAGCTGCAGCCTGTTGGGGGGGGGGGGAGTGAGGGACCCCTACCCCAGCTGTTGCTACTGCTGCTGTGGACACCGTCACCACCTGTGTGGGGTCCTGCCTGCCTGGCCACCGGGCTGCTGCTGCCTGGGAGCTGCTGGATCCTGAAGGAGGAGGGGATGGGGCCATCTACTGCTGGGGGAGCACACAGAGACTCTGCAGACCACTGTAGAGGGGGTCTTCAGGCTGAGTAACTTTTCAACTGTGCTCTTGTGGAGGGGGTTTTGACTGTGTTTGTGGGGACACCAGGGGTATGGTGTGGAGCCTGCCCCCCAGTCCATCTGCATGTCCTCCCCCCCCCCCCCCCCAACTCACCACCACTGTTGTCATTACTGCCCTCTCCACCACCCCCAGCGGACACTTACTATCTGCCTCCGGCTCCTGCCTCTGGGACTCTGCTGCTTGCTGGGCTGGCTGCGCCCTTTCCCCACCTTTTGGGCCTGATGCAGTAGCCAGCCCGCACTGACTCTCTTTGCAAGTGTATGTGCCCCCCATCCCCCTGGACTGGACCCCTTTAGTAAGCCCCCAGCTTTGTCCCTTGTTACCTGCCCCATTTGCCCCTTGCAGCCTTTTTGCCTCCCCTTTACCCCAGCTTCAGTTTGTTTGCCTGCCCCGCCCTGTTCCCTCTGCAGCTTTTGTTTTTTTTGCCCTGCCCCGGCCTCTGAAGCTAGCTCCTCGGTTCCCTGTCCTGCCTTCAGCCTGCTTCTCCCCCCTCCCCATGGGGTACCCTCTCCCTGATTGGCCCCTTACTCAGTGTGCCCATGCCCCTGCCCATGAGCTTGTGCCCTTCCCCTGTTTGACTTTGCCCTTATCTCACTGCACCCCCCCAACGTTATTACCTCCCTCCCCTAGTGCAGCTCGAGGAGCCAGATTCCTATCCTTAGTCGGTGACTGTCCCCTACGAGCCCTTGATAGCCCCCCTGTCCAGCCTACCCCCTTTGGCACCCTTCCCCCCTGCCCGCAGCCTAGCGGGGAGGAGCGGTCGACCTGCTTCCCCTTTCCCCTCCCTCCCCGCTTATTATGGCGGGGGTAACGACAGGTGGGGCCCCTCCAGCAGCCCCGGATACCCCTACCCTGCCTGCCCCTCCTTTCCCCCCCAGCCTCTACCTCAACTGCCGCTGCCAAACCTCCTGCTACCGCCCCTGCCGGGGCACCGGCAGCGGCGGGCACTGGGGTGACCTCCGCTGCTGCCACGTCCCTTGCCCCCTCGGATTCCGCGGGAGCCCCCCAGCCAGCAGGAAGAGTCAGGGTAAGAAGAAGGGGAAGGGCCCCCCCAAAAAGACCAGGCCCTCCATGGCAGGGACTACCCCCACTGCCGTGGCCCTGTCACCAGCCACGGCATCCCTACCCGCTGCTCCCTCCACCGGCTCTGTGGGTGTCCCTTCCCCGGCCCCTAGGGCATACGCCCAGGTGGCAGCGGCCCCCCCGCCTGCTGCTACATCATCTCTCCCGCCCACCGCCTCCGCTACCAGCTATAGCAGCTGGGGCCCCTTTCCCACCATGACCAGGAAGCACGGTGTCCATTGCCTCCTGGTGCCCATCTCGCCACACGTGGAGATGTATGTGCGGGCGTTGGCGAGGGTGGTGGGGCCCACGGCCATTGTGGAAGCCTCCAAAATGTACAGGAAGGTCGTCGTCTTCTTAGCATCGGAGGCTGCTGCCCAGGAGGCGGTGGAGAAGGGCCTGGCAGTGGGGGGCGTATTCATCCCCCTGGAGCCCCTGGATGACCTGGACATCCGCCTCGTCCTGACCTCAGTCCCTCCCTTCCTTCCCAATGCCGCCCTGTTACCCACCCTCTCGACCCTGGGGAAGCCCCTTTCCGTCCTGAGCCCCCTCTCACTGGGCTGCAAGGACCCCACCCTCCGTCACGTCCTCTCATTCCGCCGGCAAGTGCAGCTTCAACTGCCGCCGGCGGCGCGTGACGGAGAGGTTCTTGAGGGGTCTTTTTTGGTCCCCTACCAGGGGGCCCATTACCGGGTGCACTATTCCATGGGGGAAGCCCGGTGCTACCTCTGCCGGGTGATGGGGCGCATCCGGAGGGACTGCCCCTTGGCCCGGCAAGGAGGGGCATCCAAGACCCCCGAGCCCCAGCGGGTCACCGGCCTCGTCATCGCCGGCGCCCCTGGTTACCCGGCGCCCGGAGCCACCTCTCCTCCTACTCAGTCATCACTGCTCCTGCTTGGGCCCAAGGGGCACTCCCCACAGCACGCCCAGACGAGCGGGAGAGCCCCGCCTCTGCAGTCTGGTGGGGCCCCTAGAGGAGGGTGTGGCAGGGATACCACCAAGCATGGGAGAGGGCCCACCCCAGGGGGACTCTTCCCTCCCTCATGCCACCCCACCGCGCCTCCCACAGTCCCTGAGCCATCACCCCTGCTCCCCGACCCAACCCCTGTTAGCAGGCCCCCTAATGATGCAATGGAGGGCTGGGGCCAAGTCCAGGGGAAGCAGGGCAAGCAGAAGGCTCGAGTTCCGCTCCCTTCCACCGATGCAGAAGCCCCCAGGAAGACCAGAAAAGGGGGCATGGATGCCAAGCCCTCTGCCTTGCCCACGGGCACGTTCCATCCCCCGGTACCGGTTGGGGAAGACATAGCAGCACAGGAGGGCAGTACCGTCCCTCCATTGGAGCCCCTTCCCTCCAAGGCCCCCGATGGAGCCCCTCCTGCCCCGTTACCATCCGGAGCCCCGAGGCGAGCGCCACTTCGGGCATTGGTGGGGAGACCTCCGGGGTGGTGGAAGGTGAGCTTCCTTCCATCTACGAGGAGATCGAGGCCCTGGGTCTGACCCCGGTCACCCAGGGGGAAGATGGCCCTCTGCCAGCGGGCCTTGATCTGAGCAACCTTCTCCATGCTCCCTCCCCCTAACTGCTGCTTGTGCTTCCACCTCCGAGGGTTCCCTGGGCTCCTCCATCTGCCCAGCCGTGGGTGACACCATGCTATCGGCCGCTGAGCCCATTGAGGTGATGGCTGGTGCTGTGCAGCTGGGACCCAAGCCCCACGGGCTGTCCCTTGTGGGCATGGGGCAACTGACCTCCGTCCCAGGCGGGGACCCCACTGAAGATGCCATGGCTATTACGCTGGCCGTGGTGCCAGAGCCCAGCATCATGGAGGGCCCCCTTCCTACCCCCCAGTACATAAACTGCAAGGGGTACTTCTCAATGGTGCTGCAAGCACTGGTGGATCATAAGGGATGTTTCACCGACATCAACGTGGGATGGCCAGGAAAGGTGCATGACGCTCATGTCTTCAGGAACGCTGGTCTGTTTGAACAGCTGCAGGAAGGGACTTACTTCCCAGACCAGAAAATTTCTGTTGAGGATGTTGAAATGCCTGTAGTTATCCTCGGGGACCCAGCCTACCCCTTAATGCCATGGCTCATGAAGCCGTACACAGGCAGCCTGGACAGTAGTCAGGAGCTGTTCAAGTATAGGCTGAGCAAGTGCTGAATGGTGGTAGAATGTGCATTTGGACGTTTAAAAGCTCGCTGGTGCTGTTTGCTGACTAGGTTAGACCTCAGCGAAACCAATATTCCCATTGACAGGTTTCAGAGTAGCATCCGTGTTAGTCTGTATCCTCAAAAAGAAAAGGAGTCCTGTGGCACCTTAGAGACTAACAAATTTATTTGAGCATAAGCTTTCATGAGCTACAGCATCCGATTCATCGTGCATCCGATGAATTGAGCTGTAGCTCACAAAAGCTTATGCTCAAATAAATTTGCTAGTCTCTATAGTACTCCTTTTCTTTTTGCGAATATTCCCATTGTAATTGCTGCTTGCTGTGTGCTCCACAATATCTGTGGCAGTAAGGGGGAGATATTTATGGTGTGGTGGGAGGTTAAGGCAGATCATCTGGCAGCCAATTTCACGCAGCCAGATACTAATGTGATTAGAAGAGCACAGCTAGGCATGCTGCACATCAGAGAAGCTTTGAAAACCAGTTTTGTGACTAGCCAGGGTATGGTGTGAAAGTTCTGTTTGTTTCTCCTTGATCCAAACCTAGCCCCTTTGTTGACTCTAATTCCCTATAAGCCAACCGCCCTTGCCCCTTCAATCACAGCTTGAAGAGGGAATAAAGTCACTATTATTATTATACCATGCATTCTTTATTAGTTGATTAAAAACACAGGGAGATAAATCACAAGTAGCCCAGGTGGCGTGGGGAAGGAGGGACAGACAAGGCCACAGTATACATCAATACTGAGGATATGCCAGCCTTCTGCTGCTTGGGCAATCCTCTGGGGTAGAGTGGACGGGTTCCCGGAGCCTCCCACCCTTTCCCCCCACCATTCTTGGGCATCTGGGTGAGGAGGCTATGGAACTTGGGAAGGAGGGAGGACAGTTACACAGAGGATGCAGCAGTGGTCTGTGCTCTTGCTGCCTTTCCTGCATCAGATTCACCAGACACCTGAGTATGTCAGTTTGCTCCCCCATTAGCTTGAGCATGGCATCCTGCCTGCTCTCGTCGCACGCCTCCCTCTTCTCATTGCATTCAGTGAATGCTTTCTGGGACTCTGCCATTGTTTGCCTCCACGCATTCAGCTGTGCCCTATCAGTGTGGGAGGACTGCATAAGCTCTGAAAACGTGTCGTCCTGAGTGTGTTTTTTTTTTTTTTTTTGCCTTCTCATCTGGGACAGCCTCTGGGATGGAGATGACGGGGGGGGGCATAGAAACATTTGCACTTGCAGGAGGACAAAAAGGGAGAGTAACATATATATTTTAAATTCTAGAGAACAAAGGGGAGACTCTTTCTCAGTGAAACAAGTAATTCATAGTACATTTAAAAGGAGGGCCTGCGGTTTCCATGTGGATGCGCAGCACAACCTACCCCCCACCCCCCGCAATTCTCTGGGATGATCGCTTCCCCAACCACCCACCCCCGTGTGGCTCTGATCAGGGCTGAGCCCTTTAAGCCAAACAAACGCAAACTGCCTGTAGTAAGATGAGACCCTGAAACATAAACCCTTGGTATCAGAGGCCTGGTATGAGACCTAAGGCCTGAGCTAAAGTAATGGTCAAGACTTTGCTAACATAAAGAAAAGTTAAGCTGTGAGCCAGAGGCAGGCCCTGCTCACAGAAGCTGGCAAGGAAAAGGCTGATGTTGCATAAACATATGCTGTTGCACAAACATATATCTAAAGTGTCTTGGATACCAGAACTATATACAAATAGTACAAGAACATTCTTATACCATCCACATAGATAACAAGGACAGGGCAAAAGACTAGTATGATGGATAGAGTTGTTTTGTTCGAACCAACATGTACAAGGTGAGAGGCGGCACCTCACTACGTAAAAGGGTAGTGCATAGTTACGTAAAGGGGTTGCTCCTCAATACGTCAGGAGTGTTATGTAACTTGTTTGTACCTGTGTATAAGAATGCATCCCTGGGACGGTGTCTTTGTCCGGCCTAGGGGGCAGTGGAAAGTCCCGCCACTGATTGAGCTGAGTGTATTGCCAGGGAGCGCAAATTCATAGTATGTCCTGTAGAGTCTATGGGAAACTATCACTGTGCTTCGTTTGAGCAATAAACCTGGCTGACTTGCCTTCGTACCTTACTAGAGTCTGTGGTCATTGGGGGTTCTCTCGGGGTCTGCTGTGTTAGCTATCTGCGCAGAGCTGGGACAGCACACAGAGGGAACACGCACGCCGCCGACTGTGATCATCACCGAACACGAGCAGAGCACCACACCGGTAGCTTCTGACAACACAGCCCAGTGTGAACGGACTTTTCCAGTAGCTGTACTGGCCGCGAATGCATCCCAAGTCTTCAGGGCAAAGGAATCATTAAACACACTTTCTTTTAAACCCCGTATCACATTACAAAGGTAAACTCACCAGAAGTCCCTTCTCCGGGGACATCTTGGCAGGGTGTGGAAGGTATCGGCTCCAGGGTGATGAACGTTCCTGGCTGCCAGGGAGAATGGATACAACACTTGCTGGCTGTGCACTGTCCTCCTCCTCCTCCACAAAATCATCCTCCCTGCTCCGTGAGACTCCATGGACAGTGGTGGGGTACTGGTAGTACCTCCCCCCACCCCGAGAGTTGCATGCAGCTCATCATAGCAGCATGTATGGGACTGTGACCCAGAGCGACTGTTCGCCTCTTTTGTCTTTTAGTAGGCTTGCCTCACCCCCTCCTTAATTTTCACACGGCACTGCTGTGTGTCTCTGGAGTAGCCTCTGTCGGACCGGGAGATTTTTGCATATATGTTGGCGTTCCTTTTTTTTTTTTTTTTTGAATGGAGTTCTGCCTGCACAGATTTTTCTCCCCATACTGCGATCAGATCCCATACCTCCCATTTGGTCCATGCTGGAGCTCTTTTGCGAATCTGGGACTGCATGGTCACCTGTGCTGGTGAGCTCGTCACACTGGCCAAACAGGCAATGAAGCAGCAACACCCCCTGGCTCATCTCCGCCTGCAGGCACCGCCCCCACAGCTCCCATTGGTCGCTCCCCCCCTCCAGCACCAGCGGGGATCCTGGGCCACATCTGCCACCAGCTCTCCCGCGAGCATCCGCAATGCACCCGGATCCTCCCCTGAGCACCCATGGCATCTCCAGGCCGCCCCTCCTGGGCACCCACGGCACCCCTGGGCTGCCAACCAGCCCTTCCTCGTGCCCAGCTTTCCTGGCCAGTTAGCCGCCACTAGCTGCGAACTCAAGCTATGAAAGCAAGCTATGGACTCAAGCTACGTTCAGGACTGGTAACTATACAAAGCAGAACATTTGATGTGTGTGTTTGTGTGTGTGTATAGGTATTAGCTATTGGTTATAAATCAAATTGTGTTATCATAATAAATGTGGCATATTGCCTTGTCCCCTGAAAAGATCCTGTGTAGTTTTATCTGCATAACAAAAGCAACGAGCAACAGGGGGAAAGAAGAAGAAGAGGGTTGGATGGGGGCGGGGCCTCAAGGGAATTCATGGGGTGGGGCCTCAGGGGAAGAGTGTCTGGTTTTTAAGTATTACCAAGTTGGCAACCCTACTCTGGCAGCACTGTGTTTCCCCCACCTATTGGCTGCTCCATGAGTTAGGAGGGAATTGTCCCTAACCTGGGCTGAACCAAACAAGTGCATTATGGGCATTTCTTGCCTTCTACTTAAGGCCCAGGGACAGTCTAGGGGGGGAATTGGCGATTTTGCAGATACAACATTGTACAAGAAAAAACTTTTATTGCTGGATGTTCCTGTGCTGACTACATGGAAACAAAGGCACTTCTATGCCTCCTGCCCCAATTATCCAGAGTGACCGGAGGCAGCAGGTTGGGTTTGCAGAGTAGATGCCCCCAGGCCCTCCACCCACTCATCTAAACAGGCCCCTGACCTCTAGGTCCCTGAGCTGTGCAGAGCAGGCTGGATCCTTGCAGCGGGTGGGAGTGCACGGCCCTAGGAGGGCGGTGCGGGAGGCCGACTCTCACGGCTGGGCCCCAGCGGCTCCAGGTGCAGCCACAGCCCATTCTCGCTGCGCAGGATCAGCTCAGGCTTGCGCCGCACAGGCCTGCTCTCATCCAGCCGCAGGGCGAAGCGCAGCAGGGTCAGCGCCAGCACCACCTTCATCTCTGTTATGGCAAAGTTCTGCCCGATGCAGTTCCTGCGAGAAAGCCAGTTGTGTCAGCTGGGGCTCTGCGCCTGGAAACCACACTCCATGTGAGGGCAGGGATGGGGGAGCAGGGACAGACACCCCAGAACCCACTGCCTGCAGGGACAGACAGATGTTGGGGGGAGCTCCCCCCCCGGGGAGAAGGAACAGATCCTCAGCAATAACAGCTGACCCCAGCACTGACCAGAGGCCACCTCCTGTGTATCCCACAATGCTTCAAGGCCAGGGTGCCAACAGGGAGCCGCTTGCTGGTGGGCAGCTAGGAGTGGGGGAGGGGGAAGTTCGTGCGGCGAGGGGCTCTGAGCCCGGCAGGCAGGTTACCTGGGTCCAGCAGAGAAGGGCATGAAGGCCAGTGGGGGCTGGTTCTTGGAGTTCTCTGGGTCGAAGCTGTAATGATGCGGCCTCTGGCGGGAACCTACTGAGAGTATCAATTCAGGACAAATTGCTTCAAGGAGGGCAGTCACGGCCCAAGGCTGGGGTTCCTTTGCACACCAAACCAGCCAAACAGAGAGGACTTTGGTTTTACCCCACTGGCTAACCAGAAGTCATACAAGCATTTCCCTCAGATACTCCAATTCCTTGTATCACCACCAGCACCACTTCTTATGGTGATGAATGGTTATGAAAAATCAATATCCCAGTAAAAGACAAAGGGTTCTTCCAATCCCAAAGGACCAAGCCCCAGGCCCAGGTCAATATACAAATCAGATCTTACCCACAAAGCACTTTGTTGCCAATCCTTCAGAATCTAAAATCTAAAGGTTTATTCATAAAAAGAAAGAAATATAGATGAGAGCTAAAAAAATGGTTAAATGGAATCAATTACATACAGTAATGGCAAAGTTCTTGGTTCAGGTTTAGAGCAATGGTGGAATAAATTGCAGGCTCAAATCAAGTCTTTGGAGTACATCCGCAGATTTGGATGCGTCATTCAGTCCTTTGTTCGGAGCTTCAGTTTGTAGCAAAGTTCCTCCAGAGGTCAGAAGCAGGATTGAAGACAAAATGGAGGGGATTCCGTGGCCTTTTATATCCTCTGCCAAGTGAAAAGACCCCTTTGTCCTTACTGTGGAAAAATCACAGCAATGTGGAGTTTGGAGTCACATGGGCAAGTCACATGTCCATGCATGATTCAGCTCTTTACAGGTAGAGCAGATATTGCTCACATGCTTCTTTGAACGTTTCCAGGAAGACTTCTTATATGTGGATTGGAGCGTCCCAAGGTCCATTGTCAGTTAAGTGTTTCTTGACTGGGCACTTAATCTGAAGAGTCCCTTCTCAATAAACTGGCCAAATGCTTCACTGGTGCTACTTAGAATCAAACACATTGAGATTCATGTACATAGCCAATATTCATAACTTAAAATACATAAATGATACACACATACAGACAGCATAATCATAATAGCAAATTACAACCTTCTTGACTTCCTTTGTACAAGATTTGATGCAACTATAGGACTTTGGTTGCAACAATGATCTATACGGTCACAGTTCATGTTAATAATGTCACAGAAGCAGTGTGGGTTATGGGCCTTGAGCAGCAAGCACAGCCCACAGTGAGGGGATTGAGGGGGGGGCATGGGACTGGGGTCCCTGAGCCAAGGGGGGAGAAAAGGTGGCCGTTCTCCAGGTGCAGCTTGTGCATCAGGCTCCCCAAGAGTGAGTTGCTCACTGGTTCTCCTTCTTCCAGCACTCAGAGACAGGCCAGAGCCAGTGACCCAGCCCTGCCCAGTGTGAATGGGAGTGCGACCTTCAGCATTATGTCAGCATAATTTATGTCACTCGGGGTGTGAATAAACCACCCCATGAACAATATAAATTACACCGACATAAGAACTTCGCCCGCCAACTTGCAAGATGGATTTTTTACGCCAATGGGAGAGCTGTCTCCCATCGGCATAGAGCGTCTTCACCAGATGTGACGCAGCTGTATCGGTGTAGTGGCATACATATAGACATGGCTTTAGTCAACTGGAACCAAACATGAGAAGTCTTCAGATTAGCATAGAGAATTGAAGTTTAGAGTTTAGTCCATTCCTGTTCGCTCAGAGCCCAGCCAAGCTGTAATAAAACCCTTGGTTCAACCTCGGTCTGTCTCTCTCTGACTCTTTGGTCAAACTCCAGGTGAGATCCCCGAATCCTTCCAACACCCAGACCTGGTCCCCCACCTCAGACTTCTGCAATCCTTTGATCTCCAGCTGAGGATTGTTGTTCACCTTCCCTAATCTCAAATTAGTGTTTGAACTTCAAACTTCAAAGGCCTCCCATGACTTTCCAAAGAGATGGATTTGACTCCAGTGTTGCTTGCTTGTGGGGGTGCACATTAGGCCAGACCCACGGGATCTGAAGGACCTTTGGTTCTCTTGTTCTGGTTGTCTGGGACCACATGAATCAATGACAGGAGACAACTGGATCCAGTGCTCAGGAATGTATAGGAACAGCTGATCAGGAACACACCATCTAGCTTGGACTAACTTGACCAACCAGCTTTAAACAGAAGGGACCCTCTCCTCTCCTGCATATCTGTGTGTCCTGCCCATTCTCAGCCTCTCCACTCAGTCCCGGTTTCCCTCCATTCCTTTGGCTGCTCCCTCCCCTTCACTGTTTCTCTCCATTTACTCCCAGACTCTCTCTTTCTCTCCGCCTCCTCTCTCAGGCTCCCCCCTACCTCTGTCCCTAAACAGTCTCCCTCTTCTCCTCCAAATGTCACTGCCCCGCGTCCTGAGGAGAGGGGCCACCTCCTCCCACTTTTTCAGAGAGAGGGGCTACCTCCTCTTCTTCGGATAATGACAGCGTATTCACCCTGACGTTCCTGAACACACCCTGAATCATACAGGGTTGAGGTCCTTCAGCATATTTACATGAGCATTCTCATTTCAACAGTGCGTAGTTCTTCTCTCTTCCTCATTGGCCAGCATTCCGACCCATATGTCATGGTTGGCTTGAGCATTATTTTATACACCTTCCTCTTTAGTTTATTGGATATAGTCCCATCAACTCCCTCCATTTGCACCAAGCACTTTTCATGAGACTCCTAACATCCTCATTCACATTCCCATCACAGCTCAACACTGAACCAAGGTATCTGAATTGTTGCAGATTTTAACTTTATAGCATCTAGTATTACTAGTGTCTCATTGTCCCACTCAATGAAACATATATTCTGTCTTTGGTCACCTGAATTGTGACCCATTTGCTCCTAACGCAGCCCTCCAGCCCTGGAGATCCCTTTCCAGTGCATGTTTGTCTTCATAACACAGCATAATGTCATTGGTGAAAAGGCTGGAGCCTCTCTCGTAATCCCCTCGTGTCATTACAACGTCAAGACAGAAAGGGCTTGACTCATCACTGAGAGTGATTCGCGGTAGCCACAGATACTTCTCACTACCATTGTGCTGTCCTTGTACATGCCCATGATAGTACGAACGTTTGTCTCTGGCAGATTGAATGACTGCTGCAGATACCCCATATTGGTTCTTTAAGAACTTTGTCATAAGCCTTCTCACTACCTGCAATTCCTTGTATTTCTCTCTGTACTTCTGCAATATTCAGACTCAGCCATTGCTGACCTTCCTAGAATAAACCCAAATTGGTTGTTGGTGGCTTGGTGCTCCAGTTCCTCACAAAGTCTTTTCATGGTAATTCTTTCCAACCATTTCACTGAGAGACTCATTAACGTGATGGGCTGGTAATTACATTCTGGCACAGCACCTTTAAGCTTGAAGATAGAAACCAGTGTGGTCTTCCTCCACTTGGGCATTTTTCCAGTTTGGAGTATTATATGGAAAAAGTTAATCATCACAACTCCCTCACGGCCTAATGCTTGAAATGCCTTGATTGCTGCATATTCTGATCCCACTGCCTTCCCACATTTCATTATCTTTTGTGCTGTTTGAGTCTGCATCCTGGTGATAAGTTTTTTGAGTTCTTGCTTGTGCATACTTCCCTCAACAGTTTCCTCTGAGTCACTTTTGAGCAATTTCTCACCGCTGCCATCTCTAAACGATTTCACCATTTTCCTCTGTGATGTTCTTCACAGCTTTCAATCGTTCAGTACTTCTTTGCTTAAAAGAAGTACAATATTTTAAGTAGGGCAGACAGCGAAGAGATGGCAGGTTATATAATAAATAGGTACAGTGTTATCAGACTTTCCAGTATGACATCACGTGGCATCAGTAAAGTTATCAAATAACTTAAGATATAAAATGGAAATGCTATGATTATTACTCAAAGATGACACGCACTTCCCTCATAGAGCTGTTTACAAAAGGGAGGTATACTGTGTGACAGATGTGAGACCTGGGAGGAGTGAGGAGTTCAAATGACTATATTGAAATGTGCCAGACAGTGCTTCATGTAAATTACACCACCTCAGATATGCAAAATCCCAGCCTTTTGAAGCTATGCCCTGAGCAAATGGTAACTGACTAGTGATGACCTGGTTCTGAAAAGCGGAGCTCAAAGGCCCAAGGTGTATAAAGAAACAGCTGAACTGTCCAGCTGTGGTCTGGTTCCTGATCTAAAAACTGACATGAACTTATAACTAAGGGGGCACAATGAGTTGTGGGGTTTGAAAGACTGACCGCCAACAGAGTGCTGTGTTGAATTTGGGAGTAACTTCTGGTAAGCTTTTAGTATGTGTGTAGATTCTTTTACTGTCCTTTATATACTTTGTCTGTAATGCTTTTGCCTTCAGAATAATTGCAGTTTCCTTTGTGAAGGCTGAATGGTAAGTGGTGCTGGACCCAAGAGAGCCCTCCTGGAAAATCACAGCGAGGTGCAAAGGGATTGTAAGCCTAAACTCCCAGACTCCCCAACAAGATACTCCCTCCTTGTGATTTCCCAATACATCCTGTCAACTCTGTGTCTCTCTTTCAGATCATAAGCTCTTCAGAGCAGGGGCTGCCATATGTTGTCTCTGGTCAGTACCAAGCTAACTGTCAATGGTTGAAAATTAATAATAAGGAGGCTTGAGGGTCATTGCTTTGGATGCTAACTAGATCGATATAAAATCATTGCCTGTCTATTTCATCTACTGTTCTATGCAGTGCTGTTGTAGCCATGTTGGTCCCAAGATATTAGAGCGACAACGTGGGTGAGATAATCTAGTTGAAGATATTGTCTCACTCACTTTGTCTCTCTATTTCATCTACCCTCAGTACCACATGCGCAAGAAGTAAGGGGCCATATTCTGTCTTCAGTGGGGCTACACAGTTGTAAACGAAGTCACAAGGCAGCTATAACTTTGTGGTAGTGATATTTACTCACCATCTATGTTGGTTGAAGCTTTCTAGTACAGAGTATGTGGTCACTTTGGGGGTTGAAATACCCATGATTTGGAGGGAACCAATGCATCATGGACTTGTTTGATAGCATCAGGGCACTACACAACTGCGTAAACATAGTAAAATATGTAAATGGAATAGGAGACATTCTGGAAGCTTCAAGCAGCAAAGAAGAAAAGTGTTTAGATGCAGGAAGGAATTAGATTTTCATCGTTTTTTATCAATAACCTGGCAGAGGACATAAAATCATCACTGATAAAGTTGGCAGATGAGATAAAAATGGGGGAGTAGTAAATAATGGAGCTGATTTTAGATCACTTAGCAAACTGGGCGCAAACAAACAATATGCCTTTAAATAGGGCTGAACGTAAATGGATGCATCTAGGCACAAGGGATTTAGGCCACACATACATGATGGGGGATGCTGTGGTGGGAAGCAGTGACTCTGAAAAAGATTTTGGGGGTGATGGGGAATAATCAGCTGAACATGAACTCATGCTGTGGCCAAAAAAGCTAAAGCTGGGATGCATAAAAAGGGGAATCTCAAGTAGGAGAACAGTGGTTATTTTACCTCTAAATCTGGCACTTGTCTGACGACTTTTGGAATCCTGTGTCCGGTTCTAGTGCCCACAATTCAAAAAGGGTGTTGATAAATTGGAGAGGATATTGACAGAAGAGCCACAGTGATGAAAGGATTAGAAAACATGCCTTACAGCGGTAGAATCAAGGAACTAAATCTCTTTAGTTTAAGAAACAGAAAGTAAACAGGTGTGTGATGGGGTTTAGCTGGGAACCCCGCATTGGTTCAGCAGGGGTTAATCATATTTTGTGGGCCGAGGAGGCCATGCCTCCTCATCTCTGCTGGGCATGCTTCAGCTTGACCCAGGGTACAAAAGAGAGCCGCTCAGCTCAGACTGGGATGACTGCCGAAGGGAGAAGAGGTGCATTGCAGGTTCCTGCAGAGAGACTGCCAGTGCTCCAGGATTCAGAGGCCAGCCGGACTGTGGCTGCAACTGACCCCCAGCCACCCAATGCCAGAGATGGAGGAGAGACCCCAGAATCCCTGAGACTCCCAGCTGCGGAAGAATGGGTGGGAAGTAGCCTAGCTGGACTAAGCATTGATCCAGTTGAGGTAGCGGGCTTTGACTCGGCATGCTTTGGAAGGATGCTGCTGAGTTGGTGGCAGATACCCCTGCGGCAAGACAGGGCCCTGGGCTGAGACCCTGTGGAATAGGTAGGACCCCGTGGAGAAGGGCTGGCCACTAGGCAACACTTCCCTGCCACAAAAGGTGGTTCTATCGACTCTGGCCACTTGGCCGCATTGCCCTACTGCCAAGGGTGGGTCTATTGACTTTGGCCACTAGGCCGCACTGCCATCCCTAGAAGGGCAGCCCGAGTGACTCAGGCTGTTGGGCCGCGGACCCTCACCCAAGGGCTGCTGCACTGATCCTGACCATTAGGCGATGCTGCCCTAGGAGCCAGGACTGCTGTGGTGGCTAGGAAGACTAGGCCAGTTGGGCCGCTCCAGATCTACTTCAATTCCTCCACAACCTGATACCACCCTGACGGGGTGGACCTATCCTATGACAGGGTGACTTAATTACAGTCTATAATATCTTACATGAGGGACTCCTATTATATAGTGGGCTCTACAGTCTAGCAGAGAAAAGTGTCACTTGATCCAATGGCTAGAAACTGAAGCTAGACACATTCAGACTGGAAATACGGCGTACATTTTTAATGGTGAGATAATTAACCATTAGAACCATTTACCAAGGGCCGAGGCGGATTCTGATCATTTTAAAATCGGGATTGGTATGTTTTTCTAAAAGCTCTGCTCTGGGAATTATTCTGGGCAAGGTCTATGGCCTGTGTTATACCGGACGTCAGACTAAATGATGGCAAGAATCTGGTCCGGCCTTGGAATCTAGGAATCCCCTGAATCTGCTTCAGTCTCTACATATGGCTCCTTTGTGTGCCCACCATCTGACTTTTGCCCTCTGTTGCAGAGTCTGAGCCAGGTCTTGGAGGTCTCTGGTGAATATAAGATCCCTCTACCTAAAGGGAAGTTTCAAGCCATCTGCAGTGCTCTGCACAACGAGGTGAGGGGTGGTTTTGCTTGGATTCCTTGAGCTTAGGCACAGCAGATCTGAAGCATATTAACAATAAAAAAATCGATCGAATGATAGTGCAGAGCCTGTGGACCTCCTCATGCCTTACTGATTTCTGCAGGCTCAAGAGTAAGCAGGGAGCGGTCTCATTTTCTTAGCTAATATCCAGCTCAGTTTGTAAAGAAATTTCACCGTAAGCCGATTATTGGGGGGAGTCAGAGTTGTATAGTAAAAACTGTGGCTGTGTCTTGATTAGGTCAGCTCTGCTGCTCAAAACTTTTTAGCTTCTCTTATCTAATGTATTGGTCATTGTGTTTGATTTTTGCTGCGCATGCAGTACCATCTCTCTGGGGTTCAGACCGCTATTTGGACAAGTAGGCAGTGGAAGCTTAGAAATTAATTGAACATTTTTCTTTTCAATTGCTTCTGATTAGTTTTTCTTTGACCATTTCTCTTCTTCCTACAGATCTGTTCTCAAGCTAAGCAACTCAGCAAAGAAAATCACAAAGAGCTGTTCCATTATATACTTCTGCTAGGTAAGGGGAAGAGACTCTGAGTTACACAGTGGTTTCCTTGTAACTTCCTTACCTTTGTAAAGGTATGGTAAGAATAAGAGTTCTGCTGTCAGTGAGGACGTGATTTCTTCCCTTGCAGCTCGTTCTTCTCCCGATGAACTGCTAGCATTTCTACAGGAGCAGCTGGAGATTGAGCATGAGGCTGTTTGTGTGGCGTCTTTAGATCTCCTGAGAGCTATTGTTGGTGCTGACTGTAAGTTATACAGGAACAACTGTGCCAGCTGCCCTGTTGGCCGACATGCTGAGGGTTGAGTTGAGGACATCTAGAGCTAAAAGCTTGAGCTACTATAGATTGGGCTAAAGAACCAAGCCTTTGTAGGCACAGCAAGGCTGCAACAGACTCATCGCCTCTGCAACTGGGGCACAGAGACTCTAGAACACACAGTCACCAGTGGTTTGGAGATCCACTAAGGCACCAAATGCTGCCCTAAGTTACCCCCATATGGCCACACAGAAATCAACAGGTTCAACTAAGTGCTGAATGTAGCCCAAGATATTTTTCAAGGTCTTTTTCAACTTCAAATACAGAAGTTAACTGCAGGCTAATGCATGTTAACAATAATCAGATAAAAATAGAATAATACTCCTGACTTGAGAATCATAAGTATTATACACTGTAGACTAGATTCTGAGTTCTGTTATACTGGTGTAAACACAGATTAACTTCAGTGACCTCAGTCTATCTAACTCTTTTATAATATTTCCATCATGGTAGTATGATGGCAGTATTTATAGAAATGGAATTACTTTAGATTTACAAAAAGAAAAGGAGTACTTGTGGCACCTTAGAGACTAACAAATTTATTAGAGCATAAGCTTTCGTGAGCTACAGCTCACTTCATCGGATGCATTTGCAAATGCATTTGCATTTGCTCTAATAAATTTGTTAGTCTCTAAGGTGCCACAAGTACTCCTTTTCTTTTTGCGAATACAGACTAACACGGCTGCTACTCTGAAACCTTTAGATTTACACTGGTGCAACTAAGACCAGAATCTGGTCCTATGTTTTCCCCACTGATTCTGTAGATGAGAGAAGCTTGGTACTATTCTTAAATTCTTAAATAGGGCCCTTTGAAATCCAGGATTAATTCCAATGTGGAAAGTGAGTGTGTGTGGAACAAAGAAGTACTGTACACCTCTCCTTATCTTTCAGTGGCTGAGACAAAAGTTAAAAAGTTTCTGATTGTGAAAGCAGTGAAATCCACTCTCAGTGATCAGAATGCTACAGTAAGATTGTGTGTGGAACAGTGAACTATTTCAGTTTTTTTTTCAGTGTTATGGGATGAATGGATATCTGGGTGGAGCTTTCATTCAGATCCAGATGAGAGACTGCAGAATAGAGAAGGCATGTCATTCTCCTGCCCTGTGTTAAATGTATCCATGTTTCTAATCCAAGGAGACAAAATCAAAAGCATAAGGACTCTCATATCCTATCTCCTATTTCAGGCAGAAGGGATAACAAGAACTCTCTACCCTTGCAGATGAGGAAGGCAGCTCTTCATTTCATCACGATGCTGCTCAGTTCAGGAAGTGTGGAGAATTGTGCAGCATGGGATATGGTAGCATATGTTTTCAGTGCGTTCAGTGTGTCCACCAGCAAACTGGTAAGGAGAGTTCTTAACACTTAGGACTCGGTCCTACCATTCTTGCATGCTGATTGCTCCCCTTGACTTCAGTGGGAGTTTTGACTCCTGGACAGCTGGACTGAATGAATAGAGCCAGAATCTGATCTGTTATATTGGTGTAAAGTCAAGGTAACTCCACTGACTTTATTGGTGTTACTCCGGATTTACACTAGTGTAACAGAGACCAGAATCTCACACTGGGTATTTCCATTTAACAGAGTTATCTATGCTTCTCAAAGCTCTGATGAGTCATTGAAAATTCTGAAAAAAGAAAAGGAGTACTTGTGGCACCTTAGAGACTAACAAATTTATTTGAGCATAAGCTTTCATGAGCTACAGCTCACTTCATCCGGTCTGTCTCTCTCCACCCTCTCCTGAGACACACTGTTCTGCATCCTCCTAACTAGCGAGAATGCTTTCTTCTTCAGGAAGGCACTGCAGTAGAAGCAACAACTCTATTGGATGGTCTCCACAATGAGAGTCTCTGAACTATTCCCTCCTTCAGGAACAAACTGGTATTGTGCTGACAAAACTTAGCCTGTTCTTTCTCTCTCATTGACAAGTAGTAGCCTCATCACAATGGGTGAGGTTTTTCATAGGAGTGGGTGGGTGAGATTCTGTGGCCTGCGCTGTGCAGGAGGTCAGACTAGATGATCAGAATGGTCCCTTCTGACCTTAGTAACTATGAATCACTTATGAAAGAGGACACAGATTTGCTGCCTTGCAGTTACTAAAGGCCCTGCACCAAACTATCCATGCAGCAGTGGGTGAGATGTGGGTAGTAAAGATCCCATCTCTGCTGCAGTTCATTGAAGGTAAAATGCTAGTTACGAGGAGTGTGGTCCATGGAGCCTAGAAGGGAAGCCAGAAAATGCAGCTTCGTATTGACGTGTGTTGTGCCATTCCTGTTGCAGTACATGGGAACAGTGGGGAATTGAAATTGGGCTTCTAGGCCCACACTTTTCCTTCATCTGGATAACTGTGAACCACTGAGGCCAATTCAATCAGGGCAGAATCAGGTCAGGAAGGTTTCAGCTGAATGGAAATTTTACAGCAGTTTCCCCCACACCTTTGCTAGGTTATTATTTGGGAAGGTCAATACGCATGAAGCTGGAGGTTAGTGAAGGATTTTGGGGTTACATATAGAGTCTGATTTTGCAAACTGACTTTTTCTGAAAATTAAATTCCATGTTTGCTTTCAAGGGTGATTCAATTAAAAAAAACCCAGAGTTTTTCTTTCTGTAAGAAAACTTGAGCCATAAAAGCTAGGTTGGGCAACTGGGTGCCCTAGGGAGAATCTAGGTATTGTGGGCCTAATAATGTCTTTCACCAATTTTACAGTGGTATGACTATTGACCTCCATCAAAAAAAACCCTTCAATCAGTGTAGGCTGTGTGTACACAATGGGGTTATGCCAGCAGAGCTCCAATGACGTAGCTTTGCCAGTCTAGCCTCTGTGGAGTAGGACAGACCCAAAGTGCAGCACAAACCTGATATGTTTCTCATGAACGTTGAACCCCACAATGTTCAAGTGGGTTTGATATTCAAAAAAAGATTTTAAAAAAATGAGCTGTATGTTCCCTCCTTACTGTGGCTGTATAGAGTCCTGAGTACTACATTGTGCCGACATTAAAGAAGGCTAGGTTAGAGCTGGACACTCAGAAACAGGGCCAGATTCTCAGCTGATGTAAAGCAGTATAATTCCATTGACTTCAGTGAAACTACACCGATTTACATCAAGTTAGGATCAAGTCCAGAATCTCTTATTCTTCAGGAAAAGTTTGTATTCATATTAAACCCAGTCTTCTGATGTGCTGAGCACCCTCAGCTCCCATTAAAGTCAAGAGGAATTGGGAGTGCTCAGCATCTCACACTATTGGTGGGTTGACTGATCCTGAATGAAAATACTAGCAGGGTACATAATATCCGATGAAGTGAGCTGTAGCTCACGAAAGCTTATGCTCAAATAAATTCATTAGTCTCTAAGGTGCCACAAGTCCTCCTTTTCTTTTTGCGGATACAGACTGACACGGCTGCTACTCTGAAACAAGATACTTTCTGTTGGTCTAACAAAGAAGGTTGGCGCAGGTCCCTGTGATGGCGCAACAACTCACCCCTGCAGTGCCTCCTGCTGGCCATCTGGGAATTAGCTCTTTCCAGCACAGAGCACCCTCTGCAGGCCCGTGTCCCTCCCAGACCCCAGTGCCCTTTTTATCCAGGGTGCTGCCCCCTGGAAGTACCCCCTCAGTCTCTATGGGTCTCCCCTCTCTGGGGAACGCCCAACTCTCTAATCCCCACCTTGCCTCAGTCTGGGCTACTGCCCGTCATCATCAAGCCCCTGCACCCTGGGGCAGACATCACAGGCGAGGGGGTTTGGGTCTGCTGCCTTTCCCTGCAACCCAGTACCCCTATGGGCCTTGGACCAGGCCTGACAGCCTGGGGAGTTGCCAGCCTAGGGCTTCCCTGCTCCTAGGAGAGACTGGCTGGATCCCCTGACGCTCGCTCAGCGCATGGGGCTCTCCAGACCTCGTACTCCCCTGCGCGTAGTTCAGGAGGTGAGGGCCACTTTGCCGCCTGCTGCTCGGGTTTACCTCGACTGGATCCTAAGGGAGGGTGTGCCCCGCCCACCCTCCACGCCAGGCCCTCTGGACCTTTTCATCGGGACCCTGCTCCATGGACCCGACCAGCCCCCCTGCCCCTTCACTGTGAGCCGGCTACATGAGCTGCAGCCAGTCCATTTCCAGACCGCGCCAAGGAAACATCTATACACGCTCGTGCTCCACACCCTTCACGTCCTCACCCTCGCGTCCCGCCCTGACACAAATTGGCGGGACCTCCTGCCACACCTAGAGGGTGAGGAGCCCCGGTGGACCCGCCTCTATTCCACCTTGGTCCCAAGACCCACCGGGAATATCAGTTGGTGGCTCCTTCACGGGACCGTGAGCACGGGCATGTACTTGGCGCAGTTCACCCCAATCCCGGACACCTGCCCCTTTTGCGGCGTGAGGGAAACCCTGGCGCACGTCTACCTAGAGTGTGCCAGGCTGCAGCCCCTATTCCGGCTCCTCACGAATATTTTGTTAAGATTTTGGTTGCACTTTTCCCCTCACCTTCTTATCTATGCACTCCCTGTCCGTGGCCCCACAAAGTCATGGGCCCTCCTGGTTAACCTCCTCCTGGCCCTGGCTAAAGTAGCCATCTATAAAACCAGGGTGAGGAGGTTGGCCGGTGGAGTCTCCTGTGACTGTGGGGCCTATTTCCGATCCTCCTTCTGTTCACACCACCTGGCAGAGTTCCTCTGGGTGGCATCCGCTGACTCCCTTCATGCCTTCGAGGAGCAGTGGGCACTGTCCGGGGTTCTCTGCTCGGTGTCCCCGTCCGGTTCCCTTTGTTTGACCCTTTAACCGCACTCCTGTCCCTGTTGTTCATTAGTTGTCCCCTGTAATTATTTGGCTTTCCAGGTCCTGTGGACCCCCCTCTTAGGCTGGGGCGGGATCCTTTAGCAGTGGACGGGCTTCGCCCACCCACTTCCTGGGTCCGAATACGACATGAGCTGGTTGACTATTCCAGAACTCAATAGGTACAGTCCTATTTAGCCTTGAAAGCCCAGGTATGTTACAGCTTGGCAAACCAGGAGTTTTAGAAGAACTGATTGCAAAGGAGATACCTGATACAACTCTTCTTGCTAATCTAGGTGACATTATTGTTTTGCCTCCTGATTTATAGGAAATACAGAGAATTCCCTGGACCATGCACGGTGGGAGCACATGCTGCTTCAGGTACAGGATGGCTTTCAGATGTATTGTCACAGTCCTCCCTCCCCACTCCAAATGTATCAGCTGGGGAAAAAATTAATGATAAATTATTCATTATATGCAGAGCTGGTCAAGCTATTTCATTGCAACTTTTGTTCAATGAAAAATGGCCTTTTTTATTTGCATGGGACATTTTCAAATTTTTCAGTATATGTGTCGTTTTTTGTGTGTGTTTTTTGTGTTTTGTTTTTTGTTTTACAAAAAACAAAACAACCCAAACACAAATAGAAAATGTTTAGTTTTCTGAAACTGAAGTTGATTTTTTGGGGGGTTTTGTTTTTGTTTTTTCACCTTTCATATGTGTGTTGAAAAAAATCAAGAAAACAAAAAAATCCCACTTGTTTTGTGAAAATGGATTTACTATTGTTCAATCAGCTCTAGTTATAAATACCTGTGTATTACCACTGGGAACAGCACAAAACTTAACCAGAAAACCAGCATGCTAATGCATTTGGGGGAGCTATCCCTTGTGAGACAGGGGACTGGTTATTTAAGTTGAAGCTTTAGAAGTGTGTTAGGATTTTATTTTTATGTAACCATTTGTTTACATTAATTTTTCTTGCTGCTTCTCAAGTCTCTGATCTTTGTGAATTAAACTCTACTTGTTTTCGCTATCAACGTATCTAAGTGTGTGAAATGGAGTGGTGATGCTGAGGTGAAACTGGTAAGGTGGTGTGTAGCAAACCTCTGAATTCTGTGAGTGTCCAGTGGAACGGGCTGGACATTTTGGGGATGCACAGAGGGCTGGGCGGTTGGAGTGTACCGATGGCTTATCTGTAGAAGGACAGTGGAGCCTGGATGGGGTGAGAAGGGTGTGCTTGTGTTTCCTGTGACTGGCAGAGTCGGGAGCTGACACTTGACAGGCACAGAAAAAGCTTCCTCGTACTAAGGGCAGGTGGTGGTGAGGTCCCTCACAACCCTGGGTATCCTCGGGAGGTGTCATAAAGGGTCCATAGCATTTCAGAGAAGGTGCCTGGTCCTTCATAGTCCAGGGCCCTTTGTTCAAAGTTGACTAGACCATCCTCCATCCACTGGCCAATCACTCCTCAGTGCTCAGGTATCTTGGCTCCATCTCATTCTCCAATTCACTGTCCATTTACAACAGAACAAGGAAACAAAAAACAAACAAACAAAACCCCAAACCCCAAAATTCTTGCAATTAACCATTTGCTTTAACTCCTGTTTTACACTCAGTTCCTAAGAACATCTCTGGAGATGATAGATGACACTGCCTGGAGCAGCCAGATGTCCCTTGAGTTGAGCCAGCAGATGGCTGGCTATGCCAGCCCCTCCAAAGAGAAGGTTTGTTCTCTGTTAAGGCTTAGTTTCTAGTTACTTTCCCTTGAAATTCTGACTGGAGGGCTGCATAAGGCTTCTCTCAAGGCTTCATTACTTTATATTTTATTCTGCATACAAAATGTGTTTGTACTTGTTCACTGCTCTCTTGCCCCCCTGCCCTACCAATATTTGCTTGGACAGGCTGCTTGTCTGTACTGCATTGTTGGTTCTCTGGCTGGGCTAGATGATGGGATGTTTCTGCAGCATGGGTGCTTGGACTTGGCTATCTTGTTCGTTTCTGAGTGTTGCTGAGCTGGGTCTGTACTGACAGGCACGTTGTGTTACTGATATCTCAGGGCTGGTCTCTTTTTTTTTGAGTTTCCAGCATAAGGCGCTAGGAACGTCCTTAGCAGCTTGTGAGGACCTGGTCCATGTGAAATCACAGATTCATACACTTCTGAAGACAACAGGTTATATGGAAGTCCCCGAGAGACAGGTGAGGCCTCTGTCCCTCTCCCCATTTTACCAAGTAATTCCTGAATGCTCCCTGTGGGGCTCAGCTCTGAGTTGGCCTGGGACAGGTGCCATTTTGCTTCCTATCCTCTTCATTGCTATTTCACTCAGCCCCCGCTCCCCATGTGTCTCAGGCCTGACTGGCACTTTACAGCACTTCAGGTGAAAGGAATGGACTCGTGGGATCTATCAGACACCTGGTTCGATCCTAACCAGTATTTTTCTTGGGTGACAGGGAGTCATTTCCATCCTCGCACTCTGTGCTGAGAGCCACTTGAACCTCACCTTGAATGTGCTTCAGGAGTTTGGGGCTGCAATGAGCAAGGTTAAGATTTCTGGGTTCATCGGCCGCCTGAAGGTAGAGGAGCCCGGGGGTTCTCTCAAACTTCTTCTCCCTCTAAAGCAGGGGCAGCAGCCCCGCTGGAGTGTCTGCTCTGGTCAGCTAGCATTGTCCCCTAATGTATGCGTTCTACGTGATGCCTGCAGTTAAGCAGAGAGGAGCACAATGTGGAGTTGGGGTTCTCTCAAATGATTTTTATCGTCTGATGTCTCAGGGCTTGAGCGCCCTTCCCATGCACAATGTGTGGGAACTACGTCAATTGCTTGCATGGAAAAGCACTGAAGGTATTTTTAGCTGTTTTTTATTCTAGGTTAATAGCTGGAAATGAGGAGGTGTTGCAAGCAACATGTGGCTAACCAACCCGCTTTAAGTAGACTACCAGTGTTCTATGGATGACAATTATGAAACCTCTGATTTAGAGCAGTGGTTCTCAACCTTTCCAGGTTAGTGTCCCCCTTTCAGGAGTCTGATTTGTCTTGTGTACCCCAAATTTCACCGCTCTTAAAAAAGTACTTGCTTACAAAATCAGGCATAAAATTATAAAAGTGTCATAGCACATTATTCCTGAAAAAAGACTGCTTATTTTCTCATTTTTACCATATAATTAAAAAATAAATCAACTGGAATATAAATATTGTACTTGCATTTCAGTGTGCCGTAGATAGAGTAGTCTAAAGAAGCCATTGTATGAAATTTAAGTTAGTAACTTTGCAAGTGCTTTCTTTGTAGTCTGCTGTAAAACTAGGCAAACATCTAGATGAGTTGATCTACCCCCTGGAAGACCTCTGCAGACCCTCAGGGGTACACAAGTATCCCTGGTTGAACACCACTGATCTAGAGAATAGAGCAGGAGACTTCTGTCAAGGTTCCTTCTCCATTCTGAACTCTAGGGTACAGATATGGGGACCTGCATGAAAAAACCCCTAAGCTTATTTTTACCAGCTTAGGTTAAAACTTCCCCAAGGTCCAAACTATTTTACCTTTTGCCCCTGGACTTTATTGCTGCCACCACCAAGCATCTAACAAATATAACCGGGAAAGAGCCCGCTTGGAAACGTCTTTCCCCCCAAAATCCTCCCAAACCCTACACCACCTTTCTTAGTGAAGGCTTGATAAAAATCTTCACCAATTTGCATAGGTGAACACAGATCCAAACCTTGGATCTTAAGAAAAATGAAAAAGCAATCAGGTTCTTAAAAGAATAATTTTAATTGAAGAAAAAGTAAAAGAATCAACTCTATAAAATCAGGATGGTAAATACCTTACAGGGTAATTAGATTAAAAAAATAGAGAATCCCTCTAGGCAAAACCTTAAATTACAAAAAGACACAAAAACCGAAATATACATTCCATTCAGCACAACTTATTTTATCAGTCATTTAAACAAAACAGAATCTAACACATATCTAACTAGATTGCTTACTGACTCTTTACAGGAGTTCTGACCTGCATTCCTGCACTGCTCCCTGCAAAAGCAACACAGAGAGAGAGAGACCCTTTGCTCCCCCACTTCAGAATTGAAAGTATCTTGTCTCCTCATTGGTCATTTTGATCAGGTGCCAGCAAGGTTATCTTTAGCTTCTTAACCCTTTACAGGTGAAAGGGTTTTTTTCCTCTGGCCAGGAGGGATTTAAAGGTGGTTAGCCTTCCCTTTATATGTATGACAGCTTCCATTGCTGGCCCTGCCATTTAGTCACTGTGCAGCCTTAGGCAAAACATTTAGCGCCTGATCTTGTACCCACCAGTGTCAATGACTAAGCTCCCATGTACTTCACTGCTGTCAGTTCAGCCTTTTAGGCTCTCTGTGTCAGAGTTACCCAGTGGGAATGATGGAGATGGGGTGGCGAGTTCTATGGGCTCATGGTGCCCGGGCTCCACCAATATTCAGGGCTCGGGGGCCCGGCTTCACCTGCCACCCCCATGCACCTCCCCCGGCTCCACCTGCCTCCCCAGAGTTTCCCCTAGCCCCCACTTGCTGCCCCTGCTCACTGCCCAGAGCCTGCAGCTCACGCTGACTCTGCTCTGCCGGCTTCAGGTATCAACTGCTGCCGTAGGATCCTAGTGCCCCCTTCTCCCTCCACTGTCGCCAGGGCAGGCTGCCCTTCCGCCCTAGCCCTGAGCCTCTCCAATGCCCCAAACCCTCATCCCCAGCCCCAGACAAATCCCTCATCCCCTACACCCACCCCTCTGCCCTAGCCCTGAGTTCCCTCCCAAATCCCTCATCCTCAGCCCCACAGCCCTCACCCCTGCACCCCTCCAATCCCCAAACTCTGTCCCAGAGCCTGCACCCCTCATCCCTCCTGCAAACCCACTCCCTGCCCCAACCCAGAGCCTGCACCCAGCACCCAAACTCCCTCCCAACTCCCAAACTCCCTGCACCCCATACCCCCTCCCCCACCCAAACTCCCTCCCAGAGCCTGCACCCTGCACCCCTCCTGCACCCTAATCCCCAGTCCAGGGCCTGTACCCCAGACCTCCTACCCCCACCCAAACTCCCTCCCAGAGCCTTAGGCCGGTTGGGGGTGGGCTGGTTCTGGGCACCACCAAAATTTCTACCAACTTGCCACCCCTGGCATGGAGATACTAGTATCTCCCTACCTCACACAGTTATTATATTGCTTTAATACTTTTTGCAAGTGGTTTGAGATCTTTGGCTGAAAAGAGCTTTGCAAGTAGAAGCTGCTATTGCTGCTGTGAGCAATTCCTCGGTGAGCAGCAGATCAGAATTCCAAGGCCAAATGAATCAGACTCACCCTGATGCTGACATACAGCAACGTGGCTGTCCATGCTCCAAAAGAGCAGCTTCTCTCCCGAGTAGAGGCAGACATCACAGGGAATGTCCTTCACCATTACAGAACCAGTTGTCAGGTAAGAACTTTTGCGTGACAACTGTGAGGGGCATTACCCTGAAGTTATAGCATTGCCTCTGAGTTTATAGAGAGAGGGCTTGTATTTTCTAAAACTCTGCTTTGAGCAATAATTTGTCACATAACTCAAATTTAAAACTGTAATGGATGGAGCGTGAGCTGTCACATGTTGTATCATTTTTGTTGCTCTTCTTTGTGTTTTCTCTAGTTTTTCTATATTCTTCTGAAATTCTGTCAACCACAGTAAGTCAGCTGCAGTTATACTCAGGCTATTCAGACTAACACTCTAACTCCCCTAATATGTATGTGTATCTAGCTCTATCCTTTGCTACCCAAGAGAGAATAGTGCTAGCTTGTATTTAGTTTATTTGCTGTCGCTCTGTTTCTTGGACTCACTACTTCCCTTACCACTTCTCTGTCGTCTTGTTTGTCTGTGTGCTCATTATTTCTGTTCCCTAGGTGTCTGTCTGCTGGTACTGACTCTCCTCTCAGTGCAACCTCGCCACGTCACTTTGCCATTCAGTTCTGCCCTGTCTAACTGAGACTCTCATTTAGCCATTGTCAAAAAAAGTTGTCCACAGTTGAACCAAACGGATATCTTCCAGGAGTTCACAAATGCAAATATTCCGTAGGATGGCCCCTGATCTTGACCTCTGCAAAACACCCCCTCTGGATACATTTCCTGCCTTTTGGAAGATTTAACAATAGTGATTTCTCTCTGCTCCATATTCACCAGCCAGGCCATTTTGAGAATGTGTGTTATGTGAACTATATACATTGCTAATAGCTGTTTTGCATTTCGTTTTTCAGGTGCTGGGCATCGCTGTTACGAACAAGGTAAATTCTAAATAATCTGCCCTCAGCTCTTGCCTTTTCTATACACAAGTTGCTTGTTTAAATTGCACAGAGCTTGATTTTCTTGTTACATCAAGCAGGAATCCTGGCTGCTCTGGTGTAAGTGGACCTGGATTTCTTTCATGATCCTGGGTTTTCTCTTCCTCTGAGGTGTGCAGAGCCAGGGTCCTCTGCCTTCTGGGGTCTGTGGACACCTCTCTCCTCTCCTGAGGCTAGATTTAATTCCTGATCTTTATCTTCTGGACTCTGGTTCTTCTCTCCGTTTCTCATTCACATTCTCTTGTTTCTCCTTCTAGATTATGTAGGACATGTACCTAAAATTAACCCTCATCCAGAATGTCATGGAGATTAGCTGTGCCATTTTGGAGACCAGAGACTCCCAGGAGTTCGAATTCTCTTACAAACTGGAGCTCCTTGGCTCCATGCTGGTGAGTGATTAGGAGCTTTGAGGACTGAAGTACAAAGAGTTTGTTGTAATGTGATAAGACTGGTTTTCCAGGTAGATGTTATTTTATCCATTGGCTGTGACTGTACTACTGCAGTCTCATGAGCTACCTGCCCAGCACCCAGAATGCGCTGGGTCCACTCTGAGCTTGGCAGAGATGCCGACATATTGTGGGCTGTAAGTGGAAGGAACGGCTTGTGTCTGGTGAGTTATCTTCTGTCCTCTGTTTAGCCTGCAGATGGCCCTACGGTCCATTTCTGAGGCAGAGAGCCTGCTGAGCACAGTGTCTGTTTATTACAGGTCTGGCATATGGCCCTCACTGTTTGCAAAGGGGAGCCCCATTGCTCTGCTAGTCTGAGATGGAGTCCTTGGGCTCCAGCCCCCCCTGTTTTCAGAGGCCAGGGAAGATCGAACCCCCTCCTCACCTAGGACTCAGGTTCCTGCCAGGTTTGGCTAAACCACAAATGGCAGGGCTATGTGCCCGGCCCATTCCTCCAGGCCCCCGGTCGCGGTAATACCAGTAAAGTCCCGATTCGTACAGAACACACCCCGCCAGCCAAGCCACAGTATTCTCATAAACCAGTGCAAAGCAGTGTCAAACATGTCCCATCCGTCTTCTCCTTAGTTCACCCCAGCAGGGCACAGAGGAAGTTTCCACATGCCCCCCGCACTCCTTTGCCACCCCAAAGCTTTTGGGTTTGAAACAGATCAGATCTTACCACTTCCTCCTCGCATTCATCTGCTGAGGGGGAGGTGAACCCCATCCTCAAGCTGTCAGACATCTCGGCTGCAGCCTGGGCTGTCCTCTTCCTGCCCACCCCCCCATGGGGTAGGAAGTGAGCCTTAAACAGGTGAGAGAATCCGGATGGGTGTCCCCCCCCGCAGAGCTGGACATAACCCAGTGGTGACTCTTGGGCTCTGGCTTCCAGGGCCAGGGGAGGCAGGGATATAGGGCCCTCCCCAGCATTGACAGGCCCTCTTCGGGGCTTTGTCTCTATCACTGGCCTGCGCGTATGCAAGGAACCCAGTGTGTCTCTTGGTTATCCATTGCCCTTACCTCCAGGTGAGCGGTGACTCAGGGTCTCTTGACTAATGGAACCCACCATATCCAGGGCCACTCTCTGAAAAGGCTTTACATGTCTCTGGGGCTTTCCTCACACCATGGCAGGGCTAAACACACCACCTGCTGCTGTACGACAGCCTCACTAGCTCCTTTCCACACCTTTCAGCCCCATCTCCTCACCCCCATGGCTGGTATGCAGCAGTGGGAGCTCTTCCCACACCTCGCTGTGGAGGGATTGTGCAGAAAGAGCAGCCTAAAGCCAGGCTCCTAAATCCATATTTGGGCAGCTAAGTAAAGCCTGTGTCAAGGGTGCCTGAGCCCTTGAAGGAAGAGGTCCTCTGTTCACCTGTGACAGAACAGAGGCACTCTGGGTAGGCCTGGTTAGGGGTGGGTAGCACCTGATGTGATGCTTGGGAGCCAAGAAGGGGGCATGGCTCCTCAGCCCAAACCTAGACACTGGGAGCAGGGCAGGAAAATCTGCAGGCCCTCCCTGGGCACAGGGATTAATTGTCCAGAATGGGAAGGCCTGTGAGCTCTTGCGGGGAGGGTTCTCTCGCTCGAGGAATGGAAGGTGGAGGGAGGGGACCTGCCCCCTGGAGGCAAGGGGAATGCTACAGCAAAGACTGTGTAAAGCATAAAAGAGGCTGCAACGCTTTGGCTGCCCATAGTTTTGGTTGTGAATTATCACAGAGAGCCTGTGGCGAAGGCATCAAACAGGATCCAAGGCTCCTGTGCCAGCCCTTCTGAGCTCAAAAACACTGCTGAATGATGGCAATACTGTGTTTTGCCAGGAGGTGGCGCTCTGAGATAGTGACACTGAGAGCCTGGTTTTCACAGCTGCGGAGCACTGGCCTCTCCCAGTGATTTCACTGGGTCCCTGGGGATGCTCCATGTTTCTGAATCACAGAACACTTTTTCCAAGATGCCCACACGTGGATTTAGGGACCTAACTTCAGGCTCATAGCTTTGCTGCTCTGACCTGGTGCATGTCTGCAGGATGTTGCTAACTGCGAACATCAGTATATCAATGGACATAATAGGAAACAGTAAAGGGAAGTGAAAATACACCCTCTGGTCACCATAACCACAGTAACATTACATCCTGTAACATCACGCCCTTCACCTCTCCATTCCCAAGCCTCTGGGTGAGTCCACTGGGACTTGTTACGTCAGCATAAGGTCTGGTATTTTCACTTCCATTTTTCTTCCTCAGGAATCCAGAGCTGTTCAATCTCACAAGCACCTTGAACCTGATCTCTAGGGCCTAGGTAGTTTACAGGTTAAGCCACTTCATCACAGAAACCTAGAAGCACCCTAATTTGCTCTGCCAATGATAACAAACTCCGCAGATGAAAATAGCCGGTGGAGTTTAGAAAGTCCAGGGTGAAAGGTGCAGCTTGTAAGCGCTGCTGGAACAAAAAGAGTTGGATACAGAAGCTATTTTTGCCTCCGAAGGAAGTTTCTATATAAATATTGCTACAATACTGACACAATGACTCAGTATCATAGGTCCCCATAGGCTCCCAGCCTACCAGCATTTACACATGTGCTTAACTTTGGCCATGTCTCCGTGTAAGTGTGCAGGCATGCGTGGCAGTCCCTCACGGTCAATCTCTAAGGGTGGCCACACCTCTTTGCTGTCATGCACCTGGAATGGCAGGCTCTACCAGGAGGAAATTAGCTGTCTCCAGGGCTCAAACCCTCAGGCAGGGTAGAGAAGTGAACAGTTTAGGGGCCCAGGACCTTGGGCTGGGCAGGGTACCAAGCAGTCTACAGCTCCAACCCTCAAGCAGGATACAGCAGGTAAGAGTCTAGGAGCCCGGCCTTCAGGCAGCGGTGAGCAGCGCAAACAGTCTAGGGGGCTCTGGCAAGGGGTGAGCACCCAACAATCTATGTTCCTAGCTCAGCAGATGGGAGACTCACAGGTGAGTAGGGGGATGCAGGCACACCTGACTCCACAGTGTCCCAGCCCAGGATCCTAACAGTGGCGGAAAGGTCCGCCACTGGGTCAGCGGGGATCCGCGTGCAACATGCTGATCTAGTATCAGGCCAGCCAGCACTCTACCAGACAGTTGTCTAGTTTCCCTGGACCTACTTCCTACTCTCCCCAGGTTTGGTACCTCGGTGCGGTGGGAGTCTGGTGTCTCCTCGGGTACACCGCCAGTTGCAACCCCAGGGAGGCCACTTTGCTACACAGCACTACAAATTTATGTCAACATAAATTACGTTAACATACAGCCATCACATTATTATTACATTGCTTGTGCGTGTGCACATTGCACTCCTTGAGTCAGCGGTGCGTGTCCTCAGCAGGAGTGCTTGTATCAATGCAGAGTGCACTATGAGTAGCTATCCCACTGTTGCTGGCACAAAATGCCTGAGGCAAGCAACAGCTGGATTCGTTGCCCGGTGTGCATCGCCCAATAATCACAACGGGGTGGAGAAGTAGAAAAGTTTATTTGAAGCTTCAAGCGGTACAGGAAGACAACAATCTCAAATCCTGCACACCAGTGCAAGCAGTTACACATATTTTATAAATTCATTCTTTAGCATACTTATCCAATAGCAAGCTGCCCTGAGCATCCATATAGCCAATCCGGTATACCAGCCAGTTCCCCTTTTTCCTCTTATCATCTATTCCCCCATATATGGAGTTGTTTGTTCAGCTCTATCTAACATTCCTGTCCTGCTTGGCCTAACCTTGCTTCAGCCAGTCTGTGCCTGCAATACACTGTTGCAAACTTCTCAGTGTGACCGCTGTGAGTGTCTCCAGGCAGAAAAGGGAAGGGGGGGGCCATCTGGGCCTAGAGCGACGGGGCTTCTTCGACACTCGTGGTCTTCCATCCCCTTGAGTTACCTAGTGGCCATGCCCGGTGTCCCCAACAACTCCCTCCTTTGAGAATACTCAACAGCCTTGTCTCTGAGTTTTCTCACTTGGGCTCTTATCTTTTTATAAGGGGACTTTGCATAAGCACTTTGTGGTAGCCCTGAAGGGAATGCATTACTATGTTTTTTACAAGGGCTCTGACACATGATATTGCACAACATAACACCATCAGTACGATTAAGACAGGAAGAAAACTTTTCAACAGACTAAATAAACCACCAAGCCAAGATGACAAACCCCAGCCTGAAAACAAGGTTTCAACCAATCACTCTCGGGGGCAGTGTAAGCAGCTTGTGCTCCGGCTTGGGCATGGGCCTCAGCCTGTACTACCTTATCATAAATTTCATAACTGCTGTCATTTACATATACACAACATCGGGACCTGACAAGGGCACAAACACCCCCTTGGGATGCCAAAAGGTAGTCCAAGGCCAGCCTGTTTTGGAGGGAATACGTTCTGAGCTGCTGTACCTCCTTATTTAACGTTACTACTGCTGACCCTAGATCATGAATCGAGTCCTCTAATTCTAAGGCTACCTTTTTAAGGACCATTTGAAGCCTTACAATATAGCGGCCTATGCATGCTATGGCTGGCCCGGTAATCAGTGGTACAATTCCCAATATGGAGCACCCTGTAAGCTTTTCAGTTGTGAGGGGATTCTTAGCATTGCCCTCCAAGGCCGCATTGAGTCACCGCAGGGTCTTTTCTCGTGACTCAGCAGAGGTATCTCGGGCATTCCTAATCTTTCCTTTGGGCAGTGTGGTGGTTATTGAAAGATGAGGAACTCCATAAGCTGTATAACAGCTACCTGTCCAATTGGCTGGCAATACCTTGTAAGCCTTTCGGCCACATACAAAATAGTGACCCTGTAGGGCCCAGTAAGGGCTGTTTCTTAGAGGGATTCCTAGGATATTTAAGGCCGCTTTTCCAAACAATTCATATGCCCCCCGGGGGGCTTCCCATCCTCCCAAGTGGGTACAAGGGGGGGTATTCCTAATTGTGCCGTTCAAATTGCACTCACCATAAGGACCGCTGCAAACCCACCATTGGCCTGCTATAGTGGAAATATTAACTGAACGGCAATTTATATTTTCTGTCCCTTCTTTTTGTGGAAGGATCATTCGTAAGAGTTTCCCCAAAAGGGGAGGAACCATTACATCCACACTGTTGACCTCCCCTCTCGTTTTTTATCTAATATCCATCGGCCCACTGTGTAATAACACAGGAGCTCCTTCCCACAGGACGCCTATAGTGATCAGATTGGTTTCGGGTCAAACAAAACACTCCCTCAGTGAGCCCTGCAACTGAATACTCCTGATCCTGGTAGGTAGCTTGCTGCAAAGAGATCTTATCCCAGAACGGTGAGTCCATTTGATTTCTACTTTCCTGCTCTTTGGTGGTGGCTAATTTTGCTATAGTTAAGGGCAGCATGACAAGGGGCACTCCTGTTTTGGGGGAAAGTGGAGTCGGAGCACACACCCAGCAATCAGTTTGGTTTGTTAAAGTAGCAACATGGTACGCAAGTAAACAAAGGAATTATGTTCCCGATATGCACAGTTTAGAAATAACAGCATAGAAAATAACAGGGTTACACGATTAATTATTACCAGGGTCCTCCCGGTCCAGGGTTTCCAGTTTTTGAGTGGGCCCATTTTGGCTCTAAGGTGCCCGCTGTTTGTGTCTCTTAAACAGTAACTTTAGCCCGAGATCGTTACTAGATGAGGAGTCAACGGGGTGGACAGTCCACTGCTCTGCTGATGAAGGGGTGGGTACTGCCTTCAGACACGAGTGATGGATCCAGTTCTTGTGTCCCTCGATCTTTGCCGATGTATGGGAGATCAGCAGGACGATGTAGGGTCCTTCCCACTTTTCCTGGAGAGGCTCGTCTTTCCAGGTGCGAACAAGCACAGAGTTGCCGGGCTGTAAGGAGTGGACGGGAGAGTCCAAGGGAAGAGGCTGGGAGTCTTTAGTATACCTGTGAAGAGACAAGAGAACAGCAGACAGGGAATACATATACTGAGACAAAAAACCATTACCCAGCTCCCACTCCCCTGACAGAACCGGTGTGCCATTCATAGGCCATACCCTCCCAAACAATTTCAAAGGGACTAAGCCCTAATCTACCCTTTGGGAGAGCGCGGATGCGGAGCAGGATGAGGGGTAAGGCATCAGGCCATCGCAGGGAGGCTTCTTGGCACACTTTTGAAAGATGTCATTTAAGGGTCTGATTGGTACGCTCTACTACACTGCAGGCTTGTGATCTCCAGGGCGTATGGAGTTTCCAGGGGATCTGCAAGGCATTCGAGATGCTTTGGACGATCTTTGATGTGAAATGTGTCCCGTTGTCAGATTCCATCCACTGGGGAAGTCTGAAGCGAGGAATGACCTCCTTAACAAACTTAAGGGCCACCGTCCTGGCAGTGCAATTGCGGCATGGGAAGGCTTCTGGCCATCCGCTGAATCGATCCACTAAGACAAGGAGATATTTGTACCCTTGGGTCCGAGGAAACTCAGTAAAATCTATTTGCCACACCTGCCCGGGGCCCGGAGTGGGTTCCAGAGCAGCGGGTGGCCCTGGATGTCCTGGTCGGGGGTTATTCTTTTGACAGACTAAGCAGTTCACCTGTACCTGGGTAGCCAGGGATCGGAGTCCAGAAGTATTTTCCCATCAGTTGGATAAGTGCTTCCCTGCCAGCATGAGTGGTTTGATGTAATTTCTGTAACACTGGCTGGATCAGGCCCTTCGGTAGAAGGACCTTCCCTTCCAGGGAATGGAGCCATCCCTCCTTTTCCTGGAGACCGAGTTTGTCGATTAGCTGACTCTCCTCTCCAGAGTACTGGGGGCAGGCACACTGGCCATCCCTTTGCCACTTGGTCCAGCTGCTTAGAGAAATAGGCCACGGGATGTTTCCATGCTCCCAACAACTGTGTGAGCACTTCTAGGACCACCCCCTTTCATTCATGTACATACAACTGAAACGGCTTAGTGAGATCCGGGAGGCTCAGAACTGGAGCTTCCATCAGCTTCCTTTTCAAGATTTTAAATGCCCTGTTGGCCTCTGGGGTCCAATAGAAGGGGGTCATGATCTGCTCCTTTTACACAATCATACAGGGGTCTAGCCCACAGTCCAAATTCGCAAGCACTTCAGTGCAAACAACATATCAGGGCTTTGGTTCTTGGTTTGCTTTAGCACAATTGATGAAGCCATATTACAAGAAATCAACACTGTACACAATGCAGGGATTAATGCCCCTGACCCTGTAGTTACAGTGACACTCACACCAGTCAGGTTTATTAGTCACCTAGAACTCAGCACGGGAAGTCCTTAGATCAGCACAGAGCAATGACGGTTAAAGCACAGACCATTCTGGTTAGCCCAGATCCCAGCCAAGCTGGACGGAACCCCATTGTTCATGCTCTATGTCTCGCTCTCAGTCTGACTTCTTTTCCTCATAACTCTTCCCCCTGTGAGACTGAGCTGAGCAGGGTCTTTAACCAGTGACCTGGGGAAGTGTGGCTCCACAAATAATCTCCATAGGCACCACAGGATCTTTCCCAGCCCCCTAATAGCTGTCCTGCCAGGCATGTCCAAGATTCCTACAGCAGTTTCTAATCAACCAGATGTACAGTTTCCAATACACAGGTCAGAGCAGTTTCACTTTCTCCCTTTGGTCTGGTCTGTTAGATGGCACCAGCAGGGCACATGACAGGAGTTTTCATGCAGCCTTCTGCCCTTTTGCCACCCTGAAACCTTTGGTGTGAAACTGGAATGGGTCCTGCCACTACCTCCCCCCACCTCCTATGCCAGGGTGCATGGAGTGGAGTGCACCCACATTCCTCCATGTGTCAGCCAGCATGGCTGCAGCCAGGGGTATCCTGATGCCTAGGTTAGGTTATTGAGTGACCCCTTGAGCATTTGGGAGGCTCAGTGTAGGTTTGTCCCCTGCAAGGTTGGGTTTAATCCAGCCACATCTCTGGGGCTCTGATGTTGTAGGGGCTGGTGAGGCAGGGATGCAGGATGCTTCCGTGCACTGACAGCGCCCCTCTGGAGCTGTGTCCCAACCCCAGGGCCATGCATATGCAAGGAGCCCATCTCCCCTCACACACACACACACACACACACACTTCTGGGTCTCTGGGATAAGAGAACCTACCCTGGCCATGACCACACTCTGACCAGGGGTCTCTTTTACCAGCAGTGGCTTTCTAGCTGCTTTACCTTTCTCTGGGGCTTCTTGCACCCCTGAACAGGGCAAACACATTTAGCGGCCCCTTTTCCCTGCCTGTGTCTCCCCCACTCAGCTGGGGTCTCAGCTACCACAGGGCTCAGCCCAGCCTTTACTTTTCCAGTGAGGACAATGTTGAAGTAAAAAGAAAACAGTACAGAATTTAGGCATAGAAGTTTCTGGTCATCAGGGAATAAGGTACAGATTATCAAGGGGTGCGAAGTTCAGTTTAGCAGCGGGTGGCATAAGGAATACATAATCTGCAATCTCCCCGATTGGGGGAGAAAGTTTAACGCGTCAAAGTACAGACATTGAGATATGGGGGTATTTGTCCATATAATGGCTATGTTCAGGTGTGGAGTATAATGAGCAGGTACGATGATCAGGATGGATCTGCCCTCATTTGGTGGGATTTAATGTTCAGTGAGTTTATGGTTCCAGTTCATATGGTCCAATGAAAAAAGGAAAAAAAAGTCTCTCAGTCCCTTTCCCATGGTTGAAGCACGATGTTGTACCGGCTCACACCTCCTGGTACTGTTGGCGGCCGGTGATGTGTTCAATGTAGATGTCCCTGGACCATCGGATTGTGTCTGAGACCATGAGGCGCCGCATGAGCCGTGTGTACCGTTGACCGATCCCGCAGGTCCACAGCACACGCTCCTTGCAGGGGTCCCAACCGCCCAGGGCTCCAACAATCAGGGCATCCATCTGCACCTCGTAGCCCTTCGCTCTCAGGGTATTGGCCGGGGGGCGTATTTTTCCAGCTTACAAGCTTGGGATTCGCGGAAGGCTGGGGTCCTGTTCTCAAAGGAGACCGTGATGTCGAAGAGGATGATTTTTTTCTGGTCCTCATTGGTGACTATCGTGTCAGGTCGCAACTGGCTGTTTGTCCCGGGGATGGTGGAGTTCACGGCGACCTCCCCCAGGCACGGTGCGATGGCTTTCACCAGGTGATTCTGGACGGCATTGTCGCGCAGCTGCCAGGCTCTGGAGTGGGGCTTGCAGCTGCACAGGACGTGGGGCAGGGTCTCGTTGGATGTAGCCGTACTTCCTGCCACGCTTGTCTCGGTTCCTGTGGCGGACGGCTCCGTTGAGTGGGACGCAGTTTACTTTGAGCCTAGCTGCCTGGGACACAGCATCAGGTTTCAGGGAAGTTACTCCTGAGCCAGGGTGACTCACATCTCCACTGGGTGGGGGCCCCTCCTGTGCCCACTCAGATCCAGGTGTCTGGTTACAGACAGGAAGGTGTCCTGAACTTAGCAGCTTTTCCCTAGTGTTGCAAGCAAGGGGAAAAAAACCCTCCTCATCCCTGCTAGCAAAGCTATTTGTATTTTCACTCACAACATGCACTCTAAGCCTTCTAGATTAGGTTCAACTCCTGGGCTGGTACAGACACAAGGACTGTATTTTGTCTTAGAGTGATACAGTCATTCCCCAAAGGGTGTCCAAGCTGATGTCCTGGGAGAACCCCAACTACCAGCCTCCCCTCTCCCCCCCCCCCGGCTCCTTCCTGTGTCTGCATAGGAACCTGAGCCACAGGCAGGGCAAATGCCTTCACGTTTGGGACCTTCACGCAGGTTACACAGCCCTTCAGCATCTGATGGGGTTGCACCACACATGGTTTGACACGGGTTCTCTCTGACCCAGAATCTCTCCACTCCATGAATGTCTTCCCATTAGCCACAAACTTCTGCTCCCACTGGGGTTCAGATGTCTGAGCCCAGGAGAAGACAGCAGGACATGTGTACCTATGCCTGGAGTGGGAGTCTGTCTCTCACCATCCCCTGGGCACCAGAGAAGCTGTCTGTCTGATGGCTTTCCTCCAAACATACAGGCACACTCCTGGAGCCCGAGCTCAGGCTGCCTTCTTGGCTGCACAGATGGATAAGTTGTTAGGCCCTCTGCCCTGGGCAAGCCTGATTTCATCAGTCCTCAGGCATTTTGCCCACTTATGCCCTGTTTTCCTGCAAACCTGAACCCCCTTGGAAGAGCTCTACCTGCGTCCACCACTCCCCCCACTTTGGATTTACTTGAGTCCCACTTCTGAGGAGCCTCCATTGGTTTCCTTTCCCTGGACCCATGCTTAGGCCAGTCTCTTTGGGTCTCTTTTCACACCTGGACCTGCTATTCCCAAACTCACCTGCCAAGCAGCCTGCACTGCACAGATCTTGAGGCTTCCTGGCCACTAACCACACTTGAAGCTTTTGAAGGCAGATCTCATAGAGTTGTTCCAATACAACCAAGTTGTACAAATCCTCCAGCATGGTGACCCCCACACCCATACACCATTTGTGGAGATATTCTCCCCTTGGGGTGGGGGCTTCCATTTAGGTCACATCCTGGGTCTTTTGCACACCTCAAAACCTTTTCCTATAAGCCCCAAGTGTCAATTCAAACTTAAGCAGCACAGCATTTTGAACTGTTCATAGTCCCCAGTATCAGCTCCATCCACCTGGCTGTATGTGTCTCGCTTTGGGACAGAGTAAAGGGGTGATATAGCAAAGCCCATCCGCAGGGTCAGTCTGGTTCAAACCACAACCCTTTGCAAAGGCAGTGAGGTAGATATCTATGTTCCCCCCTCCCCCACTTCTTAAGCTGGGACAACAATTTGGTATTTAGGTTCCCCGCAGAATTGGCATCCCCACTTTCCTCACTTACCGCTTGGTGGGTCCCCTTGCCCCTCCATCTCTCCATCTCCAGTTCATGCTTTCTCTGCTTTTCCTCATGTTTTTGCTGTTCTTCATCATGTTTTCACTGCTTCTCACGATCAGCTCATTCCCTCTCATGGTCTGCTCGCCCCTTCGATTTCAGCTCCAACTCTCACCACTTCAAATCCATTGATGGGGACCTGCTCATGAAGACACCATGCTCGATGAGGAACCAAGGACACCCTGCTGCTGCCTCTGTCACTATTGGACCATCTTGTCAGCCCTCCTGGGCCTGGAATCTGCTTCTTGCACTGACCATCCTTCTCCAGCCATTCAAATCAGCAGCTCTTTGTTGAGCTTCCCAACACTTAACCTTCTCTCCTTGCACAGGTTTGTGATGTCCGTCTTAGAGAGATGTTTGTATGTAATTTCTTTGATGTTTCTATTGACTACCCTTGTTTTTGTGCTGTAAGTCACTTATTGCAAAATACTTGTGGTGTATACAGTATCCCACCTCTAACACCAACTGTCACAGATACACAGGATTGGTGCTACACCCCAGCTTTGGAACAGTCTCGTGGAGGAACCCCTCTGATGTGCCACACCCCCAAGGGATCTCAGTCTTCCTTCAGCAGGCCATGCAGCCTTACCACCTTCGGAGGCTGAACTTCCGGGCTTCAGTTCTCCTGTTTCATCCCATGAGCTCGGCTCAGCGAGTCCAACTGAGACAGCCCCTGATAGAGACCAGTCTGCTCCGCAGGGATTAATGCACCTCACCCAGCATTTGCAGTGACAATCTCACACAATGTTGTCAAAACAGCTGGGTTTATTAGCTGACTGGAACACATCATGGGAAGCCCTTAGGTCAACACAGAGAACTGAAGGCTAAAACATAGGCTATTCTGGTGAGATCAGCATCCAGCCAAGCATGACTGAACCCCATTTTCAGGCTGTGTCTGTCTGTCTCTCAGTCTGACCTCCTTAGTCAGTTCCCAAGTGAGAGAGCCCCAGCGCTTCTTCCAGAGTTCACACTTACCCTACACCTCACGCCTTCTAATCATTTGCTCTCAAGCTGGAGTCTTTGTTCAGCTTCCCTGATGAGAGGAAAGGAAATTCATGAGTTATTGGAGCTGGTATTGTCTCTCTGGCCCCCTTGTTGATGTGGGTTCAGTTTCAGCCAGTTCCATAATGATTCTTCATTCCATCCAGTCAAGAAGGCGACACACACACCTATAGCTCTATGTCGGCCCTGAGAGCAAATGTAGCCCTTCCCCACCCCACCAGGTAGCCATGCAAAATATAAGGGAAACTGAGGTACCAATAGGACTCATAAAAATATTACAGAAAATTCCCACTTTGTTACCAACCACAGCCTTTGCTGGAGGTGGGGGAAAGGGATCTCTGATGCAGATTTGGAGCCTGCTGGGGGCCTGGAGATAAGAGACCCAGCTAGATGGCCAAAGGGGGGTGTGTGTGCATTAGGAAAGAGATGTGGCCTTCACTTGCATTAGTCAACCCCAGTGACACTCTCCAGGTCGCATCTTACAGTGGCCCACGCAGCTGCAGCTTCCACAGTTCCTCAGGGCAAGGTGATACTCTGGGGAAGCCTGGGCTCAGCTCAGCTCGTGACCTGGTGTGGAAACTGCAGCTGGCTGCACCGCACTAGGATTTACCCCACAGGCTCTGAACACTCCTATTCCCAAGGGATGACGGACATCAGGTTAAAGCCCTCTATTCTCTGATGCCCGGCCCCAGAAGCAGGTGCTGGCGGAAGGGACTCTTGGTCATGGGGAAGAAACACTGGCTTGCAGCTGGACCTGCGGAGTAATAAGGGGTGCTGTGGCAGCAGCTCTGCTTGCTCAGAGAGCGGCAGAATGGCAGGTTCCACCTGAGACCGGTGAAGACAAAAAGTCTGAGATGGGGCAGCGAGGCAGCTCGCCCTGAACCAGCAAACCCCTAGTACACTGACACGTACACACACCTACATGTGTGTGCACAACTATACACGCTGCATGTGCACACACACCCCTACACACCCCTGCATGTGACCACGCACCTACACACTCCTTCATGTGCACACACACCTGCATGTGCGTGCATGCCTACACACACCTGAATGTGTGCACATGTAACGCCGACAGACCCCCGTCATTGTTGGGTGGGATCGAACCTGGGACCACTGGAGCTTAGTGCATGAGCCTCTACCGCATGAGCTAAAAGCCAACTGGCTCTTAGCTAAAACTGTAGAGAAAACTTATTAATCTCTCTCTTTAAGTGGTCTCAGTGCCATTTCATGGGACAGAACACCACATCCAGGAGGTGTGTGGGTTACACACACGCACCTCTGCATGTGAACACACACCTGCATACATTCATGCTCATACACACATGCTTGTACACACAGTTGCCTGTGGGTGACTACAGATGCACGCACGCACAGGTGCACATGCTGCTCTCACTTTAACTCGCTCCGCTGGAACAAACCAGCCAAGCAAAGCCAGCTCTCTCCAGAGCCCCGTGCGTGTCTGATGCTTCCTGCCTGGCCCTGGGCCTTTCACGGCCACAGGAAGAAGTGCCAGCCCCACACCCAGGGCTGAGGTGATCGTCATTCCATAGGAGCACGGCCAAGAGGGTTCCTACTACAGAGAGCAGCTCGAGTGCCCAGGGGAATTCCTGAGGGCAGGTAGTGGAGCTAGCGGGTGCAAGGGAGCTTCCTGGGCAGGTCAGGGAGGGCAGCAGTTCAGAAATCCCTGGGGAAGTCCCAACTGGGGCACGGAGCTGGCTGAGATGACATAAGCTGTGCAGTGAACGGGCAATGTGCCGCTGCAGTGAAGTCATTGCAGATTTCTCATGCAATCCCGGTTAATCACAGGATATATAAGAGCCACCAGAGCCTCCTACTGCCCAGGAACGCCAGGGGCAGCTGAGCGGAGAGTGTCCAGCTGTGGGGAAAAGGGGCCCACGGGAGCTCAGCACCAGGTAAGTGCTATTCATCAGAAGGGGTTGATGAAGGCTGGATCAAGTCTCCTTTCTTCTCTTGCCCAGCTCAGACTCTTTTCTAGGACCCAGCGGAGCTGGAGCAGCGATCCCTCCTGGAGGCTGGGCATCCAGGCCTGGGCAAAGTGCCACTCACATGGCTTGGTACAATTCTTGGTACAATGCCAGAACCTTCCCATGCCCCTAACACCCTCGTTCTCCACTGGACAGAGTGCTCCCCTCCCCACAGCATGGTTCGGTTGGAATGGGCGCCTGCTGCAGTCCTGAGCTTTCAGCTTTTCTCTGTCACAGTGGCCTGGGGTGACCCACTCCCCAGTGTTTACCTCAGCTCCCCCGTCTGGGTAATGCACAGTGACGCAGGAGCTCAGACCAACGGGGAGGATCCTCTCCTCGGGCCGTGTGGATTCCTTAGCTAATCTCCACATGGTGCCATGGCCATGCCAGGAGCTACGTGGACACTAAGAATCATCACTGCCCAGGAGACCTGAGCTCCATTCCTGGCTCTGCCACCAACTCCTTGGGCAGCCTGGACTGAGTCATTTCCCCTGTCTGGGCTTGGCTGCCCCCCACCCCAATCTGTAACTGGTAGGTGCCAGTACTGACCCAGGCCGCCAAGCACCAGGGAGTGAAGAGGCCAATTTTATCAGTAAGTCAGACTGCCTGGCTGCCTGGGTCACCTCTTCCCCTAGGTGATGCAAGTTGCCCTCCAGAGCCATTGCTGGGCCTGCGGGGCAGCCACAGGAGCCATGGGGATGGGCAGCGCCCAGGAATCTTGGCAAGAATCCCCAGGCTGGGGGGTTTTCCCCTAGCGCCTGCTCCACGCTTAGGGTCCATCTACGCAGCAGCTTCCGCCCAAGTTAGTGCGCTAACAGCAGCAGCGTAGCTGTGGCCAAATATATATACACACACAAACACACCTACTTCCTTGGCAAGTCATTGGTTTCACTTCCCCAGACAGGGAGGATGAACCCGTCTGACCAGGCTGGGTTGATCCGGGGCTAAGGGTGACAGAGGTGGGCGTTGGCTCTGGGGTGGGATTGTCACTTCCCCCTCTGCCCATCCAACAGGATCACAGCAAACAAAACCCGCTCAGCCCGCAGGGGAAAAGTTCAGTCCAGGGCCTGGTGCATTCTGGGAGCAGGGACGGTACAGAGAAAGGGCAGATACAGGGCAGCTTTGAACACTCTGCGCACAGCAGCCTTCCCTGACCTGAAATCTCTGCTATCCCATCCCTGAGCACCCCAGTCATCCCTCTGCCGTGCCCCTCACTCCTGACCTGCAGCCCTTGCTGTCCCAGTCCTGGGCTCCCCTTTCTGCTCTGCCAGTGCCCCTCAATCCCACCCACAGCCCCTGCTATCCCAGCCCTGCCCCCAGAGCTCCGCCAATGCCCCTCAATCCCGGCCCGCAGCCCCTGCTATCCCAGCCCTACACTGCCCCCAGCTCTGCCAGTGCCCCTCAATCCCAGCCACAGCCCCTGCTATCCCAGCCCTATACTGCCCCCAGCTCTGCCAGTGCCCCTCAATCCCAGCCACAGCCCCTGCGATCCCAGCCTGCCCCCACAGCTCTGCCGGTGCTCCTCAATCACGACCCTCAGCCCCCTATTATCCCAGCCCTGGGCTCCCACCATAGTTCTGCCGGCTCCCCTCAATCCCAACCCACAGCCCCTGCTATCCCAGCCCTGCCCCCACAGCTCCACCAGTGCCCCTCAATCCTAACTCGCAGCCCCTGCTAGCTCAATCCTGCCCACCAACACAGCTCGGCTGGTGCCCCTCAATCCCACCCACAGCCCCTGCTATCCCAGCCCTGCCCCCCAGCACAGCTTTGCCGGTGCCCATCACTCCCACCTGCAGGCCCCTGATATCCCAGCCCTGGCCCCCAGCACAGCTCTGCCAGCACCCCTCACTCCCGACCTGCAGCCCCCAGCTCTCTCATCCCTGTCCTGTTTTCCCCCCTCCTACTTCTGCCCCTGCTGTGCTAAGGCTCCAAAGGCACAGTCTGGCCCTGCTCATTTTCCTCCAGGAGCTGCCATACCCGCACACAGAGCCTGGCACGTGGTGAATGGGAAAGTGCCCACCCAGCCCACAGGAAACTCAGCATGCCCTTCCAGCACAGAAAAGAGTTGCCGGGGCGAGGGTGGAGGGGAAAAAAACAGGGCAGGGTTCCTCCTGGGTGGGGCCTGCTGTCCCCACCTGAGGCCCCCTGGGCAAATATTATCTCTTGCCCTCCCCTGACACCGAGTGCTCAGAGCAGGAAATCAATCGGGGTGAGCCCAGGACAGGGATGATGTGATTGTCCCAGGCCAGGAGATTCAGCTGAAGTTCAAGGTACAAGCTGGACAGGCGGACAATGTTCAGTCGGGGCCCCAAAGACCCTCAGCTCGCCCCTCCCTCCTCCCGTGGGGTCATGAGCCGGGAATGTGAGAGAACTGCGGTGTCCTTAGAAGCCAGGCCAGTCTGGGGCCCCTGGAAAGCCCAATCCTAGTGGCATAGCAGGGTCAGACCCGTACACCAGGACAGGGAGCAGAGCCCTGCTGAATGGCCACTAATTCAGCAGCACTGTTCAGGGGAGCCAGGCAGAGGTAGCTCAGCAGGCAGCCTGAGGGCTGGCCAGGGCAGGGCTGTTTGCGGGCCCGGCTGCATTTCCAGACCCGAGGGTGTGGGGGGGGTGGCTTGATCAGTCTGTACGCACCCACCTGGGGAGCGGTGATTTATCCCTGGGCCCTTCAGTCCTGCCGAGAGGGGTCAAATAGCAGCCAGAGGCTGGGCTTGGAAGCCAGACAGACTCAGACTGGAAATAAGATGCAAATTACTAATTTTGGTACAGCCTAGCCGGCCGGGCCACAGGGACTCCCCAGCACCCGGGATTTTCAATCCAGCCTGGCTGGTTTCCAAAGATCTGCTCTAGTCCCAGCCAGAACTGGCTGTGGAAAGGTCTCCAACCTGTGCTGGGGAGGGGGAAGGCTAGAGGATCTCCGCAGCCCCCATCCACTGGGAGTCTCCCTGGCTCCGCTCTAGGAATCGGCAGCGCCTGCCTCCCCTTAGCGAGGGCCTGGCCATTCTCTAGAATCTCCTCCACCTCCACCCTCATCCAGCATTCCAGCACCATGTTAGGGTCAGCGCTGGGGAGCCCTGCCAGCCCCAAACAGCCAGTGCTGAGCCATTCGTACCAGGCCAGAGCTCTCCTCAGGAGCTCCTCTGCCACTGAGATTCAGTGCCGACCCTCCATGGAGCCACCCATGTCATAGAATATCAGAGTTGGAAGGGACCTCAGGAGGTCATCTAGTCCAATCCCCTGCTCAAAGCAGGACCAATCCCCAATTTTTGCCCCAGATTCCCTAAATGGCCCCCTCAAGGATTGAACTCACAACCCTGGGTTTAGCAGGCCAATGCTCAAACCCAGCCCCGGAGCCCACAGCCCAAGCCCCTCCCCTGCAGTGAGTGAGGGCTCAGCCCCTCAAGGAGACGTGTCTACACTAGGCGTGAGCTGGCTGCCTCCTCTCGCTCCAAGGGCCCAGCAAACCCAACTGAGCCCGCTGACCGCCCAGCCTGGCAGCAGCAGTGCGCTGACGGGCACATGGCTAAAGCTTATGCAGGGAGACCTGGTGAGCTGCAGAGCTCATCGGCAGCCCAGCCCTGCCCTGTCCGCATGGGTGAGAAATGCATTTGGGACCCGTTTCACAGGTGCCACCCAGGGCACAAGCTGGGGCAGCATCCCCATCTCTTGGTGTAGCCTTTCCAGGGGTCCCAGCTGCCCCTAACTGGCCCTCATCTGTTTGCTTTCAATCAGATCCGTTCATGAACTCTCCCCTTGAATTGTGTCTATTACTCCTTCAGCTGCCAGGGCTTGCAGTTGCTTTCTGTCACACACACATGCACACATGAACACACATATGCATACACATGCACTCGTGTGCGCTGATGCATACACTCACGCACAGGCACACGTGCACATTCATGCACGTGCACACACACACACACACACACGCATGCATGCTCAGACACACGCACACCTTTCTGCTTCCCTCCCCCCTCTGTTCTTGCCTGTTTAGAGCAGGTCTGGGTTTCTCTCTTGGTCACACCTGTGGGTGCCTGTCTGCATGGCTGGCAGGTCAGTCCTGGATGTGATCAGCCTGCTCGCCCGCACACAGGGGGACTCTCCTCACCCATCTACCTGTGCTCCGTGGGGTTTGTAAACCCCGAACAGCCAGGTTCTTCCTCTCCACCCACCATGTCTTCTGTAGGACACACCGGGGTCGAACAGGGCAGGGAGCCCTGGGGCAGGGGGCCAGGAGGGGGCAGGGAGGGAGGGGACAGGGGGCCGGGAGGGGGTGGAGGGACAGGAGGGAGCAGGGAGGGAGGGGGCCAGGAGGGGGCGGAGGGACAGGAGGGGGCAGGGGACTGGGAGGGAGGGGGCGGAGGGACAGGAGGGGGCGGAGGGACGGACTGGGGGGTTGGCAGGGAGACGGGGCAATGCGCTGTGGACAGATGGCCAAGCCTGATGGGCGGCGAGTTCTATGGGCCCGGCTCCAGCAACGTTTCCCCCCGGCCCCACCTGCCGCCCCCGGGCGATTTAAAGCAGCGCGCGGCCACGGCTGCGGCCGCCCCCCAGCAGTGCCGCGGGGCTGAGCGGCTTCCCGCGCGCTCGCTCCGGGGGGCGGCCGGCGGCTCCCTGCAGCCCGCGGGGGGGGGTTGTGCCGCGGCGCGCTGCCCCCGCCCCAAACGCCCCTGCGACCAATGGGAAGCCGCAGGGGCGGAGCCTGGAGCCAGCGGCGTGCGGAGACCCGCTGATGCCCGGGGGGGGGCGCCCCAGGTAATCATCGAACCCTCCATTCCACTTCCAGAGCCGGCACCCCCACCCCCTCCGCCAACACACCCTTCGGCCCCCAAATTTCCTCCTGCACCCCCACCCCTGCACCCCCAATCTCCCTCCCAGAGCCTGCACACCCACCCCCTCCTGCACTCCTGCCCAGAGCCTGCACCCAAACTCGTTCCCAGAGCCTGCACCCCAGACCCCCTCCCCCACCCAAACTCCTTCCCAGAGCCTGACCTCTCACCCCTTCTGCACCCACATTCCCTTCCAGAGCCGGCACCCTGCACCCCTCCTGCACCCCAATCCCCTGCCCTAGCCCAGAGCCTGCACCCAAACTCCATCCCAGAGCCTGCATCCCAGACCCCGTCCCCCACCAAACTCCATCTCAGAGCCCGACCCCTCACACCCCCTGCACCCAAACTCCCTCTCAGAGCCTGCATCCCCACCCCCTCAGGCACCCTAATCGCCTGAACCCCAGATCCCCTCCCCCACCCAAACTCCCTCCCAGAGCCTTAGACAGGTGTGTGTGGGGGGGTTTTCCGGGGAGGGAGGTGGGGAGGTGTTCTGGGCACCATCAAAATTTCTAGAAACCTGTCGCCCCTGCAGTTCCAAGGTGAAGGGGCAAAGTCTGGGAGTGCACAGTGCTGCCCTTTGCCCTCCCCTGGGCACAGCAGCCCTGGGGATTGAGACTTTGACACCTGTCTATTGATTTTTGTTGTGTCCCCGTAGGGAGCCGTGTGGCTTGCTCCGTCCTAAGATCAGGAGACTGGCGCTGCCCTTGGAGAAAATGTGCCGGACAAAGCTGCAGTTCCTCGCTGTGCTGCTGGGTCTCTGCACCTGGCTGGAGCCTGGCAAAGGTAGGAGCATAGCTGGAGCTGCTCTGCAGTGGGGAGTCCTGTGTGGTTGCTCCGTGGGGCCACACCGTGGGGCCAGCCCTGAGCTAGCCAAGCAGCTCAGGTGAGGTGAGAGGCTGAAAGGGACGGGAATAAAACCACAGCTTTCCTTTTGGATACCAGCCCAGGTCACAGGGAAGAGGCGGGGAATCTCACCCTGGTGGCTCTTTGCCTCGTGCATTTCATTCAGCTCCTGCACTGGAGCCAGAGGGGTCGGTTTCATGCTAGTTTAGAGCTGCCCTGATCAATGCCACCAACCCCAGGGAGTGTTTATGTGACTGGGGAGTGAAATCGCATCCGTCCTTTCCTGATCATCCCTTGGGGCTCAGGGCGAACAAGGGGGCTGGGGGCCAGGAGGTTCAGGGCCTGAGCCAGGCTTCTGACAGTTTCACTTTGCTTCTAATCCACTTCTAGTCAATTTCTCTCCTAGGCTCTCATGTACCCCCAAATTCAATGTCTGGACTGGGAAGGCTGCAGGGGAATCGCACAGACACCCCCACATGGTCAGAAATCATGAGTCTGACCCCCCAAATCATGAGATTAGAAGAAACAATACATTTTGAAAAAAGAAAAGGAGTACTTGTGGCACCTTGGAGACTAACAAATTTGTTAGTCTCTAAGGTGCCACAAGTACTCCTTTTCTTTTTGCGAATACAGACTAACACAGCTGATACTCTGAAACAATACATTCTGAGTGCTGATTCTTTGTGTTCTGGTTTTGGAGCCATTGAAGTCATGCTGGGGTCACCTCTGTTGGCAGGAGAGCTAGAAACTCACCTTTTTTTATAATGTCAGCTGAGATTTGGGCCCAGGACTGCAGCAGTTAGAATCATAGAATCATAGAATATCAGGGTTGGAAGGGACCCCAGAAGGTCATCTAGTCCAACCCCCTGCTCAAAGCAGGACCAAGTCCCAGTTAAATCATCCCAGCTAGGGCTTTGTCAAGCCTGACCTTAAAAACCTCTAAGGAAGGAGATTCTACCACCTCCCTAGGTAACGCATTCCAGTGTTTCACCACCCTCTTAGTGAAAAAGTTTTTCCTAATATCCAATCTAAACCTCCCCCATTGCAACTTGAGACCATTACTCCTCGTTCTGTCATCTGCTACCATTGAGAACAGTCTAGAGCCATCCTCTTTGAAACCCCCTTTCAGGTAGTTGAAAGCAGCTATCAAATCCCCCCTCATTCTTCTCTTCTGCAGACTAAACAATCCCAGCTCCCTCAGCCTCTCCTCATAAGTCATGTGCTCTAGACCCCTAATCATTTTCGTTGCCCTTCGTTGTACTCTTTCCAATTTATCCACATCCTTCCTGTAGTGTGGGGCCCAAAACTGGACACAGTACTCCAGATGAGGCCTCACCAGTGTCGAATAGAGGGGAACGATCACGTCCCTCGATCTGCTCGCTATGCCCCTACTTATACAACCCAAAATGCCATTGGCCTTCTTGGCAACAAGGGCACACTGCTGACTCATATCCAGCTTCTCGTCCACTGTCACCCCTAGGTCCTTTTCCGCAGAACTGCTGCCGAGCCATTCGGTCCCTAGTCTGTAGCGGTGCATTGGATTCTTCCATCCTAAGTGCAGGACCCTGCATTTATCCTTATTGAACCTCATTAGATTTCTTTTGGCCCAATCCTCCAATTTGTCTAGGTCCTTCTGTATCCTATCCCTCCCCTCCAGCGTATCTACCACTCCTCCCAGTTTGGTATCATCCGCAAATTTGCTGAGAGTGCAATCCACACCATCCTCCAGATCATTTATGAAGATATTGAACAAAACGGGCCCCAGGACCGACCCCTGGGGCACTCCACTTGACACCGGCTGCCAACTAGACATGGAGCCATTGATCACTACCCGTTGAGCCCGACAATCTAGCCAGCTTTCTACCCACCTTATAGTGCATTCATCCAGCCCATACTTCCTTAACTTGCTGACAAGAATGCTGTGGGAGACCGTGTCAAAAGCTTTGCTAAAGTCAAGAAACAATACATCCACTGCTTTCCCTTCATCCACAGAACCAGTAATCTCATCATAAAAGGCGATTAGATTAGTCAGGCATGACCTTCCCTTGGTGAATCCATGCTGACTGTTCCTGATCACTTTCCTCTCCTCTAAGTGCTTCAGGATTGATTCTTTGAGGACCTGCTCCATGATTTTTCCAGGGACTGAGGTTAGGCTGACCGGCCTGTAGTTCCCAGGATCCTCCTTCTTCCCTTTTTTAAAGATGGGCACTACATTAGCCTTTTTCCAGTCATCCGGGACTTCCCCCGTTCGCCACGAGTTTTCAAAGATAATGGCCAAGGGCTCTGCAATCACAGCCGCCAATTCCTTCAGCACTCTCGGATGCAATTCGTCCGGCCCCATGGACTTGTGCACGTCCAGCTTTTCTAAATAGTCCCTAACCACCTCTATCTCTACAGAGGGCTGGCCATCTCTTCCCCATTTTGTGTTGCCCAGCACAGCAGTCTGGGAGCTGACCTTGTTAGTGAAAACAGAGGCAAAAAAAGCATTGAGTACATTAGCTTTTTCCACATCCTCTGTCACTAGCTTGCCTCCCTCATTCAGTAAGGGGCCCACACTTTCCTTGGCTTTCTTCTTGTTGCCAACATACCTGAAGAAACCCTTCTTGTTACTCTTGACATCTCTTGCTAGCTGCAGCTCCAGGTGCGATTTGGCCCTCCTGATATCTTTCCTACATGCCCGAGCAATATTTTTATACTCTTCCCTGGTCATATGTCCAAGCTTCCACTTCTTGTAAGCTTCTTTTTTATGTTTAAGATCCGCTAGGATTTCACCATTAAGCCAAGCTGGTCGCCTGCCATATTTACTATTCTTTCGAGTCATCGGGATGGTTTGTCCCTGTAACCTCAACAGGGATTCCTTGAAATACAGCCAGCTCTCCTGGACTCCCTTCCCTTTCATGTTAGTCCCCCAGGGGATCCTGGCCATCTGTTCCCTGAGGGAGTCAAAGTCTGCTTTCCTGAAGTCCAGGGTCCGTATCCTGCTGCTTACCTTTCTTCCCTGCGTCAGGATCCTGAACTCAACCAACTCATGGTCACTGCCTCCCAGATTCCCATCCACTTTTGCTTCCCCCACTAATTCTACCCGGTTTGTGAGCAGCAGGTCAAGAAAAGCGCTCCCCCTAGTTGGCTCCCCTAGCACTTGCACCAGGAAATTGTCCCCTACGCTTTCCAAAAACTTCCTGGATTGTCTATGCACCGCTGTATTGCTCTCCCAGCAGATATCAGGAAAATTAAAGTCACCCATGAGAATCAGGGCATGCGATCTAGTAGCTTCCGTGAGTTGCCGGAAGAAAGCCTCATCCACCTCATCCCCCTGGTCCGGTGGTCTATAGCAGACTCCCACCATGACATCACTCTTGTTGCACACACTTCTAAACTTAATCCAGAGACACTCAGGTTTTTCCACAGTTTCGTACCGGTCTTTAGGTCTTTAAGTAAAAGTTCAGCTCTCGGCAGGACCCCGAGCATGGGAACGCTCACTGGGGGATGTTTGAATGGCCCCTATCAACATGAAATATAAGCCCAGTTTGTGACGATCTAGCTACCTCGCTCACTGAGGTACTTCTGGCGGCCCCGTTACCGGCGTGTCTGAGCACCTCTCCATCTTTAATACATGAATGCTTATGCACCATGGGGCCCGGCAGAGCTATTGCCCAGTTTGAGAGATGGAAACTGAGGCTAACGGTATGTCTACACTGGGGCTGGATGAGCAGACCTCCTGTTCCCCCCCGAAATACCCAACCAACTAGCAAGGGGACAGTGACCATACGGGGCACAGAGTGAAAGTGATTTGCTACAACCTGCTGCCTAATGATCAAAGGAGCTAGTTGGGAAAGAGAGGAAGCGTGGTGGGGGTGGCGGGGATGGAGGGATTTATTCCCTCCAGTCTCTCTCAGTGAGTGGGATCTCAGGAGTGACCTGGGACGATAGCAGGGGATGCCAGGTGTACAGGAGTGGGGGGTTCACATTGTCCCGTCTCTCTTAAGTGTTATGTTTCTTCAAACTATTTTACAAAACAACCCTAAATCTTCAACCTCAGAGTTGGGCAGCGACAATGTCTGTGCTCTCTACACAGCATTAGCAATACAGGGACCCCACTCTGGCAGAGCGGGATCCCAAACAGCCATGTGTGTTAATGATGTACGAACATATGTGCCGGGCTGCTTGGGCAGGGGTCTGGCTGGCTTCTGCAACCGAAAGACAGGGATGCCACTAGAGGGCTCCAAACTATTAAAGGGGCATTACCCAATTCCTGTACACTACATACAGTATATAATGTCTTTTGTCTGGCGAAAAAAAAAATCCCTGGAACCTAAGCCGCACCCCCCATTTACATTAATTCTTATGGGGAAATTGGTTTCGCTTAACATCGTTTTGCATAAAGTCACGTTTTTCAGGAACATAACTACAACATTAAGTGAGGAGTTTACTGTACTCTTCCTCCTTTAGTGTGAAAGGGCAGGCCAGAAAGAGTTACCAGTGTATTACTATCAATAATACACTCCATGCTACAAATTCCTGCCACCTGCAAAGGAATCCAAATAACACTTCAGGTCTTGTCTTCTAAGCCCTGGGGAGGTACTACAGCATCCTCAGTGCACTCCAAGCTGAATCGGAAATGACCTGATGCTGCTCTTGCCACCTGGGGGCGGCATGTTTTGCCCTGACCAGCCCATCTTCTGTGTGTGCCCCAATTTTCTTGCAATTCCAGCAGCCTTGAGCCAATTGCTTGTATTGCAAGACAGTTGGTGACAGCGAAAGCAAACATCTTTCCAGTGGGCTCTGAGTTGTGCTCTCTGCTTGATCCCCGGTATATCTGTGGCACAGATCACATGATGCTGTTGAAATTCTGTGGCATTTTTGGTAGCCACCTCCATTGATGCAGCAATTTCTTGTGCACATCCTACAGCCAAATCAGCCTGTCAATATCCGGGTTTGGTTTGCTTCATTTTGCAGACCACATACTGATCAGTCCCGTGTTGCCTCATTTCAACTGTCTCCAAACTGGCAGAACTCTGTTAATTTCCTTAACCCAGCCACACAGTCAGGAACGGTTTCATTTGCTTTTGAATTCCATCTCAAAACATGGAGATGCCCTGGCTGCAGCCACCAGCAGCCTGGGGGAGAGCTGGTTTGGTAGGATTCCCACAATCTCTGCCAGTGGGGTCTCTGATGGTTTGTAGGAGCTGTTGGGCTGCACAGCACGTTATCAGCTTGAACCCCCATTATACCCAGGGCTTGTTTTCACGGTGCTGCAGTCCGGACTTTAGGGGTTTAACCTGCAGAGGACTCTGCTGTGTAGTGCTCTCAATACTTGTGTAGACGGTGCTGGCATGAACAAAAGGGTATCGAGCACACATTAATGTAGATGAGCTTTACCTTAGAGCATGCCAGCAGGTCATATGGGGCAGATGGAGCATAACACGTTAGAGCAGTTCACACCCCTCAATCCAGACCACAGCGCCATGTGCACAAGCCCTCAGTAAACTGCCAGGTCCTCCTCACCAATAGCACCAGTTGTTCTGTACTGTTCCAGTCTCTCAGCCCAGGTGGCTCAGAGCGTGACTGAGCACTTAGATTATCCCATTTTCCCCAATAGCACCCTTCCTGGGAGTGCAGAACTTCCCAACTTGGGCTGCCCTTGCTTAACCCGGTGAGCAGTGCAAGGGCTGGGCAGACAGGCAGGCATCTGATAGTATCTCCTGCTCCTCCCCTCCCAGGCTTCCTCCCATTTCATATGAACTCCGTGATCCAAGTCGTAGAAGTGCTGGAATCTTATCACCTGGATGGACACCTCAACCTGACCGTGACGGAGCTCGCCCGGGGCCTGGGATGCTGTGACAGCGAGTTCTACCAGCTCCTGCTGGGGGAGGCGCCCATCGTGCCCCCGGACCTGCCCTTCCTGAGCCAGGAGCAGAGATCCTTCCTCATGCACCTCCTGAAGCACAAAGTCCAGGCCTCCTGTACTGAGCAGGGCGTGGTGCTGCTTCCTGATGGCACCACAGTGGCTGTAAGCCCCTTGGTGGCTGGGATTGAAGCAGGGCTGAAGGGGAGGCGGGAGATGCCGCTGCCCCCCGAGGCTTTGGAGCCTTCACTAGTTACAACTGAGCCCTCGAACCAGACACATCCGGGGCGGCCCCTGACTATAGATGCCCTCTACGCAGTGACCATTGCCAAGGCCCTGGGCATGGCCTTTTTCCTGGCCCAGGCCAACGAGAGCCAGGTGCCCATGGGGCCAAATGGCTGCTGGGACAGCGTGTCCGAGCCCCAAAACTTCACCCTCCTGGGCCACCCCTCACACCTCACTGATGCCTTCATCAATGGGGCACTGGACGGGGCGATACTGGGAGCACACCTGGCAGGGCAAGGCGTGTCCGCGGCCCCGATGAGCACCCTGCTGAGAGAGTACTACACTGGGGATGGCCTGGCCGGGGATGGCCAGGCCAGGAGCAACTTCAGGCGTCAGAACTTTGTGCAGCTCACTGAGGCCAGGCAGCTGGAGGAGCAGGTGATGCGCTCCCTCCAGCTGCTCCGGGTGCTACCCCGGACAATGCCACTGCTTAGCGGGGTTAGGGATGAGGAGCTGCGGGCCACTGCGAGCCGGGCGGTGCAGGAGTTCACGGAGGCCTACCTGGGTAGGTGCTTATTTCTCTCCCCTCACCAGCCAGGGCCATGCTACACTAACAGGGCTACATGGTTCTAGAAATGAGCCTGGAGCAAACACCACCCCCTGGCCCACATGGGGCTTACAGCGCCACCTGCTGAATCCCAGCTCCCGGGCTGTGGGGAGTTCCCATTCAGATCTGGACTCTGGAACCCCAGATCTGCACTTCAGGGTCTGCCCATGGCAGGGAGACTGTGCGGCTCTGGGCCTCGGGTCCGGTTCTGCCCATTGTAGGTCATAGTGTGGCTCTGGGCCTCACGTTCTGCCCGTTGCAGGGAGACAGTGCGGGTCAGGTCCGGTTCTGTGTTTGGGCCTCTCTCTCATTCGAAACAGACCCCTTTGGAGGTGGGTTCCCCCCATTGTTCCCTTCTCCTGAAGGGCGAGGGGAACCTGCCAATAAACGTTTGTTTCAAAGCATTTTGTTGAAAACTTGTGGAGGAAAAAACCCCAAACTGCTGGAAGGGACTGAACGTTTCTCATTTAGAAACTGCTAGGGGGACACGTATTCCGAGCAGCCCAGCGAGGTCTCCCCTCCCGGCAGCATGTTCCCTACCTTGGCCCCACAGTGTCCTGGGGATGGCAGGGGGCAGCATTATACAACTGTATCATGGGGAAAACTGAGGCACATGAGGTTGGGGACTTGTGGAATACAGCGGAAACTGTGGTCAGACCCAGAGTTCCCAGCACACAGCCATTCCCCTTGGTTTGGCACATAGACTGCAATGCCAGGCAACTGTGTTGGCAGCATGAGGGGCTTAGGTTCAGGGGGCCTGTGTCTCACCCTGCTGTGTGCATTTGCCTCCAGAATGCCCGGCCATCATCCCCCGCTGCATGTGGGGGGCCAAGCCCTACAACGGGACCCCCAGGCAGCTCAAGCTGCCCCTGAGCTTCGTGTATATCCACCACACCAGCTCACCCAGCCAGCCCTGCCGGACCTTCCCTGAGTGCGCCGCTGACATGAGGGCCATGCAGCACTTCCACCAGGTCGACCGTGGCTGGGACGACATCGGCTACAGGTGAGCAGGGGCATGGCCTTCCCAGAATGCACTGGGATCAGCTAGTGCCCATCAGGTGGTTTGGGACTGGGCAGCTCATGAGAAAGCCTGGGGGGAGGAGCCTTGCCGGCTGGAGCCTTGCATTCCTGAAACATAATACTGATGGTGTGCAGCGTCTGCTATGTCCTGGCTCAGCTCCAGGCCTCCCACCCAGCCCTGCAGCAGATCCTGGGCCAGCTTGAGCCTTTACAGTCCTGGCTACAATGCACACTGTGATCATGGAGGGCCTCAGTCCCGGGAAGTATGGGCTCTGACTCCTTGACATAAAGGCAACTCTCCTTTGCCTGCGGGAGGAATAGGGGTTATGACACATAGGTGAGCCACTTTCATTCCACCCTGACAAGGACAGTGGGTGCCATCCTCCCCAACTCACTTCTCCCTTCCCATCCCCTCCCTAGTCTGGATGCCTGTCCCCACCTTAGAGCCACTCTCTGCTCCACAAAGGCCACTAACCTCCTATGGCTCAAACACAGCCCCCAACATGAGAGTACAGGACAGGCCCTGAGGCAGGATTCTGACCCCAGCAGCTGGCCCCACACACACTGCAATATACAATCTTAGTGCTTCAACAGGTCTAGCTTCCTCAAGCTGAGGGAGAGGATGAGCCAAACTGATGGGGAGGAAACATTTGGACAGAAAAAAAGTGAATGAAAATTGGGAGTTCTTTAAGAAGTATTTATTAGGTGGCCAAAACACCATGAATCCACAATCCAGAAAGAGGGTGACTGTGGCTAAAAGCCCATCCTAGCAACAATTAGAAATAAAAAAGCAACATATAACAAACAGAAAAAAAGAGAAATGGATGGCAATCAATATAAATGAGAAGTTATGAATCGTAGGAAATTGATAGGGGAAGCTTAAGACACCAGAGAAAAATCCATGGTTGGCAGGACTAAGGACAATAAGGAGTTTTTAAAGTATATTAGGAATAAAAATAATCCCAACAATAACATAGGCCCATCACTAGACAGAGATGTCAGAGGAAGAATGATCTAGGCATTAGCATAGCCCTGAGAGATGGGGGTTCAATTCCCTGCTCTACCGCATGCTTCCTGAGTGGCTTTGGGCAAATCACTTAGGACCAGATTTTTTTGGGGGGAGGGATAGCTCAAGTGGTTTGAGCATTGGCCTGCTAAATTCAGGGTTGTGAGTTCAATCCTTGAGGGGATCATTTAGGGATCTGAGGCAAAAATTGGGGATTGGTCCTGCTTTGAGCAGGGGATTAGAATAATAGAATATCATGGTTGGAAGGGACCTCAGGAGGTTATCTAGTCCAACTCCCTGCTCCAAGCAGGACCAGTCCCCAATTTTTGCCCCCCCATCCCTAAATGGCCCCCTCAAGGATTGAACTCACAACCCTGGGTTTAGCAGGCCAATGCTCAAACCACTGAAATATCCCTCCCCATAAGTGACTAGATGACCTCCTGAGGTCCCTTCCAACCCTGATATTCTATGATTCTATGAAATGGTAAAATTGTTCATAATGATGCAAATAAGGCAGAAGTATTAAACATTAAATATTTCTGTTCTGTATTTGGAAAGAAGCAGGATGATCACATGAGAATGATGAAGAAGGATTTTAGGCAACAGCTGCTAGGGTAAACATTTTAACTTAGCAGACCCTGATAATTTGCATCCAAGAATCCTAAAAGAGTTGGCTGAGGCGATCTCCAGCCCAATGATGTTCATTTTTAATAGATTATGGGATATTGAGGAAATTCCAGAAGACTGGAAGAGTGCTAATGTGCCAATATTCAAAAAGTATAAGCAGGGTGATCTGGATAACTATGGGCCAGTTAGCCCAACATCATCCTCAAGCAAACTAAGGAAAAACCTGATACAAAATTCATTTGATAAGGATTTAACAATATGAATATAATTAATGCCAGTCAACATGGTTATATCAAAAATAGGTCTTGTCAAACAAACCAGATTTCATCCTTTGAGAATATTACAAGTTCAGTTGACAAAGGTAAGTATGTAGATGTAATAGATTTTTGAAAGACATTTTGCTTAGTACCACATGGCATTTTGGTTACAAAATCAGCATTATACACTATTAATAGAGCACATGTTAAATGGATCAGGCACTGGCTAAATGACAGCTCAAAAATGAGTTGTCAATGGGGAATCATCATTAAATAGAAATGTTTCGAGGGGGGCTTCACAGGGATTGGTTCTGGGCCTGACACTATTCAACGTTTTCATCAATGATCCGGAAATAAATAAAAAATCGCTGCTAATAAAAGATTAGCAGGGTGAGAAATAATGATGAGGACAGAGCAGTCATACAGAACAATCTGGTTTGCTTGGAAACCTGGGTCCATTCAAACAAAATGCATTGTAATACAGTCACATGCAAAGGTCTACAGTCTAGTACCAAGGTCACACCTACAAAGTGGGGACCTGTATCCTGGAGAGCAGGGGCCAAAAAGCATTTTGCGGTCATAACAGACAAACAACTTAACATGAGCTTCCCAGTGGAATGTTGTGGCACAAAAAAAGGGTGAATGCGACCCTTGGTTGTGTAAACGGGAGCTGAGAGCAGGTGCAGGAGGTGATTTTCCTTCTGTCTACAGCACTGTGGAGACCGACACTGGCATACAGCGCCCCCTTCGGGTGTCCATGGTTTTAAAAGGATGTGGGAAAATTGGAGAACATGCAGGAAAGAGCCACAGAAATGACGTGTGGGCTGGAGAATGTGCCTGACAGCGAGACACTTGAAGAGCTCAATCGGTTTAGTTTATCACAAAGAAGTTAGAGCAGGGCCTTGCTGACGGTATATAATAGAACACCAGGTATTGCTGGGCTGTTGTGGAGAATGGCACAACAAGACACAGTGTCTGGAAGCTAAAGCCAGACAAATTCAAACTAGAAATCAGGCACAAGTGTTTACTAGGGAGGGGGATGAACCACTGGCACAAACTCCCAGGGGAAGTGGTGGATTCTCCATCTCTTGATGGCTCCAAAGCCAGGCTGGGGGCCTGGCTGGCAGATGCTTTAGCCAAACACAAGTTACTGGGCTCCAGGCGAGGGTAAGTGTGAAATTCTCTGGCCTGGCTTATATAGAATGATTGAATGGTCTCCTATGGTCTTAAATGCTATGAATCCTGATGTCCCGAGGGCAGGGACATGTCCAGTACAGGGCTCTGTCCCCAGGCTCTGCCAAGCTTGTGCAGACAGCCAGACCTGCTCTGGTCTCATGAGGACGACCCCATTCAGTCCCAAGTGCTGGGAGAGTCCTGCTGAAGGGAGTGTTGTAGGACTTGTAGGTGACGTGTGCAGGGCACCAGGCCAGTGCCACCCCAAAAAGGGCCAGGAGGGGGCACAGCTTGGTAAAATGAATTTGTGCAAACCCCTATAAAGGCCTAGCTGCAAATTAAAGCTGCCTTCCCCCATCCCTGTGGGCACCCAGGAGGGCATGGTGTACCCATTCAGCCTCCCTGGGTTGGATTGGCACCCCTGTTTGGCAGCCAACCCATGTCTCTCTAGTGGGCTGAAAGCCCAGCTCCAAACTGCAAGGGAAACAGGATCTGTCTCCTCAGCTTCTGTCTGCTCTTGCCCTGCTGCAGCTTCGTGGTCGGATCAGATGGGTACATGTACCAGGGCCGGGGTTGGCACTGGGTTGGCGCTCACACCCGTGGCTACAACAGTAAAGGCTACGGCGTGAGTTTCATCGGGGACTACATGGACACGCTGCCGGAAGCATTTGCCCTCACGCTGGTGCGTGACAACTTCCTGCTGTGCGCAGTGAAGGGCGCCAAGATCTGGGCCAACTACACAGTGCATGGGCACCGGCAGATGGTACACACCGCGTGCCCGGGGAACACGCTCTATCAGGAGATCCAAACTTGGCAGGGCTTCAAGGTGAGACCTCTCCCACATGCTCTCCAGCACTTCCTCTCCACTAGGGGGCACTCTGCTAATGGGGCTGTGGGAGTGTGAAGAGGCTTTGAAGGCTTCCAAGCCAGTCTTGGGCTCCCTCTGCCCCAGCAGCAAGGGCTCCCATCAGGGATTGCCCACCGCAGTCTCCAGGGGAGTCCAGCCCCTAAAGTCATGAGGCTGGCTCAGACAGCACAAGATGTCTCCAGCTGATCAGTGCTGGGTTCTGGCTCCTCACCTTATGGTTCCTGAGCTGTTTGGGGTCACGGTTTCCCGCTTTTCTCTCCAACCCGCAGGGCTTTCTAACTGGAAGCTGAGATTTGCTCATTGCCACCTGATGCTGGGGATGGTGAAATGGTGTGATCCAGTTGCCCTGGGCAGTTCCGGGGAGCTGGCTCTTTTGGCCTTGCTCATGCCCTGGGCAGGCTCTCCGGAGCTCAGTGTGTTGGGGTGGGGGAGGCTAGAAGGAATTGGGCATTTCCTGGACACTCTGGGATCAAACCCATGTTTTCTCTCTTTGCTTTCGCAGTGAGAACTCCCGACCCTGGGTCATGATCCAGGTAATGACCCAGTTCAGGACACATCCCACCAGGACCCGGGACCAGGCCCTCAGACTGCCCAGGGAGCAGGCTGCAGTGGCTTGTGCCCAGGAGGGTGGCTCAGCAGAGACCATTCTTTCGGGGAGGCCTCGCTAGCCCCAGTAGTTACAATGTGTTGCTCTGCTCCTGTACGGAAAATCCCCCTCCAATAAAGCTGGTCATGGGAACGTGATTCAGTGTCACTGCAGCCTGGCTCCCCTTTGAGAGTCCCAGCGCCATCACCCGGCTAAACAGAGGAAAGTGCTTCTCCAGGGCCCCCTCATGACCCTCCCATCCACACTGTGACTGAGGTGGGGAAACTGAGGCACAGAGCGGGGCTGTGACTTGCCTATGGTCACCCAGCTGGGCAGGGGTGGATTAAATAAAGAACTGAATCCAGGAGTCCTGGCTCAGACTCTTGTCCCCAGCCCTTCATGATTGCAATCCCTCAGACAGGGGACTGGATAGTCTCTGGGTCACTGGCTTGCATGTGACCCCAGCTCAGTAGGCAACAAGAACCATGACAATCTGATGCGAAGTCACTGGCTGGGATGACGTGTGCCATCCCTTAAGTGCTCATCTCCCTGACCGGCCGGGTTGATGGCTTTTCCCCCTTATATGTAAATGTATTTCCAGTGTTTGTGGCACTGCGGCTCCCAGGTCTGCAAGGTTGGGGAGGTGGCATGTCACAAAGAGAACAAGAGGGGGCCCTCCTCTGGCAAGGAGCAGGGGGCGTGCAACATGTATGCATGTGCATTTGTGCAGTGTGCACACAGGTTTTCAGTGTGTTGTGTGTGTGCACACGTGTGTAAGTATGTGTACTTGTGTGATATCTTGCTCAGGTCACCCAGAATTGCAAGCCACTGTGATATCGCTCTGCCTCCGCAAGGGTGAACATTGCAGCTGCTAAGCTGTGGGTCATACCAGCCCGTCAGCCTTGCCAGCAAACTCTCCAGGACTCTGCCAGTCCAAGCCTTGCCTTGCAGGTACCAGTCATTGAGCCCCAACTTCTGCTTTCCCCAGAGATGGCTTCCTGCTGTGTACAGTGCCTCTCACTGTGATGCTCACAGAAGTTGTTATGTTCGCTGCCTCCAGAGAGCCCACGCCAGCCAGTCAGGTTAGCTGAAGACTCACACTTCGCTTTAATGCACAGCACTGAGACGGTTTGTAATAAAAAAGGAATTAGTTTATTACCAAAGAACAGAGGCTTAAGTGATTTCAAGTCAGAGTGAAAGCGACAGGAAAGGTTACAAACCAAACATGAATGCATCCGAAGAAGTGAGCTGTAGCTCACGAAAGCTTATGCTCAAATAAATTTGTTAGTCTCTAAGGTGCCACAAGTTCTCCTTTTCTTTTTGTGAATACAGACTGATGTGGCTGCTACTCTGAAACCAAACATGCTGTCTAGTGCCTAAAACTTAACTTCAGCAAGTTATGCTCTGTCTAAGCAGCTTTCTCACCTCAAGTCAGTTCTGAGAGACATCAGCCCCTCGTTTGAAGGATCCACCTGTCTCAGATTTCAAGAGTTCTGGCCTCTTGTGGCCCCCGTGTGCTGGATGCCCAAATGACCTTCTGTTCCTGCTTCTATTTCCCAAAGGCTGTTGTCTCTCTTCCCAGGGTGCAGCCTCCTCCCCATCATGACTGTTAAGTGCTCATCTCCCCGACTGGCTAGGGTGATGACTTTTTTACCTTATATGTAAAATGTATTTCCATTGTTTCTGGCCTTGCCTTTCTCAGTCTACACTGAAGCCCAGTGCCAAGAGGTGAAGCATCCTTCCTTTGGCTCGGACAGGCTGGGCTGCTTGCCAAACACATTTTCAGTACATATTTTCAGCACCATCTGTATTTCTTTGTACACGGCGCGTATGCACATCACACAATGACATTAATGCCAGCATGTCTCTGGTTTTCATATGACTCCTCACATGGCACCTTTCAGATGCAGGTTATGCGAACAGTGTGTTGGGGCAATGCTTGGGAGTTATGCCATGGTGTGCCCTCGGCCTGTTGGCACTGAGGGGCTACCTGGGACCCAGCTTGTGCTCTCCCTGCCCCATGGATAAGCTGATGACTTGAGTCTCCAGCAATAAAGCTCTTGTTGCAATTTACCAGCCACAGGATAGGCTGGCTGTGAGGCAGGAAGCTGCCTCTAGGATCAGCCCCAGGGCAGGGATCACCTCTCCCTCCTTTATAGAAATAAATCTCTGCTGGCATGCAGTGCCGGATTTACAATGGCTCCAGTGGCTCCAGGGAGCTGGGCCCATGCTCAGAAGGGGCCCTGGCCTGCTCCGCTTGCACTGCGCCCTGAGACCCCGCTGGCTCCCCCCGCCCACCGCTTGCTCCTCTCGGCCTGTCAGCTGGCTGGCCAAGGGCTCCTCTCAACCCCCTGACACCACCCCTTGCTCCGCTCACCCCCTGGCTGGACCTGAGTACACCTCCAGCTCCGGGCTGTCTCTGCTTCCCAGCACCTGGGCCCACCTCTCCCCCGGAGCTGAGCTGCCTGGGTCTGGTGCAGAAGCCCGGCCAGTCTCAGCCAGGGGTGTGGGGGGAGGGGGCAAGAGGGCGGGGAACAGTGCGGGGGGCTTGGCTGGGCCCCTCCAGGCAAGTGTGTCTTGAGGGACCCTGGCTGGGGCAGGTCCTGGCCTGGCTGATCGCACCGCTCCCGAGGGGCCGGAGTGATTCCCAGCAGACACAGTCGCCTCCCAGCAGGGCTGGTGAAGGCGGCCGGGAGGCAGGGCTTGGGGGAGTGGGTCTGTTGGGAGTATGGGGCTGGGGGGTGCTGGGCTGTGAAGGGGCAGGGAGGGTCTGTGTGTGTTGGGGCACTAGGGAGTGGTGTTTCTGTGCGGCGGGGTGCTGGGCAGTTGTGGTGGGGCTGTGGGCAGGGGTGGTGTTGTGCAGGGTGCTGTGCATTTGTGGATAGGTCTGGGGGCGTGCTGGGCATAGTAGGTCTGGGGAGCCTCTGGCCATAGGGAGTTGGGGGGTGTTGGGCAGGCGAGGCCGTGTGTTGTGGCATGGGCCTGGCAGCACAGGGCCAGGCAGGCCACTGTGCGTCTGGCAACTGCCGGTTTGTAAATAGTGCCCTCACATTGGGCGGAGCAGCCACCCCTGCCAGGCCAGGCCCCATTGCCTCTGCCTGGCCCCTTGCTCCGGGGACTGATCTCCCTGCACCATGCTCCATTGCCTCCATGGGGGACCACAAATATGTTTAGCATCAGGCCCACAAAAGGTTAATCCAGCCCTGACACATACTCTCTCGCTCACTTCTTGCACTAGACATTCAGATCCAGTTTAGCCTGGTGGGGTCTGTGGGCGAGCAGGCAGCCGGCAGCTGGCCAGAATCGCTAACCTAGCGGGCAAAGGCAGAACAAACTCCAGCGGCTGGGACCTGAACGGAGATAGTGTCAGATATTTGCCAGGGAGTAGGAGCGGCGTTGGGGCGACTCCCCCAGGGAAGAGCTGGTTTTGCCATCCCCCCAGAGGCGGGATGTGTGTGAGAGCCCCGTCCCTCAGCCGGCAGTTCTGGGTCCATGCCGGAGTCCCTGGGTGGGGTCTGCAGCCTGGACTCTGCTGGGGATCAGACTAAGTGAGAAAGGTCCCGTCTGGCTGAGGCCGCGAGATCTTTGTCACCGTTTAAAATTCTCGCTGAACTTCCCAAACCTGGGAGCCTAAAGCTGGGTCCTGGTCCAGGCACTGCCAGGAGTGGCCTGGTGGTTGCTGCTCCTTTGTGGGTCCCCGCAGATGTTCCTCCTACTCCAGGATGGGAGTGAGGCAGGGCTATGCCAGTCCATGCCAGGTGTGTAGATGTTTCTGAAGTGCTGCCCAGTGGCACAGAAGGTGCCAGCACTGCTCTTCTCCATCCCACTCACCCAGCTTCTCCTGCTCTGGCAGAGACCTCCAAGCTTGCTGCCTCTGTGCTGCTCTGCACAATGGGCTGGGGGCCTCGGGGCTTGGCAGGAGCTGGCTCCCTGGGCTTGGGCTGGGCCGGCTTGTGGCTGAGATGTTGGGGCCTGTGGCTGCAGATCCCAGCAAAGTTGGGAGGGGGAGGGTTAGTTCAGGTACCGCATGTGGGTATTGTGTGGGCTGGCCTTCCTGGCTGCACTACAACTGCCCTGCTGTGCTGTCCCCCTTCACCCTTGGGCTGGGGGAATCCATGGGTGCTGCCCCTGAGAGCAGGGTGCAGCTGCTGTGACATCCAGGACAGTGTTTCCATTTCAGGTGAGAACCCTCTGACCCCAAACACCCAGCTTAGAAGGTGCCATCCCCTGGCGTGTTCCCTGGGCGGCTGGAGGAATTTCTATAGGACCCTGTCAGATTCCCCAGGGCTTTCCCTGAGGGCTGGGGGAGTGCCCGGTTCCACATGCTCCCTTGGCCTGGGGCCTGCTATTATCCCTTGCTTACATGGCTGATGTGTGAGTGCCATCTAGGGCTCTAGGAGGTGGGAGGTGGGAGGGGGAAGCGGGGTAGGGCAGGGCTGCCTGGGGGCCCTCTAGGGCTAGGGGATGGGAGTGGGGTGGCCCACTTGGGCCAGAGGATGGGAGCAGGGCAGGGTGGGACCAGAGCACAGTGTGCATTGAGGACCCCAAACCGCAGGTGCTCATGGGCCCTGTGACAGCAGGAGGTGGGGTGTTCAGTGCTAGTGAGCACACCCTGGTGCTATGAGGAGAGGCTCAGGGGATGCTGGCTCCCTAGTTTGACCCTTCCCTCCTTGACCTGTTCCCCCTGAAGTCCTGGGGCCGTAGGAGATGGCGCTCTCCCTCTACCACCTGCTGCTGGTCCCAACCCGCCTGCTGATGAAGCTCTCCAAGCTCCTGTACTGGCTGGCCATGTGTAGTGCCTCCTACCTGGTGGGGGCTGCCTACTGCCTGAGGATGCCATGGCTGGTGCTGACCCAGGAGGCTGTGTCGGGCCTTCCGCTGGAGGGTGCAGGAGATGCCACCATCATGCCTTACCAATGCCTCCTATCGGGAGCTCCGGAACCTGCAGCTTAAGGTGCTATGGGGTGTGTGTGGGGTGGGGGGCAGGACAGTGGGGCTGGGTCAATCCCTGGACAGATCCTCCTGCAGCTCAGAGTCTTGGGGGGAAATGGCCTGCAGAGACCAGTCTCCAGGCTGCAGCTCTTACGCCCGTGATAGTTCTTGGGGTGCCCAGGACTGAGTTACTTTGGAACCCCCTGGCCTCCAGCCAGAAGAAGTTTTGTGCTTAACTGCGTGTCAGCTCCCTGCCCCCTACAGTCAGTTAACCCCCAGACAGCCAGGGCCGGATTAACGTTCTGAGGGGCCTAAGTCTAATGGGAGGGAAGGGCCTAAGTATGAATTACATATTGCAAAAAAAATTATGATGTCATCAAACATTTATCTATATACATATTTACATTTTTTTAATGTAAAATTAACAAGTTTATTCTACTCTCACTACACTCAATTCTTCAAACAAAAACATTTTTCCCCGTAGCTTTAGCTGTGGCAAAGTAATGAATGATGTCATCATAATTCAAAGACCTGATGATTTCATGCTCAGTGCTCACAAGGGACAAAGCACCGAGATGCTCTTGAGTCATGGTGGATCGAGGACATTTTTGACCCATGTTAGAAGAGAGCAGGAATATATTCCACTACAGTTCGTGATCATTAGTGACAAATACGGCTCCAAGGCAGTTTCAACATTTGGGAAACATTCAATCACATTGGGTTCAGTGATAACTCGGTACATCCAAATAGATTTGCTTTCGTCATCTTTTCTCTCTATATCTGAGAGTGATGTGAATTCAACAAATTGAAGAAATTCTTTAATAAAGTCTATTGGGAGATTGTCTGGGTACTTCTGACACAGACATTTGATACCTTCACTGACTTCAGAACTTGAAATGTTAGGCAAAAAATTTGTCAGGACACTAAAGATTTTGTTAATATTTTCGTAACCCTCGATCCGATGTTCTAATGAACTCTTCAGTTTGTTGTTGATTGTGATGAAGGTATTAACTGTGAAGGCCTCCTTGTCACTGAAGGAGTGGGCAATTGTGTTGTCACATGTCTACTGTCTTTCGCAGCCTTTGGCTGACTTATTCTCATGGTTATCAGTCCTTGCAGCCCCCTGAATTTCATAGTCATCAAAACTATCCCACATTTGTTGAAGAACAGTTCCAAGACTCCTCATTAGGTTTACAGCAATGGAAAGGTCAATTTGAGCACTTTGCAAGCTTAGACTGCACCTGCTGAATGGCTGAAGTAAAGGGACTTTTCAGCTTGGAAAAGAGACAGCTATGGGTAGATATGATTGAAGTCTATAAAATCATGACTGGTGTAGAGAAAGTAGATAAGGAAGTTTCAGAGTAGCAGCCGTGTTAGTCTGTATTCGCAAAAAGAAAAGGAGTACTTGTGGCACCTTAGAGACTAACAAATTTATTTGAGCATAAAATTTTCCACCAAATGCATCCGATGAAGTGAGCTGTAGCTCACGAAAGCTTATGCTCAAATAAATTTGTTAGTCTCTAAGGCGCCACAAGCACTCCTTTTCTTTTTAGATAAGGAAGTGTTGTTTACTACTTCTCACAACACAAGAACTAGGGGTCACCAAATGAAATTAATAGGCAGCAGGTTTAAAACAAATAGAAGGAAGTATTTCTTCAAACAGCGCACAGTCAACCTGTGGAACTCCTTGCCAGAGGATGTTGTAAAGGCCAAGACCATAACAGGGTTTAAAAAATAACTAGATAAATTCATGGAGGATAGGTCCATCAATGGCTATTAGCCAGGATGGGCAGGAATGGTGTCCCTAGCCTCTGTTTGCCAGAAGCTGGAATGAGCAACAGGGGATGGATCACTTGATGATTGCCTGTTCTGTTCCTTCCCTCTGGGGCACCTGGCACTGGTCACTGTTGGAATACAGGATACTGGGCTAGACAGACCTTTGATCTGACCCAGTAGGGTCATTCTTATGTTCTTATCATTCCAGACCTCACACAAAATACCGGTTTCCAAAGTGCGCATTGTATCACTCAGGATCTTCTCATCCTTTCTTGTTGCTGATTTTTGAAATTCATCATCCTCGATGCTCTCCAGTGCTTCAATTATGTTGGGGTATCCCAGAACAACTGCATACACAGCTTCTGCGTTGACACTCCGCCCTGTCCCTGAGAGTGATTTGAGCACTGGGCATCCCTTTGGTAGTGAATCTCTAAGGGTATGTCTACACTATGAAATTAGGTCAAATTTATAGAAGTCGATTTTTAGAAAGCGATTTTATACAGTCGAATGTGCGTGTCCCCACTTAAGACCATTAAGTCCATTAAGTCAGGAGAGTGTGTCCACAGTACTGAGGCTAGTGTCGACTTCCAGAGCGTTGCACTGTGGGTAGCTATCCCAGAGTTCCCGCAGTCTCTGCTGCCCATTGGAATTCTGGGTTGAGATCCCAATGCCTGATGGGGCAAAAAACATTGTCGCTGTGTCATTCTGGGTACGTGTCGTCAGGCCCCTCCCTCCCTCCATGAAAGCAATGGCAGACAATTGTTTCACCTTTTTTCCTGGGTTACCCGTGCAGATGCCATACAGCTCACAGTCACGGTACGTCTCCTGGGTGCTGGCAGATGCGGGACTGCATTGCTACACAACAGCAGCTCATTGCCTTGTGGCAGCAGATGGTGCATTACGACTGGTAGCCATCCTCGTCATCTCCTGGGTGCTTTTGGCCCACCTCGGTGAGGTCAGTTGGGGTGCTGGGCAGACATGGGTGCTCCTGGCAGACCTCGGTGAGGTCTGTCAGGGGCACCTGGACATAAATGGGAGTGGTTCAGGTCATTCTCTTCTTTAAGTTTTGTCTAATGGAGATTCAGTCCTGCCTGGAATATTGGCAGAAGGATAGCTCAGTGGTTTGAGCATTGACCTGTTAAACCCAGGGTTGTGAGCTCAATCCTTGAGGAGGCCATTCTGCTTCAGGCTGCTCTCCCAGCCAGCAGCACCGCGAGCACCCAGGAGACGATGACAGCTAGCAGTCGTACTGCACTGTCTGCTGGCGGGCACCCAGGAGACAACGACGGCTAGCAGTTGTACTGCACCGTCTGCTGCCAGCCTACCCCTTGCTCCTCTCTTCATGAAAGCAACGGCCGACAATAGCTTCGTGCCTTTTTCCGTGCAGGCGCCATATTGCTGTCAGCATCGTCATCCACCCGCCACTTCCACTACCACTCTGCTCTCCTGCTCATGCCATACCACGGCAAGCATGAAGCCTGCTCAGATCACTCCGGCAGTTGTGACCACTCTAAACACCATGCGCATTATCCAGCAGTATATGCAGAACCAGAACCAGAACCTGCAAAAGCAGGCAAGCAGGCGACGGCAGCGCGGTGAGGAGAGTGATGAGGAAGGACATGGACACAGACTTCTCTCAAAGTACGGGCCCTGGAAATTTGGCCATCCTTGTGGCACCGGGGCAGGCTCATGCCGTGGAATGCTGATTCTGGGCCCAGGAAACAAGCACAGACTGGTGGGACCTCATAGTGTTGCAGGTCTGGGACGATTCCCAATGGCTGCGAAACTTTCGCATGCGTAAGGGCACTTTCATGGAACTTGGTGACTTGCTTTCTCCTGCCCTGAAGCGCAAGAATACCAAGATGTGAGCAGCCCTCACTGTTCACAAGCGAGTGGCAATAGCCCTCTGGAAGCTTGCAATGCCAGACAGCTACCGGTCAGTCGGGAATCAATTTGGAGTGGGCAAATCTACTGTGGGGGCTGCTGTGATCCAAGTAGCCAATGCGATCACTGACCTGCTGCTATCAAGGGTAGTGACTCTGGGAAATGTGCAGATCATACTGGATGGCTTTGCTGCAATGGGATTCCCTAACTGTGGTGCGGCGATAGATAGAACGCATATCCCTATCCTAGGACCGGATCAACAAGGCAGCCAGTATATAAACCGAAAGGGGTACATTTCAATTGTGCTGCAAGCACTGGTGGGTCACAAGGAACGTTTCACCGACATCAACGTGGGATGGCCAGGATAGGTACATGACGCTCGCATCTTTAGGAACTCTGGCCTGTGGGAACAGCTGCAGCAAGGGTCTTACTTTCCAGACCAGAAAATAACCGTTGGGGATGTTGAAATGCCTACAGTTATCCTTGGGGACCCAGCCTACCCCTTAATGCCATGGCTCATGAAGCTGTACATAGGCACCATGGACAGTAGTCAGGAGCTGTTCAAGTATAGGCTGAACAAGTGCTGAATGGTAGTAGAATGTGCATTTGAACATTTAAAAGCATGCTGGCCCAGTTTACTGACTCAGTTAGACCTCAGTGAAATCAATATTCCCATCGTTATTACTGCTTGCTGTGTGCTCCACAATATCTGTGAGAGTAAGGGGGAGACGTTTATGGCAGGGTGGGAGGTTGAGGCAAATCACCTGGCCACTGGTCATGAGCAGCCAGACACCAGGGCAGTTAGAAGAGCACAGCAGGGCATGCTGCGCATCAGAGCAGCTTTGAAAACCAATTTCATGACTGGTCAGACTACAGTGTGACAGTTCTGTTTGTTTCTCCTTGATGAAAACCTGCCCCCTTGGTTCACTCTACTTTCCTGTAAGTCAACCACCCTCTCCTCCCCCCTTTGATCTCCACTTGCAGAGGCAACAAAATCATTATTGTTTCAAATTCATGCGTTCTTTATTAATTCATCACACAAATGGGGTAGCCTGGGAGGGGTGGGGAAGGAGGGAAGCACAGGGTGGGGTGGTGGAGGAGGGGAGGACAGAAGGACAAGGCCACACTGCCCTTCAAAACTCATTGAATGCCAGCTTTCTGTTGCTTGGGCAGTCCTCTGGGGTGGAGTGGTTGGGAGCCTGGAGGCCCCCTCCACGTTCTTGGGCGTCTGGGTGAGGAGTCTATGGAACTTGGGGAGTAGGGCGGTTGGTTACACAGGGGCTGCAGTGGCGGTCTGTGCTCCTGCTGCCTTTCCTGCAGCTCAACCATACGCTGGAGCATATCAGTTTGATCCTCCAGTAGCCTCAGCATTGCATCCTGCCTCCTCTCATCACGCTGATGCCACCTCTCCTCTCGCTCGTCCATCCTCTCCTCTGGCTCGTCCCTCCTCTCCTCGCGTTCATTTTGTGCTTTCCTGGACTCTGACATTGTCTCCCTCCACACATTGTGCTAGGCTCTTTCAGCGTGGGAGGCTGCATGAGCTCAGAGAATATTTAATTGCGAGTGCGTTTTTTTCGGCTTCTAATCTTTGATAGCCTCTGGGACGGAGATGATACTTGGAGTGATGAAACACTTGCAGCTGCGGGAGGGAAAAATGAGAGTAATCTTTAAAAAGAGACTTTTAGAGAACAATGGGTAGACTCTTTCACGGTGAACCAAGCTGTTAACATTACATAGCACATGTGCTTTCTTTACAAGGTTGCATTTCGCCTCTTATATCGAGGGCCTGCCGGTATGGTGTGAGAGATCACACTCGCAGGGCTGGCAGGCAACAGAATTCGGCTTGCAGGCAGACATGGTAAATCACAGTCTTTTGGCTTCTTTAACCTTCCTAACATGTGGGAATGGCTTCAAACAGCAGGGCCCTCATTTCACATACCAAGCACCCATTGGGTTGGCCCTTTAAAATGGTTGGCCATTTAAAAGGAGGGATTGCGGTTTTCGGGTTAACGTGCAGCACAAACCCAACTAATCCCCCCCTCCCACACACACACGCACCCAATTCTCTGGGATGACCGCTTCACCCCTCCCCCCACTGCGTGGCTAACAGCGGGGATGATTTCTGTTCAACCACAGGCAAACAGCCTAGCAGGAACGGGCACCTCTGAATGTCCCCTTAATAAAATTCCCCTATTTCAACCAGGTGACCATGAATGATATCACTCTCCTGAGGATAACACAGAGAGATAAAGAACAGATGTTGCTTGAATGCCAGCAAACACTGGGACCATACGCTGCCATGTGTTGTTATGCAATGATTCCAGATTATGTGCTGCGGGCCTGCCATGGTAAAGTGTCCTACCATGGAGGACGGAATAAGGCTGCCCTCCCCAGAAATCTTTTGCAAAGGCTTTGGAAGGTCATCCAGGAGATCTTCATTGAGATGTCCCTGGAGGATTTCCGCTTCATCCCCATTCACATTAACAGGCTTTTCCAGTATCTGTACTGGCCGCGAATGTATCCCAAGTCTTCAGGGCAAATTAATCATTAAATACGCTTGCTTTTAAACTGTGTATTTACAAAGGTACGCTCACCCGAGGTCAGTTCTCGACCTTCTAAGTCCAGAAGCCCACCTTCGGTGGGTTGGGAGGGTACTAGATCCAGGGTGAAAAACAGTTCCTGGCTGTCGGGGAAAACGGTTTCTCCGCTTGCTTGCTGTGCTTCAACCTTCTCCTCCTCCTCATCTTCCTCGTCCCGAAAATCCGCATCCCTGTTGCGTGAGAATCCATTGACGGAGTCCATGCACAGGGCTGGAGTAGTTGTAGGGGCACCCCTAGAATTGCATGCAGCTCATCATAGAAGCGGCATGTCTGGGGCTCTGACTTGGAGTGGCCATTTGCCTCTCTGGTTCTTTGGTAGGCTTGCCTGAGCTCCTTAAGTTTCACACGGCACTGCTGCGGGTTCCTGTTGGAGCTTCATGCCCTTGGAGATTTTTTCAAATATTTTGGCATTTCGTCTTTTTGAACGGAGTTCTGATAGCACAGATTTGTCTCCCCATACAGCGATCAGATCCAGTACCTCTCGTTCGGTCCATGCTGGAGCTCTTTTGCAATTCTGGGACTGCATGGTCACCTCTGTTGATGAGCTCTGCATGATCACCTGTGTTGATCAGCTCGCCACACTGGCCAAACAGGAATTGAAATTCAAGAGTTCACAGGGCTTTTCCTGTCTACCTGGCCAGTGCATCTGAGTTGAGAGTGCTGTCCAGAGCGGTCAATATGGAGCACTCTGGGATAGCTCCCGGAGGCCAATACCGTCCAATTGCATCCACACTACCCCAAATTGGACCCAGCAAGATCAATTTCAGTGCTAATCCACTCATCGGGGAGGAGTACAGAAACCGGTTTTAAGAGCCCTTAAATTTGTAAAAAATGGCTTTGTAGTGTGGACGGGTGCAGGGCTAAACCGCTGCTAAATCTGACCTAAACTTGTAGTGTTGACCAGAGCTAAGAATCATCCAACGACTGGTTGATGCCGAGAAAAAATTGTACAATTCTTGGACGAATCCAAAAAAAGAAACTGATTCAACACAACAATCCATGTTAGACTGGCGAACAAGGTTGAGTGAGTGTGCAGCACACAATATGTAATCAACCAAAGCATTGCAATCTTTTATCTTTCCCTGTGTCCCTGAGTGTTTGCCACTCATATTACTTGCATTGTCATAGCTTTGGCCATGACAAAGGCTGATCTCAATCCCATTTTTGGTGAGGAAATCGAGTAGGTACGAGGCAAGTTTCTTCCCGGTGTGACTGGTGATGTTTGTGAAGGTCATGAAATGCTCAACTGCTGGGTAGCACATAACGCAATATGACAGTCAGCTGATCTACATGTGACACATCCAGTGCTGAGTCGATGGACACTGAAAAATATCCCACATCTTCGATCTAATCTAAAATGGCTGATAGTGTCTTCTTTGCCAGCAGTGCAATGAATTCATCACAAATAGTCTTTGATAGATATGATGTATGGCCTTTTTCACAATTTGCATGTTCATTGATATGCTAAGCTAAGAAAGGGTCGAACTTAGCCATTAGCTCTAGAATGTCAAGATAATTGCCATTGTGTTTCGATTGAACAGTCTCATCTGAGCCACAGAATGGCAGACCACACTCAGCAAGAAAAATTATGGTTTCAACTACATGTCTGAGAATGTTTTTGCAATAAGCACAAGCTTCCAAAAACTGGGTTTCCATTTTGGTATTAATTCTGCCATTAACTTTCTTTCAGGCATGGCAGTTGTTAACTGACAATGTATGCTGCTCACTCATTGCATGATTGGTAATGTATAGAGTATTCTTCCAATCACTGAAGACTTTGCAGAACATTCCCCACTTTTTGGTATCAGAAAACAGGGGGCAATAAAAACAGTTCACTTTCTTCTTAGAAGGCGAACAGATGAGCCATTCTCACTTGCCAATCTGTTTGTTAGGCTTCACATATTCAAACATTGATTTGGTCAGATAACGATTCTGATTGGTGTACTCTCGCTTTGTCAATGAAAAATCAGCATCTCAATCAGTGTTTCTCAAATGCGGCCACCATGGCCACATGCGGCCACCAGGGGCTTTTCTTGTGGCCACAGCCTTCCGGGCTCTGACTGGGGGGGGAGGAAAGGGCAAAGTAGCGGCCCCTCCTCCTCCCTGTTGCTCCTGGATGTACTTCCTTGGTGTACTTCCTTGGGCTGCCAACAGGGGTTGGGACGACAGACACCTGGGGCACAATGCTGGAGGAGCTGGCAGCTGGGGAATTCCCCACCTTTCCGGGGTGGTGGGGCTCAGGCTTTGGGCTTCAGCCCTGAGCCTTGGCTGTGTGGCAGCAGGCCCCAGCCTCCAGCTGCAGGGCTTCAGGCTCTAGCCCCTCTCTGCCTCCCCAATCCTTCCATCCAGGGCTTAATTTGTCCCCAGGCTTGGCAGGGCTAAGTACGTCTGTTGTGAAAAGTGATACTTGTGTGTTGGTTAATATCACTGTTCACAACAGACTTACTAGCTAGAAATGAATAAATGACAGTGATTTGGGTGTATCTATGTGCATATTTATTTGGTTTTCCTAAAGCTAATTAAGTACTTCAGGAAAAAGTGTGAGAGCGGCCACCAGCAAGAGTTGGTGGCCGCACTCTGAGGCCACCAAAAAAATTGTCCTGAGAACCCCTTCTAGATCCTGGCATTTCGGTGGGCCCTTCTCAGTCCAATGTGCCATGAGACGTCGGGTCCCACTTGCCCGGATCGCTGGAGAAGGGTGTGTTTGTATTACTGTCATGGGGAGAGTCTTCAGAGGAGCGGGGTGAGGCTGCAGCCAGAGAAGTCACAGGAGGCTGCTCCTTTTCATCAAGCGCAGGGGCAGCAGGGTCGCAGGCTGGTATTCGACTGGACTTCCTCACCACCAGACTGAGTAGGAGTAAAAAACGTCAGGAGAGAAGGAGTTCCTTTCAGCACTACTCCTTGCCTTTGCCGTCTTCCTTTGGCCTCCTCCAATCTCTGCCATCCTCCTTTCCTCGACATGGTTTCTATTGTCCACTGTAGGCCTGCTTTCAGAGTAGCAGCCGTGTTAGTCTGTATTCGCAGGCCTGGTGTGGACAAAGTTCAGTATTGCTTGGGCCCACAAACATTTACTTAGCCCACAAAGACAAAATCATCACCACCATTAATTGAATTCACAATCTTGATGAATTAATTTGTACAAAGCAATACCTAATGAGACAAAAAAATTCTGATGGCCCTGCTATTGTCGCTCAGCTGTTACTTCAATATGGAATGGAGGACTTAAATTAGGGTCTAAAGTAGGGCCTAAATATAGGTGGGCCTAAGGCTAGAGCCTTATTAGCCTATGGGTTAATCCGGCCCTGTAGACAGCCATTCCTTTGCCTTGAAGGTTAACAATAGGTGCACCCCAGTCCTGGAGCATCTATGAAGCGTTCCCCTGTAGTGCCTACCCCCTGTCCACTGAACACGGAGACTTGGCAAGTCAGCTATCCAAAGGACAGTGCATACCAGCTGGGATGGTTCAGCGTCGTGTCTAACACCACAGGGCTGAGTTCCAGTTCGGGTGAGAACAGGTGTACGGGTCGTATCGAAGAGCGATAGCTAAGAGCTAGTGATGACACTAGCGATGATAAGAGCTAGACGACAGAAATGGAAAGATGACACAAGACAAAAGCGTAACATGATGCTTAGAGACTAAACTTCATTCATCAGACACATGGGCCCATCCATCTCCCTGAAACATCCGTGGCAGTGGTTCCAGCCAAGGCTGGCTGGGAGCTTGTTTTCACGCATGTAAACATGCTGTGCCTTTACTTCCTGAGTGCAGGACATGGGGCATCTCCTTGCCTCTGCTTGTATCCCCAAAGTTCACTCCCTTTGCTCAGTACTGGGTTTACCATGGCACCGGGCCCATGCTCCAAAGGGGCCCCAGCCCGGCCTGGTCTTATCCACCCCCCGCCCACCGCTCTCTCCGGCAGGGGCAGCGGGCAGAAGCTTGGTCCTGTCCTGCCAGCTCTTGGTGCTCCTGCTGCAGCAGGGCAGGCTCCGCCGGCAGCCAAACTTCTCCCCCGCCTCTTTCCCCAGAATGCTGCGTTCCTGCCCCTCCCCTTCCCTGCCACTGAACAGCTGTTTGCCAGCACGAGGGAGGGGGAGGAGTGGAGCCGCAGAGTGCTTGCCACTTGCGGGAGGAGGCAGAGAAGAGATGGGTGCGGGGCCTTGGGGAAGGGGGTGGAATTGGGGCATACCCCCTCCAGCCCCTTGCCATGAGCCACTCAGGGGACGGGGCTGGGAGCATCCCCACAACCCCAGCCCACACCCCCAGCCCTCTGCCCTGACCCTTGCACCCCCCCACATTCCCAAGACCCCAGCCCTGACTCCTGCACCCCCCAAGACCCTAGCCCTGACTCCTGCATCCCCCCCACTCCCCTAGCCCTCTGCCATGAATCCTCTACCTCCTCACCCTTCCCAGCCCCCTGCCCTGACCCCTGCTCTCCCCCACATCCCCATCCCCACCCCCACCTTGAGCACCAAATGGGAACTCCTGCACCTCCCCATTCCCACTTGCACCCCTCGCACCAAACAGGAGCTTCCCCAAGTAAGCGCTCCACACCCCAACCTCCTGTCCAACCCTGAGCCTCCTCCCTCACCCTAACTCCTGGCCAGACCCTGCACCCCTGTCAGCCATTCTCTGTGCAAACAGCATCACACCTGCCTAGGGCTCTGCAACAATCACTCACCCTTATCCCACCACCTAGATACTTAAGAAATGCATAGGGGAAACTGAGGCACCCACACAGTCTTCAGAGAAAACATTGAAAACATTCCCACTTTGTCACACTGGAGGAGGGGCAGCTCAGTGCAGAGAGAGACGAAGAGAATGGGCTAGAACCAGGGAGAAGGTAGGTGCCCGCTTTATGTGGGCAGGGGTGGGGGGGGAGGAGATCCTATTTACCTCCTCCCCAGCCCTGCTGCACTTGCAGTTTACCCCTGGCCCCTCCCTTGCTCCAGGGACCAACCCTAGTTCCTGCCCCACTGTGCTTTTGTCCCTGGCCCCTGCCTTGCTCCAGTCAGCAAGGACTAATCCTCCTCCCATATCCCACTGTGCTCTTGCCCCTGGCCCCTGCCTCGCTCCGGCTCGGGACCAATCCTTCCCCACCCACCATGCCCCGCTGTCAGGGTGGATAAAAATCAATGATTTTTTAAAAAAAATTTAAAAATTGGTTTTTTTTATTTAAATCGGATTTTTTTGATGAAATGCTTTTTCTAAATATCGTTTTAATTAAGATACATTATATCTCATCATGGAACAGGGATTATAAATTCTAATTCTATAGTATGAGACAATATATTCATGTAATGTTTAAGAAAAGTTTTGTAAATGAGTTCTAACAGTTCATGGATTAGGGACCCAATTTTATGGGGTTTCACAGGCTTCTGTATAGATTATTTAGGTTAATCTTTCCATCTACTCAATGGGATTCAGTGCTCAGTCTAGAAGAAACCATCAGAGATGCTTAGTTTTGCAGTTCTAAACTGTGGATTTGTGTCTCCAGAGGTAACATGCTTGTTAACAGCAAAAATGTTTTAAAATAAATAAATAATATATAGAGGTGAGAAATAACAGACCTCAACTCTATTGTCCCTCTGCAAATTTGTGCACACAGAGTTAATCACTTACCTCTCTCTAAAAGTGAAAAGTTTCGAAAAGCTCAATGAATAGAAGATTGTTGGGGGCAGAATAGATCTGGACAAGGAGAAGTCGTCTGGAGATAAATGTGAGAAGTGAGGGACATATGCTTTTTTGTTAAAATATTATGTTTGCTGTTGAAGAAAAAAATCCAGAATACTTAACGTTGTTGTTTTAGTTAAATAAAACAATTTAAATGTCTGTCTGGTGATGTTCTCCTCCTAATACAGCATGGCAAGAAAATCATCCAAATATTAATGATTAACTTGTTGAATTGGAGATAGTTCACCTCCCAATGACTTCATAAATATCTGCTTCAATTACCTTTGGTAAATGAAATAACCAAACAATCATTCATTTTCTGATATAGCTGTAAAACTCATTTGAAAAGTTTTCAAAATAAATCACAGTTTAAAAATGTATAGTATGTACCTTCTAAAAATGAAACCTATATCTATCTCAGAGTTGTGAAGGATCATAGAATACCATGGTTGGAAGGGACCTCAGGAGGTTAATCTAGTCCAACCCCTTGCTCAAAGTAGGACCACATCCCTAATTTTTACCCCAGATGGCCCCCTCAACAATTGAACTCACAACCCTGGGTTTAGTAGGCCAATGCTCAAACCACTGAGCTATTCCTCACCCTAATTTATTAAGATTATAACAACCAACAAGAATGCACTTTGATGTAGAAAACCACGATTAAATTGAATCTTCCTGTTTAAATCAAATCTACCCTGCCTGCTGTGCTCTTGCCCCGGCCCCTTCATTCCCCAGGGGAGCCCACAAAAAGTTAATCCAGTCCTGCTGGCATGGCACCGCCCCCCCTTCCCACGGTGCATCCCTCCAGGATGTCAATACCTTCAGTGGGTGCCTGGTATTCATGCTCTCAGTGTCTGGGACTGCTCAGTCAGGGTGCGGCAGCCCAACCGGGAAGGGGCAGAGCCTGGCCCCAGGCCCCAAGATGGCCCACAATGAGCCAAATCCAGAGCCTCAGCCCTTTGCATTTTTGGGAGGGGGGGGCGGGCTGATCCAGGTTCTGATTCTGAGTCACGCTGGAAGGATCCTTCTCCAGATTTATCCAAGGCGGCAGAAACCTCATAAGAATGGGGTGTTTCACAGACTGCACCTGCTTTCTGCAGAAACGTTTGGAAAATGGCCCACGACATCCACGTCCGTCTAATTCTAACCCAGCAACTGACCCCGCTCTCCAGCCCCATACCCCTCCTCTTTGCCACTCCATACCCAAACCCCATAGGAGCTCCAGCCTTTGCCTGCCTTTAGCTTCTTCCAGTGCAACTCAGCAGCTGGGAACATGGGGGAGCTGGCACTGCAGGCTCGCCAGTGCCCCAAGCGAGCCAGTACCCCAGGCCAACCCAGTGCCCTAGATACCACTTGCGGCCCTCTGCACTAAATACATCTTGTGCCAGGGTGCGATGCCAAGCAGGGGGAGTCCTGAGTCCAGGTGCTGCTGCCATTCCAGAAGTAGGCAAGTTCGAATTCCCTGGGAACTCACCAGGGGGCGCTGGGGTACCGCTGTCCGGAGCTCATCTGTGGTTGCTCCTAGCACTTCCTGCAATGAAGAGCAGGCCCTGGCCAAATACATTTCGGAGCTCCCCTCCCTGCCACCATGCCCCGCTGGTGCCACACTCCACGTCCCCGTCTCCTGCTGTCTGACATACCAGCAATTCCAGTGGGTGCTGTGGACAGCCTGACCGTGCCAGCACCAGCTGTACCAGTGGACGTGCCTACGGACTGACGGTGCCAGCATCAGCCATGCCAGCGGACATGCCAATGGACTGACCGTGTGCCATGGAGTCCCCGGGCGATGCTCTGGAACTGCTCCCTACGAAGCCAGTCAGGACTCTGGGGAAGTCTCCTCTCTGTGAGCAGCCTGTCTGCAGGACACACAGCTCACACAGCTTCCACCTTCCTGGGTCTGACCTCGGAGCATCCAGCATCCTCTGCCCCTCCATGTGCTTCCCACAGTGAGTCCGCCCAGGCAGGGTCCTGGGGAAGCCAGAGGGTCCTGCCCCCCAACTCCGCAGTCAGACGTGACTCTCCGCCAGCCAGTAAAACAGAAGGTTTATTAGACGACAGGAACATGGTCTAAACCAGAGCTTGTAGGTGCAGAGAACAGGACCCCCTCAGCTGGGTCTATTTTGGGGGGCAGTGAGCCAGACAACCCCGTCTGCACTTCACTCCATGTCCCCAGCCAGCCCCAAACTGAAACCCTCTCCAGACCCTCCTCCTCTGGGCTTTGTCCCTTTCCCGGGCCAGGAGGTCACCGGATTCCTTTGTTCTCCATCCCTTTAGCTCTCACCTTGCAGGGGGGAAGGGCCAGGCCATCAGTTGCCAGGAAACAGGGTATTGGCCATTCTCTGTGTCCAGACCCCTGCACACACCTGCCCTCTAGGGTTCGGCAATGATCATACACCCTTATCCCACCACCTAGATACTTAAGAACCGCATAAGGGAAACTGAGGCACCCCCACAATATTCAGAGGAAACATTAAGAACAGTCCCGTTTCATCACACCGTGCCAGCACCACCCATGCCAGTGGAAATGCCAATGGACTGGCTGTGCCAGCACCAGCTGTGCCTCTGGAAATGCTGACGAACTGACCATGCGAGCACCGGCCGTGCCAGTGGAAATGCCAATGGACTGATCGTGCCAGCACCAGCTGTGCCACTGGAAATGCTGACGGACTGACCATGCGAGCACCGGCCGTGCCAGTGGAAATGCCAATGGACTGATCGTGCCAGCACCAGCTGTGCCACTGGAAATGCTGACGGACTGACCATGCGAGCACCAGCCATGCCAGTGGAAATGCCAATTGACTGATCGTGCCAGCACCAGCTGTGCCACTGGAAATGCTGACGAACTGACCATGCGAGCACCAGTTGTGCCAGTGGAAATGCCAATGGACTGACCATGCCAGCACCAACTGTGCCAGTGGAAATGCCAATGGACTGACTGTGCCAGCACCAGCTGTGCCACTGGAAATGCTGACGGACTGACCATGCGAGCACCGGCCGTGCCAGTGGAAATGCCAATGGACTGATCGTGCCAGCACCAGCTGTGCCACTAGAAATGCTGACGGACTGACTGTGCCAGCAACAGCCATACCAGTGTCACTGGTGGGGGACAGCAGCAAATTCTCAGAGGTGGTGCAAATGGGCCAGCTGCCCTAGCAATACCAGGCTGTCTGGGCCAATGGGGCACTGAAGAGCTGACAGTTTGCAAAGGCCCTCTGGTGTCCAACTCCCCGGTGGCTGCATCTTGTGCTGCAGGTTCTCAACTTCCATTTAAAATAACCTAGTCTGGGTCCTTCTGACTGCAAAGATACCTTGCTAGTGTGGTGTGTGACCCATGCTGCACTTTCCTGGAGTCTGCACAGCCCCATATATCTCAGCTCAGAGAGACCTGGTCCTGTTAACTCTGAAACCTAACGACGACGGCACCTATTGTTAACTCCTTGGCAGGAGGAGGGGGGGCAGGGGGGTTGTGCCTGCAGGGGAAGGGGGGAATGGGGTTGTGCCTGCAGGGGGAGAGGGGGGCGATGGGGTTATGGGCTCTGCCGAGCCTGTCATGGGCGCAGCTTGGCATAGTCCCAGCCCAGTCCATGTGCCTGAGAGCACCTGATGGGCCTGGGCCTAGCCAGAACCATGCCCCCATCCCATCCCCAGTGCCCCCTCCTATCCCCTCTCCTGCGGCCCACATCCCCCCCCCCCCCTCGCTGGGAGCGGAGATGCCATCGGACCGCTCAGCCACAGGCGGAGGAGAGGGCGAGATTAGCATCTGCTGCCTGATCACATGGGCTTCGCCACAGCTCAGCGCTGCCGGGGCGGACCAGCCGGAGAGCGAGCGAGGGACGGCAGCAGGGAGCTCAGGTACCGCTCCCGCCGCGCGGGCTGCTGCGGCTGGGTGGGAGCCGCTCGGCACGGGTGGCCGGAGGGGGGAGCAGGGCGCCTGGGAGGGGGAGAGATGGGGGAGATCAGGGATCCCGCGGGGAGGAGGAGACTGGAGGGAGGAGGGGACATGGGGAGATGGGGGGAGCAGGAGCCCAGGGGGAGGATGGAACGGGGGCTGGGAGGGGATGGAGAAGAGGGAACTGGAGGGAGGAGGGGACATGGAGAGATGGGGGGAGCAGGGGTCCTGGGGGGAAAAGAGGGCACTGGAGGGAGCAGAGGACTGGGGGGGAGGATAGAAGGGGGCTGGAGGGAGCAGGGGACATGGGCAGATGGGGGGAGAGGAGGGGAAGCAGGGGATATGGGGAGGCTGGGGGAGAAGAGGGGACATGGGGGGGAGGAGGAAGAGATGGGGGGTCGGGGAAAGCTGTCAGCCCCATGCCCTCAGTGCTGCTGGGGAAACAGAGGAAAGTGGCTGGCACCTAGCCCCATCTGCCCGCGTGCCTGCAACCCCCCACCCACCCCCACCGGCACATATGTCAGCAGCACTTGAGGGGGCGCTGCTTCCTGCCTGCCCCAGGAACTCCAGGCAAGGGGGGCTGGTCCATCCCTCCCCCCCCCCGTGCCAGCAGCCAGCAGGGTCAGATACTGGGCCCATGAGGGCAGAGGGGCAGGACCACCTGTGATCTGGGGGCACGTAAGGTGTCTGGGCTCCAGAACCCTGGTGTGTGGTACTGGCCAGATGGCCCACGTAAGGGTGCTGTGTCCCTTCCCCCACTGGTTGGTGTGGCTCACATGTGGGCCCATGGGGCTTTCAAGGGGCTGGTACCCGGTGAGGAGCCCTTGTGCTCAGGGCAGCCTGTGGGCTGTGGCCAGCCCTGCCCCTCCTTTCACTCTAGTCTGGCCCCCAGGAGCTCTGGCACTAGGGGCAAAGGCCCCTGGGGATTGCCCCCTCCCCCCTGCAGCCACAGGAACCTGGGGGCCTTTTATTTACATCAGAAACTGACGGAGCGCAGGGCCAGGTGCCAGGGAGGAAATGGCTGGGGGGGGCCGGGGGGGGAGGTGCAGCAGCAGCATAAGAGCCAGAGGGAGCGGAAGTGCCGCAGTCTGCACCCCATGGCAAAGGCTGCTCAGCCCAGGCCTGAGCGTCGCACCTCTCCCAGCCTGGCATCTCTGCCCAGCCTGGGAAGTGGAAGGACTGGTTCTGTGCAGGGCAGGGAGGGGCCGTGCTGCCTCCCACAGCATGCACCTTGCCTGGTGTCAGGGGGAGACCCAGAGCACCAGGGCCCCTCCCCCAGCCAGCACTCATCCTGGCCAGGTGCCCCAGGGGGACCTGGAGCACCAGACCCCTCTAGTCTGGCTACCCTGCCCCCAGCCTTCCCGCATCCCCTGCTGTCCCCACCAGGACCCTCTCCCATTGCTGCACTGCCAGGCTGTAGCAGCCTAGACTCAGAGGGGGCACCCACCATCCAGAGCTACAAACCTTAGGTTTCCCACGGGCTGCAACACCAGCGCTTTCCCCACAGGCTCTTGATGCCCATGACAGGGGCAAATCCACACACCACAAACCGCCCAACCCTGCCCGGGACTAGAGCCAGCGCCCTGCCCTCCAGCATCCCAAGTCTCTACTGCTTGGGCTTCAGGTGACCAGACAGCGAGTGTGAAAAACCAGGACACTTTTGTTTTTCTGGGCAGGGGGTGTGTGTATAGTTATGCATATCAGACAAAGCCCATAATATTAGGACGTCTGGTCACCCTACTTGGGCTCCAGGAGAGCTCCCTTCACTGCCACTAACAGCAGGGGCCCTTCTCTTCTCTTTGGGCCCAGCCCTGAGTGGGAGCCTGCTCGGACCTGCCTGTGGGCACTGGTGGGTTCATCCACTGAGACCAGCCAGGCCTGCGCCACCAAAGGAAAGAAAGGAAAGAAGCTGTCCCCAGCCACCCATTGCAGGCTGCCATGCTCCAGAGCACATGATGCAGCAAGCACAGCCCGGGAGCCAGTGGGGCAGCACACAGCCCAGGGAAACCATGGCAACCAGGGGGACCATCTGCCTCCGTTGTCCCTCTTGGACACCCCATCCTTTGCTACCAGGCCCCGCACCATGCCCAGTCCAGCGCAGCTGAGCTGCACTGTGGTTGTGTGAGTCACATGCGTGCCCCCAAGGGCTTGGCAGTGCAGAATAAACCCTGGCAGTCCCTCCACTCCCCTAGTACCCGGTTTGCCCTGGGAACTCATGGATACCTGGCCCAGGCCCCCTGCCTTTGCACCAGAGGCTGGTGGGCCGTCAGAAGCATCATGGGCACATCAAAATCTCAGAGGCTCCAATTACTAGCCCACTCCCCTGCTGACCTATGCCTTCTTCCCCATGCCACCAACCTCTTCTGCTGCCCCATCCCATCCTCAATGCCCCCTCCTACCCCCTCTCCTACTGCCCCAACCCATCCCCTCTGCCTCCATCCCACCCTCTCTCTGCTGCTCCATGCCATCCCCAATGCGCCCTTCCCACCCCGTCTCCTGCTGCCCCATCCTCTCTGCCTCCATCTCACCCTCTCCTGCTGCCCCATCCCACCCTCTCTCTGCTGCCCCATCCCATGCCCAATGTGCCCTTCCCATCCCGTCTCCTGCTGCCCACTCCCATCCCCATCCCCTGCCGCCTCCATTCCTGTGGGATGTGGTGGCTCCGGTGCCAAGGTCCCGTTTCCGGGCCGGACCATGCGTCACTGTCACGGCACAGTCGCATGCCCCCTCTCTCTTGCTCTGCAGATGGAGGAGATGACCCCACCACCCGCACCTGCGGCACCATCCCCGCTGACATCCTACAAATGGCGGACAGGCCCCCAGGGTGGGGAGAGGGAGCCGGAGCCTGAGCGGTGCCCCATGCCCCCTGCCAGCAGCCGCTGGGCCAAACTGCACAACTGGAAGCGCGCTCATAGCCAGCCTGAGACTGATGCCCCTGAGGTACGCATGGCCAAGAGCAGCCCAGGCACCGAGCCCCCAGAGCCTGTGGAGAGCAAAGCAGCCGCCCGGAGATCTGTGTTCCAGAGAGCGTTCTCTGCCCCGGCCAAGGTGCCCAAGGAGCCCAAGGGCCAAGAGGGCATTAAGCTGAACCTGCGAAAATACCTGCGTTCCAGGTCCCATCGCAGGAGCCCGGAGAGTGGGCCCAAGGCAGAGCTGGCATCTCAGGAGGCAGCCAAAGGTAAGAAGGGTCCACAGCATGGGGCTGAACGCTCAGCGCTGGGCTGTGTCCAGCCAGGGAATGGGCATCCAGGGCAGTGGGGCAATTGGAACTAGACTGGCCAAAGCTGGGCCGTGTGAGGTATGGGTGGGTCGGGGAATCCCAGCCATGGCACGTCTGGGCCGTGTGAGGTCTATGTGGGTCAGGGATCCCAGCCGTGGCACATCTGGGCCGTGTGAGGTCTGTGTGGGTCGGGGATCCCAGCTGTGGCGGAGCTGAGCCATGTGAGGTGCGTGTGGGTTGGGGAGCCCAGCTGTAGCGCAGCTGGGCCATGTGTGCTGTGTATGGGTCAAGAATCCCAGTCACGGAACAGCTGGCCCGTGTGTGGGGATTGGGGATCCCAGATATGGCACAGCTGGGCTGTGTGAGGTGCGTATGGGTTGGCGATCCCAGCCATGGCATAGCTGGGCTGAGTGTGGTGCATGTGGGTTGGGGATCCCAGTTCTGGCACAGCTGGGCCGTGTGAGGTGTGTGTGGGTCATGGATCCCAGTTGTGGCACACCTGGGCCGTGTGAGGTGCGTGTGCATCAGGGATCCCAGCCATGGCACAGCTGGCCGTGTATCATGTCTGTGGGTCGGGGATCCCAGCAGTGGCACAGCTGGGCCGTGTGAGGAAAGTGTGGGTTGGGCATCCCACCTGTGGCACCACTAGGCCATGTGAGGTGTGTCAGGGACAGGGATCCCAGCCGTAGCACAGCTGTTCTGTGTGCGGTGTGTGTGGGTTGGGGATCCCAGTTGTGGCACAGCAGGGCCATGTGCCTTGTGTGTGGGTCGGAAGTCCAAGTTGTGACACAGCTGGGGTGTGTGTGGTGTGTGTGGGTCAGGAATCCCAGCCATGGTGCAGCTGAGCCATGTGCGGTGTCTGGGGGTCGGGGATCCCAGCCATGGCACAGTTGGGTATGGCATTTGTCTGGGTCAGGGATCCCAGTTGTGGCACAGCTGGCCATGTGCAGTGTGTGTGTGTTGGGGATTCCAGAGGTGACACAGTTGGGCTGTGTGTGTGTGTGTGTGGGCAGGAATCCCAGTTGTGGCACAGCTCGGCCATGTGCGGTATGTTTCAGTCGGGCATCCCAGTTGAGGTGTGTGTGGTGTGTGAGGTGAGTGTGTGTCGGGGATCCCAGCCGTGGCACAGCTGGGCCGTGTGAGGTGCGTGTGCATCGGGGATCCCAGCCATGGCACAGCTGGGTCATGTATCATGTCTGTGGGTTGGGGATCCCAGCTGTGGCACAGCTGGGCTGTGTGAGGAACGTGTGGGTCGGGGAACCCACTTGTGGCACCGCTAGGCCATGTGAAGTGTGGCTGGGACAGGGATCCCAGCTGTAGCACAGCTGGTCTTTGTGCAGTGTGTGTGGGTTGGGGATCCCAGTTGTGGCACATCTGGGTCGTGTGAGGTCTGTGTATGAGTCAGGGATCCCAGAGGTGTCACAGCTGGCCGGTGAGGTATGTGTGGGTCGGCGAGCCCATCTGCAGCACAGTTGGGCCATGTGAGGGACTTGTGGGTTGGGGGTACCAGCCGTGGTACAGGTGGTCCATGTGCGGTGTGTGTCGGTTGGGGATCCCAGTTGTGGCACAGCTGGGCGGTGTGAGAAACATGTGGATTGGGGGTCCCAGTTGTGGCACAAGTGGGCCCTGTGCAGTGTGTTTGGGTCAGGGATCCCAGCTGTGGCATAGCTGGGCCATGTGAAGTGCATGTGGGTCATGGGTCCCCATGGGCTGTGTGCGGTGTTTGGGAGTTGGGGATCCCAGCCATGGCACAATTGAGCCATATGGCGTGTGTCTGGGTCAGGGATCCCAGTTGTGGCACAGCTGGGCTGTGTACCGTGTGTGTGGGTCGGAAGTCCCAGTCGTGACAAGCTGAGCTGTGTGTGGTGTGTGTGGGTCAGGGATCCAAGCCATGGTGCCGCTGGACAGTGATCATGGGAGACTTTAACTTTCCAGATATAGACTGGAGGACCAGTGCTAGTAATAATAATAGGGCTCAGATGTTCCTAGATGCGATAGCTGATGGATTCCTTCATCAAGTAGTTGCTGAACCGACGAGAGGGGATGCCATTTGAGATTTAATTTTGGTGAGTAGCGAGAACCTCATAGAAGAAATGGTTGTAAGGGACAATCTTGGCTCAAGTGATCATGAGCTAATTCAGTTCAAACTGAACGGAAGGATTAACAAAAATAAATCTGCAACTAGAGTTTTTGATTTCAAAAGGGCTGACTTTCAAAAATTAAGGAAATTAGTTAGGGAAGTGGATTGGACTGAAGAACTTATGGATCTAAAGGTAGAGGAGGCCTGGAATTACTTTAAATCAAAGCTGCAGAAGCTATCAGAAGCCTGTATCCCAAGAAAGGGGAAAAAATTCATAGGAAGGAGTTGTAGACCAAGCTGGATGAGCAAGCATCTTAGAGAGGCGATTAAGAAGAAGCAGAAAGCATACAGGGAGTGGAAGATGGGAGGGATCAGCAAGGAAAGCTACCTTATTGAGGTCAGAACATGTAGGCTAAAAGTCGAGTAGAGTTGGAGCTTGCAAAGGGAATTAAAACCAATAGTAAAAGGTTCTATAGCCATATAAATAAGAAGAAAACTAAGAAAGAAGAAGTGGGGCCGCTAAACACTGAGGATGGAGTGGAGGTTAAAGATAGTCTAGGCATAGCCCAATATGTAAACAAATACTTTGCTTCAGTCTTTAATAAGGCTAAAGGGGATGGGAATGAGGATATGGAGGTAGATATTACCATATCTGAGGTAGAAGTGAAACTCAAACAGCTTAATGGGACTAAATCAGGGGGCCCAGATAATCTTCATCCAAGAATATTAAAGGAATTGGCACCTGAAATTGCAAGCCCATTAGCAAGAATTTTTAATGAATCTGTAAACTCAGGAGTTGTACCAAATGATTGGAGAATTGCTAATATAGTTCCTATTTTTAAGAAAGGAAAAAAAGTGATCCGGGTAACTACAGGCCAGTTAGTTTGACATCTGTAGTATGCAAGGTCCTGGAAAAAATTTTGAAGGAGAAATTAGTTAAGGACATTGAAGTCAATGGTAAATGGGACAAAATACAACATGGTTTTACAAAAGGTAGATCGTGCCAAACCAACCTAATCTCCTTTTTTGAAAAAGTAACAGATTTTTTAGATTAAGGAAATGCAGTGGATCTAATTTACCTAGATTTCAGTAAGGCATTTGATACTGTGCCACATGGGGAATTATTAGTTAAATTGGAGAAGATGGGGATCAATATGAACATCAAAAGGTGGATAAGGAATTGGTTAAAGGGGAGACTGCAACGGGTCCTACTGAAAGGCAAACTGTCAGGTTGGAGGGAGGTTACCAGTGGAGTTCCTCAGGGATCGGTTTTGGGACCAATCTTATTTAATCTTTTTATTACTGACCTTGGCACAAAAAGTGGGAGTGTGCTAATAAAGTTTGCAGATGATACAAAGGTACCTGGGAGGTACCTGGGAGGTACCTGGGAGGTATTGCCAATTCAGAGAAAGATTGGGATATTATACAGGAGGATCTGGATGACCTTGTAAACTGGAGTAATAGTAATAGGATGAAATTTAATAGTGAGAAGTGTAAGGTTATGCATTTAGGGATTAATAACAAGAATTTTAGTTATAAGTTGGGGACACATCAATTAGAAGTAACGGAAGAGGAGAAGGACCTTGGAATATTGGTTGATGATAGGATGACTATGAGCTGCCAATGCGATATGGCTGTGAAAAAAGCTAATGCGGTTTTGGGATGCATCAGGAGAGGCATTTCCAGTAGGGATAAGGAGGTTTTAGTACCATTATTCAAGGCACTGGTGAGACCTCTTCTAGAATACTGTGTGCAGTCCTGGTCTCCCATGTTTAAAAAGGATGAATTCAAACTGGAGCAGGTACAGAGAAGGGCTACTAGGATGATCCAAGGAATGGAAAACTTGCCTTATGAAAGGAGACTTAAGGAGCTTGGCTTGTTTAGCCTAACTAAAAGAAGGTTGAGGGGAGATATTGCTCTCTATAAATATATCAGAGGGATAAATACAGGAGAGGGAGAGGAATTATTTAAGCTCAGCACCAATGTGGACACAAGAACAAATGGGTATAAACTGGCCACCAGGAAGTTTAGACTTGAAATTAGACGAAGATTTCTAACCATCAGAGGAGTGAAGTTTTGGAATAGCCTTCCAAGGGAAGCAGTGGGGGCAAAAGATCTATCTGGTTTTAAGATTCTACTCGATAAGTTTATGGAGGAGATGATATGATGGGATAATGGGATTTTGGTAAGTAATTGATCTTTAAATATTCAGGGAAAATAGGACTAATCCCCTGAGATGGGATATTAGATGGATGGGATCTGAGTTACAAAGGAAAGAATTTTCTGTAGTATCTGGCTGGTGAATCTTGCCCATATGCTCAGGGTTTAGCTAATTGCCATATTTGGGGTCGGGAAGGAATTTTCCTCCAGGGCAGATTGGAGAGGCCCTGGAGGTTTTTCGCCTTCCTCTGTAGCATGGGGCATGGTTGACTTGAGAGAGGCTTCTCTGCTCCTTGAAGTCTTTAAACCATGATTTGAGGACTCCAATAGTTCAGACATGGGTGAGGTTTTTCGTAGGAGTGGGTGGGTGAGATTCTGTGGCCTGCGCTGTGCAGGAGGTCGGACTAGATGATCAGAATGGTCCCTTCTGACCTTAGTATCTATGAATCTATGACAGTATGCGGTGTGTGTGTGGGTCAGAGATCCCAGTCCTAGCACAGCTGGGCTGTGTGAGATCTATGTGGCTCGGGGATCCCAGTCGTGGCACAGATGGGCCATGTGTGGTGCGTCTGGGTCGGAGATCCCAGTTGTGGCACAGTTGGGCCGTGTGAAGTGTGAAGTTCGAGGATCCCAGTCTTAGCACAACTGGACTATATACTGTTTCTGTGAATTGGGGATCCCAGCCAAGTCACAGCTGGGCTGTGTTAGGTCTGTGTGTGGGTTGGGGATCCCAGTTGTGCCACAGCTGGGCCATGTGAACCGTGTCTCAGTCGGGGATCCCAGAGGTGACACAGCTGGGCCGTGTGTGATTAAGAATCCCAGTTGTGGCACAGCTCGGCCGAGTGCGGTATGTTTCATTCTGGCATCCCAGTTGAGGGACAACTGGGCTGTGTGAAGTGCATGTGGGTCATGAGCTGTGTGTGGTGTGTGTGACACAGCTGGGCCGTGTGTGGTCAGGGATCCCAGTTGTGGCACAGCTCAGCCATGTGCAGTATGTTTCAGTCGGGCATCCCAGATGTGGCACAGCTGATCCTGTGTATAGTTCAGGGATCCCAGATGTGGCGCAGCTGGGCCGTATGTGATGTGTATGATCAGGAATCCCAGTTGTGGTACAGTTGGGCCGTGTATGGTGTGTGTGGGTCAGGGATCCTAGTTGTGTCGCAGCTGAGCCGTGTGCGTTGTATGTGGGTTGGGGATTGCAGCTGTGACATAGCTGGGCTGTGTGTGGTGTGTGTGGGTCGGGGATCCCAGTTGTGGCACAGCTGGGCCCTGTGCGGTGTGTGTTGATTGGGGATCCCAGTTGTGGCACAGCTGGGACATGCAGGGTGTCTGTAGGTCGGGGATCCCAGCTGTGGCACACCCTGGTGGTGTGACGAATGTGTGGGTTGGGGATTCCAGTTGTGGCACAGCTGGGCACTGTGCAGTGTGTGTGGGTCGGGGATCCAAGTTGTCGCACAGATGCGCCATGTGTGTGTGTGTTGCGGATCCCAGCCATGATACAGCTGGGCTGTGTGAGATCTGTGTGTTGGGGATCCCAGTTGTGGCACAGTTCATCCATGCACGATGTGTTTTGGTGGGGCATCCCAGTTGTGGCACAGCTGCGCCGTGTACGGTGTATGTGGGTCGGGAATCCCGGTTTTGGCACAGATGGGCCTTGTGAGGTGTGTGAAGTTCGGGGATCCCAGTTGTAGCACAGCTGAGCTGTGTACAGTGTGTGTGAATTGGGAATCCCAGCCATGGCACAGCTGGGCCATGTGAAGTGTGTGTGGGTTGGGAGTCCAAGACGTGGCATATCTGGGCCATGTGTGGTGTCTGTGGGTTGGGATCCCAGCCGTAGTACAGCTTGGCTGTGTGTGGTGTGTGTGGGTTGGGGATCCCAGTTGTGGCACAGCTGGGCCGGGTACGGTGTGTGTGGGTCAGGAATCCCAGTTGTCGCAGAGATGGGCTGAATGTGTCGTGGATCCCAGCTGTGGTTCAGCTGGGCTGTGTGTGGTGCGTTTGGGTCGGGAATCTCAGTTGTGTCACAGCTGGGCAGTGTGAGGTCTGTGTGTGGGTTGGGGAACCCAAACATGGCACAGCTGGGCTCTTTGAGGTCTGTGTGCATCGGGGATCCCAGTTGTAGCATAACTGGGCTGTGTGAACTGTGTCTCGGTCAGGGATCCCAGTTGTGGCACAGCTGGGCCATGTGCGGTGTGTGTGTGTGTCGGGGATCTCAGAGGAGACACAGCTGGGCCATGTGTGTTCTGCAATCCCAGTTGTGGCACAACTTGGCCGTGTACAGTTTTTGTGGGTAGGGAATCCCAATTGTGGCACAGCTGGGTCGTGTGAGGTGTGTTGGAGTTGGGGATTCCAACCGTGGCACAGCTGTGCGGTGTGTGATGTATTTGGGTTGGGGATTCCAGTTGTGGCACAGGTGGGACGTGTAAGGTGCGTGAGGGTCAGGGATCCTAGTTGTGTTACAGCTGGGCCGTATGAAGTGTCTGTGCATCAGTGATCTCAGCCATGGCACAGCTCGGCCGTGTATCATGTGTGTGGGTCGGGAATCCCAGTCATTGCAGAGCTTGGCCGTGTATGGCCTGTGGGGGTCCGGGATCCCAGTCATGACACAGTTGGGGCATGTGAGTTGTGTCTTGATCATGATTCCCAGTCATGGTATAGCATGGCTGTGTGAGCTCTGTGTGAGTCGGGGATCACAGTTGTGGCACAGGTGGGTTGGAGATCCCTGCTGTGGCAAAGCTGGGCCGTGTGAGTTGCGTGTGGGTCAGGGATACCAGTTGTGGCACAGCTGAGCCTTGTGATGTCTGTGTATGTTGAGGATCCCAGCCGTGGCACAGCTGGGCTGTGTGAGGTCTGTGTGGGTCAGGGATCCCAGTTGGAGCATAGCTGGGTTGTGTGAACTGTGTCTCGGTCAGGGATCCCAGTTGTGGCGCAGCTGGGTTGTGTGCAGTGTGTGTGTGTTGGGGATCCCCGAGGAGACACAGCTGGGCTGTGTGTGGTTGGCGATCCCAGTTGTGGCACAACTTGGCCATGTACGGTTTTTGTGGGTAGGGAATCCCAATTGTGGCACAACTGTGCTTTGTGTGGTGTATTTGGGTCGGGGATCCCAGTTGTGGCACAGGTGTGACGTGTGAGGTGCGTGTGGGTCGGGGATCACAGTTGTGGTATAGCTGGGCCGTGTGAGGTGTGTGTGCATCAGGGATCTCAGCCATGGCATAGCTCGGCCATGTATCATGTGTGTGGGTCAGGGATTCCAGTCCTTGTGGAGCTGGGCCGTGTATGATGTGTGGGGATTGGGGATCCCAGCCCTGACACAGTGTGTGGTGTGTTAGGGTTGGGGATCCCAGTTGTGGCACAGCTGGGCTGTGTGAGGTCTGTGGTGGGTAGGGGATCGCAGTTGTGGCACAGGTGGGCTGTGTGTGGTGTGTGTGGAGGATCCCAGTCGTGGTATAGCATGGCTGTGTGAGGTGTGTGTGGGTCGGGGATTGCAGCCATGGCACAGCTGGTCGTGTGAGGTGAGTGTGGTTCACGGATCCCAGTTGTGGCACAGCTGGGCGGTGTGTTGTTTGTGTGGTTCGGGGATCTGAGCCGTGGCATAGCTTTGCTGTGTGTGGTGTATGTGGGTTGGAGATCCCATCACTGGTACAGCTGGGCTGTGTATAGTGTGCATCTGTCAGAGATTCCAGAGGTGACACAGCTGGGCCATGTGGGGTGTGTGTGATCTGGGATCTAAGTTGTGGCACAGTTAGGCCATGTACGGTGTGTGTCAGTCGGGAATCCCAGTTGTGGCACAGCAGGGCCATGTGTGGTGTGTGTCAAGGATCCCAGTTGTGGCATATCTGGGCTGTGTGTGTTGTGTGTGGTTTGGGGATCCGAGCCATGGCATAGCTGGGCTGTGTGTGGTGTGTATGGGTCAGAGATCCCAGCTGTCACACCACTTAGCTGTGGGCGGTGCATGTGGGTTTGAGATCCCTGCCGTGTCAGAGCTGGGCTGTGTGAGGTGAGTGTGGGTCAGGGATACCAGTTGTGGCACAGCTGGGCTGTGTGTGGTCTGTGTGTGTTGGGGATCCCAGCTGTCGCACAGCTGGGCCGTGTATGGGGTTGGGGATCCTAGATGTGGCAGAACTAAGCCGTGTGTGGCATGTGTGGGTCAGGGATCACAGCCGTGGCACAGCTGGGCCGTGTGTTGTTTGTGCGGTTCAAGGATCTGAGCTGTGGCATAGCTGGGCCATGTGTGGAGTGTATGGGTCAGGGATCTCAGCTGGGGCACAGCTTTGCTGTGTGCGGTGCATGTGGGTTGGAGATCCCAGGCTTGGAACAGCTGGGCCGTGTGTAGTGTTTTAGGGTTGGGCATGTCAGCCGTGGCACAGCTGGGCTGTGTGAGGTGCATATGGGTTGGAGATCCCAGTTCTGGTGCAGCTGGGCCATATGCTGTGTGTGGGGTCGGGGATCCCAGCCGTGATATAGCCGTGTGTGGTGTATTTGGGTTGGGGATCCCCGTTGTAGTGCAGCTGGGCCGTATGCTGTGGGGGGGGTCGTGGATTCCAGCCATGATATAGCTGTGTGTGGTGTATTTGAGTTGGGGATCCCAATTGTGGCACAGCTGGGCTGTGTGAGGTCTGTGTGGGTCAGGGATCACAGTCGTGGCACAGCTGAGCCGTGTGAGATGCATGTGGGTCAGGGATCCCAGCCATGGCACAGCTGAGCCGTGTGATGTCTGTGTGGGTCGGGGATCCCAGTTGTGGCACAGCTTTGCTGTGTGCGGTGCATGTGGGTTGGAGATCCTAGCCTTGGCACCTCTTGGCCATGTGTAGTGTTTTTGGGTTGGGGATCCCAGCCGTGGCACAGCTGGGCTGTGTGAGGTGCATGTGGGTTGGGGATCCCAGTTGTGGTGCAGCTGGGCTGTATGCTGTATGTGGAGTTGGGGATGCCAGCTGTGGCACAGCTGGGCCGTTTGAGGTGTGTTGGGGTTGGGCATACCAACTGTGTCACAGCTGGGCTATGTGTGGGGGTCGGGGATCCCAGTTGTGGTACAACTGGGCTGTATGTGGTGCATGTGGGTTGGGGATGCCAGTTGTGGCACAGCTGGGCCGTGTGCAGTGTTTGTGGGTCGGGGGTCCCAATTGTGTCACAGCTGGGCCGTGTGTGGGTCGGGGATCCCAGCCATGGCACAGTTGGGCCATGTGAGGTGCATGTGGGTCAGGGATCCCAGTTGTGACACACCTGGGCAGTGTGCTGTGTGTGTGGGTCATGCATCCCATCCGTGGCACAGCTGGACCCTGTGAGGTGCGTGTGGGTCAGGGATCCCTGCTGTGGCACAACTGGGCCATGTGAGCGCTGTGTGGGTTGGGGATCCCAGTTGTGGCACAGCTGGTCCGTGTGCGGTGTGTGTGAGTTAAGTCGGGGAACCCAGCAGTGGCATAGCTAGGCTTTTTGAGGTCTGTGTGGGTCGGGGATCCCAGTTGTGGCGTAGCTGCGCTGTGTGTGGTGTGTGTGGGTCGGGGATCCCAATCATGGCATAACTGGGCCGTGCGTGTTGTGTGTGGCTTAGGGATCCCAGCTGTGGCGCAGCTGGGCCACGTGCGTTTTTTTGGGTCGGGGATCCCAGTTATGGCATAGCTGGGCCATGTGTGGTGTGTGTGGTTCGGGGATCTCAGCCATGGCACAGCTGGGCTGTGTGTGGTGTGTGTGGGTCGGAGACCCCAGCAGTCTTGCAGCGGGGCCATGTGTGCTTGGTTGACCACTCCCTGGGTTATAGCCCCTTTACGGTTCCGTGCCCCCTCCTCAATTTGCTCCGCAGAGTGACTGGCAGCTCTGTGCACAGGGGAACTTGTTGCTAGTGATCAGCCCATTACCACATCACAGGCATTCTGGGTCTGGCTCTGCCGAGGCCTCTTCCCTCTGTTACAAGCAGCTACCTCCCAAGCCCTGATCCCACGAGCTGAGTTCTAATCTTGCAGGCAGCTGAGAGCAGTGGCCCCACCCAGAAGGTCACGGTGGCATAAGGGAGAGAATGGAGATGCCCCTGCTCCAGAGGCTCAGGGCCCTGTGGCTTGAGTAAAGAGGATTCTGTTCGCGACAGCGGGGCTGTGACACACAGTTGAAGTGCTGACTGTTTCCAGCAGAGGGCAGTGGGGCACACAGGCAGCCTCCGGGGGTCAGTTAAGTGCCTTGCAATCTACGTACAGCTATGGAGCTGGAGTGTGCATTGGAGCTGGATACAAATCCCTGGGGAGGTAGCCCCAAGATGGATTTGGGGCTAGGCCAGACAGTGGGCTGTGGTGGGATGGGGCTCGGTTAAACCTTTATGAGCCCCTCTTGCTGGCAGGCTCAGCAGAGAAGCCAGAGACTGAAGAGGCATCAGGGTCTGAACTCTCAGCGAACTCCGCAGAGCTGTCTGGTGGGGCCAGCTCTGTGCAGGCAGGACCCCATCTCCAGGGCTGGGCTAGGCCAGCTCCCGTCACCATGTTAAGCTCACCATGACAGAACAAAGCAAAGGCTCCTGCTCGAGCAGGGACTCTGCTCTCACAATGTTTTCTCAGGTTTGCGGGGGGAGATGCTACCATGGCTACCCTGACGTGGGCTGCCTGTGATTTGAGCCACGTTTCAGCTGTGGCCCCTGGGTGCTGTTCTGAGCACTGGCCAGTGGCCAAGGCAGGATCAGGCTTTCAGCCACACAGCTCAAGTGTTGGTCTCTGCTGGGAGACAGGAGCTCAGGCCGATTCTCGTTTGCTCTGCTCCAGCTCAGGGGTAGTGAGAATCGATGAGCAGAAACCATTGTGTTAAACCAGAAAGGCAGTTAGGCCCAGTCCCTGTGGAGTCCATACAGGCATGCTGGCCCAGTCCCTATAGAATCCATACAGGCAGGCAGGCCCAGTCCTGGTCCCTATGCAGTCCATACAGGCGGGCAGTTCTGGTCCCTGTGGAGCCCATACAGGGGGATGAGCAGGCCCCAGCCCAGTCCCTGTGGAGTCCATATGGGCAAGTGGGCCCATTCCCGGTTCCTCTGGAGTCCATAAGGGTAGGCAAGTGGACTCCATCCCATCCCAGTCCCTGTGGAGTCCATATGGGCGGGCAGTCCTGGTACCTATGGAGTTCATATAGGCAGCTGGGCCCAGTCCTGGTCCCTGTGGAGTCTATTTCGGCAGGCAGTCCCGGTCCCTGTGGAGTCCATATGGATGGGCAGTCCCGGTACCTTTGGAGTTCATGTGGGCAGGTGGGCCCGATCCCAGTCCTTATGGAGTCTATATCGGGCCCAGTCCCAGTCCTTATGGAGTCCATATGGGTAGGCAGGCCCAGTCCCGGTCCCTGTGGAGTCAAAATGGGCAGGTGGGCCCGGTCCTGGTCGCTGTGGAGTCCATACAGGGGGATGAGCGGGCCCCAGCCCAGACCTTGTGGAGTCCATATGGGTAGGCGGACCCATTCCCGGTCCCTCTGGAGTCCACATGGGTGGGTCCCGGCCCAGTCCCATTGGAGTCTATGTGGGTGGGCAGGCCTAGTCCCTATGGAGTCCATACAGGCAGGTGGTCCCAGCTCTGGTCCCTGTGGAGTCCATATCAGCATGCCGTCCCAGTCCCTGTGGAGTCCATATCAGCATGCCGTCCCGGTCCCTGTGGAGTCTATACGGGCAGGTGGGCCCTGTGCCTGTGGACAGACTTGCAAATAAGACAGCTATGAGATCAGCACAGCCACACACCCCTCTCCCTCACCCCCCCCCCCCCGCAACAGTGTCTCACAAAGTACAGCTGATGGTACAGCAGCCCCCCTACCTGCTGGGCATAGCAGTGTCACAGCAGCCCCCCTCCCACTCCCTGCCACATGTCACAGTCACCACCTGGCAGCAGTTCCCCCTCACATCCCCCCAGCACTCCTGGGAGCACTTGCCCTTCCTCCCAGCCCCCCCACTGCCTGCCCAGCCCCCTCTCCTCCAGCGAATCTCCCCTCCCACCCCTGCATCAGTGACATTGAGCTGTTCTTCCTATGGAACAAGGGTTCTGTGGAAGAAGGGCCCACTGCATGTGTCTCTTGTGGCCTGCCCCTGCCCCCAGTGAATGAGAGCCCTGTAGGGCTGCTCTCACCTGCCCTGCTGACATCTCTTCAGGCACCCCCAGCCCCGGCTCAGCCCATGAACCCGCATTCCCTGGGATCAGCCTGTGGTGTGCAGGACATCTTGCTGCACAGCCCTCGAGGGAGGGGAGGGTCAGGTGGGCAGCATGGATTTGCAGAGAAAAGAGGATGCTCAATACTATGTGGGCTGCAGCCCCTAGAGTTGCTTCCCTGGGGCCCCTACACAGCTCAGACGGGACTGGGGATCCACTGTCCTGGTGCCCAGTGAGGCTCAGATAGGGCTGGGGCTTTGCTCTCCTGTGGCCTGGCGAGGCTCAAACAGGGCTGTGACCTATTTGAACTGCACTTCAGGACTCTGCTGGTGCTCCAGAAAGGGCTGATCTGAAGGTTGGTGCCCTGAGGAGCCATCTGTGTCTTGTGTGAGTCATCTCACAACCGAGAGACAGTGGGGACTGACTAATCCTGAGACCTAGGCAGTTAAAAATGGCAGACACACAATTCCTTTTAGTCAGAAGCTAAATGCTGGGGGGCCCCACAGTGTCAGACACCTCCATCCTCCGGATACACCTAGCAAGTGTTTCTAGAACACCACCCACCAGAGCACGTCCCCAAGTGCTAAACACACCAAGAGAGCTCGCTGCCCCCACCACTGAAATGCAGCCATCTCAGGGGTGGGATGCAGCAGCTGTTTAACACCACACAGACACACTGCACGAAAGCTTCGGATGGGACATGGAGACGAATCCTGGTTTTGGAACACTGGAGCCATTGAAGAGGAGACTTGGCCAGGACACCACAGCTAGGCCCCTGGGCTTGGGGGAATGGGTGGCGGGGTCTTTGGAGAGAACTGTAGCTCTGGGACTGGACACTCAGTATGTCCTGGTCACAGAAAGGCCAAGGCTGACTCTCCAGGGCTGCACGTGTACAGAGTGGGTGATGGGATGATTTAGCTGGGGTTGGTCCTGCTTTGAGCAGGGGGTGGGACTAGATACCTCCTGAGGTCCCTTCCAACCCTGAGATTCTGTGATTCTATGGGAGTCCTGCCAGCTCAGCCAGCTGTACCGATGTCAGGATTCCCGGACTGTCTGGGCTGAGCTCAGGGTGTGTAGCACAAGATGGCAGGTTCCAAGTTGTATTGGGGCCGTTCTGCCTAGCTCTGTTGCGTCCCCTCGTATGGATGATAGTGAAGGGCGTGGGCCCATGCTGTTCCCCTTTGGCCTGAGCTTCCGTTAGGGGGAGTAGTCATTGCTCCTAGTCAGTGTATTCCCAGGAAGTTCTGTCCCGGCTTTCTTTCAGAATCCTGCTCTCTTCCCAGCAGGGGAAGGCTGGGTGTGAGCTCACAGGGAGCATTGCCTTGGTGGCTGCCCTTGGTTGGGGGGCTCCTAGGGCCAGTGCTCAGTCTTGAAAATTGTGAGACTCCTTCTGCCTGAGGTCTAAGCCCAAAGCACAGAAAGGGGCCCGGCCTGGCTAGTGCAGTGGGGAAGGGCATCTCCGCGGTGCATTGCGCTGCGATTTCTCAAGCCTGGTTCCTCTTTGTGGCCAGGCCAGGACTGAGGCGAGGGTGAAGCCGGCTCCAGCCAGTCACATGCCTCCTCGTCTGTGTGGGGAGAGGGGATCGCCTTATCAGAGTGCGGGGAAGCTGCTGGGGGTGGGGCTGTTTGGAAATTTCACCCCTCGCTGGGTGCCCTTTGCCTTGTGGTGCTGCTGATGTGCAGGAAGGCACGCAACACGTTTGGCTCACGTCCTGTGTGTCTGTTGGTGAGGCCATCTCGCTGTGCACTGGGGCTCCAGTTGGGCAGGCTGGCTCTCGTGTGCAGAGAGCTGCCCCCGCACGGGAGGCAGAGCACCCCCAGCTCAAAGGAAACCTTCCCTAGGACGGGATCAGGAGAGGCCCAGGTCCCAGCAAGGAGGTCCCGAGCTCCCCCTGCCACAGGGTTCTCCTACTAAGGGCAGGCACATTGCACCTGCACTGAAGATGGACCTCACTGCTCCTTGCCTGTGGCGGCAAAGCCACCATGTGCCCCACTGTACATTGGCTTGGTTGGCTATCCCCCTGCCAGGCAACGGGGATAGGAACACTAATCGCTGAGATCTACAGATGAAATGCACTAGATAAGAGATAGGTTATAGTTATTATTATTTATTCTCACCAGACAGAAATGTAGAGTTTTGTTTTTCTGTCTAACTCCTGCCCTCCCCCGCAAAAAAAACAAAAAAACAGGGGCCTCAGGAGGGGAAATCAGGCCTGATCAAGTCTCAGTGAGGGCAGATCTTGCCCGGGGCTGTGCTCTGTGGACCAATGCCTGCCTGTGAGAAAGTGGGAATTATAATATTTTTTATGAAGCCTGTGTGTGCCTCAGTTTCCCCGATATGTTACATGGCTACCCAGAGGCGGAAAAAGGACTTGTTTACATTAAACAGTTTTGTCAGCAAAAGGCAGCTTTTGCCGACAAAGCAGGGGAGGTGTACGAACTAGAAAGCTACTTTTGGCGGCAAAACTCTGCTGTTTTGCTGACAAAATAAAACGACCTTCACGAGAGCACAGAGCTTATTGAGGCAAAAGTGTCAGTGTAGTCCAGTGGTCTCCAACCTTTTTATACACAAGATCACTTTTTGAATTTAAGTGCAACCCAGAATCTACCATGCCCCTTCCCCTAGGCGCCGCCCCGCTACCTCCATCCCCTGTGCCTCCGTGGCTTGCTCTCCCCCACCCTCACTCATTTTCACTGGGCTGGGGCAGGGAATTGGGGTGTGGGAGGGGGTGTGGGCTCTGGGCTAAGGCCGAGAGGGTTGGAATGTGGGAGGGGGCTCCGGGCTGAGACTGGGGCAGGGAGTTGGGGTGCAGGAGGGGGCTCCAGGCTGGGGCAGAGTGTTGGGGTGTAGGAGGGGGTACGGGGTGCTGGCTCTGGGAGGGGGCTTGGGGTGCTGGAGGGGTTGTGAAGTGCTGGCTTTGGGAGGGGGCTCAGGGCTGGGGCAGGGGATTTGGGGTGCAGGAAGGGGTATGGGTTGCTGGCTCTGGCAGGGGGCTCAGAGCTGGGAGTTGAGGTGCTGGAGGGGTGAGGGCTCCCGCTGGGTGGCACTTATCTTGGGAAGCTCTTGGGCGGTGGTGCAGCAGGGCTAAGGCAGGCTCCCTGCCTGTCCTGGCCCCACGCCACTCCTGGAAGCAGCCAGCATGCCCCTGCGGCCCCTGGGGGGGGCACATGACTCTGCGTGCTGTCCCTCCCTGCAGGCACAGTCCCTGCAGCTCCCATTGGCTGCAGTTCCCCATTCCCAGCCAATGTGAGCTGCGGGGGCGATGCTTGCAGGCAGGAGTAGCACGCGGAGACCCCTGCCTCTCCCCCGCCCCGGGGCCGCAGGGGCGTGCTGGATGCTTCTGGGAGCAGTGTGGGGCCAGGGCAGGCAGGGAGCCTGCCTTAGCCCCTCTGTGCTGCCGGAGTTTTAATGGCCAGAGATCGCGATCAGCTGTCAGAGGCTCCAATCGACCAGTTGATCGTGGTCTACAGGTTGGTGACAACTGGTATAGATGCTGCCATTCGTTATGTTGCTATAACTGGCCTCCCCCAGTATCCCATAATGCCTATCATGATCGCTCTGCTCACTGTTTTGATCTTGGCCACTGGGAGGCATGCGCCCCTCCCGTTTCAAAGTTCCCAGAAGCTTTGACATTCCTGGAGAGCTCACAGAGCTGCTGAGGAGGCTGTGGGAGAACTGGGAGGGAATCTCAGAACCATTAATGTGGAATCAGTAGGCAGGCGGAGCCGGGCCGCTGCTGCTTGGAGGGAGGCGGCAGGGGGGAGACCTGTGCTATACAGAGCCAGGGGTTGATGTGGGAGCGTGTCCCCCTCCGCCAGGATTGGTTGCTCAGGCTGCTGTCTGAACTTAAAGAGACAGCATGCCGACACACTCTCCCCCAACACACACACACACTCCCTATAACACATTCTCCCCTCCTCCCCCACACATACACTTCAGTTGAAAAGCACTGGCAATCCAACAGGAGGCCTATGGAATGATGGGATTGAGAAACCTGCATTATGTGACACTGCACCTGCCCCATGAGGCATTGCAAACCTTTCCCAAAGCACCTTGCGGCCAGTTGGACAGTGGGATGGCTACCTGTAGTGCACTGCTCTCTGTGTCAGTGCAAGAGCTGCTAGTGTGGATGCGCTCTGCAGACACAAGGAGCCTGTGTGGACATGCAACAGCAGTTTAATTAAAGTGGTGTAACTTTTGTCGACAAAACTTTGTAGTGTAGACATGTAGTTTGCTTTCAGGGAAGGCTAAGAGCCATAGGTGTGTGTAAGTTACCTCCCTGTCTGGGTGGAATGAATAGTGTCATTAAGGAACCAGTTGAATCTGACCCAGATCAAGATGGTGTCCAGAGAGACAATGCTAGTTCCAATAACTCCTGGATCCACTCTCTCAGCAGGGAAGGTGAGCACAGACCAGACCGCCCCCCTCCCGCCCCTGAGAACAAAGGACTGGGATGGTCTGAGGTAGGGGATAAATGTTGGCTTCTGGTAGAAGCTGGACTCTCACCTGGAACTGACCAAGGAGGTCAGACTAAGGCTATGTCTACACTGCGTACCTTACAGCGGCACATAGGTCTCCTGTGTAGCTGCTCTTTGCTGGCAGGCAAGAACTCTCCTGCTGGCAAAATAAAACCACCCCCAACAAGCGGCAGTAGCTTTGTTGGTGGGAGATACTGGTGCTTTTTGTCGATAAAACTTTTGTTAGTCGGGAGTATGTTTTTTCACACCCCTGACTGATAAAAGTTTTACCGACAAAAGTGCAGTGTAGACAGCCTGAGAGACAAACAGAGGCTGAACATGAGGTTCACTTCAGCTTGGCTGGGATCTGGGTTAACCAGAATGGTCTGTGCTTTAACTGTCATTACTCTGTGCTGACCTAAGGACTTCCCGTGCTGTGTTCCTGGTGACTAATAAACCAGACTGTTTTGACAGCGCTGTGTGTCACTGTAACTATGGGGTGAGGGGCATTAATCCCTGAAGCATGTACAAATCTCTATCAGGGTCTCTCTCAGCTGGACTCACTGAGCAGAGTTCCTGGGGTAAAGAAGGAGGGCTGAAGCCCAGTGGTTCAGTCTCAGGAGTCAGTGAGACTGCGTGGCCTGCCCTAGAGGAAGAGTGAGACCCTTTGGGGTGTGGCACATGGATGGAGTTCCTCAAGGAGACTGGCTCACAGCTGGGGGCCTAGCACCGACCCTGTGGATCCAGACACTGCTCTAGGGTCCACACTCAGCGTTAGGTATCCCCTTTGAGCAGGGTGCAGTGGTATTTTAAATGTGCAGCATGGCTGGTTCTGCCGGGCACCATCCCGTGTGTGTAGAAACTAGAGTGGGTGTGTTCCAGGCACTGAACTCCAGGCCTAACAACCTGCAGCCGCCTGTCCCCATCCCCTGCCACCGATTCCAGTGTAACCGGCTCCATGCCCTGGCAGCCCACGCCTGAAATGCACAAGTGCAGGCAGGAGCCCCCCCCCCCCCCCCGAGGACAGGAGGGGCGCGGTCCCCACCCCCTCTATTCCAGCCCAGCCCAGACATGGGCTGCTTACTCCTGACGCTGCTGCTGGGAGCAGGGGCAGCCCTGCCGGCTGGGAGCATGAATGCAGGGGGAGGTGCCCTGCAAAGCTCTGACTCCCAGGCCCCGGGCAGCACCTGCCCCAGTGACTTCCAAAGGCCCTAACTGCTGGTGAACACTGGGCCTGCCTTACCCGCCAATAACCTGGCTTGCCAATTGCCACAAGTCCCTCAGATCCCCTGGCGCTGATCTGCGAGGCCGATCTATAGAGAGAGGGCCACTGCCAGAGCCTGCGTGCAGCCCAAAGGGGATGAACACAGACCCACAACTCACCAGGGCAGAGGGGCAGACCCAGAGTGCGGCATGGTGTGATGGGGTCTGTGGGCCTCTTACATCAGGGGCAGCCACCCACACATAGTGCAGCACAGTGGGGATCTGGGCCCAGAGCCTGACTGCAGCACTGATCCCATGGTGATGGGCATGGTAAAAAAACCTGAACAGGAGAAGGGAGGTGGAAGAGTGGGGCAGGGGAAGAGTATACAGAGAAGGGAGGGAAAGGATGGAAAGGACGGGGGAGAGGTGGACTGAGGCGGGTGTGGAAAAGGAGTCGGGAGATGTGGGGGGATCTGATCCCTGAGGCCAGGTGTCACCCACCTGACGAGCTGCCTCTCTCCCCCCAGACGGTGTGCGCCCCGTGCAGCGGATTCCACTGACCCCGTCCCCTGAGGTCCCTGTCTTCGACGTCTCGAACTTCTCCCTGGTGGATGGACAGCTGGTGCTGATGGCCAGGGACGAAGAGGTGAGGGGCCTGTGGGGAGTAGGGGGGGGCTGGGGAACGGAAGTGTGGGACTTGCGGGGTGGGATGAGAGGATGGGGATGAGGAGATGAAGGCCCTGGGGGTTGGGAGGAGGGGACAAGGGAGGTGAGGGGCCTCAGAAGTGGGGCGGAGGGGGGAACGGGACGAGGTGCTGAGGGGCCTGTGGTAGGGGCAGGGACATTGCTCCCAGCATTGTGCCCCATTGGTCACTGTGCTCCAAACCGGACTCTGGATCTGTGGAGATCTCCTCATGCCCCTGCTTTAGCCCCAGGGGTCCCTACCCGGCAGCTTTAGAGACTGCCAAGGGCTCCCTTGGGGGCTGAACCTGCTGCCCTGGGGCTGAGCCGGTTCCTGCACCCCCTGCCGCAGGCTGGGGTAGCTTCTTGAGCCTGTGTGTTGTTGGGGTGGAAGAGGCCCCAGGGGTCAGGGAGGGGGGAGGATCCAATACCAGAAGCTACCCCACAGCAGCCACTGCCCAGGAGGGCTGGTGGGGGGAGACTGTGCCCTGGGGAATGGAGGGGTGAGCAATGGAGGGGTGAGCAGGGCATGGGGAATAGAGAGACTGGCAGGCGGCAGGGAGGGAGGGAGGCCGGGCGGAGGGCATGGAGGTGGCAGGGACGGAGGGAGGCTGGGTGGAGGGGATGGAGGTGGCAGGGAGGGAAGGAGGCTGGGTGGAGGGGATGGGGGCTATGGGAGGGAGGCCAGGTGCAGGGGATGGGAGCGGTAGGGAGGGAGGCCCAGCAGAGGGGATGTGGGCTGTGGGGAGGGAGGGAGGTCCAGTGGAGGGATGGAGGCCATGGGGATGGCAGAGAAGGAGAGAGGCCGGCAGAGGGATGGGGACGACAGGGAGGGAGAGAAGGAGGAAGGCCCGGTGGAGGAATGGAGGACAGCGGGGTCAGTCAGTTGCTGATGTTCTAGTCTCTGTTCCTTACTCCCAGGTTTTGTACAAGAGCCGGAACAGAACTGGCAGCTCCATTTCGGAGACCAACGCTCAGCTGTCCCTGGGCAGCAGGAGGGACACCGGTGAGTGAGCCCTGACACAGTGCTATGCATACTGACACACATGTACACACACACAAGTGTATGCATGCATTCATACACACACATGCACACTCCCATATGCACACTGATACTCACACATGGGTACAATCACATACTCACACATGTACACTTACACATGCACTCTCACATACATGCACATGCACATGCCACCTGTAGCCCCCTGCCCAGTGCTGTGTGAGCCATGCTGCTGTGGGCTGTGCAGATGCAGCTTTGGGGAGGAAGTGCTCTGAGCAGAGATGTCTCGGGTGTATCATGGCTTCCTCTGTGCTGCGTGTGCTGATCCTGAGAGATAGGGCCAGGCTGCTTCCTTCCCCCTCCCCACCCCCCCAGGGCTCCCAGCTGCCTCGGCACTGATGGGGGAGACGCCCCAGCCCACGGATCAGCTGGAGCGATGGCGTTGTGGTGCTTGCTGCTCTGTGCCATGCAGAAAGGTGAGTCAGGGCAGCCCCACCCAGCTTGCCCTCCATGGGCACCCCAGCCACTCCCACTCCCAGGCACCTGCCCCCTTGGCGCTGGGAGCAGGGGCACTAGGAGCCATCCCCTGCCAGCCACAGCTGCCCCTGCTGGGGCTGAGTTTGGCCTTAAGGGGAGCATGCCAGCTGGGTGGGGGGTGCAGGGGCAGGGAGGGGATCCGCTCTAGTAGTTCAGTTTGGGAAATGGTCCTTTGTCCCTCCCCTGAGCTCAGAGCAGACTGTTGGAGAGACGTCATGGGGCAAAAGATGCTATTTGGCAGCTGCTGGTCTCCACCCCAATGGTGGCTGCATTACAGGGGCAGGGATAGCTCCACTGTATACACAGGCAGGATGCAGTGCCAGGGCATTTGGCCGGTGGGGAACTGGGGGCATGTGGAGGTTTTTTTAGTACTAATGGGAGCAGAGACTGGTTTTATTGATTTTGCAGCTGTGTTGATTTCAATGTGACCAGAAGGCAGCATGGTCTAGGAGTCAGGGCCTGAAAGTGGGAGCAGGACTCCTGGGTTTTTTCCCTGGCTTGGCCAGGCTTTCTGGGGGACCCTCGGAAAGTCACTTGACCCTCCCTGTTTCCCTGTCTGTGATGGCACCGAGCTTTGGGCACCTGCCAGATGTGGCTGGGTCTCATCTCACCCTACTGTGCTCTGGGTACAAACCCCAAATCCAGCAGTTAGTGCCTGTGTGAACCCCCTTCCCTGGAGCACATGCAGTCCAAATCTTGCACCACAGGGCTAGTACCTGAGAGCTGGGCAGTGACACCACCCACCAGTGGATGGCACTGCTGTCTTGCCCCCCACTGTCCTGTCTTGCCTATTGGATGCCTATTCTGCGGAAAAGGACCTAGGGGTGACAGTGGACGAGAAGCTGGATATGAGTCAGCAGTGTGCCCTTGTTGCCAAGAAGGCCAATGGCATTTTGGGATGTATAAGTAGGGGCATAGCGAGCAGATCGAGGGACGTGATCGTTCCCCTCTATTCGACACTGGTGAGGCCTCATCTGGAGTACTGTGTCCAGTTTTGGGCCCCACACTACAGGAAGGATGTGGATAAATTGGAAAGAGTACAACGAAGGGCAACGAAAATGATTAGGGGTCTAGAGCACATGACTTATGAGGAGAGGCTGAGGGAGCTGGGATTGTTTAGTCTGCAGAAGAGAAGAATGAGGGGGGATTTGATAGCTGCTTTCAACTACCTGAAAGGGGGTTTCAAAGAGGATGGCTCTAGACTGTTCTCAATGGTAGCAGATGACAGAACGAGGAGTAATGGTCTCAAGTTGCAATGGGGGAGGTTTAGATTGGATATTAGGAAAAACTTTTTCACTAAGAGGGTGGTGAAACACTGGAATGCGTTACCTAGGGAGGTGGTAGAATCTCCTTCCTTAGAGGTTTTTAAGGTCAGGCTTGACAAAGCCCTGGCTGGGATGATTTAACTGGGACTTGGTCCTGCTTTGAGCAGGGGGTTGGACTAGATGACCTTCTGGGGTCCCTTCCAACCCTGATATTCTATGATTCTATGATTCTATGCCAGCTCCCCCATCCCCTGTCCTGCCCACCCCTGGGGGTCAGCTCCCCTACTCCCTGCCCTGCCTAACACCCTCACACCCTGCCCTGTACAGCCCCCAGTGGGGTCAGCTCCCCCACCCCCTGCCCTGCCCCACCCCAGGGGGTCAGCTCCCCACACCCTGCACTGCCTAACACCCCACCCCCTGCCTTGTCCAGCCCCCAGTGGGGTCAGCTCCCCCACACCCTCCCCTGCCTAATACCCCCCACCCTGCCCTGTCCTCCCCTCCCAGGGGGCCAGCTCCCCCACAACCTGCCCTGCCCAGCCCCCAGTGGGGTCAGCTCCCCCATCCCCTGTCCTGCCCACCCCCCACCCCAGGGGTCAGCTCTCCCACTCCTTGCCCTGCCCAGCTCCCCCTGGTGATTAACTTCCCCACACCCTTCCTTCCCCCCTCCCCAGGCTCCTCTTCTCCCATCACACCCTCCCCATTCCAGGTGTCCAATCCCCTCCTCAGCCCTGCCCCCAGTGCCTGCTCTCCCTCTGCTCCCCTCAAGGGCATCCAGATCTGGGATGGGGCCATCTGCAGAGGGTGTCTGAGCCCCAGGTGACGCTTTCTGAGCACTCAGGCACTGGTGCTCCGTGCTGAGCCTCTTCCTGTCGCTGCGGCTGGCTCTGCACCCCCCCACTTCCTCCCAGAGCAGCTCGACTGATGCGGGGGGGGGAGGGACTGGGACTGGGGGGGCTTGATCCCCTCCAGGGGCAACGGTAACCCCATTCCTGCCCCCCGCGGGAGGCTCCAGCCCTGGGTCAGACATGCCTAAATGGCAGCCCCACAATCTGCCCCGCAGGATCCTCCAGACTCCCCTTGCCTGGGAGACTCCCCCAAGCAAACAAACAAGCAAGGAATCCCCTGCTCTCCCCTGCATAGCAAGGGCCTCACCATGTCCCCAGGGCAGGAACTGCACGGCCCCTAGGGGGATACAGGTCCCATTGCTGGGCTGCAGTGGGCTGCATCTTGGAAAGCAGCGACCGGAAGGGACTTCGGGGGTCACGAATGCCCAGGAGCTGCCCGTGTGATGCCGGGGCTGAGAGGGCTAATGCCAGTGTATAGACAGAGCTATCGAGGAGCAGTAGGGAGGAGTCTTACTGCTGGATCCGGCACCGGGGAGCCTATCACTGGACACTGGGTCTGGTTCCTTGCCTGTTGCTCCTCAACTGCTCTGTCTATACACTGGCATTAGCCTTCTCAGCTCCAGCATCGCACAGGCAACTCCAGGGATCCTGGGAATCAATTCTGCATGAGAGGGGAGCGGTGCACACCAGGGGTGATGGATGTGGAGGCTGCTGGGGGTGGGGGTGAGGGGATGCCACACAGAGCAGGGGCCAGGGGAAGCTCAGAGCCAGAACAGTCACTGAGAAAGGCAGAAGGGATCAAACCTTCCTGCTTTGGTCCCTGAGCTGCCCCCTAAGGGCCGGGGTTGGGGTAAATGGCCCCTGTAGACCAGTTATTCCAGAGTTGGCCATGAAAGGGAGCTCTGTACCTTTCTTGGGAACATCTGGGGGTGCGGGCCAGAGTCAGTGGTGGGAGACTTCTATCCTCTCTGATCCAGCATGGCAATTGAGAGCTCAGGATTGAGGGGCACGAGAAGATCTGGTGGGGGACGGGACGGACCGGACTGGGATAGCAGGGGGCTATGGGTTGGGGCCAAGGGGCATTAACAGAGCTGCAGGGGAGCCCTGAGCTGGGATAGCAGGGGGCTGCATATCAGGATTGAGGGGCACCGGCTGAGCTGTGAGGAGTCCTGTGTGCAGTGACATCCCCAAGTCCAGTGGCCATTCAGGCTCCCAGGGCCCCTCTCTCAGGTACCCAGCTGGTTTGGTTGACTCCCTCCTGCCTCTCTGACCCCCCAGCAATGTCCTGGGCTCACAGCCCTTCTCCAGTCCCCTTCTGAGCTGACCCCCCCAGGGGGCTGGGATCTCTTGCTGAGTGTGGCTGATTCTTGTAGATCTCTCCTCCGAGGGGAAGAGCACACCCAGCCCCCGGGCCCCAGGGAGAGGAACCGAGAGCGAAATGTCAACTGGCTCCCAGTTCAGTAACGTGAAGGTAAGAAAATCCCAGCTGCTGAGGTAGGACTAGAATCTTGCCCCCACCCGGGGAGCTGGGAATGGGAGCGGGGACAGGCCCCAGGTGTCACACCCCAGGGACATAACTCCGGAGAGGGCCACAGATCCCAGATTTCAGAGTAGCAGCTGTGTTAGTCTGTATTTGCAAAAAGAAAAGGAGGACTTGTGGTACCTTAGAGACTAACAAATTTATTTGAGCATAAGCTTTTGTGAGCTACAGCTCACTTCATCGGATGCATTGAGTGGACGCTCACACACCTCCCTGGGGACACCCAAGGACGCTCACACACGCCCATATGGCTATGTAGGCGCACACAGAGACCTGGACCATGAGCCCAGTGGCCATGCAGGCTCCCAGGTGCCCCCTGGCCTGGTTGACTCCCTCCTGCCTCTCTGGCCTCCAGCTCACAGCCCTTGTCCAGTCCCCTCCCCTAGCTGTCAGGGTAGCTCTGCTCTCCTCCCAGCCCCCCAGGTAGCTATGTTTCAGCGCTGGCTGAGTGGCATGAGAGCCTTGTTACTGTTGGTTATTCCTCATCCTAGGGGCTGATATGGAAGAGGCTAAGAGAACGGAAGGGCCGGACTGCATCCAAGCCCGACTCCCCAACAGCACCCCCTACGGATGGTGACAGGTACACCACTGCTGCCCCTGGCATGAGAGCAAGATGCCTCAGCTCCCCTATATAGGGTTCAATAGAACAGCAGCCCTTGGTGAGCAGGGTGCTGGGGGTTCCCCCCCAGACAGAACTGAAAGTGTGGATGCCCCTGGGAGGTGCCACCACCCTGCAGCCTCCTCCCTTCCCAGGCCTAGGGCAGGCCATCCCCGTGTCCCCCAGGGGCCCTGCCGCAAGTGTGTGCCCCCCCCATCCCCCAGAGGCTGGGGCCTGGGCAGATGGGTGGAATCACTCCACACAGTGAGGAGCTGGATACAGCAGTGCCAAAAGATCCTGTGCAGCATTTATCCATGGCAGCAGAACCCTCCTGCCCCTAGGCCACCCCAGTGCTTTGGGCACCAGGAAGCTGGTGTCTCCAGCAGGGAGGGGGCGGGCATGGGCAAGTGCTGATCACTGCTCCAGGAGAGGCTCTGGACTAGGCCCCCTTGCTGTGAGCAGAGACTGGGTAGGGACCGGCAGGAAGGCTGGGCGGGACGTGACCGGCTCCTTCTCCTCCCCAGGCTGCAGACCCGGCATGGCTCCCGTGAGTCCCTGCTGCCTGCACCAAGTGCAGCCGAGCTGGATCTGAGTAGCGAGGGCGTAGTGATCCGCCCGCTGCACAGCAGCATCCTGGGCGAGAAGTTCTGCTTCCAGGTAATGCTGCTGCTGGGCCAGGGACTCGGGGTGGGTCTCCCTGCCTCCCCCATGCTCCCAGGGCGCCTCCCTGTGCACAGCGCCCTAGGGACCAGACCCTCCAGGGCCAAAGATCATTGTTGCCCTGGGGAACCAAGGGCAAGGACTGAATACAGGTCACCCATGGAGCAGCACAGGCCCTAGCTCCGAGGCACTGGCCCCAACCTATGAGCACCAGCCCTGTCCTTGGAGCACAGGACAAGCCTGAGCAGATTCTCCCTCCTCCCCAATGGCAATGCAGGCCACTGACCCAGCAGGACCCAGCACCAGGTCTCCCCCGCTTTACAGCAGCTGTGCTCCCCTGTCATGGAGTCCCCGGGCGTTGCTCTGGAACTGCTCCCTACGAAGCCAGTCAGGACTCTGGGGAAGTCTCCTCTCTGTGAGCAGCCTCTCTGCAGGACACACAGCTCACACAACTTCCACCTTCCTGGGTCTGACCTCGGAGCATCCAGCATCCTCTGCCCCTCCGTGCGCTTCCCACAGTGAGTCCGCCCAGGCAGGGCTCCAGGGGAAGCCAGAGGGTCCTGCCCCCCAACTTCACAGTTATATGTGACTCTCAGCCAGCCAGTAAAACAGAGGTTTATTAGATGACAGGAACATGGTCTAAAACAGAGCTTGTAGGTGCAGAGAACAGGACCCCTCAGCTGGGTCCATTTTGGGGGGCAGTGAGCCAGACAACCCCATCTACACTTCACTCCATGTCCCCAGCCAGCCCCAAACTGAAACTCTCTCCAGACCCTCCTCCTCTGGGCTTTGTCCCTTTCCCGGGCCAGGAGGCCACCTGATTCCTTTGTTCTCCAACCCTTTAGCTCTCACCTTGCAGGGGGGAAGGGCCAGGCCATCAGTTGCCAGGAAACAGGGTGTTGGCCATTCTCTGTGTCCAGACCCCTGCACACACCTGCCCTCTAGGGCTCTGCAATGATCACACACCCTTATCCCACCACCTAGATACTTAAGAACTGGATAGGGGAAACTGAGGCATCCCCACACTATTCAGAGGAAACATTAAGAACAGTCCCACTTCATCACATCCCCCCACTGACGACCTCCCCACCCCCATCCTGCAGATAGTCAATGCTGAGGGGAGCCGCTGTTTCAGCTGCACGTCGGTGGCTGAGCGGGACCGGTGGATTGAGAACTTACGCAGAACTGTGCAGCCCAACAAGGTGAGATGGCATCAAAACGCCAACTTTGGACCGGCTACATCCCCTGAAAACACCAGATGTGGAGTGGCTGCGCCCCCCCGAAACGCCAGCTGGGAAATGGCTATTGTCCCCCCAAAATGCCAGCTGGAAAATGGCTGCCCCCCCTCACATCAGCTGGGGAGCGGCTGTGTCCCTCCTGAAATGTCAGCTGAGGGTGAGGAGTGCAGCCACTCCCATCTGCACCGGGCACAAGGAATTCACCCTCTGCCAGTTGCCCTTCACGACACCTGGTCCCTCAGCGCCCCCCTACCATTGCCCTGCCCCACAGCACCCCAGCTTTCTCCCTCCCCGCGAGCTGTTCCCTCTCCATGTGAGCAGGGAAGCTCTCCCTTCACCTGCATTGCTGAGGCATGTCTGCACCCCTCACACTGTGCTGTTTCCCCAGGACAATTGCAAGCGTGTGGAGAACACCCTGAGTCTCTGGGTGTATGAGGCCCGAGACCTGCCCCCCAAGAGGCGCTACTTCTGCCAGCTGCACCTGGATGGCGCCCTGTACGCCCGCACTACAGCCAAGCCAGCGGGTGCGGGCGGGGCACTCTTCTGGGGCGAGCTCTTTGAGCTGGCCACGCTGCCTCCGGCGCGGGAGCTGCGCATCAGTGTGCTGCGGGAGGAGGAGGGTCGGCGGCGGGAGACCAGCCCCCTGGGCACCGTGACCATCCCACTGGCGGAGCTGGCTGCCTCACGCCAGCCCTTGGAGAAATGGTACCTGCTGTGTGGAGCTGCCCCCAGCCGGACACCTTCTCTGCGGCTGCGTGGACGCTACCAGGAGATTCAGGTGCTGCCCATCGTGAGCTACAAGGAGTTCGCCGAGTACATCACCTTCCACTACCGAGAGCTGTGCGCCGGGCTGGAGCCTGCCATCGCTGTGCGTCACAAGGAGGAGCTTGCCAGTGCCCTGGTGCATGTGCTGCAGAGCACGGGCAAAGCCAAGGTATGGCCGAGCCACCAGGGGCTCTCTCAGCCCCAGGACATCTGAACTGTACAGGAGAGCCTGGGCTAGAGCCGGCTCAGCAGCCCCCATGTGGGCCAGAGAGCCCCGCTGTGCTCCAAGGGGCAGGAGCCCGGGCACGACCTGCTGCAGGGGGGCAGGGAGCTGTTCTGCAGGGTCTGGGGAGGAATCCCCCCAGCTGCCCCAGGATGTGGGTGGTGGGCTGCCCAGCATCACCTCCTGGGGTTAACTGGGGGGCTCAGCCCAGAGCGGAAGGGCTGTCCTGCCTGGGGTGGGGGAGGACTGGGGGTGGCACTGTGATGGGACATGTGCTGGGCAGTGAGTCACTCACAGGCCCCTGGGGGAGGGGAGTTAGGGTCCTTCCCCAGCTGCGCAGCGGGCGGCTGCTGCCCTCGGTGCCTGGAGGGGCAAATGGCCATTAGCAGCACCCCTTCCCTCACCCCACAGCCAAACACAGCCAGGGGATGCTGCAGCACCCCAAGCTGAGTGTGTGCTGCAGGGATGGGGCATGGGTGAGCCCAGGGCTGGGATCGGGGGCGGAAAGTCTGGATCCCAATGACCCCACCCCCTCTGGACCCATAGGCATTTCTCATCGACCTGGGGGTGGCGGAGCTGAACCGCTTCGACGACAGAGAGGCACTGATCTTCCGTGAGAACACACTGGCGACCAAGGCCATCGACGAGTACATGAAGCTGGTTGGGGGGCAGTACCTGCTGGACATGCTGGGTACGGGCCAGCCAGCAAACACACTGCGGGGGATGGTAACGGTTGGCTAATGCGCTTGGTGAGGGGGGACCTACGGGCTGATGGGCTAACGTGTGTGTGTGTCTATGTCTGTGTATGTTTGTGTGTGAGTGTGAGAGAGAGAGAGAGATGAGTCAGCTGGTTAACGGGCTGGGGGGGAAATGGGTTGGCGGCTAGCCCATGGGGGGTGTGTGTGTAATGGGCCAGTTGGCTAACACATGGGGAGGGGGGTAATGGGCCAGCTAATGCACAGGTGAGTTTGTAGTGGCAGGCTAATGCCCCAGGGGGCAATACACATTGCAGGGGGGCGTGCAGAGAGAGGACGCTGGCTTTGGAGTGAGATGGGCCTCCAGGCCCTGTTCCTTGCAGCACTTAGCTTTCTCCCTTTTGCCAGTGACGTCCCCCTCCTGATCCCTCTGCCCCCATGGCCAAGTGCATTTGTATCAGGATGAGCTTTGGCCCTTCAGTTCTGATCAGAGTGTCCTGGCTCTGGCCATGCAGTGCTCAAGATGGGGCAGGGGCAGCCAATGTCATTCTTAGCCAGTCTCAGACCTCACCCAGCAGAAGGCAGCAATAGAGTGCAGATGTTAACCCACGTACACACTCATGCATGTACATACAGGTACATGTGCATACACGCACACCTTTGTACACATCCACACATGCACATTGTACACGTGTGCATACACACATGCGCACTCTTATATGTGCACATATATCACTCATGCACAAAGATGCACACACAGACACTTGTACAAACACACACACATGGACTTGTGCACACACATACTCATACATGTACACACGCACACACTTGTACACATGCACACACATGAGCCCACTTGTACATGTATGTGCATACTCATGCATGCACACTCTCATATATTCACACACAAGGGGGCACATTCTTTGGGTATCTCCAAATGGCCAGCTGGATAGTACTATGCCCGTTGTATCCTGCCCAGCTGCAGCCCTGGCACTGCATCTCTGGACCTCCCCCCCCCCGACTCCGTGTCAGTCTGGGCTCTTCCATGTGTGTTGCAGGGGAGGCTATTGCCCAGTTCTACGAGTCGGAGGACAGCTGTGAGGTTGACCCCAGCAAGTGTGCAGCCAATGATCTGTCAGACAACCAGAACAACCTGCGGCAGGCATGCGAGGAGGTCTTCCAGAGAATCACCAACTCCTGCGAGTGAGGGAGAGCCCTCGGGGGACATGGGGCTGGACTTGCCCGAGGGAGAAGGGATGGGGCTTGGCTTGCAGAGAGGGAGGGGCAAAAGTAGGGCCAGTCTTGCCTGGGGGAAAGGAAAGGGGTGATCAGAGGCTCAGTGTCCTCCCACATGGACAAGTCCCAGCAGCCCTGTGATGCTTTCTTGCCACCCTGTTGCCTCCAGTGTGAAGGAGTCTTTCTTATGGTAGCTGGGAGTCAGCTCCCTGGCACCACCAGCCTTCTAGCCGCTCACGCCATCTCCTCAGGATTTTGCCAGTCCTATTGTGCTTGTAGGTTAACAGTCGGGCCCCCCCCCATCCCTGAGCTCCCTTTGAAGAGTGTAGCCCTGTAATATCCAGCCCCTGTCACTGGGCACTCGCCAGCATTACTAGGCTCACTGTCCCCCAAAGGAAACAGTGCACACACCAGCTGGTTTGGTTAAGCTGAGGATTCACACTGCCTAATACAACAGCACTGAGGTATGTTTATGATAAAACAAAAATACGTTTATTTATAAAGATTCAAAGACTCGGATGAGCCATAAGAATATTGGAGGCAGAACTGGGTACACAGATAAAACAAAACATGAACTGCAATCCCAGGCCCACACTCACACATGGTGGCCTTTCTTGTTTAATAAAGTAAATTCTCTCCCATGGATACAGTCTTGGACAGAGCTGCTAGTTTTCAGTCACAACCACGATCCAGGGTTTCATGACTCCCCACCCCCTTCAAGGGGTTTCCTCAGCAAATGAATGCTCAAATGTCCTTTTGCTTCTCTTTAGCTTTCCCCAAACTCACTGTTTTGTCCCCCGAATCCAGGCTGACCCATGTAGTTCCCTTCCTGGGGTGCTGGTCCCAGGGAATGCTCCCACACTCCTGTTTGTTGCATAGCCCCCTGTCAACCTGTTTTTCGTGTTGACTTTCACACTTAAATGGGGTCCCCATTGTGTTGGCTTTACAGTGCATCATCTACCTCAGAGGTAGGAGAAGAAACATACTGTGTCTGGCAGAAAACCTGTTTGTCAGCTCTGCCTGGTTCCATAGTTTAGAACGTACTGTAGTAGATAAACATAATTTCTTACGCGCTGACTGTATGTACATCTCACAGTGCTTACAATGACCAGTGTGCTATAAGCTTTTATTTGACATCCCACATGACACTCTCTGCAGATAAATACTATGACAGCAATGTGTTAGGTGCAGTGAGTTTGTCAGGCTTGGTAGGCGTTTCTTGTTACAGACCAGGGAACCCTTTGCCAGTTGACACTGAGGGGTTGTTAGGGTCCCAAGCCCACGCTGGGGGTTCCCCAAAACTCCCGCTGACCTAACGTCTCTCCTTTCCTGACCCCAGTAGCTGGGCTGGGCCACAGGAAGGATTTCCCCCTCCTCAACTCCTGTGGGCTCTGTGGGGTCTCCTGGTGGGTGGCCATGGGGCCTGTTTCTCCCCAGCTGAGGCCATTGCAGGAGCAGCAGAACCCCAACCAGCCTCCCTCAGGGCTGCCCGTTCACAGGGAGCCTGTGTTCCGTGGGGCAGCCCCAAGACGAGGGAGCCACTACTGGACAGGTTTTGCCAGGAGCCACGGCCCTAGAGTTGGGGGGGGTCCTGGAGGATTGCCCACTAAGCTCCCATCACCCCGAATCTGGGTGGGAGCTGGGCCAACACAGTAATGGGCAGCCATGCCTGACCTCAGGGGGAACAAGGGACATGGGAGCATGAGCAGAACATTGGGGTGAGGTCCGGCTCTGGGACCCCAGGGGCAGCGCTGGCCCCTGTGGACATGGGGAGGTTAACCCCGTCTTCCCCAGGCTGTTTCTCAGGGAGGCACCGCGAGGACCTCTGATCCTATTGGCTGCCAGGGATTGTCTGAGAGATGCTGGTGTTTAGCTGGCACTGTCCCCCTCTCCCTCACGGTCTGTGCTTGTCTCCTCAGTGCCTTCCCAGCTGAGCTCAGCGAGATCTTTGCAGCATGGCAGGGGGAGTGCCTGGAGCGGGACAAGGAGGACATTGGGCAGCGGCTCATCTCGGCCTCACTCTTCCTGCGTTTCCTGTGCCCGGCCATCATGTCCCCCAGCCTGTTTGGCCTCACCCAGGAGTACCCAGATGATGCCACCTCCCGCACCCTCACCCTGGTGGCAAAAGTCATCCAGAACCTGGCCAATTTTGCTACGTACGTAACATGGCTTGGCTCTGCCCAGGGCCCTGGCCCTCTGCAGGGTGATCCTGCCTGTGTCACAGCTCAGCTCTGCCCACAGCCCTGCCCCTCTCAGGGGATCCCATCTATATCACAGCTTGGCCCTGCCCAGGACTCTGCCCTTCTGTGGGGTGATCCCATCTGGATCAGAGCTCAGATCTGCCCAGGGCCCTTGCCCCTCTGCGGGATGATCCCGTCTGTATCACAGCTCAGCTCTGCCCCTCTGTGGGGCAGTCCTGTCTGTATCTTGCATGCAGCTCTGCCCCATGTGGTGTGGACCCAGCTCTGGGTGAGCGAGCCAGGCTGTGCCCAGTGTTACTCCAAGCCCCTTACCTCAGTTTGCCTGGGTCTTCCCCTTCCTACTAGCATTTCGAGGGCCTCTGTCAAGGAAAGGAATTGGGGAAAGGTGCTGGGTTTGCATCTCTCTGGGGGATGAAGAAACTTTGGGGAGTTTCTGTAGAAATGTGGGGTGATCGCAGCTGGATCCTAGCCCTGGGCTTTGTGCTCGGCCTGAGCCACTGGGAGATGTGGGCTGGGAGGTTCCTAGCAGGCAGGGGCTGAATCCAGGTCACTCTGAGCTCTGGCCCAAGTTGAAGAGCTGTAACCAAGCCCCAAAGAACTTTAAGAGCCTGAACAACCCCCATCTCCATCGCTCAGGCCTTCGAGTTGTGATGCTGGGCTCCGGCCCTGGGGCCCATGGTGCCAGGATCCGCTTATTTGCCAGGGGCCCAAAATCACATTATTAAAAGAAGCAGGAAAAACCCTTCCATCCTCCTCAACTAGCAAAGGCCATGCAGGAACCCCAAGTAGGTCACCTTGAAATGCATGTGCAACCCAGAGCAATTCAAAAGGCCAGTGCTGTGTAACCCCTGGGCTTCCCCCTCACACACATTTCCCCCCAGTATCATAGTACCTGAGCACCTCACAGTCACCAGTGCCCTTCTCCTCCCTCATCTCCCTAGGACAGGGCTACTGTCTCCATGGGGCTGAGGGGACCTGAGGCACAGAGTGACTTGGCCACACAATGAGTCTGTGTCAGATCAGGAGCTTGATCCCAGATCTCCTGACTCCTAGGCTAGTACACAAAACACAGGGCCATCCTTCAGCTACCAGCGGCTTCTTGGCTATGGTTCCCAAAGTAGCCCTGATAGCCCAAGTGCTAGCCAGTGCCCATCACTTTGGCAGCATGGGAGGTGGGTTCAGTTTCCCTTGCAGAGTCAGCTTCTCTCTTTCTTCTACGGTTTGTTCGGACCATTCACCCAGCAGCTGGGCAGAGACACTGGGCAGAAGGCAGGGAGATGTGACTGTAATGCCCCCATGGGCAGGGGCACTTGGGCAGTGTGATTACCTGTATCTGTGGTTCCTCCACCAGGAGAGGGCAGCATAAGGCTGTGGCATTCACATGTCCAGCAATGCTAGTCACAACCCCACACCAGCTGCGTGCTGTCCCCTGTTCAGTGTGGGACTGTTCCGCATGGGCCAACTCACCTGACCCTGGCTCCTAGAGCTCACGTGTGTGGATGTGTGGGAATGTGCTTGCCCCAACCTGTGCATGACACCCGTGCCGTGTTGTGATGCCCGTGCAGCACCACTGTGTGAGTGATGCCCACGCCATGTGTGCGACACCCACACCGTGTGTGTGACACCCATGCTGAGCTCATGATGCCCCTGCTGTGTGTGTGATGCCCGTGCCATGTGCATGATGCCCACGCAGCACCCCCATGTGCGTGACATCTGTGCCATATGCGTGATGCCTGCACAGTACCACCATGTGTGTGATACCCGTGCCATGTGCGTGACACCTGCACCCTTTGTGATGCCCTGTGTGTGATGCCCACGCAGCACCACCGTGTGCATGAAGCCCGTGCAGCACCACTGTGTGCATGACACCCTGCGCAGTGTGCGTGATGCCCGTGCCGTGTGCATGACACCTGTGCCATATGTGTGATGCCCGTGCCGTGTGCGTGACGCCCTCACCATGTGTGTGATTCCCACGTGGCATGACTCCTGCAGGTTCGGCGAAAAGGAGGCGTACATGGGGTTCATGAACGAATTCCTGGAGCACAACTGGAGCCGCATGAAGTTGTTTCTACAGAACGTGGCCAACCCTGACAGCAGTGCCCACCTGGTGGCTTACGACGGCTACGTGGACCTGGCGCTGGAGCTCTCCACCCTGCACTCGCTGCTCTGCGACATATTCACCAGCCTGGACCAGGTACTGGGGGTGGGGTGCAAAAGCGCCAGTTAGGTAGGGCAGAGGTTGGCTGCCCCCTGCTCCCCAGTTTCATACAGGAGGGGGGCTCCCAGGCGGAGCTCTTAACTGCTCAGCATTAGTGTGAAATGTGAGTTCTGCAGAGAGGTGCTTCTCCCAGCTTGTGTCCCTGTGGCAGGGAGTCAGTGTTTTGTTTACAGAGGCAGGATGATTAAGACAAGAAAAGGCTGGTAATTAAATTAAGAAATCGTTAATTTGTTATAATAATCGTTAAACGCTGGAAATCGTTAGATGAACAAAATTCAGGATGTGGAGGGGATTGAAGAGAGAATGCAGGGGACTCAGAAGACATACAGCCAAGCCTTCTGAGCCAAGGTTACATTCAGAAAAGAGGAAGATGTGAGGGGGATAAGTGAAAAGAAGGGGCCAAAGCCCAGGGAAAGGATAGCAGTGGTATAGAGAAGTTCCCACTCTACCTGTGGTACTTATGTGGCCCCATCACTGTAGTATCTGAGTGCCTCACATGACAGCCCCTCGGTGAGGTCGAGCAGTGCTGTTATCCCCATTGTACGGATGGGGCACTGAGGCTCACACAGACTAACAGCCAGATTTTGAAAGGTATTTAGGCACCTAGTGGGATTTTCAAAAGCGCCTGGAAGAAGAATGAGGGGGGATTTGATAGCTGCTTTGAACTACCTGAAGGGGGGTTCCAAAGAGGATGGATCTAGACTGTTCTTCATGGTACCAGATGATAGAACAAGGAGTAATGGTCTCAAGTTGTAGTGGGGGGGGTCTAGGCTGGATATTGGGAATCACTATTTCACTAGGAAGGTGGTGAAGCACTAGAATGGTTTACCTAGGGAGGTGATGGAATCTCCATCCTTAGAGGTTTTTAAGGTCATGCTTGACATAACCCTGGCTGGGATGATTTAGTGGGGGTTGGTCCTGCTTTGAGCAGGGGGTTAGACTAGATACCTCCTGAGGTCCCTTCCAACCCTGATATTCTATGATTCTATGGTTTGGTGTTTTGTAAATCCCACTAGATGCCTAGCTGCATCTTTGGGTGCCTTAAAACCTTTGAAACTCTGTCCCTAAGGCACTGACCTGAGGTTTACTCAGGAAGTCCATGGGGAGGTGCGGGGAGGGAAGTAGAACCCAGGTCTCTCAGGGCTCGGTCCCTATTCACTGGACCAGCCTTTCTCTCTGCTGCATGCTGCAAAAAAGAGGCCTCTGATGGATGGGAGCAGAACCAAGAAGGCCGGTTCTCTGAGACTCCAGCAATTGGTCCCAGGCGACTGGGAAGGATGTCATGGTTGACAGTATCAAAAGCAGCACAGAGATCAGGAAGAATGAAGAAAGAAAGAGAATGAGAGTCAGGTGAGAGGAGCACTTAATGGCCAATGGGTGGCAGGCTCTGCCCCAGGCTGGGTTGTACAGCAATGCCTGCTGTGCAATTTTAGATTTTAACTGAAAACCATTTTGTTTTGTCATTTTTTGTTCTGAGTTTGAGAAAAGGAAGGAATGTCAGATGAGTGTCATATGAGTATCAGATATGATTATACATCAAATTCCTAGGGTTTCAGCTGTATTCAGGCCAATTCCAGAACAAAGAACAGAAATTTATCCACAGAGTCCATAAAGTCAACCATTATTGTCATGATTTGTGTTATTCACTGGGCACGATCTGTGTGCTCAGGACTGTTCAGAATATTCCAGAAAATGTAGTCCCTGAGCCAGTGCATATCAGAGGTGTAACTCTGGATAGATGGCTCAGATATTTAAGTATGAAGTGTGTAGTTATTGACCCCACATGTTATCACATGGTCACTGTGATGTTTATAACTATGAATGGAGGCACTGATGACAATAGAAGTTTTACTTGATTAAGGACTAGAAGATTTGACCCTCCAACTTTCTTTCAAGAGGAAGAGCTGCCCAGAGCTCCTGTGCCTCTTTATTTTCCTTTCCTACCTGCAATGGCCCTGATAGACCTCAGAAGTCTCAATTTTCCCCCCAACTTTAAAATGTAGAATTTTCTTGGTGTTTGATTTAAAATACTCTCCTGTGAAAACTGCAAATTAATCACTGTAGTGTTGTGTTTAAGAGCCTTCTGGAAAGTAACTAGCCTTTAAACAGAAGTGCAGTGTTGCCAACTCTCATGATTTTGTCATGAGTCTCATGATAATTATTGTTCTCCTTAAAGCCCCAGCTCCTGGAGCCAAGTGATAAGTGATGATTTCAGCCTTCATTCTAAAAGAAAAATGAAGTTTCTAGCCCTGGTGGCTATGGAGAAAGCTTCAAAATGTGACCCCAGTGCACCCTAAAAGCTCAAAAAGCAGAATGTAAATAAAAAGAACTCCACATATATTATTTTAAATAATCTCATTATTTTAAAGCCAATCTCATGATTTTTGGTGAGCCTAATTCTTGATTTTTGAACATTTGGGGTTGGCAATACTATGAAAGTGACTTGAAAGTGTCAAAAAGAAAAGGAGTACTTGTGGCACCTTAGAGACTAACAAATTGTCAGTTTCACTCCTGTTTCAAGTCATTTTCTACTCTGTTATTTGTAGTGGGGTAACTCTTCTAAAGCCCCAGGCAGGCGCAGTATAAACTCACAGGGCCTTGCCCTAATAGGATGTTTCCAAAAGTTAAATGATCTATTCCAAGATTGATTAACAGCAAAAAAGTTATAGAAAGTCATCTAGGCTTTTCTACAATTGTTTCAATTGTTGTATTCAAAAGTTAGTAACAAAGTAAGAATATCCATTAATTTTTTCAAGCTAACCAGTGTCCCTTAAGTCAGTGGTTCCCAAACTAGGGTTTGTGAACCCCTGGGGGTTAACAAAATGTTACAGGGGGTTCTCGAGAAAAAATTCCCTAATGCGGACAGAGCTGTCCCTAGGGACCCCGGGCAGCATGGGGCCAGCAGCCCAGAACCTTGGGGGCTTCCATGAGTGAAGCAGATCAAAGCAAGTATATCTATCATACTGAGGAGATTTAAACTTCAAGACTCCTTTTACGAAATAGAAAGGGAGGTGGATATTTTTTGCTGTTTTTAAAATGAAATAGGCTGCTAATGTTGTTTTTAAATGATTATGAAGAACAAGTTTAAACTTTGTTGTAATGTGCATTGTTTGCCTGGACTGCTGAAGACCTGAACTGCTTGTGTAGGAGGAACTCTTTGAGTTGGCTTCTTAAATACCTTCATGCTGTTTCACATCTGATACTCCTTGATGAAACATAGGTGCCAGAGGTGCCAGTATGGGGGGCAACGAGGGTCACCTGCCACCCCCGTGTTAGCGCCTCCCCCGTGGGTCCCTCCCCTTTTTTTCCAGCGGCCCCTGCGCCCCCCCACTTTTTCAGCAGTGCCCCCCCAGGCCCCACACCCCTTTTTTCTGCTGGCGCCTCTGATAGCAGCCTTGTCTTATAACAGGCTTAATCAAAAGTGAGATGTTGGAAGCTACAAAAGTGAGATCTTGGAAGAGTGTTGCCGTTTTCATAATGTAATAAAAATACTGTGATGATAAATCATAATTAATAAATAGTGTGTAATAAGCATGTCATAAAAACAAATATCCAAGATCACTGCTTTTATAATTTATGCTGAGGTAAGGGAGAAAATCCATGGAAATATTCATTTTTAGGAGGGGGTTTATGAGACTTGACATTTTAGTGAAAGGGGTTCATGGGTTGTTAAAGTTTGGGAACCACTGCCTTAAATGAATTGACACAAGATGTCAGAACAAGTATTAGAGCTGAGCCGGTCTAATATTTATTAAATTTTCTTTCTTTATATAGGAATTAAATATTATTATCTGATGCGGGCGGGGGGATAGCTCAGTGGTTTGAGCATTGGCCTGTTAAACCCAGGGTTGTGAGTTCAATCCTTGATGGGGCCTGTTAGGGATCTGGGGTAAAAATTGGGAATTGGCCCTGCTTCGAGCAGAGGGGGTTGGATTAGATGACCTCCTGAGGTTCCTTCCAACCCTGATCTTTTATGATTCTATGACAGGAGCACTGTATCTAAGTTATTATCTGCAAAAAAACAATAAAGTTTTCAGGTGCCCAAGTAGCCTTTGGAATCACAGTTAAAGTTTCCCCCCTGCCCCTACCAAAATCTGAAATGGCGCCCCTGGTGGGATGGGAGTGCATTGACAGAGCACATCTGCCCCCTTGTGGCGAAAAGGTAGAAAGGGCTTATCCATGGCAGAGTCCCACAGCCAGCGGCCGGTGTCATTGTGTATGTCTGGAACCCGCTAGCATCCTTGAGGGGTCTACCCAACAGCAGAGACCGTAGAACCTGCATGGGCTGCGCTGGGTTGGTCTGAGTTGGGAACTGTCTCCCCGTGGCTGTTGCAGTTGGAACCATGCTCAGCTGGACCCAGCTGGGCATCGCCACCTGGATGTGCTGATGGAAGCTGCGCTAAACCAACCCAGCTGGGCATTGCCCCTGTGACACTGTACACCGGTACCCAGAGTTGGGTGGCACCTTGCCGGGTTCAGCTCCCTGACTCCATCAGCCATGGGCAACACAAGCACTGCCCTCTAGGCCTCTGAAGGCCCTGCTTTCTCTGCTGATTAGCGATTGAGACACCCCAGCCCGCAAAGCCCCTGAGTGTGTCCCTGGAGTGTCCAGCCCCTGGTCCACTGGAAACCGCAGTATTCAGATTGACTGCTTCCAAAGGAGCAATCCACCCCTGCTTACCAGTCCCACCTCACATCAGTGTTCTGTTTAACACACAGCACAGATATAGCTAGAGTGAAATCCACAATAGTTTCACTTAACAAAGCAGAGATTTGAGTAATAGCAAGGAGAAGGATTGGAAACTAGTGGCTTCATATCAAATAAAATCATAACACATTCTAGGGCCTAGACTTAGTTAGCAAGCTACTCTCCTGGCTAATCAAGTATTGCTCACTAGAGCTTGACAGTCAGGCTAGTTGTGACCTTTTTTCATGAAGCAAACCACATTGCCACCTCAATGAAGGATCCAGAGCGTCTCTTGGTACCCCTAGATACATCAGAGCAGTCCTTCATCCTTATTCCTAAACAGAACAGCCTTGCTGATTGACTCTTCTATGGCTTTCCTCTCACCTTGATTTTGCAATCTTGATTAGCATCCAGTTAAATGTGCAAATAGACCTCTGGGAAGCCGACAATACACCAGACACTTGCAACCAGACAGGGAGATAAGCGTCTGTTACCTCTGCCCCTGGGTGTGCCAGTCAGAGCCGTGCTGAGTCGGTCCCTGCTGGGCATCGTCCCCTGGCCATGTTTTGTAGCAACCAGGCAAGGTACTAACAAATTTCAACTTTATTTTTAAACTGGAAACCTCTTTTCCAAGCTGCTGCTGCATCCTCAGTAGCTCTTATGCCACATCCTCAACTTCCCTCCCCTTCCTGTTTCTTGTCCTTTCAAACTCCCAACAGCCAGTGCTCCCAGTTCTAATAATTACAAGCAGCATCTAAACACCACATTCCCTCCTCTCTTAAGAAACTCTGCCAATTAAAATAAACATTGTTGATCTAACCACAGGAACAAATATGAAACAAGACACTATACTGTTGGTAGAAATATTACACTGAAAACACTGTAGATACTACATAACATAGTCTCTAGTCCAGACAGGTGGTCGTATGGGTCTGACAGGCTGTCTCTCAAGCCCCGATTCCAGTGCAATGTCTTGTTGTGTTGATACTACAGTGAAGTCATCCAGTGCAGGCTTGGCATTGGCGTAATCTCCTCTTGGTGCATAGCAGGAGTAAGATAAGAAGCATTCCATATCTACCCATCTGAAAGTTGATAGATGTAAGGTCCCTTCTTCTCCATAATTTTAAGAGGAGCTGTGAATTTATGGTCCCCTTTGCGTAAAATTCCAGGTTTTCGTATTCTAATGAAGGAACCACACTCAAACTTTGGTTCCTTAGCACCCCGCCTCTTGTCTATGAAAGCCTTATACTTTGCTTGGTTCTATTCAACTGTTTTTCTCACATCAATCTCGGTTGGGGCATCAGGTTGTGCCTTTAACAATCCAGCAATGTTCACTTTAGTATTCCTCTGTTTCCCATGCAGTAACTTTGCGGGTGATCTTTGCATTGTGGCATGTTGTGTAGCCTGGTATGCTTGCAAGAAATCAGTAGTGAAGGTTATCCACAATCGCCCTTCCAGTTTAGCTGTTTGCAAACTCTCTTTCAAACTTCTGTTAAACTGTTCGATTTCCCCATTGGCTTGAGGATAATATAGGGATGACCTTCTGTTTAAAATGTTCCTCTCTGCTAGAAAAATTTCAAACTCCAGGGAAGTAAATTGACTACCATTATCTGAAACCAGTTCTTTGGGGTTACGTTCCCTGCTAAAAACTGAAGAGAGGAACTAATTACTGTAGCAGAAGAGATTTGTGATGTAAACGCTACCTCAGGCCATTTACTGAAATAGTCTATTAAAGTGATGGCATAACGGCAGTCACTTGGAGCAGTATCAAAGGATCCTACAATGTCAATTGCTACTTTTTCCCATGCAGATTCAGGAAGAGGAACAGGCTATAATGGAGGGTACATGTCACTGCTGTCTTATCATGCATTTGGCAAGTGACACAGGATTTTATGAGTGCTTCAGTTTGAGAGTCCATCCCTGGCCACCAATACAGATCCCGTAGTCGTCATTTGCTTCTGACAATTCCTTGATGAGTATTGTGTACCAGGTGTATGAGTTTTGACTGTAATTCTTCTGGCACAAGTAGTGGGTGTGTATCTCATAACACACAGCCATCAAGCAAAGAAAGTTAATTCCGAACTCTAAAATAAGGCAGCAAAACTGAGTCAAGGTTTTTAGGGTTACTGGGCCATCTCTTTGTCAGAAATTCCCATAGTTTTTGTTGAACTGGACACGCTGAACAAGCAGCTTGAAATTGTTCTTTTGTAACTGCAGTAAGAGTGCTTGTAATAAGCTCAACTACTACATCCTCATCCTCCTGTGGACCATCTGGTGAAGGCAAAGGTAGGCGAGAAAGGCAATCAGCTACCACATTTTGGTTTCCAGGCTTATATTCCAGCTCATAATTGAAAGAGAGTAGTCTTGCAGACCATCTAGCAATACAATATCCTGCTCTTCCCTGTCCTTTCGTGGTGAGCAACGTCATCAAAGGGCTGTGGTCTGTGTGCAACTTGAATGTGTGACCCCACAGGTAAGTTCTCCATTTTTCAGTAGCCCAGACACAAGCAAGTGCTTCTTTTTCGACTGTAGAATATTTCCTCTCAGCATTACTTAGTGTCCTTGAAGCAAATGCAACAGTCCTCTCTGTGTTGTCCTCATGAAGTTGTGTGAGGACAGCCCCAAGTCCATAATCAGAAGCATCAGCAGTTACAATTGTGGGCAATGCAGGACTGAATAGTGCAAGTACTGGATTATGTACAATCAAGTCTTTCACCATTTCGAAACTAGCTTGTGCATCTGTTGTCCACACTAAGATTGAACTTCCCCATAGTAATTCTCGTAACGGTTCAATGACAGAAGCATAATTGGGAATGAATTTTGAATACCAGGAGGTAAGACCCAAGAAGGAACCTAAGATTTGCAAATCTGTTGGAGGAGGAGCATTTGAAATTGCCAGGATATGATCTGGATCAGGTTTTAGTCCAGCCTGTGAAATTGTATGCCCCAGAAAGGAGAGTTCAGTTTGTCTAAATTTGCATTTGGACCTATTGAGCTTAAGACCTGCTTTCCTGATGCAGTTTAGTACAGATTGCAGGTTATTGTCATGCTCCTCAAAAGTATTTCCAAACACGATAATATCATCCAGATAGCACTGAACTCCATGTTGATTCTTCAGAATCAATTACATCATTTTTTGGAAGGCACTTGGGGCAGATGCAAGACCGTATGGAACACGTTTAAAACAAAATAGTCCCTCATGTGTAATAAATGCTGTGAGGTCTCTGCTATCTTCATGCAACATAACCTGGTAGTATGTGGTCTGCAAATCAAGAGTAGAAAACATCTTTGCTCCATGGAGTTCTGCAAATACTTCTTCTATGTGAGGAAGAGGATGGCTGTCAATCACAATAGCTTTATTTAGCTCCCTTAAGTCCACACAAGGCAATTACCTCCATCCTTCTTCTGCATCACTACTATAGGTGAAACCCATTCCGAGGAGTCAATCTCTTCAATAATGTCCTTTTGAACAAGTTTTCTAAGTTCCTCTGAAACAGTTTCCCTTACTGAAAATGGTAAGTGCCATAACTTCTGTCTTACAGGCATCACATTATTCCGCATTTTAACTTTATGCAGAAACCCATAAACACAGCCGAGTTTCTCCTCAACCAGGTGTTGGGTCCCAGCTGAAGCTGGTGTGTATACCGCAAGAGTGCTTTGCTGAGGAAGATCAATTTGTCCATTAACTACCCTGAGATTTAAAGCAGCCAATAAATCTCTGCCAAGGATAGGAGTGCCATTGTGGACAATGTAGAACTCTGCAGTTACACAGCAATCACCAAAAGTAACTATTGCTGGCAGGCAGCCATGTACTGGAATATGGTTTTTCAAATAGCACACCAAGTGAAGTTTGGGTTCAGTATGAGGCACATTTTTAAAGTAATGCAAATAGATGGAATCGGGTAGTATAAATACTGCTGAGCCAGTGTCCATTAGCTGAATAGAGTGTGATTTGCCTAAGGGTATGGCAGAAACGTTTACAGCGCACTTTATTTGTTCTGGAATATATGCAGTAGTGATTTTGCCCACGTTCAGCACAGTAACATCTGGTATTGTAACTGCATGCACCTGTTGATTGAACTGGCTGCTGCGACATACTTTAGCAAAATGCCCAATCTTTTTGCAATGATTGCACTGAGCTACTTTTTCCGGACATCCTGTGTAGCTTGCAAGGTGTTGTGGGGATCCACAGTGAAAGCATACTTTTACTATATTTTGAATTTGCTGATTCAGTGGTTTTCCATTAGTTTTCCTCTTGTAATCGTTTGTCTGCAGCGATAGTGAATTTTTCTGCAAAGGAGTCACAGCCTGGACTGTTCCTCCTGTATCCATGCTCATTATTTTGGCTTCAGCTGTAGCTGACTCAATCTGAGTAGCAAAGGTTATTGCTTTTTCTAGTGTAAACTGTGGTTCTAGAAGTAAGCGATGTCTTACACGAAGTATGGTTGTTTTCTCAATGAGCTGGTCTCTAATCATCTCATCTGCCATATTCCCAAAGTCACAAGTTACAATCAGACTCCTCAGGGAAGCAATATACTGCATTATAGTCTCCCCTGTTTTATGCTCATGCTGGCAAAATCTGTAGCGATTAGCTACTACATTCACTTTTGGCACAAAAAAGTTCTTTAATGCAGTGAGTGCAATCTCATATTTATCGTCTGCAAGGGGAAAAGTGTAAAATATACACTGCCCTTCTGCTCCAAGTCAGTGGATTAGCTGAGCACGCTTTCTTACTTCAGAAATCTCTGTAGCAGTGATTGCAAGCAGATAAGTCTCAAACATATGGATCCAGGCAATTGGAGGCTCACTGGGCCTTGCAAAAATGGTGCAGGTGGGTTCAGAAGATCCATCCTCGTTGCCAAAATGTTGTAGCAACCAGGCAAGGTACTAACAAACTTCAACTTTATTGTTAAAGTGGAAACCTCTTTACCAAGCTGCTGTTGCACCCTCAGTAGCTCTCACTCTGCCTCCTAAACTCCCCCCCCCCCGTTCCTGTTCCTGTCCTTTCAGATTCCCAACAGCCAGTGCTCCCAGTTCTAATACTTATAAGCAGCATCTAAACACCACACCATGCTGGTAAGAGCTGTGCTGAGCCAGTCCCAGCTGGGCGTCACCCCTTGGCCATGCTGGTCAGAGCCATGCTGAGCCGGTCCCAGCTGGGCCTCACCCCTTGGCCATGCCGGTCAGAGCCGTGCTGAGCTGGCCCCAGCTGGGCATTGCCCCCTTGCCGTGCCGGTCAGAGCTGCTCTGAATCAGTCCCAGCTGGGCATTGGCCTCTGGTCTTGCCGGTCAGAGCTGTACTGAGCTGGTCCCAGCTGGGCATCGCCCCCGGCCATGCCAGTCAGAGCTGCACTGAGCCGGTCCCAGATAGGCATCGCCCCTGACCGTGCCAGTCAGAGCTGCACTGAGCTGGTCCCAGATAGGCATCGCCCCCTTGACATGCCGGTCAGAGCTGCACTGAGCCGGTCCCAGCTGGGCATCACCCCCTGCCTTTGCCGGTCAGAGTCGTGCTGAGCAGAGATCCTCCAACAGAGCTGGCAGGGCCAAGCTGTGTTTGTCTCACACGAGACTGAGGCAAACCCATAGCGGTGAATTTTCTCCCTTTGTGTTTCCCGGCAGCAAACGAGGGAGAAGCTAGAGCCCCTGCCAACCATCCTCAATGCCATCAAAGAGGGGACACCAGTGCCCGTCTCCATCAGACTTGACCCCGGCATGGACAGGTACCTCCCCTCCCCATGAGTGGTGGTCCAGGCAGTGCAGGGCTCCATGGGCCCGGGGGGTTCTGTCTTTGACAGCAGCAGGAGCAGGACAGGTTGTTGGAGCTGCCAGAAAGGCTTAGCATTGTAGGGTGATGTTGGGAGATGAGTCTTGGGAAATCCACTCCCTGAAAGATGTGCTCCAGAGTGGCCTGATCCTGCCAGTGGGGATCAGACAAGTGACGGTGCTCTGGCTCATGGGGGTGGGGCCTGGCCATCATAAGGCCCAGGGGAGGGTTTGAGCTTATGTGGGGTGTTAGGAGGCAGCTCAGGTGTCAGGCCTGGAGAGGGTTTGGGTCTGCAGTCTCAGGACCAAAGCTGGGCTGTGGCTCTGGGTTCCTGGGCCAGGTGGACAGGTAAGAGGGACAGCAGGGAGTGGAGACTCAGGCGACAGGTTGGGTTGGAGATTCAGGTGATGGTTCCAGTCCAAGGGTTTGCTTGAAGAGCTGGTGACAGGCTGGGTGTGAATTTGGGGTGACTGTAGCTGGCAGATTGGTTCTAGTTCAGGTTGGGTTCAGGGGATGGTTCTGGTTCAGTTTGAGGTTTGGGCTTGGGTGATGGTTTGGGTTCAGGGAATGGTTCTGATTGCATTTGGTTGACAGTTCTGGTTCCAATTTGGGTAATGGTTCTGGTTCTGGTGTTGACTCCAGTTCAGTTTGGGTGTGATTGATAGTTTTGGTTCAGGTGAGGATTGCGGTTCTGGTTCAGTTTGGGGTTCAGGGGATAGTTCAGTTTGGGTTTGGGGGATGGTTCTGATTCAGTTTGGGCTTCAGGGGATAGTTCTGGTTCTGGTTCAGGGATGGTTCCGGTTCTAGGGTCCAGTTCAGGGGATGGTTCTGCTTTGGATTGACGTTCAAGGGACAGTTCCGATTCTAGGTTCTGGTTCAGGTGATGGTTGTGAAATCTGGTTCAGGCTGTGGGCCCCAAGCAACACAGCGCTCCAAGCTCTGTCCAATGGCGCTCAGCCCCAACCGTTGTGTTTCAGCCCCAGCGAGAAGCCAGGATTCCTGCCGCCGAGGGAGTTGAGCAAGCACAGCCCGCTGATCAAGAGCCACTCCATGACCAACATCCAGAAGGGCCGGGGGAAGGAGGACGAGCAGCACCTCCAGCAGCTGCCCTCCTCCCCACGCCAGGCCTGGGAGAGGAAGAAGGTGCAGCGCACCCAGAGTGTGCCAGCCCAGAGCAAGGCAGGACGCAGGCTGCAGAAGCAGAGCAGCATGGAGCATGTGGTTGAGTCCCAGGGAGAAGAGAGTCACGATGGGAGCCCTCGCCCCTCTACCTCCCGCCCACGGGATGGCCGAGCCCACCCGGTAAGGGGATCCGAGCCCACCTGGTAAGGGGGTCTGGGCAGCTCCCACCCCGGGGACAGCCGAGCCCACCCAGTAAGGGGGTTCGAGCCCACCCGGTAAGGGGTTCTGGGTAGCCCCCACCCCGGGGGGATGGCTGAGCCCACCCGGTAAGGGGGTCCCAGCAGCCCCCACCCAGGGGGATCGTTGAGCCCAGCCAGTAAGGGGATCTGAGCCCACCTGGTAAGGGGGTCTGGGCAGCTCCCACCCCGGGGGATGGCCGAGCTCTCCCGATAAGGGGGTCCCAGCAGCCCCCAGTCTGGGGGACTGTTGAGTCCACCCAGTAAGGGGGTACAAGTCCACCTGGAAAGGGGGTCCTGGCACCCAGCTGCCCGCACCTTCTCTGATCCATGGAGGCTGCTCAGGCTGCAAAGTGATCACTGCCAGAGCCACCCCCACAGAGGCCGCGCTCTGCCTGATGCCTGCTGGGGACTGAGGGCAAGGGGAATGGAGCTGAGCACACTCACCCCTCATGCCCCCACCCCCGCCCCCCAGAGGCCAGCCACAGCCTGCTCTCCGGAGCACAAGGGCTGCCCTTCCTGCGGCACTATCAGTGCCAGGGCCCCACCCCAGCCCCAGAGAGCCAGCACCAGAGCCCATTCTGTGCAGAGAGGGGCAGGGCAGGGCTGGGCCTGAAGCCATCATTGTCCCCATTCCCTTGCCACTGGGTAGTGTCTGGTGATGGGCTCCAGCGAAAATCACCAGTTGTTCCAGCCTATCTGGAGAGGAACCGGGAGGTATCTGGCCCCATGTCACTGATGGGCAGAGCCATGGCCCCCTGCCAGCCCGTGCTGCCCACAGCGCCCTGAAGGGCTCTGTACTTTGTGTTCTAGGGGCGATCCAATCTCTGCCAATCTGCTTCGCTGCCCCGGAAATCCACGGTGCCCTGGCAGCGCCATGCTGAGGAAGCAGGCAAGGCGCAGACTGAGCTGTACGCCATGCGGCCGCTGGAGAAGGTAACACTCTGCACCCCCAGAGACCCCAGGTAATACAGGCTCCAGAGCAGGCTCCAGAGCAGTTCAAGTATAGGGCCGTGCCAGGGTCCCTCTCCCTATCTCAATGCCCAGTCTCTGCCAGGGTGCTGGTGCATCACTGCTACCCACCCTGGCCCACAGAACCAGCCCCCATACTTGCAATGGGGAGGGCAGTGCCATTCCCCCAACCTCACCACATTAGCCTGGTAGGGGGCGGTGAATGCCTCACCATCCTTTCCCCAGCCCTATGGCCTCCAGGCCAGGATCCTAGAGCGCCTCACACACACAGCCAGGAGTCCTGACTCCCAGCCCCCACTGTTCTAACCACTAGATCCCTCTCCTGCTGCCAGCCTGTGCTGGACTCTCAGCCTTTGTGCAGCTGGGTAAGGAGCCCAGGTGGCAGAGCGGTGCCCACTCTGTGATAGCAGAGTGCTGCACGCTCCATGATGAGCTGACCTTATCTTGGGCTCCCCTAGCATGGAAAGCAAATTGAGGAGCTGAGGAAGGAGCTGGTGGAGGCCAAGAAGAAGCAGAGGCTCTTTGAGAGCCAGTTGGAAACGCTGGTCACCCAGAACCAGACATTGCTGGAGGCGCTGGCCAAGAGCCAGGAGCAGGAGGAGAGGCTCCAGAGGCAGCTGGAGCAGCTGGAAACCCATCTGGCAAACCTCAGCACCAGGTACACCTCTGCACTCGCTTCTAGTGGGGCCCCAGGAGCAGCTCAGGGTCCTAGCTTGGGTCCTGGCTGATTCAGATGCCAGCCAGGATGGGCTGGGCACTTGCTGATGGCTCTCAGGGGACTCTGGAACATGCTGCCCAGGTGGGTCTGGCTGAGCCGAGGGCCATGGCAGCTGGCCCACATGTTCCCACCAGGGCGGGGCTAGCTCTCGCCTGATGCTGACAGTGGCCGGGAAGGGGCAGGAAGGCTGGCACAACCTGGCCCAGGATGGTCGCTCCCGCCCCTGCACAGTTCAGGGCAGGTTCTGGAGCTCTCAGGGCCCACGGACAGTCTGATTCCATTTGGTGCAGTGAGGTGGGGGGAGGTGCCCCATGATGGAATGGGGGCAGGTTACCAGGGGATATAGGGAGGTACCCCAGGAACAGTGCGGAGTGAGGTGGGGTGAAGTTTTCCAGGAGCAGGATTTCCACCGCCCGGGGCGGTGTGTTGAGGTGCTCGGGGGTGTGGCAGGACAAGGTGGCCATGGGCAGGATGATGAGGTGCCCATGGGTGGGGCAGCGAGGTGCTCAGGGGTGTGGCAGGGGGAGGTGCCCAGGGGCAAGACAGTAATGTGTCAGTGGGTGGGGCAGTGAGGTGCCCGGGGCCAGGACAGGGGGAGGTGCCATGGGGTAGGGCAGGGTGAGGTGTCCAGGGGCCAGGGGTAGATTCACACAGGTGTGGTAGTGAGGTGCCTAGGGGTGGGGTGGTGAAGTGCCCAGGGGCAGGGTGGGGTGAGGAAATGCCCGGGTATGGGGCAGTGAGGTATCCCAGGGCGGGGCAGTGAGGTTCCTGGGGGAAGGGCAATGAGGTGCCAGGGGCTGGGCAGTGAGGTGCCCGGGGACAGGGTGGGGCAATTCGGTGCCTGGGGGTGGGGCAGTGAGGTCCCCCGGAGTGGTCAGGTGCCCCGGGGTTGGGCAATGAGGTGCTTGGGGCCATGGCAGGGGGAGGTGCCAGGGGGCAGGGCAGTGAGGTGTCCAGAGGGGGTGAGGTGCCTGGGGGCAGGGTTGGGTGATGAGATGTCCGGGGATGGGGCAATGAAGTGCCTGGGGGCAGGGCAGGGGGAGGTGCCAGGGGGCAGGGCAGTGAGGTATCAAGGTGGTGAGGTGCCCAGGGGCAGGGTGATTGGGTGCTTGGGGGCAGGGCAGTGGGAGGTGCCCAGGGCAAGGCAGGGGGAAGTTCTGGGGGGCCCAGGGTGAGATGATGGAGTGCCCAGGGTGGGGTGATGAGGTGTCCGAGGGTAGGGCAATGAGGTGTCTGGGAGTGGAACAATGAGGTGCTCAGGGGCAGGGCAGTGAGGTGCCCAGGGTTGGGGTGTTGAGGTGTCCGAGGGTAGGGCGATGATGTGTCCAAGGGTAGGGTGATGAGGTGTTTGGGGGCAGGGCAGGGGGAGATGCCATGGGGCAGGGCAGTGAGGTGCCCAGCGGTGGGCCGATTAGCTGCTTGGGGGCAGGGCAAAGTACAGTGAGGTGTCCAGGGGTGGTGACGTGCCTGGGGGCAGGGTGATGAGGTGCCTGGGGGCAGGGCAGTGAGGAGCCCAGGGGTGGGGAGGTTCCCAGGGGTGGGGCAGTGAGGTGTCATGGGGTGGGGAGGTGCCAGGTGCTGGGGCAGTGAGGTGCTCAGGGGCGGGGAGGTTCCTGGGGGCGGGGAGGTGCCCGGGAGCAATGCGGTGAAGTGCGTGGGGCCAGGGCAGAGGGAGGTGCCCAGTGCTGGGGCTCTCGCAGCCGGGCAGAGCAAACTGCGGGCTCATTGACACCCTCTCTCCTGCAGGGTGGCGGCAGCAGAGGGCGGCCGGAGGAAGGACCAGGAGAAGCTGAAGACCAGCGAGGAGAGGGCGAAGCGTCTGGTAAGATCCATGGCCCCCTGGAGCTGACGAGCCCAGGAGCTCCGCCCCATTGGTCTATCAGGGAGTAACCGAGGGGATTCTGGGAGCCACCCTGCACAATATATTATGGATCCCAGCTCCAGCCTGTGCAGCCCCATTGCTTTCACTGCGTGGGGAGGAGGAGGGGAGGCAGGGGGAGTTAGCCCCAGGATGTCCATCCCCCCGCTCCCAGTCAGACAGGGCCCAAGGCTGCCCATGGGTGACCCCTAGCACCTGCCTCCAGCAGAGCTGGGGACACCAGGGCCCCTAGGTGGAAGGACTAGGACCCCCAGCACCTGAGCTCCTCCTATACCCACAGTAAGTCAGACAAGAGGAACCAGTGTCCTCCACCCTTATGGCCAATCCCTGCTCAGAGAGCAGGAAAATACCTAGAGCCATTGAGCTGGGAGGGCAGATATTAGTGGGGTGAAGTAGTCCTTGCTATGCCCACCAGCCCCCACTTCCCTACCAGCATTGGGAATAGAACCCAGGAGTCCTAACTCCCAGCCCCACTGCTCTGTCCACCAGCCCCCAGCCCCCTCCCAGTACTGGGAATAGAACCAAGGAGTCCTGACTCCCAGCACCTCCACTCTGACCCACCTGATACTCTTTTCAGAGTAGCAGCCATGTTAGTCTGTATCCGCAAAAAGAACAGGAGTACTTGTGGCACTTTAGAGACTAACAAATTTATCTGAGCCCACGAAAGCTTATGCTCAAATAAATTTGTTAGTCTCTAAGATGCCACAAGTACTCCTGTTCTTTTTGCTTATACTCTTTGTCTCCTAGACCTCATGGGAGTGGGGTAAGTCCAGCCACAGCTCCTGCAGGGCGGAGTGGAAGGATGGCTAAGAAGGCAGCACTAAAGGGGATAGGGGAGGTTGGGGAGGGTCCCTTAGGGCAGTCTCTCCTGGGGTGGAGTGTGGAAGACCCTGGGAATGAAGGGAGCTGCCCCACACCTTGCCCGGGAGTGGAGGGCGATGGTGCTAGATGCCTTTGCCATCAGAGCCCCGTGCAGTGTGGAGTGTGCTGCTGGCTTTGGGCACCTGGCTAGGGGAGCAGGGCAGCAGGCTGGGCTGACTGAGCCCTTTGTCCCTGTAGGAGCGCCGCCTGTCGACCCTGGAGCGGGAACACGCTGAGCTGCTCTGTGCCATCAGCCAGCGCCAGGGACTCCAGGACAAGCCACCCAACTCACTGCTGAGGCCAGGGCCACAGGATGGGGCCGAGGACTGGCAGGAGGTTTAGCCAGCTTGGTGGGCCCAGACGGCCAGCCCCTGCAGTTGCCACCTGCTGCAGACACCCTGCCAGCCAGACCTTGTCTCTAGAAATTTGTCACAGACCCGAGCCCAGCAGCCCTTTCCTGGTACGAATCCAGCCCAGGAGGGTCCCGAGTCTGCCAGAGATGTTGTTCCAGATAATGGAGCCCCAGGGAGCTGCCGTCTGCCTCTGTGAATCTCCTGCAGCTCTCCACTCCCCAGGAGTGGTGGAGAGTGATTGGATTTGTGAGAGGCCCATTCAGTCCCTCTTTCAGCCCAGCTGGGGTTCCCCTCCCTATCCCTGCATCCAAAGGTCACTGTCCCCAGGTGCTTCCTTCTGAACCCACCCCCCACACTCCTGATTCCTTGCTGCCCCCTCCGTCATACCCATTCCGCCATCCCAGCAGCGGAACATTGCTCCAACATGCCCAAGCTTCCCTGGGGCTCTGGCTGCTGCATAGGACCCGCTGCCCAGGGCCACTGCCCAGTGACTGCTGGCAAGCCCAGCCCTGGGCCAGGGGGCTGAGTAGAAGGGATGCTCCCGGACCAGTATTCAGGCCTCATTTGGCTTTTGGGGGATTCGGGGCTGGGCTGTCACAGCGAGCTTGTCTCCGGGTCCATGCTGGCCACAACTCCCTGCAGAGCCAGAAATGCAGCAGCTGCTTTGTCAAAACCTTCCTCATCTCTGAGGGTCCCCTGCAGCCCGGTAGTAAACATGGTGCCTTTGTGACGAGCATGTGGGTCGGCGCCTGGGGCACTCGTCGCGTGGGACCAGACAGGCCAGAGCCCAAGGGTTCAGAGGGAAGCACGGCAGGCACCAAGCTCTGAGAGCCTCTTGCCACAGGGCCATGTTTCAAAAAAGCCCAGCTACTACTGAGAACAATGGAGAATCTCCGAGCCCCGCTGTCCATGTGTACGCACATACACATGTGCACAAGCACAAGAACAACACACATTCATGTGTGCGCACACACGGCACAACCTGTGCACACACATGTGCGGCTCACACTGTTCTCAGTGGGTGCTGCTGGGGGCCAACCACTTCTGCAAGTCTCTCCCTGCACCCCAGAGTGCTGGCACAGACACCTGCCAAGGCATGCAGGGCTGAGGCCCCATCACAGCTGGCACCCAGCATGTGTGCAGTGCACACCTGGGCATGTTCACACTGGTGCTTTTTGTCGGTAAAACTTGTGTCATTCAGGGGAAGGGGGAGTGTTTTTTTCACACCCCCTGAAAGACAAAAGTTTTACTGACGAAAGTCCAGTGTAGACAAAAACCTTAGAGTGGAAACCACTCGGTCCCCGAGCTACAGCTGGCTTCTGCTCCCATGACAGTGCAGCAATGCATAGAGCCAGCTCGTCCCTCAGCCCCTAGGTGCCAGCCTGCCTGCAGGGGCTGGCCTGTGTGTTTGCAGTGGGGTGATAGTCAGGGTCTTGGGGTGACTCCTGCTGCAGCCTGTCACCCTACTGTTTCCTAGCACTTGTAGGAGTTGCCTTCCTGAGGACAGGTGCATTCCCATCCTGGAGGGGCCCTGCCGGGGCTTGTGGCTGCAGGGAGGGGAAGCTGCAGCATGGAGCCAGGTGGGGGAAAGAGGGGTGAGCAGTTGGGAGGGAGGATCTAAGCTGGAGGGAACCTGTCCCCCACTGCTCTGAAGGCAAGTGACTAGGACCCAGCTTAGTAGTGTAGATCAGGGCTCACTACCATTCGCTTCAACAGGAGCTAGGTGCCTGAATCACATTGAGGAGCTGGACCTAGATGCTTCTGGGCTTTTGGGTTAACAGAGGGGAACTGGAGCAGCACCACTTAGGGACACTGCCCCCCACAGGATTCAGTTCGGCTGCTGTGACACCAACACAAACTCTTGTGAGATCGCAGCAGCTGTCTCCTTGCAGGGGAAGGGCCGTGGCACACAGATGCCAGCTGAATAGAGCGAAGTCCCTGGTAGGGGAGCCCCTGCAGGGAGCTAAGCGAGGTGGTTGGGGATGATGCAGAGACCTGCAGCCTCAGGATGCCCAGCTGGCTGGATTCCAGGAGAGTCTCTGACAGGCAGAGTTTCACTGAGCCCTGAACATTGTAATGAGAAGCTGGGGCCCGCACTGCTCTCGCAGCCTGGAAGGGCTAAGCCAGAGCATCTCCCAGTAAATGGCAGAACAAGAGAATGAAGCCTGGCAGTGAGCTTCATGCTCCAAACCAGCAACCAGAGGGGGCTGCCAGCCTCCACAGGCCAGGCAGGCTGTCTGGGAGCAGCGAGCACTGCAATCTCCAGGCACTGGCTCCCCTGTCCTACTCTCAGGGAGGTCGCTGCTGTGAAGACAGAGACAAAGGGCTTCTCCTGTGCTCTTCCTACATGGCACCCACCAGCCAACAGACCTGGTGTCCTTGTGCCAGCGTGTCCATGCTGGGGCGGGAGGTCTGCAGGAATATTTCCATTCGAATCCCCCTTGCTCTGACCTGCCTGCACTTCCTAGTCTTGGGCCAAGATTTTCCCAAGTGCCTTGTGGGGCTGGCTGGCTCCCCCACTCGGGCCCTGGAAGGGGCTTGGTTTTCAGTGGGCCGGTGCTCACCTCTGGACTCAGGCAGCATCCGCTGGAGCAGCCGGACTGGCCAAGCATGTCAGCCATTGGGGGTGCCCAGAGGGAGGATATTTTGTTTTACAGTGTGAGCCTGGAGGATGAGAAGCATGGGAGAAGGGGGGACACCTTGCAGGCCTCCCCCTGCCACCTTGGGCCTGATCCAGCCCCACATGGGGGCAGGAGTTGATCTGTGGCTGGAATGAGGCCTTCAGAGCCCTGGAGCACCTATCAGTTTGATTTGAGAGTATGGCATGTTGTGCCCAACTGCTATGTGCCAGGCTGCGGGGTGCCAGGTACCAGCCTTTGGCTGAGGCAAGGGCTCCACCGTCCAAGTGCAGGGAAATTCGAGGCACTGATGTGCACTAAGGGGCAGGCAGGAGGGTGCCCTGCCCTGAGGTGCCACAGAGTATCCACTTCTGGGGATTCTCATCCCTCCTTGGGCTGCATCCCCTTCTCCCTCAGGGAAGGGCTCTTCCACACACACTCCCACATGCACAGAGAGTTTCCTCCTGCTGGGAAGGGCCCTTTCAACAACCCCTCATCACAGGGGGTGACAAAGTCGGAATTGTCTGGAATATTTTTATGCCTGTGGGTGCCTCAGTTTCCCTCTGCTACTCAGGGGGTGCAAAAGGGTTAAAAGGCTGCTCTTGGGGCACAGCAGGAGCCATGCGGTGTCAGGGGTCATATGACTGTTGGGGTGGAGTGAAGAGATCCTTTCAGGCCAACCCATGTCAATGGAGGGTCTGGAAAGACAAAGGGAGCCCCAACAATTGACACCTACCCATGAGCATCTCCTAGGCAGAACATGTGAACTCAGTAGGCATCTGCAGTGGGGAAGAAGAGCTGGCTTTGGGAGAGACACTGTGCTCTCATCAGGGACTACCAGGGGGGAGAGGACCAAAAATGGAGTCCACGGCCACTTAGCTGGGTAGCACACTAACTTGGCCAGGATGGACGGTGTCTAGCCTTTGCTTCTCTGCTCTAACCTGAGCACTTCCCAGGCTGGGTTCCAGCCGACTAATAAACCTGACTTTGTTTGAAAACGTTGCCTGGTGTTGCTGCACATCCTTGCCAGGGTGGGCAAGTGTCTGGACTGGTGTCTTTCTCAGCTGGATGCACCGGGTGGAGCTCCCGGGGTGAAGCAGGAAGACTGGAGCCTAGGGGCTCAGTCTCGGAGGCAGGGAGGCCACGTGGGCTAACGTGAAGAAAGAGCAGGACCCCTTGGGGGTCTGGCCCACTGAAGGGTTCCTCCAAGGGATTATTTAAAAGCTGGGACATAGCACAGCTCCTGTGGATCTGTGGCACAGGGTCCTGAATGTGGAACCCCAGGCAGGCTGGCTGGTTCCTGTGAAAGGGCCTGAGCTAGGGCCTGCAGGAAGCCGAATGTTTCAGCATGGGGCCAGAGCAGGGAAAGACTTCAAGGTAGCCCAGGGAACAGGCCCCCTGGGTGAGCTGAAGAGAAGCTCCAAAGGGCAGAAGAATCTTTTTGTTCGTTGAGCTTTTTAGTTGGACTTTGGTTATCCCAGGACGGGTTAATTTTGTTGGCAATCTGGCGGATCTGTGTGTGGCAAGCCAAGGAGACCCACCCTGGGGAAGGAAGCTGAGGCAGGAAGGGCCAGCAGCAGTTTGCACAGAAGGGCGTGCTATGGGTTGGCTGTGCCCTATGACACACACATGCACATCCATGGAGAGATTCCTCCCCCCAGGGAGAGGCTCCATCACATCTCTTCCCCACGGATCCCTACCTGTCTTCTGGGAGAAGGGTGCTCTCAGCCCCCATTGTTTCCCTATCACCTCACTATAATTATTATCCATGCCCTGCTATGTTCACAGCACACACATGCACACACACACATACAAGTGAGACAAAAACATAAAGTACTGCCTGGAAGGCTGTGCTGTAGCACAACTTTATTTCATAGACTCCAGAACGATATCAAAAAAGAACCCCAAACCAGAGAGAGACAAAGCCTGCTGCTCCCTAAGGCAGGGAGGTACAACTTATCCCCCTTTGCTCCAGTCTGGCTGGGGGCAGACTGACCGCTGAGCTGTTAGGAGACCAGATCACATCCTTCCTTACAGTGCCCCCCGCCTGCAAGCGAATTTAAATTGATAGCTTATCAATTTAACACAGCCATCAATATGCACACCCTAGGATGCAGTAGCCCGTCTGCTCAGCAGAACCAGGTGCTGTTCCCCTCTCCCCTCCCCAAGTGGTCTAAGACCTAGTTCAAGGCCTCTGTGTTAATATCCAGTGTTCTGCATGGGACAGGCCCTGCTACCCCAAAGCAGCATCAGTTCTGTTCCAGTGACAATGGAACTGCTGACCGTGATGGGGGTGGCAGTGCCAGAGGCTGGACTTTCACAGGAGCTGGACTATGGAATCGGACCCCACAAAACAGAGGAGACCCCCAGGGCCCATGGCTCTCAGAGCTCACTGCCACCCCTGCATTGCCAGCCTCCAGCCATCAGAAACCAGCAGCCAGACCCCAGAATCACCAGACAGTTTTAAAATGAACTGCTCACTGGGCGCTGGTTCCTCCCCTGGGGGTCTCTGAGCCACTGGGCTGCACTTGGGCACCTTGCCCAGCATTTGTCTGCAACCACCAAGGCTGGAAACTGACATTTTTTAAGATGCCATTTGAGTTTCTCCCGCATGAGTCCAGCTGGAGGGGAGGTGGCTGTGTGTGTGTTGTGTGTGTGTGTGGGAGGGGGTGTTAAGAAACACACATCCCAATATCATAAGATACATGATAAAATTGTGAGAGCTCAGCTGGCAACTCTGAAGTGCAGCTCCCGCCGAGACGCAGCTGCCCCCCAGGAAATGCTACTCACACATGTACACAGACTCCACATGCGTGCACACAGTGTACAAATTCACATAGTGCACACACACATACTATATCAAACACAGTGCACACAAGTACCCTCCCTCTCTCCCCCCCCACAGCGTATATACACACACGCTCACACACACACTGTTATTATTTATTAGGTGTATTATGGTGGCCCTTTGGAGCCTCAGTGTTTGACCAGGATTCCATTGTGATAGGTGCTGTAAAAACACAGAACAAAAAGATGGTTCCCTGCTCCTTACTACATGTGTGTACACAGAGTCCACATGTATTTACCCAGTGTGACCCGAGGTGCCTAGAATTGCCCACACTGAAAATGCCAAGGTCAGGGTAGGCTGCAAAGAGGGGAGCAGATTCTTCCCAAACTGGTGGTTAACACCGCAGTTAGATTCTCCAACCAGTCACAAACTCTGCTCCTGATCCCCCACACTGGTTGAAGAAGCTGAAGAAAAGAAATCACATAGTCCCCTTTATTGCATTCCAGTTCTCTGGCTCCCAATCAGCAAATAGGTACAGTAAAGTGAAAAGTTATTTAAAACTCTGCTCGCTATACAAAATGTTCTTCTGACCCCAAAGGGCCAGGCACATTACCAGATCAATACTAGTTTGGGTCTTACCCAAAATACCACACTGGCAGCCAATCCTTTAGTATCTAAAACTAAAGGTTTATTAGAAAAGAAAAAATGAGAAGAGAGTTGTTAAATGTTAAAGCAATCAGATACATCCATATGACTTCAGAGTCCATATATCAGGTTCTTAGCAATGCTGGTGAGTTTGCTGGCTTGAAAGTTCCTCTGGAACACATCCAAAGCTTATATGGGTCTATCAGTCCTATCTTCAAAGCTTCAGTTTGTAGAGAAGTTACTCCAGAGATGAGAAGCAGGACTGAAGACAAAATTGAGAAGATGCAGCTGCCTTTTATATCCTTTGCCATGTAGCTGTACATCCTTTGTCCCAAACACAAGCTCACAGCACATGGGCATAGAAAAGCTCTTGGATTCTAGCTCTTGGAGTGTTGTAAGCAAGACATGAGAAGTCATTCATCTGCTCTAGTCCACGCTGATTAGGTGTCAACTGAAGTATTGTGTCCAGTTCTGGGTGCCACATTTCAGGAAAGATGTGGACAAATTGGAGAAAGTCCAGAGAAGAGCAACAAAAATGATTAAAGGTCTAGAAAACACGACCTATGAGGGAAGATTGAAAAAACTGGGTTTGTTTAGTCTGGAAAAGGAAAACTGTTATCATGTCCCCTTTCAGTCTTCTAAGTACATAAAAGGTTGTTACAAGGAGGAGGGAGAAAATTGTTCTTTTTAACTGCTGAGGATAGGACAAGAAACAATGGGCTTAAATTGCAGCAAGAGAGGTTTAGGTTGGACATTAGGGAAAACTTCCTAACTGTCAGGGTGGTTAAGCGCTGGAATAAATTGCCTAGGGAGGTTGTGGAATCTCCATCATTGAAGATTTTTAAGAACAGGTTAGACAAACACCTGTCAGGAATGGTCTAGATAATACTTAGTCCTGCCATGAGTGCAGGGGACTGGACTAGATGGCCTCTCAAGGTTCCTTCCAGTCCTATGATTCTATGAATGCATCTAGTTCTTTTTTTAACCCCTGTTATAGTCTTGGCCTTCAAAACATCCTCTGGCAAAGAGTTCCACAGATAGACTGTGCATTGTGTGAAGAAATACTTCCTTTTGTTTCTTTTAAACCTGCTGCCTATTAATTTCATTTGGTGACCTCTATGTCTTGTGTTATGAGAAGGTGTAATTAACAACTTGCTTATTTACTTTCTCCACACCAGTCATGATTTTATAGCCCTCTATCATGTCCCCGCCTTAGTCTCTTTTTCAAGCTGACGGGTCCCAGTCTTTTTAATCTCTCCTCATCTGGAAGCTGTTCCATGCCCTTCTGTGATGTTATCTGATTAAAATATGACCATATAGAACAGTGTTGCAACCACTGTTATATATTTGCAACAAATCTTGTACAAAATGTGGTATGTAAGATGTCTATAAAAGGTTATGATTTGCTGGTTATGATGATGCCATCTCTATGCATGCCTGCATCATTTTTTAATTTGAAGTTATGAGTATTGACTCTTTACCTGGATTTCGAATGTTTGCTCCTGGGGTAATGCCCACAAGGTACTTAGCCATCACATCTCGGAGGGACTGCTCAAATTGAGTGGCCCATCAAAAGGACACTTAACTCACAATGGACCATGGGAGATGCCCATCTAAACTGAATGGACTGTCCTGTGAACGTTCCATCTGAAGTATAGGTAATGGCTTCCTGCTATGACTAAGCGAAATCCAGCATGGACAGCATGGACATCCACATGGACTTGCCCATGTGATTCCAAACTCCCATCTTTTACGTGTAATTTTCCATTAGCTGTGCTGAAGGCTTTGTTTGAAACAATGGGTTTCCCTCCACACATGGCAGAAGCTATAAAAGGCCCTGGAAACATCTCCATTTTGCCTCTTTCTTGCTCAGACCTCTGGACTATGGATTTATACTAATGGGAGCATTCTAACCAAGGGACTGAGGTGCTTCCAATTATTTGGAAACATCCAGAGATTTGACTTAAGCCAGCAGTTTATGCCATCACTGCTACAAGCCTGAACCAAGAACTTTGCAATTCTTGTATGTATTTGATTCCTTGAACCAATTTTAACTCTCACCTTTTTCTTTCTTTCTCATAAATAAACCTTTCGTTTTAGATACTAAAGGATTGTCAACAGTGTGATTTTTGGGTAAGATCTGAGTTATTTATTAACCTGGGTATGTGGCTGGTCCTTTGGGATCAGAATAACCTTTTATATGAGAGGTTTCAGAGTAGCAGCTGTGTTAGTCTGTATTCGCAAAAAGAAAAGGAGTACTTGTGGCACCTTAGAGACTAACAAATTTATTAGAGCATAAGCTTTCGTGAGCTACAGCTCACTTCATCAGATGCATTTGGTGGAAAAACAGAGGGGAGATTGATATACACACACAGAGAACATGAAACAATGGGTTTATCATACACACTGTAAGGAGAGTGATCACTTAAGATAAGTCATCACCAGCAGCAGGGGGGGGAAAGGAGGAAAACCTTTCATGGTGACAAGCAAGGTAGGCTATTTCCAGCAGTTAACAAGAATATCTGAGGAACAGTGGGGGGTGGGGTGGGATGGGGTGGGGGGGAGAAATAACATGGGGAAATAGTTTTACTTTGTGTAATGACTCATCCATTCCCAGTCTCTATTCAAGCCTAAATTAATTGTATCCAGTTTGCAAACTAATTCCAATTCAGCAGTCTCTCGTTGGAGTCTGTTTCTGAAGCTTTTTTGTTGAAGGATAGCCACTCTTAGGTCTGTAATCGAGTGACCAGAGAGATTGACATGTTCTCCAACTGGTTTTTGAATGTTATAATTCTTGATGTCTGATTTGTGTCCATTCATTCTTTTACGTAGAGACTGTCTAGTTTGACCAATGTACATGGCAGAGGGGCATTGCTGCGCAGGTGAACGAGCAGGTGATAGTAGATGCGCAGGTAAACGAGCCTCTGATAGTGTGGCTGATGTGATTAGGCCCTATGATGGTGTCCCCTGAATAGATATGTGGACAGAGTTGGAACAGGCTTTGTTGCAAGGATAGGTTCCTGGGTTGGTGGTTCTGTTGTGTGGTGTGTGGTTGCTGGTGAGTATTTGCTTCAGGTTGAGGGGCTGTCTGTAAGCACGGACTGGCCTGTTTCCCAAGTTCTGTGAGAGTGATGGGTCTCAGGATAGGTTGTAGATCCTTGATGATGCGTTGGAGAGGTTTTAGTTGGGGGCTGAAGGTGATGGCTAGTGGCGTTCTGTTATTTTCTTTGTTGGGCCTGTCCTGTAGTAGGTGACTTCTGGGTACTCTTCTGGCTCTGTCAATCTGTTTCTTCACTTCAGCAGGTGGGTATTGTAGTTGTAAGAATGCATGATAGAGATCTTGTAGGTGTTTGTCTCTGTCTGAGGGGTTGGAACAAATGTGGTTATATAGTAGAGCTTGGCTGTAGACAATGGATCGTGTGGTATGATCTGGATGAAAGCTAGAGGCATGTAGGTAGGAATAGCGGTCAGTAGGTTTCTGATATAGGGTGGTGTTTATGTGACCATCGCTTATTAGCACCGTAGTGTCCAGGAAGCGGATCTCTTGTGTGGACTGGTCCAGGCTGAGGTTGATGGTGGGATGGAAATTGTTGAAATCCTGATGGAATTCCTCAAGGGCTTCTTTTCCATGGGTCCAGATAATGAAGATGTCATCAATGTAGCGCAAGTAGAGTAGGTGCATTAGGAGACGAGAGCTGAGGAAGCGTTGTTCCAAGTCAGCCATAAAAATGTTGGCATACTGTGGGGCCATGCGGGTACCCATGGCAGTGCCGCTGACTTGAAGGTATACATTGTCCCCAAATGTGAAATAGTTATGGGTGAGGATAAAGTCACAAAGTTCAGCCACCAGGTTAGCCGTGACATTATCGGGGATACTGTTCCTGATGGCTTGTAGTCCATCTTTGTGTGGAATGTTGGTGTAGAGGCTTCTACATCCATAGTGGCTAGGATGGTGTTTTTAGGAAGATCACCAATGGACTGTAGTTTCCTCAGGAAGTCAGTGGTGTCTCGAAGATAGCTGGGAGTGCTGGTAACGAAGGGCCTGAGGAGGGAGTCTACATAGCCAGACAATCCTGCTGTCAGGGTGCCAATGCCTGAGATGATGGGGCGTCCAGGATTTCCAGGTTTATGGATCTTGGGTAGCAGATAGAATACCCCAGGTCGGGGTTCTAGGGGTGTGTCTGTGCGGATTTGTTCTTGTGCTTTTTCAGGGAGTTTCTTGAGCAAATGCTGTAGTTTCTTTTGGTAACTCTCAGTGGGATCAAAGGGTAATGGCTTGTAGAAAGTGGTGTTGGAGAGCTGCCTAGTACCTCTTGTTCATACTCCGACCTATTCATGATGACATTCTCTGTCATCTGCTACCACTGAGAACAGTCTAGATCCATCCTCTTTGGAACCCCCTTTCAGGTAGTTGAAAGCAGCTGTCAAATCCCCCCTCATTCTTCTTTTCCGCAGACTAAACAATCCCAGTTCCCTCAGCCTCTCCTCATAAGTCATCTGTTCCAATCCCCTAATCATTTTTGTTGCCCTCCACTAGACATTTTCCAATTTTTTCACATCCTTCTTGTCACATGGGGCCTTCTTATTCTCTTCAGTCCTCCAGCAGCACACCTTCTCATTCCCCGCTCCTTATATGCCCCCTCAGTAACTGATGGGAGGTCCTTTTTAAACCAGGTCTCCTGATTAGCCTGCCTGCCATAATTTATTCTAGTAAAATCTTAATTGGCTCCAGGTGTCTTAATTAGCTTGCCTGTCTTAATTGGTTCTAGCAGGTTCCTGATTGCTCTAGGGTAGCCCTTGCCTTGTTCATCCTGTAGATCTGCTTCTGACTCCTCTGCTGAACCCAATGGGCCCGGAGGAAGAAGGGAGACTGCTACTGCTAGGCCTTGGGCTCTTGCTGCTGCCACTACCGCTCCAGCTACTTCCCTGGCTGGGCTGGGCCAGACACCACCCACCCCCCTTCTCTGCTACCTGTTTGCTGACTAGCTGCTGGATTCCCCCAGCTTGGGTGCTGCTGCTCCAGCTGCAGCCCATTGGGAGGGGGGGAGTGAGGGACCCCTACCCCAGCTATTGCTACTGCTGCTGTGGACACCGTCACCACCTGTGTGGGGTCCTGCCTGCCTGGCCACCGGGCTGCTGCTGGACCCTAAAGAAGGATTGGATGGGGCCATCTACTGCTGGGAGAGCACACGGAGACTCTGCAGACCAGTGTGGAGGGGGCCTTCAGGCTGAATAACTTTTCAACTGTGCTCCTGTGGTGGGGGTTTTGACTGTGTTTGTGGGGACACCAGGGGTATGGTGTGGAGCCTGCCCCCCAGTCCATCTGCATGTCCCCCCCAACCCACCACCACCGTCGTCATTGCTGCCCCCTCCACCCCCCACTGGCTGTGTACCATCTGCCTCCGGCTCCTGCCTCTGGGACTCTGCTGCTTGCTGGGCCGGCCACGCCCTTTCCCCACCTTTTGGGCCTGATGCAGCAGCCAGCCCGCACTGACTCTCTGCAAGCGCACGTGGGTGCATGTTTCCCCCTCCCCAGACTGGCCCTCTTCAGCAAGCCCCAGCTTTGTCCCTTGCTATCTGCCCCATTTGCCCCTTGCAGCTTTTCGCCCTCCCCTTTACCCCAGCACCTCGCAGGCTTCAGTTCGTTTGCCTGCCCCGCCCTGTTCCCTCTGCAGCTTTTGTTTGTTTGCCCTGCCCCGGCCTCTGAAGCTAGCTCCTCGGTTCCCTGTCCTGCCTCCAGCCTGCTTCTCCCCGCTCCCCACGGGGTACCCCCTCCCTGATTGGCCCCTTACTCAGTGTGCCCATGCCCCCGCCCATGCGCTTGTGCCCTTCCCCTGTTTGAGTTTGCCCCTATTCACTGCACCCCCCTAATGTTGTTATGACCTCCCTCCCCTAGTGCAGTTAGAGGAGCCAGATTCCTATCCTGAGTCGGTGACTGTCCCCTATGAGCCCTTGATAACCCCATGTCCAGCCCCCTGCTTTTGGCGCCCTCCTTCCCTGCCTGCAGCCTAGTGGGGAGGAGCGGTCGACCTGCCTCCCCTTTCCCCTTCTCTCTCTGGTGTTTTCCCCTCCCTCCCTGCTTATTATGGCGGGGGATGTGATGGGTGGGGCCCCTCCAGCAGCCCCGGATACGCTTCCCCCGCCTGCCCCCTATCACCGCCAAAGCATCTACCTCAACCGCTGCTGCCAAACCACCTGTCCCCACCGGAGCGGTGGGCACTGGGGTGACCTCCGCTGCTGCCACGTCCCTTGCCCCCTTGGATTCCGGGGGAGCCCCCCCAGCCAGCAAGAAGGGCCAGGGGAAGAAGAAGGGGAAGGGCCCCGCCAAAAAGACCAGGCCCTACATGGCAGGGACTGCCCCCACTGCCGTGGCCCTGCCACCAGCCACGGCATCCCTACCCGCTGCTCCCTCCACCAGCTCTGCGGGTGTCCCTCCCTCGGCCCCCAGGGCATATGCCCAGGTGGTGGCGGCGGCCCCCCCGCCTGCCACTACGTCATCTCTCCCGCCCACCCCCTCCGCTACCAGCTGTAGCAGCCGGGGCCCCTTTCCCACCATGACCAGGAAGCACGGCGTCCGTTGCCTCCTGGGGCCCGCCTCGCCCCACGTGGAGACATACATGCAGGCGTTGGCGAGGGTGGTGGGGCCCACGGCCATTGTGGTGGCCTCCAAAATGTACGGGAAGGTGGTCGTCTTTTTAGCATCGGTGCTACCACTGCCAGGCAATGGGGCACGTCCGGAGGGATTGCCCCTTGGCCTGGCAAGAAGGGGCATCTGGGACCACCGAGCCCCGGCATCATCACCGGCACCCCTGATTGCCTGGCATCCGGAGCCACCCCTCCTCCCACTCAGTCCACCACTGCTCCCGCTCGGGCCCAAGGGGCGCTCCCCCCAGCACGCCCAGACAAGCGGGAGAGCCCCGCCTCCGCTGCCTGCAGTCCAGCGGGGCATCTAGAGGAGGGTGCAGCAGGGATACCACTGAGCGTAGGAGAGGGCCCGCCCCAGGGGGATTCTTCCCTCCCTCATGCCTCCCACACTCCCTGAGCCATCGCCCTGCCCTGTTAGCCGGCCCCCTGATGATGCCATGGAGGGCTGGGCCATAGTCCAAGGGAAGAGGGGCAAGTGGAAGGCTCGAGCTCCGCTCTCTTCCACCGATGCGGAAGCCCCCAGAAAGACCAGAAAAGGGGGCACCGATGCCGAGCCCTCTGCCTTGCCCACGGGCGCGTTCCATCCCCGGGTACCGGCTGGGGAAGACATGGCAGCACGGGAGGGCAGTACCATCCCTCCATTGGAGCCCCTTCCCTCCAAGGCCCCCGATGGAGCCCCTCCTGCCCAGTTACCATCTGGAGCCCCTGTGAGCCCAGAGGTGAGCGTCACTTTGGGCATTGGTGGGGAGATCTCCGGGGTGGTGGAAGGGGAGCTCCCCTCCATCTACAAGGAGATCGAGGCCCTGGGTCTGACCCCCGTTACCCGGGGGAGGATGACCCTCTGCCGGCGGGCCTCAATCTGAGCGACCTCACCCCGGTCCCTCTTTCTCCATGCTCCCTCCCCCGACTGCTGCTTCTGCTCCTGCCTCTGAGGGTTCCCTGGGCTCCTCCATCTGCCTGGCCATGGGTGGCACCCCACTGTCGGTCGCCAAGCCCATTGAGGCGACGGCCGGTGTGTGCGGCTGGGACCCAGGCCCCACGGGCTGTCCCTTGTGGGCGTGGGGCAACCGACCTCCTTCCCGGGCGGGGAACCCACTGAAGATGCTGTGGCTACTCCACTGGCCGTGGTGCCAGAGCCCAGCATCATGGAGGGCCCCCTTCCTACCCCCCAGTCTCTTGAGCTCAATCGAGGGGGGCCATTTTCCAGCTGCGTGGCTCCTGGGGCCCAGGATCCTGCCTTTGCCCCTCTCCCTGATTCTGCTTCCGACCCCTGCCCTGCTCCTACTCTGGATCCCTGCCCTGCCCTTGATGTCAACCCCGTCCCTGTCCCCTCCACCTCCCATGATATCATTGCTGCCCCTGGGGCTGTCATCTCCTCGCTCCCAGAGGATAGCCCCCAGGGAGCGGCCTCTGTATTTCCCAGTCCCAACTTACCAGGGGCTGCTATCTTCCCTCCGCCACCCCCAATTGAGCTGGGGTTTGAGGGGGGGGCCACGTGGTGCCAGCCAATCGGGCACCATGCCGGGGGTCTTCCCTTTGCCTGCCCGTTTTGGTGGGCCACGGGGCTGGGTCGGTGGTCCCTCCGGAGAAAAGCCAGGGGCTAGTGACCCCGGCTCCCCATACGCTGCGAGAGGAGCTGCAGGAGTTCCTTGAGGACGTCCGTGGCTCCCGTAACAAGGTGAAGCTCGCTCTCCAGCGATGGGGGGACTTCCATCAAATCCTCCGGGCCACGAGGGCCCTCATGGGGGAGGGTAAACAGACTGGGAAGCAGGGCGCCGTGGCCTACCAGCAGGTCCGCCTCTTCCGTGACTCCTTACTCACCTACGGGGTAGGTCACAGATTGTCCCGTCGGGAGCCATGAGCGTCCTTGCCGGCGAGGATCCCCCCCAGCCCTCCTAACGGCACCTCTTACCATCGCAACATTGAACACCCACGGCTGTAGGATGGGTCTCCGCAGGTCCCAGGTGCTCTCCTTCCTTCGGGAAGGGGGTACTCTGTGGTTTTCCTGCAGGAGACCCATACGGTTCCGACCGCTGAAGACAGCTGGTGGCTGGATTGGGGGGACAGGGTCTACTTTAGCCATCTCACAGTTTGTACTGCTGGAGTGGCGACCCTGTTCTCCCCCGACCTACGGCCCGAGGTGCTGGGGGGTCGCCGAGGCTGTGCTGGGCCGCCTGCTGCACCTCCGGGTCCATATCGAGGGGCTCGTGGTCCATCTTGTCAACGTCTATGCCCCGACATTGGGCCCGGAGCGGCTGTGTTTCTTTCAGCAGGTGTCCGCCTCCCTCGGCACCTTGGATCCTCGCGAGTGCCTGGTCCTGGGCGGGGACTTCAATACGACACTCGAGGAGCAGGACCGCTCGGGGACCGAGCTGTGCCCGGCCACCGCGGATGTCCTCCAGGAGATAGTTGACCATCACCCCCTGGTGGACGTCTGGCGCGACCACCACCCGGATGACATCTCGACGTTCACCTTTGTCCGGGTGGAGGCCCATCGGTTGCGCCACTCCCGGTTGGACCGCATCTACTTATCACGTTTCCACCCTTCACGGGCCCACTCCTCCAGCATCCGGCCGGCCCCGTTCTCCAATCACCATTTAGCCACTGTGACGGTCTCTCTCTGCACGGAGAGGCTGGGGCCGGCCTATTGGCATTTTAACAACAGCTTGTTGGAGGATGTAGGCTTCATGGCGTCCTTCCGGGAGTTCTGGCTGGCCTGGTGAGGGCAGCGGCGTGCCTTTCCCTAGGCGTGGTGGTGGTGGGACCTGGGGAAGGTGAGCGCCCGGATCTTCTGCCGTGACTACACCCGGGGCGCCAGCTGATGGAGGGATGCGGCAATAGGGCAGTTGGAACGGAAGGTCTTAGAGCTGGAGAGGCGTCTGGCCACCAGCCCTGAGGATCCATCCCTCTGCGGGGTGTGCCGGGAGAAGCAGGAGGAGTTCCGGACCCTCGAGGACCATCGGGCCCAGGGTGCCTTTGTTCGATCCCGCATCCGCCTCCTTTGGGAGATGGATCGCGGCTCCCGCTTCTTCTATGCCCTGGAGAAAAAGAGGTGCGTTAAGAAGCATGTCACCTGCCTCCTCGCGGAGGATGGCACCCCCCCTCACGGATCCGGCGGAGATGTGCGGGAGGACCATGGCCTTCTATGCACGCCTTTTCTCCCCGGATCCGACCAATCCTAATGCTTGCAGAGTGCTCAGGGACAAACTCCCGACGGTCCGCGTGGGCGACCGAGACCAGCTAGAGCTGCCTCTCACTCAGGCCGAGTTCTCGGAAGCCCTCCGTCGCATGCCCACTAATAAATCTCCGGGCATGGACGTGCTGACCGTGGAGTTCTACCGCGTGTTCTGGGACATCCTCGGCCCAGACCTAGTCACCGTCTGGGTCGAGTCTTTGGAGAGCGGGGTCCTCCCTCTTTCGTGCAGGCGAGCCATGCTCGCCTTATTGCCAAAGAAGGGGGACCTCCGCGATTTACGGAATTGGCGTCCCGTCTCGCTCCTCAGCATGGACTACAAGGTTGTAGCGAAAGCCATCTCGCTGCAGCTAGGGTCCGTGCTGGCGGATGTGATCAACCCAGACCAGACCTACACCGTCCCGGGCCGCACCATCTTCGACAACCTGTATCTGGTCCGGGACCTCTTGGAACTCGGGTATAGGGACGGTCTGTCGTTCACCCTCCTGTCCCTGGATCAGGAGAAGGCGTTCAACAGGGTGGATCAGGGGTATCTCCTGAGCACTCTGCAAGCGTTTGGCTTTGGACCCCAGTTTGTGGGTTTTCTCCAGGTGCTGTAAGCTTCCGCAGAGTGTCTGGTCAGGCTCAACTGGACCCTGACCGAACCGGTCAGCTTCGGGCGAGGAGCACGGCAGGGGTGCCCCCTCTCGGGCCAGCTGTACGCTCTGGCGATCGAGCCCTTCCTCTGTCTCCTCCATAGGAGGTTGACGGGGTTGGTGCTGCGGGAGCCGGAGCTGCAGCTGGTCCTGTCGGCGTAAGCCTACGATGTGCTCCTCATGGTCCAGGACCCGGGCGACTTGTTGTGGGTGGAGGCTTGCCAGGCCGTTTACTCGGCAGCCTCCTCCGCCCGGGTCAACTGGGTCGAGCTCTGGCTTGGTGGCAGGGGACTGGTGGCAGGCGAGCTCCCTCCCACCCGCGCTTCAGGCCATCCGGTAGAGCACGGGTCCGCTGCTCTATCTCGGCATTTACCTTTCTGCCATGCATCCCTCTCCGCCGGAGAACTGGCACAGTTTAGAGGGCAGGGTGGTAGAGTGGCTCCGGAGATGGACAGGACTGCTCCGATGTCTCTCCCTTCGAGGGAGGGCACTGGTGCTTAATCAACTAGTCCTGTCCATGCTCTGGTACAGGCTCAACACCCTGGTCCCGGCCCCGGATTTCCTGGCCAACCTCCGGACATCGATTCTGGAGTTCTTTTGGTCAGGACTGCACTGGGTCTCTGCAGGGGTCCTCCATCTACCACTGGAGGAGGAAGGGCAGGGCCTGAAGTGTCTCCGCACTCAGGTCCGTGTCTTCCGCCTTCAGGCCCTGCAGAGGCTCCTTTATGGTGCAGGTAGTCCAGCGTGGAGCATACTGGCGCATGTCTTCCTGTGCCACCTCTGGGGGCTCCGATACGACTGGCAGCTCCTTTAGCTCCAGCCAAGAGGTCTTCCGCAAGACCTCTCCGGGCTGTCCGTCTTCTACCATGACCTCTGGACCTGGAAACTGTTCACAGCGACCAGGTCTGTGGCGGCCTCCGTGGGGGAAGATCTCTCTGCAGAGTCCCTGCTACGCAACCCCCAGCTCCGTGTGCAGGTGGCGGAGTCCTGCTTGGTGCGCCAGAGGTTGGTCCTGGCAGAAGTCACAAGAGTCGGAGACCTCCTGGACTACAACCGGGGAGACTGGCTGGATCCCCTGACGCTCACTCAGCGCATGGGGGTCTCCAGACCTTGTACTCCCCTGCGCATACTTCAGGAGGTGAGGGCCGCTTTGCCGCCCGCTGCTCAGGTTTACCTTGACCGGGTCCTAAGGGAGGGCGTGCCCCGCCCACCCTCCACACCAGGCCCTCCAGACCTTTTCATCGGGCACCTGCCCCCGTGGACCCGACCGACCCCCCACCCCCCGCCCCTTCACCGTAAGCCAGCTACATGAGCTGCAGCCGGTCCATTTCCAGACAGCGCCAAGGAAACATCTATACATGCTCATGCTCCACACCCTTCACATCCTCATCCTTGCGTCCCACCCTGACACAAAGTGGTGGGACCCCCTGCCACCTCTAGAGGGTGAGGAGCCGTGCTGGCCCGGCCTCTATTCCACCTTGGTCCCGAGGCCCGCCGGGGATATCAGTTGGCGGCTCCTTCACGGGGCCATGAGCACGGGCATGTACTTGGCGCAGTTCACCCCAATCCCGGACACCTGCCCCTTTTGCGGCGTGAGGGAAAACCTGGCGCACGTCTACCTGGAGTGCGCCAGGCTGCAACTCCTATTCCGGCTCCTCACAAATATTAAGATTTTGGTTGCACTTTTCCCCTCACCTTCTTATCTATGCACTCCCTGTCCATGGCCCCACTAAGTCATGGGACCTCCTGGTCAACCTCCTCCTGGCCCTGGCTAAAGTGGCCATCTATAAAACCAGGTGAGGAGGTTGGCTGATGGAGTCTCCTGTGACTGTGGGGCCTATTTCCAATCCTCTGCTCGTTCACGCCTCTGGGCAGAGTTCCTCTGAGCGGCATCTACTGACTCCCTTGATGCCTTCGAGGAGCAGTGGGCACTGTCCGGGGTTCTCTGCTTGGTGTCCCCGTCCGGTTCCCTTCGTTTGACCCTTTGACCGCACTCCTGTCCCTGTTGTTCATTAGTTGTCCCCTGTAATTATTTGGCTTTCCAGGTCCTGTGGACCCCCCTCTTAGGCTGGGGGGAGGATCCTTTAGCAGTGGGCAGGCTTTGCCCGCCCACTTCCTGGATCCCAATACGACCAGACTCCTGTACCCCACTGGTCTGGGTCTGTCACATAGGGGACCAACACCATGGGAGAGGCCCAAGGGCTGGAGGATGGCTGAATCACCCCCTAAAGCCAGCATGTCCTTGACCTCTTTCTCCAGGTCCTGGGCTGTTTTCCCAGTGACCCAGAATGGGGAACATCTTACAGGAGGGTGGTCTCCTGTCTCCACCTGGTGAGCAGCCAGGTTAATGAGCCCAGGCCATTTGGAGAACAGCTGCTGGTAGGATCACAGCATCCCTCGGATCTCTGCCTGCTGGGTAGGGGTTAGCTGGTCAAAGAGGGGAACTGATTCCAGTGAAGGGCTGGCCCCGTCTGAGGGAATAGATCCACCAGGGGATCATCTCCCTGCTCCTCCCACTGGCTACACACCGCCAGTACCAAATTCTTCCTGTCCCAGTATGGCTTCATCATGTTGACATGGTGCACCCAGTGGCTGTGAGCCCGGCAGTTCCACTACATAGTTCACCTCACTCAGCTGCTTGATGACCTTAAATGGCCCATCCCAGGAAGCTTGTAGTTTGTTCTTTCTCACGGGAATGAGAACCATCACCTGGTCCCTGGTGGCATAGGAGCAGGCACGTGCTGTGCAGTCATACCAGACCTTCTGCTTCCTTTTGGCCCTGGCTAGATTCTCCCTGGCCAAACCCATGATCTGAGAGCTTTTCCCAGAAAGTCAGTCCATACTCCACCACTGATTCTCCATCGGGGGAGACCTTCCACTCCCATTCATCCCTCATCAAGTCCAGGGGTCCCCTCACTCTCCTCCCGTACAGCAACTTGAAAGGAGAGAACGCTGTAGATTCCTGGGGCACTTCCCTGTATGCGAACAGCAGGTGGGGTAAATACTTGTCCCAGCCCTGCGGGTGCTGGTTCATGAAGGTTTTCAGCATCATCTTTAGAGTCCCATTGAATCTCTCCACCAGCCAGTTGGACTGAGGGTGATACACTGAGGCCCAGGTGTGTCGGACCTCACACTTCTCCCACAAGCACCGGAGCAGAGTTGATATGAAATTGGAGCCCTGGTCTGTAAGGACCTCCTTGGGGAACCCCAGTCGGCTTAAAAACGGTCAGCAGCACGTCTACCACAGTGTCTGCCTCGATAGAGGACAGAGCCCCTGCCTCGGGATAGTGAGTAGCGAAATCTACCACCACCAGAATGTATTTTTTTCCCTGTCCAAGTTGCCTTGCTGAGGGGCCCCACTATGTCCATGGCCACATTCTGGAAAGGCTCCTCTATGATGGGCAGGGGCCTCAAAGCTGCTTTCCCTTGTCCCAGGTCTTCCCCACCCTCCTGCAGGGTTCACAGGACCTGCAGTACTGCTGGACGGCATCAAAGACCCCAGGCCAGTAAAAGTTCCATTGCAGATTCTGCCTAGTGAACTGGATTCCCTGGTGTCCCAAGAAAGGGACATGGTGGGCCAGGTACAGTAGCCTGCGGTGGTACTTCTGGGGGACCACTAGCTGTCTCCTGATCCTCAATGGTTCCGCTTCCCCTTGGGGAGCCCATTCCCAGTTAGGGTGACCAGACAGCAAGGGTGAAAAATTGGGACGGGGGGTGGGGGGTAATAGGTACCTATATAAGACAAAGCCCAAAATATTGGGACTGTCCCTATAAAATCAGGACATGTGGTCACCGTATTCCCGGTACAGGAATCCCTTTTCCCACAGGAATCTTTCCCGGCAGCCTTCTCCCAGGGGTTTCGCCGCGCTGTGACCAGCAAGTTCCCTCAGCTTCTTTAGGGAGGGATCCTTCCACAGCTCGGCCTGGAATTCAGCTCCTGGAGAAGGGATGGGGAACTGCTCCCTCTCAGTGGCTGGGTCCGAGGCCATAGCCCCACCAAGTTCTGTCCGCAGTGGCTCCTTTCCCGTCGGGGTAGGGACCTGTACCCCCAGCAGAACACCACCCCCAGTGTCAGGACAGAGTTCCCTTTGCTGGCTCCAGCTCCAGGTGATGACTAGGGTGCTCTGGGCCAATCTGCCAGGTCACCCCCCCCATCAGCACCTCGGTTGGCAACTGATGGTGCACCCACACATCTTTGGGCCCCTCCTTGGCCCCCCATTTCATAGAATCATAGAATATCAGGGTTGGGAGGGACCTCAGAAGGTCATCTAATCCAACCACCTGCTCAAAGCAGGACCAATCTCCAATTTTTGCCCCAGATCCCTAAATGGCCCCCTCAAGGACTGAACTCACAACATTGGGTTTAAAAGGCCAATGCGCAAACCAATGAGCTATCCCTCCCCTCAAGTACCCTTTCAGAAGTACCCTCGCCCTGGGTACCTTAAGCAGGGGCCTGCACACACGCATCAGGGTCAGGTAGATACTGGGCACCACCTGGTCTGGGGCCACCACCTCGGGTCGGGCCAGCGTCACCTCAGCGCCCGTGTCCCAGTACCCAGTGACCTGCTTCCCATCTACCTCCAGGGGAATGAGGCACTTGTTCCTCAGGGGCCGTCCTGTGCCCACCCTGTAGACTGAGAACTTTGAATCTGCAGCATCAAGCTCCCCACAGAAGCTGGCCTGGGAGACTCCTACCTTTTGGGACATTCCTAAATTACCAGGCCCTCCTGCCTGGGGAGCCAGCCCCTCCTCCGGCTGGGCTCCCACCCAGTTAACCCTGTGAGGACTTGTTTTGCTCATCCTGTCCCTGAACTTTTGGCACAGGGCCCATCTGTGGCCCCTCTGCCCACAGTAATTACACCTCAGGTCCTGTTGGTCCCCTGGGGCCAGTCGGTAGGCTGTGCCTCTTGGGAGGAATTTATCCAAGACTCTCTTCTGGAAAACCCCTGGGTGACTCCCTTCTGCACTGATGTGGGCCTGTCCCCCTGGGATTCCATTCCATGTCCTGACTTCCTGTCTACAAACTCGTCAGCCAGCAGCCCTGCGTGGCACAGGTCCTTGAGCCTCTTGTCCACCAGCCACATCCTAAGGTCAGGGGGACAGAGTTCATATAGTCGCTCCAGCCCCATCAGTTCAATCACGTCCTCCTTGGTCTGGGCCCCGGCCCCATTCACCGACTTGCTGGTGTATTCCCCCATCAGTGTGACCAGTTCCAGATAGGTCATCCCTTGGGTCTTCTGCATACTCTGGAACCTTTTCTTCTACAGCTTGGGGGTCAGCTCAAAATTGCACAACAGGGCTTGTTTGAATAGTTCATAGTCCCCTGCTTCCACCCCATCCATCTGGCTGAACATCTCTATGGCCTTGGGACCCAGTAAGGGGGTGACATGCTGAAGCCTGTCTGCAGGGCCAACCTGGTGCACATTGCAGGCCTTCTCAAAGGCAGTGAGGAAGGCATCTATATCATCCCCTTCCTTAAACTTAGGTAGCACTTTTATATCAGAGTACCCTGTGGGCTAAGCCACTCTGGGCCCATCCCCACTCACCCCAGCAGGGATCTCTCTACTTCTCAGCTTCATCATTGCTAGTTCATGCTGCCTCTGTCTCTCACGGTTGTCCCATTCCTTCTCACGGTCCTGCTGTTCCTTCTCACTGGTCCTCCAGCTCTTCCAGTTTCAGTCCCATTTCCAACTCCAACCATCTCAGCTCCACTGACGGGGAACTCGGTTGTGAAGATCCCCTGCTGGTCGGGTAGGTGGATCCTGGGGCTGCCTGGCTGCTTTCATCCTCTCCTGCGTCCCTGTCATAAACATATGCTACCCTTAGCTGTAAAATCCCTTCTTTACCTGTAAGGGGTTAAGAAGCTCAAATAACCTGGCTGGCACCTGACCAGAAGGACCAATGGAGAAAGAAGATACTTTCAAATCGGGGGGGGGGGTGTTTGTGCTCTCCGTATGTTCCCTCTTGAGACAAAGAGAGAGACCAAGCAAGTAATCCAGCTCCTACTGAAATGATGCATCTAAAATTACAGAAATTGTAAGTAATAGTAAGGAAATGCATTAGATTATTTTTTGTTTTAGCTTGTGAATTTTCCCTATGCCAAGAGGGAGGTTTATTCCTGTTTTGTAACTTTGAATTTGAGCCTAGAGGGGAATCCTCTGTGTTTTGAATCTTTTTATTACCATGTAAAATTACCTTCCATCCTGATTTTACAGAGATGCTTCTTTTACTTTTTTTTTTTATATAATAAAGTTCTTCTTTAAAGAACCTGATTGGTTTTAGTGTCCTAAAAACCCAAGGATCTGGTCTGTGCTCACCTTGTTAACCTATTTGGTTAGTATATTATTCTCAAGCCTCCTTAGAAAATGGGGTGAAGGGGCTTGGGGGGATATTTTGTGGGGAATAGGGCTCCAAGTGGCCCTTCCTGAATGTTTGTTTAAATCACTTGGTGGTGGCAGCAATACCATCCAAGGACAAGGAAAGGAATTTGTGCCTGGGGAAGTTTTTAACCTAAGCTGGTGGAATATAAGATTATGGGGTCTTTCATAGAGATCCCCACATCTGTACCCCAGAGTTCAGAGTGGGGAGGGAACCTTGACAGGGTCGATGGCTGGGGTGACCCCGGGGGCTGCGCAGCTGGCTGCTCCCAGCCAGGTCAGGAACCGGCTCCTTAGAGGAATCATTCTCTTCCAATGGAGCAATCAGCTGTGCCTTGGTGAATCTTCCACTGCGCAGCCCTCTCTTTCTCTGCACAGCTCTACAATGTTCTTCTTCAGGCGATGGTTATAGGCCATCTTCCCGCTGTTCCCAAGCAGACATGTGTTCTCTCTCAGCTCCGCACGGTCCCTGGGAGGAACCCCTTCAGTGCAACAGCCCACTCTCTCTTGGGGTTAAGCCATAGGCTCCTCTGCCTCCTGGAACCACGCCTCTTGGAGCGCACACCTGCTAATCCCCCTTCCTTCTACTGCTCCCCAGTCACTTACTGCAGGACGCTCATGTAGTAGTAGGATTTTATGTTTGTATTTTGTATAATTTAGGATGAAGAATAAAGAAGAATAATGTAGCATGCATTAAATGTATTGGTGTGTGATTTGACCATATGGCCCCTATTGTGGCTGATATGACACAGGTCATACAAAAAGTGCATTTCGTGCCTAAATATTTCTCAGTTATTGATTTGGCCGTTTCTTTGCCATATCCCTACATCCAGACTCACAAGATTGGTTTGCCTTTGCAATAAAGCAGCAACAATGGGCCTTTTGTCGGTTGCCCCAGGATATCACAATAGCCCGGCTATTGCCCATCGGCATATTGTGGATATACTAGACCCATTGAGTCCACAAGAAAGACTTGTGTGTTTTCATATGTAAATGACATTTTGATATTTGGGGAAACTGAAACAAAAACTCAAATACTAACAGAAAAAGTTTTGGCACTAATTCAGGAAACAGGGTTCAAAGTAGCCTTAGACAAGTCTCAGTTGGTACTACCTCAGGTTATATACCTCGGCATAGTCGTTGGACAAGAAGGAAAACAGGTAATCAAAGAAAGGTAAGGGCACTAGTAGACAGGCCGGCTCCTACTGATGGCCACTCTTTAAAATTACTGCTAGGACGATTCCATTTTCTTAAACCACACATTTATAAATATGCTAAAATAACTCACCCATTGTAAAAACTGCTAAAAAAAGAACACAATAAAAAAGGGGAGGAGTACTTGTGGCACCTTAGAGACTAACAAATTTATTAGAGCATAAGCTTTCGTGAGCTACAGCTCACTTCATTGGATGCATAAAAAAGGGGAAAAGAGCAGAACTCCATTTTAACCCTGCTAAAACCGAAGGCTCTCACAGCCCCACTTCTGCATTTCCCTGATGAATCACTGCCTTTTGTTATTCGTTTGGTGACTAATAACATGACCTTGGCTGCCACACTATTACAAAGCAATATAAAGGGAAAGCTAGTGCCGGTAGCATATAAATCCAGAAAATTTCAAGAAGCAAAAATAAATGTTAATCCCTGTGAACGTGAGTGTCTAGCAGCCATCTGGGCAGTACAATCTTGTGAGCCACTCAGAGGAACGGCCCCTATTACTATCCAAAGCACCCACACTCCTCTCAAGTACATTTTGTCAGGGAAATTAATGGAAGGTAAAGTCTCAAACACCCGAATGGCTCAATGGACGCTTATTTTAGTTAACAGAGGGGGGTGACCACAGAAACAGTGTCCAAGCTGGACATGCTAACATATGCCCTAATTAAAAAAGGGAATCAACATGAATGTCCAGAGGTCACTCTGGAGCAAAGAATTACTTTGGTAGAGGCACCCCCACTAAAAAAAATTAATAACGTGGGTCAAAAAAAGCACATCTGGTTTACTAACAGAAGTGCAATAATAGTAAAAATAAATTAATTAATTAAATAAAGTGTAAAATACACTGCCATTAACTTAGAAGAGGAAGTCATTCAGGGACTTCTAGACCATGGATCGGCTCAGCATGCTGAGCTCCCCGCAATTTATCAGGTTTTAAGACTGTATGAAAATTCCCCATGGCCCGTCTATCTGACAGTAATTTTTGCTGACAGTGATTTTTGTGTAAAGGGGATACAGTTTTGGATACGTTTCAGAGTAGCAGCCGTGTTAGTCTGTATTCGCAAAAAGAAAAGGAGTACTTGTGGCACCTTAGAGACTACTTCTTTTTGCGAATACAGACTAACACGGCTGCTACTCTGAAACCTGTCATTATGCAAGGCACTGAATTTAGCTGTATAGAGTGGAAATCTGTCAACTTCATGAAAAAACTCGCACAGATACAGACAGACATCATCTTCCTCTCCAAATGCAAACAGATGGACATCATACTGAAAGGACTGAAGGTAAAAAATCCATTACAATCTACATACCACACAGACTATGCTGACAGCTTGTGCCACACACTCTCAAAATTTTAAATTTGTTAGTCTCTAAGGTGCCACAAGTACTCCTTTAGTTTTGGATACAAGATTGGTATAAAGAAAAGGAGTACTTGTGGCACCTTAGAGACTAACAAATTTATTAGAGCATAAGCTTTCGTGAGCTACAGCTCACTTCATCGGATGCATTTGGTGGGAAAAAAAAACCAAATGCATCCGATGAAGTGAGCTGTAGCTCACGAAAGCTTATGCTCTAATAAATTTGTTAGTCTCTAAGGTGCCACAAGTACTCCTTTTCTTTTTGCGAATACAGACTAACACGGCTGCTACTCTGAAACCTAAGATTGGTATAGGAATGGGTGGAAAGTAGCAGATGGAAAGGATTTTGCATATTCAGAGGAATGGAAATGGATTTACCAGTGGGTAACAAAGAACCCTAAACAGTTAAAGGTGCAACATGTAAAGGCACACAGTAAAGGAACATCCTGGAACAATGAGGTAGATACATTAGCCCCACAGCATGACATAGCAGTTGTAACCAAAGGTCAGAAAAGGAAGGTCTGTGCTGACACATCTGAGTCAACAGATGGCACTACAGACCATCCTAACCGAGTTCCAAAAAACACAAAAAGAAAAGGAGGACTTGTGGCACCTTAGAGACTAACACATTTATTTGAGCATAAGCTTTTGTGAGCTACAGCTCACTTCATCGGATGCATTTGAGCCATCACCAGCAGCAGGGGGGGGAAAGGAGGAAAACCTTTCATGGTGACAAGCAAGGTAGGCTATTTCCAGCAGTTAACAAGAACATCTGAGGAACACTGGGGGGTTGGGGGGGAGAAATAACATGGGGAAATAGTTTTACTTTGTGTAATGACTCATCCATTCCCAGTATCTATTCAAGCCTAAGTTAATTGTATCCAGTTTGCAAATTAATTCCAATTCAGCAGTCTCTCGTTGGAGTCTGTTTTTGAAGTTTTTTTGTTGAAGGATAGCCACCCTCAGGTCTGTAATCGAGTGACCGGAGAGATTGAAGTGTTCTCCGACTGGTTTTTGAATGTTATAATTCTTGACGTCTGATTTGTGTCCATTTATTCTTTTACGTAGAGACTGTCACATAAACACGGCTGCTACTCTGAAACCTCTCCTTACAGTGTGTATGATAAAACCCATTGTTTCATGTTCTCTGTGTGTGTATATAAATCTCCCCTCTGTATTTTCCACCAAATGCATCCGATGAAGTGAGCTGTAGCTCACGAAAGCTTATGCTCAAATAAATTTGTTAGTTTCTAAGGTGCCACAAGTCCTCCTTTTCTTTTTTCCAAAAAAATTAGAAAGACAGGAGTTACTTAATGTAGCCCATCAGTTTATGCATGAAGGAGTAGAAGGAACTTTAAGAAGGCTAAAGCAAGTAGCAGAATGGGAGTGTATGGAGGATGATGTTAAAACATGGGTGCAGAATTGTGTGCGGTGTGCTCAGGACAAGGTTCATCCTTTACACTGGCAACCCATGATGCACCAATGAAGGCTTGGGCCATGGCACAGGGTTCAAATTAATTTTATTAATAAATTGCCAAGGAGTAAGGAAGGATTCCAGTACTTATTGGTGATAAATTGATTCCTTTTCAGGATTGGTAGAGGCATATCCCACTAAAAAATAACAGCACTTGGGTGGTGGCCAAAAAGTTATTTAATAAGGTAGTATGTAAATATGGCACCCCCAAAATAATAAATTCTGACAATGGGGGAGTGTCATAGGTCTGGCACCGCTGCGCCTCTTTGTGGCGGGGTGGATGGGGCGGATGGGGCGTCGGGGCCTCACCACTCTTAAGTTCCCACGCCCGTCCCTTTAAGGGCATCCCAATGTAGCCCAATGGCCGGTTTCCCTGTGCTCGCTCCTTGGTCGGGGTAGTGGGCCCTAATGGTCTGAGTCCATACAACTCACCCCAAGTATCAGGGCAGCATGGCCCAACGGCCAAAGTCCATATAACTCTCCCCATGTATCAGGGCAGTGTGGCCCAATGGCCAGGATCCATACAACTCGCCCTGCATATCAGGGTGTGGCCCAACGGCCAGAGTCCATAGCCTTCCTCCTCTCAGGTGGGGAAGTATCCTAATGGCCGGAGTGGTAGGGGGACCTGGGCCCACCCTCTCCACCGGGTCCCGACCCAGGGCTTGCCTATTGGCGGGGTTCCCCCTTGTGCTTAGCTTGGCGGGGATCCGCCCGCAACACCTCGAGTATCCGTGCAGCTGTAACGCTGCTTGTCTCTAAAGTTCCCCTGGGTCACTTCCTACCCTCAATGTCATGTTCTCCAAATGGGCGGGGAGGGGAGGTCCTCCGGTCCATCCCCTCCTGTCGACACCTCTGTCAGGGACGCAGGGTGCTTCCCAGCTTTGCTGGCCCCTGGATCCTGGAGCGTTGGCTGTCCCTCCTTGGGAGCTGGCGGTGTGCCTCCTTCTCCTCCAGTGTAAGGTCTGGCTTTACTTGCTTCTGGGAACTTGTAGTGCCCAGATAATTAGAGCCAATATTTAAGGAATAATTCACTCCCTGCCAACCAATCATAGGTTCCTACCTGTGATCCGGTGATCCTCATGAAACAGTATAATAAAAACACTAGCCAACCCTTAAGACCCTTAGGAAATACCAATGTGTATGCCTGGGAAGGGGAAGTGGGATTTAAAGTGTACCTTATAAACACAACAAAAATACCAAACCACTGGGAAATAGGGGTTAAAATAGAGGGTCCCTATGGGGATACCACCTGGAGTTCCAGCTACCCACAACTACCATATCAGTGGGACGAGCCTGTTAAGACAGGAACAATACCCCGTGGTGAATTGAACCTATGGTTCCCAGACACATGCACCAGAACCTGGACCAGAGACTATGCATTCAAGAAAGGTACCCCAATTAAAATAAAGAAACCAAAATTGTTTGTTTCAGAGTAGCAGCCGTGTTAGTCTGTATTCACAAAAAGAAAAGGAGTACTTGTGGCACCTTAGAGACTAACAAATTTATTAGAGCATAAGCTTTCATGAGCTACAGCTCACTTCATCGGATGCATTGTTTGTGACTCAAAGTGATCCAGTAAAAGTCTTGTGAAATCCCCTATTAGTAAAAAATAAAAATTAGTATGAATTGGACTTAGCTAAACATGTCTATATTGGAACTCAAATGTTCACCCTACTCCCTTCCTATTATAACATCCTGGATAAAAACACATCAACACTCCAATGGCCGAGCAAAACGAAATGTAGTAGACACCATTTTAGGAGGAGTTGGTTTTGGACCAAAAATTATAAATACTATAAACCTAAAGGTAATTAAGAATAAGTTAAGTTCCTTGTCACAACTGTAGTAAGATAAGATACAGTAGTCTCATTCACAAGCATGCAAATACTACTATGGACTTCATAGAATCATAGAATATCAGGGTGGAATGGATCTCAGGAGGTATCTAGTCCAACCCCCTGCTCAAAGCAGGACCAATCCCCAACTAAATCATCCCAGCCAGGGCTTTGTCAAGCCTGACCTTAAAAACCTCAAAGGAAGGAGATTCCACCACCTCCCTAGGTAACACATTCCAGTGCTTTACCACAGTCCAGTGAAAAAGTTTTTCCTAATATCCAGCCTTTTTCCTGTTCCACCCCCATATGTACATGACCACATCTGATAACGTTTCAGCCCCTGCCCATGCATGGTATTCCGGCTAACCACAGTTAAACTTCCAAGAGTTAATACCTAACTGGCAAGTAGTTTTGACACATCAGTGTGGTTTCTCCGTGGTTACATATATCCCAAAATCCCCTAGAAATCCACTACTTAAAGTTTCTGTGGTGGGTGTACATGTGAGTTACAAGCTATATATTACCAAATCTTATGATCTCATGTCAAGCACTTGGACTCAGTGCCTTATTAGGCCTTGCTTAGGGGTTGCCAAGCCTAAATGCTGCGATTCTATGTCCTCCTGCTTGCATTTCAGCCAGCTTATATTGCTAAACACAATCGTGCACATACAATATAAACTGAGCTTGCTCCTATGAGATCAGGTCATGGCCACAGGGAAACAGTTCACAGTTCGGGAGCCATTCCTGCAGACCGAAGAGGCAGAGCACGCAGTACACAAACAATTGACAGATGGCACCAAATGCGGACAGAAGCACTGGGATTGCTGGAACGCAAAGCAATGCATCACGGGGCATTGGGATAGGACCCAGGATGCCCTGCAACCCTCTCTGCCTTCCCACAACTCTTAGCAGCAGGGGAGGAAGAGCTGCTCTGTGGGATAGCTGCCCAGAGTGCATCACTCCGAATACCGCTGCAAGTGCCGCAAGTGTGAACACGCTATCGTGCAGGCAGCGAACAATGTGAATACACAACAGCGGTTTCCCTTCAGCGCTCTCTGAGTGGCGCTGTAACGACCGGCGCTGTAACTCTGCCAGTGTAGACAGACCCTTAGTCCCTAAACACAGGGAGCTGAGAGCTCTGCACCATTAGCAGCAGGCAGGAGCAGCACGTCTGCAGAGCAGGAAGTTGAGAAATCAGCTTCTTTGGTTGAGCCTGCTTTGGGTGTGAACACAAACATAGTAGAACCTGAGAGTTACAAACAACAGAGTTACGAACTGACCGGTAAACCGCACACCTCATTTGGAACTGGAAGTACATAATCAGGCAGCAGCAGAGACCAAAAAAAGCCAATATAGTACAGTATTGTGTTAAACGTATACTACAAAAAATAAATAAATAAAGGAAAACTGATTCTGTGCTTGTTTCATTTAAATTAAGATGGTCAAAAACAGCATTTTTTCTGAATAGTAACATTTCAAAGCTTTATTAAGTCAATGTTCATAAATGGGAGGTTCTACTGTACAGCAGTGACAGCTGAGACACCCCGAGCACCTTTCCCAGCCCTGCAGAAGAGCTCTGTACAGCTCGAAAGTTTGTCTCTTTCATCTGCAGACATTGGTCCAATAGAAGACATTACCTCATCCACCTTGTCTATCCAGTATAGCAGCTATTAAACCTTCCCACTCCAATGAACTAAGGTTGCACGGATTTCAGAGTTTCCCAATGGAAGGAGTTTTACATTTTCCTCGGGGAGTAGATCAGATTCCACAACCAGATCTTTTCTGACCAGAGAAATTTGGGTGTAAGTGACCCGTCGACCTTGGCAAACCTTAGCATTCACCTTGGAATCTTTAATAAACTCTTTATCAACCACCAATAGGTCAGACCTTACAGCATTGACTAGGGTCCCATCAGTCCAAAGTTGTCACATTAACCTGGGCTCAACAGGGTTTATATTTGGATACCCCTTGCTTAGGATAATTTCTTTTCATGTGCTCAGTAGAGTCAGATGAGAAGCACTTTTTTGGGCCGTCCTGCTGTGCTAGAGGCCTGTAATTTTGACTACTGGGAGGTGATCAGTTCTGTGGTGGTGGGTGCTTGGACCCACCACCATACCCTCCCTTTTCCCAGACATAAAACAGGGTCCCCCTTTTATTCTGGGCTTCTGCCCGTCCTTCTGGAGTCTGTGCTCACTGAACAGTCTGGCCTGTATGTAGGAGTCTTGATATCAGCTATACTCCATACAGTGGCAGAGGGGTTATCAAAGATCGGCGCTCTGACTCCTTCCATACATCTACTCAGGAAATGTTCCTGTGGAAAGAGGTCAAATAACTGGTCAGAATCTTCTACCCCTCTTCCCTTTGCCCACTTTTCATTAATCACGTGTTGTGCACACACGTTCTCTCGGACTCACCTTGTCATGCTTTTGAGAGTTCTGAACCTTAAACGATACAGCTCTGGGGTGATCTGAAACCTTTGAAACACAGCTTGTTTCAACTTGTCCTTTCAGTGCCTGCCCCTTGTCCATCTCATTAATCACTTCTAATGCTCTACCAGTCAGCTTGGAGATCAGCGTGGGTACACTCTTTTCCTCTGGAATCTTGTACAGTTCATATATTCTTTCAAGAGTGGAGAGAAAGAGACGGATTGTATCAGGGAGTAAGGCACAGTCTGTCCCAGCTGGTGCCCCTTTTGGAGGATTGCCTGCTGTCTGGGGGTTCAGTATATACCTCTCCAGCATTTTGCTCATGATCTTTTGGTTCACACTTTTGCTCCTCCAACTCCATGGATTGCTGGCATACAGCTTCTTCCAGCTCCAGCTGTCTCTGATGTGCTGCTTCATTCTCTTTGGCTGCAATTTCTTCCATTCTCTGTTGATGCTCACCCTCCTTCTCTTTTTCTGCTAGGTCCATTTTACAGAGCTCTGCCCTGGCCTTGTTCAGGTCCAGGGCTGTCACACTGGTGGTGGTGGCACCACATGGGTTCCCTGAGTCTTTACGCTCACCTGGAATTCGGCTGTCCTTCATGTGGCTTGGCATATTCCATGAGGAGGGTCTTAACCCAGCCATATTTTTTCCTGCAGCAAATAGCCAGCACTGAGCACACAGCTCCTCCTACTGCTTCTTGGTGTGATTAGCATGTATTTCTCTGCTCATCCGGCCTTTTCTGCCACTCTATTCCCTAACCTGAAACAAACACACAGACAACAGAAAGTAACCCTTTCTTCCCCTCTTTCCAACCTTCACACTCTCTAGGCTCTCGGTCACCGGTTTATAAGCACTGTGAGCATGGGCTGTGGTTAGCTAGCAAGCAGGGTAAAGATCATACTGACTACACCACTGGGCTGGTTCCTGGGGTATCCCGGCCTGAGTCAACTCGTTAGCCCTGCTTCTAGGGTGAGGGAGTCTTGGTAACTGGGGGTCAGCTCCCTAACATAACCAGCCTGTCAGCCACCCAAGCACTCTCCTCTTGGGTGTGCCAGTCCTGACTTCACTTTGCAGGTTTACAAGAGGTGCACCCCAGCCCGAGTCCCTTTGAAACATTACCTTGTGATATCCAGCCCCTGACACTGGCTACTCACAGAAATCCCAGATCCTCTGCCCCCTTAGGAGCAGTGCACCCCAGTTTACTAGTTTTACCTTAACCTCCCCCCATTCCTGTACAACACTTGTAATAAAAACAGTTTATTTATGTATTTAACTAGAAACAACAGAGAGAGTGATGGAAACAAAAGGTTACAATACAAAACAAAATGATAAAACACAAACCTGAATATACACTTATTAAAAGCTACCTTTTCTAGCTAACAAAGTAGGTTTCTCCCACCCCCAAACTTCAATCTCTTGCAGAGCTAGCTGACTTCATAGGAACCAGGATCCAACTTTTCATGAGCTCACCCCAGCTGCTCAGGATGTCTCTTCAGTTCAAGGATACAGAGTGCCCTTCCCCTCTGTTATACTGCAAACAGTCTTTTGTCTCTGCAGTGGCTCGAGAGCCGGAGTACCACCCCTAGGGTACAAACTCCAACTGGGTGGTGACTTCTATATTTAGATTTCACTGACCAATCATCAAGTGGGAACTCCACAAGCACTATAATGGCCTTAACATGGAATCACAGACAGTCCCCTTGGGTACGTGCCATGCAGGTAAGCTTACCTTCATGATAGATAGTCCTTTATACCAATGATCACAGCAATATTCAGGTTACTTCCAGTCCCAAAAGACCAGTCACTTACCCCATGTCCATTGCACCTTAGATCTCACACCACAGACAACACTTGTGGTCAATCTCATAATAAACTCTAAAGATTTATTAACTAGGAAAAGGAAATAAGCCTGTAAACATACATACACAAATGCTTCCACTCTTAAGTCTCAAGTAGTAATACAAGCATCTATAATAAGCAAGTGCTATATGTCCTTTAGGACTATCCCAGGCCAAGTACTGGGAATTTTTTTTTTACTTTTCCTTAATAATCTGTGCCCCTCAGAGTGCAAATAGCATTAAAGATCCAGTTTCTCCTTGTTAAGGCCTTTTTTACCTTCTCCCCTTCTGCAGCAAGGTGAAAGTTCAGCTGTTGCAAGGAATTCAGTCTCCTCTTCATGGAAGACAGGGGAGCAATCAACAAAGTCTTTTGTCCTCTGATGTTCCACAATGGTTTGTCTGGTGTCGATGGGCCTTCTTGTGTTGGGTAGGACATGACACCTCCTGAGGCAAACAAGTATTTCACACTCAATAATGCTTCTCTCCTGACTGGAGATTTACAGTTACAGAGCAAACACTTAAATATTACCTTACAACATGGACTACAGCTATAAGCGAGGTTAACACATACAGCAACTTACAAGCATTCCATAAAGTCTAAACACAAAGCACATTTTTATAATCATGTGACTGAGGGGGCCATGCTGCAGCTGCTCAATTAGGGCAAAATGCCAAGAATGGGGCAGACAATCCCCCAAACTGGCAGTTATTCTAATACTTAGATTCACCAAGCCAGCAACAAAATAGCTTCCCCAATACCTTACTGGTTACCCAGAAGCCAGAAATACAGTTCCCTTATAGCAACCCAGCCTTGAGCTTCCACCCAGACAGCCAAGTCAAATATGATGAGGATTACTGAAAATCTTATTCATCATATAAAAAGTTCTACCAATCCCAAAGGATCAGACACATTACCCACCAAGTTAATGAATTTCAGATCTTACCCAAATCCATGCTTACAACCAATTCTTATCAACTAAACTAAAATTTATTAAAAAAGAAAAGAGAGTATTGGGTAGAGATCATTATACATACAGATATGAATAGAGTTCTTAGATCAGTTTCATAGTAGAGATGGTGAGCTTTAGAGTTGAAAAAAGTACTTTCAGAATTAGTCCATGTGCGGCAGCCCAATGTCCAATATCAGGGTGATTCAGATGGGACTGGAGACCTCATTCTTGTGACTCAAACTTCCCCTGATGAAGCTTAAGCAGATGTGAGATGATAGGATCAGGGCCCTAGAGTTCTTTTTATAGTTTTCTAGCAGCCTCTTGACAGCGTCCAGTCCTTGGGTGAACAATAGGCAATTATCCTAGCTTTGAAGTAGACTTTCTATTTCCTAAGCATCACTGATAAATTAGCTGCATGGATTAACATAAGGCAACGGCCCATCTTCAGCTATTTACAGGTAGTTTACTACAAACTTCAAAGAAAAATAAGGACGATGATATTACTACATTCACAATTCATCTAAATATTAACATTTCCTTTTGATCTCTGAATTAACAGAATACAGCGATACACAGGAACCATTTGGTTAGCTTGTCAAACTCTAACAATACATATGTAAACACACAAACCACAATCATTATCCACTATGTCTTTAAAGGTTGAATCAGGTTCAATTAGCCTGCTAGTTGTGTAACCCTTTCTGGCCCTGTATCTCAAACCCTAATACTAAGTTTAACAACACTAACACCCAGATGAGCCAGACTGGTTCCAGCTATGTCTTTGTGAGGGTTCAATTGAGGCCTAGGGGCCTTGACATGAGCTGGCACCTGGTCTGCCAGCATCATAATCTCAATTCCTAGACTGGGTGATTCCCTGTCTGTTGTAATGTTCCTTTCTTTACCTCCAAGAGGTTTTGAGATTATTTGCAGTTCTCTCTGATGGTTTTCCATGGATAGTCTTCGGATGGAGCAAGGCTGGACAATTCAGCCTTGCATTATATCACCGGCCAGCCAGGGCAGGTACAACTCTCTCCTGCTTAAACAGGCCGTCACTGAGACATATTATCCCCTGGTGACTGACTTTTACTCCAAGTTTATAAAGCGTGCTGTCAATATTAATACATTATTCCTAAATATTACCTGTACATACGTATGTCTTGTAATGAGTACGAATCTTGACAAGTTATGAGCTTTCTGTAGATACCTTATATGTTACTGTTTATGGAGCAATATCCTGCATAGTGTAGGTTGGTGTAGAGAGTTTGTCAGGTCAGAGGTGAGAGATGTTTGTAAAGAACAGGGGACCCTTTGCCAAGGAGTCTCTATGTCACACCTCCCCTTTTGTTATTACCACCCCTTGGTGCTGCTCATGTAATTCCACTGGTTTCAGAGTAGCAGCCGTGTTAGTCTGTATTCGCAAAAAGAAAAGGAGTACTTGTGGCACTTTAGAGACTAACAAATTTATTTGAGCATAAGCTTTCGTGAGCTACAGCTCACTTCATCGGATGCATTCAGTGGAAAATCCAGTGGGGAGATTTATATACACAGAGAACATGAAACAATGGGTGTTACCATACACACTGTAAAGAGTGATCACTTAAGATGAGCTATTACCAGCGGGGGGGGGAGGGGGGAAGAAAACCTTTTGTAGTGATAATCAAGGTGGGCCATTTCCAGCAGTTGATGTCTGAGGAACAGTGGGGGGTGGAGGTGGGGGGGGGGAAATATACATGGGGAAATAGTTTTACTTTGTGTAATGACCCATCCACTCCCAGTCTCCATTCAAGCCTAAGTTAATTGTTATCCAGTTTGCAAATTAATTCCAATTCAGCAGTCTCTCATTGGAGTCTGTTTCTGAAGTTTTTTTGTTGAAGAATAGCTACTCTTAGGTCTGTAATCAAGTGACCAGAGAGATTGAAGTGTTCTCCGACTGGTTTTTGAATGTTATAATTCTTGACGTCTGATTCGTGTCCATTTATTCTTTTATGTAGAGACTGTCTGGTTTGACCAATGTATATGGCAGAGGGGCATTCCACTAGCAGCCTTTTCTGTAAGCTTTCTGATATTATTACTAATAGACGGTACAGCAGGGTGGTCACCTGGTCCGGCCCTGAAGGGGTAAAACAGTCCTGGGAAAGGGCTGCCCCAGGGAGCCAATAGCCTAGCCGCAGTTGGCCCTATAAAAGGTGCTCAGGCAGTCTCTCTCTAGCTGTGGAGAGAGATGGACCTGGCCGTCTGGGAGCTGAGCAGGGTACTAGAGGCAGAGCAAAGCTGGGGAAAGGCAAGAGGAGCTGGGGATCTCCAGCCTGGCAACTCCCCAGGCTGAGGCCTTGGATAAAGCCCAGAGCAGGTACTGAGGCTACAGAGGTGTAGCCTGGGGTTAGGCAGAGGCAACTAGTCCAAACCCTCCTTGCCAATGATGAGTGGTTTACAGACTGCAGTCTGCCCCAGTGAGTGAGGGGGTGGGGGCTAGCTGATGACTGGCAGTAGCCACTGAGGCAAGGTGGGTTTAGAGGGTTGGGGGTTCCCCTGAGAGGGGAGACCCAGAGTGAGGGGGTATTGCTGGGGCAGAGCCCTGAGGTAAAGGGCACCGGGGTCCAGGAGGGACACAGGGCCAGCGGCAGGCAAGACACCTGCCTGCAGAAGGCGCTGCATATGCTGGAGAGGTAATTCCCTGGATGACCAGCAAAAGGCGCCGCACTGGTGAGTTGTCACTTCGCTACAGGTACCATGGCAAATGACCATTGTCCATGAATAACTCCACTTTCCTGAAATAGCAAGGGCCAAGTTGCTCTTTGATTGTGTGATTTGACCACCCTGAAAGTGCTTAGTGCATCACCTTAACTAAAGAGGGGTCTTTGCTTGTTTCCAGAGCAGTTTCCTTAGCTGTAATAGGGAGGTGATCTTGGAAAGAGACTGTACACACAAAGTTTTCCTCTCCCTGCTTCCCTGTGTAAAGACACAAATGGGACAGCACCTCTGATGGTGTATGATACACACCCTACTGGTAGGCAGCTGAGATCACAGCCCATCTCTGAAGCTCAGCTGCCTCTAGCAGTGGAAGCCCTGCCTTGGGCCTAGGGTTTATGATCAGTGATGAGGGCAAACATTTGTCTGAACAGGTCCTCATGGAGTTTAATTACCCCCAAAATGGTGCCGAAAGCCTCTTTTTCTATCTGTGAATAGTTTTTCTCGGCCATTGATAACATTCTGGAGTGAATGCTTTGGGGTTTTCACTCCCATCTTTATCAGTGTGTGCAGTGACAGCCCCAGCGCCTACAGAAGAGGCCTCACTCACAGACCAGTGCTAGGGGATCCCAGACTGAAATGTTCCAGGAGTCTGGAATGACTCCGATTCTTTTTTGTGGCCTCAGAACCCTTGTTTTCCTCTTCTGTCCAAATTGGCTTCATATTTGTCCATAACAGCACGGACATCGGACTGCTTAATGTGGCTACATTTGGAAGTAGCCTTCCATAGTAGTTTAATGTGGCCAGAAACAAATAATCTAAGCTCCAAGACATTCTGTGCTACTGGTGCATTCTCAGTGGCTTCTCTTTTAATGGGTTTACCCTTCTCCACCTCCACAATGCTCCAAGTGAGTAACCTGATTTTGAAGCATGTACACTTATCTTTACAAAAATATAGCGTTAGAGTTAGCAATCTCTGTAGAACCTCCTCTAGCCTTTCTAAAAGTTCTTAATTCCTCTGTTATTAATAGGTTATCAAAATAGACCTCACCATTCATCCCCTGCCATGCCTGACTGTTACTCTGATACACAGCAGATGCACTAGCTCCCCACAAGGGGGTCATAAGGTCAGCTTTCACCCCCAATAGCCCCTTATGTGGCTTCACTGCCAGATATTTTTAATCTGGTTCTAGCACCCCCTGCTGGTAGGCTTGAGACAAGTCTAGTTTGGGAAACATCACTCCTGCAGCCAGTTCTGCAAATAAATCTTGTAGTTTAGCAATTGGATATTGGTCCACTTTCAGCCCGGGGTTTATGGTGATGTTAGTCCTCACAAATTCGTCTGCTGCCATCGCTCTTTGGGGTACACACAACTGGGGCAGCCCATTCAATTAATCTGAACTTACACCATTTTGCAATTCCTCCATTTGGTTTTCTGCTGTTTATCGCAGAGCATATGGCACAGGTCTCTGCCACCAATCCAGTGCTCTATCACAGGACTGGTGCTATGAGCCTAGCTTTGCAACAGTCTCTGGGAGAACTTCTTCAATGAGCCAGACCCCTAGTGGTCTCACTCTTCCTCCAGGGAAAGCACATGGCTTCATCGTCTCCTTAGGCTGGACCTCTGGGCCTTCAGCACCCCTGCTTCACACCGTGTGCTCCACTCAGCAAGTCCAACTGAGGCAGATCTCTGAGGGAGACTTGTACAATCTCAGGGAGCAATGCTGCTCCTCCTCCTCCACCAGCATCCACAGGGACACCCAGCCAGCGCTGACACACAGAAAAGTTTATTAGTTGGCTGGAACACAGCAAAGGAAGCCCTTGGCAAGCACAGAGAAAAGGAAGTTACAGCAGAGTCCATCCTGGTCAGCACAGAGTCCAGAGCTCAGTCCCTCTGATCACTGTCCCAGTTCAGGTGTGTGCCCAGAAGCCCTCAGTGGCCAACACTTAATCACCCCTGGCACCTCCCCAGTCCTTTCTTCTCCAGCTGGGCAAACACTGTTTGCTTCCTGCTGAGAGGTGGGCCATCCAAGGTTATAGGTATCAAAGTTGCGGTGATTGGGTTTGCCATTGTCTTCTTGAGAACTCCATTGATATGGGGTCCAAACCACAGATAGCTAGGAGCCATTCACACCAGTCTCTGAGCCTCTGCAGAGAGCAAACAAGCCTTTTTACCCCCTAGGGTAACCCTGAAGCTCATAGGCTTCATTAAAAATATTACAGAAAATTCCCATTTTGTCACAGTCTAGTGTTCAGGGGTTTAGAAATGGCCCTGTCAGACACAACCAGCCTTGCTGCTGTGCCTTTTACCAATCCCATGTCTGTATTACATACAGCTTTGTAGTTTTCTTTCAGTTCCCCCTCTCTGTCTGGCATGTGGTGCACCACACTCCAATTCAGTCAAACACTGGATATCCACTTTCTGCCCATCAGCGGGGAACCATTTCCTTATGTTACAATTAACTCTAATGAGGAACAGCTACCTTTATATACTGCAGTGACTGGGAGACTGCCTAATACTCCTTCTGCCCATTATTGTAATTCTGTAAAAGCACCTCAGTGTCTCAGTCGTCCCCCAGGCGATTTGTAACCCCCTGAGCGACCTCTGGCATTGCCCCTCCTGTATCTAGTTCCAGGGTCACATCATTTCCTTTTGCGTTAAGATAACAAGGGGGATGATATGTCCTAGCCTGTCATTATCATCCTCACCCCCTGTGGAGACCCTTCTTCCTAGCCCCATGGGGCCAGGCTATTTTCAAATGTTTGTGCTTTTTTTCTTTGCGGATTCAAAGAGCGCAATCTTCATGGCTCCCTCTAGTGGCAGTTTCTTGTTATACACAATATTCAACAGCCTCCCTCTTAATTCAGGATGTTTTACACCAAAACCAAATTGATCTCTGAGAGTCTCTGTCAGAAAATTACCAAACCGACATGGAGCAGACAGCTTTTTCAGGCTTGCCAAAAATTCAAAGATACTTTTCCCTTCTCTTTGGTTTCTTCAATAAAACTTATCTCGCTCTTTTAAAAAATTGCAGGGCGGGGAGGAACATGTAATGTGTCTTTAGAGGCTCATGTCCTTGTTATGTCAGGCTCACCAGGCTCTCATGGAAAACAGAAGCCTTTCAGTACTGTAAATGTGTAAATCAGGAGATTTGGTTTAAAAATTGAGGTTTTTTAAATGAAATGTTTCAGAGTAGCAGCCGTGTTAGTCTGTATTCGCAAAAAGAAAAGGAGTACTTGTGGCACCTTAGAGACTAACAAATTTATTTGAGCATAAGCTTTCGTGAGCTACAGCTCACTTCATCGGATGCATTCGGTGGAAAATACAGTGGGGATATATATATATATATATATATATATATACACACACACACAGAGAACATGAAACAATGGGTTTTATCATACACACTGTAAGGAGAGTGATGATAAAACCCATTGTTTCATGTTCTGTCTGTGTGTGTGTGTGTGTGTGTGTGTGTGTGTGTGTGTGTATAAATCTCCCCACTGTATTTTCCACCGAATGCATGCGATGAAGTGAGCAATAGCTCACGAAAGCTTATGCTCAAATAAATTTGTTAGTCTCTAAGGTGCCACAAGTACTCCTTTTCTTTTTTTAAATGAAATGTGGGTTCTCTATTTCCCTTCTGGTTTCTGGTCCTTTAAAAGGTGCTCTCAGGTCCCATTTTCCTCTGCCACCATGCAGGCTAGAAACTTACCTTTCTAGTAGAAAAAGGTACTAGAGGCCAGAGCCCCACTGCTAGGGCTGAAAAAATCCTGAGATTTGATAGTTCGCTCACAAGCGAGGCTTAATTTTACTTAGAAATTGCATCACTCATGATAAATTTGCAAGAGTTTGCAGGTCTGCTACCTTGCAAGCGAGCTACTCTGATCCCATTTTCAGCTCCTCCAGCCTGTGCATGCATTGCAGGTGCGGTGGTGCAGAGCATCCTGGGTCCAGAGCAGCTCCTTAACCCCTTCCAATCCAGTGTGGTTTACTTTTTAGAGTTCAGAATGATAACATACAAGAATACAAAATAGAGACCAAGCAGGCTCCTCCCTCTGGCAGAGAAGCACAACACACCCCTTCTTGCTGCAGGCTGGCTGTTTCCAGACTGATTCAGATCATACACTTCCCTACAGAGCTCCTAGCCTGCAAGCAGGGCCAGGAAACCCCATGAATTTAAAATGATTGATCAGCTTTCAATATACTACCACCACTTTCCAGCCAGCACTCAGCCCAAAAGCTCGCTTTCTCCTAGCTTTTCTCAAGATCAAACTGATTTTTTTTTTTTGGGCCATCTTGGCTTCCTTGCCGCTTTCTCCATGTGCTTCTTTGGTGTTTCTGCTACAGTACAGATGCACAACCTCAGTCCCATCACTTCCCCACACCCATGAAACTTCTTAGACTGCAAGACCCAGCCACTGCCCAAGCTTGCATAGGATGTGGTTGTTGGGCAGTGGTTTTCCATTGTTTCAGCTATCATAAAGCAAAGAAGCATTTAATTGCCCCCTCCTTTAGCTTGAATGGAAGGCAGCTGTCACACCCAACACCTTCAGCAAGATGTCATTGCCCAGCCCCCAGTGCAACAATGTGTAGCCAGACCTGGCATGTTGAGGATATTCAGCAAAATTATAGTTTTACAAAGAGTAAAGTCCCAACAGTGCAGGTTACCAAAACCCTTCATGGGACAAAGCAGGAACAGCACATGACAGGAAGGAGAAACATTCCCTTGCACAGTGAGGAGCCAAACCAAGAAAGGAGGTGACACATCCATGCACGTTTCAGAGTAGTAGCCGTTTTAGTCTGTATTCGCAAAAAGAAAAGGAGTACTTGTGGCACCTTAGAGACTAACAAATTTATTTGAGCATAAGCTTTCGTGAGCTACAGCTCACCTCATCGGATGCATTCAGTGGAAAATACAGTGGGGAGATTTATATACACAGAGAACATGAAACAATGAGTGTTACCATACACACTGTAAGGAGGGTGATCACTTAAGATGAGCAGGAGAGCGGGTGGGCGGGGGGAAGGAGGGAAGAAAACCTCTCTTCTGTTCATTCAGTCCTAGCAGGTGCTTCCAAAGATTTCTCTGCCCCAGAAGCAAATGGAACCATGCCAGGAGGGGAGGAAAGCCTACAGCCTATGCACCATCCACTCGCAGAACCTCAGCACCACTTTGCTAATCCTGGTCCAGGAACATTGGTGCATCAGGGTGAAAATGCCTGCTCTTGGAGGAGCAAATATGCCCCACAATCAGCCAGGCAGGTGTGGCAAATGAGACACTGGAGGCTGTAAAACCTTTGGGGAAAGGACCATCCCTTCCTTTGTGTCTGCAAAGTAACTAGCATATTGGGAAGACTGCTGAAAATCAATAACCAGTAAGAGGTGGTATCACCAGAGCCAGAACTGTCTCCCAGACAAAGATGTGTTCATTGAGTCCAAGGCCATAAGGGACCACTGTGATCAGCTAGTCTGACCTCCTGCATAGCACAGGCCAAAGACCTTAGAATCATAGAATATCAGGGTTGGAAGGGACTTCAGGAGGTCATCTAGTCCAATCCCCTTCTCAAAGCAGGACCAATCCCCAACTAAATCATCCCAGCCAGGGCTTTGTCAAGCCTGACCTTAAACTTCTAAGGAAGGAGATTCTACCACCTCGCTAGGTAACGCATTCCAGTCTTTCACCACCCTCCTAGTGAAAAAGTTTTTCCTAATATCCAACCTAAACCTCCCCCACTGCAACTTGAGACCATTACTCCTTGTTCTGTCATCTGCTACCACTGAAAACAATCTAGATCCATCCTCTTTGGAACCCCCTTTCAGGTAGTTGAAAGCAGCTATCAAATCCCTCCTCATTCTTCTTCCCCAAAATAATTCCTGTTTGAACAACAGCAGACCTGTCAGGAAAACTTCCAACCTGGATTTAAAATTTGCCAATGAAGGAGAATCCATCACAACCATTGAAACTTAACTTACCAAGGGTAATTTCCCCTCACTGAAAAATTTACACCTTATTTCTAGTTGCAGATTTCAAGCCAGCTGGCTGCTTGTCCTCACAGATTGAAGGAATAACTGGGGGTTCATCTGCAGCCCAGATCCAGTAGTTTATTGTCTTACTCCTAAGGAGGAGAACCCCAGCTGTTTTTGTTTTTTCCTGCAGCCCCCTTAATCTGTCCATTAGCATTTTGCTCAGACTGTCCCTTTGTACCATTGTGAATCAGACAATACTCAATTTCACACAACCAGCCCAAGTGAGATAAGTGTCTCTTCCCCTCTGCCTGACCAGTCTGTGGTTCACATTTTGGTGACCTGCCTTAATGCACAGATGTAGAGAACATAATTTTTAGTATATGCACAACTCTTTGCATAAATATTACAATGATTATGGCAACCAGTGTGACACAGGCTTTCATTAGTGACCTTACATTATATTTTTTGGCAGACTGGGTCTGGAACGTGGATCCCAGACCCAGGGAATTTCTGTAACCCATGTGTACTTCTGTGTCCTCTGCCAGTTGGTATCAAGGGGTCTTTGGACCACACTGCTGCCTCTGAGAAAGCAGTACTCCCCATTTGCTAGCTTCACCTCAGTTCAATGCTCTCCTTAGCACAAGGCACGGAGACAGCATTATAGTAAAAACAAACTGAAGTGTATCTACCAGGGCTTGAGAGAACAATTCAATTAGAAGGAAGTGTAAGGGTTAGGAAACAAGGTTACAGGTTAAAAAAAGAAAAGAAAACCCACAACATGCAATCTATAGCCTACACTTCTTAACAAGTCGCCTTCCTATCTAATTAAGGTCTCTCTCATTCCTTGCAGTGCTTGTCCAGTTCCAGAAACTGGGATCAAGTTTCATGAGAGTCCCACACTGGCAGAATCCCCACATGTGCCTGTTCTTCAATTTTGTACCATCACAGATCACTGTCTCTTACCCCAAGGGGCTCCTCTTCTGAGAACTCGCCTGGGAATCGTTCAAGTATGCTCAAGGCTGCATCTTCCCCACCCAGTAAACAAAAACTGGCTCAGTCAAAGGAGTCCACTGTTCTCATGTTGAGTGGGTCAGGCCTGTGATTTTCTTCCAAACAGATTTGGAACACAATATCATACACAACTCTATAATTAATTTTGCATACAAACATCTTGCAATAACCCAGACAATCGGCTAGTTCTTAGCTTTTAAAGACACATATGATCCCCTTGGGTTAATAACCGGAAAACGGATGGACACAGATTTAATCTCCCTTCTAGGTCATGTTTGGGCATGTCTGTGTCCCAGATCCCGCACCATCCCTTCTGGGGAAAGGAGTTATACTCTTGGAATCCCATCCCTGAGGGAGAGAAATGTAATGAGTGAAAATGAAACTGATCGCAAACGTGATGCTTGGGGACCTTTGCCGAACTCTCCACTGGGGAGAACTCCACACAGCAGACCTTGGGCTGGGTGACCTAGTTTGGAAATTATCTTAGAACACTTGACAGCTTGCAGCAAGGTTAAGGATGTCTTGGTGGGATTTCCATGAAGGTTGTGAAGGCCCTCACTCACACTGTTAATTTTACAGCACCCAAGGTATGTCAGGTGCTCTGCTAAACAGACATGCCCCCCGCCCCCAAGCACTTACAGATAGGACACAGTGAGAGGGGGCATCATTCACTTCTCTCCATTTCTAGACACTGGGGCCCAGAGCATCAAATGCATGTAGGTGCCTAAGTCCCATTTAAATCAATGAGAGTTAGAAGCTAAATACCTTTGAGGATCTGGGTCCCTCTGTAAATCCAAAAGAAGAACAAACTTTGTGGAGCTGGCCTTGCCCTGCTGGCATTAAAGGAAGCGTTATGGGAAGCACGTGCTAGGACAAGTGGTCTAGTTTGGCTTGAGCTTAGCTAACTTGAGCTGGTGACCTAGCTCAGGAGTAGAGGTAGGGCCTTTAACTCCAATGTTACAGATATCTACAGCTAAAACACACATGGGCTAAGTCCAGCCACTTTTCCTAGTCAGGACAAGCACAACAGCTGCTTCCTGGGTCAGTTTGTTAGGCTAGGTTTGGTTTATTGGTTTAGGGTGTGATTCACAGTTAGCATGTGAGAAAACAATCCCACATGAGCTCATACTTTGTGAAGATTTCTGCTAGAAGAGGGTTCTTCAATCTAGCAGACAAAAGCAGAACAGGATCCAATGGCTGGAAGCTAAAGCAAGACAAATTCAGGCTAGAAATAAGTGGTACATTTTTAACAGTGATGTTACACAATTCAAAGAGAGGTCACACAATTTACTCCTCCTGAACTGCCTGAGCAATTAGGAATCCAAAATAACAGGACCCCTCCCAGTTTAAGAATGCCCACAACAGCATCTATCAACTGTCATCCACCCACCTCCACCAACCTTCCCTGACAGTGAAAACTATCACAGTGATATACTTAAACAAAAAGGATTTTATTAACAAACCACTCAGTAGGTTTAACATAACTATGGCATGAAGCCTGAACCCAAACCCAAACCAAAAGTGGAAAACAGGTGTATAAAAAGTCTCTATAATACTGTATCCACACAGGAAACAAGGATGAGGGTAACGGACCTAGAACCCCAAAGTCTTCAACCAGGAACCAGCCTCTGGAACCCAGGAGCCACTGCTCAGGAACTTGCCGTCAGGACTACTCCGCCAAGGAAAGGACCAGGAGCAATGATAAGCTTGCAGGTCTCCTCGTCTTCTTTTCTTCATCTCCACTACTAGCAGCGCTAACCTCTGTTTTCCCCAAGTCTATAGTACTACCTGGTTCATAAGTGGGGGAGGGATAGCTCAGTGGTTTGAGCATTGGCCTGCTAAACCCCAGGTTGTGAGTTCAATCCTTGAGGGGGCCATTTAGGGATCTGGGGCAAAAATTGGGGATTGGCCCTGCTTTGAGCAGGGGGTTGGACTAGATGATCTCCTGAGGACCCTTCCAACCCTGAGATTCTATGAACCAGTCTATATAGATTTTCACATTGATCACATATCCTTTCCCGCTCTTTCTGATTACTGGGCTGACTTGCCAGCAGTATCCAGGCAGCTGCCGTATCCGTTACTTACACGGACCGCCTAAAAGATTTCAAACTCCAACAAAGCTGTGACTGTCCAATCAGGGACAAGTACTTGGAAAAAGGGCGCCAAATTGGGACTAAGGGACAACAAGAAGCCCATCTAAAATGGAGGACACAGGAGTGTGAGAATAACCAAAATGGCAATTCACTGTTTACATTTCCCCTCCTTCGTGGCCATGTGCAGTAATACAAATGTTGAGCCCCCACATTACCATATCTGTATAAGGTATTCTGTCCATTGTCCAAGTAACCCCAAATGTTACCTAGATTTAAACCCTTGGTTAATTTCTTTCACAGCTGTTGATTGAAAGGAACCATTACCTCCAAGTACTACCCTGATATTAACCTTTGGTTAATACTGGTAACCCTTTTAACTCTTCTTCTGACCCAACAAACCAATATGACCATTCCTATTATCATTAGAATCTGAACGATCAATACCATTACTCTTGGGTGCAATAACATACTCCATATCTCATTCAGATTAGTCGACCCACTGAATAATCCTTCCCACCAGTGGCTGAACCTAGCTTCTGAAGCCACCCACTTCAGAATCCTCTTTATTAGCCTAGAGGAGTGATGGACTGTCAGCATCACCTCCTCTCCATCTTTCTCCAGCTGCCTCAACTGCTGTCTAAGCTCAGGATGATGTACAATCTCTCTGAGCACAGAAAGATTTGCACCCACGTGTACTGGTGTTACATGGTCATATAGCACATAATGCATGCTCTTGGTTTGCATTGACACATTGGTCAGAACAAAATTAATACCACATCCCATCACACAGATGGTACAGAGCACAGGCACGGGTTAACATAGGGATTGTGAAATACCTCATAGAAATAATTTACCACAGACTTTGGATACCAACTTCTAATGCAGATGCATTTTGTATCCACGAATACAATAACAGATCAGTTATAATCAATGGCACTTACTCTGTAGTGACATTTACCCTCTTTAGGATCTAAACAGATATGGGATGTCTCAATTACCCCTGAGCCACAGGTATAACCTATACCATACTCCTCTACACAGGAGTTCAAGTTAACACTCCTGTAGGTACCCTCTTTCTCGTACACCCACTTATTCAACTCTACTGGCATAAAGACAGACTAACTGACATTAAGTCCTAGTGGAACCAAAGAGTAAATCCGTTCCTTCTGGGCCTGCTCAATAGTGAAGACAAATGCAATAATTATAATATTCTCATTTGTGTAAGAGAAATTTACTAACCTCCACCATTCTTAGTGATCTTGTTCAAAGGAGATGGTGAAGTTTCTCCAGATGACTCCCCTCAACTATATTGGCAGAACTCCACTAAACCCATCTCTGATTAGATCTTTTGTGAATATCTAGTCCTGAGACTGAATACAGGACAGGGTCAGGGACACACTGGTCTGCAGGACATCTAAAGCAGTTATAATATTCAGATGATCCTGCTCCTGGAGCCTTAACCACTCTGGCAGTACACTAGCAATTCTACATTGCATGACACTCAGTTGGTTTAGGGATGTTGTCTGTGGATGCAATAGGGAAGCTATATCTGCACCTATAGCCTCTATCTTGCTAGCCAAGATTTCCTTATCTATAGTGTTAAGGACACCTAGGCCAGTGCCCACTCCTCCTAGGATCGTAGCTAGGGTGTCTCTTTTGGTCCATCTAGAGTTCCTCATTGTGACGCTTTTCAGCCAGAAGTACCATCCCATCCTGAGTGGCATTACATAAGGTGCATACCTATACTATACGCAGAGATATCTAACTGAAGTGACATTATATTTTTCAGGGAGTAACGAGGGTTGATCTGCAGTAGTTTTTTTTACATCCCTTTTCACCACCACAGCCCCAATATAACTTTCATATGGTCTACGAACAACAATAACTTCTTTAAAAGAAAAGGAGTACTTGTGGCACCTGAGAGACTAACAAATTTATTAGAGCATAAGCTTTCGTGAGCTACAGCTCACTTCATCGGATGCATTTGGTGGAAAAAACAGAGGAGAGATTTATATACACACACACAGAGAACATGAAACAATGGGTTTATCATACACACTGTAAGGAGAGTGATCACTTAAGATAAGTCATCACCAACAGCAGGGGGAACAAAGCCCGTTGCCAACTCTGTCCACATATCTATTCAGGGGATACCATCATAGGGCCTAATCACATCAGCCACACTATCAGAGGCTCGTTCACCTGCGCATCTACCAATGTGATATATGCCATCATGTGCCAGCAATGCCCCTCTGCCATGTACATTGGCCAAACTGGACAGTCTCTACGTAAAAGAATGAATGGACACAAATCAGACGTCAAGAATTATAACATTCAAAAACCAGTTGGAGAACACTTCAATCTCTCTGGTCACTCGATCACAGACCTAAGAGTGGCTATACTTCAACAAAAAAGCTTCAAAAACAGACTCCAGCGAGAGACTGCTGAATTGGAATTAATTTGCAAACTGGATACAATTAACTTAGGCTTGAATAGAGACTGGGAATGGATGAGTCATTACACAAAGTAAAACTATTTCCCCATGGTATTTCTCCCTCCCACCCCACCCCCCACTGTTCCTCTGATATTCTTGTTAACTGCTGGAATTAGCCTACCTTGCTTGTCACCATGAAAGGTTTTCCTCCTTTCCCCCCCCTGCTGCTGGTGATGGTTTATCTTAAGTGATCACTCTCCTTTACAGTGTGTATGATAAACCCATTGTTTCATGTTCTCTGTGTGTGTGTATATAAATCTCTCCTCTGCTTTTTCCACCAAATGCATCCGATGAAGTGAGCTGTAGCTCACGAAAGCTTATGCTCTAATAAATTTGTTAGTCTCTAAGGTGCCACGGGTACTCCTTTTCTTTTTGCGAAACCCAGACTGGTAGATGAGCCCTGCCCTGAAGACCTGCCAATCTAAACAGACCAGACAAACACAGGGTGGGGAAGGGGTAGAACACCCCAGCAGAGTGAACAACAGGATGGCAGCAGATGGCATGGTAGGTCCATGATTGATTGATTTAGGGGAGGAGGGGTTAGTTAGGAGGGGATCGGCTAAATGGAAAGATAAGAGAAGGAGGGTAAGATGGACAGGGCAGAGGAGGAGATGCAGGTATGGAGTAATGCTGGGGTGGAGAGACAATGTGAGAGAGGGGAGGGTTAGAGCAAACAGCCAGTAAGCACATGGCAGAGAAAGTCCAGTCAAAACTGAAGGAAATTTTCTGAATGTCCAAAGAACCAAAGGTCCCTGCATTGGCTGCTTTTGCCCTGACAGGCTGGAGTGCCTAGCTGGTCTCCTCTCCACACACCTTATTAATTTCTAAATCAGTCTCATGATTTTTGCGGTCTGGTTCATGAATGGGGTGCATCACTGAAATCAGAAAGCTGATGGGGGAAAGAAAGTGAGTAATTTTGGAGCCAGGCTTGTGATTGATTCATTTATTTATGTATTTATTTTGGTGTCCAGTTCATGACTTTTGAATGCTTAGGTTGACAATAGTGAGCTGTGGGGATCACTGTGCTGCAGTAGGGAAGTATCATTCAGTAGGGAGTGCTCTCCTCTCAGGATGAATGCTGACCCCAAGATCCCAGCATGGTGCTAGAGGGAGCTGTGCTAGAGGGAATGGTGTGGGTCATTCATTGGGGGCCTCTGGGCCAGCACTGCCCCCAGTGCTTCATTGTGGTACTAGGGAGATCTGTATGGGGAGTGATGTGGAGAAATAGCAAGGGCCAGCACTCACACCAGTGCCCTAGCGTGTTGCTGGAGGAGGCTTCAGGAAGTGTTAGTGATTCAGTAGAGGAGCTTTTTCTCTTGAATCACTTCTGAGCCTGTTCCCCCAATCTTGGGCTGTGTGACAGAAAGTGCGCTAATGCAGAGGTATACAGTGTGCTTCCCTTTACCTCTGAGTTGGTACTAAACCCCGTTACGGCATTAGGAGGAGCTCTGTTGTTGGGAGGCCATCTTGGGGAGGGGATGCAAAACCACTTTTGGCTACTAAAAATCCCAGACTCTCTTTAGGAAATTAAGGGGATTAACCCTGGCGTCCTGACCCAATTCCAACTTGGATAATGATATGTACTAAATTCCCTTCCTCACTTTCTGAACTAATATGATGTGCGCTGTTGTGTGGTGTTAAACAGCTGCATTGCCCCAGATGTGGCTGCATTTCAGTGGAAAGTGATGGCGGTAGTGTATTGTAGCTGCAGGACTAGCAATAGCAAAAATTAATGTTCTGCAACAGTTTCCACTCCAACTTCCTATTTTCGGTCACAAATAACTTTCCCAGACTAACTTTTTAGGCTGAAATTTCCTAGATCTGCTCTCATTAACATTAACTTTGGCACTGCCTGACTTGTGAGTGCTTAACTGTGGGACTGTCATGATGATGGATTGTGGACTGCTAATACCCTCTTAGCACGCTTGTTTGATTATACAGAGCTTCCAGAGTATGAAAAACACTTTAGGAAGAAACACGATAGATATTAGTTTTACTGTTGTCACATGCACCCTTCAGTAACTATGGATGTCAGACTCCCAAACCACTTGTGGTTGCCAGATCCCAGTACAGTAAACTTGTGACACACAGGAGAGCTGGTAAGAGACAGCTGACTTGTCTTGTTTATGAAATTTACACCCTTGTCACATGAAGAGGTCAATATCCCTGGGTACTATGACATCACATGCAAATAAATCATAATACCAATCAAAATTAACAAAATACAGCTAATTAATAGAACATGGAAATGGAGATGTCTAGGATGGAAGTCAGGACACATGACCTGAAGCCCCAAGTGATAAGAGGATTATTCTGCCTCTTGAATGTTTATGGATCAATGTCCTAACCAATAAAGCACAAGATGGGGTATTAGTTGGTGTCAGCTACAGACCACCAAATCACACTAGGGAACAGGATGACCATTTCCTTATGTAAAAAGAAAAGGAGTACTTGTGGCACCTTAGAGACTAACAAATTTATTAGAGCATAAGCTTTCGTGAGCTACAGCTCACTTCATCGGATGCATTTGGTGGAAAAAACAGAGGAGAGATTTATATACACACACACAGAGAACATGAAACAATGGGTTTATCATACACACTGTAAGGAGAGTGATCACTTAAGATAAGCCATCACCAACAGCAGGGGGGGGAAGGAGGAAAACCTTTCATGGTGACAAGCAGGTAGGCTAATTCCAGCAGTTAACAAGAATATCAGAGGAACAGTGGGGGGTGGGGTGGGAGGGAGAAATACCATGGGGAAATAGTTTTACTTTGTGTAATGACTCATCCATTCCCAGTCTCTATTCAAGCCTAAATTAATTGTATCCAGTTTGCAAATTAATTCCAATTCAGCAGTCTCTCCTTGGAGTCTGTTTTTGAAGCTTTTTTGTTGAAGTATAGCCACTCTTAGGTCTGTGATCGAGTGACCAGAGAGATTGAAGTGTTCTCCAACTGGTTTTTGAATGTTATAATTCTTGACGTCTGATTTGTGTCCATTCATTCTTTTACGTAGAGACTGTCCAGTTTGGCCAATGTACATGGCAGAGGGGCATTGCTGGCACATGATGGCATATATCACATTGGTAGATGCGCAGGTGAACGAGCCTCTGATAGTGTGGCTGATGTGATTAGGCCCTATGATGGTATCCCCTGAATAGATATGTGGACAGAGTTGGCAACGGGCTTTGTTGCAAGGATAGGTTCCTGGGTTAGTGGTTCTGTTGTGTGGTGTGTGGTTGCTGGTGAGTATTTGCTTCAGATTGGGGGGCTGTCTGTAAGCAAGGACTGGTCTGTCTCCCAAGATCTGAGAGAGCGATGGCTCGTCCTTCAGGATAGGTTGTAGATCCTTGATGATGCGTTGGAGAGGTTTTAGTTGGGGGCTGAAGGTGATGGCTAGTGGCGTTCTGTTGTTTTCTTTGTTGGGCCTGTCCTGTAGTAGGTGACTTCTGGGTACTCTTCTGGCTCTGTCAATCTGTTTCTTCACTTCAGCAGGTGGGTATTGTAGTTGTAGGAATGCATGATAGAGATCTTGTAGGTGTTTGTCTCTGTCTGAGGGGTTGGAGCAAATGCGGTTATATCGTTTTCTCCTTATGTGCCTGTCTATAAAGTGTAGGGAAAAAAAGCAAAAATGATCATGGGGGACTTAAATCTGAGTGACATATCCTGGAGGTCTTACCCTGCTAGTACTAAAACATCCTTGGAATTTCTTAAATCAAAAATTAGGAATTATAGAAAACTGATAAGGGAGGCAAGGGGGCACAAGCAGAAATCTGCAGAGTTAAGAACAATAAGGAGTATTAAAAGATATATTAGGAACAAAAAGAATCCTGACAATGATATTGCTGCATTACTAGGTGAAAATGGTAGAAATCTCAGCAATAATGCAGAAAAGGCAGTAATGTTCAATAAATATTTCTGTACTATACTTGGGGAAAAACAGATGACATAGTCTCATCATTTGGTGATAATACTCTTTCTATTCCACTGTATCAATGGAAGATGTTAAACAGAATCTCCTTAAGTCAGATATTTTTAAATAAGCAGGTCCAGATAACTTGCATCCAAGAGTTTTAAAAGAGTAGCCGGACGAGCTTGCCGGCCAGTTAATGTTAATTTTCAACGTCTTATAACACTGGAGAAGTTCCAGAAGACTGGAATAAAGCTAACATTGTGCCAATTTTTTTAAATCGTAAATGGGATAACCTGACAGCCTGACACTAATCCTGGACTAACATAATGGAGCAGCTGATATGGGACTCGATTAATAAAGAATTAAAAGAGGGTAATGTAATGAATACAACTCAATATGGGTTTATGGAAAATAGATCCTGTCAAACTAACTTGATATATTTATTGATGAGATTACAAGTTTGGTAATAAAGGTAATAGTGTTGATGTAATATACTTAATCAAATGCCTTCAGAAGTTTTGGTGCCACACAGCATTTTGATTAAAAAAAACTAGAATAAAAAATTAACATGGCACATATTAAATTGACTAATGGATAGGTCTCAAAATGTAATTGTAAATGGTGAATCATTGATTGGGTGTGATATTGGTGGGTCATACAGGGACTAGTTCTTGGCCCTATGCTGTTTATCATTTTTATCAATTACCTGGAAGAAAACATAAAATCATCACTGAAAGTTTGCAGATGACAAACATTTGGGGAGTGGAGTAGCAGCCGTGTTAGTCTGTATTCGCAAAAAGAAAAGGAGTACTTGTGGCACCTTAGAGACGAACAAATTTATTAGAGCATAAGCTTTCGTGAGCTACAGCTCACTTCATCGGATGCATTTGGTGGAAAAAACAGAGGAGAGATTTATATACACACACACAGAGAACATGAAACAATGGGTTTATTATACACACTGTAAGGAGAGTGATCACTTAAGATAAGCCATCACCAGCAGCAGGGGGGGGAAAGGAGGAAAACCTTTCATGGTGACAAGCAAGGTAGGCTAATTCCAGCAGTTAACAAGAATATCAGAGGAACAGTGGGGTGGGAGGGAGAAATACCATGGGGAAATAGTTTTACTTTGTGTAATGACTCATCCATTCCCAGTCTCTATTCAAGCCTAAATTAATTGTATCCAGTTTGCAAATTAATTCCAATTCAGCAGCCTCTCATTGGAGTCTGTTTTTGAAGCTTTTTTGTTGAAGTATAGCCACTCTTAGGTCTGTGATCGAGTGACCAGAGAGATTGAAGTGTTCTCCAACTGGTGTTTGAATGTTATAATCTTGACGTCTGATTTGTGTCCATTCATTCTTTTACGTAGAGACTGTCCAGTTTGGCCAATGTACATGGCAGAGGGGCATTGCTGGCACATGATGGCATATATCACATTGGTAGAAAACAGACTCCAATGACTCCCGAGACTCCCGAGACTCTATCTCGGGGCCTCTCCTTTTGCCCCTCCACCCCCACGAACATGATACAGTTCTGTGGTGACCTAGAATCCTATTTTCGACGTCTCAGACTCAAGGAATATTTCCAACACACCTCTGACCAACATATTAACCCACAGAGACCTTCCTGCCAACACTACAAAAAGAAGGATTCTGGGTGGACTCCTCCTGAAGGTCGAAACAGCAGCCTGGATTTCTACATAGACTGCTTCCGCCGACGTGCACGAGCTGAAATTGTGGAAAAGCAGCATCGCTTACCCCATAACCTAAGCCATGCAGAACACAGTGCCATCCACAGCCTCAGAAACAACTCTGACATCATAATCAAAAAGGCTGACAAAGGAGGTGCTGTCGTCATCATGAATAGGTCAGAGTATGAACAAGAGGCTACTAGGCAGCTCTCCAACACCACTTTCTACAAGCCATTACCCTCTGATCCCACTGAGAGTTACCAAAAGAAACTACAGCATTTGCTCAAGAAACTCCCTGAAAAAGCACAAGAACAAATCCGCACAGACACACCCCTGGAGCCAGGACCTGGGGTATTCTATCTGCTACCCAAGATCCATAAACCTGGAAATCCTGGACGCCCCATCATCTCAGGCATTGGCACCCTGACAGCAGGATTGTCTGGCTATGTAGACTCCCTCCTCAGGCCCTTCGTTACCAGCACTCCCAGCTATCTTCGAGACACCACCGATTTCCTGAGGAAACTACAGTCCATTGGTGATCTTCCTAAAAACACCATCCTAGCCACTATGGATGTAGAAGCCCTCTACACCAACATTCCACACAAAGATGGACTACAAGCCGTCAGGAACAGTATCCCCGATACTGTCACGGCTAACCTGGTGGCAGAACTTTGTGACTTTGTCCTGACCCATAACTATTTCACATTTGGTGACAATGTATACCTTCAAATCAGCGGCACTGCGATGGGTACCCGCATGGCCCCACAGTATGCCAACATTTTTATGGCTGACTTAGAACAACGCTTCCTCAGCTCTCGTTCCCTAATGCCCCTACTCTACTTGCGCTACATTGATGACATCTTCATCATCTGGACCCATGGAAAAGAAGCTCTTGAGGAATTCCACCATGATTTCAACAATTTCCATCCCACCATCAACCTCAGCCTGGACCAGTCCACACAAGAGATCCACTTCCTGGACACTACAGTGCTAATAAGCGATGGTCACATAAACACCACCCTATATCGGAAACCTACTGACCGCTATTCCTACCTACATGCCTCTAGCTTTCATCCAGATCATACCACTCGATCCATTGTCTACAGCCAAGCGCTACGATATAACCGCATTTGCTCCAACCCCTCAGACAGAGACAAACACCTACAAGATCTCTATCATGCATTCTTACAACTACAATACCCACCTGCTGAAGTGAAGAAACAGATTGACAGAGCCAGAAGAGTACCCAGAAGTCACCTACTACAGGACAGGCCCAACAAAGAAAACAACAGAACGCCACTAGCCATCACCTTCAGCCCCCAACTAAAACCTCTCCAACGCATCATCAAGGATCTACAACCTATCCTGAAGGACGAGCCATCGCTCTCTCAGATCTTGGGAGACAGACCAGTCCTTGCTTACAGACAGCCCCCCAGTCTGAAGCAAATACTCACCAGCAACCACACACCACACAACAGAACCACTAACCCAGGAACCTATCCTTGCAACAAAGCCCGTTGCCAACTCTGTCCACATATCTATTCAGGGGATACCATCATAGGGCCTAATCACATCAGCCACACTATCAGAGGCTCGTTCACCTGCGCATCTACCAATGTGATATATGCCATCATGTGCCAGCAATGCCCCTCTGCCATGTACATTGGCCAAACTGGACAGTCTCTACGTAAAAGAATGAATGGACACAAATCAGACGTCAAGAATTATAACATTCAAAAACCAGTTGGAGAACACTTCAATCTCTCTGGTCACTCGATTACAGACCTAAGAGTGGCTATACTTCAACAAAAAAGCTTCAAAAACAGACTCCAAGGAGAGACTGCTGAATTGGAATTAATTTGCAAACTGGATACAATTAACTTAGGCTTGAATAGAGACTGGGAATGGATGAGTCATTACACAAAGTAAAACTATTTCCCCATGGTATTTCTCCCTCCCTCCCCACCCCCCACTGTTCCTCTGATATTCTTGTTAACTGCTGGAATTAGCCTACCTGCTTGTCACCATGAAAGGTTTTCCTCCTTCCCCCCCCTGCTGTTGGTGATGACTTATCTTAAGTGATCACTCTCCTTACAGTGTGTATGATAAACCCATTGTTTCATGTTCTCTGTGTGTGTGTATATAAATCTCTCCTCTGTTTTTTCCACCAAATGCATCCGATGAAGTGAGCTGTAGCTCACGAAAGCTTATGCTCTAATAAATTTGTTAGTCTCTAAGGTGCCACAAGTACTCCTTTTCTTTTTTCTCCTTACAGTGTGTATGATAAACCCATTGTTTCATGTTCTCTGTGTGTGTGTATATAAATCTCTCCTCTGTGTTTTCCACCAAATGCATCCGATGAAGTGAGCTGTAGCTCACGAAAGCTTATCCTCTAATAAATTTGTTAGTCTCTAAGGTGCCACAAGTACTCCTTTTCTTTTTATAGGGAAATAGTTTTACTTTGTGTAATGACTCATCCATTCCCAGTCTCTATTCAAGCCTAAGTTAATTGTATCCAGTTTGCAAATTAATTCCAATTCAGCAGTCTCTCATTGGAGTCTGTTTTTGAAGCTTTTTTGTTGAAGTATAGCCACTCTTAGGTCTGTGATCGAGTGACCAGAGAGATTGAAGTGTTCTCCAACTGGTTTTTGAATGTTATAATTCTTGACGTCTGATTTGTGTCCATTCATTCTTTTACGTAGAGACTGTCCAGTTTGGCCAATGTACATGGCAGAGGGAACAAAGCCCGTTGCCAACTCTGTCCACATATCTATTCAGGGGATACCATCATAGGGCCTAATCACATCAGCCACACTATCAGAGGCTCGTTCACCTGCGCATCTACCGATGTGATATATGCCATCATGTGCCAGCAATGCCCCTCTGCCATGTACATTGGCCAAACTGGACAGTCTCTACGTAAAAGAATGAATGGACACAAATCAGACGTCAAGAATTATAACATTCAAAAACCAGTTGGAGAACACTTCAATCTCTCTGGTCACTCGATCACAGACCTAAGAGTGGCTATACTTCAACAAAAAAGCTTCAAAAACAGACTCCAGCGAGAGACTGCTGAATTGGAATTAATTTGCAAACTGGATACAATTAACTTAGGCTTGAATAGAGACTGGGAATGGATGAGTCATTACACAAAGTAAAACTATTTCCCCATGGTATTTCTCCCTCCCACCCCACCCCCCACTGTTCCTCTGATATTCTTGTTAACTGCTGGAATTAGCCTACCTTGCTTGTCACCATGAAAGGTTTTCCTCCTTTCCCCCCCCTGCTGCTGGTGATGGTTTATCTTAAGTGATCACTCTCCTTTACAGTGTGTATGATAAACCCATTGTTTCATGTTCTCTGTGTGTGTGTATATAAATCTCTCCTCTGCTTTTTCCACCAAATGCATCCGATGAAGTGAGCTGTAGCTCACGAAAGCTTATGCTCTAATAAATTTGTTAGTCTCTAAGGTGCCACGGGTACTCCTTTTCTTTTTGCGAAACCCAGACTGGTAGATGAGCCCTGCCCTGAAGACCTGCCAATCTAAACAGACCAGACAAACACAGGGTGGGGAAGGGGTAGAACACCCCAGCAGAGTGAACAACAGGATGGCAGCAGATGGCATGGTAGGTCCATGATTGATTGATTTAGGGGAGGAGGGGTTAGTTAGGAGGGGATCGGCTAAATGGAAAGATAAGAGAAGGAGGGTAAGGTGGACAGGGCAGAGGAGGAGATGCAGGTATGGAGTAATGCTGGGGTGGAGAGACAATGTGAGAGAGGGGAGGGTTAGAGCAAACAGCCAGTAAGCACATGGCAGAGAAAGTCCAGTCAAAACTGAAGGAAGTTTTCTGAATGTCCAAAGAACCAAAGGTCCCTGCATTGGCTGCTTTTGCCCTGACAGGCTGGAGTGCCTAGCTGGTCTCCTCTCCACACACCTTATTAATTTCTAAATCAGTCTCATGATTTTTGCGGTCTGGTTCATGAATGGGGTGCATCACTGAAATCAGAAAGCTGATGGGGGAAAGAAAGTGAGTAATTTTGGAGCCAGGCTTGTGATTGATTCATTTATTTATGTATTTATTTTGGTGTCCAGTTCATGACTTTTGAATGCTTAGGTTGACAATAGTGAGCTGTGGGGATCACTGTGCTGCAGTAGGGAAGTATCATTCAGTAGGGAGTGCTCTCCTCTCAGGATGAATGCTGACCCCAAGATCCCAGCATGGTGCTAGAGGGAGCTGTGCTAGAGGGAATGGTGTGGGTCATTCATTGGGGGCCTCTGGGCCAGCACTGCCCCCAGTGCTTCATTGTGGTACTAGGGAGATCTGTATGGGGAGTGATGTGGAGAAATAGCAAGGGCCAGCACTCACACCAGTGCCCTAGCGTGTTGCTGGAGGAGGCTTCAGGAAGTGTTAGTGATTCAGTAGAGGAGCTTTTTCTCTTGAATCACTTCTGAGCCTGTTCCCCCAATCTTGGGCTGTGTGACAGAAAGTGCGCTAATGCAGAGGTATACAGTGTGCTTCCCTTTACCTCTGAGTTGGTACTAAACCCCGTTACGGCATTAGGAGGAGCTCTGTTGTTGGGAGGCCATCTTGGGGAGGGGATGCAAAACCACTTTTGGCTACTAAAAATCCCAGACTCTCTTTAGGAAATTAAGGGGATTAACCCTGGCGTCCTGACCCAATTCCAACTTGGATAATGATATGTACTAAATTCCCTTCCTCACTTTCTGAACTAATATGATGTGCGCTGTTGTGTGGTGTTAAACAGCTGCATTGCCCCAGATGTGGCTGCATTTCAGTGGAAAGTGATGGCGGTAGTGTATTGTAGCTGCAGGACTAGCAATAGCAAAAATTAATGTTCTGCAACAGTTTCCACTCCAACTTCCTATTTTCGGTCACAAATAACTTTCCCAGACTAACTTTTTAGGCTGAAATTTCCTAGATCTGCTCTCATTAACATTAACTTTGGCACTGCCTGACTTGTGAGTGCTTAACTGTGGGACTGTCATGATGATGGATTGTGGACTGCTAATACCCTCTTAGCACGCTTGTTTGATTATACAGAGCTTCCAGAGTATGAAAAACACTTTAGGAAGAAACACGATAGATATTAGTTTTACTGTTGTCACATGCACCCTTCAGTAACTATGGATGTCAGACTCCCAAACCACTTGTGGTTGCCAGATCCCAGTACAGTAAACTTGTGACACACAGGAGAGCTGGTAAGAGACAGCTGACTTGTCTTGTTTATGAAATTTACACCCTTGTCACATGAAGAGGTCAATATCCCTGGGTACTATGACATCACATGCAAATAAATCATAATACCAATCAAAATTAACAAAATACAGCTAATTAATAGAACATGGAAATGGAGATGTCTAGGATGGAAGTCAGGACACATGACCTGAAGCCCCAAGTGATAAGAGGATTATTCTGCCTCTTGAATGTTTATGGATCAATGTCCTAACCAATAAAGCACAAGATGGGGTATTAGTTGGTGTCAGCTACAGACCACCAAATCACACTAGGGAACAGGATGACCATTTCCTTATGTAAAAAGAAAAGGAGTACTTGTGGCACCTTAGAGACTAACAAATTTATTAGAGCATAAGCTTTCGTGAGCTACAGCTCACTTCATCGGATGCATTTGGTGGAAAAAACAGAGGAGAGATTTATATACACACACACAGAGAACATGAAACAATGGGTTTATCATACACACTGTAAGGAGAGTGATCACTTAAGATAAGCCATCACCAACAGCAGGGGGGGGAAGGAGGAAAACCTTTCATGGTGACAAGCAGGTAGGCTAATTCCAGCAGTTAACAAGAATATCAGAGGAACAGTGGGGGGTGGGGTGGGAGGGAGAAATACCATGGGGAAATAGTTTTACTTTGTGTAATGACTCATCCATTCCCAGTCTCTATTCAAGCCTAAGTTAATTGTATCCAGTTTGCAAATTAATTCCAATTCAGCAGTCTCTCCTTGGAGTCTGTTTTTGAAGCTTTTTTGTTGAAGTATAGCCACTCTTAGGTCTGTGATCGAGTGACCAGAGAGATTGAAGTGTTCTCCAACTGGTTTTTGAATGTTATAATTCTTGACGTCTGATTTGTGTCCATTCATTCTTTTACGTAGAGACTGTCCAGTTTGGCCAATGTACATGGCAGAGGGGCATTGCTGGCACATGATGGCATATATCACATTGGTAGATGCGCAGGTGAACGAGCCTCTGATAGTGTGGCTGATGTGATTAGGCCCTATGATGGTATCCCCTGAATAGATATGTGGACAGAGTTGGCAACGGGCTTTGTTGCAAGGATAGGTTCCTGGGTTAGTGGTTCTGTTGTGTGGTGTGTGGTTGCTGGTGAGTATTTGCTTCAGATTGGGGGGCTGTCTGTAAGCAAGGACTGGTCTGTCTCCCAAGATCTGAGAGAGCGATGGCTCGTCCTTCAGGATAGGTTGTAGATCCTTGATGATGCGTTGGAGAGGTTTTAGTTGGGGGCTGAAGGTGATGGCTAGTGGCGTTCTGTTGTTTTCTTTGTTGGGCCTGTCCTGTAGTAGGTGACTTCTGGGTACTCTTCTGGCTCTGTCAATCTGTTTCTTCACTTCAGCAGGTGGGTATTGTAGTTGTAGGAATGCATGATAGAGATCTTGTAGGTGTTTGTCTCTGTCTGAGGGGTTGGAGCAAATGCGGTTATATCGTTTTCTCCTTATGTGCCTGTCTATAAAGTGTAGGGAAAAAAAGCAAAAATGATCATGGGGGACTTAAATCTGAGTGACATATCCTGGAGGTCTTACCCTGCTAGTACTAAAACATCCTTGGAATTTCTTAAATCAAAAATTAGGAATTATAGAAAACTGATAAGGGAGGCAAGGGGGCACAAGCAGAAATCTGCAGAGTTAAGAACAATAAGGAGTATTAAAAGATATATTAGGAACAAAAAAGAATCCTGACAATGATATTGCTGCATTACTAGGTGAAAATGGTAGAAATCTCAGCAATAATGCAGAAAAGGCAGTAATGTTCAATAAATATTTCTGTACTATACTTGGGGAAAAACAGATGACATAGTCTCATCATTTGGTGATAATACTCTTTCTATTCCACTGTATCAATGGAAGATGTTAAACAGAATCTCCTTAAGTCAGATATTTTTAAATAAGCAGGTCCAGATAACTTGCATCCAAGAGTTTTAAAAGAGTAGCCGGACGAGCTTGCCGGCCAGTTAATGTTAATTTTCAACGTCTTATAACACTGGAGAAGTTCCAGAAGACTGGAATAAAGCTAACATTGTGCCAATTTTTTTAAATCGTAAATGGGATAACCTGACAGCCTGACACTAATCCTGGACTAACATAATGGAGCAGCTGATATGGGACTCGATTAATAAAGAATTAAAAGAGGGTAATGTAATGAATACAACTCAATATGGGTTTATGGAAAATAGATCCTGTCAAACTAACTTGATATATTTATTGATGAGATTACAAGTTTGGTAATAAAGGTAATAGTGTTGATGTAATATACTTAATCAAATGCCTTCAGAAGTTTTGGTGCCACACAGCATTTTGATTAAAAAAAAACTAGAATAAAAAATTAACATGGCACATATTAAATTGACTAATGGATAGGTCTCAAAATGTAATTGTAAATGGTGAATCATTGATTGGGTGTGATATTGGTGGGTCATACAGGGACTGGTTCTTGGCCCTATGCTGTTTATCATTTTTATCAATTACCTGGAAGAAAACATAAAATCATCACTGAAAGTTTGCAGATGACAAACATTTGGGGAGTGGAGTAGCAGCCGTGTTAGTCTGTATTCGCAAAAAGAAAAGGAGTACTTGTGGCACCTTAGAGACTAACAAATTTATTAGAGCATAAGCTTTCGTGAGCTACAGCTCACTTCATCCGATGAAGTGAGCTGTAGCTCACGAAAGCTTATGCTCTAATAAATTTGTTAGTCTCTAAGGTGCCACAAGTACTCCTTTTCTATTTGGGGAGTGGTAAATAATGAAGAGGACAGGTCACTGATTCAAAGTGATCTGGATCACTTGATAAATAGAGCACAAGCAAACAATGTGTGTTCTAATATGGCTAAATGTAAACGTACACATCTAGGAACAAAGAACGTAGGCCCTTCTTATAAGATGGGGGCTCTATCTTGAGAAGTAGTGACTCCGGAAAAGATTTGGGGGTTGTGGTGGATAATCAGCTGAACATGAGCTCACAATATGACCCAGTGCCCAAATGAGCTAATGCAATCCTGGGATACATAAACAGGAGAATCTCAAGTAGGAGTGGAGAGGTTATTTTACCTCTATGGTTGGTACTGGTGTGACCATTGCTGGAATCCTGTGTCCAGTTCTGATGCCTAAAATTCAAGAAGGATGTTGATAAATTGGAGAGGGCTCAGAGAAGAGCCACAAGAATGATTTAAAAGATTAGAAAACATGCCTTAGAGTGATAGACTTAAAGAGCTCAATTTATTTAGCTTAACAAAGAGATGGTTAAGGGGGAATCACTATTTAATAATGGGCTCTTCAATATAGCAGAGAAAGAAATAACACGATCCAATGGCTGGAAGTTGAAGTTAGATAAATTCAGACTGAAAATAAGGTGTAAATTTTTAACGGTGAGGGTAATTAACCACTAGAATAATTTTCCAAGGGTCATCACTAACAATTTTGAAATCAAAATTGGTCACTTTCTAAAAGCTATGCTGTAGGAATTGTTTTGGGGAACTTGTGTTATACTGGAGGTCAGACTAGATGATCATAATGATCCATCTTTGGCCTTGGAGTCTATGAATCTTATTGCACACCTGGCAATAATTCTATCTGGACATCAGTGGGGTTTTGATCACATGACCACCACTACAGCTCTACTACCTTCCCATTGTCAGGCTGGAGGAGTGTTCCTTTTGTCAGCAGAATTCTGTGTCTTTAGCTTCAGCATTCTCCTTGCTCTGCTTGATGTTGTCTGCCCTCCTTTTAGGCTGACCTTCAGTGGTGTTGGTGGTAGTGGCGCAGATTGTGGTGTAGCCACTTCTTTTGCAGGTTGCCAGTCACATGCTCTTTGGAAACTATTGTTCTCCCAAAACCAATGACAGTACCTGGCATTGTGTTAGCCTAGAATCTTTTTGCTCCAGTTTCTTGAGTCAGTGGGGACTGATCATGTGATGGGTAGAAAATACGGTGACTATCCAAGTCACATGGCTGGGGTTAATATCCACTGATATCACTCTAGAGCAGTGGTCTCCAAAGGTTTTGGATCGTGCACCCCCACGGTGCCGCCGAAGAAAAGAGAGGGGAAGACTTACCGTAGGCATGCTGCTGAAGAAAGAAAGAAAGAGGGAAGACCTGCCGCAGGCATGCTGCTGGAGGGGAAGACCTGCTGCAGGGGTGCAGAGCAGCCGCCGAAGAAAAAAACACGTCGGAGTGCCATCCGGCAGCGTTCCTCCTGCTGTGCACCTCTGGAAACCTCTGGTGCACCCCTGGGGTGCACGCACCCCACTTTGGAGACTACTGCTGTAGGGCAGCGGTTCTCAAACCGTGGGTCGCAACCCCATTTGAATGGGGTTGCCAGGGCTAGTATTAGACTTGCTGGGGCCTGGGGCCAAAGCATGAGGGCTTCAGCCCTGGGTAGCAGGGCTCAGGTTACAGGCCTCCCCCTTGGGGCTGAAGCCCTTGGTCTTTGGTTCCCCAACCTGTAACAGTGGGGCTCTGGCTTTGGCCTCCCCACCTGGGGTGGTGGAATCATAGAATCATAGAATATCAGGGTTGGAAGGGACCCCAGAAGGTCATCTAGTCCAACCCCCTGCTCAAAGCAGGACCAAGTCCCAGTTAAATCATCCTAGCCAGGGCTTTGTCAAGCCTGACCTTAAAAACCTCTAAGGAAGGAGATTCTACCACCTCCCTAGGTAACGCATTCCAGTGTTTCACCACCCTCTTAGTGAAAAAGTTTTTCCTAATATCCAATCTAAACCTCCCCCATTGCAACTTGAGACCATTACTCCTCGTTCTGTCATCTGCTATCCTCGTTCTGTCATCTGTCATCTGGAGCTCGGGTGTCGGTCCCCATTCCGGGGGTTGTGTAGTAATTTTTTTTTGGCAGAAGGTCACGGTGCAATGAAGTTTGAGAACCCCTGCTCTAGGGGTTACTTTTACACCTCGTCTTCTGAAGGACACGCAGCCACCTGCAGCACGATTCCAAGCCTGCTGCCCACAGAGAGGGTCCCCCCGATGAGGGGGAGGGGGCAACCCCCCAAGTAGGTCACCCAATGTGAGGGAGAAGAGCCTGTCACCCTGCGGGAGGTGTGGAGAGCCTGCCAGTCTCCCCCAAGCCTGTCATCCATGGGAGGGGGCAGAGAGGCTGACCCCAAGCCTGTGATCCCCTGGGAGTAGGGTGACCAGAGAGCAAGTGTGAAAAATCAGGGCGGGGCTGGGGGGGTAACAGGCGCCTATATAAGAAAAAGATGCAAAAATCAGACTGTCCCTATAAAATCAGGACATCTGGTCACCCCACCCGGGTGGGAGAGGCGCCCACCTCCCTCTGGTTAGAGCCTCCTACCCACGCGCGGATGAACGAGACCCTGGGTCTCGTCTTTCCCTCCCCTGCCTCTTTTAAGATGGCGGCAGCAAATAGCCGTCGCTACTCGGTGACGCAATACACCTGAGCCACGACAATGGGGCGTGGCATTCCCCGGTCCGTGTAGCTTGTCTCTCCCAAGATGGGGGGGCTCGGACCGCCATGCTGCGAGTGACGTAATCCAGCAGTGCCGCTGGGAGGGACTCCTTTGCCTCTCCTAACATGGCGGCCGCGAGGCGCGAGAGGTCCGGCCTCGGCCCTGGCACTTACCTCCCCTGCCTCTTCCAAGATGTCGTCGGCGGCAGTGTCGCGCGCTCAGTGACGCGCTCTGGCGCCGCCGCGGAAAGGGGGGCGGGGGGAGCGGCCGAAGCGGCCCAGGCAGCGGCAGCAGCGGGACTGGCCGGGCCCCTGGAGGGGGGGGGGATTTAAAGGGACCATGTCCCCAGCGCTGTTGCTGCGGCGGAGGCCGGAGCCGGGCAGGAGGCGGCGGTTGCAGCGGGGCCGTTGAGGAGCCCTGCGGGCCCGGCCCCCTGGGCGCCCGGGAGGCGGGGACGGCGCGTGACCGGGTGAGTGTCCGCTGGGAGCCCGGCCGGCCGGGGACAAAGCGGAGCCGCCGCCGGGGACTCGGCGCCCGGCCCGGCCCTGCGGGGAGGCGGCGCGGAGCCTGGGGAGCGGCCCCGTCCGGGGTGCTGAAACCTGGGCAGTGCGGGGCGGGGGCCGAGACCCAGGTGTCCGGGCGAGGCGCGGGGAGTCCTGGGGGTGGGGGCAGGGATCCAGGTGTCCGGGGAGGGGAGCAAGGGAGGTGCCGGGAGCCCAGGTGCCCAGGCTGGAGAGCGGGGGATGCTGGGGGCAGAGACCTAGGTGTCCGGGGAGGGGAGCAAGGAGGGATGCTGGGGGTCCAGGTGTATGGCAAGGGGGGAATTCTGGGGGCCGGGCACCAGGTGTCTGGAGTGGGGAGCGGACATGCTGGGGCAGGGCCCTAGGTGTCTGGGTTGTGGGGGCATGCGGTGCGGCAGATGAGGGGAGCAAGGGGGGAATTCTGGGGGTGGGGACCCAGGTGTCCGAGGTGGGGAAGGGACGTAGCTATTCCGGGAAGGGAGTAAGGGGGTTGGTGTTGCAGAAGGGCAACCCAGCTGTCTGGGAGGGACAGCGGAGGGAATGCTATGGGGCTGAGTCCCAGGTGCCTGCGGATGGAAGGCTGATGGCAGGGGGATGATCAAGGGCTGGGAGCCTGGTGCTAGGGGTCGTTGGAGTGGCTGGGAGCCAGGTGTCCTGGAGAGAGGCTGATAGAACTGGGGGTCAGCCGGTGTCCTGCAGTCAATGGTGCTCAGTAGCTGGGAAAATGATGGTGCTCTAAGGAGTGAAGGAGCAGGGAGGCTGGTGCCTGGAGATGAGTGCAGGTGGATGCTGCGGTGCTGAAAGACAGGTGCTGGGGGTGGAGGGCAGACTGCTGGGGCAGGGAGTGTAGGGGACAGTGGGCGGATGCTGCTCCAGGAAGCAAATGAGAGGGAAGCTGATGGGGCCTGGGGAGGCAGGAGGGAGACTGTCTTTTCATGAGAAAAGGGGGCCGCAGGCATGGTATCCATCTGTTATGAGCTGCCTGTCATTTAGGTTGTGAGCTCTCTGGGGCAGGGACTGTCTGCCTTCTTACTTGTGCATACAACTCGCAGCACAGTGGGAACATGCTCCTTGATTCGAGTTCCTAGGTGTTAACATAATGCCAATAACAATGAGGATCATCCTACCAGGCAGCTAGTGCATAAGGCACAATGCTTGGCATGCGGAGGGCTTTGGGATGTGCTGGCTTGCTACGGAAAGGCCTGGCCCATGCTAGGATTTTCTCCCTAAAGTTTTCTTCTATTGCTGCTGCTGGTTCAGCTTCACCAGTGGGAGTGTGGATACTGTGCCAGCAGCTGTTGGCATTCTAACCACAGTGTAATCTAGAGCTGTATTGAGCAGAGTGAGACAGTAGGGTGCTTAAAACGCTGGGGGCTAGTTAGACCCATGTGGCCACTAGTGCTACCAGCGCTGCTCCCGTAGATGGAGCACAGCTATTGATAGCAACGGTGAGAATTTAAAGATGAAAAAATCCTACTGTAGAGACCAAACACAGTGCCAAATCTTTTTTGGAGTTGGGTGTAAAACCCCATAAAGTAACACACCAGTGGCGGGAGGAGAGATAGGGAACCTTTCTATTCAAGGTTCTCATGCCTATCATTGTACTGTCCGAACATCTTCCAGAAGACCACTAAGTGACATGACTCATCTGATGCAAGCTTCTTCCTAGCCAGTGACTGTGGTTGGATTATGTCAGGGTGGCTGATACAACCCCCTGTAAAGGAGCTGTCAGGGATGCTGATGGTGCCCAAGTGGGTTATGTGGAGTTGATGGAGTAGGGATGCTGATGATGTAGAGGATGTTGTGACAGGGAGGCTGGTAATGCCCAAGGATTGAAGGCTGCTGGTGATCTAGGCGGTGGGGATCCTTACAGGCATGGGCAAAGAGGGCAATAGGACAATTGACTGTACTTTAAGGATGTGATGCTATTGGTATGCCCCTGAAGGGAGGTATCCTGCCCCAGGCAACACCAGGGAGGGAGGCAATGGGCATGGAAGGAGGGATAGCTCAGTGGTTTGAGTATTGGCCTGCTAAACCCAGGGTTGTGAGTTCAATCCTTGAGGGGGTCATTTAGGGATCTGGGGCAAAAATTGGGGATTGGCTCTGCTTGGAGTAGGGGTTGGACTAGATGACCTCCTGAGGTCCCTTCCAACCCTAATAGTCTATGATTCATGCTAATGGGTAAGGCTCATCCCATGAGGTTCATCGTACCTGAATTATTGTGTTTTATGTAGCCCTCTCCCCCTCACAAGTACAGGAACCTTCATTGTAGTTTATTTTATGCAGCCTCTGAACTGTCAATTTTTTTCAAGGCTTGGATTTCTGTGTTGAGAGCCAGCAACTGCCTTGGAGGGAGCTGGAGGGCAGGCAGGCAGGGAGGGAGAAGCTGAAGGCTTTGGCAGCAGGTATGATACAGTTGCAGGTTTTGGCGTGAAGGTGATCAGCAGTGAAATAATTTAACAATGTAGGCATTTAAATAGCAGAGTACAGCCCAATACAGTGAATAGGCCAGTTCATCTCCCCTGTCCCCCTCTAGAGCAATTGTTTCAGGCTGTCTGCAGACTCGGGCATTGCTTAAACATGGGACGTGTATTGAAGGCTTGTTTTGCAATCAGAAAGGCTGGAATATTTTTTTAATTGGGGGTGGGGGAGAAACAGTGTGTAATTAGATAGCAACTAAAAAACCCCCCTACAATTGTGCAGAAATGTACATGGCCATGGGACCCTACTAGTAGTGGGAAGGGAATGTTGGCATCCTGGGGGGAGAGAGGTGCCCCAGGAATAGCTTTCCCAGATAATGTTGCTGAAGTCCCTGAATGCTTATATCTCTGCTTATCCTACTGCAGCATGAAATCTCTCCCTGTCAGATTCTTCAGTAAGCTCATTGTCATGGAAGACCCTGGAGCCAAATTCCCTGAAGATTTTAGCACCAACAAAATTCAGATAATCCAAATACCAACAAAGCCCCAAATAGCTAAATGCTTGATGCTAGATTGGCCAGCCTGCCTAGCCTCAGCACTACGACTGTGTAAGCAGAAGAGAAGGAAGATCTCCTTTGGGGATGCATCCCTTTCCAGTTCCAGCTCTGGGAGAAGAAAAGCCCCTCTTCCTCTGCTAAATGCTCTCATTAGTGTGTCTTCAGAGAAAGATCCATGCCATTCAGGCATTTGGGAGATGTCTTGCTGATCTTTTGAGGTTTCTCTGAGGAAGGAAATCTTATGGGATCCTGTCTAATCTGACTTCAGCCCCTGATGTGGCTTTGCCATTAATGGGAGGGAGGGGGGGAGGAATTGCTTTGGGAGCTTCCCAAGTTCCCTGAATTCCCATTTGATTTGATTCTAGAACAATTGTTCTTATTTTCATCTATCTTCTTTGACTCACCAATAGTTGTTTTGCATGGAAGATTAAATTTCACAGATTAAATAATCCATCTGATGCAAAAGTTAAGGTTCATTGACACGGCATGGGTCTGTGTGCACCTCTAATGCGAAAGGCTATTTTAAACTGTTTTATGCTGTTAAGTCTGTACCATGAAATGGGGCTCTCAGAGTTGTTCATAGGGTGGAGTGTGTCTTTGGGAAGAAGTGTGTCTAAGACAAATTCATGATCCCCTGGCTGATTATGCAGTATCTCTATAGCAACTACAGCAAATCCTTCATGGAAGAGTAACATCAGGGAAGTGTTTTGTGTCTATTTGTCGTTCCCATTTAAAAATAAGTTAATCACACTGTCTCCTGCTCCCCTTTCCTCTGTCCTGCTGTTCTTTCTTCCCATGCAGGCTGACTTGTTGCCCAGTTGCTGCCTCTTCTCTGCTTCTTTCTCCCCAGCCTTTCCTTTCCAACTAGTGGCTATGGATCTGTTGATGGCTCTTGGGGGTGACTAGCACTTCAGTCCTGCTGTTGGCTCTGGCCCCTGGGAGCTGCTCATGTTGCACCTCATCCTGCTTGTAGGTCATGTCTACACTATGGAGCCTGTGTGGGCATAGCTATGTTTGCATAGCCCTACTGTAGACACAGCATAAGCTGATAGGAGTCCTTCTGCTGGTACAGGAATACTAGTTCTTCAAATAACTTTAGCTACACCGACAGGAGCACTGTTCTGTCGGCAGCACTGCAGGTTTTATTGGCACAGCTATGATGTTAAGGGTATGATTTCTCCCCCCCCCCCTCCCACTTTTAGCAACATAACTATCCCAATATAAGTTTTAAGAGTAAATCAGGCCTTAGATAGCAGCAGCATCTCCCATGCTTATGTGCCTAGGCCCTTAGAGAAGAACCTGGGTGCCTGAAAAAGCAACTGGGAAGAACCTAAGTCCATGTAGCCTGTTGGCTCTCTGTGGACCAGAAGCACATGCCCAGCAGACCCTGCCATAAAGTATACAGTGTGGGCAGCTTGGGTGAAGTAACGGTTTTTAGATGCATAACTGTGCACCTACTACATTCCGCTTCCAAAGCTCTGGCATGGAAGAGCCTTGTTTTTGATTTTTAGGAAAGGAGGTGATTGCCCATACTTAACCACTTTAGCATTAAAATTCCCTGGTTCGGCTTTGAAGCTTGCATCTCACGGAGGTGAATGGAGCTGGAAAAAGTTTATGATGCTGCCATTTGGTAAGAGGCATTTTTCTGCAAGTCTGGGTTAACGGGACAAATGTGCATCTGTTTACATGGGTGGGGGACGCTGTCTTGGCAAAGAGGAAAGATAGAAACATTTTTTAAATGACACCATCAAATTTTCAAAATGCTACAAAAATTGTGTGGTAGCCCCACAATTGAGGGATCTGCAACTTTTATTAGACTCCTAGATTCCTGGTTAGGCAAATGTGAGCTCAGAGGATTGTGTTGTGTTTATGATCTTTCTCATGCAGATTTTCTGAGGAGCCTGGTCAGATACTGAACATTAAAAAGAGGTGTGGAGATCACCATGTCACCTCGCCACCCATCATCATGCAATTTAAAAACAACTGAACAGGTGTTTGAGAAGGGGAAAAATAGTGACACTCCATAGAAACTGGTTTACAAGGAGAAATTTTGACAGGACCAATTGGGGTGGAAAATATGTATTTTGCTCATGAAATAAGAATTGTCTTTCCTAACTAGAGGCTAGTTTTCATGTTCTCCTGAGACCAAGTATGGAAAACTTCAGGCCAAACACAAATTTGTGCCAAGTGATAGTTGAATGAAATCAGTAGGTCACATATGAAATTGTTTTGCAACCTTTCCAGTAGCAGGAATTCACCTGAAAGGGTTATGAGATTGGGAGTGTGATGAGTCTTCCCATTCCAGCAAATTTCATAGAATTGTCAAGCCTGACCTTAAAAACTTCAAAGGAAGGAGATTCCACCACCTCCATAGGTAACCCATTCCAGTGCTTCACCACCCTCCTAGTTAAAAAGTTTTTCCTAATATCCAACCTAAACCTCTCCCACTGCAACTTGAGACCATTACTCCTCGTTCCATCATCTGCTACCACTGAGAACAGTCTAGATCCATCCTCTTTGGAACCCCCTTTCAGGTAGTTGAAAGCAGCTATCAAATCCCCCCTCATTCTTCTCTTCTGCAGACTAAACAATCCCAGTTCCTCGGCCTCTCCTCATAAGTCATGTGCTCCAGCCCCTTAATAATTTTTGTTGCCCTCCGCTGGATGTTTTCCAATTTTTCCACATCCTTCTTGTAGTGTGGGGCCCAGAACTGTACACAGTACTCCAGATGAGGCCTCACCAATGCTGACTAGAGGGGAATGATCACATCCCTTGGTCTGCTGTTCCTACTTATACAGCTGAAAATGCCGTTAGCCTTCTTGGCAACAAGGGCACACTGTTGACTTCTATCTAGCTTCTCGTCCTCTATAACCCCTAGGTCCTTTTCTGCAGAACAGCTGCCTGGCCGTTTGTTCCCTAGTCGGTAGCAGTGCATGGGATTCTTCCTTCCTAAGTGCAGGACTCTGCACTTGTCCTTGTTGAACCTCATCAGATTTCTTTAGGCCCAATCCTCTCATTTGTCTAGGTCCCTCTGTATCGTATCCCTACTGTCGAGCATATCTATCACTCCTCCCAGTTTAGTGTCGTCTGCAAACTTTCGGAGGGTGCAATCCACACCATCCTCCAGATCATTAATGAAGATATTGAACAAAACTGGCCCCAGGACTGACCCTTGGGGCACTCCACTTGATACTGGCTGCCAACTAGACATGGAGCCATTGATCACTGCCCGATGATCTAGCCAGCTTTCTATCCACCTTATAGTCCATTCATCCAGCCCATACTTTAACTTGCTGTCAAGAATACTGTGGGAGACCATGTTAAAAGCTTTGCTAAAGTCAGGGAACAACACATCCACTGCTTTCCCCTCATCCACAGAGCCAGTTATCCCATCATAGAAGGCAATTAGATTAGTCAGGCATGACTTGCCCTTGGTGAGTCCATGCTGACTGTTCCTGATCACTTTCCTCTCCTCTAAGTGCTTCAGAATTGATTCCTTGATGACCTGCTCCATGACTTTTCCAGGTACTGAAGGTGAGGCTGACTGGTCTGTAGTTCCCCGTCTAGAAACCCAGGCCCAAATTCTGCTGCTTGTTGCCAAGATAACCCCATTGATTTTATGTAGCCACTGGAATAGAGTGGCTTGGGGCTTGCCTATGTCCATGATTTTTTTGCACTGGTATAGCTACACTAGAGTAGACGTGCTGGTGTCAAGGGGGTTTGCACTGATTGAGCAAACCCCAAAGATAAGTTGCACTGGTGCAGTTTGTCTGCACAGGGGGTTTGCACCAGCACAGCTCCCTCCAAGTAGCTACACTCATGGAAAATCCTGAATGTGGACATGGCCTTGGTTTCTGCCTTCTGTCCCAGGATGCATTTGTTTGGCTCTTTGAGGGTGGGGAGGGGCTTTGCTTTTGTGTCACTTAAGTGCGTGAAACACAAGACAAGGTGGGGAGTATAGAATGGATCTCAGTGGTGGCACCCCAGCTAAATTTGTCCCATGGTACTGCACCATGTAGATTTGAACATTTACCAGTTTACCTGGAGCGATAGCACCAGCCGACAGCTCAGTCTAAACATGTAGTTGCAGCAGTTTAACTAATGGTGTGACTTTAAACAGGTGTAGCTGATGTATATGTGTGGATGCTATTGGGTTATCTTAAATCTCTTTTAATTGACTTAAGCTAAAATAATAGGAGAGCTTAGGGTGACCAGATAGCAAGTGTGAAAAATCGGGACGGGGGTGGAGAGGAATAGGAGACCATATTTAAAAAAAAAAAAAAGCCCCAAATATAGGGACTGTCCCTATAAAATCGGGACATCTGGTCACCCTAAGAGAGCTACACAGCTGGTACTTGTGCTGTATCAAGGTGCTTTGGGTTCATTGGGTTACTTGGGAAGGGGGAAGAAGAGGGACTTTGTCATGTGGCAGTGTCACATGCCCTCTATCAACTTGCATTCTCTTGAGCTGACTGATGTGATGTCAGTCAATCATTGCTATGTAATAAAATGAATTAACTACTTACAAGTGTGTCCCTCTATCCTTTGGGGAAATGCTACCAAAGAACATGATTGTATTAGAAAAGTGAAAAGAATTAATTGTGCAAAATATCCAAAAAGCTACAGAAAGCACAGTTTGTTTAGTGGTGGTGGGTCACAGGTGGCGAAGGTCCTTGACTGTGTGCATTATTACCCACAGGAAGCAGCCTGTGATTCTGAGGGAATAGGGGCTCTCAGTTTGGGAAGAGAGGAAGAAAGTCTCATTCCCACTGCTGATTGGACACGGAGCTAGAACATTTTGGAGAGTCTGTTACCTGGGGTTTTCTGAACCCGCAACTATGGTAACTAGTCTTTGTTTTTCAGGCAGTTTCAGGACATAAATCCTTGTGGACACAGCTCCTCTGTCTGATAAATGATTGGTACGCACAAGTGCTTTCACCCAAAAATCCTTGTGGTTTTTTTTTTTATTGTCTCAAGCACACATCTAAAATAACAGTAGTCTAAAGCACCCCAGATATAGTTACTCAAAGTCTGAGATGGTGTTGATTGGTCAACAGCAGGTTTCCAGTGACTAGCCTTCCTCCTAGCCACTGCGGAATTAAATGTCAGACTCCTAGCTTGTCAAAATCCTCTCCGATCTTCACCAAATTGCACGCTCTAATCTCCAACACACCAGCAAGCCACTGCTGTTGTCTTTATCCCTTAGTGCCTACACGGAGTGGAGACTGTCTTCGTTCAGGGCTTGGTAGAAGTTCTGCCGGTCTTTCCCTTCAGCAAGCTGAAAGCAAAGAGAAAGTGATCTGTGGGTTGTGCTAGGCATGGCAGCATTGTCAGGCTCCACTGCACGGTGGCTCACTCTGGGAAGAATCCAATGTACGTTGGGATTGGCTGTCAATGAAACTGGGAGAGTCTATGGGCCATTGTTTGTTCTCCTGCTCAGATGCATGACCTTGACTCCTGATATACAATTTAAAACTCCTCTCTTTTATAATGCTCTTCTTTCTGCCTATTTGTCATCTAGGTCAGACAATCTACTCTTCTATGGCTACTTCTTTGTAAGACACTTCGGGGAAAACCCTCCTACATGTTCTTATGCTCTGGTGATGTCCATTATTTCTAATTCAAAAACGCTATATTGGGGCCAGTACAGGGATGCCAAATCCTCTGCTTGCTTTATAGGCTAATGACATTGGTGCTCATGACCTGAATGTTCTTCCAGCAGCTAATCTACCACTGGGCTGCTACAGAAACCAGGCAGCTACTCTGCTGGGCTGCTTAGGGTCACGATAGCTGGTGACTCTGGATGCACTTGAAGTGGCCAGGTATTGTATGCAGGTTCAGCAGAGAAGTGTTCACTGCCTGTGATCCTGCTGCATAACCTAGAACTGTGGCTGTCAGGAGAGTTCTTGGTGATGTCAGATAAAGCTTCAGGGACAAAGGAGCAGGTTACCAGTAAAGAGAAATTCTTATGTTGGCCAGAGCTCCAGAAAGAGCAGGGCAGCAGAAATTGATTAATAGATTTTTAAGGCCAGGAACCACTATGACCATCCAGTCTGACTTCTTGCATAACACAGGCCAGAGAACCCACCTAATAATTTCTGCATCAAGTGCATAATTTCTTGTTGACTTAGACATCTAGTCTTGATTTAAAGACTTCAAGTGATGGATAATGCACCACAGATCCTAGATCAGTTATGCCAAGGGTTAATTACCCTCCATTTTTTTTAAGCGCTTTTTCAGTCTAACTTCAGCTTTTCTGTCTTTGTCTGATTAAATTAAAGAGCCCTCTGCTAGCAGAAATCTTCCCCCGTGGGTATCTATAGACTATGCTCAAGCTACCTCTTAATCTTCAGTTGGCCACAAAGCTGGTGTCCTGAGTGAATTCCCTAGATTTGCTGGCCCGTTAGTTGTTTGTATAACCACTTCCTTGTTCTGGGTTTTTTTCACTTTCTCAGCATGCTGTTTGTGTTAGCTCAGGAATTCACAGGCTTTCTGTAGCATGATCATCCCTTAACAAGAGTGTCCTGGGGATGTACCTCCCACAAGCCCATTCATGATCTCACAAAGTCTTGGTAGCAGCTCCAGAGACCCTATTCTCTGCTTCTTCCCTTGGTCTCTGGAGCTGGATGGGTCTGGAAATGCAGCTGTACAAAGTTAATTTGGTAACTGGAAGCCTTCTCCTGTTTTTCCCCAGTGCTCCAAATAGCACTACTTGGGTTCTCAAACTTTCCCTCTCCTGCTGTTGAGTCTTTCCTGCTCACCCCACTCCCAGCCACTTTCCCTCTGCATTGCATGGCATTGACAAAGGGTTATGTGATTCCTCACACAGAAACAAACTAGCCCTTTCCAAGAAGGAGGGAAACCCATGAGAACTCCCACAGATTCTAGTTGTAAACTGAAAAGGAGTACTTGTGGCACCTTAGAGACTAACAAATTTATTAGAGCATAAGCTTTCGTGAGCTACAGCTCACTTCATCGGATGCATTTGGTGGAAAAAACAGAGGAGAGATTTATATATACACACACAGAGAACATGAAACAAAACCTGTAGTTGTAAACTGAAATTAAAATTGCCCCTCACACACATTGTCTCCTGATGATGACATCCATCATATAGAGTTGATGTTCGCTCCTTTTAGTCAATGCCACTGGAGTTAGTTGTTTGTAAAGTGTTTTGAAGATTAGAAATGCTGTTTTTTATTGTGCTCTTCGAGGGTTGACATCACTATGGAGAATATTTTTAGGTTATCTGGAGTCTGGGTAATGAAACTTTCATATGCTTTGTACAACCAGTCTCTAGAAAACCTCCTCTGTGGTCAGAACTGTAAGAGTTCTGAATATATGCAGTGTAGTTGTAGCCATGTTGGTCCCCGGATATTAGAGAGACAAGTTGGGTGAGGCAATACCTCTTATTGGACCAGCTTCTTTCTTTGATAGTTCTGGATTTCTTGCTTAAATAGAAGAACGGCGGACCCTCGCTAGAATGTGCATCTATATAGCGCGAATTTGCTTATAATGCGGTCACAGCCATGGATTCAAAATTTAGTAACTTTCATTGGTAGTCATGGTAACGTGGTCCCCGCGTTAACACGGTCCCGTGCATGGATCCCAAATCCCATGTTCTCGCAAGGATCCGGTGTAGGTCCAGTGTAGGTAAAAGATATTACCTCAACCACCTTGTCTCTCTAGAGTTCTGAAGAGACGTGTTTGAAATGAGTGCTAGAAATTAGAATTTGAAAATCTTACCTCTTGTTTAGGCTCTGTGGCTTTTTGTGGGTCTGTGGTACCATGTACACCACATATAGTGAAACCTCTGACCTCCAGCAGGCCTGGATCACTTCCTAATGTGGAGCATGATCGGGCACAATGGGTCAGTTACTCAGCTCTCTAGACAGGGGTTTTCTTTTGCTACTCTTTTCAGAGGCATTGAGCATCCTCCACTCCAGGTGAAATCGATAAGAGCTGCAGGTGCTCTGTATTAAGTGGCTCATGTCAGATGCCCCAAACTAGTAGATATTCAGTATTTATTTTAGCAAAGAAATTTGTCTTAATTCCAGTTTCCTTATTTGTGAAACTGGGATAACTAATGTCTGAAGTGCTCTGGGATCCTTGGGCAGAAAACAGTTGAGAAGCATGAGTCACCCTTTCCTCGCTACTGCGCCTTTTAAAAATAGGTGACAAGTGCTGTGCTGGCAGCAAAGAAATTAGCACTCTGGTCTTCATGTGGCAGCACAGCATCTGAAGCCTGTTTTCTCTCTCTGTCTCGGGCTGGCACACTCTAGAGAGGGAACACTTGGTTCCTTGGCAGAGGGGGTGGGTATCTTGTGCCACATGGCAGTGACATCTTCCTACCATTAGAGAGAATCCTTAGTGTTCATGTTCAGCCCTTCTGGGGGAGAGTATGGGCACTGCAATATGAGACCCTAAGGCAGCGGTGGGCAAACTTTTTGCCCCAAGGGCCACATCTGGGTATGGAAATTGTATGGTGGGCCATGAATGCTCATGAAATTGTGGGTTGGGATGCAGGAGAGGGTGAGGGTTCCATCTGGGGATGTGGGCTCTGGGGTGAGGCCAGAAATGAGGAGTTCAGGGGAGGGGCTGGGGTGCAAGGGGTGGGGGTGAGGGCTTTGGGCTGGGACCGAGCAGTTCAGAAGGTGGGGGGGATCAGGGCTGGGGTGCTGGACGGGGTCAGGGGTGCAGGCTCCTGGTAGCACTTACCTCAAGCAGCTCCCAGAAGTAACATTTCCCCCTATGGCTTCTAAGTGGAGGCGCAGCCAGGCAGCTTTATGCACTGCCCTGTCTGCAGGCACTGCTGCAGCAGCTCCTGTTGGCTGTAGTTCCTGGGGCTTGGGGCTGCCTGTACATGTAGGAGCTGGAGGGAGAATCTGCCGCTGCTTCTGGAAGCTGCAAGGAGTTGGGCAAGCCCTGGACCGCACTCCCCAGCAGGAACTTGAGGGGTGGATTAAAACATCTGGAGGGCTGGATGCGGCCCTGGGCCCTGCCCTAAGGACCCGGAGAAGGGACCTTTCACAGCTCTAGTGAGCACAAAGGGTCCCTTGAGGAGAGCCATGTATCAGTCTTAAGTATTGGGTACATGCTGTGAATCCCAATGGGAGGTCAGTGTGGGTTTTTTTTGAGTGATGATTATATATGTTCCTGAGGGACTTGTACACAGTTTGAAGCACTGAAAATGTGCAGCTGTAGGCTTGACTGGAAAGAGCCCAATGGAATCCTAAAAAAACCTAGGGAAAAGATTTCAGCAACTCCTCATTGTCCATGTTTTGGACTTAGTGCTGCACTGGCATGCCATGCATGGGCTCCTGATGGAGTCAGTCAGCCCTCTCCAGGTGTCTTGGCTCCAGGTGGAATGGCGCTTGTTGCTAAAGGAAGCTCTTGGCAATCAAAGCCAGCTGGTAGGTCTTACCCCTGCTGGCTAGAAAAAGAGCAAATACATATGAAGCAATTTTTTTGTGTCTTGCTGAGGGTGAAGCTGGACTAGGAAGGGGTATCAGGTTAACCAGGCCTGCAGCCTTGGCTCAGTTACTGGAACTGGCTGGGCTTTCCTGCTGGGATGCCCTCTGTTTTGTAATGCCTGGTTTTGTGGGGACTGTGTGTGAGAGCCAAGGCTGCAGGGACAGGAAGAGTTGAGATTTAAATGAGCACAAGGCATCTCTGTTTGTTGTGCAGTGGCTGTGTCCCCTCCTCCCAAACACTGGGGGGAGAGCCAAGCGTTCCTCAGTGCGAGTCCTCTCCAGAAAGCTCTGAAAGAGACAAGCATGAAGATCAAATTCATTTTGTTACTGACATGCTAGCGTGTGATTGTTTGGTTCAGGTTTTTTCCTTCCTCTTCTGTAGCTCCTGTAGAGTAGCTGGCACAATTGTGTGTGTGGGGGGTGGCAGAGAATCGTAGGGAATCAAGCCCATCACAATGGGTAGTCGGTTTGATTTCCTCACCTCCCCACTTGCAGAGCTCACAGGACTCTTCTCTACATCATTCCCAGAAATGCTAGATCTCTGCTCATTCCTGGCTCTCAGTGATGGAGACTCCATCTCCTATCATCTCTTCTAGGGCTCCTTTGCTTTCATGGTTAAGAACTTTTTATGTAAATGGCTCCAGGCTATTGCTCCTTGTATGGTAATAGCCTCTTAAGAGACAATGAATAATTCCCTCCCTTCATTTATATTGTTACCTTGAAGGTATTTATAGACTCTTCTCTCTCCTCTGGCCTTCTCTTTCCTTTACTACATAAACTTAGCTCTCTTGCTCCCTCTACTCATGTGCCTTTATTCTCTAGCTCTCTGGTACATTTGCTTGCTGTCACTTGTGCTTTCGCTAGCATTCTTTCTGGATTGTAGAGTCTGGAGCCATTCATGCTTATTTGAAACTTGGCCATATTGGGGTTGTGTAGGGCAGCCTTATCTCCTCTCCAGCTCATATATGGGATTCACCCTCCTACGTGCAATAATAACTTTGCCTTGCAGCACACCATGAGAGATAGTGGCTGTGATTCTGGGAGCTATGGTTGTCACTGCTTTTCCCTGAGTATAGCTCAGGCTCTGTTTAGACCCACTATGAAATGTTTTCGCAAAAAGAAAAGGAGTACTTGTGGCACCTTAGAGACTAACAAATTTATTAGAGCATAAGCTTTCGTGAGCTACAGCTCACTTCGTCGGATACATCCTGTGCTCCAGACACTATACTGGCTATCTACTTAATACTAGAACAAGTTCAAGGTCCCAAAGCCCTCAGTGGGCTGGAGCTGTCTCTGCAGTCAGGACCTACCATGAAGCTGTGGCCCTCAGGAACAGTAGAACTGTCAACAGGACAGGTGTTGCTCAAGGGAACCGGGGGACATGAGCATTCTTTAGTTGCTGGCCCATAGCTGGGGAATTCTTCTTCCATGAGAGACTAGAACAGTCCTAAATCTCATTGCCTCTGGGGAAGCAAATGGAGACAAGATTTTGCCCTACAATAAAGCCCACCTCCCAGAAAGAATAACTAACTGAGCATTTACCCTTTCTCCTCCCTGTCTCCCAAAACCCCTCAACAGGCAGAGGGATGGGGGGGGGAAGGAAGAGACCCAAACTTGTGTGTATAGGGTGTCTGTGGCTTGTGAGGCGCGCGAACGCTGTAAGTAGCAGTATAAATCCCTGGGGAGATGGTAAGGGGCTGTACCAAGTCTTTAGCCTCTAGTTGGCTGGTTCAAGTGCATCCCAGGAGAGTGGTAGCTGAAATCTGTTTCTCTTTGGATTATATGAAGTGAGTGGCTAGCTTCAGTCCAGATCCTGCTTAGGTAGGTGTCCATTTTGCAGAACTACGGCTTCCTTGTTGGTGGCCCCAACAAGTTGTTGTATAGCAAACCTCTTACCCCTGGGGCAGGTAGTGGGAGATATGCTGGCACTTTTGCTGCTGTACCTGCTTGGGGAGAAATAGTCTGTTAACATGGTACTTTTCACCAGCATGAAATGCCATTTAAAAAATGTAACTGCAGCTATTAGTAGCCTCTGGTGATATAAAGGGAGAGCGTGTAGGCCATAAAAATACCTGAACCTGTCACAGAGGGTGGGATACATGTAATTATATGGGATATTGAAAGTTGTGTGTTTTTACCTTTTTAGGAGCGTTTACATGTGTTAGGTCAACACTAAACACAAAACTTGGAGACAGAAAATGCTCCTACGATAATGGAGCTCTGTAGTAACAGGAAGCATGGTGCAAATGAAGAGCAACAATGTGTGATGGAAATGTGCAGTGTTAGCCTGTGAACGAGGAGAGATGCTGCATGGTAGGGACCAGTGGAATAATCCTGCCCTTCTGCAGAACAGCTCATGATACACATAGACACACAACCAATTTTTATGTACACATACATGTCCTGGCATGTGACTAAGGTCTTGCGTCACAAGTGGGTAGCTCCAGACATCTTGTATCTTTTTCCCCATTGACTCCTTCAGCAAGGAGGAAACCAAGGTGTGGGCAGGATACACTGCTCTCAAGGCACAGATATTAAACTATTTCCCAGTCTCTGTATTGGCCATTCAGCAGCTTCTTCTACCCTCTGCCCTTCTCACCTGTATAACCTCGTTTAGCCTTTTTCATCCTTGTTCCATGCTAACCCTGCAGCCAGGGAGTGATGCAGAATCTTGCTAAGCAGGTCAGTCTTCTACAGGGTCATGTGGTGCCTTGGGCACTGTACTGTTCTTTCTCATTCCCCAAGCCCTTCTGCATCACCTTGAAATGCTCCTAGGCTCAACAAGTTCTTGGGGTAGAAGCTCCAATGCTCTAGCATGGTGCTAGAGAGCACTGTGCTGCCAGAGATGCCATGTTTACATAGGAAATGTAAAATGAAGGTCCTGACCAATTGCCTCCTGGAATCCCATAGCACCAAGTGCATGGACTCGGGTGTCCTGGTTAAATCCCAGTATGGGATGTAACTGGGTATCGAAATTTTTCACTTCATGGCTGAAACAGCTGCTGCTCTGCCCCACTTGAAGCCAGTCATGTAGTGACACTGTAAAGATGTTGGGCTGAAAGGCACAGTAAGATTCTTTTGTTACTATCTGTTCTTACTCCAGGTCATGCCCTTGGGCCTAAAGAGAGCAGGTGTGACCAGGGAAGGCTGGGGAGTGTCTCTGCAACTGAGAAATCCTCATCATTTTTTTCCCTTTTTAGATTTTTCTGGCTACAGCTGCCTGTGAATCCTATGAAGTCCTGATGTTTGTTTTTCCTGAGTGACACAACAGAATCTGTGAGGAATGGAGAAAGCTGTCTCTACTTCTTCATCAGAGCAGCAGAGAGCGCATCGGTGTGATGGAGGCAAAAGCGTGTTAATGACACTGGAGCCAAACAAAGAAGATTTTGCTGCCCTTGAGTGCCCCCAAGGTGAACAGAGAATAACTGCTTTTGTTAAAGATGCAAAAATGCCTCTGGAGAGTGCAGCTCTATCAGGGACATCAGTGGAAGGGGGTACTGATCTCAAGGAGGCTGCCTTCTATGCTTCTGACAATGTGGCAGCCATGAGCAGAGATGGGAAAGGGAATTCGGCTGCTGATGACATGTGCAGCCATAAGAAGGATCCCACTTTTTTCTTGCCGCTAGCCCGCCAGGAGCCAGATGTTGCTTTGGAAGCACACAACATGGCAGGTAAGTTCCACACCCTAAATCAATAGGTGTGACTCAAATACCATTGGCTAACGGCAAGTCAGAGCCTCTTTTCTGGTGAACAGAAGGGAGGTCAAAAGCCTAGATTGCTGCAGAGTTTAATTTTCATTTAAAAATATACCTGGCATTTGTGGTGGTGCTGGAAACCTTCTAAAAGGGACAGCAGAGCAGCGAATCTTCCTGAGTCTGCAGACTGCTTTGGCATCCCGCTTCTGCTCATTTGCAGAGTGAGTTAAGGAGACCCTGCTTAGTGCAGCTGCTGCTATTCAGGACCCTGCAGGCTGCAGTGAAACTGATTAGAATCCCTGCCAGTTTTGCTTTGCTGTTGCTATAAGTAGTGAGAAAGGCAGGCACTGGAGATGCTCGCAGGAGAGAAGGGAGGAGTCTTTCAGGAGGCTGTGGGCAAAGTCAAGAGACCAGAGGATGGGATGGCAGGGGGAGGCATTCAAATTTATCAGGTATCTATGAGCCAGAGGTGCCTAGAAAAGAAGCAAATTCCGTGAACAGCATCCTTTTCCTTCCTACATCTGCAGCCTTTCCCAGCATCTGATGGTAGTGGGAAGGGGTGTGTATCTGGGTGTCTCACCTGCTCCAGGCTGGGGAGGTGGGGAGGGACCCCCTCATCTTTTGTTTTGGCCTCTGGCTAGCAGATAGTGGGTTTGGTGGGGTTGTTTTTTTGGTTGGTTGGTTTGGGGTTTTTTTTTTGAGCTTTCTTGGCATTGGACTGTCCCTGGTGATCATCCAGCCTGCAGTGGCCAGCCATGCAGCCTCTGCCTTGGTGCACAGCTCCTGGTAGCACTCAGTTGATGAAAGCTCCTGGGAATTGGGCCTTTCACAGCTGTTTCCCCTCCTCCTCCCCTATTTCTCCTGGCTTCACTTTCTCAGAGGTCTGGGAATTAATGGTATTTCACATGGAGATCTCCCTGTTTGCTGATAGGCTGTGGATATGAGTGCAGTACTGGGCTTCCTTCCTAGGTGAATAGCTCCAAGATCTTTCCCCTTGTGATGTTGAAAGTTTTGGAGGGGGTGGGAGTGTGATGACTACACAGCCATGCGGAACAGTGCCTGTTCTAGTTTGAGCTCATACATATGTTGGGGCAACCAGAAGAGAATCCAAATGTAATGTGCCAATTGGTAATTTAGCAACATGATAACGATCTTCAAGTTCAGCACCACAGACAGGGATGTAAAATTCAGTGTCACAGTCATGAGCTAATAGCTCTTGGGAGTTCTGTTTGCCACAGTCAAAACTACCTGTTCAATTCATGAATCTTAGACTTGTCAGACCCATTAAATGGTGCCAGTTAGATGCTGAAACGCCAGTGGCACTTGATAATTTAGTGACCCGTGCATGTAAACTGTGTGTGTGTGTGTGGGGGGGGGAGTTACTATTTGCTTAGCATAGTAACCCTCTGGGTATGTTGTCTCTTCAAGCACAGTGTCTCTATATATTAAAACACATATTAACAATCTTGCATTGGGAGACCTAATTAGGCCCTTTGCACATCTGTGGGTTGCAATACCTCCCACTTGTTCTCCTTGTACCAGTCCAGAGCTGTGGGGATAGACTCCTCTGCCACCAGGTGGAAATGGAGTGATTTCTTCCTTTGCTAAGTGGAGTTCATAGGCACAAAACATGCTGTTGATTACAGTCTTTGTCACTGTGAAAAGCTGTACCTCCCAGGAACCTATGGCTTGTCAGTTATCTTTTTGGGCTCTGTGTGATGCCTCTCCTATTGCATGTTTCTATACTAAGAACTAGGGAAAGAAGTTCTCTAGCTATGCAGCTGTTCCCAGGTAATCATCTGGCCTGGATGTGTTATCTAAGTGGCTTCATTCCCCACCCACTGCACCCAGGAATCCTGGGTAGGCGATAGTTTTGGGGGAAGGAGGCTGTGATATATTATCTCCAGTAACAGTGGCCTCTCCAGGTGAGATGAATGTATGAGCTCACATGGCTGCGTTAGTTGGGCATGGATTTGTGTTGCTCTGTATAATTAGATTATGAATGCAATCTCTGTGCTGGCTGAGGGGAGGCCTGGAAAGCTCATGCCTAAATCCATTCTCTCCATTTAAAAAATCTAGAGCTCCTACTATAGAAACAGAGAAGGGACCTTTACTCCAACCAGTTTCTTGCTATGCTCCCCTGCATTAGCCCTTGCTATACAATCCTGCCGCAGCCCTTTCCAGTTATCTCTCAAATGCTGTGTCCTATTACCTTTCCTAGCCGCTTATTTCATATGTTTGTTCTTGATTCTGCAGAGAAGTTCCACCTAAGTTCGGTTGTTAATAAGCAGCTTTCTCACCTATGGATTGAAGCCCTTATTAGTGTGAAAAATGTCACTGTTGATTTGTGTGTGTGACTCTCTCCTGGGCGAGGAGCCCAACTTCTTTAATGTCTTGTAATTTTAAGGCCAGGTCTCACTGATGTCAATGAGAGCAGGATCCTGGCCCTGGTGAAGGTTCAAACCTCACATAGTCTTTATTTCCCTCTGCTGCATCAGAAATTTCTGTCCAGCTTTCTCCTGTTGGATACTTGGTGCAAAATGTGCCTCATGAGGCTGGGAAAGGGATGGAGCTGTGCTGATTATATCTGGCCTGGCTATGGCAGGTGCCCAGGGTTTGATTTGTATCCAAGTGTGTGTGATCAGGGTCAGGATGGTGCTGGTGCATAGACAGTCCTGTGGCCACTTGAAATGACTGAATTCTTGTCTGGCCTGGCATTGCACTTGCCTGTGCTGAATGATACCCCTGTAAAGATGTCAGACATGGAATCTCTGCCCTCACTCCTAGATGGTTGTATTCTGTCCTGGGCAGACAATCTCCTTCTTCAAGTGTAAAGTCAGACATAGCATTGGAGACCAATCTGTTTTTCTTTTATAACTTTTCAGAAGTAGCTGAATAGAGAGGAAAAAACCATGAAGGGATAGATAGAAAGTGCAGAAGACAATTGGAATCAATACATTGTAAATAAAACAGCATTGAACCATTTTCTTTCCAAGCACATGCTAAAAGGGGTAAACTGGGTTAATCCTTTTATTCACACCTCCAAGAACAGGATCCTAGTTCATCGATCTGCTTAGACCAGTGACGTTTTGGAATTCCCTTAGGAAAAGCCTTCAGCCATTGGGCCACAGATCCTCTTGTCCTCTATCATTATATTGTGGTAGCACTTGGAAACCCAGGACCCCATTGTGCTAGATTGACAGTGTCTCTTCTCTTCTCCATACATTGCACCTACAACATGGCGACTTTGTGGTCAATGTGTGATGGGTAAAGCTCTGAGCTTTAAACGATGTGCCTAGACAGGAGGCTCCAGGGCATGTGACCCCCCCAACCATAAACTTCTTGCTGTCTCTTGATGTGATGGAGGAGGGAAAACCACTCTCTTCTCTCCCCAGACCAGGGACATTTTTTTTTCCAAGTAGTGGGTGGCCTGGTGGTCCCAACATTTTCACTTTTCCCCACTGTGAATTATGTGCCTTATGCTTTGCAAATTAGAATCCATTCTGGCTGGTTGGGAAAACCATCAACTATGTGCACAGCTAGTTTATGCCAAACCGACCTTTTTTTATTACTTGGTCCTCCTCCAGCTGGCTTGTTTAATTCTCGTCATTATTACCATCAATTACATGGCTGTGGCAGTGCCTAGGAGCCCCACATGTGGCCCAGGACCCCATTGCACTAGCACTGTACGTTATTCATTAGGTGTGCTCCAGTAGTGCCTAGGAACCCATGGTGTTAGGTGCTGTACAACACAGAACAAAAAGATGGTCTGTCAGGTGTTGGCTTGTCTGCAGCCTACCCAGGACCCACTTTCAAACCCAGAGTCCCTCTCCGGGCACTGGTTTATTTTCCAAACATACAGTTCCTCAGCCCACCCTGGGCTACAGCTTCCAGGGGAATTTCCCCTTTGCTTCTCTCAGCCCCTCCTGTTCAGGGACTACTGTAGGATTCTTCTGTGCTCTTTAGCTGAGCCCCACCTCACAGGGCTTTCTCCCTGCAGGCCCTTTTCCCCAAGCAGGTTCCCTCTATCTCCCCTGGCAGGGGACTCTGGCAGCCTTTTTCTGGAACTCCCTATTGCTCCTCCTCCCACTTCCTTCCCAACAGGTTGTCTCCTTATGGTCCCAAGTACTGCCCCACCCTCTTAATTGGCCAGACTGGGAGCACTTGTTCTAGCACACAGGGGGTGGACCTGCTTCATTTAATGGGGCCAGCCACCCTGTGACAGTTTGTTTAAATTCACCTAGAGGCCTTGTCTTCTAGATTGTGTGCTGGCTGGGGCTGTCATGTACTGGTATTGTGAGTACTGGGCACAATGGGGCCTGGCCTGACTGAGCAGAGGCCTCTCAGTGCTCCTATATGTAAATGTCTGAGAGCTTGCAGGCCAAACCCACTGTCCTCTGAGTCTCATCCAATGTCACACTTGGAGATAGGAACCACTGAGGGCACATAACCTACAGGTTGACCGTGGTCCCCATGGCTGTTGCAGAGTTAACACCAGGGAGTTGTAGTGATTCATGCTGTGCATCCTCTGCGCTCTGAATGACAGCAGCCAGCTCCTCTGGCCTGATAGACGGATGTCCTCAGAAATCCCCACCCAGACATGGCCACCTGAACTCCTGTCACCCCGGGCTTTCCCCTGCTGCTGGCTCTGTTCCCATAACGCTCAGCCCACGTCCTCCCCTGGGGAAGAATTCCTTTTAATAACCGGTATTGGGTGGGGTCTGGAGTGGAGGTGGCTTTGTGCTGGTTGGGGACGGGAGTTGTGAGAGCAATAGCCCGTTGGTAGGAAGGGATTTGCATGATCTGGTGTAAAAAATGTTCTGGAAAACTGTACAGTTGTGGGTCAATCATTGTTCAGCATCCCTACCTTCTGACTGGTTTATGCATAATCCTTCCCTATATCCCAAATGGGTTGTGGGGCTTGGTTAGTGTCTGTAAAGTGTTCTGAGATCTTTGGAAGGAGCTAGGGAAGAGTACACTTTGATTTGTTGTAGGGTTGCTCGTAAATAAGTTTAAGATTTTGTAACAATTATTTTTAGGAAAAGTCACAGACAGGTCATGGGCTTCTGTGAAATTTTTGTTTATTGCCTGTGACTTGTCTGTGACTTTTACTAAAAATTGTTACAAAATGGGGCTGATGGGGATGAGAGCCCGAGCCCTGCTGCAGGAGGGGAGGAGGATCCTGCCTGCAGCCCCTGAGAACTCCAGGGTTCTCCTTGCCACCCACAGTGGCTGGGAGCTCTGGGGTCCCCACCAGCTGACAGCTCTAGACTCACCATCCTGGGGATGAAGCAGAAAATATCAAGGAAGTCTCTGGAAGTGACAGAATCCGTGACCTCCGTGACGTAATCTTAGCCTTACTTGTAACTGCTGGCACTGGCTTTTATTTCAGAAAAGTATGAATCATGTATTTAGGGAAGGATATGTATGACATATAAAGGATTTGTTGTTATTATTATTATTATTATTATTATTATTGCAAACCTGGTGGTGGAGGAGTGGGGAAAGTGCAAGGTGTCAGATTAGGGGCCTCCTGACCCTGACTGTGTCTAACCAACCCAAGAACTGCCAACCACTTGGAATAAATAGCATTAAACCTGAAGGCTCTCGGCACCTGAGAGGTCTCAAAATGTAATCGTAAATGGGGACTCATCATTGATATTTCTAGTTGTGTCCTGCAGGGATCGTTATTGGCCCTACACTACTTAACTTTTTTTCTTTTTAATATCATTTAACTGGAAGAAAACATGAAATCGTCACTGGTAAAGTTTGCAGATGACAAAAATTGGGGGAGAAGTAGGGAACAGGTCACAATTCAGAGTGATCTGGATCACTTTATAAACTGGGTGAAAGCAAACAGTATGTATTTTAATATGACTAAATGTAAATGTCTGCATCTAGGAACAAAGACTGTAGGCCATACTCACAGGATAGGAGACTCTATCCTGGGAAGCAGGGGCTCTGAAAAAGATTTGGGGGTTGTGGTGGACAATTAGCTGAATGTAAGCTGCAAATGTGATGCTGTGGCCAAGAGAGCTAAAGCAATTCTGGGATGCACAAACAGGACTCTTGAGTAGGAGTACGGAGGTTATTTTACCTCTGTATTTGGCATCAGTTTGTGCCCAATTCTGGAGTCCACAATTCAAGATTGACATTGATAAATTGGACAGGATTCAGAGAAGAGCCATGAAAATAGTTAAAGAATTAGAAAATACGCCTTATAATGGGAGACTCAATGGGTTCTATCTGTTTAACTTAACAAGAAGGTCAAGGGGTGACTTGGTTCCAGTCTAAAAGTATCTGCATAGGGAACAAATAGTTAATAACAGGCTCTTCAGTCTAGCAGAGAAAAGTATAACATGATCCAATGGCAAGAGAGTCCTGGTGTAGTCTCCTTGGTCTTCACCATGAAGTCTGTCCAACAGGAGCAGATCTAATTTTAGCAAACCTAGGGTTGGGGGAGAAAACACACTCCACCCCGATGTTACTAGTTCAACAAGTTGAAGCTGGACAAATTCAGACTGGAAATAAGGCATAAATTTTCAACAGTGAGAGTAATAAATTGTTCCAGTAATTAACCAAGAGTCATGGTGGATTCTCCCTCACTGGCAATGTTTAAATCAGGATTAGATGGTTTTCTAAAATCTGCTCTAGGAATTATTTGGGGAGTGTGTGTTTGGGACTCTTCTGCTTCCCCCACCCCTAGGTTTGCTAAAACTAGGTCTTTTCCTGTTGGCCAGAACTCATGGTGACGGCCAAGTAGACTACCAGGACTCTCCTGCCTAACAAGGGTAGGTTATTCACATTATTAATGACCTCCATGAATAGGCAGCTTGGTGCACAGTTTAAAAAGCTGTCCTATTTATTGAATCTCTGGCTTCAGTTATGGCTGTCTATTAAAGCTTATTTTCCATGATGTGTGCTTGTCTTACCAGCATAACACTTGTTGTATTAGAATCTTATCTGTTGGAGCAGACAGTGCACCACATGAGTAAGAGCTGGCGTCTGCAATGATGCACCGTTGGGAAGGTGTTGTGGATTTGTTGAGTCCCCAATGACTTCCATGCTTGAAATTTTGTTTACTCTTTGGAGGAAGGGGGTGAGAGGGAGAAAGGAAAAACCTCCTTTAAAATGTGTCTCATTAATGATGCATCATCTCTAGTAATTTCCAAGGCAGCTTTTACTGTGTTAATCACCTAATGTGTTAAAGACCAAAGGTGGAACCCAAAATACTGTCATTCAAAGACCATCACTGCAGTGAACTGAATTGGCAAAATACTGGCATAAGCCTGAACGATGATTTACATTTACATAGTGTCTCTTACCCCAAGTGCTTTACAAACTTGGGGTCTAATTCATGAGATTACTCACGTGAGTAAGGGTGCCGGAATCGTTCCCTTTATGTATTGGGATTGTCTTTGACTGCCAGTGAAATGTAAAAGTCCAAGGCTTAAATGTACACATCAGCACTGCACATCTCTTTAGGACAGGAAGTGAAGAGGAATGCCGTATCCAAATGAAAGACCAAGGGCAATTTTATGAGGCAAAACATAACCCAGTTTGGATTGTGTCTGGGGATACCATAGGTAACATTCCTTCATTAACAAAAACGGCCGTGGGGTCTCTAATAAGTACAAGTGATCAGGCCCTCAGCCCTCTTTCCCCTCAATTAGGGCATCTCTGGTAGCCCCCTGTGCTGAGCTGTTGACTCCTTTCTGATGATTTGAGTGAGTAGCCCCTCTCTTTGCAGCACAGCAGCCCCTAGCACTGTGTTGGGACGTCTGGGTCAGTACTGATTTGGGGGATAGAGTGCGTCCTGCTGGGTCACCCACATACAAGTACTGGCCATGCCAAGCCATGCTGTGTTTGGGAGCCTACAGGATTTTAACAGGAGGTGATGTGGCTTCAGGTAATGACAGATCAGATAGGATAAACACCTTTCAGTGGGCTGGCCCTGACCATTTCCATGCCAAGGTTTTGAAGGCCATACAAGAGGAAATGGCGGGCTCGTTAGCAATAATTTGCAATAAATCACTAACCCAGGGGACTGGCCAGAAGGATGGAGAACAGCAGTGAACTGATCCTTCAAGAGGAGCCATTGGGGAATGAAGGAAGCATTAGCTGAACTTCTATGATCATGAGGAAGCTTTAAACATTTAAATGACAGTTTAATGGCTTGGAGGATGCAGGGCTAGATGATTCCAATCCAACCTGAATACATTTTTTGATAAAGCCACAAGCAACAGGCTGGGCTGGGAGCCTGATGCTCTAAAGGGGACTGGGAAAGAAGTCACCAGGATGTGGACTAAACACAATAGTTAAACCTGGGTAACTGTGATGTGGTGTTTTTTTTTTAAAACCAGTTTAGTTAAACTGTGGTAAGTTGGGTATGGACAGTCTAAACTGATGTGTTGTAAACACATCAGTTTACATTTGTTTAATTAAACCAGGACAAATTTGTATGTAGCCAAGCCCTCGGCCTCTGTGTATAGAATGGAAGGAAAGCGTTGTATCCCCTTTGTGCAGTGGCGCACACAAAAGCATGGACCATCTCTCTCTACCCAGTGTGTTAGTGGGCTGTGTCACACTCTGGTTAGAGCAAAGGGTTCTGTGAAGTCAGCTGGGCTGAGATTGGAGTGTACAGTTGGGTGGTTGGAGTGAAACCCTTCTCTTAACCTCGTCCTGGTTTGAAAAATCCCACGTTTAATAGCAATGGGAAACTTAATGAGTGTAATATTTCTAGATGTTTCTTTAATCCAGTCCCATGAGAGTATCTGCTGGTTATCGGAAAGACATCATCCACCTTGCAGCCTAGCAGCAGGACAAGCTGTCTCATGAACCGCTCAGAGTAACCAGGAGTACTGCTGTGCCACGTTGGGGTGAGATTCTCTGGGCCAGGGATCTGGAAGAACTGGTAAAGCAACCCAAAGTTCCTATTCCCAATTTGGGGGATGGAGGAGCATGAAATGGCACAAGGACTAGGGAAGTTTAAAGAAGTGTTTCAGGGTCAGCGTGAAGTGGAACATGGTTAAATCCACATTATGTGCTGGGGACAAGGAATGACTGGAAACAAAGCTGGGAGAATATAACTTTCTAACAAGCAACGTAGTGCAGGAGCCAGGTGGAGAGTAGAGAAATCAGATGAGTATGTGGTGATCTCTTGGAAAAGCCCCAAATTAAAGGCATTGTGTGCACATAACTGTATAGTATAGTACAATTTAACTACTTACATTGTAGGCAAAAGGACTGTCCGTTTGTTTTTGTTTTTTGTACAGCGTCTAGCACAATGGGACCCTGGACAGCAACCAGGGTTCCTAGGCATGATGGTAATACAAATAATGATAATCCGATTAGTAAAACTCAAGAGGTTTTATTGGTATAACTGTTCCCATATGAGGAGGGTAATAAGCTATGTGGTATAAGGCCCTTTTATACCAGTATAAGTGTTCAAACTAGGGGTTGTATTGGTATAACGCCACTGGTTTATAAGAAAAGAAAGATCACACCCCTAACCAACATAGTTATACTGGTACAAAACCTGTGTGTAGGCCTCCTGTGTGCTGCCTTGGGACATGCATGTGCAAGACATTCCCTCTTAACTAGTAAAGCTGCAGTCAGGGTCCAGTGTCCACATCTGGGTTCCTCACTAGGTACGATGGACCTTGGTGGAGCAGAGAGAGTGCCCAAAGGAGGATGAATGGCTCACAAAGGCACATCTTGTAGCTGGCCAGAAGGAACTGGATATCATAACTAGTGCTGGGAAAGGAAAATGCTCCATAGAGGCAATGAGTAGTATTGAACTCTTCTTAGTGCCTTTTCATAAATACAATCAAATGCAGTGTCGCATCTGTGTTAAATGCTTCAATAAACTCCATTTTTGGGAGATATTGCAGTTGTATTTTCCATAGTCAAGGCACTCTAATAATTAACAAACAAAATCAAGGCCTGAAAATCTTTTAATTTCAGTTATTGGCATCTAATCACCTCCCATCACACCATGACCTAAGGGCCAGATCTGGGGAAGTGTGAAGGTCCACCCACATCAGTGAGAACTGAGGGTGCTTGGCAACTGGCAGGCTCTAGCCCTGATGGATAAAATTTGTGGCACAACCTGGTCTAGTCCCTCTTTCTGAATGGTTAGCAGTTTGTGATGGGGTCCCACATGCTGCTCAGCACCCTAGGTCTGGGCAGTGACTAGTCTTTGATCCTAACTCTGGTTCTGTCTTGCACCCTCCTGGGTCTGACGCTCCTCTTGGGCAGTCTGGACCCCAGAACCAGCCCTCACAAGCCCCCAGTTACTTAGACATGTTCCCCCAGAGTCTACCTGGCTGAGAAAGTTCTGGTTTCCTAGTTATGCCCTTCAGGGACACCGTAGCAGTAAAGCAATGAACGGGCTATGCTAAGGGATTTCCCATTCACACATGCTTTACTCTTAGAAAGCACAGGGGAGTTACAGATCTATGGGGAAAAAATTCCTGAATGTAGCCCCCTCAGTCTGATCTTGCCACCTTTGAGAGTCCTGGTTTTGGCCTGAGCCAAAGGGGAGGCAAAGTTCTACCTGCTGCGCACTCTCCAGCTGTGTCTTCTGTTTCTGGCAATGAAACTACACAGTTGCTTAGAGAGCATGTCTCTCTCTTTTTAAAGCAGACTCTGACATCTGATGCGCCCCTGTTCTTCTGCTAGGGAACTTCCATGCTCTAACCCCCATACTGGCTTCTGGGCAGAGAGTTGTTCAAGTTAGTGGCCTGCCCATAGCAACCCCACCATTCCAGCAGGGGAGAGCTAGGAAATATTGATGACCCTTGGTTGCTCTGTGTCAGCTTCCCAGACATAGTCTATGCAGTAGGTGTCAGGCTGCTGCTCCAGAATGAATGTGCAAAGCCAAATCCTCATAGATGGGTGTCCACAGAATAAAAATGGAGTTAACAGGTTGACCAGACATATCTTTGCAGCCTGTCACATAAAGAAAACACCTCTTTCTAGTGAGGTGCAGTGGTTTGGGAGCTACTTGAAAACTTGGGAGAGCTGGGTTCAAGTCCCTGCTGCGTCAGACTTCCTGTATGACCTTCAGTGAGTGACTTACTCTGTTTCATTTTCCTATTTGTGAAATGGGGATAGACTTGGTTTGGCTCACAGGTGAGTGGTTACAGGGATAAATGCAGTAAACATTGTGAGGTGCTCAGATACTATCAGATAGAGACAATCTACAAGGTACCAGTATTAAAGTATAAGTTGATGATTCCTTTCTGATCAGTGTGAAACTGTATTGGTAGCATTTGAGTAATATGGGCGGATAATCTGAGTCTAGTTAAAAGCCTGGTCATATCTGTCATGTTTGAAATGACCATTGTGTGATTAAGATGCTGTCCCTTTTACAGCAAGGCAGTCTGGGAATCCCACATTTTACAGAAGGGGAAACTGAGACACAGAGCAGTGAAGTGACTTGCCCAAGGTTGTCCAGTCAACCAGTGACAGAGTGCTTGAGCTTCTTCCTCTTCCTGGTGACAAACTGGGATTCAGCCTATGTTTGGTCATTGAATCCTGGTAATTAAATCTTAGTCTCTGGGACCCAGGTAACTTTGTGTCCAATCGCAGTTAACTTTAGGGATAATAGCCACTATTTAGCATCTCCACCATATCCATTCTCTGTGCAATGAACTTCCACTTGCTTTAGTATGAAGATAGTTAAGGCAGTTTAGTAAGAGAAGCAGAACGTTTATCAGTGGCTAATGTGTAGCATGCAGGCCTCTTACATGGGTTGGTGGTATAATTGTGTTATCAAAACTGCTTGCTAAAGAAACCAGATTTAATGAGCGTTTTTGTACAGTTAACAACATTTCAGCCTGTAGTGACTTAATTTAATAGGATTCCCTGCTAGCTACCCTTCAACAGCATGCTGGCAGCTGGCTAGCACTAGAATGTGTAGAATCGAGTGGTAATAACTGAATCATTTTAGCAGGGGCGTAATATAGCCCATATCTGTGAAAAAGGAAATCCCAGTGGTTACCATACAAATGCACGTAAGTTAAAGGACCCAAAACAGATTTGAAAGCACAGACTTGTAAATTCCCTTCCATAGGCAATTTCAGAAATTCCTGGGAGAGAGCAGCACAAAACCAAGTCCATGCTGCTCCAGCCAATGCTGCAGACAAGTCAACAGAAGGTCATGGTCAGTTGTATCAAATACTGCTGTGAAAGGTCCAAAGAGCCAGAAATGAAAGATGACCCTCCACCTGCAGCAATCCAAAGGATGTGTTAAACTTTGCCAAGCCATGCATATCATAGCTCTGAACTGCTTTATGGAAAGGGAGTGTGTAACAATAGACTGAACTATCTCTTCCCCTTCCTGGCCACCATGCAGAGTAGAAGAGGGAAGTGACAGAGCAAATTCACTCCCCTTGCTTGGTGTCCCATGCCGTCTAATCACATGTATCCTGGCCAGCCTTCTGTGGCTTCCAGTAGATCCACTTAGCATGCTTGAAAGGACAAACCTTCAGCGAAGGTGTCAGGTCAGGCCTAGACAGAGCTTCTCCCAATGGCTTGTCCTGCCCTGCAAAGTGCCTCCCTGGGAGCCTGCATGTTATAGGCGATCCATGCCGAAGGTGCCGGGACGTTAGACGTTTTGCTCTGGTGAGAGCAGGGTACCGTTGTGGTGTCCGGGCAGTTTTCACCTCTCCAGGTGAGATGGATCGCTCTGAGGATACATCGACGCTGCAAAAATAGACCACCTGTGGCAGCGACTTTCAGAGCCTGGGTCAACTGACTCCAGGCTCACGAGGTTCATGCGCAGGGCTAAAAATAACAGTGGAGTTGTTTGGGCTCGGGTGGAAGCCCAGACTCCGAGACCCATCCCCCTTGATGGGTTTCAGAGCAGGGGCTTGAGCCCAAGCCTGAACATCTAAACTGCCCTTTTTAGCCCCCTAGCATGAGCCCTGTGAGCTCAAGTCAGTTTACCTGGGCTCTCAGACTTGCTACCACAGGTCTTGTTTACAGTGTAGACATATGTTGAGTTCTTGGTCTAGGAATGGGACAGGTATGTGGATCTGGGCTGGAAAAAGTTGAAAAGGTTCTTGCTCTGTCAACTTGTTTGTGCAAAGTTGGCATTCCAAGGTGTGGCAGGAGCACTGGGGATGGATAGTTGGGTTGTCCTCCTCCCCCTTCTCTCCCCTGGCCACTGCTCACAGCAACTCCTTTAGACAATCTGGATGGAACTTGCCAATGCCATTCATAAGTCCTTGGCAAGAAAAATGGTGGCTGCAATATGGAACTTTTTTGGGGGTGGGGAGGGGCACTGTAAGGAGGAGAAGTTAAAACAGGGGCGGGGGGTGGAGAATGGAAGAATGCTGTGGAATATTGTGCTGCGTGCTGCCCCATGAGAGTGCTAACAAATGGATGATTCAGTATGTGACTGCACATGTTTGATGAACCATGATCTGGCTCTTTACTGTATGAGGCTCAGTGCAGATCCTGTGAATGGGCTTGTTGCCGTAGGAGTGCTATGCAAATCTCTGAGTTAAGCTGCTGCTGCTTGGCTCTGGCTCTGACTCTGAGCAGCACAAGCAGGGAATCCTGGAATGAAGGTTGGCTGTCAGGCTGCCACTGAGGGAATTCCTGGCCCTCTGAACCCAGACATGGCTTGGCACCTGCTCTCGGGTATATGGGAGTTCCTAAGTGATCGGTGACCCTTTGTGGCTGCAATGTCAATATTTTATGTAGAAAGTAATCTGTATAAGATCCTGGGTTTGCACAGTGGTGTGTGCTGCAAACAGTCCTACAGACCAGCATTCACAGGGCTCCATCAGGGACTGGGAACATGAGAGAGGGCCTGGAGTGTGGAACCAGGACTGGTTAGATACCAGCTTTAATTTCAACTTTCAGCTCCTTGTTTTTCCTGCTCACTCATTTCACCCCCTGCCATATCCATGAAAATGTCTCCAGTTTAACTAGTGGCATCTGGCTTGTTCTGTAGGTCATGTGGCACTTCTTGGGATGTTATTCAGGGTGCTCCCCCCAGGGCCACGCTGTGTCTGCCCTCTGCTGGAGGGGCCCATCTGAAGAGTAGTTTGAGAGGCCTGGAGCTTAAAAATGGTTCAGGGAGATGGACCCAGAAATTGAAAATAGTTCAAGCAACCTAGCCTCCCTGTCATGGATGATGGTAGCTTTGCTATTATGGAGACTAATCTAATAACATTTATAGGGGAAGTGTGGCGTGTGTGTGTGTGTGCGTGCGTGTGTGTGTGTGTGTGTCTACATTTAACCCTTTACCACTCCCTCTTCTTCTCCCTGTGCCACTGGGCTCTTGCTCATTTCCCCGTTTCCCCCCCCCCCCCATCCCTTGCTTTTTTCTTCATTTTGGGGTCCATTTCTCTCTCAAGAATACAAGGTCGAATCACGAGCACAGTGAACCATAGACAGATTCAGATGAGGTAGTCCCAGCTTTGTGATTAGTCTATCGGGTATGGATCTTGTCTCAAAACTGCCCTGTGCTGCATTCTAGCAGGCCATGGTAACTCTTCCCTATACACAGTGCTTCCATATCACCCCAAACAGGTAGGGTATCTTCCCTGTATTAACAAGTGGAGACTAGGGTGGTTGGTCTCCTGGTCATGCCACACCCCCCATGTATAAGTTCTTGTTCAGCTGTTTCCTGTTCTTGGTGGGTGACAGCACCCTATTTGCTTGAGGCTCAAATTTGCAATGAGAACTGGGACTGGCTGGGCAAAGAGGAGCCAGGGTGGGCATAGGAGGTGTGGAGAGGAGATGGAGACTGGGACCCACTGGATATGGGGAAACAGGTTAGGGGGAGAAATGGGCCTTGCCCTTTTGTACTATGAAATTTCATCCTATTTCTATTGCTCCAGTCATCAAGGTCGCCCAATTCTTCCTGTATAGTATTCCAGTCGTCTTTATATTGCCAGTGCTCCCGATTTTGTCATGAGGAATTTTCATTAGCAAGCTCTTTTTTTTATGCAAAACTCCTTAATGAAATTTTAAATAAGATCAGTCCCAAGACTAATCCTTGAACACCACCATTAACCTCCCTCCAGCCTGATAGTTCCTCTTTCAACACAACTTGTTGTCTTCTCTACTTTAGCCAGTTCTTTACTCACCTTACGATTCTTGTATTGATCCCCATCTTCTCTAGTTTAACTAATTTCCCATGTGGTATGATATCAAATGCTTTATTGAAATCAGAGTAGATTAGATCTACCACATTTCCCTTGTCAACAAATCAACTGTCAAAAAAAAAAATCACATTAGTTAGACGTGGTCTACCTTTGGTAAATCCATCTTGCATTTGTCTCATTTGCCATAGCTTTATTTTTTCTTTCCTTCAAAATTTGTTCTAAAGCCTTGAGGTCAGATTAACGGGTCTACAGTTGCCAAGGTCACTTTTTTCCATTTCTTAAATATAGGTCTGACTTTTGGTATTATCGAGTGATACAGCACCACCCCCAATTTCATAGATTAATTAAAAATCCCTGCAACTGGACTTGCACTTTCATGTGTCAAATCTTTCAATATTCGGAGATGGACATTTTGACACATTAAACTCAGAGTTTTGCTTCCATCTTGGATGTGGAAACTTCCATTTCTGTACACTCATTCCCATCAGCCATTCTGCCTCTGCCCCCATGTTCTACATTATCATCCTTATTGAAAACTGAAGCAAAGTTTTCATTTGGTTTTTGGGTCATACCAGTTTATCTTTAATCTCTACCCATCCTTGCTCCATAGCAGCCCCACTTTCTCTCTTCTTGATCTTTTTATTTACATATACTGTATCTAAAATACCGCTTCCTATTTTACTTTTAATTTTCTTTACAAGATTTAACTCAGCTTTTGCAATTCTCTATACTTTCTGACCTCCAAGATGTAGTTTTCTTTGCAGTCAGTTCCTTCTTCCATTCCTTGTAGGCTCTGCTTACAACTAATAGCCTTTTCTGAAGTGATTATTCATCGCCCTACTCTGCCAAATTTCAAGTTCCTGCTCCAAAGCATCTGGGCACTAGAGATTCTCAGTTAGATGACTGTAAGAATTTTTTAATGTGGCAAAACAACGTATTTTCCTAGGCTCAGAAACAACTAAACTGTTTTTTGGTTGAAACTTTCCAAAACAATTCAGCCTGAGGCAGACAACGGGCATGGAAAATTTCAACCCAAAGAGTTAGTCTGCAAAATTATAAGCAACTGAAAACAGGATCTTATAATGGGAGGTGTTGGAAAACCTTAATAATGCTTCTGTCAAGAGATAGTTACATAGCTAAGAATTGTGCTTTGTTTCCTACTACTTAAGTTGCCTGGAAAAGCTTAATCTTGTCTCCTTTTTAGCCTGTGCTTTATGATTAGTCTCTTTAATTACATGAACAGTATACAATTTCACAAATACTACAATATGATAGCAACAGGCTTTTTCCTCCAGCTTTAGTCACCTTGCAGTATTCATTTTGTCTTGACACTCTCGGTGTCAAGCACCTCACTCGCTTGAGATATCTATCTAACACCACAATAGGTTCAGATTTTGCAAGTGAGGCCCTGATCCTGTGATTCACATCAAACAGATGGACTGCTGTGGCTGCAGGGAGTCCCATTTGACTTCAGTAGGGCTCTGTATGCATGTTGTAATGGGCAAGACTGAGTTTCTAGTTTAAGATTGTGAATAAAACATTCCAAGTGTTCAGAGTTCTCTTCCTGTGTTGTCTGACAGATTGAAACATGGCACTGGTATTGTGAATGGCTATTGTCTGTTTTAGTAACGTGTTAACTCTTAAGCCTGATGTCACTCAGCCAGATTTTTCTATAATATAGGTACACAATTTTGCAACCAATTTGTCATTATAGCAATGCTGTGTGCTAATTGGGTAGCTACTACTAGACAAATGGCCAGATTAGCAAAGGGCAGAAATAGCACTGGACTTAAAATGCTTGGTGTCTCTTTTGTCTAGAGTGGTGCCCAATACAGATGTGATTTCAATAACTAAAGGTTTAATTATTACCTCAGGGCCATATTGTGCCCTCAATCTCTGTGCAAGTGTTTGCTCTTATTGGTAAGAGAGCCTCAGTGTAACTTCAGCCGTAATTGCTAGTGTAATCTGGCCCTCCCCACAGGCTGAGTATGACACCCCTTATCTATGTGACTGTAATTGTCCGAGCAGATGAGTATATTAAATGTATTATGTCTGTTTTTCAGATGCTTATAACTTTAGCCAACATCCATTTTTTGGGGAGGCAGAACATTCTATCATTCATATCTGTCCTGAGGGCACTTTGTTCTTCAAAGTTTTAAGAAATCATCTGTTCTGTTGGGTCTTGATTGAAATGGTTGGGGAACATGAGATATTTTGCATATTTTTGTACTTGTTAAAATTGTGAGTTCTTTGTGGTAGGGACTGTCTTTTTTTTGTCCCGGGTTTGTACAGCACCTCGCACAATGGGTTCCTGGCCCATGACTGGGGGTCATAAGGGATACCACATAGTAGTACTCCTACTATTAATTCTTAAACTTCTTTAGTTTCTGCCTCTGATCTCTGGTCATATTACCTGGCTCATTTGGGAAGAGGAGAATTGGATAAAAGTTTCTGCAGAATATTCAAGAAAACAGGGTGACTGGCTTTTCTAAAACATGACACATCTTATTGGCAACCAATCTAAAATATTAAATTGATAGAGTATTGAATGCCAAGCATGTAGCTTGTATGCACATAAGCTCTTTATGCAGCAGGGACCATCTTTTTGTTGTGTGTTTTGTACATAGGGTGACCAGATGTCCCGATTTTATAGAGACAGTCCCGATTTTGGGGGCTTTTTCTTATATAGGCTCCTATTACCCCCCCCATCCTGATTTTTTTCCACTTGCTATATGGTCACCCTATTTGTACAGCATCTAGCGCAACAGGGTCCTGGGCCATGGCTGTGGCTCCTAATAAATAATGACAGGTTTCAGAGTAGCAGCCATGTTAGTCTTTATCCGCAAAAAGAAAAGGAGTACTTGTGGCACCTTAGAGACTAACAAATTTGTTAGTCTCTAAGGTGCCACAAGTACTCCTTTTCTTTTTGCTAATAAATAATGTACAGTGCCTAGCACAGTGGGGCTCTGTTCTATGACTGGTGCTGCTAGGCACTACCATAATACACCTAATAAAAAATAACCATTCCTCCATTGCTACCCCAGTAGAATCCAGCAGTCTTTGTAGATAACACACATTCAGGCTAGCATAGGGTCAGACACCTTAAATATTTGGAAACTTATAAATAAAAACTGGTTATAAATCTCCCCTGCTCCCATTCACAAAGGCGAGCAAGTTGCTTTAAAGAGGAGGTCCTTGCATCTCCAGTCTAATTTTTATAGCCCTTCTTCCACAGGCAGTACCCAGGATGCACTGCATGGAGCTAGGGACTAGGTTCGGCCTGTATTCCATGTCTTTGTTTTCTTCCCTCTCCATCTGTCTTTTCCCTCTATCTGTCCTTTTGTCCCCCTGACTCTCTTCTGATTTGTAAGTGGAGCTGCCAATGGTGGGAGAGGATCTCATGATTCATCCAAGAGTCTCTCCTAAGTTCATCAGGGGCTTGCCCTTGTAGCTAAGAGCGCTCTCTAGGAAGGGCTTATCCCTTCTCCTGTGGCTCTGGAAAGATCACTTACCCGATAGGGAGACTCCTGCCCGTAATCTCTTGAATATATAAACTGGTTTTCCTTTGCCAATAGAGCAAAACTCAAGACCCCCACTTGAGCCTGCAGCCACATGACAGAGAATGAAAGAAGCTGCCCAGGACCACTTTCCTCTTTGTTTGTTTGACTGTAGGGCTACAAGGTCAAGTGGCAGAACCTTGCATTCCCTCAGTGGAGAAGGAAAGAGACCCTCTCCTGGTATGTTCCCTGTAATGCTGCATGTGTAGGCAGCTGTTGAAAATTTGAGCGAATGCAGTCGCCTCCATCTGTCCAGCCAAGCCACTCTCCAGTGCTGCATAGTCTCCTGAGTTGGAGCTATTTGCTTTGTGCTCTTTGCTTCCTACAGGAATTCTCACTCCTCAGCTTTCCAGGGCTGAAGATGTTGCTAGTGGCAGCCGAAGCCCAACAGATTGGTCGAGGGAGCCATTTTGGCAGATTCACTTACACCCAGCTCACTCGCTAGCTCCCCTAGGCCTCTCTGAGCCAGCCAAGTCAGTGCAGTGATGGGATCGGGACCACTATAGGCCAGGTTCCTGCAGGTTCAGTTGTGCAGTGGGAGTGAGGTGATCTGGATTGCCCTGTACCATAGAATCATAGTCTATCAGGGTTGGAAGGGACCTCAGGAGGTCATCTAGTCCAACCCCCTGCTCAAAGCAGGATCAATCCCCAACTAAATCATCCCAGCCAGGACTCTGTCAAGCCTGACCTTAAAAACCTCAAAGGAAGGAGATTCCACCACCTCCCTAGAGAATCATCATCCTTACAGTTAGGACATGAGGGATTTTTGCTTTGCAGTGTGAAGTTAACTTGAGTAAATGGCTTTAAAAAAAATCAATGTTTAAAAAAAAAAAAAAAGCCCCTCAAAAAAGCCTGTATTTAAGTCCTCTGTCTCAAGAGCTAAGGCCCCATATCTTGTGAATACATTTTTGGGGAGGAAAGGGCAGGGGGTAAGTCCCGTAGTGGTCATTGCAGTGGGACCCAGGACATCTGCCCTGGACAGCACTGCAGTGTAGTGTCAGAAAACTGCTTATAAATAAATTGTGATAGAGGAGTTTTACAGCCTTTGCTTGCCTGGTGCTTGCTTTACACACACTCTGATTTGCAATAATTTCTTAATTACTGCAGAACAGAACAGATCTCTTTAATTTTAAGGTTTTCTGCTGTAGTATTGTCACCTGTGACTTTTCTGCTTGTTACTTGGAACAGGAATGTGGAAATTCCTGTCTCGCTTTACCCACTCAGTTTCCAAATGAAGAAAATATTCTCTCTGCTCCTGCAGTTTTCTTTCCAGTGTCTTATGCTGTACCTCACTGTTTCCGAATTCCTTCCATCCCAGCATGAGAAGTGACAAGCTAGCATCTCTCATGTTGAAGTCTTCCTTTCCTCGGGGTGGGGAAATTGCTTGTGGATTTTTAACATCTGCTGCACTCTGTGCTTTTAACTAGCAAGGGCAGGTCAAAGACATGAGCCTCACACTTGGAGGCAAGGTTCCTAGATCTTGTTGGAGTTTGTTCCACAGTCTCTCACAGCCCTGAGAAAGTTCCATCTCCTGCATGGATGAGTCTTACCCTTGGAGTAGTGCCTGTGGAGTGAGGTGGGGCTATTATTCCCATTGCACAGGTGGAAAACTGAGGCTGAGAGAGAGAGTGACTTGCCCAAGGTGTTACCAGGAGTCTGTGATAGAGCAGGGAATTGAATCTGAGTCTCCCAAATCCTAAGCTAGTGCCCAAACTGCTGGACTCACTTTCCTGTCCTACTAGAATAGTCCTTGGGGACTCAAGCTAATGTTTGGGATGCCATCCCTGGAGCCATAGTGACTTCTCTTTTCACTTAGTGAGGTTGCTAATGTGGAAGCCCTCTCATTACCCTTTACTAGACTGTGAGCAGCTCAGCGCAGACAGGCCATTTAGCCAGAGGCTTTTCCTGTGCCAAGAAGAGATTGTCTGCACCAGCTAGCTCCTGTCAGATCACTGAAGCCTTCAGAAGCAGCACAATCTCTGAACTGCTCACTGATTGGGTCTAACTGTAGGTCCTGGCACACTAGGTTTCTTTTTCCCCTAATTAGAAGGCATAATAGCAAAGGGAGAATAGAGTCTGTATGCTACAGGTGGATCCAGGATTCTGGCACCCAGGACCTGTGCTTTAGGGAAGTCTGAAGCCATGTTGTGTGCCTGTACCTTGCCAAAGCCCTATATCCCACAAGCCTAAATACATGAAGCAGCATGCCTGAACTAGTCACAGGTGAATAACCTTAGTATTGCCCCTTAAAGTGTTCCCCCCCACACACGCACACATTCAAGGACTGCTCCAGCTTTCTGGCTTCGGAAAAAGACCCTGTTACAGACACATCTGAAGTCTTGTCACATGGTTCTCTTCTACTGAGCACTGTGATAAGGAACATTCTCAATTGTTCAAAACATGGATCAAATCAGCTCTAGTTTCATCTTAAATTATTGGCCTGGGTGCCAGAATCTTTAGGTGGAATTCTATGGCCTCTGTATTGCAGGAGGTCTGGATAGAACATAATGGGGCCTTCCAGCCTTTAAAACCTGTGTTGCTCTTTGGAGCACCAAAAGCAGGTGAATTTGCTTCTATGTGCATAATCATAAATGGATCATCTGCATAATTTACTGAGCTGCCTAATTCTCTTATATTGGACACAGGCCACTAGTGACTTCTTTCTTCTCTAAGTAGAGCATCTTTCCCTCCCTCCCTCTCACCAAATGGAACATTTTAATCAGGTCTCTCATTCTCTGGTCTGCTAGAAGACTGACATTCATGGCATAGTATAGTGTCTCCTAACATGGAAATATTTTTGTTTGCCTTGTGTCAGAGTTCCTCTTCATTTTCCCTAATGAGACAGAAGAAAATGGATGATTTCTGCAGTGGTGACAGCTTTATTTTAAAGGTTGCATCTTCGTTTCCATTAAAAACCTCATGATCTCTTGGTAATAATGTGACAATTTTATCTTTGTTCTTGGTCTTGACCTGGTGGTGGTTTTCCTTTTTTAATTTATTTATTTTTCCTCAATAGAAAGTTTGAGCATAATCCTTAAAGAAGGTGGGTGTGTGTTTGTTTGTTTGTTTTTTTTTTGGGGGGGGGTGAGAGAGAGGTTGAGGGTCTTTTGTTTTAATTAAACATTGAACAGAATTACAGCTGCCCATCACATGGAGCTAGTTTTCAAACTTCTATTCCTCCCTGAAAAGTTATTTAAAAGTAATAAGTTTTACAATAATACCTAGGTCTTGTATAGCATGTTGCAGTGACTTTAAAAATCCACTTTTATGCATAAGCGATTACTTGGGGCTTTTGTTTCATAATTGCCCTTGGCATTATGAATTTGTAAAAACCTGTAACAGTTTAGTGCAGAGTTCCAGAGTGCAACTAGGCCTCATCCAGACACATAGTTGGTCCAGTTTATGTAAAGGTGTGATGCTGCAGTGACTTTTGTAAAATTGCCACAACTTTGTGTGTAGACTAGGGTTGCCAACTGTCTAATCGCACAAACCCAAACACTCTTGCTCCATCCCCTGTTCACTCCAGCCCCCCTCCCTCCATTGCTAGCTTTCCCCAACCCTCACTCTCTCTCTCACTGGACTAGGGCAGGTGGTTGGGGATGCTGGGTGTGGGCTCTGGGAGGGAGTTTGGGGTGCAGGCTCCAGTCGGGTGGCACTTACCTTGGGTGGCTCCTGGAAGTGGCAGCATGTCCAGCAGCAGCTCCTAGGCTCAGGGGCGGCCAGGCAGCTGTGCACACTACCCCTGCCTGCAGGTTTAACACCGACAGACCTTGGTCGTCAGCGGGCAGGATCAAACCTGGGACCTCTGGAGCTTAGTGCATGAGCTAAAAGCCAAGTGGCTCTTAGCTAAGGCTGTAGAGCACACTCATTTTATATCCCTCTCTAAGTGGTCTCAGTGTCACTAGATGGCACAGAACACCACACCCAGAAGGTGTGTGGGTTACCCAGGCACCATCCCAACAGTTCCCTGTTCCTGGCTAATGGGAGCTGTGGAGTCAGTGTTCTTGGTGGGGACAGTGCACAGAGAGCCCTTGGCCGCGCCTCTGCCTAGGTGCTGCGGACATGCCGGCATCTTCTGGGAGCCAGGGCAGGTAGGGAACCTGCCTTAGCCCTGCTGCGCCGCTGGACTTTTAGTGGCCTAAAATCTCCTGGATTGGTTTCAGTCACCTCCGGGAGATCCAGCCCAATTCCGAGAGACTTCTGTCCAAAGTGGGAGGCTTGGCAACCCTAATGTGGACACACGTTCATCAGTTTAAACTTGGCTTGTATTGGTTTACTTGTTCCCTGTTAACTGGGCTTAAATCAGTGTAATGTGTCCACTTGCAAAGTTGGACCTGTTTAACTAAATTGATGCTGTAATATGATGAGGGGAACTGGAGAAAGGGTCAAGTTTCAGGAGGGAACCAGTTTGTAGCATCAGGGCTTAAGAATGCAAGTCAGGGCACAGTCTGTTGGTACTCAAACACAAGAGCATCAGCAAGTAATACCGGCAACTCAACTTGCATAATAAAGATCTCTTTCCTAGACCTCTGCCTGCCTGGTGTGTATCTTATTACTAATGAAACACCTGCAACGTTGCACCTTTAGTTAAACCGATGCCACTTCTGTATATAGACAAGCCCTAGTGTTTTTAGTGTATCTATGTCATGGTGATGGCTCCGATTCTTAGCTGCTTAGAACATAAACTCCATGTAGCTTTTAATATGGCCAAATGTAAATATATGCATCTTGGAACAAAGAATGTAGGCCATACTTACAGAATGGGGGGCTGTATCTTGGGAAGCAGGGACTCTGAAAAGGATTTGGTGGTCATGGTGGATAATCATCTCCTAGTGGGAACAAATGAGATCCTTAAACGCATAAACTGGAAAATTCCAAGTAGAAGTAGAGAGTATTTGTATTTGGCACTGGTAAGACTGCTGCTGCAATCCTGTGACCAGTTCTGGTGTCCACAATTGAAGAAGGATGTTGATAAATTGGAGAAGATTTAGAGAATAGCCACAAGAATGATTGAGTCTCACTGTAAAACAGGTTCTCTAATCCTTTAGAGTTTTTCTTAACAAAAACATGTTTTTCTCATTTAGCTTAACAAAAATAACGTTAAGGGGTGACTCGATGGTGGTTTATAAGTACCTACATGGAGAACAAATATTTGATAAGATTGCTCTTCAGTCTAGCAGAGAGAGGTCTAACATGATCCAGTGGCTGGAAGGTGAAGCTAGACATGTTATTTCTAGTCTAAATTTGCAAATTTTCAACAGTGAGGGTAATTCAGCTTTGGAACAACTTACCAAGGGCTGTGGTGAATTCTGTCCCTGGAAATCTTTAAATCAAAGCTTATTATTATTATTATTTTATTTTTAAAAGGCATGCTCCAGTTCAAACAGAAATAAATTCCGGGAAGTCCTGTGATATACAGGTGGTCAGACTAGACCAACGATTCTCAAACTGTGGGGCAGGTCACCGAACTGGGTCACAACCCCATTTTAATGGGGTCACCAGGGCTGGTGTTAGACTTGCTGTGGCCCGGGGCCGAAGCTGGAGCCCCACCATCTGGGTCCAAAGTCGAAGACCAAGGCTTCAGCCCTGGATGGCAGGGCTCACGTTATAGGCCCTCCACCTCTGACTGAAGCCCTTGGGATTTGGCCCCTGCCGGCCTGGGCAGCAGGGCTCAGGTTTCAGTCCCCCAGTTCCCCCCCCCCCGGGTTTGTGTAGTAATTTTTGTTGGCAGAAGGGGGTTGCAGTCATTGTTCCCTCTAAGCTGTGCGCGCGCACACAGATCCTAAACCCCTCACGCACAAAAATTTGCATAGAAACAACAATTTGCACAGAAGAAATTTTTTGCGCACACAGCCTGTCAAAAATTAGAGGGAACATTGGTCGCGGTGCGGTGAAGTTTGAGAACCCCTGGACTAGACTATCACAGAGCTCCCCTCTGGTGTTAGTCTGTGAATATATTTAATATACCCTAAGCCAGGTCTTCAGCTAGTGTAAATCAGTATAGCTTCACTGAAACCCATGGAGCCACATCTGTTTGAACCTGCTGAGGTTCTGGCCAAGTGTGTGCAATGTAACCACTTTCCCTTTGTTGTTCTGACTGTGTTCAGATCACTGTTGCATGAATGAAGTGTTTTGCATGTAACAGATATTTGGAGGAAAAAACAACCCACAAAACTTTGTAGTGTAGCTGCCACAGTATGGCTGCTATGTGCCACCCCAGAGGTGGCTGCATGACTGATCCCTGCATGACTGACAAGTGCTTTGGGAAACTTTATATTCTTTGGTTCACGTACACTGATTATTAACTATATAGTTGTATTTTAATATGCTGGCTGTTTTTAGTGCCTTGATTTTAATTTTAATTCTAATAGCAACACTCCAGTTCCCAATTTCTTATGAATAATAAGGTAATCTTGTAAATATAAAATGTTCATTAATGTTTCTTATCCTAACACCGAATTTGTGTAACTTTTTATGTTGAGCCACCTTGTTTGAACAAAGTTATTTTTGGCTTTCATATCAATGAAAAGATAATCCTTTTTTTTTTAATCTGTAGTCCAGTAAGAATGTTTGTTTATATAAGGTCTTTCGTATAGAATATCCTAAAGCATTTTACAGACCTGTGTATAATTTTGCTTCATACATAATTTGCTGGTTTAATGGCAACACTTACACAATCAGTTTTAGACAAAAAGTGAAGAATACAGTGTCCAGTAGAAGATCCAGGAGGGCAGGATTTAGGTATGAGGTAATCACTAATGGAGCTTTGGCCAGGATGCACAGTGGAATTAATATCTGTTGCAAAAAGTGCCACAGGTTCTGATGATGGACTGATCAGGGCCTCAATTTAAAGTCTCATCCAAGAGTTTTGCTGGTTTAACTGACTGTATCCTAGAACTGATTACTGACCCAGAGCTCCCTGGTTGCCCCTCATTAAAACAAATCTGTATTTAGGCAAACTGGCTCCCTGTGGGGGCCGGTGGGAAGGAGGCATGCAACGTAGTCCTTGAACATGCCACCAGCAGGACATGCCACAGTTGATAAAATGCTTATTCATTGCAGTGCTAGTCTCTGGCAAAGTAATTTGGAAGTGAGATGAGTGCTCAGGGTTTGTCAGCTGACCTTGCTCGTGGGGGATCTATTCCCAAACTCTTCTCTCCATGTTGATTAGCAGTCAGGATGGTCCCTGATGTGGAGGAAAGGGTTTTAATCTTGCTATTGGTAGCGATTGTCCGAGCTCACTAAGCACCTGCCATGCCAGTCTTTCAACCTCTATAAATAGCCTCCCACTCACAGCACCCAAGAGCAGGTGCATGCCCCATGCTGTCACTCACGCTAACCAAGGTGCATTTTAAAAATAAGCTGCTGGGGCAATCCGGGCAGAGGCTCTGGATCCTCTTGCCACCTTTCCCTCTCAAGAGCCTTTCAAACTAGGACGTTCCCAGCTCTCTTCCCCCAGCAGCACCATGTTACAAGGCTACTCAGCGACGTTACACAAGCGCTCCATTCCTCTCCGAAAGCCATTTCAGGGAAGTGCTTACGGGCCTGAAAGGGGCTATGCCTGTCACTTACAACTGGGCATAAAGTGTGAGACTAGAATGTGGCCTATGCAAGCTCATTTTTCCCTCTGATAATGACCCACACGAAATGCTTCTCAGAAGGGCAAACAATTCCCCAATCCAAGCCTAGTGACTGTGTAGGGTTGGGGGGGGGTGATGAAGTAACTTCCTTCTGACCCCAGCAATGAAGCCTTAATGCCTGAAGTACAAGATCAGATTAATCCTGTATTTGTAGCTTTGCAAGCTGTTCTTGGCCATAGTATTTAACTTCCTCTTAAAATTCAGCTGCAGCACTGCTCCCTGAGATCCTGGAATGTTGCATTCTGGGAAAGGTTATTCAAATAACTTTGTCATGACAAGCTGCACAAAGTTAGCTGGGGCCTGTGTGGAACAAATAGCAGCTGATGAGAAAGAGCTGCTTTTGCAACATTTAAGTTAATTCTAATTAACAATTTAACACATCTAAACTAGAGCAAGGTGCGATATATCCCATGCTATTTCTGCCACCTCTCTCATTTCATTTCATCTCAAGTAATAGACCATTTTCTATTTGTTTTTCAGCATAAAGTGTTTTGTTGGTTTTTTTTATTAGTACCATGGAAGGCATAATAGCTGTTCAGATTCTCCTTCCTTGTACTATAAGCAAAATCTGCTGTCCTTTGTTTCCAGTATAGGTTGTGTCTTCAATCACTATGTCCTCTAGTCACACTGTGTATACTACCCCCTGAGTCCCAAGGAGCTCTGAGCTATGGAGCTGGGGCTGCCCATGCAGAGCCAAGGCCAAAAGTACCTCTTTCCCTGTCTGGTCTGGTGCAGAATTTTGGAAACAGATGGGAGCTGCCATGTAGCCAGGGCAGCAAATGCCTCTGAGGCTTGTGAACCTAGTTTTTTAATTTGGGGGTATACATTTAAATTGAGCTTCTATTATGGTGTCTTTAAAAAATTTCCATGCAGCTTGCAGGGATTTCACTTTTGGCATTGTACCTTGTTAAACAGGAATTTTAAAACTTCCTCATTTGTGTCCTTTCCCTTTCTGAAATTAAATGCTAAAGGCTGCTGTGGTGTTTCCGCCCGCACAGGGATGTTAAATGTTATGTTATGGTCACTGTTACCAAGTTGTTTAGGTATATTCACTTCTTGGACTAGATCCTGTGCTCCACTTAGGACTAAAATAAGAATTGCCTCTCTTCTTCTGGATTCCAGGTCTAGCTGCTCTAAGAAGCAGTCATTTAAGGTATCAAACTTTCTCTATGTACCCAGTCAACATGGGGATAGTAAACCCAATAATAAAGGGGGATTTCAATTTGTTTATCCTCTCTAATCTCCCTGAGCATTTCAGTTGCTAACACCATCCTGGTCAGGTGGACAGAAGTATATCCCTACTGCTATATTCTTATTATTCAAACATGGAAGTACTATCCCTAGAGATTCTGTGGCACAGTTTGGTTCATTTAAGAGTTTTACTTCAATTGCCCTTGTTGCCAAGAAGGCCAACAGCATATTAGGCTGTATTAGTAGGAGCATTGCCAGCAGATCAAGAGAAGTGATTATTCCCCTCTATTCAGCACTAGTGAGGCCACACCTGCAGTATTGTGTCCAGTTTTGGTCCCCCCACTACAGAAGGAATGTGGACAAATTGGAGAGCGTCCAGCAGTGGGCAACAAATTATTAGGGGGCTGGGGTACATGACTTACAAGGAGAGACTGAGGGAATTGGGCTTGTTTAGTCTTCAGAAGAGAAGAGTGAGGGGGGATTTAATAGCAGCCTTCAACTACCTGAAGGGGGGTTCCACAGAGGATGGAGCTAGGCTGTTCTCAGGGGTGGCAGATGACAGAACAAGGAGCAATGGTCTCAAGTTGCTGTGCGGGAGGTCTAGGTTGGATATTAGGAAACACTATTTACCTAGTAGGGTGAAAAGAAAAAGAGTACTTGTGGCACCTTAGAGACTAACAAATTTATTTGAGCATAAGCTTTTGTGAGCTACAGCTCACTTCATCGGATGCATCCACAAGTACTGCTTTCTTTTTGTGAATACAGACTAACATGGCTGCTACTCTGAAACTAGTCGGATGATGAAGCACTGGAATGGGTTGCACAGGAAGGTGGTGAAATCTCCATCCTTAGAGGTTTTTAAGGCCTGGCTTGACAAAGCCTTGGCTGGAATGATTTAGTTGGTGTTTGGTTCTGCTTTGAACAGGGGATTGGACTAGATAACCTCCTGAGCTTCCAACCCTAATATTCTATGATTCACCTTTTTTCACATCTAGTGCCACTCCCCAGCCAGCATGACCTATTCATTCTCTGTCTATATATAGATTGATTGGAAGGACAAATATTTTTATATATATATTTTATACCATTGATTATCCTCATTCCACCAAGTTTCTGTGATGCCTATTATATCAATAGCCTCATTTAATATGAGGCACTCTAATTCACCCATCTTAATATTTAGATACCTAGCATTTGAATATAAGCACTTAAGTTGTCACTTTTTAGCTGTCTGCTATTATGTGATGTAATTGAATGGGGTCTCTTTTTCATTTGACTGTTTCTCATGAGATCCTACCTGTACTTTATCATGTTCCATCCTCTCCTCCTTACTAGGATATAGAGAATCTCTCTATTAATAGATCCTCGCCTAAGGGCTGTCTGTCTAAACCATGTGCTCCTCCACACCTGTCAGCTTTCCCCCAGCCCTTAAAATTTAAAGATATTAGAACAGTTTTAAACTATGTGCCAGCAATCCAGTTCCATTTTGGTTTAGGTGGAGCCCATCCTTCCTGTATAGGCTCCCCCTTTCCCCAAAGTTTCCCCTGTTCCTAATAAATCTAACCCCCTCCTCCTTATACCATTGTCTCTTCCATGCAATGAGACCCTGCACTTCTGCTCATCTAACTGGCCCTGCGTGTGGAACTGGAAGCACTTCAGAGAATGCTACCATGGATGCCTGGACTTCAATCTCTTACCTAGTAGCCTAAATTGTCCCTCCAGGCAAAAAGGGACAAAGTCTGACCTGAGTCTTAAATTTCTTGAAAGACCTGTTCTTAGTTAATTTTAACTCCAATGAGAATAATTTAAGACAGAGGTGTGCAAACTACAGTCCATGGGCCACATCTGGCCCGCAGGACCATTCTGCCTGGCCCCTGAGCTGCTGGCCAGGGAGGCTAGCCCCTGGCCCCTCCCCTGCTGTTCCTCCTCCCCCGCAGCCTCAGCTCTGTGCTGCGTGGTGTGTGGCTGGCTGTAGCTGGGCGGCACAGCTGCCTGTCCTGGTGCAGCTGTGCTGGCAGCCAGCAGTGCTCCAGGCAGCACAGTAAGGGGGCAGTCAGAGTGTGGAGAACAGGGAGGTTGAATGGGGGCAGGGGTTCTGGGGGCTCTCAGGGAGAAGAGGTGGTTGATGGGGCAGGGTTCCGGTGGGGGCAGTCAGGAAGGAGAGGAGGGGTTGGATGGGGCGGTGGGGGTTCCAGGGGCAGACAGGGAGAAGGGATGATTGGATGGGGCAGGGGTCCCGGGTGGGTGGGGGGCAGTCAGGAAGGAGGGGGGGTGATCAGGCAGCGGGGGGCCATTAGGGGTCGGTCAGGGGACAGAGCGGGGGGGTGGATGGGGCAGGGGCCCTGGGGGGCCCCCCTCAGGGAACAGAGGGTTTGGATGGGGCAGAAGTCCCGGGGGGGCAGGCCACACCTGGCTGTTTGAGGAGGCACAGCCTCCCTAACTTGCCCTCCATACAATTTCTGAAACCCAATGCAATCCTCAGGCCAAAAAGTTCGCCCACCCCTGATTTAAGAACACCTTACTAGATGCCAAAAAAGCCACAATCCTACAGCAGAGGAAGAAGGCTATATTGGTTTTAAACAAAACAAAAAAAAAAACTTAAGGGAAAGTGAAGGCAACTATAATATAAGACGTAATGAATATAAATCAGAAGTTAGGAATTGTAGAAAGATTGATGAGGAGAGCAAAGGAACACAAGGAGAAATCTATGGCAGGTAGAATTAAGGACAATAATGAGAAGTGTTTTAAATATATTAGGACCAAAAGGAATCCTGACAATGGTACTGGTCCATTACCAGATGGAAATGGTAGAATTTTCAATAGAAAGGCAGAAGTGTTCAATAAATATTTCTGTTCTATAATTGGGGGAAAAATGGTTATATAGTCTCATTTCTATTCCATAGTATCTCTGGAGGATGTTAAACAAAAGTGACTAAAGAAAAGGGAGTACTTGTGGCACCTTAGAGACTAACAAATGTTAGTCTCTAAGGTGCCACAAGTACTCCTTTTCTTTTTGTGAATACAGACTAACACAGCTACTACTCTGAAAAGCGATTAAAGTAACACATTTTTAAATTAGCAAGTCCAGATAACTTGCACCCAAGAGTTAAGAATTGTCTGAGAAAAGCTCAATGGACCTTTAATGGTTTTTGTGATTTCTTTTTTGTTGTTGTTGGGTGTGTTTTTTTTTTTTTTAAATAAATTTTAGAGCACTGGGGAAGTTCTAGAAGACTGGAAGAAAGCCCATGTTGTACCAGTTTTTTAAAAGAATAAACAGGATCAACTGGGTAATTGTGAGCCTGTCAGCCTACAATGATAATGGAGCAACTTATACGGGACTCTATCAATAAAGAGTTAAAGGAGGGTAATGTAATTAATGCAAATCAACATGGGTTTATGGAAAATAGATCCTGTCTAACTTTCTTTTTTGATACAATTGCAAGTTTTGTTGCTGAAGATAATAGTGTTGAGGTAATAACTTAGATTTCTGTAAGGTGGTTGACTTGGTACCACACAACATTTTCATTTAAAAAAAAAAAGTAAACTTACCACTGCATACCTTAAGTGGTTTAAAAATTGGCTAATGGGTGGGTAGGTAGGTCTCAAAATGTAACTGTAAACAGGGAATAGTCTTTGATTGGGTGTGTTTCCAGGGTTTCCCATAGTTATTGGTTCTTGGCCCTTCACTATTTAACATTTTTATCAGTGACCAGGAAGAATATAAAATCACCATTGATAAAGTTTGCAGATACCACTCCTCCAATTTTTGTGTCACCTATTGAAGAGGACAGGTCACTGATTCAGAACAATTTGGATTGCTTGGTAAACTGTGTGCAAGCAAACAATATGCGTTTTAATACAGATAAATGTATAAATCTAGGAACAAAGAATGTAAGCTATGCTGACAGAATGGGAGACTCTATCCTGGGAAGCAATGACTCGGAAAAGATTTGGGGGTTGTGGTGGATAATCCACTGAATAGGAGCACCCTCTATGATGCTGTGGCCAAAAGAACTAATCTGATCCTGGGATGCATAAATAGGGGAAAGTTTAGTAGGAGTAGAGCAGTTATTTTACCTCTGTATTTGGCACCGATGTGACTGCTGCTGCAATCCTTTTTCCTGTTCTGGTGTCCCAATTCAAGAAGAATGATTGATAAATTGGAGAAGATTCAGAAAAGAGTGCAAGAACGGTTAAAGGATTAGAAAACATGCCTTACAGTGAGACTCAGAGGAGATTCGGTCTATAAATACCTACCTGATTAGTCTATAAATACCTACATATGGAACAACTATTTAATAATGGGCTCTTCAACCTAGCAGAGAAAGGTCTAACATGATCCAATGGGTGGAAGTTGAAGCTAGACAAATCAAGACTGGAAATAAGGCATACATTTTTAATGGTGAGAGTAATCAATCACTGGAACAATTTATCAAGTGTCATGGTAGATCTCCATCACTGACAATTTTTAAATGAAGGCTGGATGTTTTTCTAAAAGATCTGCTCTAGGAATGATTGTGGCAACATTCTCCAGCCTGTGTTATACAGAAGGTCAGACTAGATGGTCACAATGCTCCCTTCTGGCCTTAGAATCTATGAATCTGTAAACTAATTGAGAATTCATAACTGAATCCATTCGAGCATAAATTCGATGCTCAGAAAGGCAGCACAGTAGTTGTGGGGAGATTACCACGTATTTAGGATGGAAGAATCCCATGCACCGCTACAGGCTGGGCTAAGTGGCAGTTATGCAGAAAAGGACCTGGGGATTACAGTGGATGAGAAGCTGGATATAAGTCAGCAGCATGCCCTTGTTGCCAAGAAGGCCAACGGCATATTGGGCTGCATTAGGAGGAGTATTGCCAGAAGATTGAGGGAAGTGATTATTCCCCTCTATTCAGCACTGGTGAGGCCATATCTCGAGTATTGTGTCCAGTTTTGGGCCCCCTACTACAGAAAGGGTATGGACAAATTAGAGAGAGTCCGGCAGAGGGCAACAAAAATGATCATGGGGCTGGGGCACATGACTTACAAGGAAAGGCTGAGGGAACTGGGCTTATTTAGTCTGCAGAAGAGAAGAGTGAGGGGGGATTTGATAGCAGCCTTCAACTACCTGAAGGGGGTTCCAAAGAGGATGGAGCCCGGCTTTTCTCAGTGGTGGCAAATGACAGAACAAGGAGCAATGGTCTCAAGTTGCATGGAGGAGTGTAGCATTGCAAGACTCTCCCCTGTGGCACCTCCTGCTGTCCTTCTGGGAATTAGCTGTTTTCCAGCTTTAGAGCACCCTCTGCAAGCCAGTATCCCCCTGGCCCGCATGTCCCTCCCAGACCCCAGTGCCCCCTTTCATGCCAGGGTGCTGCCCCCTGGCAGTACCCCCCACATATGGGTCTCCCCACCCTGGAGAACCCCAACCCTCTACCCCCACCTCACCTCAGTCTATGACCACTACCAGTCATCAACTAGCCCCCGTTCTCTGGGGCAGACTGCAGTGTAAACGCCACTCATCATAGATAAGAGAGGTTTAGACCCGGTGCCTACCGGGGGCTGCACCCTTGACCTTTCTGGCCTTTGACAGGGCCACAGCTTGGGGGCTTACTAGGCGGGGTTCCCCAGCCCTGCTCCCCTCAGGTACTCTGTTCAGTTTCCCAGCAGCCAGGCTCCTCTCCATCAGCAAGCTAAAGAGAGACTGCCTGCTCCTGGCCCACTGCCCTCTTATAAGGGCCAGCTGGGCCCTCATTGGGGCGTGACCACAGCTGAGGCTGCTTCCCAATCAGCCCAGCTTTTCCCCTGCCCCAGCCCTCTCCCAGGGCTGTTTTAAGCCCTTCAAGGCAAGACTGGGTAACCGGGGGGGACTGGATGACGCCCCGCGTGCTCGGTCAACGCATGGGGCTTTCCACCGTTCCGACCCCTAGGTGCGTACTCCAGGAGATGAAGGCTGCCTTGTCACCCAATTCTCTCGCTTTCCTGTGGCGAGCCCTGCAAGAGGGCGTTCCCTGCCTACCCCTCACCCCTGGCCCTTCGGACATTTTTCTTCAGCCCCTGTTCTGCGAGTCCCCCCGGCCTCCCTGCTCCCACACTCGAGCCGGCTGCATACCCTGCAGCTAGTCCGGTTTCGAACTGCACCTAGAAACCGCGCCCTTCTGTACACGCTTGTGCTCCATACAGTGCACTTCCTCACTCTCGTGTCCCGCCCTGACACCAAATGGCGGGACTATCTTCCACCTCAAGAGGGTAAGGAGCCCCCGTGGACCATCCTTTATTCCACCTTGGTCCCACGGCCCGCCGGGGACATCGGTTGGCGGCTCCTTCATGGAGCAATGAGCACGGGCGTGCACCTGGCGCAGTTCACTCCTATACCTGAAGCCTCCCTAGTTTCACGTATCCGGCAGAGTTCCACTGGGCAGTGTCCGCTGGCTCCCTTGACAGCTTTGAGGAGCAGTGGGTGCTGTCCGGGGTTCTCTGTTTGGTGTCCCCATATGGTATCCTTGTTTTGAACTTCTGACCTTCACTCCAATCCCTGTTTTTCATTAGTTGTCCTCCGCATGTACTTGGTCGCCGGATCCAGTGGTCCCTCCCATTAGGCTGGGGGAGGGGCCTTTAGAAGTGGGTGAGCTTGTGCCCACCCACCTGCCAGGTTTCCAATAAGACCCCGCAACAGGGAAGTCTAGTTTGGATATTAGGAAACACTATTTCACTAGGACGGTGGTGAAGCATTGGAATGGATTTCCTAGGGAGGTGGTGGAATCTCCATCCTTAGAGGTTTTTAAGGCCCCGCTTGACAAAGCCCTGGCTGGGATGATTTAGTTGGTCCTGCTTTGAGCAGGGGATTGGACTAGTTGACCTCCTGAGGTCTCTTCCAACTCTAATCTTCCATGATTTTTTCATACATAAAACAAGAGGTTGAATCTCTCTGCTTTTAAACTTAGCTCAGCCTTAACTGTGGAGCAATAACTGGCACCTTCTTAATATCTCCACTGGAATCAAATATCAGTGAGATAAATTTGAGAGATTATGAAGATACGGGTTCCTTCTTCCCTATCTGGTCAGAGTGCTCAAAAGTGCAAGTCTGCTTGGAGGGTCCTAAGAACTCCAGTAACATTGATAAATACATGGTACTCCAACAGTTAACAAGCTGCATTAATTGAGTTTTGAGACAATCAGAAGCACATTTCAATGGCACTGACTCTTGTTGCTTGGTCCATCTGTATTTCCTACAATATTTGAAAATGGTCTTGAAATGGAACAGAGCTGCCATTTCAAAAGATAATATAATGTCAGAGGAACAGCCTCAGACTGTTTGGGGCTGAATTCTCATCACAAAGGAGCCATTTGCAGCAATGTAATCTTGGGATTAGTTCTACAGTGTTCCTGTCCCTGGAGTAGTCCCAGATCTGCTGTAAACTATGCTAGCTAGCAACAGCCCCCAATAGGCCATTACACAGCAGGGGATTGCTCCTGCATAACACTCTCTGGTCACGCCCCTGGCACACCATGAGTAAGACCTGGCGGTGCAAACTGCATCACTCAGGGATTCCACCATGCCAGCTAAATCCACGGCTGGATGGCTGCACTAGCTTTCTGGCTCCTCTGCACTGCTGGGGTGGTACAAAGAGGCCAGAGTAGAATCAAGGAAGTAATCCTGTGTAGTTAATACACAAGTTCAGTCAAATGAAATCTGTAGGTTTGGATCCTTGCTCAGCAAGAACTTGGAACTAAGGAGATCTCAGTTTTGTTTGACTTGCATGGCATGGCATGGCATGCATGAAAACTCGACTTCTGGGTGGCTTGTAAGCAGTTACATATCACTGCTTGATTATTCGGTAGCAGAAAGGACAGCTTTATAGGCCCTGATAGCCGCCAGCTATACTAAGAAGAGGAACCTGAGAAGGATCCCTCAGGCACACCACATCAAGCAGGCATGGTGAGATCCAGGGTTGAAAGTATGTCAAGTGACTTACTGGTACGCTGGGAACAGCACTGGCCCCCGGAAGGGGCCTAGGGTGGAAGGGGCGGGGCTGAGGGGATCAGAGACAGCTCCAGCCCACCCTGTAAGGTAAGTGCCCCCCCTCCTTCTCCTCCCCCACCAGGGTAGCAGCAGCATCCCAGGGCTCCGGGGGCTATTTAAAGGGCCCGGGGCTCCCTTGCTTCTACTGCCCCAGTTCTTTAATTAGCTGCCGGAGTCTTGGGGAAGTGGCGGGGCTTCAGCAGCTATTTAAAGGACTGGGGTGGCAGAGGCAGCTGGAGCCCCCACTACCCCAGGGCTCTGGGGGCTATTTAAAGGGCCTTTGGCTCTCTGGCTTCTACCACCCCAGTCCTTTAAATAGCCCCCAGCGGCTCTAAGCCCTGGAGTAGCAGCTGCGGGGCTCCGGCGGCTATTTAAAGGGCCAGGGCGATAGAAGCAGGGGAGCTGCAGGCCCTTGAAATAGCTCCCGGAGCCCCGCAGCAGCTACCCCAGGGCTCCAGCAGCAGGGCTCTGGAAGCAATTTAAAGGGTCTGGGGCTTCAGCCACTGCTGAATTTGGCCATTTAAATTGCCCCCTGAGGACAGGGCCAGCTTTAGGATTTTTGCCACCCCAAGCAAAAACATTTTTTTGGCCACCCCGCCCCCACCTGCTCCCACAGGCGTGCTGCATTCCGCCCCCCATTGCTTCCTGTGGCTCCCCCCCATAACCCCCTGCCCTAGCTCACCTCCGCTCCGCCTGCTCCCCTGAACACACCACCACTCCTCTTCTCCCCCCTCCCTCTCAGCGAGGGAGAGGCAGCGCGTTCAGGGGAGCAGGCGGAGCAGAGGTGAGCAAGGGTGTTGATGGGGGAGTGCAGGAAGTAATGGGGGGGGTAAAGGAACCGCTCCCCACCCCAGCTCACCTCCGTTTCACCACCACCATCGCCTCCTCTGAGCGCGCCGCCGCTCGGCTTCTCCTCCCTCCCTCCCTCGCCGTGCCAAACAGCTGTTTCGCGCGTGACAAGGGAGGGAGGGAGGGGGGAGAAGCGGAGCGGCGGCAGCGTGCTCGGGGGAGCAGGCAGAGGCGGAGAGGAGGCGAGCTGGGCAGCGGAGGCACATTTCTAGGGGTGCGTGGCCAGCGTCACAATGCCACCCCTAGAAATGTGCCACCGCAAGCACCTGCTTGTTTTGCTGGTGCCTAGAGCCAGCCCTGCCTGGGGAAGCCAGGCTGCCCCAGTACAGTACACCGGCTCTTGCCGGTACGCCATACCGGGGCGTACCAGCTTACTTTCACCTCTGGTGAGATCTCAACTGAACCATGGAGTCTGTCACCAGTTGATGGTTTTGAACGATTCAAGGCAAGTCAGTGCCCAGCAGCCTAACATTGCCTCCAGTGGCCCAGACCTGCTTCCACTGCAGTTATTGGCAAGGAGAGTTTGCAGTCAGGCCTTGTGCTGACAGGATCCTGTACCTGATGAGGCTGCTAAGAGAGTTTGATGAAATTTGGAGGGAAGGGGAATAGGAGTCTGAATTGGCTGCATTCAGTGCCAGTAGAATCAGAGCAACAGCTTTAGCAGAGCAACAACCGTGCTATGAAAACTTCAGAGATGAAACCGAACAAGAGCTTGTGACTGAGTCTGGATGCCTTTCAACACCTTCGGTAGAAAATGTCAGCATCTACTGAAAGGACAAGGGAAGTTTCTGCCACATGTCATTTTAAAGCTTGTTTAAAGTTGGATGGAACAATTCAGGATTCCAAGGATGAATTTGTGATACCTTAGAATGTGGTTGCTGGAAAACAGCGAGCTAGGAATAAAATCAAAACAACCTGTTGCTGCACTCTGTATTGTATTATCAGATACAAATACCAAAGAATGGTTTCAGAGAACCTGTGAGGTATGGTGAAAGAAACAAAAATTTGCGGTGGGAGAGAGCATAAGCAGAAGACTGAGTGGCTATGCACTCTAAAATCAAGATTGAGTGTGTGCATGAAGTAACTGCAAACCTTATTACAGATGCCAGTGGAAGGAGCTGCTGTTCTGCATGTCTTGAGTCTTCAGTAGGTTTGCACATTTGATTCCTCCCTCTAGCAAGAATACCTGTGAAATTAGCATATTTAACTTTGGTCAGGGCATCCTGATATTTGGAAGTGGCACCAATCCAAATTCATTAAAAGATGTAAGCTAAGGCTAGGGATTTGGTTTCAAAGGAGCTGAAGGGAATGAGTTATCTAACTTTTTGTCCTGGATTTCAACGCGTTTTGAATACCAAACTCCTTGAGGCTTTTGAAAACCATAGTGTGAGAGTTGGTGCACATCATTTCTATGTAATGTGCTGACAATGTGCTTGGTGCTGTACAATACACAGATGAGCCAGTCCCATCTCCAAAGGGCCATGCTCTCTAGAAAACGGAACTAGAGAAATAAGTTGTTCTGGGAAAGCCAGAGAAAGAAACTACCTTAGATAACTTTTGAATTAAGGGTGGGGAGGCTTTGCAGAAGAAGTCGGTCTCTGGGAGGATCTGTATGTGGTGAGGTCGGGGAGACATTGTGTGCACAGGGGTAGAAGGTGCAGGGTAGGATTGTGACCAAATTGTCATCAGGTGGAATAGGGCCTGGGGTTTCTGGCCATTCGGGAAGGGATGGTCAAGCTTTTTATGGACACACTCCAGTTTAGTGAGGAGCCATGAAGCACTCCAATCCTGTCTGCAGATGTGTGTCTTTGGTTGGTGAAAAGGCCACCGTTTCAGCAAGCTTTTTTGTGCTTCCTTTCACCACCCAGCATCATCAGAATCTTCTTGGGGCGGGTGAGGAATCCTGGAGAACCAACGTAGTTGTCTTGCTATTTAAACCTTCCTGCCCAGGTCCGTTTGCACACGGTGGATGCGGGAGAGGGATTTAGCAAATCTGTTGTGCCAGAAGAACCTATACATGCACCTGACTCCCGCAAGAGGTCGTGGTGAGTCTCTGTTAGTCATAGAATCATAGAATATCAGGGTTGGAAGGGACCTTAGGAGGTCATCTAGTCCAACCCCTGCTCAAAGCAGGACCAATCCCTGGGCTCCTGCTGAGTTTCTGCCCAGCTGCACTGAGTCTGGAACTGCCTGCACCCTTAGTGAAACTTGAGGGGGGGAGGGGAAGCAAGCCAAATCTGGAGGCTGTATGTGCTGTAACTTGCTGTAAACAGGGTTGCATAAGAAATTGCCAGTTGGATTCTACATCTGTGTAGCTTCATTGGTATCACTAACTGCAAGCAGTCAGAAATCTTGAGTCTCCCCTCCCCACCCAAATCATGAGAGATTAAAACAGTACATTTTGGTCCTTTATCCTTGTCTTATCTCTAAGCCCTTAGGCTGCACTCAGGGCATGTTTTTGAGCTGTTCTCTGCAACCACCAGGGTGAGAAACTTTTAAAACTAAAGTTGAGATTCTCCTAAACTTTTGATCCTAGGAGATGGGCTTAAATGAAACACCAAATATTGAGAGACTCATGATAAAATCATGAGTTTACATTGCTCCATTGACATCAGTAGAGCTATGCTGATTTAGACCAGTTGAAAATCTGGTCCCATCATTGAAGGCGGAAGCACAAGAGGGCAGAGTTAAGGTTTAAACTTTCAGCCTTAGCTGTGCTTCTTGGTTCTTGAATACTTGATTCCTTAACCCTGTGGTTAGGTTTTTGGATGGCCTGCATATTCAGGCTCTGTCTGAATACTCTACAGGCTCTTTCATGCTAATCTGCATGATCTTTTTTGTCTAGCTATAGTGATATTCCTCTTCAAAGAGGATTGCTTTATGTGATTTTTAAATAAAGGGACTTTCAAATGCCGTTCCTCATTTTTCTGGAAACCATTTTATGCTCCCAGTTTAGAGCATTTAGCTGTCTGTCCCAATTTGCAGCAAGAAGGGGGTTACTTAGATTTCTTAGTGACCTAAACTGGAGGTGGCAAATGGTGCTGTAATTTTCTTCCCGCAGAACTGGAGACCTGATTAAGGCCTTAGCTAAAATTTGGTCCCAAGAATCTTAGGAAGAAAGCTATGGGAACACAGACAGCCATGTCATTGGCTAAGATCCTTCCTTGGCAAGTGGTAGGAAAACCAACAGGATGTGTCACTCTGTCTTCAGGGTCAAGTGCTTTTGTCCCAAGTTTTTTAGAAAATGTAAAAAAGAAAAGGAGGACTTGTGGCACCTTAGAGACTAACAAATTTATTTGAGCATAAGCTTTCGTGAGCTACAGCTCACTTCATCGGATGCATTTGGTGGAAAAAACAGAGGAGAGATTTATACACACACACAGAGAACATGAAACAATGGGTTTATCATACACACTGTAAGGAGAGTGATCACTTAAGATAAGCCATCACCAACAGCAGGGGGGGGAAAGGAGGAAAACCTTTCATGGTGACAAGCAAGGTACGGGGCTGTCTGTAAGCAAGGATTGGCCTGTCTCCCAAGATCTGTGAGAGTGATGGGTCGTCCTTCAGGATAGGTTGTAGATCCTTGATGATGCGTTGGAGAGGTTTTAGTTGGGGGCTGAAGGTGATGGCTAGTGGCGTTCTGTTATTTTCTTTGTTGGGCCTGTCCTGTAGTAGGTGACTTCTGGGTACTCTTCTGGCTCTGTCAATCAGTCCTTGCTTACAGACAGCCCCCCAATCTGAAGCAAATACTCACCAACAACCACACACCACACAACAGAACCACTAACCCAGGAACCTATCCTTGCAACAAAGCCCGTTGCCAACTCTGTCCACATATCTATTCAGGGGATACCATCATAGGGCCTAATCACATCAGCCACACTATCAGAGGCTCGTTCACCTGCGCATCTACCAATGTGATATATGCCATCATGTGCCAGCAATGCCCCTCTGCCATGTACATTGCTCAAACCAGACAGTCTCTACGTAAAAGAATGAATGGACACAAATCAGATGTCAAGAATTATAACGTTCAAAAACCAGTTGGAGAACACTTCAATCTCTCTGGTCACCTGATTACAGACCTAAGAGTGGCTATCCTTCAACAAAAAAGCTTCAAAAACAGACTCCAACGAGAGACTGCTGAATTGGAATTAATTTGCAAACTGGATACAATAAGTTTAGGCTTGAATAGAGACTGGGAATGGATGAGTCATTACACAAAGTAAAACTATTTCCCCATGGTATTTCTCCCCCCCACCCCACCCCCCACTGTTCCTCTGATATTCTTGTTAACTGCTGGAATTAGCCTACCTTGCTTGTCACCATGAAAGGTTTTCCTCCTTTCCCCCCCCTGCTGCTGGTGATGGCTTATCTTAAGTGATCACTCTCCTTACAGTGTGTATGATAAACCCATTGTTTCATGTTCTCTGTGTGTGTATATAAATCTCTCCTCTGTTTTTTCCACCAAATCCATCCGATGAAGTGAACTGTAGCTCACGAAAGCTTATGCTCTACTAAATTTGTTAGTCTCTAAGGTTTCAGAGTAGCAGCCGTGTTAGTCTGTATTCGCAAAAAGAAAAGGAGTACTTGTGGCACCTTAGAGACTAACAAATTTGTTAGTCTCTAAGGTGCCACAAGTACTCCTTTTCTTTTTGCGAATACAGACTAACACGGCTGCTACTCTGAAACCTGTGATTATGCAAGGCACTGAATTTAGCCGTATAGAGTGGAAATCTGTCAACTTCATGAAAAAACTCGCACAGATACAGACAGACATCATCTTCCTCTCCAAATGCAAACAGATGGACATCATACCGAAAGGACTGAAGGTAAAAAATCCATTACAATCTACATACCACACAGACTATGCTGACAGCTTGTGCCACACACTCTCAAGGAAACTGCGGAACCACCTGATCAACATCCTCTACAGCAAACAGGGAAAGATTAAGAATGAGCTCTCAAAACTGGATACTCTCATAAAGAACCAACCTTCCACACAAACTTCCTCGTGGCTGGACTTTACAAAAACTAGACAAGCCATTTACAAAACACACTTTGATTCTCTACAAAAGAAAAAGGACACTAAGCTATCTAAACTACTATATGCCACAAGGGGCCACAACAATGGTTCCCGTAACCCACCCAGCAATATTGTTAATCTATCCAACTATACTCTTAGCCCAGCGGAAGAATCTGTCCTATCTCGGGGCCTCTCCTTTTGCCCCTCCACCCCCACGAACATGATACAGTTCTGTGGTGACCTAGAATCCTATTTTCGACGTCTCAGACTCAAGGAATATTTCCAACACACCTCTGACCAACATATTAACCCACAGAGACCTTCCTGCCAACACTACAAAAAGAAGGATTCTGGGTGGACTCCTCCTGAAGGTCGAAACAGCAGCCTGGATTTCTACATAGACTGCTTCCGCCGACGTGCACGAGCTGAAATTGTGGAAAAGCAGCATCGCTTACCCCATAACCTCAGCCATGCAGAACACAGTGCCATCCACAGCCTCAGAAACAACTCTGACATCATAATCAAAAAGGCTGACAAAGGAGGTGCTGTCGTCATCATGAACAGGTCGGAGTATGAACAAGAGGCTACTAGGCAGCTCTCCAACACCACTTTCTACAAGCCATTACCCTCTGATCCCACTGAGAGTTACCAAAAGAAACTACAGCATTTGCTCAAGAAACTCCCTGAAAAAGCACAAGAACAAATCCGCACAGACACACCCCTGGAGCCCCGACCTGGGGTATTCTATCTGCTACCCAAGATCCATAAACCTGGAAATCCTGGACGCCCCATCATCTCAGGCATTGGCACCCTGACAGCAGGATTGTCTGGCTATGTAGACTCCCTCCTCAGGCCCTTCGTTACCAGCACTCCCAGCTATCTTCGAGACACCACCGATTTCCTGAGGAAACTACAGTCCATTGGTGATCTTCCTAAAAACACCATCCTAGCCACTATGGATGTAGAAGCCCTCTACACCAACATTCCACACAAAGATGGACTACAAGCCGTCAGGAACAGTATCCCCGATACTGTCACGGCTAACCTGGTGGCAGAACTTTGTGACTTTGTCCTGACCCATAACTATTTCACATTTGGTGACAATGTATACCTTCAAATCAGCGGCACTGCGATGGGTACCCGCATGGCCCCACAGTATGCCAACATTTTTATGGCTGACTTAGAACAACGCTTCCTCAGCTCTCGTCCCCTAATGCCCCTACTCTACTTGCGCTACATTGATGACATCTTCATCATCTGGACCCATGGAAAAGAAGCTCTTGAGGAATTCCACCATGATTTCAACAATTTCCATCCCACCATCAACCTCAGCCTGGACCAGTCCACACAAGAGATCCACTTCCTGGACACTACGGTGCTAATAAGCGATGGTCACATAAACACCACCCTATATCGGAAACCTACTGACCGCTATTCCTACCTACATGCCTCTAGCTTTCATCCAGATCATACCACACGATCCATTGTCTACAGCCAAGCGCTACGATATAACCGCATTTGCTCCAACCCCTCAGACAGAGACAAACACCTACAAGATCTCTATCATGCATTCCTACAACTACAATACCCACCTGCTGAAGTGAAGAAACAGATTGACAGAGCCAGAAGAGTACCCAGAAGTCACCTACTACAGGACAGGCCCAACAAAGAAAACAACAGAACGCCACTAGCCATCACCTTCAGCCCCCAACTAAAACCTCTCCAACGCATCATCAAGGATCTACAACCTATCCTGAAGGACGAGCCATCGCTCTCTCAGATCTTGGGAGACAGACCAGTCCTTGCTTACAGACAGCCCCCCAATCTGAAGCAAATACTCACCAGCAACCACACACCACACAACAGAACCACTAGCCCAGGAACCTATCCTTGCAACAAAGCCCGTTGCCAACTCTGTCCACATATCTATTCAGGGGATACCATCATAGGGCCTAATCACATCAGCCACACTATCAGAGGCTCGTTCACCTGCGCATCTACCAATGTGATATATGCCATCATGTGCCAGCAATGCCCCTCTGCCATGTACATTGGCCAAACTGGACAGTCTCTACGTAAAAGAATGAATGGACACAAATCAGACGTCAAGAATTATAACATTCAAAAACCAGTTGGAGAACACTTCAATCTCTCTGGTCACTCGATCACAGACCTAAGAGTGGCTATACTTCAACAAAAAAGCTTCAAAAACAGACTCCAACGAGAGACTGCTGAATTGGAATTAATTTGCAAACTGGATACAATTAACTTAGGCTTGAATAGAGACTGGGAATGGATGAGTCATTACACAAAGTAAAACTATTTCCCCATGGTATTTCTCCCTCCCACCCCACTCCCCACTGTTCCTCTGATATTCTTGTTAACTGCTGGAATTAGCCTACCTGCTTGTCACCATGAAAGGTTTTCCTCCTTCCCCCCCCTGCTGTTGGTGATGGCTTATCTTAAGTGATCACTCTCCTTACAGTGTGTATGATAAACCCATTGTTTCATGTTCTCTGTGTGTGTGTATATAAATCTCTCCTCTGTTTTTTCCACCAAATGCATCCGATGAAGTGAGCTGTAGCTCACGAAAGCTTATGCTCTAATAAATTTGTTAGTCTCTAAGGTGCCACAAGTACTCCTTTCTTTTAGTCTCTAAGGTGCCACAAGTACTCCTTTTCTTTTTACTGTAAGGAGAGTGATCACTTAAGATGAGCTATCAATGCCGCCTCCTCCCTCCTGCACCTCCCGATCAGCTGTTTCATGGCTTGGGCAGTTTCTCAAGAATAAGGAGTTGAGGAAGATGGACATCACTCTCCAGTGAGAAAAACACAACAGAATCCCTGTGGGAAGACACAAACTCATGCTTAGGCACTTCAGGATTTCAGCAGGGCCCATTTATAAGGGATATTCTGTCATGTTACCTGAGTTGCTGGCAATGGAAGGAAAGAGATGCTTTAGAAAGACACCTTGAGTGGGCTATAAGATGCCAAACCTCCAAGGGCTGTGTTGAATGATAAGTAAAATCCTCCAGTCCTGGTGGAGCTGAAATGGAGCAGCAACATGGCCTGCTGTATGAATTGGGGGGGGTCCCCTTAGATGAATGGGAATGGCGTACATCTGCTCTTCAGGAAACCAAATAGTATGGGAGTGTTGTTCTTCGAGTGATTGCTCATGTCCATTCAACTTAGGTGTGTGTGCTCACCACATGCACTGGTGCCAGAAGTTCTTGTCTCAGCAGTATCCATAGGGGACCAGCTTTGGCGCCTCCTGGAGTGGAGCGCACATGCCGCAGGTATATAGGGCACCGCCAGTTCCTCCCACCCTCAATTCCTTCTTGAGCCAGTGACGGTGCTGGAACTGTTGCTTCTTTGGTTAATGCTGGAGCTGCTTGTTCGTACAAACTAGTTATCCTTTTTATTGTACTGTGTATATAGTTTTCTATTAGTGTTTATAAATCCCTTAGCTATAGTTAGAGACTTTGTAGGTCCCGAATGGGAATTTACCTCGGGTCGGGGCATGCCCCAATCCCCAGGCTTTAAGCCCTGTGATTGCTGCAAGAGGCCCATGCCCGTTAGTGACCCACGTAGCAGTTGTCTGCGTTGCTTGGGCAAAGGACGAATTAGTGAGAAGTGCAAAATTTGCAAGTCCTTAAAGCCAAGAACTAAGAAGGAGGCGCGATATTCGTTTAAGAGCACTCCTTATGGAGTTGGCCCTCACCCCGGCACTGGAGCAGCACTCCGACTCGGCGCCGAGTACCATGATCTCGGTGCGCAGTGCCCCACTGGAACCGTCCACTAGCCGGCACCAGTCCCCATCCGTGGCTCCGACCAAGAAGACGGGACGAGGACAGTCTCCAACCTCCCACAAGGGATAGGATAAGACTGGGTGTGATCAAGGTCCCATGCTGGGCAACTCTTCACCCACGTCAGGATCTTAGGCCCAAGCTCCAAGGGAGCAACGTAGCCCAGCCCACTGCTCATAGGCTACCCCGGATAGTGGCAGAGGCCTCCGTCAGCTCTGGGTGCCATCCATACTGGAGGCCCTGCAGGCGGCACAGGTGATCTTCTGCCTCCCGTTGCCGCCCACACCAAGTCCTGCGGTTTCCCAGTCATGGGGTAAACCCACGTTCGTCCCACCAGCGCTCACCTTCCTGTAGCCGCCACGCATCTGACCATGATAGGCAGATGCAGTGCAGCCCTATTTGGTCCCTGGACCTTGGGCATGGGCAGAGAGGCTTGAGGCGCAACTCGCCAGCCACCGGGCACAGATCTTTGGAGGTATGCACCCCCCTAGCAGGAGTACTGGGGGGAGGGATAGCTCAGTGGTTTGAGCATTGGCCTGCTAAACCCAGGGTTGTGAGTTCAATCCTTGAGGGGGCCGTTTGGGATCTGGGGCAAATACTGGGGATTGGTCCTGCTTTGAGCAGGGGTTGGACTAGATGACCTCCTGAGGTCCCTTCCAACCCTGATATTCTATGATTCTACTGGTCACAGCACCCAGTATTTCTGAGACTGCAGTACTGCTCCAGGGACCCGTCGAGGGACCGACAGTACCATTCCCTGGACCGTCATCAATCCACTAGAAGAGCATCACCGCATGCGGGCGCTTCCTGGTCCCGCTCCCGCGCCTCATCCCGATTCCTCTCATCAGGCATTGGATGTAGATCACCAGCTGCAAGCGGTCATAAATCCATTGAGCACCGCTGGTCCCTGAGACCTCATTCCAGATCAGACTCCAGGCGGAGTGACTGGCACTGGTCGGGACAGAACCACTGTTCCTCTCTGCTACGGTCACCTGGAAGCAAACATTCAGGATCCAGACCAGGTTTGGAGCGAGGTTCCCTGATGACTGGACAAGCTCCGGTATTGGCAGTACTGGCTACATTGTCGGCACTGAAACTGGCCCCGTGGCCTCAGGCACAGTGGCCAGTGCCGTGGTAGCCATGGAACCTGTGAGGGTTCACACAGCCCTCCAGGCCACTCGCTCGGTGTCCGGAGCCTCAGAGAGACCAGCTGCCTCTCTCTATCCTACCCTCCTCCAGCGCACGAAGCCTCGAGCACAAGGACCCCCCAAGTCCAAGAGAGCAGGGGAGCAAGACTCTGGGCCACCAATGTTTGTGGAGGACCCTACGACACCAGCATCTTCCTCATCATCACCAGATGAGGCTATAACAGGGCCCCCTCCCCCAGTTCCTCAGGAAGATGCTAATGTGCACCAGGAACTACTGAAGAGGGTCCCTGCCACCCTGGGTTTTCAGGCAGAGGAGCTAGAGGAGCCCTCAGACTCTCTCATTTGATGTCCACGGCACCGGCCAGGGTGGCTCTGCCCCTTCATGATGGGATCTCTAAGATCACTAATGCCCTGTGGCAAACTCCCTCCTCCCTGCCACCCATCTCCAAGAGGGCTAAGCGCAAGTACTTTGTGCCATCCAAAGGTCATGAGTACCTATACGCCCACCCTGCTCCCAACTCCCTAGTGGTAGAAGCGGTTAACTACAGGGAGCAACAAGGTCAGCCCAGGGCTACCCCTAAGAACAGACTCCAAGAGACTAGACTTGTTTGGCATAAGGTTTATTCGTCCTCTAGCCTCCAGCTGAGGATGGCCAACCATCAAGCCCTCCTGGGACGCTATGATTTTTAACATGTGGCAAGCCATGGCCAAGTTTGAGGGCTCCCTTCCTGAGGCTTCTAGGAAGGAGTTCTGGGCTGTTATGGAGGAGGGCACGACTGCGGCCGGGGCGACGCTCTAGGTAGCGGCGGATGTGATGGAAACTGCCACCCGAACCATGGACTCAGCCATCGCCATGCGCCGGGCCGTCCTGGCTGCTCCTCTATGGCTTGTCCACAGAGGCTCAGCAGTCGATGCAAGACCTTCCCTTCGATGGGCAAGCCGTGTCTGCGGAACATATGGACAATCAGCTCCATAGCCTAAAGGACTCCCACACGACCCTTAAAACGCTGGGCCTGTATGTTCCCGGCCCTGCCCACAAGCGGTTCAAGTTGCAGTAGCCTCAGGGCCAGGGGAGCCACCCTCACCAGGAGTCTCCCCATAAGAAATCCAGAGGCTACAAGAGGCCTCTCAGTCAAGCTTGACCCGCAATAAGCTGGTGGGCAAGCGCTCGTTTTGAGGGTATGCCCGAAAGCGCCATACTGGACTGTTTCCAGGATCCGCCCTCCCTTATTTTTGCCAACTGCCTTTCTCCTTTCCTCCCTGCATGGGCATCTATAACATCAGACCAATGGTTCTCAGTATGGTGGCGCGGGGTTACCCTTCAGTTTCTTTCTACCCCTCCTCTCCACCCACCCCCGCGTCCCTCTTCAGGGACCCTTCTCATGAGAGTCTCCTCATGCAGGAGGTAGAGGGGTCACTGCAGCTAGGTGGAGATTGTTCCTCCAGAGTTCAGGAACAAAGAGTTCTATTCCTGCTACTTTTTAATCCCAAAGGGCAAGCCGGTCTATGACCTATCCTGGACCTGCAAGACCTGAACCGCTTCCTAGCAAAGCTGAAGTTCCGCATGGTCTCCCTGGCCTCCATCATCCCCTCCCTGGATCCAGGAGACTGGTAAGCTACCCTCGATCTGAAAGATGCATACTTTCACATCGCCCTCTTCAAGGGTCACAGACGCTTCCTCCGGTTCACGGTAGGTCCCAACCACTATCAGTTTGCGGTCCTCCCTTTTGGCCTACTGACAGCACCGTAGGTATTTACCAAGTGCACGTCAGTGGTGGCTGCCTACCTCAGACTTCGGGGTGTACAGATCTACCCATACCTCGACGACTGGCTAGTCAGGGGCAGAGCCAGGTCCCATGTCCAAAGGGATGTCGCAATGTTAGTCACCTGCTGTCGCATTGGCCTGTTGGTGAATGACAAAAAATCCATGTTGGTTCTGAGGATTGGTACAGAGGATTGCGTTCATTTGAGCGGAGCTCGACTCGACCTGTGCCAGGGCGTTTCTGCCACTGGAGGGATTCAGGGTACTGACGGACCTCATCGCGGAAGTCTCCATGAAATGCCTGTGCCTACTAGGTCACATGTCAGCGTGTACATATGTGGTGCGCCATGCCAGGCTCTGGATGTGAGCCCTGCAGCAATGGCTGGCGATGGTCTATTCCTAGTCCAGGGACCACCTGGAGAAGATCATCCCCATTCCTGCGACTGTACTTACCTCGCTGCTATGGTGGACCAACTCCGGGAAAGTCCTGGAAGGAGTTCCCTTCATCAGCACTTCTCACTCAGTCAAGTTGGTTTCAGACACTTCCGACCTTGGCTGGCGGGCGCACCTCGGCACCCTCCAGACGCAAGGCATGTGATTCCCAGAGGAATCGACACCACACATAAACGTCAAAGAGCTCATGGCGGTGCGCAGAGCATGAGTGGTCTTCCTACCTCACTTGTCAGGCAGAGTGGTCAGAGTCCTCACGGACAGCATGGCCTCGATGTTCTACATGAACAGGCAAGGCAGAGCACAATCCTTGGCCCTCTGCCAAGAGGCACTCCATCTCTAGGACTTCTGTATCAACCATGGAATCCATCTAGAAGCGTGTCACTTTCCGGGTGCCAGGAACACGCTAACAGATCATCTAATCAGGGACTTCTTCTCTCACCACGAGTGGGTGCTCCACCCAGAGGTAGCTGGCATGATCTTCCAGAGGTGGGGAACTCCCCAAGTGGATTGGTTCACCACCAGGCAGTACAGGAGGTGCCACAGGTTTTGCTCCAGACGGGATCTGGGCAAGGGCTCCCGCTCCAATGCCTTCCTCCTGCCATGGGCAGGAAGCCTGATATATGCGTTCCTTCCAATTCCGCTCATCAGCAAGGTCCTAGTGAAAATCAACCTGCGCCTTGTCTCTGATCATGATCGCCCTGGCATGGCCTCACCAACACTGGTTCGGGATGCTATCAAGCTTGTCAGCAATCCCTCCCTGGCCCCTGCAGAACTGACTGGACCTGCTGTCACAGGATCACGGCCAACTCTTGTACCCCAACCTTGTGTCCTCCCACCTCACGGTGTGGATGTTGCATGGCTGAACCCAGATGAATGGGCCTGTTCGGAAGGGTCCAGAAGGTCCTCTTTGAGAATAGAAAGCCCTCGACTAGGCAGACCTACCTGGCAAAGTGGACGAGGTTCTCCCACTGGCAGGCAAACGGGGCATCTCTTTCACGTTCTTCAGTGCAGTCGATCTTGGACTACCTGCTTCATTTAAGGAACCAGGGACTGGCACACTCCTCTATCAAGGTATAGATCTGGTGGCCATATCACCTTTTCATCTGCCAATCCAGGGGCAGACGATGTTCTCCCATGACATGATGGTCAGGTTCCTTAGAGGCCTCGAGAGACTCTTTCCTCAGGTCTGGTCCCTGGCCTCTCAGTGGGATCTCAACTTGGTTCTGTCCAGGCTCACGGGCCCACCCTTTGAGCCTTTGGCCTCGTGCTCCCTATCTCACCTATCATGGAAGGTAGCTTTCCTGGTGGCAGTGACATTGGCAAGTCTCCGAGCTGTGAGCCCTGACTTCAGAACCGCCATACACAGTCTTCTAGAAGGACAAAGTCGAGCTCCGGCCCCACCCTGCCTTCCTTCCCAAGGTGGTGTCCGCTTTCCACATGAGCCGGAACATCTTCTTTCTGGTCTTCTGCCCTAAGCCCCATGAGACTAGTGAAGAGAGGCGCCTTCACGCTTTGGACATAAGAAGGGCTCTGGCTTTCTACCTAGATCAGACAAAACCTTTCCGTAAGTCAACTCAGCTTTTCATCTCTACACCTGATAGGATAAAGGGCCTCCCAGTGTCCACGCAAAGGATTTCTAACTGGATCATTTCTTGCATTAGGACCTGCTACGTGTTGGCAGGAGTCCCTCCGCCGCCAATCATCAGAGCCCATTTGACTAGAGTGCAGGCATCTTTGGCAGCCTTCCTTGCACACTTCCTGATCCAGGACACCTGTTGAGCTGTGACGTGGTCCTCGTTGCACATGTTCATGGACCACTACGCCATTATTCAGCAAGCCAGAGACGACGCTGGGTTGACAGAGCTGTATTGCAATCTACACGTCCGTGAACTTCTATCCACCTCTGAGGGGTACTGCCTGGGAGTCACCTAAGTTGAATGGACATGAGCAATCACTCGAAGAAGAAAAGACGGTTATCTTTTCCGTAACTAGTGTTCTTCGAGATGTGCTGCTCATGTCCAGTCCACAACCTGCCCTCCTTCCCCACTGTCGGAGTTTCCGGCAAGAAGGAACTGAGGGCAGTGGGAACCAGTGGCGCCCTATATACCACATCACTCCAGGGGGCATCAGAGCCAGTCCCCTATGGATACTGCTGAGGGAAAACTTCCGGCACTGGTGCATGTGGCGAGCAAACACACCTAAGTTGAATGGATATGAGCAACACATCTCGAAGAACACCAGTTAGGGAAAAGGTAACTGTCTTTTTGCTGTGCCTGCTATTGAGTCTGCTGGGTATTAACACTGCTCTGCTACCTAGATGGTTATAACTGAGTATTCCCCCAGATGTGTGATAGAAGACAATGATCAGTCTAGACCAGCCAGTACTGCTAACCTGCATAGATTTCTATGTGCTTGGGAGAAGCTGTGAATGGTGGGAGTAGTATAAGTGGTAGCTAAATGATCATGAGCCACTAAAACAACTTCCCCCGTGCTCATTGTCTGCAAGGATTTGAACCTTGCACCTCATGGCTGAAAAGCAGGAGTCCTTGCTGCTTGAGCTAAAGGTTCAGCTCTGTTAGCCCCAGAGGCAGTAGCAGACTCATTAACCTCAGTATGAAGTGTGGCCACAAGAGGGGGACAGATCCACCCATTGTGAGCCTGTGTTACACAAACACTGATTAGAAATAAAATTATATTCAAACACTGGAGTCCTCCGGGTGCTTGGACAAGTAAGTGCTTATTTTACTGCCAAGTTAGCACATCCAACACCACCTCCTCTCTTCTTTCAGCATAGATATTCTCCATCTCTTCCTGCCATCTGTTGCCGAAACCACTTCATGAGAGGTCTCTACCTCTGTCACTGCTCAGAGGTCTCAAAGGAGAACAAATGTGGAATATGTGAATGGTTCAAGCCTCTGTCAGAGGCAGGATCCCACAGCAGCTGGGTTGCTGAGGTGAAATATAGGGATAGATGGGCACACACATCATTTACAGTATAGTAGAAAGTGTGATACTGAGCTGATGGTCTCCCCTGGCAAGGCAGGGGATAGGCACCAGGCTGATGGTCTGTTCCAGCATGGCAGTTGAGGAGAGGAATAGTAACTTGGGGATTGCACTGAGAAGGGTACCTCCCGCCATGGGCTGTGTGTATATCTGGCTGAGCAATAATATTGTGTGCTGTATGGGGAGAAAGGCTGTGGGCTGGAGTCCTGTGATTTCTAGGGGAAGCAGAGAACAGGGCAAGCTACTATCTGATTGCATCAAGCCATTTGCAAGAGCCACCAGTCAGGAAGTCTGAGTTCAGTAGCCAAAGTGCTGAACAGTTAAATCAAGGGTTACCACCAGGCTTGATTAAACCCAGTGAGACCTTAGTGTGTGCTCCTGGGGAAAGATGTGTTTTTCTACTGCAATAGGATCTGGGAGCCCCAGTCATAGATTATTACCCTTTTGCGCACTGTGCTGTATAGACACAAAAGAGCAATTTATTTCCCCCAGAAGAACCCCACTGGAAGATGACTTTCATTCCGAGTTTTTCCCCTTTGATCAGTACAAACTGGAATAAAAAATGTTTAAACCAGGGGTGGGCAAATTACGGCCCACAAGCTATTTTAAGCTGGCCTGGAAGCTGCACCACACCAATCAGCCCCGCTCCGGCTGGGGCGCTGGGTCGAGGGCCATGTTGCTCAGCCCCGCTCCGGCTGGGGTGCTGGGTCGAGGGCCATGCCGCTCAGCCCCACTCCAGCCAGGACGCTGGGTCGGGGGCTGCACTACGCCGCTCGGCCCCACTCCAGCGCTCTAGCCAAGGCACTGGGTCAGGGGCTGCACCACACGGCTCCTGGAAACCACAGCAAGGCCCTGCTTCACCTTCTTTGCGCTCCAATGGCCCCCTCCAGCGCTCCAATGGGAGCTTGCAGGGGCAATGCCTGCAGATGGGGCAGTGTGCAGAGCTGCCTGGCCGCACCTCCACATAGGAGCTGGAGAAGGTACATGCCACTGCTTCTGGGAGCTGCTTGAGGTAAGCGCCGCTTAGAGCCTGCACCCCTGAGCCTCTCCCCACACCCTCGCCCCAGCCCTGATCCCTCTCTCCAAACCCCTCAATACCACCCCGGAGCACCCTCCTGCACCCCAAACCTCTCATCCCCAGCCTCACCCCCACCCCAAAACCACCGCTCCCAGCCAGAACCCACACCCCTGCCCCAGCCCTGATCCCACTCCCACCCTCCGAACCCCTCGGTCCCAGCCCAGAGCACCCTCCTATATCCCAAACTCCTCATCCCCAGCCCCAACCCAGAGCCCACACCCCCTCCCACACCCCAACCCCAATTTTGTGAGTATTCATGGTCCACCATACAATTTCTATTCCCTGATGTGGTCCTTGGGCCACAAAGTTTGCTCACCCCTGATTTAAACAGATCAGGGTAGAGCCCAAAGTCCTCATTGGGACCTAGAGTTGCCAATTCTGACTGAAGGTATTTCGGGAGATTTTTTTTTCCCACAACATGACATAGGATATTTTGAGAAAATGACATTATTAAAATCCCAGAATGTTTTCAGTAGTCACTGGGAAATCAATGCCGATTCTGGGAGACTCCAGGCTAATCCTGGAGGATTGGCTACCCCATTGGGACCCCATGGTGCCGGGTGCGGTACGGACCCAGAGGGAAAATCCCTGCCATGGAGGGACTGGGGCCCCCAGGTGCTGGGTGTTGTACACACACCGAGAGATGATCCCAGGTTCATCAGGATTGCCATCAAAAACCAGATTTTAAACCATTTATAAAGCTATTGTGGAGCTGAAGACAGCAACAGCTAATTTCCTGCCTTCCCAAAGCAATTGCTGGGGAGGGCAGCAGCCCTAGCTTCTGTCTGATGGAGAGGAAGGCATCCAGGACAGCTGCTGGAGCTAGAAGAGAGGACTGATGAAACAAGCGCTGCTGACTGAGAGAACTTACCAGCCTATGCTCTCATGTCACACTGAGCCTGCTTCACATCTGCCAGCTTCTTAAAGACTGGCTGCCAGCACACAAGGGTCAACTTCATAAATCTTCAGCTCTTGCTTTGGCAGCTTCCCCCTGGTGAAGCTCTTTAGACATGCTTCTGAGCTTAGATCTGAGAAATACCTTAAACGTGAGGGACATCTGGGAGCTATGAACAGTGAGAAGGACCTTCATTTAATTCCCTCCCCCTCTGCCTTGACATACTGCTCCAGAAACTGTCTCCAAGCACTCACCCAGTCCAAGTGCAGGAGGAGATGATGTTCCACAGGCCAAATGGAATTAGTTACCCAGGCTCCAGAGCTAGCAGTGAGGTGTCTACTGTCTTGCTACCCTTTCAACCTGCTGCAGAAAGCCTACAAGCCAGACATGGCATGCAGCAGGCTTTGGGAGGGGAAACTCTCAATGTTTTTTATTTGTGTGCTGTGGTGGCTTGTAAAAGTCAAGGTTATATTGTTGGTCTGATGCAGCAGTTGCCAGCTCTCCTCTGCCCTGGATGCAGAGGAGCCAAGCTCAATACCTGTGGCATGTTGGCATCTTAGTAATGGCTTGTAGATTAAGCAAAGTGACCTACGAACTAATTTCCTGGGAGGCAAGATGGCTGAGAGTGGTTGAAATGTGAGATGGGTGTGAGCTTGACTCTTCTGTAACCAAGCTTTCCTCTACGTAACAATCTGGAAGCTGAAGTGGGTCAAAGGTTTGGTGAGACAATGCTTGTTGTACAATAATTTAGTGGAACGACTCATTCATGGCACAAGAAATATTCTGAATGGTCCAGTGGCCATAACTGTGAGGTCATAGGACAGATCAAAGCCTTTATAAAGCTGAGGCAAATAATGATGCTTTATAACAAACTTGACAACACTTAGGCTGCTGATGTTTTGAGACCCCTGGTCCATGACTGGAGCTCCTAGACTCTATGGTAATGCAAATACACACTCCTGATGCCATTCATGAAAAGACCTAAATGCATTTTGCACATAATTAGCCTCCCAGCACTCTTGGGAGGTGGGAATTATGCCCATGTAATAGCAATTAATTAAAGGCTTGGGTTGGCCAGAATGACCCCTCCACCTATGATGAGTTGGTTGGCCTCGTGGAAAGACAGCTGGCAGCCCGTGAACTGTTCCAGACCCCCGGGGGTGAGACACGGCAAATCAGGAAGCCAGTCCCAAACCCAAGGCCCCGGACTGTTGAGAACTCCAGGAGAACCATAACTGGAAGGAAAGACGCCGAGGAATGGCCCGAGGCCAAGAGGGGATCTGGGAGTTTGGGAAGAGAGTGATGTGGGGGCCGGCCAAATAGCCCCAGGCAGAGGGCGGCAACAAGAATAAGGGGGAAGTGTTACGAGTGTGGGGAATTGGGGCATATAGCAGCCCAATGCCCCAACAGAGAAGAGCCTATGCAATGTAATCTGGGGGATCACAGGGAGCAATGTGGCCTAATCGGCCTGGTAGGGGTCGCAGTGACCTCACATGGGTATACAAGATCAGTAAAAATGAATGGTATTGAGACCATAGCATTAGTAGATTCCGGGAGTGCTGTCACGCTGGTCTCGGGGAAGTTGGTGGGGCAAGACCAACTAACCCAGGCCAAAAACACAGTTCATGGCACTGTAAATTTCTACCCCACAATCCAGTACGTATTGAGATACAGGGGAATACTACCAGGATGACTACAGGGGTGGTCCCCAGGCTCCCCTACCCTGTCTTAATAGGTAGGGACTTCCCCGGGTTTGAGAACTTACTTTCCCCAATAGAGCCAGGGGAGGGTAGCAACCCCTGGGCTGAGACGGAGGCACCTACAGATAGCCTTATCCCTGTGTTTGCCGAATTTATTCATAGATTCATAGATACTAAAGTCAGAAGGGACCATTCTGATCATCTAGTCCGACCCCCTGCACAACGCAGGCCACAGAATCTCACCCACCCACTCCTACGAAGAACCTCACTTATGTCTGAGCTATTGAAGTCCTCAAATCATGGTTTGCCCCAGAGTTCTTTTTTCTAATTTCTTTTTTCTAATTTCCCCCAGAAATCCCTGAAAGTCTAGGCGGGAAAGGAGAGCAGATAAAAGATTAGGGACCAGGATTCTAGCAGAGAACCAGAAAACCTCCCTTGTTGGTAGGTGAACCCATTCAGGAGGCCAGGAGATAATTCAGGCCAGTGAGGACTCAAAGGCGGTTCCTAGCCCAAGTAGGGGCAACCCAGGGGGCGGAGTAGAAACAGGCCCCCTGGAATTAGGTCAGATTGGTACCGCACGGGAGAATTTCGGGCAGGACCAAGCCAATGACCCGCTCACTATATGTGAATGTGAGGGAGGAGGTAGTGGAAGTAAATGGCATACCTGTGGAAGGAAAGACCAAAGGCCCAAGGCCATATTATGTGCTGAAACGTGATCTGTTGTACAGGATAGAGCAAATACGAGGGGAAGAAGTAGAGCAACTCTTAGTTCAACGGAAACACACAAGGGCAGTACTAGAGTTAGCTCACAGTCATCTATTTGGGGGACATCTAGGAGTAGTCAAGACACTGGATAGAGTCCTAAGAAGGTTTTATTGGCCAGGAATACGTGCAGAGGTCCAACGCTATTGTGCTTCTTGCCCTGAATGCCAGTTGCGTAGCCCCCGACCTCACTTGTGGGCCCCATTAGTACCTTTGCCTATTATTGAAGTCCCTTTCAAGAGGATAGCCGTGGACATAGTGGGCCCACTGGAAAGATCAGCATGGGGCCACCAAAACATATTAGTCATCCTTAACTATGCCACGTGGTATCCGGAAGCCATTCCTTTAAGAAACCCCACATCCAAGGCAATAGCAAAAGAACTACTCCAGGTTTTTGCAAGGGTGGGCATCCCTAAGGAGATCCTGACAGACCAAGGAACCCCTTTCATGTCAAAATTAATGAAAGACTTATGTACCCTACTCCGCATCCAGGCCATAAGGACCTCAGTCTACCATCCACAAACAGATGGACTGGTCAAGCGATTTAACCATACCTTTAAAAGTATGATCCAGAAGGTGGTAGCACAGGATGGAAAAGACTGGGATACCCTTCTACGGTATCTAATGTTTGCTATACGGGAAGTCCCCCAGATGTCCACAGGTTTCTCTCCCTTTGAACTACTATACGGATGCCACCCATGTGGAATATTAGATATTGCCCAGGAAGATTGGGAAGAACAACCCAACCCAGGAAAGAATGTCATTGAGTACGTGACAGATGAGAGAGCAAATAACTCAAGTAACCTCTATAGTATGAGAACATTTGGAAAAAGTACAAGAGGCCCAGCGGACGTATTACAACCGTCGGGTGAAAGTACAGAGATTTCAGCTTGGGGAACGGGTGATGGTGCTAGTGCCGACAGCAGAAAGCAAACTCCTAGCCAGCTGGCATGGACCATATGAGATAGTGGAAGCCATTGGGGAGGTGGACTATAAGGTCAGATAACCAGACCACTGAAGGCCAAAGCAAATCTACCACATCAATTTACTGAAGCCCTGGCGTGACCGAAAGACGTGCCTGGTCATTCGGGGAGCTCCACCCCAGACAGACGACCCACAGGGGCAGGTGAAGATATCTCCTGAGTTAACTCCAAAACAAAGAACAGAGGTCCTGGTTCTGCTAGATCATATCAATGACATGTTCTGTACACAGCCAGGCCGTACGACACTGGTCCAACATCATATTGTCACTAGTCCCGGAGTAAGGGTGACGATAAGACCGTACCGAATACTGAAAGCTAAAAGTGAAGAAATTAGGACAGAAGTGAAGAAGATGCTAGAACTCGGAGTTATTGAAGAATCCCACAGCCAGTGGTTCAGCCCTATCATCCTAGTCCCCAAGCCTAATGGCACCCTGAAGTTTTGCAATGACTTCCGGAAGTTGAATGAAGTATCCCAATTCGATGCCTATCCGATACCACGCATTGACGATCAGTTGATCAGTTAGGCAAGGCCCGATAGCTAACCACTCTGGACCTGATCAATGAAATGTTGCAGAGAGGTTAGGCAGCAAGAGCATGGACATGCTTTCCCTTTAGCCTGGAGATGACCTCATATTTCTCCTTGCCACGGCAGACACACAGATTGAGCAATACATTCAGCAGGTGCGGGGAGATGGTGGAGTGTATGCTCAGGAGACTGAAAGCTAGATGGATGTGTCTGCTGAGCTGGAACGATTGTTCAGCCACTAACGTATCTGCCGGCTGCACTTTGCATAAGATATGTGAAAGCAAGCGAACAGTAGAGCGCTAAGACAGCCAGACTGACAGCAACCCACGAATAGCCAGCCATACAAGCAGTTCCACCTGAGTTTGTCAGCATGATGCACAAATAAGGAATGATCTGTCCACACACTAGAGAATTAGATCCTGATCAAGTGAAGTGAATATAACTTCTGTTTTAAAACCAGCCTCTCTTAATTATAGAATATCAGGATTGGAAGGGACCTTAGGAGGTCATCTAGTCCAACCCCCTGCTCAAAGCAGGACCAATCCCCAATTAAATCATCCCAGCCAGGGCTTTGTCAAGCCTGACCTTAAAAACTTCAAAGGAAGGAGATTCCACCACCTCCCTAGGTAACGCATTCCAGTGCTTCACCACCCTCCTAGTGAAAAAGTTCTTCCTAATATCCAACCTAAACCTCCCCCACTGCAACTTGAGACCATTAATCCTTGATCTGTCATCTGCTACCACTGAGAACAGTCTAGAGCCGTCCTCTTTGGAACCCCCTTTCAGGCAGTTGAAAGCAGCTATCAAATCCCCCCGCATTCTTCTCTTCCGCAGACTAAACAATCCCAGTTCCCTCAGCCTCTCCTCATAAGTCATGTGTTCCAGTCCACTATTCATTTTTGTTGCCCTCCGCTGGATGTTTTCTAATTTTTTCACATCCTTCTTGTAGTGTGGGGCCCAAAACTGGACACAGTACTCCAGATGAGGCCTCACCAATGTCGAATAGAGGGGAATGATCACGTCCCTCGATCTGCTGGCAATGCCCCTACTTATACATCCCAAAATGCCATTGGCCTTCTTGGCAACAACGGCACACTGTTGACTCATATCCAGCTTCTAGTCTACTGTAACCCCTAACTCCTTTTTTGCAGAACTGCTGCCTAGCCACTCGGTCCCTAGTCTATAGCGGTGCATGGGATTCTTCCGTCCTAACTGCAGGACTCAGCACTTGTCCTTGTTGAACCTCCTCAGATTTGTTTTGGCCCAATCCTCCAATTTGTCCAGGTCACTCTGAACCCTATCCCTACCCTCCAGCGTATCTACCTTTCCTCCCAGTTTAGTGTCATCTTCAAACTTGCTGAGGGTGCAATCCATGCCATCCTCACCCAGGTCTCCTGTCCTGCTCTGACCCTCTCCAGCAGAGGTCGATGGAAATGTCCTGAAATGGCTCAGGACGTTCCTCTTGCACAAAACCCAAACTACTATCCTCCTATTCAGTATTCATACAGTGCCTTTGGGAGAGCTAGTGAGGTGGTACAGGCTGGTGCCCCAGCAGTATGCAGACAGCACCCAGTTCTGCAAAACCTGAATGCCAAACATAAATGACTCCATTTCCCCGCTTGCACAGTGCCTAAAATTGGCATCTCAGTGAAGCAAAACCCAAATAAGCTGAGGTGAAGCCAGGGGCAGCACCCTTCCTGCATAACAACTCCCATTTTTAGGGGCATCTGTACCTAAATGGATTTAACAATTTACAGCCTTGGGAGCTCCCTTCAGCTCTGCCCTGAATAGCCACAGCTGCAAAACACTTCCTCTTTCACCTGCAGGGGGCCAGAAGGTATCGCGCAATTTGGGTCTGGCCATGATGATCTGCACTTTACATCCACATCAAGCTCAAAGAAAAAAAGTTCACCAAAAAGGTGAGTAGCGATTGGACATCTAACATAGTCAATGCCAGTGAAGCTGGGGTAGGATCAGAGGTTAAAATAGGGAAAGAACAAGTTGAAGACATCTAATTTGTGTAAGAAATTTTTAAGTCACCAGGACCTGATGAAATACATCCTTGACTACTCAAAGAGCTGACAGAGGAGATATCTGAGCCATTAGCCATTATCTTTGAAAAGTCATGGAAGATGGGAGAAATTCCAGAGGACTGGAAAAGGGCAAATGTAGTGCCCATCTATAAAAAGAGAAATAAGGACAACCCGGGGAATTACACCAGTCAGCTTAACTTCAGTACCCAAGAAGGTAATGGAGCAAATAATTAAGCAATGAATTTGCAAACACCTAGAAGATAATAAGGTGATAAGTAACACTCAGCGTGGACTTGTCAAGAACAAATCATGTCAAACTGACTTAATAGCTTTCTTTGACAGAGTAACAAGTCTTGTGGATGGGGGGAAGCAGTAGATGATGTGATATATCTTGACTTTAGTAAGGCTTTTGATACTATCTTCTCATAAGCAACTTGGGGAACTACAGCCTACATGAAGCTACTATAAGGTGGGTGTTTGTTAGTCTCTAAGGTGCCACAAGTACTCCTTTTCTTTTTGCTCCTATTAAGTAACACTAAGATTGACTTTGATATGGGAGTCAGGCCAATGTTAAATGCCTTTGAAAAGCCAATACTAACAGTCTTCAAGTTGATTTATTATTTGTGGGCACCATGCTTTTTTGTCCAGAAATCCGTCTGAAACATTTTATTAATAATAATCCCCAGTCCCTGTATAGCACCTTCCATCAGTTGGTCTCAAAGTGCTTTACAAAGGAGGACAGTATCATTACCCCCAGTTTATAGATGGGGAAACTGAGTAACAGAGAGGTGAAAGGACGCAGCTGGGGCCAGGAGTGGAAGCGGAGCCGCAACCAGGCTGCAGTGGGGGCCAGCAGCTGGGTCTGGATCCAGGTGCAGCTCCGCTTCCAGCCCTGCCTCCAGCCTCAGTCCCGAGCAGGGAACGGAGCTGTGGCCAGTGGCCAAGACTGGGGGTGGGGCAAGAGCAGAGCCACACCAAGGCTAGGGACGGGAGCCAGGGATGTGGATGAGGGCCGGGAGGGGCTAAGTGGTGCTCTCCCCTCCCATGGAGGCTGGCCTGGGCCCTGCTGTGCCCCCTCCAATGTTCCTCTTTGCCCCCAACAATTTGGGAATCTCTGTTCTAGGCCATGCTTCCTGTAGCTCTCTCTAGAGATGCCTCTGAAATTAGCATAGTCCTTCTTGGGACCTTCATTTATGATGAAGCTGGTGTTATTTTGCAGAACATTTCTCTGCATTCAGATATTACAGAGGAGTTCTGTTGCTGTGGATGGTATATCCCATCCACATCTATAGAGTTGTACATCACTTCCCAGTCCAGACTGGGAGCTATTTATTATACAAGGGTTTATTAGCAGTTTTCCTTAGGAGTTCAGTGGGTGCAATGAAAGATGGTTCTGTGCTTTACAAACTTTCACCTACACAAAGCATGTCTGAATTATTCCTCATCTGCTATCCCATGTGAGCAAGGGTATTCCTTTTGATAATAGATTAGTGACTAAGCAAAATCTTCACACTGTTGATGGGCTATGGATGCCCCTTCAATATGCAATTCACCTCTATTTACCCTGGTTCAAGTTGCAATAGTTTTTCTAAATGAGCCACAGATTATTATTTTTTTTAGTGGTGTTCTTGAAAAGTTGGTATTTCACAATTACCTGAACTTTAAAACATGGCATGAAAATAGTCCTCAGCAAAGAGTTTATCTAGAACAGGGGTGGGCAAACTTTTTGGCCCGAGGGCCACATCTGGGTGGGGAAATTGCATGCAGAGCCATGAATGTATGGCTGGGGCAGAGGGTTGGGGTGCGGGAGGGACTGTGGGGTGTGGGAGGGGGAGCAGGGTGCAGGAGGGGGCTCAGGGCAGGGGGTTGGGGTGCAGGAGGGGGTGCAGAGTGCGGGAGGGGGCTCAAGATAGGGGGTCGGGGTGCAGGAGGGGTGTGGCAGGGGGTTAGGGGGCTCAGTGTAGGGAGTTGGGATGTGGGATGCAGATGGGGTTTGGGGTGCAGGTTCTGGCCTGACACCACTTCCCTTGAGCAGCTCTGGGGTGGCAGCGGCGCACAGCGGGACTAAGGCAGGCTCTCTGCCTGCCCTGGCCCCATGCAACTCCGCTCCGCTCCCAGAAGTGGCCACCACCATGTCCCGGGGGTGGGGAGTGGCAAGGGATGGCAGAGGGCTCCATGCGCTGTCCTCGCCTGCAGGTACCTCCCCTGAAGCTCCCATTGGCCGCAGTTCCCCATTCCCGACCAATGGGAGCTGCAGAGGGGTGGTGCCTGCTGGCAAGGGCAGCACACAGAGCCCTCTGCCCCCACCTCCCGCCAGGGGCCACAAGGACGTGGTGTTGGCCGTTTCCGGGAACAGGGCCAGGGCAGGCAGGGAGCCTGGCTTAGCCCTGCTGTGCCACAGGGCTGGCAATCCCATGGGCCGGATCCAAAGCCCTGACAGGCTGGATCCAGCCTGCGGGCCGTAGTTTGCCCACCTGTGATCTAGAACTAAGTCCATCGTGTAGAGAAGGACTCTTACCTCTTGCTCTAGCATGTGGTGCTTCCTATGAAAAACCCCAGAATGCAAAGCTTATTTTTTTGTTTGGCTGCATGTTTTGGCCACCTCTTCGCTGTGCGCTCATGTGGTGTTTTTGCTTTTGAAAATGTTTTAATGTCCCAGACTGTTGGATTGAATTTCCCTAGTGCAATATGGCAGAGTAGTGAAGGCCTGTGTCTGTGTAATGATGGCATTTTACCTCTTGAATGTTCCTGTAATTCATGGAAAGAGCATAAACTTGAGAGCTATTGCTGTTGTTGAGAGCAGCATGTAAAGTCTGCATTCAGTCTCTCCTGGAAAAATGTACAGTCCCTACTCTTGCGACTTAGAGGAGAAGTTGTCCTTGGATTACCATAGAGGGTAAAATTGAACCCACCAAGTCCAAGACATTAAACTCCCTTGTTTCTTACTGTTTCCAAGATACCAGGGTTTGCAGGGAGTGCAGCTACGTGCTCATCCAGAGGAAGATAAATCACTGCATGTTTTCCTCTAAAGGAGACAGTTTCTAAAAATAGGAGCCATGCTGGAGCTACCGAGAACAAAAGAACACTTGGGAACCACCTCTGCCATTGTCCTCCTCTCCATATCTGTGCTCTCTGCCACTCCACACATAGCTACATGCCTGTCTCCCAAATGCCATCTATGCGCCGTATATTTTGGAAGTCTTTAAAATCTGCCATTTTTTTGGAGCGTCAGATTTTAAAGATTGCAGCTTCTATTCCCCCCCCCGCCCCCCCCCCCCCCCGGCATTCCAAACTGGTGTGACTCAGCTTCCTGAACACTACCCATTTAACATGATCCTGCAGTTTGTTACCGGGCTCTCTTACCATTCCCCTTTAAAAGAAAAGTGTTTTGAAACATTCTCTCTGGATCCTAGGAACATTGTCCTTTGGTGCTGCATTTTCAGGCCAGACGTGATCACCAAATGGTGTAAATCCAGAGTAAGCCCAGAGACTTCACTGGAGTCACTCTGGTTTTAGACTGGTGTAAATGAGATCAGAATTCAGCACTCACTCTGGGAGATATTTTTGAATCACAGGCAGAATGTTTAAGGCTGAGATTTTCAAAGTGGACTAGAGGATTTGGGACTCTGGATTAATGGAGCTTACACGTCCACTCCATGATTTTAAATCTCAGCCTGAGTCTTTAAGTAAAAGTTCTTTTCTTTGAATTACCACAGTGTCTGTGCTCCTCACTTCCCTTCATAGCTACGACAACATTCTGGACTCTGCATTTGCTTGGGGTATCCTATTATTCAGTTATTTTTATTGCACAGTAAATGTAGTTGGCGCTTCATGAAACAAATGCAAGATCCTTGAAAATTACGAGGTCGCTGCCTTGGAATTTGCTGTCCTAACAGAGGAAAGCAAACCCCAGACGCTAAAAAGCAAAGAGGCAACACCCATGAGAAGGTCAGAATTGGAAAGATCCAAACTGTTCTCTTCCATGGAAGAGGAGGAAGGGGGCTGCCCCCTATTAAATGTCTAAAGTAGCTCTCCGAGGTCTGAGCCTGCATATGCAGAGTACTCGAAGTAAAGCCTGACTCCCCTGCAGTGCCACATTCCCTGAGAGCCCATCGTGCCTCTGTCAGCATTGGCAGCTTCCCTTTCCTCTCTCTCCGTAACTTGTCTAAGGCTAAATATTCATGGATCTCTCATTAGTAATGGCCCAGCTCCCTTGTACGGTCAATGTTGGTGGCTGTTGCACCTGTTAATTGGTGCATTTTGAACCTCATCTCTGCTTGTAGTGTGAAATGCTCAGTAAATTCTCTGGTTACTGTGTAAGAATCCTGTGTTGATTACCCCTTCACCCGATCTGTAAGGGTGCAGGAGCGCTATGAGACTGGACCTGTGGTCTCCGCAGGCTGCATCTCTTTTTGTTTAACTGGGTAATCCTAAGGCATAGCTGGCTTCCTGGGTTACAGCCAGGTAGCTACAGGATACTGGGATGAAGAGGAAGGCAGCATTGTAGCTGCTAGGAGAACTGTGACCCGAGATGATGATGACCGAAGCAAGGTCATGAGATGCTGATTTACCATGACAAGGGTATAGAAACCTTTTCCATTTGGTGACAGAAATCAAACATGGTTGCCAGGCTGGGATTCTAAAACTAAACAGGAAGCAAAGCGGGTTTAACTGACTGTTGTTCTGACAACCTGAGCCATCCGTATGGCAGGCCTATTCTGGCAAAACAGAGACTGGAGTGACTTGGACACTGACTGGCACCTTGAATCTCCCTTGCCCTGCATCTTGGATAGTTCCTTACCACAGAGCAAAGTGGCTGTCAAACGCGGTCAGCTCACAATGGTGACAATTACACTACCGCAAAGCGGGTAAAGTGGCAGCAGGTCCCTGGAGAAGCAGGCCCTGGAATTGTGCACTGCAGTCTATATGTAACGCAGCCTGTGCTTCCTGAAAGCTTCAGCTGAATGGAGCTGTGGCTCTCATTTGTTTTAGAGATGATTCAGGCATGGAGCATATCACACCTATGCTCCATAGAATGTACTGACTGCTAGCTGGGATCTACAGTAGTGTAGGTCTGCGCTGTCTAAGACCCTATCTGTTCTAGGGAAATGGTTTAAAACATCCCACTGTTGCCGATACTGGCTCTATCATCAGTGGAGCTATGTTGTGTGTCCTAATGTGGACAGGGTGCCGGTGCCATTGTTAAGATCAAAGACCTACCGGACTGGGTGAGACCAATGGTCCATCTAGCCCTGTATCGTGTCTCTGACCAGTGGCCAGTGCCAGAGCTTCGGGGGGGAGTGCACAGAACAGGACAGTTGGAGTGATCCACCCCGTCTTCCCCTCCTGGCTTCTGGCAGTCTAGGGTTGCCCCAAGCATGGGTTGTATCCCTGACCATCTTGGCAAATAGCCATTGATGGATCTATCCTCCATGAACTCATCTAGTTCATTTTGAACCCAGTTATACTTTTGGCCTTCACAATGTCCCATGGCAATGAGTACCAGAGGTTAATCATGCATTGTGGAAAAAGTACTTCCTCTTGTTTGTATTAAACCTACTGCCTATTAATTTCATTGGTTGACCCTTGGTTTGTGTATTGTAAATAAAACTTCTCTACTCACTTTCTCCACACCATTTATGATTTTATAGACCTCTGTCATATTCCCCCCATCCCTTTAGTTGTCTCTTTTTTTTCTAAGCTGAACAGCCCTAATATTTGTAGTCTCTCCTGGTATGAACACCTCAGAAATCTTTATTGCCCTTCTCTGACCCTTTTCCAGTTCCATTATATCCTTTTTGAGATGGCGGGTGGACCAGCACTGCACATAGTACTCAAGGTGTGGGCGCATCATGGATTTATATTGTGGCACTGTATTATTTTTTTCTTGTTTTCTATCCCTTTCCTAATAGTTCCTAACATTCTCTTAGCCTTTTTGACTGGAGGGAAGGATTTTCCAGTGATTAGAACACTAGTCTGGGACTTGGGAGAGACAGGTTCAATTCTCTGCTCTGTCACAGATTTCCAGTGTGTCCTGGGGCAGGTCATTCACTCTCTGTGCTCAGTTCCCCCCTTTGAAATAGGGATGGCAGTGCTGCCCTGCCTCCCAGGGGGTTTGTGAGGTGATTGTGAGATGTCCAGATACAATGGTAATGGAGGCAGGAGGGGCAGATAAGTACCAAAGATTGATAGGGCATGTTGAGAGGCCTGTCTTACTGTGGTTTTCCCTGAGTTACTTTTGCTCATTTTGGAGTTCTCCTGAACTGACAGCACTTTGATCCCTGCTTGCAGTAGGCATGTTTTGGTAAAATGTCATCCCTGTATTGAGTTGATAGTGCAGTGTACAATAGCAGACCACTGTGCTGATGACACTCCAGACTATGGCAATACGGAATTGGCAAAGCAGCCTATGGGAGTTCAGTATCCAACACCCATTGAAATTAGACATTTGAGCACCTAATTCCCTTGGGCTCTTGTAAATCCCAGCCTTAATGGCTGCTCACATTGTCCATATCTCCAACAAGTGCAGCCTCCCTGGCCTGACACTCCTGTGACTTAATGTGGATACCCATCGTACAGTTTGAACAGCTCCACCCTGCTGCTGGCTTTTGTGTTCTTGGGATAAACGTTCATCCCACAGGCTGTGCCTGGAAGTCAAGGTCGAAGGCTGTGTAGGGTGTGAACAAGTTTGAACAGGTGTACACTGGAACATAGAAATTGTTCTTGTCATTTGTGTTACGGGACCACATTGGAGCCCCAGTCACAGTCCAGGACCCCGCTATACTGTGCAAACGTAGAACAAAAAGATGGTCCCTGCCCTAATGAGTTTACAGTCCAAGTATAAGAGAAGAGATAACAGGTGGATACAGACAGATGGGGCGGCATAAGGAAACAATGAGACAGTTGTGATCAGCTTGATGGGCAGGGCTTTCAGCACACCAGCGGCCTAACTGTTGTGACGTTTTTGTAGGCATCATGGCAAAGGAGAGATTTGAAGGAGTATAATGAGTTAGTTTTGTGGGTGTTTATGGGGCGCATGTGGGGCAGCATGGGAGAAAGCACAAAGGTGCTATTTGAAAATTTAACAAGTGGGTGATGGAGACTATGATCGTGGGTTGATCAGAGGCGAGAGTAGACCTTTTGATACTGAATGGGAGATAAGTAGGCTGTGGGGATAGGCCACAAAGGGCCATGGAAGTGAAGACAAGCAGCTTAGAGAGGGATGACATGGTCAAAGCAATAGGCTAGGATAGTGGTTCTCAGCCTGCGGCCCAATCAGCACAGAGCTGCGGCCCATGTGACATCCTCAGGGCCCTAGAGGTAGCATTTGATTCGGCCCACATAACATGTGGCCCACAATAAAATAAATAGGTTGAGAACCACTGGGCTAGGACAATGATCCTTTGCATCAGCATTTTGAATGGATACCTCTAGCCTAAGGGCAGGTCACTCCAGTGCAAGGGCAGCAGAGGGCATGTCACTGTGTTACTGTGTGACATCCTGCACAGGTTCCATCATTTTCACAAGGTTCCCTTTGCAAGGGTTCTTCGCAAAAAATCAACCACCATCCAGTTGTTTGACTTCAAATGGACTGGGTGCCCCTCTCAGGAGAGGGTGCGTGGGAGCCAGGCATTGAAGCATGTGCATTTTTATTTTAAACTGCTTACTGCAAGAATGATTATACATCAAATCATTGGTGCACAGGATTAAACCCTCTTAAGTGTGGGTTAGAAATGCTGCAGTAATCTCAACCCGGCTGCAGAAGGGGAGGAGGCACAGCGGAAGCAGAGGAGGGGGGCGATTATCTGCCAGGAAAGCTTTTTAACACAAAATGACATTATTCCAAATGGCAGTAAAGAAGCCAAGATTGGGCCCTGATCGACTGAAGCTTTCCTTTTCTCTGTTGCAGATGAGCCCGATCCTGCCCTCTGTGGTGCTGTCCCGACCACGCCTCACAGAAACGAACTCTGGTAAGTGCTGATACTCCTGGGATAAATCACACATTTGTGTCACTGCCACTGAACCGATCCCAAGGACTTTCGCTTTCAACTGAGCTTGTAGGTAGTAAAGCCCTAAGGATGTCCCCTCCCCCTGCCATCATTATCCTTCCTGGCCAAAGAGGCACTCCCCTTTGGAGCCAGCCAGTGCCGCTCCTTGCTGTTGAGCAACGGTGGGCATCTTACTCTGACTCACGCTTGCCAGGCCAGGGCTGAATGCAGTCCAACCCAGGTGTCCTGCTTGATGACATCATTGGGCCTCCAAGCCCAACCCGTGCAACATTCTCAGTCTTAAAGTATAAGACTAGGATGAGGAATCAAACCCAGTTCGCCCGATTACACCTCTCAAGTGACCTGTGTTTCCCATGATAACATGCTACAAGTGGCTTTTGGGAGGGAATGGGGTGCATGACCTGCCATTCAGTCTTTTGCTTTTTCTTGTTTTGCTCTTCCCCCATATCCTCCAGCTGCCTGCATGCACATCACCTCCTGCGGGGGTGTCTGAGGCCAGGTAGTCTACCATTCCTCTCCCAGTGCCACTATGATGGCCACTGGGGGCCTGCCTACAGCCATTATCTCCCAGGAGGCTGGCAGTCTAACAGAGATTTAAGGTTGATTGAGAGATGTTCAGGGAGTAACTGTGGAACACGATGGAGAAAGTATGTCAGATATTGTATGTCCCACATTGTGGCACTGAATGATAATTCTGCAGGGCAGTACGGACCACTGACCTGCTCCGAATCCCCCTCTTTTATCCTGCTTATGCAACATAACTAGTGCCCAGCACATTTTAATGGGTTTATTTTTGTATCAGTGTTGCTCAGTGTTCTGATCCTTCCTGGGCTAGGAGTTTTCTTATTGAGTTATTCTTAATAATACACATGGGATTTGCAGTGCATATGGTAATCATCTTTCCTTGGAGACCATAAAGAAACTCTCTTCCAACCAGCAGTTATTTTGCTTGGGTAAAATAAGGATTTTACTAAGCTGGAAAAATGGATGTGAATTGGTGGAGAGAAGAGGTTTCTTAAAACAGAAAACAGCAGTGCTGTGTGGGAATTTTATGGGCTTGGCAGCTGTTCTATCTTAGCCAACAAAGGTGCTTTGTTCTCACTTCAGTAGAACATGACCTGTTAGATAAAGCTATCCTGTCTCATAGACTTGAGACTGTTGTGGTTTTTATCATGTCTGGTCACCTCTGCATTTGGAGGCATTTGAGTCCCCTGTTTGTTAGGTTCTCTGGCCCCAGTGCACATCATAAGGGGCAAGTGGAAGTCTTAGTCAGTGCTTTTCTATGAGGAAGGTTTGGAACGAGAGAGAGGTGGTGTATTGGATGACTCGATTGATTGATAAAAGAAATTCAGGGGGTTTCCACTGAACCAGGTTTGTAATGAGCCAAAGCTATTAGTATTTGGTGGCTGAGATGAACTGAACAAGGGGAGATCTCAACCCAGATGTTGTTTGACAAGCGTCCGCATCACACAATCACTGCCATGTTTGTCACTGATGACAGGGAAGCCGAGGACTGAGTAGGCCATGGAGATTCAAGTGTAGTCCTTGATAATCCAGGAATAAGGTATATTGGCAGAAGCCGGTGTGTGGCGGAATCTTACCTTGCTCTCTGGCTGTACAGAGGCCTGGAGTCTGTATGGCTGTCACTGTACTGCCTTTTCCACTGTCTGTGCTAAACCCAATGGTCTGTGAAGCAGTATCTCTGATAGCTGCCATCAGAAATATCGCTCTCAGCATGCAATGCTCTTTCTCAATCAAAACCTGCTGGGACCTTGGTTTCCACCATCTGCACCTCCATTTTAATAAAGACACTTGCCTAGCTTTTTTTCATCCATAGATCTCCAAGCACTTTGTAAAGGTGGGTAGAATAATTATTCTTGTATTTGCAGAGGGAGTAGGAGTGGCTCAGAGCAGTTCAGCAGCTGGTCACTGGCAGAAAGGGAAAAGGAGCCCGATCTGATCCGCAGCTGCCCTCATGTAGCATCCACAGGCACCTCTTTTTAGATCTCTGCACTACCTCTGCCCCAAGGGTTGAAATTTTAGCCATAGCTGACTTATAGGCACTGCTTCTCGAACCCTAGTACCTTTGGGCATCTGCCCCTCTCCTTCCCCTTCTTACCAGCAGCCATGTTGGCAATAAAAAGCCTTCGACCCTTTCAAAACTGGTACAAGTGCCATAGGGATCATCTGTGAATGATGGAGATTGTAATGTCTCCCCGCAAGACTGCAACTGCCTTAGCAGCAGTGCCCTGCTCCACTTAATGCAGATGAGATGCAGCCCTCAAGATCCTTGCAGACAGTTAGCACTATCCTATCCTGTGCCCCAGTGTAAAAAGAGTAGGTGTGGGGAAGAACCTTTTTAGGGTGTATTCTCTCTACTTTGAGGCCCCACCAAGGTGTGAGAGGATGGAATTAGCCAAAAACTTCTCTGTAAGCTGACCTGCTGCTCCTGCCCCCCCTTGGCTTGTGGCCCCTGTACAGAACATTGAAGCTGGAGAAACAAAAAACAATAAAGAGGAGCAAAATGGATCCTAATTTCTCACACTTCCTCTAGAGAGCTGCCAACCAGTAGAGCTTTCCTCTGAACAAGCCACTGGTGAGGAGCCCCAGGCTCCTATGTCTGGACTCAGAGAAGGTTAAAGGGTGATTTGATTAGTCTGTAAGTACCTACATAGGGAACAATAATGGGCCCTTCAATCTAGCAGAGAAAGTTTGAAGCATGATCCAATGGCTGGCAGTTGAAGCTAGACTACTTTAGACTGGAAATAAGATGTAAATTTTTAACAGGAGAATAATTAATGACTGGAACAGTTTACCAAGGATCTTGGTGGATTCTCCATCGTTGACCATTTTGAAATCAAGATTGGATGTTTTTCTAAAAACTCTGTTCTAGGAATTATTGCAGTGCAGTTATCTGGCCTGTGTTACACAGGCTGTCAGACAAAATGATCATAATGGTCCCTTCTAACCAAGGAATTTATGGATCCAAAAGGCAGAGTGCTCGGGGCCATGTCTGCACTGTCCATTAAGCTCTATGAAAGCCTCACTGGTTCCTGTTTGGCCTCATAATAAAATATGTGTCCTCCCACAACAGCAAATGTCCATGGGCAGCTTGGTAGAAAGAGGGATAGAACTGTCTAGGAGCCTCTGTCCCAAAGGTCTCTGCAGAGGATGGGGTGGATTTTTGAGAGGGGAAAGGGAAAATTTTGTTTAAGTGGATTGAGGCAGGAATCCAAGAAGTGATGATGGAAACATTCAGCTGGACTTCAGGAAACCCTTTCTAACAGGGTCACTTCTAATATGTGAGTCAGCCTCTCTAGGGAAGATGCTAACGCTATTGGAGTCTTTGAAACACAACTGGACCAAGTCCTTGAGGATATGCAAAAGAGATTCATCTTGCACGTGGCATTGGGAGGGAGAAGGAGAAAGTGGAATAGGCAGCCTAATAGGTCCTTTCCGTCCTTAGTATATTTGAGTATATATCAGATTCCTGTAGTTAGGACGGAAGAATCCCATGCACCACTACAGACTAGGGACCGAATGGCTAGGCAGCAGTTCTGCAAAAAAAGGACCTAGGAGTTACAGTAGACGAGAAGCTGGATATGAGTCAACAGTGTGCCATTGTTGCCAAGAAGGCCAATGGCATTTTGGGCTATATAAGTAGGGGCATTGCCAGCAGATCGAGGGACGTGATCATTCTCCTCTATTCGACATTGGTGAGACCTCATCTGGAGTACTGTGTCCAGTTTTGGGCCCCACACTAGAAGAAGGATGTGGAAAAATTGGAAGGAGTCCAGTGGAGGGCAACAAAAATTATTAGGGGGCTGGAACACGTGACTTATGAGGAGAGGCTGAGAGAACTGGGATTGTTTAGTCTGTGGAAGAGAAGAATGCGGGGGGATTTGATAGCTGCTTTCAACTACCTGAAAGGGGTTCCAAAGAGGATGGATCTAGACTGTTCAGTGGTAGCAGATGACAGAACAAGGAGTAATGGTCTCAAGTTGCAGTGGGGGAGGTTTAGGTTGGATATTAGGAAGAACTTTTTCACTAGGAGGGTGGTGAAGCACTGGAATGCGTTACCTAGGGAGGTGGTGGAATCTCCTTCCTTTGAAGTTTTTAAGGTCAGGCTTGACAAAGCCCTGGCTGGGATGATTTAGTTGGGGATTGGTCCTGCTTTGAACAGGGGGTTGGACTAGATGACCTCCTAAGGTCCCTTCCAACCCTGATATTCTAAGATTAACAGATCAGCCTTGTTAATTTTAAATGGGCTACATACAGGGGAAGCTTGGTGACGTTCTCTGGCATTTATTATGTAGGAGCTCAGACTAGATGATCTAATAGTCCCTTCTGACTTTAAAAACTATGAAAATGAAGTGATGTGTTTTATGTAAACAGAAGTGTTGGTTCATATCCTTTAACCAGCTAATAAATGTCAAAAATTATTTGCAGCACCAGGAATGAAGAACTTGTAGAACTCAAGAAAGGGTTTTACAGAGCAGATTCCAGGGGTTCAGCAGAGCTAAGAAGCATGACTGTGTCTGGCAGCACATCATGGGATTGTTCCACTCTGGAGACAAGAGGAGGTGACTTGAGAGAAGAAAGCACTTTAGAAAGACTCTCCGGTTTGAAGGACTCAGCAGGCTTAAAGGAAGTGCAGTGTGTAAATCCTTCACATTCAATGGAGTCCACATTTACAGTGGAGTCCAAGATTGTAAATACTGTGCAGATGGACACTGATCAACTGGAGAGCAACTCTGAGGACTTGAACACTCACAAGGCTACAGCAGAAACTTCCATCCCTTGTCCTGGAGTACGGTCTGTTAGTGGAGAGGAAAAATATCATAAAAATGAACCAAAGCAACTTGAAGCCTTCAGCAAAGAGCACTTAGATAAAAAAAAGAAGTGCATTCAGAGGTTTGACTGGATTTCTGGGCACAATGAGAGTCCGAGTCCTCACTATAAAGACATAAACAAGCCAACAGATGTAGCAACTAACTTATCCTCCAGGGGACAGGCCATGCACGAAGTGCCTCGTCCATTGACTCTGCCGGTATTCAGAAAAACGCTAAACCCTGTCTTGAGCAAGTCGAAAACAGTGGAGAGTGTATCCTCCCACAGGACGGGGCTGGAAATGGAGGCCAGTTTGAGTGACTTGAGTTCTCTTAATGCTGCAGAGTGGACATTGCAAAAGCCAAGCCTCCAGATAAATGCAGATCTTGCTGTCAGCAAACAGTCCTGGACCGTAAACGCTGAAGACTCTGTGGAGCGAATCCCACTGATGTCTCTAGAACCGACTCCCTGCAGCTCCTATGACATAGAGATGAGGCCGTATGTGTGCAGTGTCTTGCTAGAGGAGCATGGAAAGGACGAGCTTGGCCAGGAGGAGGATCCCACTGTGTACACATGCATTGAATGCAGCATTTACTTTAAGAAAAAGGAACACTTGATGGATCACATGCTTCAGCATAACCGGGGACCAGGGCAGGACCAAGACAGAGATGCAGTTGGGGGTCAGTGTCAGTTCTCCTGTAATGAATGCGGATGGGCATTTGGGGACCCTGGCTCTCTGGAGCAGCACAAGAGGCTTCATCAGGAGTCCAGGGAGAAAATCATTGAAGAAATCCAGAAGCTCAATGAGTTTTCAGATGAAGGTCGAGAAGCCCGGCTGCAGTGCCCCAAGTGTGTTTTTGGAACCAACTCCTCTAAGATCTTCGTCCAGCATGCCAAGATGCACGTCAAGGAGAGGAAGGACCAAAGTATGAAGAATGTGAATCTCTTTGGCAGAGTTGGCAGTGGAGAAATGCATGACAGCCCGGTGCACAACATCTACAAACACTTCAAACCAAACAAACACACCCCTGTGCAGGTGCAGCCACACAGCAGCAGTAAAGGACTCAGCACCTGCACGCTCTGCAGCTTCCCTGCTCCCAATGAAAATATCCTAAAGGAACACATGAAATATGCCCATTCCCATCTTCCCTGGGACACAGAGACTTTTGAAGAGGACTCTAATCAGCCCGGAACTAGCAGGGATGCCTACAGCCCCACTAGGCCAGGCCGATTTTCAGAGACGGACTATTTTGGCAAAGCCGAGAGACTGTTTCCCCAGCCTCACCGAGAAAGCACATCCCATTATGAATCTGTCCATAACTTTGCCATGGGTCACCAGAGACTCAATAAAAGCAATGGAACTAATAAAAAGGACTTCCAGACATCAGGGTTTCACACCAGAAAAGCAGCCCCGTACGGTGCCCTGCACAAAAACTTAGGGCTGTCCACCCTTACCTCAGCAAAAGTTTATTCTCAGTTGGCCCTGCAGCAAATGGAAAAAAAAAGCACAGTACACCACCTTGAGAGTGACGGGGACAATGTCAGGAGTCACCCAGGGGAGCTGGAGGAGCTCAGGCACAAATGGGCATTGGCAAATGATGTTGGGAGCATGGAAGAGGAAATTTCTTTAACCACGGAAATAGATTTGACTGAGAATAGTCGCTTCAAACCCTTTGCTATTCCTCAGTCTGCTTTGGCCCTCAAGAGGACTTTCAGAGACACATTGAAAGCAACAGACTCTTCTATAGCATCGGAAGAACAGCAGTACCAGTTACGGAAAATGGTCCCTGTTGTCCTTCTAGAGGAGATGAACCTTCATCCCCAGAAGACAAAGCGGCCAAAGGGGAAGCTGTACAAGAAGAAAATAGCAGCTCCTTCCAGGGAGTTCATGATGGACGAGTCCCTCCCCTTAGATATTCTCTTGCTGGACTCCCCTCTAGAGGGTTCCCTAGAGCTAGATGACCTCTTGGATACAGACTCGTCCATGCTGAAGAACGAAGAGAGGAAATGCCCATATTGTCCTGACAGGTTTCACAATGGGATTGGCCTAGCCAACCATGTGCGGGGACACCTGAACAGGGTGGGTGTGAGCTACAATGTCCGTCATTTCATCTCAGCAGAAGAAGTGAAAGCTATTGAGCAAAAATTTTCCTTCCAAAAGAAGAAGAAAAAAGGTAGTATGTATTCAATTTATTGTTATTTACTTTTTTTTTTAAACTTTTTTTAACTTTTTTTTTTTTTAATTCCTCCCACTGAGGATGGGTATGTATATTATGGTAGCTGGCCTGAATCTTGGAGTGTCTTGTCACAATACAATATCCATTCATGGCTTTTTCATCTGATTAAGCTTTTCTCTTTTGGCATTACCACCTGGCTGTGGCTTTTACCATGTTATGTGCAGTAAAGTCCTCCCTTGGGCTTCCCACGTCTGGAAATATTTGTTAGGTGCTTTTAATATTGGTTAGCTGCTCCTGGATGATGCTGACAAATTGTCCTTCTTTTCACAGTTGCCAACTTTGACCCAAGTACTTTCAGTTTAATGCGATGCGAGTTCTGTGGGGCTGGTTTTGATACACGTGCCGGTCTGTCCAGCCATGCCAGAGCCCACCTGAGGGACTTCGGTATCACCAACTGGGAGCTCACCATCTCCCCAATTAACATCTTAAAGGAGCTGCTGGCCAATTCATCCCAACACCCTATGCTGCAATCTGCAGTAGGAACGGAGCCTTCATCCCCAAATCGAGAGAGAGAGATGCACGGGTTTGGACACCGAAAAAGCATGACCCCCATGTCCGAATGCAGCATTCCAAGATCTCCTTTATCCCCGTTCCCACCTGCGTGGGGAGACGAGTCCATGCAGTCCTTCCGAGACGGTAAGCAAGTCCTGAACTTACCTTGCAAGCTGGAAAGTGTATTTACTGCTAATCTAAGGCCAGATCCTGCCATCCTTACACTGAGTAGAATTCAAAGGAGGGGACAATTTGCAGAGCAAGGTTCTACTCAGCATGAATAAAGGTGGCAGAATTGGGCTCCTTGTTATTAATCTCCATCCAGACATTGTTATCCCTGTGTCTTGCGATAAACTGAAGCTTGAGCTGTGCCAATGAAACCTGACACTGGCTTTTGAGCAGGCAAATAGATCTGTGGTGGTGGAGCAATAGACAAAAGAACCTGCCTTTCTCTTCACACACAGCACAACCTTGAAAGCTCCTGTGGAGAGATCCATGTCTTACCACTTAGGAGCGGTCACCTGTATTTGAAAGGGAAGGATTTTTTTTTATTTTATTTTTTTTATTAGAAGGACCAATCTCCTGCATGGAATTAGGTTTCTGTCACTAAACCTATAAACCTGGAATGAGAGTTGGCCCAGTTTTTTCCTCACTCGGCAGAACTTGGATAGGAGGGAGAAATGGCAAAGTTGAAGCCACTGGGACCAGTTCAGTGGCTTCCAGTTATTTATTAATTCTACTAGCACTCAGGTGTGAGTAGAGTCCATGGCCTGAGAAGATGTGCATTTGCCCCATCTGCTGCACTCTCTCTGAGTCTAACATAACTCTGAGGGACAAGTAAGTGCTCAAAGTAACTATCAGCCACCCCAAACAAAACTGGTTGCTGGTAAACTCACCCAGATTAGTGGATGCAAGTGACAGAAACCCAATGTCCTGGTTTTTAAAAATATCTATCTGAAACTGTGGGTGCATTAATCTAGAACTGCAGCTCCCGTTAACATCGGAAAGGGCTAGAGAGCATTCACCAGAGCAGTCTATTGCAATCTTAATTCCAGAATTCTGGCTGTAGGGAACCAGTGGCTGCCCTACAAATTTCAACACATGTAATCTCATGTTCTGAAGTGCAGTCCAAAAAGTGGCAGGATCTTTCTGTGCCTCCCTTTGGTAAAATGGCTCCCACTGCTGCAGCGTCTGAGCACCTTCCAAACATTAATTTATCCTTGTGACATGCCTTTCATATTGGCAAGGATTAGTATGCCTGTTTTACAGTTAAGGAAATTGAGGTGCAGAGGTACTAAGTGACGAGGGTGACCAGATGTCCTGATTTTATAGGGTCAGTCCCGATATTTGGGACTTTGTCTTATATAAGCTCCTGTTACCCCCCACTTCCCATCCTGATTTTTCACATTTGCTGTCTGGTCACCCTATAAGTGACTCCTCCAAGGGCTTGCATGGAGTCTATGGCAAAGCCTGGAATTGAACCCAAAACCTCCCAAATCTCCATCCAGTGCCTTAAACAGAGACCAGGATAGCCTGCCTGGCTACTTCTGTCAGGTTCCTGGATACAAAATCAGATTATATCAGTGCTGTTGCACAGTGAGGTTTTTGCCTTCCTCTGCTTGGGGCACAGGTTACTTGCTGGTTTGAACTAGAGTAAATGGTGGATTTGAACTTGAAATCTTTAAATCAAGATTTGAGAACTTCAGTAACTCAGCCAGAGGTTACGGATCTATTACAGGAGTGGATGGAGGAGGTTCTGTGGCCTGCAACGTGCAAGTCAGACTAGATCAGTAGTTTTCAACCTGTGGTCCATGGACCTCTGGGGGGTCCACAGACTGTCTAAGATTTCCAAAGGGGTCTTCACCTCCATTTGAAATGTTTTAGGGGTCTGCAAATGAAAAAAGGCTAAAAACCACTGGACTAGATGATCGTGATGGTCCTTTCTGGCCTTAAAGTCTATGAGTCTGAGTCTTCCAACACCCATCTATGGGTAGCCCTTCTGCTGAATGGTGGCAGAACTCTGGACCTTGCAAGTCTGCTTCCCAGTGGAAGAGAAACTACTGATGCAGAGTCTGGGTCTATCCTAGGTGTGCATTGCTTTATCTACCCATGCACACCAGTTCTGGAGCAGAGGCAGTCACATACAGCATGCAGGCAATCCCTTCTTCCAGAAATCCCAGCCCAGTTCCCAGGAAGCTTCTCTATCCCAAGAATTCACTCCAAATGCAGAGAATAAAACCAAAAAACGCTCCTATCTGCCACAGCTTCTCTCCAAGGACAAAACTAACAATAATACAACATTTCTTCAAAGACTAAAAACTCGATAAAAGGGACTTCTAAGGCTGTGTATGACAGCACTTTCTGCTGACTCCTACCACTGCAATAATATCCTGACAACTTTCTCAAAGTCCTTGAAACAGATGAAAAAAGGATGGTCACTGGAATTCCAAACTTAGCAGTCACCTTAGCTGTCTCTAGTTAAAATAAGGAGCACGCAATGTAGGGTGTGCTGGCATGCTCCTCGTACCCTAGCTGTGTCTAAAAGGATTCTTGAAGATGAATATAGATAATTTATCTGAAAAACACAGCTCTACTTGGCAAGTCAAATCACAATAGATACATATAGCCTTGTGATTGTGACTGGCTGCTAGTAAGATGTGAGCTATGGGCTTGTCATAGACACAGTGCTATGATGCACTGCTTAGGTGCAACTCTTACATACGCTCATAAGTAGTTTTAGTGTCTTAGAAATGTTACTGTCTTTGGCTGGCACTTCAGCAGCTTCAAGCCACAGGTTCCATGAAAGACTGCAGAGATGCTTTTCTATTATGTGCAGTTTGTTTACTTAGAATGTTGTGTTGATCTTGTTAAAAGTTAGCCCTACTCCCAGAATGTACATGTATTCTTGTTAATAAATTAAATGAATGGAAAGGGAAGGTGCCTCAGTTAGCTAAGTTGCTTCAAAAGCCTTTCAGTAGCAAATCACTCTCAGTGAAGACAGATTTTAAAAAATGGGAGACCCTGACCTTCACTTTGGATTTTCAGTGTAATTCTAATTATACAAATTATCCAAAAGTCCTAATTATTCAAAACAGTGTCCCTCAAAAAGAACGAGGAGTACTTGTGGCACCTTAGAGACTAACAAATTTATTTGAGCATAAGCTTTCGTCGGCTAAAGCCCACTTCATCAGATGCATGCAGAAGAAAATACAGTAGGAAGCTATATAGATGATATAGATCTACACACACACACAGAAAGAGAACATGAACAAGGGGGGGTTACCATACCAACTCTTAATGAGACCAATCGATTAAGGTGGACTATTATCAGCAGGAGAAAAAAAAACTTTTGTAGGGATAATCAGGATGGCCCATTTCAAACAGTTGACAAGAAGGTGTGAGTAACAGTAGGGGAAAATTAGCATGGGGAAATAGGTTTTTAGTTAGTGTAATGACTCATCCACTTCCAGTCTTTATTCAAGCCTAATTTAATGGTGTCCAGTTTGCAGATTAATTCCAGTTCTGCTGTTTCTCGTTGGAGTCTGTTTTTGAAGTTTTTTTTGTTGAATAATTGCGACTTTTAGGTCTATAATTGAGTGTCCAGGGAGGTTGAAGTGTTCTCCGACTGGTATTTGAATGTTATAATTCTTGACGTTTGATTTGTGTCCATTTATTCTTTTGTTAGAGACTGTCCGGTTTGGCCAATGTACAAGGTAGAAGGGCATTGCTGGCATATAATGGCATATATCATATTGGCAGATGCACAGGTGAATGAGCCTCTGATAGTGTGGCTGATGTGATTAGGTCCTATGATGGTGTCCCTTGAATAGATATGTGGACACAGAGTTGGCAACGGGCTTTGTTTCAAGGATAGGTTCCTGGATTAGTGTTTTTGTTGTGTGGTGTGTGGTTGCTGGTGAGTATTTGCTTCAGATTGGGGGGCTGTCCGTAAGCAAGGACTGGCCTGTCTCCCAAGATCTGGGAGAGTGAGGGATTGTCCTTCAGGATAGGTTGTAGATCCTTGATGATGTGCTGGAGAGGTTTTAGTTGGGGGCCGAAGGTGACGGCTAGTGGCGTTCTGTTATTTTCTTTGTTGGACCTGTCCTGTAGTAGGTGACTTCTGGGTACTCTTCTGGCTCTGTCAATCTGTTTCTTCACTTCAGCAGGTGGGTATTGTAGTTGTAAGAATGCTTGATAGAGATCTTGTAGGTGTTTGTCTGAGGGGTTGGAGCAAATGCGGTTGTGTGTTAGAGCTTGGTTATAGACAATGGATCGTGCGGTATGGTCTGGATGAAAGCTGGAGGCATGTAGGTAAGTATAGCAGTCAGTAGGTTTCCAGAATAGGGTGGAACCATTGTGACCATTGCTTATTAGCACTATAGTGTCCAGGAAGTGGATCTCTTGTGTGGACTGGTCCAGGCTGAGGTTGATGGTGGGATGGAAATTGTTGAAATCCTGGTGGAATCCTCAAGGGCTTCTTTTCCATGGGTCCAGATGATGAAGATGTCATCAATGTAGCGCAAGTAGATTAGGGGCATTAGAACAACACTTCCTCAGCTCTCGTCTCCTGAGTCCACCTAACGCCCCTACTCTACTTGTGCTACATTGATGACATCTTCAGGACAGGCCCAACAAAGAAAGTAACAGAACACCAGTAGCCGTCACCTTCAGCCCCCAACTAAAACCTCTCCAGCGCATCATCAAGGATCTACAACCTATCCTGAAAGACAAGCCCTCACTCTCACAGATCTTGGGAGACAGGCCAGTCCTCACTTACAGACAGCCCCCCAACCTGAAGCAAATACTCACCAGCAACCACACACCACACAACAAAAACACTAACCCAGGAACCTATCCTTGCAAAAAAACCCATTGCCAACTCTGTCAACATATCTATTCAAGGGACACCATCATGGGACCTGATCACATCAGCCACACTATCAGAGGCTCGTTCATTTGCACATCCACCAATGTGATATATGCCATCATGTGCCAGCAATGCCCTTCTACCATGTACATTGGCCAAACCGGACAGTCTCTAAGCAAAGGAATAAATGGATACAAATCGGACGTCAAGAATTATAACATTCAAAAACCAGTCGGAGAACACTTCAATCTCCCTGGAGACTCAATTACAGACCTAAAAGTCGCAATTATTCAACAAAAAAACTTCAAAAACAGACTCCAACAAGAAACAGCAGAACTGGAATTAATCTGCAAACTGGACACCATTAAATTAGGCTTGAATAAAGACTGGAAGTGGATGAGTCATTACACTAATTAAAAACCTATTTCCCCATGCTGATTTTCCCCCTACTATTACTCACACCTTCTTGTCAACTGTTTGAAATGGGCCATCCTGATTATCCCTACAAAAGTTTTTTTTTTCTCCTGCTGATAATAGCCCACCTTAATTGATTGGTCTCATTAAGAGTTGGTATGGCAACCCCCATTTTTTCATGTTGTGTGTGTAAGTGTGTATTCCTACTGTATTTTCTACTGCATGCTTCTGATGAAGTGGGCTTTAGCCGACAAAAGCTTATGCTCAAATAAATTTGTTAGTCTCTAAGGTGCCACAAGTACTCCTCGTTCTTTCTGCTGATACAGACTAACACGGCTACCACTCTGAAAAGTATCCCTCAAGTAGCCCAATGTTAATTAATAGCACTTCTGCTTATTCGAACACCCAGTTATCCAAAATCCAGCTGTCCCCAGGCCATTCCAATAAACAGGAGTAAATGCAAACAAGAAATGAGGGTGATTGATCCAATGTTCTAAGTTCAGGCATATTAATTAGGGCCAGTATTGCTAATATTAGTGTTGATTCCTATCTCAATTGTTATGCCATTACAGTCACCTTTAGGAAGAAATGTAGACCCAGTACCTAAATTGAAAATGTTTCCTGCTAAATTTTGACCACTGCACACATCACACCCCATCAGCCTCAGAGCATTGCCAACTGTTTGGCTTTTATCAAAGTCCAGGAAAAAATTACCTACCCCAATCTACCTGTCACTTTGTGCCATGATAGTTGAACTGTTCAACTGTGTGATCCAGTGTGAATCTTTCTCCATAAAAATAGCATTCTCTTGACTTCCCAATACAAAGCCAACCTTACTGTGTCATGCTCTGGGCCCTCCAAAGTATACTCCACTTAGAGCGTAACATTTAAGCTTTGCTTAAAGGAAAGCTACTGCTACAATCATGTGAATACTGAAGCTACTGCACGGAATCCTTACAATCGGATTCATCCATCTGATGCTGCTACAGTGTCAAAAACTATTCAAAAACCTGTCCCATGAAGTACAGAAATAAAATGAGACTCCTGTGTTTGGTCAAAGAAACAGTAAAGAAATGTCTTGCCATCTCGGAAAGCACTGAGGTCCCACAGTGATTAGTACCGTACTGGAGCCTGAGTGGAATAGTTTCCTGCACTTCCATTTCTTATTTAAACCCCGATCAGCTTGTTTTCTCCAAAGTGTATGTGTTAAATGATACGGCTGTGGGGAAAATCCAGCGACAAGCCTTGTTGCTCTGAAACCATGGCAAGAATATGGCAAATCCTTTAAAAGCTATCTCTTGGATTTAAATATTGCTTACTTTATTCTGTTTTATAGTCTCATTACTAGTGTGCTGGGTCAGTGGGATCTCAGAAAAGGGGGATTAATCTGGAAAGCTAAGGCCTATATTTAGGGCTTGAAAAACTTGAAGTGTAACTAACACACACCCAGCATTACGTCTGTGGTAGTCACAACTTCAGAGTTAAGAGTGATTTGAGTGTTGCATTTAAATAGGAAACAAAGCCTCTTGATTATGCATAGAGAACACAGAGTATCCACCCCAATTTACAGCACTCGCTCCCTGAGTACAAGCTTCAGACGGGTAGCCGTGTTAGTCTGGATCTCTAAAAGCAGCAAAGAGTCCTGTGGCACCTTATAGACTAACAGACATATTGGAGCTTGAGCTTTCATGGGTGAATACCCACTTCGTCAGATGCATAGTCTATAAGCCACAGGACTCTTTGTCCCTAAGTACAGAAATCTACTTTCTGAGAATTTGAGTAAATCTTTTAATTAGTTTGAGTCCAACTGAATTTTAAAATGGCTCCTTCAAGACCTCTAGCACTCAGTGTCAGGAGAAGGAGTTACCTAACAAATCTCTCTGGTGAGAGACTTCTGGAAGTTTTTTTACACTCATTCCATAATATACAAATTTTTGTCACTGCAAAAAAAAGTTAATGGGACACTGTAGTTTGCAATTGATAACCCCAAAAGCCAGCACGTGAAGAGTTTCATACAGCTGCTCCTTTGGGATAGATAGTATTTTATGTTTTGCTATGTCTGCTGTTGAATTTATGCTTGTAAAGTATATGACTTTGCACTGCATAGCACTCTTCATCTCAAAGCCCCTTATGAAGGTGGGTATTATACAACAACCCAGCATCCAATCTCCATTTTACAGGTGGGTAATTAAGGGCACAGGGAGGCAAGCTGACTTGTCAAAGGTTACTAAAAGGATCAGTGGCAGGTCAGGAATAGAACCCAGATTTCCTGTCTGCCATTCCTCTGATTTTAACTACTAACTCACACTGCCTCTTGGGAGTTACAGTTGCTGTGGAATCATAAGGCTTAGCTGAGATGCATCAAACCTGTCCCTGGACCATTTCAGAACAGAATTCCTGTTTCTTTCCTGTCCCCTTCCACATGTGGATCCTGGAAAAAATCTGACTGGTGTTGGCTCTGGTTATTTGAGAAGCCTCTCTCCAGGCAGGGACTAGCTCGCTATTAAACCCTACATTTAAATCATAAATTTCTGGTGGCAGGGCCCCTGTTGTCAGGATACACTTTGTTTGTCAGGACCTGCAGCTCAGCTTCTGCAGAAGATAGAAAGACACTAATTTCTTTTAGCATTTTATTATACGTTATGTCAGTTGTCTGGTGTTACAGGAATTAGCCAGATAAAGCCCTAAAAAGCAGCACCTCAGGTATGCCACAGTAGCGCTGTAGTGTAGTCAATTGCTACTGGCCTATTCCCATTGCTGTAGTAAATCTACCCCTCCCGAGGTGGTAGCTAGAATTCTTCCATCTTAGCAGTGACTATACTGGGTGTTAGGCCGGCTTTACTACATCTCAGAGGTGTGAATTTTTCTAGGTCAACCTAAGTTTTAGATTTCAGAGTAGCAGCAGTGTTAGTCTGTATTCGCAAAAAGAAAAGGAGTACTTGTGGCACCTTAGAGACTAACAAATTTAACAAGTACTCCTTTTCTGTCTAAGTTTTAGATGTAGACCAGACCTTAGTCTTCCTACTGTCTTTTTCCTGTAAACCTCCCATGATGCATGATACACAAACAAAAACTAACTAGAGAGTATCAGTGGAAAAGAGCTGTCTTGCTGAAAGATCTGCTCTAGCTCAACCAGAAGTTATGGGCTGGATGCAGGAATTATTGGGTGGTGGTCTCTGGCCTGGGTTATGTAGGAGGTCAAACCAGTTGATCATAATTGTCCCTTCTGACCTTAAAATCTGATTGCTCGTAAAAGCATCTGAACAAATGAAAATAAAAGTGGGGGGGGGGATGGAAATATCTGATGCTCAAGCCCATGGCAAGAGTTTTAAGTTGGATCCAATAGACCATAAGAACTAGGGACATGTATTTGGATGGAAAAACACAAGGTATAAATAGGGTTGTGCAAAAAAATTTGTGTTCTGAGTCAGGACTGAACCAATGGCTCAAAGGGAAAATTGTGCTGTTTGAACTGTCATGTTTGTGTGAAATGTAAAGAGGTCTTGGCCCTGGTGGTAACTGAAAACCCCACGATGCCTTTTCTGAGTAAGAACGTTAACCGGAGTGTCTTGGTCAAATTCCAACTGAGGAATTATTCTGCCTCCCTGAATTTCCCCCACTCCACTTTCAAGTGGTTATTGTATTCTTCACTTCCTGCCCTCGCCTATTGTGCTCTGTTAAACAGCTGCCAGTATCACCTGACAGGAGGTTGTGCTTAAGTGGCTGGCAAAGCGATCTTTGCTGATTGCTTGTAAAGCACTTCAAGGTTTTTCTGATATGGAAGGTACTAGGGAAATGTGAGCTGCTCCTCGCTAGAGATAAACTTAGCTAGGATGTTGTTTTGTTGCCCATGGTTTATCCTCTCCACTTGTTCAGTGTTCTTCATGATCTATATCCTTTCAAGTACGTACTATAGCTCTCCTCCCCTAGGCGGTTGTTGCCTTTCTCTGTCCTGGGGACTGCTCTCATATCTAGCAGCCATTCCCAAGCCTTCTCTATTGACCCTAAATACAAGAAACATATTAGATATAAATCTAGAGACTTCTTGTACCTTTTCACCTCTTCCTGTTCTGGGACAGCTGATGCAGTAGCAATGGTGCCTGCCTGTTTGACTGATCTGCACCTTAATTTAAAAGAGCAGAATGTTAATCATGAAGAAATAGAAAACAGATGTTATGCTGCCTTACCCAAACCCATGTGTCATTTTCCATAGGCACAGCACTGAACTGCAGTAGTGTGTAAGGAGCAAATGTGCATTTGCATCATTTGTTTACCTGCTGCCCTGTGGACATTCAACGCAGAGCCAACAAGGTGGACTTTTGCCCCTATGGCTGGAAAGCAGCTGGAAGAAGTGGGTGTTAAAGAGTAAATGCATGGTCGAGGAGAACAGGGAGATTATCCCAGCTCAGAGAGACTGATGGTCTGAACTAATCCAGCAATTCCTAATCTGAGCTGGCTGCTGGATTGTTCAAAGAGAAACCCAAACCAGTGTTTAAAAGGGAGCTGCCCCCATTGTGCTCAGAGATAAATAAATCAATCACTACTTAGCTAATGTGAGTGAACCTGAAGCTCTTATGCAGCAGATAGAGCTTCTTCATAGCTAAACTCAGAGGCAGCCCTGTTGGTTTTGTAATGTCCATTTGCAGCCCAAGCATTGGTGGACTAAAGTTTTTCAAAGACTGATTGGATGGTTAATAAGAGAGCATGCAAATATCAGCAGGTGCTTAGAGCTGACCATGGTCCCAGGCTTCCCATTCATGTGCACAGCAGTGGTCCTCTATGATTTAGCATCACCTGTTGAAAGTGGAATGCCACTTAAACAAAGCCATCCCCTACACGTGTATCCCTTTGGAAAGGATATCGGTCGTGCTGTGCTTTTCCTGGAGGTTTTCTTTGATGTTTTCATGGATCACTGCGTCTGTGGTTTTAATTTGTGCAGAGTGCTCACCTTTCTTGGAACCAGCTGCTCTAAGAAGGAGCCTTCTAGGTGTGGCTTGTTGGTGGCTACCTGCTTGTAGTGACAAGGGAAAGTCACACTCATGTCTGTCTGTGCCTGAGACCAGTATATCTGTTTGGAGCCTACATATTCCAAGGAGGATATGTCTGCCTGTCATACCCGCATGCTATAAGGTACCCCCTGAGAAAAGAAAGTCTCAGCACTTCTGTGTGTGCATGCACAGGACTCCTTTCACCTCCCTTCTCCAAACTCCCCTTGCAGGTTTCATGCTGAACTGCCTCAACCAGGAAGGCTCAACCACCTTCCATCATGACTCTCCCTTTGGCCTAGCCCCAGCTTGTTTATCCAAAGGTCTTTTTCTCCCTTTTTGAAAGCCTTGCCACCCTCTCAAGCTCCACCTGCAGACTTAATTTTAAGCTCTTCTATCCTACTACTTGTGTGTGTGTGTGTGTGTGTGTGTGTGTGTGTGTGCGCGCGCACGCGCACGCGCACGCCACAGGTGCCACAATCTAAAGTAGTAGAAAGCCTGTCCTTGGTTACTATGCTAGCATTACAAAGTCTGGTCTGTAAGGCATCCAGCAGTGTAGTCTATCCCTAACAGATTGCGATCAGAAGGGATCCTTTTTTAGTTGTTTCACTCATACTGGATTGCAGTCATTCATGAGATCTGCAATACATCCACCGGAGGGTAGCTCATGACTTAGGACTGACCGAGTGCTAACTCTTGCACATCTATTTCTGTTAGTACTTCATGCTCTTCCACCATGGTTTCCATTATGCTAGAGGCAAGAGTCTAGCTTCCTGCTGTTTCTCTCTGTGATAGTCTGCTGCTCAGTGTGAGGAATGGAAAGTTACTCATAAGAGCAAGGAGTGACCTGAGCAGCTTTGCCTGCCCAGATTTTGTTTAAACAATGTGTGCAGCGACCTTTCACAGCAAGTGTGTGCACATGAAAACCCAGCTGGCAACTGTGAGAAGTTGCCACCTCTGCTGATCTGGGCTCCTTCCCTCAGAAATTTACTACTTCCACTGATTTGGATTTTCAGATAAGTATCAAATATAGCCTACAATCCTGTGAACTTGACTCAGACTAAGAGGACCCTGTGAATTTATGGTCCGTATATCCAGATAATTCACTTCCTCCAAAGCCCCTACAAAATTAAGAAATCTAATCTAATGCAATAGAACTTCTTCCTGGCTCCATATCTCCCAGTTCACTTAGTCTTGTAGTGAAGTACACTCTCCTTGTGCTGGCTGTATGTCTCAGAGGTGAGGCCTCAACTCCTTATAACCCCAAGTAGAAGGCCCTTAGCTTAGTAGCACTCCATGAACATCTCAATTTGTTTGCGGGGGAGAGGGGGGCATGGAGTGAATGGGCTGCAGCCTCAACAAAGGTGGATATGATGTTCTTAATTGTGCATAATGCACTAAAAAATATCGCATGAACTTGAAGGAGCCCCAGTTGTTTGACTTAGTTTGCGCACCACTGGCATGACCACATTGTGGTCTCAAGATCTGACTAAACTGCAACTTTTTTCTCCCCATAGATTCATAGATGTTAAGGCCAGAAGAGACCATTATGATCATCTAGTCTGATCTCCTGCATAGCACAGGCCAGAGAGCTTCACCTAATAATTTTTTTGCATTCAGTCCATAACTTCTGGTTGAGCTAGAGTGGATCTTTTAGAAAGACATTCAGTCTTGACTTCAAGACTGCAAGTGATGGAGAATTATCCACACCCCTAGGTAAGTTATTCAAATGGTTAATTCCCCGCACTGTTAAAAATTTGAACCTTTTTTCTAGTTTGAATTTGTCTAGCTTCAGCTTCCAGCCATTGGATCTCATTATGCCTTTTTTCTGCTAAATCAAAGAGCCCTCTGCTTATCAGAAATCTCCCCTCCGCGTAGGTACTTGTAGACCATGTTCAAGTCCTCTCTTAACTTTCTATTCAATAAACTAAATAGATTGAGCATCTTCAGTCTCTTGCTGCAAGGCAGTTTTTTCATACATCACAAATCATTCTTAATTCTCTTTCCGTTTTTCAAATTCTTCTCAAGTTTGGACACCAGATGTGTACAAAGGGTTCAGTAATGGTCTCATAATGTTTTATAGCGATATAATACTACCCCTAGTTCTGCTTTGATATTTCCCTGTTTTATACATCTGAGGATGATGTTCACCCTTTGAGCTACAGCATCACACTGGGAGCTCATGTTCAGTTGGTTTCGACTATGACTCCAGAGTCTCTTTCAGAGTCACTGCTTTCTAGAATACAGTAACCCATCCTACAAGTATGATTTATGTTCTTTATTCTTAGATGTGGCTCTTTTTAAATGCATGTTGCTCAAATGAACCCATCCTACCAAGTTATCTAGCTCCGTCTGTACAACTGACCTGTCCCCATCATTATTTACCACTCCATTAATTTTTATGTCATTTTTTACATCATTGATATAAATATTGAATAGCATTGGGCCAATCACCGATCCATGTAGGCTCCCACTAGAGATTACTAGATTTTGACTTCCCATTTAGAATTACTTTTTACAACCTATCACTTCACCAGTTTTAATCCTTTTTATGTAGGTTGCATTGATTTTTTTTAAATATATATTGTGCTAATTTTTACCAGCACTTACAGATGTCTAAGTGTATTGTGTCAGTGCATCATGAAAGGTTTCAGAATAGCAGCCATGTTAGTTTGTATTCGCAAAAAGAAAAGGAGTACTTGTGGCACCTTAGAGACTAACAAATTTATTTGAGCACAAGCTTTCGTGAGCGACAGCTCACTTCATCGGATGCAAAATTGTAATCTCATAAAACAAAAATCAAGATTGTTCTGTTTTAAAAAAAAAAAGTGTTGACTGGCATTATTTATGCTAGCATCTTTTAATCCTTCACTGACTTGCATCTCATATCTGCCTTATCATGATTTTGTCCAAGATTTATGTCCGACTGCCCAGCCTAAAGTTTTCTAGATCCATTCAAGTTTTTACCCTTTTTACACATTAGTTTTTTCCAGGCCTCTGGAACTTCCTTTACGTTCCATGACCTGTTAAAAATCAACATCAATGGTTCAGATAGCTCCTTAGCCAATTCTTTTAATACTCTTGGATGCAAGTTATCCACTCCTGCAGATTTAAAAATGTTTTACTTTAAAAGTTTTTGTTTAATGTCCTCCTTAGTTATTAATGGAACAGAAAGTATTTCATTATCACTATCAGATACATAATCCAGCTTCTTTCTGAATTCAGAACAGAAATGTTTATTGCATTCTTTGGCCTTTTCTGCTTCATCCTGATAATTTTACTCTTCTTGTCTAGTATCAGACTTATATTACTGCTAGGATTTCATTCATTCCTGATATATTTAAAAAACACTACTAGCCATAAATACCTTTAGCTTCCCTTATCCACTATCTGCATTGCCTAACTGCTGATTTGCTTTCATTGATTTGAGCTTCCTGTATTACTCCTGGGGGAATTCTGCACCAAAAATTAAAATTGTGTGCACAACATTTGAAAATTCTGCATTTTATTTGTCAAAATAACACAATATAATCACACCAGTTTCAATTATTTTGGTAATTTATTTCAAAATACCTGTTAGCAAGTATGTCTGTAACAATACAGACAACAAAAAAGATTCAGGAAATGTTTTTTGACGAATAGATTCCTTACTAGGCATATTAATACAGAACTCTGATAATAATTCATTTAAACTACAATACAGAACTGTGTTTCCCACACCCCTCAGAAGCAATGCAAAGGCTTGAGGGAGCCAGGGATAACAGAGGAGCTGAGAGAGAGGAAGTAATTGCTAGGAAGGAGTCTGGGTGTGAACTTGGAAGGTTGTTGGATATGGGTGGAAAAAGTATGGAACAGGTTTTTGTTTTTTAGGGTGGGGAGCTTCCCCCATGCAGACCCTGGCTAACCCCTAGCTTCTCCCATTCAGTCAGGCACATCTGCCCCTGTCCCAATGTGTCCCTGCACCCCAATACCCATGTGTCTCTGTGCCCCCACTCAGCCATCCCCCTGCACCTCCTCCCCCCGTTCCCATAGAATCATAGAATAATAGAACTGGAAGGGACCTCAAGAGGTCATCTAGTCCAGTTCCCTGCACTCAAGGCAGGACTAAGTATTATCTAGACCATCCCTGACAGGTGTCTGTCTCCAATGATGGAGATTTCACAACTTCCCTAGGCAATTTATTCCCGTGCTTAACCACTCTGACAGTTTGGAAGTTTTTCGTAATGTCCAACCTAAACTGCTCTTGCTGCAATTTAAGCCCACTGCTTCTTGTCCTATCCTCAGAGGTTAAGAAGAACAATTTTTCTCCCTCCTCCTTGTAATAACCTTTTATGTACTTGAAAACTTTATCATGTCCCTTCTCAGTCTTCTCTTCTCCAAACTAAACAAACTCAATTTTTCAATTTTCCCTCATAGCTCATGTTTTCTAGACCTTTAATCATTTTTGTTGCTGTTTTCTGGACTTTCTCCAATTTGTCCACATCTTTCCTGAAATGTGGCACCCAGAACTGGACACAATACTCCAGTTGAGGCCTAATCAGTGCGGAGTAGAGCAGAAGAATTACTTCTCATGTCTTGCTTACAATACTCCTGCTAATACATCCCAGAATGATGTTTGCTTTTTTTGCAACAGTGTTACACTCTTGACTTATATTTAGCTTGTGATCCACTATGATCCCCAGATCCCTTTCCGCAGTACTCCTTCCTAGGCATCATTTCCCATTCTGTATGCATGCAATTGATTTGTTCCTTCCTAAGTGGACTACTTTGCATTTGTCCTTATTGAATTTCATCCTATTTACTTCAGATCATTACTCCAATTCATTTTGAATTTTAATCCTATCCTCCAAAGCACTTGCAACCCCTCCCATCTTGTTATCATCCACAAACTTTATAAGTGTACTCTCTATGCCATTATGCACACACCTTATAGTAGCTCCATCTAGGTTGTATTTCCTTAGTTTGTTTATGAGAAGGTCATTCGAGACCGTATCAAAAGCCTTACTAAAATCAAGATATACCACATCTACCGCTTCCCCCCATCCACAAGGCTTGTTACCCTGTCAAAGAACGCTATCAGGTTGGTTTGACACGATTTGTCCTTGACAAATCCATGCTGACTGTTACTTATCACCACATTATCTTCTAGGTGTTTGCAAATTGATTTTTTAATTATTTGCTCCATTATCTTTCCGGGTACAGAAGTTAAGCTGACTGGTCTGTAATTCCCTGGGTTGTCGTTATTTCCCTTTTTATAGATGGGCGCTATATTTGCCCTTTTCCCAGTCTTCTGGAATGTCTCCCATCTTCCATGACTTTTCAAAGATAATTGCTAATGGCTCAGATATCTCCTCAGTTAGCTCCTTGAGTATTCTAGGATGCATTTCTTCAGGCCCTTGTGATTTGAAGACATTTAACTTGTCTCAGTAATTTTTGACTTGTTCTTTCCCTATTTTAGACTCTGATTCTACCTCATGTTCACTGGCATTCACTATGGTAGACATCCAATTGCTACCAACCTTCTTGGTGAAAACCAAAACAAAGAAGTCATTAAGCACCTCAGCCACTTCCACATTTTCTGCAGCCCTGCACCTCCTCCCCCCCATCCCCATGTGTCTCCGTGCCCCCACTCATTCATCCCCCATCCCTCATGTAGCACTGTACCCCCTACCCATCGCCATGTGTCTATGCCCTCACTCAGCCCCCTTCCCTCATGTGGCCCTGTGCCTCCATTCCCATTCAGCCCCTACCCCAGTCTGTCCTCCCCCACTATCCCTTATGATGCCCCGTGTGTTACCCCCAGCAGTCCCATGTGCTCCACGCTGTCAGTCTCCCATGTCTCGTCTCCTGACCTGGCCCGACAGGTGCTGTGAAGGCGGCACTGCAGGGTCTTTCTCTTCCCTATGGTATCTGGGGCTGGCCGGGAGCAGCTGCTCTGTTCTAGTGCCACAGCGCCCTCTGGGGGCCAAAAGGCAGAACTTTCTGGCAGAAGCTATTTTCTGCGTAAAAATATTAAAAATATGCACAGCACATGAATTATGCGCACATGCAGATTTCCCCCAGGAGTACTATATATAAATATATCAAATGTTATATCAGATGTTATATTTTAATGATTCTTTCATCTCCCCTCTTAAACAGGATTTTTTTTAGTGAAAGAAGCATATCATGATTGCAAAATTATGGTTTTGGGGAGCATCTAATAAAGTGTTGTAAGACAATTCCCAGTTATTACTGATACTCGATATATTCCAATACATTTTTTGTTAGAAAGTTTTCTATAATTTTTAGAAAGTAGTTCTTCTTCCACAAACACACATCCCATTCCTGCTCTATGCAGGAGCATTCACATCTCACCCAGGCGTGGGTCATGTTGGCAACTTGCCAGTTACACAAGGGCCACATCTGACTTGCAGACAAGACCAGAATGCAGCTGCCCTCTATTTCTGAATATTCTGTATTGCTACTCATAAAGACTATAGATCCCAGCATGCAATGCTTCATCTTGAACTAAGCATTTGGGTCCATGGAGACCACAACTCCCGACATTCAATAGTCCTTGATCCATGCAGCCTATATGGAGAATACAATGTCTCAGTGAGCAGTGCTTCATCTTGAACAGAATGGCCAGCCATTGGAGTGACAGGATCTAGTGAGCTATGTTCCATTACCTGAGCAATTTAGCCCCAGAGACTAAGGGTCCTGACAGGTGCTGCTACCCCTTGCTGGTCATGTAACAACAGCAAAGAATTCACTTGTTTCTGAGACTGAACAAGGAGATTTGTTAGAATAAGGAAAATAAGACTATCCTTTAAAGCTGCTCTCTCTCTCTCCCTCTGTTTCACTGCAGAGGTTCTGCCTGGGACCTTCCCCGGATCCCTCCTGCTTGGCCGACTGCTACCAGTTTAAAGAAACAGTGCACATGTTCTCATAGCCACTCACTTTTTTTTCCTATATAAAAACATCTTTTAAAAGATTTTGTTTATCAACAAATTGTGGAGGCCAGGTGAGTCACCAGTTTCCTCATCTCCTAGCCCTGAGCTGATTCCCTTGTGTTATCGAGTCTCAAAGGTATAACAGTGGCCAGCTCTTGCAATATTGTGCATTTTTAAAGCTTCCTCCAGATCTCCTGGTATCTGGCAGGACTCTTACGAATTTTTGCATTGCTCAAAATAGCCACCACCCCATTTCTTGCAATGGGACCGAAGCTACAGGCTCTCCACTGTCAAATTGGTTGCCATTTACAAAGAGCCTTTGCAGGCCTAGAAGATAGGCTGGTATCTGACCGGCGTGGCTGGCTTGTTTCCAGAAAAATAATTTAAGCTGCCATGTTTTTTTATGTGGGTCTAAAGATTTGCATTATCACAATACACTGGGATATCTAATGTTAAAGTTTGTATCCAGCTAAAGATACTGCAGTGTTCCCACTTCCACAGTTTAAGCAATTACAGATCAAAATGGTTGAAAATACAGCCGCTGTCTGCCCACCAACACACAAGCGCCCCTTGTGTGTGTGAGAGAGAATTTGAGTCACACGAGAGCAAGGAGGTGTGCAACGTTATCAATCTTGTCTCTGTGTTCTCTCTCTAGATACTTTCAGTGGCTGTTGAAGGGGGGGTTGCGGAGTTGCCTTGTGGTTGGGGTAGACTTGCCTTGTCGGGGGGGGAAGGCAGGGGGGAAGGGGTGTGCTGGGTTTTTTGCATTTCAAAAGTGGTAACTCTAGGTGGAGGTGAGGCTGCCCCAAGTCACCATGGCTGCCTCGTCCCATTATTTTTAATGAGACTGAACACAGGCTGACCTCAGAAGATGGCTCTCACCTGGACTCTATATTTAAGGAATGAAACAGGGAACTGGTGGGAGATGGTGCGGGGGGGGGAGCAGAGGTGGTAGACTGGGGGGGCTAATGAATGTGGAACAGGGAGATGGAGAGAGGCTAGGTGGATGGGGAAGATGACAGGAGAATGCCAGAGGAGGATGTGGAAGGGATATGAGGGCAGCTCCCCTACCCCAGGAGCTAGCAGAGGGAAGTCTCTTCCAAGAGGCCAGCAGTAAGGATGCATTTTGGGATGCTTTTAGGGTGAATTTACACCTGAAATGGTCTCACACAAAACTTGCGGGCAGGTGGCTTCCCCTGCCTTCTATTACATTTAAGCCCTTTGAGAGGAAGGGAGGGTGTCAAGGGTTAAGGTGCTACACTGGGATTCAGGAGGCCTGGCTTCAATTCCCTACTCTGGCACAAAACTCCGTGTGTGACTTTGGGAGAGTCACTTAGACTATCTTTGCCTCAATTCCCCCTTCTGTACAATGGGATAACTGCCCTACTCTGTCTCCCTGGCATGTTATGAGGATAAATACATTAAAGATCGTGATGTGCTAGGCTACTGTGATAATGGAGCCAGACAAGTACCTTAAATAGAATGTATTTAATTTATCCAGGGGAAGGTTAAGTGTTGACTTTATCAGTCTCTAAATACTTTCATGGGGAGAAGATTTTTAATATGCTTTTAATAGACTATGCTTATCTAACAAACAAATGCATAATGAGCTCTAATGATTGGATGCTGAAGCTAGACAACTTCAGATTACAAATAAGGTATACATTATTAACAGTGAGTGTGATTAATCATTGGAACAGCTTATCTAGGACTGTGGTGGATTCTCCATCACTTGCAGACTCTATCTCAGAATGGGAAGGCTTTCTAAAAGATCTGCTGCAGCTCAACCAGAAGTTATGGACTTGATGTAGGAATCACTGATGAGGTTATCTGGAAGTCAGACTAGATGAATCTCATGGTCCCTTCTGGCCCTAAAATCTACAAAAGGCGGCAGACAAAAACAATAGATGTTGTTGTAATAATCTCATAATTTTTAAGCCAATTTTGAGGTTGGTTTTGAGGTTTCACTCCTGATTTTTGAATGCTACAGGGGTTTGCATTACTGGAGTAGATTCTTTTTGGTTTAGAACTCTTCTTAGCAAGACAGTGTCCTTGCAATAAGGGTGTAGTTTCCACTTGGATCACGCAAAATTTAGCTCAGTTTGGAACCAGTGGAAGGTACCACCTGCATCTCCTGTATCAAATAACTTGATCACTCTGACACACAGGATATTGGGATGCAGCTGTGTCCAATGACATTAGCCGGTGTCCAATATTTTTCCTCATCTAATTTTGTTAGGACTGGGTTTCCTGGCTTAAATGTGGGTGAGTTTCTGGCTGTATTCAGACAAATTAAAGCCTGAGGTTTCTTAGATTTGGTGTTCCTCTGTTTCACATCCTTTTAAGTACGGCCACATAGGACAAAGGTGTTAACTCTAAGTTGGCAGCACTGTTCTGATCTGTTGACTGAGCTGGGCTTACTGCAGTGATTACAATTTGGGTTGCCCTAGAGCTCAGCAGAGCTAAAAGGAGGTCTTAGCTAAGCGAATTCTACAGCAAATCTCTCTGCCAACCCATTCTCTTGTGGGAGGTGGTGGTTAGAAGCAATATGCTTGACATCCTACTGTATCCCAAAAGCTTAGCATTCTGTGATGGGAAATTGTGTTCCACAGTCAGTGACTGTGTTTCTTCTGGATGCCAAAATGAGAGAGAGAGAGAGAGAGAGAGAGAGATGTCTTTTTACTTGGTGAGTGTAGTGAGAGGTAGTTCTGCAAATCTAGAAAAATAGTCACTGGCTGACAAATAGGTTTGTGTCTTCTGCTCACCACAGAGGCAGCGGTTCTCCTTCAGGGCTGAGACTGTAATGCTCTGGTATGTGAGGTTGCATGAGTTGTTGTTGTGGCCTTTTGAGTTCTAATTTCTGGGCTGAAGCTGGCAGGCCATTCAAACTGACCCCAGTGTGCGCTTCTAGGCTTTCCAGGCTTTTAGGGACTTGTAGATATTGGCCACCGCTAGGGACTTTGCTGGTGCCTATTCTGATGTAAATTTAAATCTCAAATATGTGAGTAGTCTCTGGCATCTAAAGGATACCTGCTCCATATCTTTGCCATTTCTTAATGTTATGAGTGGCTCTTGGTCAGTCATAAGCCTGAAATCAAGATCCTCCAGATGTCTTGCAAACCTATGTGCTGCTCACCAGATGTATTTTTTTATTTATTTGGACATACCTGAAAACGATCTGGAGCAATTTGTCCTCGGTGTCCAGTCATTCCTGTGTAGCTGGAATAGCACCCTCTGAGACTATAGCTGTTGGCCACTGAGATGGCTCTGGCTTTGTAAACACTGGAAATATTGAATAGTACCAGTATCCCACCGGGGTCAGTTGTGGGTCTGGTACTAATCAATATTTTCATTAATGACTTGGATAATAGAGTGAAGAGTATGTTTATAAAATTTGCAGATAACACAAAGCTGGGAGAGGTTGCAGGCACTTTGGAGGACAGAACTCAACAAATGACCTCAACAAATTATATAACTGGATGGGACAGGGGTCTCCTGACCTGGCTGCCTCAACCTCGGGGCATGCTTCTCCTAAGTAAAGGACATCTTTGGAGCCCACTGGGAAGGATCTCAGAAAGAAGAACGCACACTCTCACTCTAAGGAGCCAACTTCAAAACAGAACAGGTTCCCGTCAAGGTCCTCAGGCTCAGAGGATATTGTTGAGGCCAAGGACTCTTCCACCAGTCCTGGCAGGCCTGTGAACTCCTGAGCTCTAAGCATAAGAATCACAGCTCCGATAAAGCTGAGGTTCTCAAACTGGGGGGGGGGTGCAGAATATATTCTGGGGAGGCGTGAGACACTTTAGGGGGGAAAAAAAACTTACTCTACACACTCAGAGCAGAGTGGCCAGAGAGCAGCAGATACTGGCTGGGTGCCCAGCTCTGAAGGCAGCATCACCACCACCAGCAACGGAGAAGTAAGGGAGGCATGGTATTGCCACCCTTCTGCACTGCAGTGGCACTGCCTTCAGAGCTGGGTGCTCTCCGCTCTGCCTTCAGAGCTGGACAGCCAGAGAAAGGTGACTGCTGGCCAGACACTGGGGGAAGGGGGGCATAAACTACTACAGACACAAAGAAGAGGGGCACAATCAAACAAGTTTGAGAACCACTGCAATAGGGCACTTCTACCCTCCACCAGTAAGGAGGGCAAGCACAGGGCACCATCAAGTTCAGCCTTGCCATCAGCACCATGACAGCCATTGGTGCCATCGTGTACCTTAACCCAGCTATCAGTACCAATGCAAGCAGTATCCTCAGTACTGATCAAGACTCAATGCCAGACATCTACAATGCCAGTAGTATGCTCATCATCATCAATACCATCGGCTTCAGCTATTGTGACGTAGCCTACAGCATTGTGTAGGACCCTGGTACCACAGGAATTCCAATACTCGAGGGGCCTCTCAGCATCAGATGAACCAGTCCCCGTTGTTGACTGGTACCAAGCATCTCTTGATACTGAGCCATCAGTGTCCAAGCGGCCATCCTGTGGCACAGGATTCTCCTCCGTCTTCAATAGCTGCCTCACCACAGGAGGATGTGGAGAAAGAAGACTCCTAATTGGTCTCCTTGATTTCAGTGAGGGGTTCTCCTACATTCCTTTGGGAATATGCTTTTGGCCAGTCACAGGGAGGACCACTCAGATCACTAAGGATGGTGGAACCAGCATTGTATGCCACCCCTGCTTCATTATGGACTCCTGCAATAGCCATATAGGTACCCGTGGGTTGCCTATTGGTAGCAATATACCAGACCACCAGTACCATCCCTCAGGGAGACAGACCAGGGTTTCACATCCTCCCCATCCCCATCCACCGCCACCCCCCACGGGAAGAGACATTTGAGGAGCATGAGCCTAGAGTAGATAAAGAAGCCACCCCTGAGACTCCCATCTCATCATCGTCTCTGGATGAGGTGGTTGTGCCTCCACCACCTTCCATAGCCAACAACTTCAGGCAGTTTCAGGATCTCATTAGAAGGGTAACAGACATTCTGCAAATCCCTCTGGAGGAGGTCAAGGATTCACAACACAAGCTGGATATCTTGCAGTTCACAGTGATGCTACCTATTACTGAGGCTCTCTTGGACCCAGCTAAGATAGTGTGGCCAATGCCTGCCACTATTCCACCAACATGCAAAAGGGGGAAATAAGAAATACTACGAGCCTCTTAAGGAGTCTAACTTTTTATTTTCCCATCCCCCACCTAACTCCTTAGTGGTGGATGCAGCAATAGGCAGCACTTTTCAAGATCTATGACAAGGACCAAAAGTGACTGGATCTCTCTGGGCAAAAGTCATACTCATCTGCAACCCTCCAGTTCCGGATCACAAACTATCAGGTGGTCATGGTCAAATACAACTTTACTAATTACAACAAGCCCATGGCCTGTATTGAACAGCTGCCGTGTAACTGCAGGGAGCAATTCAATTCCATAGTCGCAGCGAATCAGCTATTCGCCAGTACAACTCTCCAAGTGTCCCTAGATGCTGTGGACCCTGCTACCAGATCCATCTCCATGGTGGTAGTTATACACAGGGCGTCATGTTTCCAACTTTGGGGGTTTCCGAGAGAAGTTCAGAACACAGTAGAGGACCTCCCCTTTGATGGTTATACGCTTTTCTCAGAGACCTTGAACAATTCCCTTCACACGTTGAAGGACTCCGGGGCTATCCAACATCCCCTGGGCATTTACGCACCTGTGAACAAGAAACATTTTATACAGACTGTCCAGATGTCACACCTTGCTCAATTCTCAGGATATCCTAGACCCGTGGAACTCGCCCAGAAAGAGAGAGACATTTTAGAGGAAGAGGGCTGCCCAAGCACCCTCTACAACCACCCATGTGTCATAAATAAACAGCAGTCTTGAGGTGTTGGCGAAAGGTTCAAATGCTCCCACTCCTCTGGATTTACAGTTGGGCCTTTTAGCCCATTTCCCCCAGGTTTGGGAACAGGTTACCACAGACCAGTGGGTCTTGGAGGTCATAACAGCAGGCTATACTATCCATTTTCACCTCCCTTCCACCCCCCCTTTCATGTCCCTCTCTCGGGAACCTTCTCACGAGCTTCTGTTGAGGCAAGAGATAGACAGATAGACTCTCCTGCAATTAGGAACTATAGAACCAGTCCCTTCCCCTCAAGCGGGCAAGGAGTGCTACTCAGAATAATTCCTAGTACCAAAGAAGGATGGAGGCTGATCTGAGATTTAAGACTGTTGAACAAATTTTTGTAAAGCCTCAAAAGCAGAATGGTGACTCTAGCAACTGTAATTCCTTTACTGGAGGAATGGGATTTGTTTCGGCCCTCAGTCTACAAAACACCTACTTCCATGTAACTATATACCCGCTGCACAAGAAATACGTATGATTTTTGTGATTGGCTGGACTAGCCCTGGAGGCCCCCTGCTGAAGGCCTTGCAGCCCTTCCTCACCCCGCCCCAGAAAAGATCAGAGAAGTCCTCCGGGCAGCATAGAGTGGCTACCGGAGAGCAGCCAATCAGAGGGGCTGCTGTAGCAACCAATGAGGGGTCAGGGGGACCATATAAAAGGAAGCAGCAGGGGCAGAGCACGCAGTTGCTACCTGGAACTCAAAGAGGGAGGACTGCGGACAGCTACTGCAGACAGGACTGAGCCCAGGGAAGGCTGTTGGAGACTGGGTACCTGGCTGGCTGGAAGAGCAGCAGGACCATGAACAGGTCAGTGCAGGCAGGCTGAATCCAGTGGACTGAGCCCAGAACCTAGTCAGACCAGGCAAGAGTACCGTGATGGGCCCGTTAGTCTGGTTGAAGACTGAGCCCAGGGAGGGCTGCCGAAAGAACACCAATTGAGGGTACCAAGATGAGCCCGTTGGGTTGTTAAAGAAGGCAGTGTCTCTGCGGAGGAAGCCTTCGTGTTACGGCCCCATACCAAGACTGTGAGAAAGAACTAGACACTGTATACCCCAAAAGAGGGACAGTGTGTGTGACTTGGCCGAAGGGATGTGTCACTGAAGACCCACTGACAAACCATCAGCCCAGGGACATCCATGAGAGGTGGTACCACTCTGTTGTAAGAACTGAAAGAAAAGCAAGCTCACACACGACCAGAAAGAGGTGGGTGCTGCCCCATTCAAAACTGAATGACTGCAGGCATGTATTGGCCGGGGGGGAAGGAGGGGGACGCTCACAAGAGGCATGTACCAATGCCATTACAATTCACCAGAGGCCAAGATAATTTCCAGTACCAAGTTCTCCCCTTCGCCCTATCCTCCATCTCAAGGGGTTTTCAAAAGTTCTAACAATAGTGGCACCTTACGTTCAGCAGGAAGCAATCCTGGTCTTCCTGTACCTCGATGACTCGAGATGCTCCTTCTAGGCAGTGCTATCTTCCACCCAGACAGGCCTTGCTCTGCTTCAGGAGTTGGACCTACACCTGAATATAAACCTGTATCCTTTCAACTGTTACCAGCGTGGATTTCTTTACAAAGGCATACTTAGACTTATTGACAACCAGAGTTTACCTACCTTTGCACAGATTTGTGACCTTGTCAGGTCTGGTAGGGACAATTCAGGGAAGCCCTCAGACCACAATAAGGAACTGTCTTCAACTGTCCCCAGTATGGCAGCTTTCACATTTGTGGCCAATCACACAGGGCTACACCTTCACTGCTTTCAGGTTGGTTCAGAACAACATACTCTCCAAGCAGCAACACCTTGGACAGTCAGGTGATGGTGTCCTTCCACATAAAGAAGTCCCTAAATTGATGGAAGGAGCAACTCAATGTTTGTGTGGGCTTCCCTTTCTGTCATCCAACCCCATCAGTGACTCTAACAACCAGTGCATCCCTGTTAGGATGGGGAGTCCACCTCAACACCCTCAAAGTTCAAGGCAGATGGGTAGCCCACAAAGCCAGTCTCCACATCAACCTGTTGGAGCTCAGGGCGGTCAGGATCACTTGCCACCATTTCCTGCCCCTCATCAGGAGCAGGATAATTATGGATATGTCCTGCATGCCCTAAATCAACAAGCAGGAAGACGCAAGATCCCCCTCCTTGTGTGCCAAAGCCACAAAGCTCTGGAACTGGTGTGTTGCCCACCAGATCCAGATTTCAGCACTCTACCTCTCAGGCATCCAGAACACCAGACACTTCTTCCACAATCTGTGAAAGGGAGCTAGACACTCAGGTTCTCCAAAGCATATTCCAGAAATGGGGACTGCCAGAAATCCATCTTTTCACCACCTTCGGGAACAGGAAGTGCCCTCTCTTCTGTTCACAAGGGCAGGGGGGTCTGAGTCACCACTCCAATCCCTATTTGGGAGAAAGGCCTATTTATCCACCATGCTACAATACAGAATTGCAAACTATCAAGCTCTGACAGCAAAATACAACTACATCAATTAAGTCAAGCTCAACGCACTTATTGACCAGCTCCCGGAGTCACACTGTGCTTGATGCAGCCAACACAGCAGCTTGGTTCATCTCTACAGCTGTGGTTCCTCTTAGAGTGCTTGTTCATGTCCATTCCAATATAGGTATGTGCTCACGCCGAGCACCGCTGCTGGAAAGTGTTTTTCCCTCACTGGTATCCGTCAGGTCAGCTCTGGTGTCCCCTGGAGTTGTGCTCTCATAGCACCGATATAAAGATCCCTGCTGACCCATCACCCCCCCCCCCCCAAGTTCGTTCTTACCGCCCATGATGGTTGCTGGAACTGCTTTTCGTTCTTGTTTCTGCAAGTATTCCCCAGTGGAATCTCTCTACTCTTGTTTATATATAGTTTATTGCAGTTTAGAAACAAGTTTATTAGTTTAGTTACTTAGCAGGGTTTGTTAACTGGGATTAACCCCCCTCCCTCCCTGGCATTGGGACATGCCTCGATCTCCAGGCGTTAAGCCTTGTGATTCCTGTCACAAGCCTATATCTGTGAGTGACCCCTGATCCAGCTGACTTAAGTGCCTGGGGGAAGCTCAGGTACGAGAGCGGTACAACATTTGTAGGGAATTTAAGCCCTGCACCAAGAAGGATAGGGATGCTAGACTTTGCTCTGACCTCCATCGGAGCCAGCACACTCAGACCCATCACAAACTACCGACTGCCTCGGTGAGGAGCACCCCGGCCTTACTTCACAACACCCAGCACCATTCCCCATCTCCAGCACCAAGGAGAGACACTCCGATTGCATCTCCAGGGACAAAGACAAGATGCTCCGGTGAGAGACACTAGGCATGGTTCACCATCGTCGGTGTCTATGAAGAAACAAAGACCAACAGAGGCCAATCACCAACACAGATCAGCAAGACAGGGATACTGCCAGAGTGAAACCTGGCTAGGGCCATCCTGTGGCACCGGCATTCCATGCCGTGCTGTTGACTCCAGTCCTGGAAAGGGAGCCAATGAGTCCAGCACCGATAGACTCACCACCGAGAGAGAGGCACCAGAACCCCACAATCCTACCCATGGCATTGACACAGGAGGCCTTTGCGGCAGCGAGAGACTTACGGGTGCTACCAGTACTGTCATCTCCGGCCTTCTGGGAACTGTCGAGGGAGGCACTGCAGGCTCGAGGCCGCAGATAGTTTCGAAGGGGAAACCAGCCATTATGGCGCAGTCCCAGTCCCCTCCCACTCCTGGCCCCGGTCAGAAGCACCAGTCAGCACCACTCTACCCTGGTATCCAGAGGGATCCTCAGAGATGGACTCGGAGGTGGAGTCTTACGTCTCACAAAGAAGCCGACATCATCAGTCTAGACGCTATTGGGCTATGGACTCGAGTCAAGAGGTCCAACCAGCGGTGTGGCCACCAGGGCAGTGGCAGTTCCCCATGCAATGGCTTTTCTGGAAGCCCTGGGCATTCCCAGTGCAAACTGGGTCCCATGCCAGGAGGTCATATTTGGTGGCTTTGGAGCCCAGACTACCTCCACCACCAGAACGTGATCCAGACTCCAGTACCGAGGCCTCTGTTGTGTATCAGGAAACGGCACTGCGGGGACCTGGTGGGTGCTGAAGGCAAAGAGCAGGGCTCAGTGCCGGACCAAGCATCCTCCTCTCTTTCCCAGATGAGGCAGTTGTAGGAAATGATGTTGTACCCCCACAGGAGGATTATAAAGTGCATCAAGAGCTCCTAAAGAGGGTAGCTCAAAACCTGGGGAGCCAGGTGGAGGAAATTAGGGAATCCTTCCATTCTCTTGTGGACATATTGGCAGCAACGAGCCCCACAAGTGTGGCACTGCCCCTGAATGATGCCATCATGGACCCTCTCAAGGTGTTGTGGCAGACCCCGGCATCCCTGCTGCCAACGGCAAAAAGAACAGAGGAGGAAATATTTTATCCCAGCGAAAGGGTTTGAGTTCCTGTACACATAGATGCCACTGGGTTCATTGGAGGTGCCTTTTTGGGAGGAAGGTCTATTTGACAGGGGGTCACCAGCTCAGGATTGCTAACCAGCAGGCACTCCTGAGCAGATACAATTTCAACTCCTGGAACTCTATGCAAAAGTTTAAGGAGTTGCTACCTCAGGAAGCAAGACCAGAGTTTGCAGCTCCTGTTGCGTCAGACTTGGCAGCCCACCCCATGGCTTCAGCAGTCACTATGTGCAGAAGCTCATGGCTTCAATCCTTGGGCTTGCCACATGAGGTCCAATAAACTCTGCAGGACCTCCCTTTTGAGGGTATGTCGCTCTTTTCTGAGCAGATGGACTCTAAATTACACAGCTTGAAGGACTCAAGCTACGTTTAAATCCTTGGGCCTTCACACTCTAGCCCCAGTGAGGAAGCATTATAGGCCACAATTGGTGGTTCGCTTCTCCCCCCGACCTGTTTGACAATACTATAGTCAGAGAAGGAGCAGGGGCTACAGGAAGAGACCTCCAACACAGTCTTCATCTGTATCTGCAACCCACACACTAGGGGGGTCAAAGCAGGCATTTTAATGGTACGCTCGGGGATGACATGCCGGGACAATGCTTGGATCCAAGTTCCCCAATTTTTATAGACCGGTTATCCCACTTCTATTGGGTGTGGGCCCATAACACCTTGGATCAATGGGTGCTACGCACGATAGCACTGGGATACACCCTTCAGTTTTGTTGTACCCCTCCTTTCCACCTTCCCTCCCTATCCCTCTTCAGGGACTCTTCTCACAAGCAGCTTCTAGCCCAGGAGGTGCAGTCTCTCCTAAGGGTAGGAGCAGTGGAGGAGATTCCACCAGAGCTAAGGGGCCGAGGGCTCTACTCCTGCTATTTCCTAATCTAGAAAGCCAACAGTGGTCTCAGACCGATTCTGGATCTGCGAAACGTCAACAAATTCATGAAGAAGCTGAAGTTCTGCACGGTCTCCTTGTCCTCCATCATTCCCTCCTTGGATCCGGGGACTGGTATGCCACCCTCGACTTAAAGGATGCTTATTTCCACATTACCATCTTTCAGAAACACAGATTTTTCAGATTTGTTTTCAACCAGGTGCACTACCAATTTATGGTGCTCCCGTTCGGTCTCTTTGGTCCCTCAGATGTTCACAAAATGCTTGGTGGTCGCGGTCTTTCTCAAGAAGCAGGGGGTCCAGATCGATCTATACTTCGACGATTGGCTGGTAAAAGGTCAGTCCAGATGTCAGGTAGAGGCAGATGTGAGTCTAATTCAGTCAATCTTCCAGGACTTGGGTCTGCTCATAAATGCGCAGAAATCCACCTTCTCCCTGGTCCAGAGGATAGAATTAATTGGGGCAATTCTGGACTCAGTACAGGCCAGGGATTCTCTTCCAGAAGCACACTTCCAAGCATTAAAAAGGCTTATAGTGGCTGGACCCGCTAGCAGTTTGCGCAGGAGTCCCTTTCTCGAGAACAAACTATCAGAGTCCCTCATCACAGGTGCATCCACAATGGGATGGGGAGCTCACTTAGGGTCCCTCAAAACTCGGGGCCTCAGGTCTCTGGAAAAACTCTTGTTACACATCAATATCAGAGCGCTCAGGGCAGTTCACCTGGCCTGTTGGGCAGATGCATGTCAGTCTTCGCAGACAACACAACAGCCATGTACTATATCAACAGGCAGGGTGTAACACGCTCCTCTCACCTGTGCCAGGAGGCACTTTATTTATGGGAATTTGCATAGCCTACTCGATTCACCTCAAGGCCTCCTATCTGCTAGGCTCTCAGAACGAGCAAGCAGATCACCTCAGTAGGGTCTTCTCCAACCACTATGAATGGTTCATTCATCCAGAGGTCCTACAGGTCGTCTTATGGATGTGGGGAACTCCCCAAATAGATCTATTTGCAACCAAGCACAACAGGAAGTGTCTCGAATTCTGCTCCCTCCTGGGCCACAGTCTAGATTATTTGTCAGACGCCTTCCTCTTGCCTGGATGGGTCATCTGTTCTATTCATTTCCACCCATTCCTCTCATATGTGAGGTTTTGCTAAGGATCAGATGGGACAGAGCGCAAGTCATCCTGATAACCCCAGCCTGGCCACGACAGCACTGGTTCAGTACACTCATGAACCTGTCAGTGGAAATGCCAATTTGGCTACCTGAAGTTCAAAATTTGATATCCCAGGACCCACAGCCACCTGCGTCACCTGAATCTCAAGTCGCTTTACCTCACGGCCTGGAAGCTCCATGGCTGAACCCCTTAGAGCTAGCATGCTCCAGTCTGGTTTGAGAAGCTCTTCTAGGGAGCAGAAAGCCATCCACTAGACCTACATATCTGGCAAAGTGGAAAAGGTTCTCCATCTGGTCAAGGCAGAAAGGTATCTCACCCACACAGTGATCAGTAGCATTCATTCTGGATTACTTGCTGCACCTGAAGCAGCAAGGGCTATCAGTTTCATCAATTAGAGTCCACCTAGCTGCTATTTCAGCATTTCACCCATGAGTGAATGGCCAATCTGTCTTTGCAATCTCAATTTGTAGTTATTTTCTGAAGGGGTTGGACAGACTATACCCCAGGTACGATGACCAATTCCACCTTGGGATCTTAACCTGGTGTTGTCAAGGTTCATGGGTGCTTCATTCGAGCCCTTGGCAATGTGTTCTCTTCCCTAGTTGTCCTAAAAGGTGGCCTTCCTGGGGTCCATTACTTCAGCTAGAAGGGTCTTAGAGATTAGGGCCCTCACCTCAGCTGCGTCCTTATCTAGCCTTCCTCCTGAGGGTGGTTTCACAATTCCATAGTAACCAGGACATGTGCCTTCTGGTCTTCTATCTGAAACCCCATGCCAAGAGTCAGCAGCAGAGACTTCACTCGTTAGACATCAGACGTGCACTGGCTTTCTACATAGAAGGGATTAAATCATTTTGGAAAACTAGTCAATTGTTTGTGGCAATTGCAGATAGGATGAAAGGCTTTCCAGTCTCGGCCCAGAGAATTTCACTGTGGATCACCTCTTGTATTCACACATTACAACCTGGCTGTTCTGGCCCTGATGGCACATTTCACTAGGGCACAAGCATCTTCAGCTGCATTCATGGTACAGGTCCCTATCCAGGACATTTGCAGAGCAGCACTGTGGTCTTCAGTCCACACTTTTGCATCTCACTGTGCCATCAGTCAGCAGGCCAGAGATGACGTTGGATTTGGCAGAGAGGTGCTATAGTCTGCTAGTCAATGAACTCTGAACCCACCTCCTAAACCTGCTTGGGAATCACATGCATTGGAATGGACATGAGCAAGCACTCAAAGGAGAAAAAACCGTTACTAACCCTTCCGTAACTGTTCTTCAATATGTGTTGCTCATATCCATTCCAAAACCCACCCTCCTACCCCTCTGTTGGAGTTAGCCAGCAAGAAGGAACTGAGAGAGTAGTGGGTCAGCAGGGCCCTTAATACCAGAGCTATGAGAACATGACTCCAGGAGGCACTAGAGCTGATCCGACATACCACTGAGGGGAAAATTTTCCAGCAGCGATGCTTGGGACAAGCACACACCTACATTTGGAAGGGACATAAGCAACGCATCTTGAAGAACAATTATGGAAGGTTAGTAAACATTTTTTATGTGGTGAGTGTCCTAGTTGCACATGTCTTGGCTTCTTTAAGGAAGTACAGACAACAGTAGAGGATCTCCCCTTTGAAGGCACCAAACTGTTTGCTGAGAAGACTGACACATCCCTCCATACACTCAAAGATTCCAGGGCCACTCTCCAGTCATTAGGAATTTATACACCTGGACAAAAAAGAAAATTTAGTCCTCAACTTCAGTATAAATCCCCCACACCCCATTCTCTAACTCAACGCTATTATGAGCCTCAAAGGAAAAAATCCATATTTCCAAACATAAACCATCAGGCCCTCAATCTTCCTCTTCACAACCATCTGCCTCAAAACATCAGTTTTGACATCCTCGTCAGGGCGCTGACAGACCCCTCCCTTCAATACCAACTGCAGTTGACCAACCCATTGCATCCATGTGGGTACCCCTTGCTTCGTTCCACAACAACTGTTCCCTCCCTCCCCCAACACCCTTCCCTGTCCCTCTTCAGAGACCCTTCTCATGAGTTTGTTGAAGAAACACAAGAAATAGATCACCTCCTCTGTCTATGAGCCATAGAACCTGTATTCAGCACTTACAAGACAGGTCTTATTTCCTGATACCCAAGAAGGAGGGAAGTTGGAGACTCATACTGGACCTCAGAGCATTGAACAAATTTGTAAAGGCTCAAAAATTCAGGATGGTCACACTAGCAGCGATTATTCCATCTTTGGAACACGGAGATCGGTTCTCTGCCCTTGACATATAGAATGCCTGTTTTCACATTCTGATCTTACCTTCCCACAGATGATTCCTCAGATTTATCCTGGGTCAGGACTATTACCAGTACAGAATACTCCCCTTTGGCCTCTCATCAGCTCTGAGAGTATTCACCAAAGTTCTCTCCATGGTGACAGCTCACCTACACTCCCAGGGGATTATGATCTGCCTCTACCTGGATGATTGCCTCCTCAGAGCCTGCTCCTTTGATGAGGCCTTTCGGGCCAACTGAACAGCTGTAGACTTGGTCATGGATCTGGGCCTACAGATGAACATCCAAAAATCGATGTGCACCCCGTAGAGCTCCTAGAGTTCATAGGAGCCAATCTAGACTCATCACAGGCGATGACACTCCTACCACAGCACAGGTTCCAAAGCTTGTCCACGCTCATCGAGGCAGCACAAACCAACTCTCAAATATCAGCTAGACACTACCTCCAACTCCTTGGCCATACAGCTGCAGGCATGTCTGTGATATCTCATGCCAGACTTCACATGAGGTGCCTCCAAACATGGTTCAGCTTGGTCTACAGGCCGAACAGTGACAGACTAGACAAACCTCTGTCACTGCCCACCAAAGTTAAACACTCCCTGGACTAGTGGAAAGACCCAGCAAATGTCTGCACAGGGATCCCCTTCTCACAACCTTCCGCATCACTACTTCTCATCACCAACGCATGCCTCAAAGTAGAGTGCACATCTCGACAATCTTACGACACAGGGCAAGTGGTCATCCACAGACATATCTCTTCACATCAGTCTCCTCGAACTCAGAGCAGTCAGGAAAGCCTGCAACCACTTCTTTCTGATAATCAGAGGTACACAATCAAGAGTCTTGACAGACAATATAGCATGTATGTACTACATAAATTGTCAAGGAGGTGCCAGATCGCCCTCCCTTTGCACAGAAGCACTAAATCTATGGAACTGGTTCATTTCCCACAGTGTCACAATAGGAGCAGCATACCTTCCAGGAGTACTAAACCTGATAGCGGACAGTCGCAGCCGCAAGTTCCCACACGACCACAAATGTGAAATGAACTCAACAGTACTACACGACGTATTCTGACAGTGGTGGAAAGCAACTATAGACCTTTTAGCCACTTACCTGACCAAGAAATGTCCATGCTACTGCTCCAGAACAGGCCTCGGACAGCACTCCTTAGGGGATGCTCTCCTTTTATGGGACAAGGACCTTATATACACCTTTCTCCGGTTCCCTCCATTATCACAAGATCTGTTTTTAAAAATAAAAAAAGAGAGCAAATGTCTTATTGATTGCTCCCTCCTGCCCAAGACAAACATGGTACCCTTAGCTATCACAACTGGCAATGTGTCCACCTATCTCCCTTCAACCCACTCCATGCCTCCTGTTGCAGAACAAAGGACGACTCTCCACATCAACCTGCGGATACTCGACTCAAGGTTGGGTCCTTCGTGGTTCCAGCACATAGAAAGATTCTGCTCTGAGGAGGTACAGGAAGTGTTACTATATTGTAGAAAATTGGCTACCTGTCGTACTTTCCTGCAAAAGTGGACCAGGTGTCAGACTTGGTGTAATTCAAGACAAATTTACCCGACATCTGCTACTTTCCCAATGGTCCTAGATTATATACTGACTCTCAAGAAATCAGGACTCTCTCTTAGCTCACTCGAAGTTCACCTAGTGGCCTTAGCAGCCTTCCATCAACAAATAGAGGGATACTCAGTGCTCTCACACCCAACTACGTATGATTCCTCAAGGGAACAGTAAACCTTTTTCCCCACCCCAGACAGTCCACCCTAACATAAAATCTAAACTTAATACTAAAGACCCTGAGTAGGCCATCCTTTGAACCCATGGCCCCTTGTTCGGTCAAAAACCTGTCTGTGAAGACAGCATTCTTGGTGGCAGTCACCTTGGCAAGGAGAATAAGAGAGATAGCATTTATGGCACTTCCCCCTCATATATTATTTTTTGGGGATAAGGTTACTCTCAAACCGCACCCAAAATTAATCCGCAAGGTGACCTTGTCTTTTCACATAAACCAGCTGATTTACTTCCAGACCTTTTACCCTAAGCCTCACTGTGATAACAGGGAGACTATTCTGAACACACTAGACGTTAGAAGAGCTCTGGCCTTTTACCTGGACAGGACGAAGGCCTTTAGGAAATCTCCTAAACTTTTCCTCTCCACTGCAGAAAGGTCTAAAGGCACAGCATTATCGTCCCAGACACAGTTTGAGACCCATTTGGAGAGTATCAAACACAGCGATCAGGTCACATCATCGTACCTCCAGCCAGAATATGCACATGATCCATGAAGTCAGTTTCCTCCTCTGTTACCTTCCTCAAGAATGTAGTTATCTCTGAAATCTGCAGAGCAGCAACCTGGGCATCTGCACGTATCTTCGCAGAACACTATGCAATTACTGGGTACTGCTTCCGACACTATCTTCGGTTCTGCAGTATTGTCATCCATAACTGACTCGACTCCGAAGCCTAGGCCTCCCATTAGGGATACTGCTCGGGAGTCAACTACAATGGAGCACCCATAGGGACACTACTTGAAGAAGTAGAGGTTACTCACCTTGTGCAGTAACGACGATTCTTCAAGATGTGTGTCTGTATGGGTGCTCCATGACCCACCCTCCTCCCCTCTGCTTTGGCGTTCTTGTCAAGGACTCTGTGGTAGTGAAGAAACTGAGGGGGGTTTGCGGGCGCAGCGCTAGTTAGCCTTGTGGCAGAACACAAGGGGCGGACAGCACATGTGCGGGCTGAAAGGATACTGCTACCAAAGTTCTCTGAGCAGCAGCACAGGGACACGAGCGGGACACTTGAAGAACCATTGTTACTGCACAAGGTGAGTAACTTCCTCTTTAAGAACTATGTCAGAGTCAAATGTATTTCTTCTCCTGGTGAGGGCAAATCATTTTCTCTTTACATTGCACAAGTTAATGAGTGATTTGGAATTAAGGCTCGTTAGCTGCCTTGGGGTTCCGAATCCAGCAAAGCACCCCTTAGGTTCAGGCCATTCTATGGCTCTTAAAAAGGGGAAGTTGGGGGACAGGGCCCTTTCTTTTCCTTGTATTTAGGCAGGTTCAAAATGAGCCACTTCTTGACATGTCATGGAGCAATTAATGCTGCAGTGCATTCCAGAAGCTGCAGGAAGTAGGGATGTGTTGGCTGTCCCTGCTGTGCTATGTTAGCAGACTAGCATGGGATATAAAATCGGTTCTGACCGCCTGTCCCCTGGGGCTGCTGTGAGGGGGCCTGTCCTGCCCTTTTCCCTCCTTGAGCCTTTCTTGGCACTGCAGGCAGGAAAAGGGGGAAAGACATTAGCCATCTATCAACCTCCTGCTGCCAGGCTTTGCCCCGAGCCAAGCAGGACAGTCTGCTTCCATTGAGAACCTGCTTCAGGGGAAAGGGACAGGCGCAGCCAGCTGCAGCAGCAGGCCGGGCCATGTGGGGAAAAGTCGAGCGGTGTGAGGGACCAGGGGCAGGAGGGAGAACTAGGATTTCAGTAACCGGGGAGGTGAAGATGGGGGAACCTGTAGCATGAGCCAAGAGTGGGGGGAGGGGGGGGCTTTTCTGGGCCCAGAGGGGCTGCCCCTCACGGGAGAGATGCCCAAGCGCTGGTTGTCCGAAGGCTGGAGCCGCCCTGCTGGCAGGGGGCAAGGGGTCATATGGGGGGGGGGACTCCGCCTGACACTGCCCTAGGCAGCACCAGCCAGACTCGGCCTCAAGACCCCGGCCAGTCCCCTGGCGACCTCTGGGCCTGTGGGCCCTACGCGAGCTCGGCTCTCCTCTGCTCCTGCCTGCCTACGTGCGTGGCAAATGTCTGCGCTTCCGCCTCGAGGGCTGGATATCGATTGCTCGGCAGGTGACTGCTCCTGTCTGGCTTTGTGGGTTCTGGTTCGGAGGCGGCTGGCTCGGCGCTCGGCTGCCCCGCCTGACCTGGCGCGGCCCGTGGCTCGGCGCTCGGCTGCCCCGCCTTGTGGCCGCCCTGCATGTGCCGGACCCAAGATGGCGGCCTCCACCTCCTCGCCGCTGAAAGTGACAAAAGCGGCGGCTCCGCCACGGCCCCAGGAGCAGGGCGGGGACGGGGAGCCTGAGCTGGAGGCGGCGCCCGAGACCGGTGAGGACCCCCCGCTCCACCCCCGGGCTTGGGCGGCGGGAGCGGCCCCACCCAGCCCGCAGCCAGACGGGAGAGGGAACCGGAGGGAGCAGGCCGGGCTCCCCGCCCCGGGCGGTGGAGGGTCCGGGTCTCCCCAGGTGTCTGAGCCCGCTCCCTGGCCCTTCCCGTCGAAGAACGAGTGGGCTGGGGGAGAAGACGCCCTTCGCTGTAGTCCGTCCCCGTCCCCCGCGACGGGCCGTGCTCAGCGTTCCCCGGCTCCTTATCGGGGGCTCTGCCCAGGCAGCCCGGGTTTAGCGCGCGCCCCCGCCCCCGTGGCTCTATGTAGCACCCCCACCTGCGCTGACAGCCCGGGTTTAGCGCGCTCCCTGCTCCCCCACCCCCACCCCCGGGCTCTGCCGAGCGCCTCCCCTCCCCCCCGCACTGACAGCCCGGGCTCGGCTCGCTCCCCTGCCCCCACCCCGGGGGGCTCTGCCCCGATCACCTTCTGCACTGACAGCCTGGGCTCAGTGTGATCCCCGGTTTCCTGGGGGCTTTGCCTAGCTTGTTCCCCCTGCCTTAGACACAGCTTGGGCTTACTTCTGGGCCCCCCCGCCCTGACAGACTGGTTCACTCCTCCCAGCTGTGCCTAGTACACACACACACACACACACTGGGCTTGCTCCCCCTGGACTACCCCCGCCCCCCCTCCCCCCCGCACACACACGCTATTAGACCAGGCTCAGTGCACTCCCTGTCTCCACCCCGGGGGTTGTGCCCTGTTTCCCCCGATACTGACATGCAGGGTTCGCTCCCCAGGGGCTGCACCTAGTTCCGTTCCCCCGCCTCCCCTTTCACATTGATGGGCCAGGCTCATTGCTCCCCTCTCTGCCTCCTCTCTCACTCCCAGGAGGCTGTGCTCAGCTCCTCCCACATACAAAACGCATACTGACAGGACGCCTGGAACACTGTCCTCACTCCTTCTTCCAGATCGCCTCCATTATGGCAGGGCTCTGCCTATTTCTTTGCTTCTCACACACTGACAGGCCAGGCTTACTGGTTTCCTGGTGTCATGGGGCTGTGCTTCTCTGCACTGATAGGCTGGGCTGACTACTTCTCTACCAGTACATCTGACTCCCCCTGGTCCCTTGGGAGCTGTGCCCAGTGTGCCTCTTCCCTCCCCAAATATAGTGACAGGTTGGGCTTATTGCTTTCTCCTCCCGCCCTCAATTCAGCTCTATCCTTCTCCACATTGACAGGTTGGGCTTACTGCCCCCTGCCCTGACCATAAACTTGGCTCCCCTCTGGGGTCGGGGGTAGCTGTTCCCAGGTCTGGGCCCTTTCTCGTGGATGGGTTTAATTGAGCCCAACCTTATTCTCTTTTTCCTTGATTGTGCCCTCCCAGTGAGGAGTAGCTCTAACACCATGAATCTAGGAGCAGAGGATTTGCTAGTCCAGATATGGGACCCACTAGCCCTGTCTATTGTTCCTGACAGCAGCCAGTGCCAGCTGTTAAAAGGAAGGTGCAAGAAACCCTGTAATGGAGAGCTGTGGAATAACCTGCCTATGCGGGAAGCTACTTCCTAAACCCCACAGCTAGCAGTTGCCTGTTATCCTGAAGCAAGAGGGTTTTTAATTCTTCCAAACTCTTGGCGGGAATGTGGGGGGGATGTCAGTCATTGCTGATATAAATTCTGGATGCCCTCACCATATAAGCAGACTCATCCCTTCATGTTGTAGGATTTTATGTATCACCATGATGCTCAAGCACTAATCTCAGGAAGCAACATCAATATTTACCAAGAGCCTGTTAAAAGACACTGTTTTTGAATCATTTTTAAAAACTCTTATCCTGTTGTGTGTTTCTGGCTAGTGAATGTGGCTGAGGTGTTTCTGCAGAAAGTGACTAGTCCCAGTTTGAGGATATGAAACAGAACAGAGGAAATTGATGTCACCCTCAGAAACTTTCAGAGTCACAGAGACAGCTCTAGTTAAATTTAACCAAAAGAAAAGGCTTGAGTCACTTTAATCTGTAAAACTAACCATAAAAACCAAATCTATGCAGCAGTTTACCTTAGCATAACTGAAACAATCAGCCTTTTCCTGTTGTATAATAAAGCAGCTAAAGCCCTACCTTGCATTTCCAAACTGTCAAAATGACAGCTTCCTGTCTGATTGTTTTAACTAAAGGGAATAACTTTTGTTGATGAACGAGACCAGCTTTTGAGCACACACAGGGCGTTTCTTAAGCTCAAAAGCTTGTCTCTTTCACCAACAGAAATTGCTCCAATAAAAACATTACCTCACCTACCATGTCTCTCTGATATCCTGGGCTACAACACTCCAAACAACACATTCAATATTTAAGGCCTTTTAAAGAGCAGTGGCTTACTCCCCTGTAGTTGGACACATTGTTATGAATTCCTTTTTGTGTTACAATGCAGTTTTTCTCTAAATGACCTTTAAGTTTTTGTTTTGTTTTATGGCTTCTAGAATTAGGTAAAATAAAAGTGATTTTTATAAACTTCCCACATTTTATTTTGAAGATTTCCCATTGCCCTGTCTGTTCATGTCATCTTTAATATTTTCTGTCTGTTCCTCTTTGGGATTCAACTGATCTCTATGCCTGGTACAGTGTCCATTCAAATACCCCTTCAAAACTTTTTTTTATACAATTTGCACTCAGTAAGCTCAGCTGTGCCACTGCGTGCTTCCCCTATCCTGCTGGCTCTCAATGAAAATAAAACAAATATTACAAACACAACATAAACAGTCCAACTGTCCGTAATTAATGCTCTCCCAGAAGCAATGTACCAATCCAGTTGTGTTCTCTCTTCCCTGTGATTGTCACTTCTTGTGCCTTTAGCCATCTAACCTTGTAATGTAAACACTACTAAGCGTAGTCCTTGTGCTCTGAACAGTCCTACTGATATCCTGATAGGAAGTGCTATACACAGTAGGAAGTGTTGGCAGGATTGTAATTTCCCCAAGGCCGGGACCTGTTGGCTTGACTGTAAAACGCTATGGATATCAGTGATGCTATGTAAACTAACAACTCACCAGCTATAGAGAAATGGTCAGGGATCCTCTTTTTGTTTTGTGCTTGTACGATGCCAGGCTCAGTGGTGTCCTGATCCATTGCTGAGGCTCATCGGTCCTATCAGTCTAGAGACAAGAAGATATGGAATGTGTTTCGCACTCTGTGGCGAATACCATCATTTCATACCACTTTTTGTTCCCTGAGTCACTGCTGATAGCATGGAAGCATGGGGATTACAGTGGACGAGAAGCTGGATGTGAGTCAGCAGTGTGCCCTCGTTGCCAAGAAGGCCAGTGGCATATTGGGCTATATTAGTAGGAGCATTGCCAGCAGATCGGGGGAAGTGATTATTCCCATCTATTTGGCACTGACGAAGCCACACCTGGAGTATTTTGTCCAGTTTTGATCCCCCCACTACAGAAGGGATGTGGACAAATGGGAGAGAGTCCAGCGGAGGGCAACAAAAATGATTAGGGGGCTGGGACGCATGACTTATGAGGAGAGGCTGAGGGAACTGGGGTTATTTAGTCTGGAGAAGAGAAGGGTGAGGTGGGATTTGATAGCAGCCTTCAACTACCTGAAATGGGATTCCAAAGAGGATGGAGCTCGGCTGTTCGCAGTGGTGGCAGATGACAGAACAAGAAGCAATGGTCTCAAGTTGCAGTGGGGGAGGTTTAGGTTGGATATTAGGAAACACTGTTTCACTAGGAGGGTGGTGAAGCACTGGAATGGGTTACCTAGGGAGGTGGTGGAATCTCCTTCCTTAGAGGTTTTTAAGGCTTGGCTTGACAAAGCCCTGGCTGGGATGATTTAGTTGGAGTTGGCCCTGCTTTGAGCAGGGGATTGGATTAGATGGCCTCCTGAGGTCTCTTCCAACCCTAATATTCTATGATTCAAAGCTTACACTGTGGATTTCTGTATATTCTAATGCAGTGATGACTTGACCTCTGCATTTGCATCCGTGAGCTATAGTCCCTATTTTCTTAATGACCCAGCTCCAAAAGCGTCTGTTTGCTGTAAACCTACCTATCAAAAACTTGTTTTTCCATTAATAGATACTATTAAATGGGATTTTTTTTCACTTCTGTTCTTGGTGCTTGGCTGATAACATTGAGCTAATGAGTAACTTGTAGGGCATTTTAATCAAATGTGGAATGGTTTAACCTTTATTCACTGTTCCCCTTGAGTGAGTTTCATTAATGCTTTACTGTTTACAGCTCAGACTGAATGTTTCCTTCTCTCCCTGGCAGTTATGGCCTCTGAGGAGGAAGAAATGGTTGCTATGGAAGTGGGGTCACCACCCATCCCAAAGAAGAGTACTTCCGCCGGGCAATTGGATCAAACTCCAAACAGAATAGGGACCAAACTGTCTCCTGAGCCTCCTGGAAACAAGCCAGACTCCCAGGATACCAAAAGTGAGTGTTTTTCAGATTATGGCTCAACTTCATTCTGTAATTCATCTCCGTAGCAGCTGGCCTCTCGTACTGAGGGGGAGGCACTTTTCTCAGCTATTTCAGAGGAACCCTGGGAGCCTTGTTTTGTTGTTGCATGTAATTTTCATTCAAAAAAATTAAGCTTTTTTTTCCCTACATGAACAAATTATTGCCCAAGTCCATCACTTACAAGGCATCTTGCCGTCATGAACCAGCACACAAGAGAGGTCCTACAATAGCAAGCTAGTGGGCGTGACAAAATGGGAAGATATCCGTAAAGAAAGTGCTCAATGATGATGATTTATTTGTGATCACACTCACTGTGTGCCAGTCACTTTCCAAAACTTTAAGAAGGATGGTCTCTGCTCCAAGGATTAAGAACAGGACAAGGCCTTTATTGGCTCCTGTTCCTGATCACCCAGACCCCACATTCCTGTTTGTGATTTAATAGACAGCAAGTCATGTTAAAAAATAAATGAAAACTCTTTGCCCTTGGCTGTTTTCCTGTTGCCCGGAATTATGAGTAATTGTCATTGATGTGGGAAGGTCATTGATGTATTTGCAGTTCAGACTTCTTCCATTCTCATCATAACTTGGCAGAAAGAGACTCTGGGGTGTTAGTCTGCCTTGGGCAACAGGTGGAGTTTTCAAGTAATCTCTCTTAAAATCACTGGATTAGCACCATTGGGCTCTTCTATTGCAATCCCTTTTCATTCAAAACAGCATCAAATGTGCCCTCTCTGAGAAAGGAATGGAGCTGTCAGGCAGGCTGGGCCTCTGAGCCTATTCACTGCATGGGGTGATAGAATGAAAGATGGTCCTGTTGGAGCAGGGCAGTGCTCACGTGTTGCTGTGGTGAGGAGTCATGTTGGCAATTTGTCATGAGCGGATGGGCTGGCTCTAATAGGAATAAATGGGAGGGGACTGCTGCCACCTTTATTCTTAGTACTCTAGTGTGGTCTGGAGGCTAGAGGTCTCAGACTACAGCACCTTATTGTGATCAGAACTGTCATGGGCAATTTGCCAAACAACACGCATTGTGATGGAGCATTGCATGGCCTCTTAGGCTATCTGCTCCACTCTACTGCCAACCAAGATAGTTCCCATGATACCTTCAGTACACTAAATGTGGGTTTGGCAAGTACCTCCCATAGCAGGTGATACAGCGTAAGTAGAAGGTTGCATGATCAGGAAGCTTTTCCTGGTGTCTTTCTTGAATTCTGCCCTTAGTGGAAGAGATTGGTTTAATTACACTCCCTTGTAGCTTTGTAAATAATTCCTCTCTGTCTTGGGTGTTTGCACCTTTCAGATGTCTTTAGGCAGGTATGTCCCTTCTCTGTCCTTGTTAGGGCTCACTTAAACAGTCTGTCTGACCTCATAACTGAGTCCCTCCAGCCCCTTGGTTTCTTCCAGTTTGTGGGTTTGCTGATAATGAGATTCCTAGAAATGTATACAACGTGCCAGCTCAATTTGCACCATATCCCTTATTGTAGGTCCTAGAGTGGGCCAGGCACTGTACAGACAGCAGAAACCCCTCGGGTACCATTTTGAAAAGGAACATAGGTGCTTCTGAAAATGTCACCTGTGGTCCCTGGCTTGAGAATTACACTATAACCTAAGAAGCAATACAATAAAGAATAACATACTGTGAGGGGGAAAGGGATTGCAAGGGGAGCAGCAAAGTTAACATCTGTAGAGGAATGGTCCAGATCTGTTGCCCTTTTTCTGCCATATCACACTGCAGACTCGTGTCTGATGTGTTGTCTGCTTCCCCCTCATCCCCAGCTTCTTCCAGTTTATTGCTGGTGGTTGCACTGATACCCAGAGGCCTTGGTCAGGGCCTTAATGTGCTAGGCGCTCTAGAGACAACTGGACGGAAGGCAGTCCTTGCCTCTGAGTGCTCACAGTGCAAGGGTCTGATAGGTGGCAACAAGAAAGATAGCTACATTTGCATAAGTAGTCTTGGGAGTTAAAGTAGTTTAGAATTGCACTTTAGGATGGAGGGGTGGCTTACAGGCACTGAGGACCAGGGCACCCGGCATGAAACGTGCAGGGATTGTGCGCTGCATCTTGTGGAGCTCTGTGACTCGCTAACAGCTGCTCTTCTTTTTCAGCTCAAAACCTCACAACATGCGAGGTCTGTGGTGCCTGCTTTGAGACCCGCAAAGGCCTGTCCAGTCACGCTCGCTCTCACCTGCGGCAGCTTGGCGTGGCAGAGTCCGAGAGCAGTGGAGCGCCCATCGACTTGCTCTATGAACTGATGAAGCAGAAGGGCAAACCTGACAGCAGCCCATTGTCCCCAACACTCAGCAAAAAATCCAGCTCCCCCAAAGAAGGGACAGGCAGCTCCCCACGGCCAACACTGCTGTCACTCAGCAAGACAGGCGATCGCTTGCCAGATCCCCCCGTGAACAAAGCGATCAAGTCCCCACCAGGCTTCTCCTCAAAGAGTCTTTCACAGCCAGGATCCCCCCTCCTCAAGAAAGTGCCACCCACGCTCTCGGGATCCCCCCCTCCAAAACACCCTGAGGACAAGACCCCCAAGCTGCCCCTGAGCCCCCTGCAGAGCTCTCCAAAAGCACAGTGGCCGCAGCCGGAGGAGGAAGGGCCCTTAAATCTAAGTGAGTCTTTTTACCTTTGATGTTTCCCACTATATACGTGGCAGGAGAGCTGAGTGTGTAGGAACTTGCTGACCAAAACTCAATACTGCTGGCTTGTTGGGTAACTTGCTACAAGGCATCCCTTCGCTGCTCTGTGGGGAGAATGGGTGCAGGGCTCTCCTGTCTTTCATCCATGGGTGGGACTCAGTGTAGCTGTCGGCAGCTTTCCAGCAAGATCCCATAAGGGCTGCTGCCATCTAATCTGGATATGCCTTGCAAACGTCCACAGGGCAGTGAGTCCCAACTTGGTCCTGGACTGCATTCTGTGTGTCTTGCTGACAAGCGTGTGGCTCCTTTCCTGTCTCTGGAGGATGAGTGCTAATAGCTCATTGTGGGAGGTGATTGTCATCTGTTTCTGATTTAGCTGGTATGGGTTTCCTCGTTCCTTCTCTCCTCCCCCGCCCAAACAGTTCTGGGTAAAGTAAATGCCCCTGCTACACCTGCAGCTTTCCAACCCCCACCCCCCCCCCCCCGCAGCTCCTACCACATTTCTCTCCAGCCAGAGAAGTGGAGCAGGCCATCTCCTCAAAGACCCCTGTTCTTTCTGCTTTTGCTGTGTGTTTGTACCAGGGTAGCCAAATTGGTCGTCCATCTTGCTGTTTCTCTCCATGCGTGCAGCAGCCAACCCCCTAGTCCTGAGGGCTAAGCAAATCTATTAGCCATGCGTCTGACCCCACTTACTCCTGGAGGGGAGTCCTAGGGGAGCTCACAGAGGGCACCCTCCTGTAAGATGCCACTTGCTGCCTTCCAGCTTTGTTCCTAGACTCTGTATAACTGTTCCCTGCAGTGCCCTGTGGGGATACAACAGCCAGCCGGGAGGAATCCTAGTCTGAACTAGTTTGCCAACCAACTAGCTTTCCTTTTCTACAAAATCTGAGCTGAGACACCCCGTAAGCCAGACTGAGTCAGTGCAGCGACTGTTCAACGCGGCGTGGTTGAGTTCTGAGAAGACTCTTCAGTTCTGCATAGAAAGCGCAGGTGGATTTTCTCAGCAGCTCTTGTCCAAACTGGGCTGCAGCAGTTCAGTATCTGTTAACCCCGAGCGAGAGGTGAGGCATCGGGTGCTGACTGCTTGTGGAATTGGCAACTGGAAATAGTCCTAAATACACACAACGAATTACCCACTCTCCTCTAGCCCACGCACATGCACTCCACTCCGTGCTAGATCTCCTGTGTCAGGCAGCCCATGGATTTACATAATGTAAATGCTACCATAGCTAAGCTCAGCAGAGTATGGTTTGGAGCCTAACTTCTGTTACTTTTCACATAACATTAGTTTTGATCTGACAGGACTAGACTGAACTCTCTCCGTGGAAGTGGGCTGCAGCAGCACAAGCTGTTGCATACTCCCCTTTCCCCAGGGTCCCGGGTATGACCTGGAGCGACCTCCTCTAGCACTAAAGGGAGTTTGGCCTCTATGGCACATCCAGTCCCCACCCTCTGCTGCGAGGTGGCAATCAGTCCTACTTGTGCTGATGTGTCTTGTCTATCATCTATTTGGATCTGGACTTTCACAGACCAGCCATCCTACCCAGGCCCTTGCAGACGAACAGTTCCATGTCCCAGTCTCCCTTTCTATTGTTCATCAAGGTTTATGTCATTCCAAATGGGTGACTGACCTTCATGTATCACTTAGTGAACTCTTCCACAGCCTAGTTTACCTGAGCACTAAAGCCCTGAATCCAGTCTGATTAGATGTGGGTGATTCTGCTGCTCTTATTCTGCTGAAAGAAACAGTTGGGAAAGTGACTGTCTGCTTGACATGTTTCTCTGACTGTCTCATGCCCTGGCATCATCATGTACCAATCTTCCTTAGCTCAGTTACGACGACGAGGCCTAGACTTCAGTTATCCAAGTCACTGAGACGGCAGTAGGCAGTGCTCCCATTGATATTAGGGCCCACGTGTTAACCTTTACCTAGGCTGCTGGGGTCTGGCTGGGCAATTTGGGGAGTAGCCAGCCATATACCTGAGTGCAGATGTCAAATCAAGAGGTTTGCCATTACTTTGACATCTTATGTGCTTGCTTGACATTCATAGACTTGCATGGAAGAGACTGCCACTGTAAGCACATATGGCAGTTTTGCTGCAGAAATTTGCATGAACTTTGTGAGCTTGTAATGATCAACGCACCAGTTCTGCACGTGCTCAGTAACAATGTTCCAGTCTTCACTCTTAGCTGTTCAAGTGAGGGCTCTTTGCCTCAGAAAATCCCAGCCCTCGTTAATCTCTTGGTACCACCTGTGGGATAGCCTTGCCATGCATGGCCTTGTGGAAGTCACCAACTTCTTAAAATGAAATCCCTTTTAAAAATCAGATCATGTTTAAAATGAGGTCTGAGATGTTCCTTACTACTTAGCAGGGATGGGGAAAGAGAATGCTCTGGAGCTGGTTGTATTCAGTTCTGTACCAGTGTCAAAGGAGCACAGCTAGCGTGAGGAGTCTGTGTCCCCAGTATAGTTTTAAGGTTTGGTATTGCAAAGAACTGGGGCTAGGGAACACCAGGCATTTAGCACTTACACTAAAGCTTTGTTTTTAGTCCCATTCTGTCGCAAAATATTGGAATTTAAAATCACTCCATTCTGATTATCTTCTTGCTTTTTCCAACTTTAAATCTGACCTGATTGTAGCAGCTCGTACCACTGAGGTCAGCTAGAGCTGAAACTAGAGCCTTATGCCATCTGACACTTGGGAGTTCCAGCTTTCAAATGGTGTAAAGTGCTAATCTCTAAATTTAGCAATTCATGGGATATTGGCTATTGAAGTAATGTGGGAAGGACTGCTTAGCTGGAGGAGCAACACGCAGGTTTTCAGGAACAGTAACATTCTCCAGAGGCTGCTCCTGGGCCAGCGAACAGAAAATAAAATGTTGATCCCTGATTACTATGCACAGCCTTTGGCTACCACCTTCTAAAGCTGTTTGGCACATGTTGTAAGTGGAGACACAGAAATGATGGAGAAGCCCTGAAAGTCAAGGTTTCTGATGGAATTCCAGCATAACCGTCAGGGAGCAGCAGCAATGCTGCGGGCCAGTATGATAATTTACCTTTCCTTTAGGTTTGCCTGTTTAAAATCTCTAGACAACGCAGCATATAACTTCTTCATTGGAGAGACAACCCAGGCCACTTGAACCAAGTCCCTTTTGGGTTGTAACTGGTGCTTGAAAGACATTCTCCTCAGTGACCGTATGTATTATGATCAATGTGTTTTCTTTTCGCAGCTGTAGATAGTGACTCGGGCAAAGAAATTGACTGCCAGTTATGTGGTGCCTGGTTTGAAACCAGAAAGGGGTTATCGAGTCATGCTAGAGCCCACCTGAGACACCTGGGAGTGAATGATCCAGATGCTAAAGGCTCTCCAATTGATGTTTTAAATGACCTCATCCAAAATGAAGACTTCAAAAGCCGTCTTTCCTCTCTCCTCCCTAGTGAGAGAAAATCATTAGTGGAGGCTGGGAGCTCGGACAGACCCAGCCCAAAGAGCACAGCAGCAGCACCTGCAACAGATATGAAACAACCACCTCCACCAAGGCCTTTGGGCAAACAGCCAGCCATCCTCTCACCTCACTCCCTTCCACCATCCAAGAAACTGAAGCCACAAACCCACAGGTTGTCAGCTGAGGCCAATCTGCAAAGGAAACAGGGCCTTTCCTCCAGCGCATACTGGGCTTCAGATGCTGGGATGTCTCCACTCAACCTCTGTAGGTTCTCTCTCATCACTGCCTCCTCTTCCCTCCTCCTTTCCCCCTTGTTTACATTAAGCAAGGCCTGATGCCACTCTCTATCAAGCCTTCACCATTGTTTGGCTAAAGCAGGGAACTGGGCATCAAGACTCCTGGGTTTTGTTCCCAGTGCTGGGATGGAGTGTGGCCCAGGGGACTGGGAGTCAGGACTCCTGGGTTCTGTGTCAGGGCAATGACAGAGAATAAACTGGGCTCTTGGTCGCACGCCCTTCGATTTTCCTTTTCCCCATAAAGTACTCTCACACCGCTTTTTGAGACAGCTTCTGTGTCCTTCCTCAGCCAGGCACACACACCACATTCCTACCTCAGTCCTGAGTAGATAAAAAGCCCAGCCCCTTCCCTTCCCTTCCCAGGTAACACCAGGCACCCGCTTGGACACTGTCCATTCAGGAATCCTCGAATCAAACAGGTTCTGACTGCTTGACCACCCAGCTCAGGGAGGGGAGGCCAGGCTGTTTGGTGCTCTCATGTTGCAGAACGCCTGTCGCCTTGTGCAGGCTGAGCTCTCTCAGTGCTGCTTGATACACAGAGACTGCTGCACTTTCTAGGATACTTGGTGGCCTAACCTGTACAGTATGTCATGGTGACTCAGTGCCTGGACCCTGCTAGAAAGCCCACTGCTGGGTGTTTTCATCTTGGGTTGAAATTGCCCTGTCTATCCTTGGCAGAGGGGGAATCAACCTCTCTTGTCCTTTCATTCATCAGGCCTTTGGCCTGAGTCCGGTCCCCGTTCTGGGCCGGGGGGGGGGAAGGGTATCTGTTTCTATTCTCCCCTTACCTTGGTGCAGAGAAGGGGGCGGGTTCTGCTTTCCCCTTCAAATGGGGAGGGGTGATCAGCAACTGTGGCAAGTTTGTGTGCACTCTTCTCCATAAACTGGTGATTTAATGCTGACTGGCTGCTAAGCTTTCCCCCTTTCAAGCAGCCTGTAAGACGATGTGTAAGTTGCACCCACTCACCGCTAAGCATTTACCTCCAGGAGATTGCATGGCTCAGACTGCAGCTTGCTTATGGTGGCAAAAAATATATACTGCGTCGTGTTACTCCTCTTGCTCCTTCCAAGCACACACTGAGAAATCAGGGTTTCCCGGATCACGCTGCAGGCAGGAGATCTGCAGAATCCAAGAGGGGATGGGGTTAAGGATACATTGCATTTGAAGGAAGAGTGCTCAGCACTTTGATTAGCCAAAAGTGACTAGGACACATTTGGTTTAGCTGCTTGGTGGACAGCAAGCCAGTGCGTGATACAAACCTGGGTTGCCAGGCTTACTGGACAGATCATTCCAGTGTCTGTGGGAAGGAGATTCAAACAAACGTGGAATGTATGTCTTCATCCGGGCTCTAGCATGCCTGCAGGTCCCCTTCCTTCCCTCAGCATCCAACACACGTAGACACCCACTTCTAAAGCCTTGGGCAAGCAGGACATGCACACAAAGGAAGACACTGAAGTGACTGTATTCTCCCAGGCCTCCTGGACCACAGCTCCTAGCAAGGCCTCTAGCCATAGCGGTTGCTGTGTCTAGGCTCACCAAGAGTGCCTGCTCTCTGCCCCGCCATCAAAGCCTGCCCTGTGCTCTGTCCTCCCTGCACTGCCCTTGCCTATCGCATTTCCCAGGGATCGTTTGATGGTTTGATTCCTTTCATTGAGTTTGTTCCGGGATCAGCTTTGCCATTGTCTTGACTTCTGGCGTGTGCCGTGTTTGCTTTGTGCTGTCCTGTTGGGGGGGATGATCTTGCTAGTGTCCCAGTGCCCCGATGGCATAGGGCTGCGCCTGCCAGGTGCTACAGTAAATGCACATCTCCTCTCCTTGTTTCAGCCTCTGGATCGGAGCCTGTGAGGGATATCAGGTGCGAGTTCTGTGGAGAGTACTTCGAGAACCGGAAAGGGCTGTCCAGCCACGCCAGGTCCCACCTGCGCCAGATGGGGGTGACTGAGTGGTATGTCAACGGCTCCCCAATCGACACGTTGCGGGAGATCCTCAAGCGCAGAGCTCAGCCCCGAGGTGGCACCACAAACCCACCAGCCCCAGGGCAGAAAGCCATGACCAAGAGCGTCATCAGCAGCATGGGATCGCTGGAGCCTCGCAGCCCAGGAGAGATTCACATGCCCTCCATGCCCAAAAAGGTCCAGCAGCCAGGAAATCCCATGGGACACTCTCCTACCTCCTCCCCTCCCCCAACAGCCAGGAAGATGTTTCCAGGGATGGCCCCTCCCTCTTTTCAGAAGAAACTGAAACAAGACCAAATGAGAATGGAGATCAAGCGAGAGATGATATCTGGAAGCCTCCACGGTGAGCCCCATCCATCCGACAGGACCTGGTCTCCACGGGAGGAGATGTCCCCCCTGAACCTCTGTAAGTGTGAGCAGCAGCACTCCTGTTCGCATGATGGGGTGACTTTGACTTCAGTGATCACCTGCCATAGTAGGCAAGAGCTTGGGGGGAAACAAATCAGTGTTTGGCTACAGCAGGGGACTGGGAGTCAGGACTTCTGGGTTCTGTTCCCAGCTCTGCCACTGGCCACTTTGGGCACGTTGTTTCCCGATCTGTTAATTGGGGATCACACTTATCTCTCGTGGGGGTGACAGTGTTGGCAGCGTGGTTTGAGATCCTCAGGTACCACATTATAGGTGTGGCAGAATATTAGCAACTGTTTAATCTACATGATGTCCTAGTGCCTCCTTGCTACGGGGATAGAGGGCTGCCGTAGCAGAGGTGTGGTTCGCCAGCCTTTGCTGTTAGATCTTCTGTGGCGTGCAGGTTGACGGGGGGGGTACCAGTCTGCACTGCCTGGTGAGCCTTCCTGTGGCATGGAGGGGTTTGGCTGGATGCTGCCTGGGGACCCTAGGCACTCCCTTCTCTGTCTCTGCCCCCTGCAGCCTCCCGTGCTGACCCTGTGAGAGACATCCGGTGCGAGTTTTGTGGTGAGTTCTTCGAGAACCGGAAGGGACTGTCCAGCCATGCCCGGTCCCACCTGCGCCAGATGGGGGTGACCGAGTGGTCTGTCAATGGGTCACCCATCGACACGTTGCGGGAGATCCTCAAAAAGAAGTCCAAGCCCTGTATGATCAAGAAGGAGCCCCATGCTTCCAGCATTGAGCCCCCCAAGCCGATGTCAGAGGAAGGTGCAGCCCTCAAGTCCCCTGGGAAAATGCTGCAGGCCATGTCCCTCTCCCCGCTGGGTGGAAGGACGGGGAAGCCCAGCCCCAGTGGTTCCAGCATGAGTCGGGAGATCTCGCTCTCGCCACTCACCAGCAAACCCCACGGGGGCTTCCTGACTCCACTCTCCACCAAGCGGCCACTGCAGGAGGAGCGGCTTGGGGGCCATGGTGAAGTGAAGCAGAAGACCTACATCCAGACTGAGCTGCCCTTCAAAGCCAAGGCAGCTCATGACAAGCCCTCACACACATGTAAGTGGGGGCGGGGGCAGACAGAGAGCTGTGCCAGGGTTCCATCGTAGCGGGGAGACAGGCAGAGAGCCCTGCAGGGGCTGTGTCCCTTCATAGAGGGCCCAGTGGAGTGCCATGCCAGGGCTCCATCTTATAGGGAGGGATGGGCGGGTGGAGAGCCCTGCTGAGCTGTATCCCATGGAGGGGGACAGGTAGCACCCTGCTGGGGTATTAACGCTTTCCTTCGCACTTCCCAGCAGAAAGACTTCCTGCTTTGTTGTCTCCTCCATTGCTACCCCATGCCCAGAAACCAAGAGAGCATAAAGGGACTGTGGAGTCTGCTGCTCTGGGCCTCTGATCTGGTGCCACAAACCTGTCACATCACTGGAGCAGCTTGTCTGGTACCAGAGGATATTCTGAGCCCTTACCCTGGGTACATCTATACTGCAGCTGCGAGGCTGCTTCCCAGCACAGGTAGTGGCACTAGCTCTGCTGAAGCGAGCGGCTAACAATAGCAATGTAGCTGGGGTAGCAGGAGCGATGGCTCACACTAGTCACCTGGATACAAACCTGCCCAGACCACCTGATATGTATCCGGATGGCTAGTCAGAGATGCCCACCTGTGCTATTCCCAGCTACACTGCTATAAGAACTAGCCTGAGCAGAGCTAGCACCTGTCTGTCTACTTGCGCTGGGAAGTAGCCACCCAGCTGCAGAGCAGACCAACACCCAGAGGGAGCTGGCTGAACAAGCAGTGAGACCACCTCAGGGCACAGGCAGCAAGATTAGTTTAGCTGCCTCCGTTTCCTGGCCTGAAAGCCCCCTGCAGCTCTCAGTGGACTACAAAGACCTTTGCCGGTGGTCTCCGGACACCGTGTAGCCAAAGTAGCCCAGTTCACTACTGGGTAGCCTGGGCTAGTGGTCTGTGACTCACAGAATGGCCAACAATCATCATGCAGCCCACTCCATCCCACAGCCCTCTGCAGATGCAAAGGATTGTGGGGAGTTGGGTCACGTGACAGATCCAGCCATTTTGTAGGTTACAGATGGTAAAGGGTAAGCTCCAAAGCAGATTCCACAGCCTATGGAAATGCTGTCACCCCGCCCCAAACAGACACCACCGAGGAGGAGAAGGATTGGTGGGAGAACCAGGGAGCAAGCAACTCCTTCCTGCTGCATTGTAGCACCCCAGTGTTTCTCTGCCTTCCAGCTGCTGGGTGGTGCCCTGCTGGCTGCCAACTGCTTCCCAGGCCCTCTGCAAGCTTTCATTCCCTGCTTTCTCTGTCTCCAGCCAGTGAAGCCTGCTGTGAGCTCTGCGGCCTCTATTTCGAGAACCGCAAGGCACTGGCCAGCCATGCCCGGGCTCATCTGCGGCAGTTTGGTGTGACTGAGTGGTGTGTGAACGGCTCACCCATCGAGACGCTGAGCGAGTGGATCAAGCACAGGCCCCAGAAGGCCGGAGCCTATCGCAGCTACATCCAGGGGGGCCGGCCCTTCACCAAGAAGTTCCGCAACTCATCCCACTCACGGGAGCAGGACAGCACGGGAAAGAGGCTGCCCCTGGGCCTGCAGCCAGGCACCATACCCCTGATGAGCAAGAGCCTGGTGGGCGAAATGGGGCACAGTGAGCCCAGCAAACTCCTGGATAGGGGCAGTGGTGGGGGTGGCGAGCGACCCATGGTCACCTCTCCGCTGTCACTGGTGAAGGTGGAGGAGCATCGCCAGAACATCAACAGTGAGTTGGGAGCCACCTCTTATTGCCCCTGAACTCGCTGCCAAGCAGGAGCATGCAAACACCTTTACCCTGGGGACTCTCTGGAGGTGCTGTGGGCTGGCAAAGCTTGGGATACCCTTGTCCAGAGCACCACCCCCAGGGAGGGAAGGATGAGCCCACAGGTGGGCAGTCGGCATCCTGTGTTTCCGGTCCTCCCTCCCTAGCCAATCCACTGCATGATGACACAGTTCCTGTTGGTGAGGGGTGGTGGGATCCATGGGCAGCAGGTGAAGCTTCCTCTTGGGAAGGCTAGCCCCCTGCCCTGCCTCTTCCGGCAGAGGCCATGCTCCCACTTGCTGCTCTCAGCCCCCCTGTGGCCCCCGGGCAGGAGGGGGCTGGGAGCTTGGCCTCTCCCCGCATGGTCCGAGGCTGGTGGGGCTGAAAGCTTGGCCCTGGCCAGGACCACGATGAAATTCTCAGCCCTGGCCAGAATTCCAAGCTTGGAGCCCCTCCCCCATTCTGCCCATGGCCCCATGCCCTGCAGCCCCATCCCCATTCCACCCCTACTCCACCTCTTCCCCCCGAGGCCACACCCCTGCTTGCTCCTTTTTGCCCCCAGTAGCCTTGAGCCCCCACCACTGGGAGTGAGAACTCCTCCAGCCCTGAGGCCGTTGGGGGGTGGGAGAGAGATTTTTCCAGGGGCTCCAAATTGCCAGAGGCCCCTGGGCACAGGCCCCATGGGCCAGTGCAATAATCCGCCACTGCCTTTCCTCTTCCCCCAGCCATTATGTGCCGCCCATGGTGGGATCATACGGCCAGTGCCCTTGAATGGAAAGCGGGGCGGGGGGGGGGCATCGTAAGCCCTTGCAGCGCAGCATCAAACTTGTAGCCTGGGTGGCATGTGCCTGCCAATGGCGCTGTGTTCTTAAGATGCCTCTTCTGCCCTAGAGTTTGAACGAAGACAAGCCAAGCCCCTGGAGGCCCCCCTCTCCCGAGAGGAGGAGGCCAGTGACTTCCAGCAGAAAATGGAGGAAGCTCGCCAGCCCCCGCCCAGGATGAGACCAGTGCCCTCGCTGGTCCCCAGGCCTCCGCAGACATCCTTGGTGAAATTCGTGGGTAACATCTACACCCTGAAGTGCAGGTATGTCTGCAGAGAGGGATCCATGCTCCCCCATCCGGAGTACTGGATGGCACCCAGTCCACAGCACTCTCTCCTTGGGGGCAGGGACTCCTGGCAACGACTGTGCAGTACATGTAGAGAGACCCCACCTACGTGTAGCATTTCACAATGATTCCTAATACCAGCAGCTGTCCCTCAGCCTGCCGTTAGTGCCTTTAGTCTTTGAGCCCTTTCATGCTGTGTAACTACAGCCAGTCCTGGCTATGGGACCCCTCTTCCTTTAAGGTCCTTCCCAGTAGTGGCCATGTGTGGAGTTTAAGGTAACGTTTGGTTTCCAGAAAGGGCCATGTCTGTCTTTGTCTGGTGCTGAGGTCAGTGGTAGCTGCTTCCCCCAAGACTGGTTTCTCTGGATGCCTGACAGTCAATGCAAAGTCCTGACAGTTAATTAAACAACCTCCTCTGATGCACTGCACACATCTGTATCCCCTCTCCTTAGAGTTTGTTCCTTAGAGTTGGGCTGCAGTGCCCAGAACAACAGGAGCCATAATAGAAATATTCAATGAGCATCTAATCCAGGATCTGACATTGTTCCCCCTTCCCCTCCCTTGCGTGCAGGTTCTGCGAGGTGGAGTTCCAGGGCCCTCTCTCCATCCAGGAGGAGTGGGTGCGACATCTTCAGCGACACATCCTGGAAATGAATTTCTCCAAAGCCGACCCCCTGCACAGCGAGCCAGAGGCCCCCGAGGTGCAGGCCATAGCTGAGGCTCAGTAACGGAGCCCGCTGGCCGGCATCCCTCTGCCCCTCTCTTGTACGAGCACATGTCCAAAGGAGCATGCTGAAGGACTCTGCTGCAGACAGTTACCAAGGGGAGGTAGCTAAATTTTTACTGCTGGGCTCTGCAGCCTCCCGGAGCCCAGCTTCCCCTGTGCTGACTCGCATAGCATGGGAGTGCCAATGCTGAGCAGTACGTGACATAAGACATTCTCCTGGGGGAGACAATCCATACAGACTAGAGTCGGGACCCCATGGGGGTTCCCTGAAGCAGGCGAGGAGGCTGCTGCACAGAATCTTGATACACTTTGGCCATGCTCCCGTCACGAAGGGAGGGTGTGAAATGAGACTTGTTTTCCCATCCGGGAAGGGGAGCTCCCTGCAAAAGAGGGATGAATGTGGGGATCCCTCTAATGAATGCAGATTAGTCCAGAGACTTTGGTCCCAGGGAGGGGAATGCATTTGCTCTGTTGCGATTCAGGTTTCGATGAGAATTGCAAACGTGACGGTCCATCAGGCCATCTGTAACAAGAGAGGGAGAGAGGAGAAAGCAACTCTGTCTGTGATGGTGAATGTTGTTAATTATGTATATGGCCCTAGAGTTAATTATATTCAATTCCTTAGACGATGATGAATTTAGTTCACGTAGATGTCAGAATCCATTCTTATTGGGTTGCGCTGCATGTTATCCATCCCCCTCCGAGACAATACATCATTGGTCAACTTTATCCCACACATTAAATGGCAAGTCATGGATTTACTGATCCTCCGCCCATCTCGTAATGTCTACATTCATTCTTTCCCTCCCCCCAACTTCTCGCTGTCCAGTTGTCGTCCTAACCATTTCACTTGAGATTGTGCAGTGCCCCGCGGGTTCCTGTTTCTGTTAGCTTCCCGTGGCGGTGACCCACCTCTAGCGGAGGGGGTAGCTTTAGGCTGCACGCTGCCTTCCTTTCCTTTCTTAGCCTTCAATTGTAGAATGTCTTAAGATCTCCGCAGTGCAACCTCCCACCCCACCTGTCTGAAGGGTGGGTGTGTAAACTCCTGTCTGAGTTCAGGTGTGTAAATACCAGCCAAGCCTATCCCAGGAGGTGCAATAGCGGGCATGGGCTTCCAGGGTTCTTTGGGGAAGTGCTGAGTGCTACTAACACTTTTCCTGCCAATTCAGACTCCAAAACAGAAGCAGGGGTGGTCGCCAGTGCTCTCCAGGAGAACCTGGACTCTCTCCATACAGCCCTGCTTGCTGTTGCTTTTTATGTCTAGCTTCATAGAACCTCAACTTTTTTAACTCTAGTTTTGTGTAGAAATAACAAGCATTCATTTTTATTTGGAATCCCAAGCTGAGCAGAGCTTGGAAGGAATTTACCTTTTAACTTTTTTCATTGGGCATATTCTGGTTATTAATGTACCTAGGAATATGTAAATTAGATTAAACTTCTCTTCTGGAAACCAAGATAAGCATCCTACAGTGTGTGCATTTATATTATCCAGACAGAAAGGAGTGGGAATCGGATGTTGGTTGCACAGAGGACCATCACAATTTAAGAGGCAAAATTCCTTCTGTGATGCTTTGATAGATAAACCCAGTTGGGAGTTTTCTATGAATTGTTACCTCTTAATTTACTGACCATAATAAGTCAGCTTGTGAAGATTCGTTTTTAGGAATTTCTGCAGATGTTTTTCCAAGTATCTTAGATTTTTGCACTAGCAGGAAATCGCCCTCCCCCTTACTCCCCATTACTGGTTCAGAATGGAATGGCCGCAGAAGGCAACATTCAAACCAGAGTCAGTAAAACCTTGTAACTGTAATTCACATTTCTTCACTACAGCGATGGACACCAATTTCAATTCACAGACTCTGATGCTAGAAGTAATGGCTATGACTGATCTGACCAGCTGTAGCCAGAGGTTGTAGAATTTTTCACAGGGGCTGGATAAAAGCATGTCTTCTAGACAGAGCTAATCTCATAAAAATCAATCATTAAACACCAGTTTAAACTGAATCTTTCCACTCACACAGTAACTGAGCTGCCCAGAAGGGAAGGGGTAGCATTGCCTCTGCCTACTACAGGTGTCAGAAGGCAGCCAGCAATGAGGATCCATCCATGGGGACGCCCCATGAGTTCATGCAACACAAAGCTAAGGCATATTCACGTTGCAAGGAGCTCAGAAACTGATAGAAGGACTCCCTAGGAATGCTGGCTTCCTCTGTGCATCTCATCAAGGTTAAGGCCTCCCACCAACCATACAGAACAGGCCAGAGAATTTCAGCCCATGTCTCCTATATCTTGTAGTTGAGCTGAAGCTTGTATTCTGCTAAGAGTTGGGATTGTCGATTCATCTCACCTGCTATAGGAAACCATATCTGTTTTCTCTGATGCTGCCTCCCCCTCCGTGTGAATGAGTTGGGCAGAGGAAAAAGTCAAGTCTGATTTCTCTGATCCCCTTTGGGAGCCCTGAGTGGAAGTGAACTGAGGTATTTCCCACCTTCAGGCCATTTGTATGCTTGGAAAAAAGGTGTAAAATCCTCGCAGAGGCAGGGCCAAGGTCGAGTGTTACCTGGGGACAGCTGGTCAAAGTGAACCCTTCAGCTGTGCCAGAGCCTGTGAGCACTTAACTCCAGAAAGCTTTGCAGCTTACCTCCCTCCCTGCTCCTGGTGTTCCACAGGCCTGTCCAGCTGCTTTCTTTGGAGAGGGGTGACTTTGGGCCCAGCAGGAGTTGGATTTGAATAAATGGATTTGATTTGGATGATTTAGTTGGGGATTGGTCCTGCTTTGAGCAGGGGGTTGGACTAGATGACCTCCTGAGGTCCCTACCAACCCTGATATTCTATGATTCTATGAACCCTTTGGTTACCGTTACATTGACCAGTCAGTTGTGTTTTGGGGGTTGCGTAATTCTCCCTGCTGAGCTCCATTCTCAGAACCCCCCTGGACTTTTGTTAAACACACACTAGGAAATACAGTGAAAGCTTTTGAAACTGTGAGCTTTGAGTTTTTCTTATTCCCTGTAACTGTCCAAAGAAAGAATTTCATGGCATTGATTGTATTTTGAGGTCTTGTCCAAATCTCCTCCTTTTCCCTTTGACAAAACACAGAGAAAAGTCATAAAGCTGGACAAGGCAGCGTCTCTTCTTGCTGGGAAGTTACCAGTGTGGTAAGCAGCCTTAGCAGCGCCCCTGAGAGCTGGCCAGCTGTTACCAGCATTGGGCTCTTTGAAGCACACCCTCCACCCCCATGCTGCTATGATAAAGGCAGGATGAAGGTGGAGTTGATTTGGTAGCTGAGCCTCTCTTCAGGTTACAAGGTGGGGAAGAGAATGACACATTAATGCATCCGATGAAGTGAGCTGTAGCTCACGAAAGCTTATGCTCGTATAAATTTGTTAGTCTCTAAGGTGCCACAAGTACTCCTTTTCTTTTTGCGAATACAGACTAACATGGCTGCTACTCTGAAACCTGACATTAGGGAGAGTGTGGCCAAAGGAACTAGGAATTCAGAGCCCAGCTGGTGGGCAGGACCTGCCAAATCAGATAGGAGGGGAGCTTGTGCTTGTGCTGGCCCAGGCAAATCAGGGCAGCTTTTGGGAGCAGAAGAGAGGCCCAGCCATATGATAGGTTGAGGTTGCAGAGCTGCAGGCTGGTACCACTGTGTTCACTTTTTTGGTAGAGCTGAGCTGTTTAGTTTGCAATCTCCAGTCACTAAGGAACCCAGGAAGCAGGAAATAGCCTCATCTCCTCAGAGCTACCCAACAAAACACTCCTCCAGGGATTCCAGCCGGAGCCCGTTTCTACCATCCCTCAGCACACCATTGTGCCACCTGTGTCCTTGGGCGTGGGGGGGACAAGTGTTAGCAATCCCAAACTGTGGGGTGTGTTTTACCTTTAAACGCAGCCAGCTGATGATGGGTTCTGTATCGCCAGCTTCTGCTTAGTGTTAGAGACCAAGCTGTGCTCTGGGTACCCTTCACTTGCTTTCAACAATTAAAATCCAGGCCTCTTGCACAACAAAACCCGCTGTGCAGCTGCACACACTGGCTGGAATATGTGACAGACTCCAGCTCTGCTGGCTGTGCAGCTGCTGTAGGGGCAGAGATGATCAAAAACCAGAGAAGAGTTTGAATCACTGCACTGCTGCAGCCAGGGCATAGGGGACCCAACAGGGGCCACAGCAAATCCCCTGGAGTTTGGCAGGAGAAGCCCAAGACAACCCTCAGTCTGGGAAGGGGGGTAGGTGCAAAGGCTGAAGGGAGCAGCTGTGGCAGGGGGTGAATGGTGCAAGCAGAAATGACCTGTAACTCTTGATGAGGGGTGTCACAATTTAAAGGTTGGGGGATGGCCCCACATGTTGCCTCTGGTCTTTTCCCAATCCCCTAGTGCCTCCCACACACTCTCCGTGGTGGCACCACCTTGCCCCCAATCCTCTCAAAGCTCCTGCCCCATTTCTCCCATTGCCTCCCTTTGCAGACACAGCGCAGGCTGGGGTGGGTTCCAGACACCTACTGTCGAGCAGATAACTGCAGCTGCGGGTGAGGAAGGGACAGGACTCAGAGGGCTTCCCCGCACCCCCTCTGGCTGAGCTGCACGGCCACCCCATCTCTCTTCCTTCTCCAGGTGCCTCCTAGCAGGGCTCAGGAGGAGCATAGTGCCTTTCCTCAGCCACACTCAGCTCAACTCTCACCCTGGCAGAAATCTGGGGTGGGGAGGGTGACTCCCTCCACCAAATGTCACCTCTGGGTGCAAGGCAGGGTTGCAAAGGGGCAATTGGGGCTTGTGCAAACTGAGTGGGTGGATGGAAAAGGGGGGGGGGAGGTGCAAAAAAGTATCCGAGGAAGTATCATTAAAAGAGCAACCAACAGACTTTCTCAGGAACTCCATGTTCTTCTTCAAGTAGTGTCCCTATAGGTGCTCCACTCTAGGTGTCTGTGTGCCCCTGCACCTCTAATCGGAGATTTTTGATAGCAGTGTCCTGTTGAGGTGCACGGCGAACCCCCCTCACTTCCTTCTCTACCGCCTTTGGCCTCTGACAGAAGGAGCCCTTGTCCCTTCCTTATCTGTGTCATTAGCATAAGTGGTGGTTTTGTTACCTTTGTTCTCCCTAAAAAATACGCAGGCTAGGGTTTTGTTTTATTTTATTTTATTCCTTTGGTTTAAAAAGAAAAGAGAAAAAGGAAAAGAACTTCACTTTCCTTCCCTGTCTGGGGGCTGCCCCCCGCCTCCCCCAGGCATCTAGTAGACCCTTAATTATTTTCTTTTTCAGTTTAAAAAAAAAAGTAAAGAGATGTTCTTCTGCATATTCCTCCCTGCTAGAGGATGACACCCCCTGCCCAGGGGCTTGCCTGGCTCTCTCTGCTCCAAGCGGGGCCTGTCCTGCTAGGAGTCAGTTCCTGTAATGGCCAGACACTCATGGCGCCTGGGAGACCCTCACAGAAGCGCTTTACCTGCCACACCTAAAACTGCAGCCTCACAGGAGCTGGGAGCTGAAGTAAAAATTCCTCCCTCTAGAGAAAACACTTCAGTCTGCAGGGGACTCACCCGGTGGGATCATCCCCGGAGCCTTCACTTCAAAAGGGGTCAAGTGGTGAAGAGGAGAAGAGAGAGAAAAAGAAGAACAGGAGGACTTGTGGCACCTTAGAGACTAACAAATTTATTTGCGCACAAGCTTTCGTGAGCTACAGCTCACTTGGAATGCATCCGATGAAGTGAGCTGTAGCTCACGAAAGCTTATGCTCAAATAAAGTTGTTAGTTTCTAAGGTGGCACAAGTCCTCCTTTTCTTTTTTGCAAATACAGACTAACAGGGCTGCTACTGTGAAACCAGAAAAAGAAGCAGCAGCTACCAGCAGACTCCCCCTGGAAAGGCTCCTCCTAGCCACTGGCCAGCCAGGGGGTGTTCCCCAGTGCGGCCATCTCAGCACCGACCCTGAGCAATTGGCCAGCCAGGGGGTGTTCCCCAGCGGGGCCATCTCGGTAGGACAATACCAGCAGAGGCGCCTCCTGCTGTGAGCTCAGCTGCTGCACAGTTCAGAGTTGGGCCCTGAAGCTCTGGAAGCTGAAACCTGAGACGGGGCTTCCTGTGCCCAGCTCTGCCCTGCTCTGAGCGCTGCCCTGCGCCCTGACAAGGGGCTTTTGTGAGCTCTGAGCTGCTCTGAGCTCTACTCTGGGCAACTACTGCAGGGACAGGGCACAGTTACCGTACCAGCTCTAAAAGAGCAGCACAGAGAAGCCCTGCTGTCAGCTCTGCTTCTGCACCGAGACACCAGCAACAGTACTGTCCCCTAAGGAGCAGGGACAGTTACCGTACCATCTCTAAAAGAGCAGCAGAGAGAAACCCTTTGGTACCAGATGCAACAAAACTCCCATCTAGGAAGTGTTCTGCACCTTCCCAACCATTGATACCAATTACAGACACTCCTCTGGGGTAACACAGCTGCTCTGATACTCTGGAGACCTGTGGCCTCAGTACCCAGAGAGAGACAATTAACATACCGTCTCTAAAAAAGTGGCGCCAACAAACTTTTTGTACTGGGCAAAACTCTCATTTAGGGCGTGCTCTGCTCAGCTATCGGTACTGACAATGTACCACGGACCCTCCTCTGTGGTACCAAATGAACCCATGGTACTGCATGAGCTTGGTACCCTGGAGACCTGATGACTGGGGAAGAACCACAATCCCCATTACTTGGTCCGAGGACCCCGGTATCAAGCACATCCCGGCACCCAGAATCGCTCTTAGCAGTGGGCTGTATACTGCCAATACCCCAGTCAGCAGCACCCTTACCCACTGACAAATCTGACACTGGCCAGGAGGAGATCATTCCCTGGTCCCTCATGGTGGCCCACCACCACACTACAACGGTCATCCCCAATTCCATCACGCCAATCGCCCGTGCCTGCCTTCCTGCCTCTCCCTCCCAAGGCCATATTGTAACTCTTCGGGTATATACACACACATGGTGCAACCGTCTCCGGTGTCTCTCAGGGAGAGTCCACCAGATGGTTTCCTACAGCCTGGCACCTGAGCCAGGGCAGGAGAGCACCTGAACCAGGATAGGAGAAAGCTTTTTTAGAACAGGAAAGAAGGGAGAAGGGGGAAAAAAAACACACCTGAAGAGGAAGCTACCTCTTCAGCACACTTCTCCTCATCTCTCCCAGATGAGACTGTGCTGCCCACCCCTCATCACTAGATGAAGATTTAAGAACTTTCTGGCTCTTACCAAGACAGTGGCAGACGAGCTGCAAATTCCCTTACAGGAGGTGGCAGATACACATCACAAGATGGTGGAAATTCTGCACATTACCTTCTCATCTAGAACTGTCCTCCCAATTAATGAGCTGATTCTAGATCCTACTAAAATCATCTGGCAGAGCCAGCCTCCATCGCACCAACCAGCAACAGAGTGTAAACAAAAACAACCCTACATCTCTACTCAAAGAGGCAGACTTTGTTTTCAACATCCGCAACCCAACTCCATCATAGTGGATGTGGTTAATGCATGAAGCAAGCAACATAATGCCAAGTCAACTTCATGGGATCAGGCTTCACAAGATGGCATATTCATCGACAAAATTACTGTTTAGAGTCATAAATTACCAAACTGTCATGGCCAAAACAATTTTGTTAATCTTGGGAAACCCAGGATGTTTCTGAAACATTACTGGAAACAGAAAAAGAACAGATTCAGACCATTCATTCTTAGAGAAGGTCAGTTAATAGCCAGACCAGTCCTAGAGACATCAGTGGATGTAGCTGTTACAGCTGCCCACCCAGTCTCCATGACAGTGGTACTGAGGTGGGTTGTGGGGTTTTTTTTGTTCGCTACACCTCTCTAGATTGTCCAAAGAGCTACAGACTTCCAATTTGAAGGGCCAAACGCTTTGCGGAGAAGACAGATTTTCTCTTCACATCCTGAAGGATTCTCGGGCTGCACTACACTCCTTAGGAATCTACACTGTGGAACAGAAGAGAAGATATACTTCTCAACAACACCACAGATCACAATCTTCTCAGTACTCACCATCTCTGTGCTGTTATGATCCATAGTGTAAAAGGCCCAGGGCTCAAAAGTGAGAACAGTCTGCATCCTAGTCCATGACCTCTCAAACTGCCTCTTATAAGCACTTTGATGAGCTGGTTGGGGTCCTGAGCAATGATACCTTACAGCATCAGTGGCCATCTATACACCTGTCACGCCACTCAGAAGTCACCTTACCTTACTTCACAGCAGTTAGGACCAGCTCTAGAGCAAAGAGATTGATCTCTAGCTCTGAACTTACAGGGTGCCTACTTCCATATCTCAATACAACCATCATACAGGAGATTTCCTACTGCTTATCTTTGGGACAGGATCATTATAGGTACAGACTGCTCCACACAGGGTAGTCTCCAAGGTTCACTTCATTGTAGTGGCACACTAACCCCGGTACAGTGACTGGACTTTATCAGCACCAACCTGATGCAGTACAAGCGAGAGCGCTCCTCTCACTGCCCATATTCACCACCCTGCGACACATGTCTCCCTAATATGCTGGGGAGCTCACCTACACAACAACAAGGTTCAGGACAAATGGCCTTCCACAGAAATGACCGTCCATATCACTCTTTTGGGGCTAGGGGCTGTCAGGAGTGCCTGTGCACAAACTCTGCCTTTCATCAAAAACAACACACAAAGGTTATGCTGGACTTAATGTGACCTGTATGTTTTGTATAAACTGCCAAGGAGCTGCCAGATCTCCCTCCCTCTACAAGACAGCATTCAAACTTTGGAATTGATGCACCCATCACAATGTGCTCATCTCAGCTGTCTGTCTACAAGGGATACAGAACGGAATAATCAACAGTCTCCGTTGGAATTTTCTCACGACAATGAGCGTATACTGAATTCACAGGTACTTCAAGATATAGCCACCTTCTGGGAAAACATTCACTGGCAGTTGCCCTCATCTTCCCAGCGGACAGGGCCCACTTGTACGTCTTTTCCCAGTTTACTACCCTATCCAATATTCTGTTGAAAATTCAATGAAACAAAGTGAGAGTTATTGTGATTGCCCCTCTTGACTATGACAAGTCTGGCTCCCTTACCTGACGCAGATGGCAATACGCCCTCCTGTTCCTCTGATGTCAGCCCATTCCTCACCCGCTCTCTCAAAACAATGGGCTGATCTTTCACCCCAGCCCATGGGTCCTCCGCCTCCAGGCTTGGATCTTTCTTTGTTCCAAGGCTTAGAAGCAGACTGCTCTGACAAGCTGAAACACACGTTGCAACACAACCACAAGTTGACCACTCCACATACCTATCTACAAAATGGAAACGACTCCAAGTTTGTACCATTCCAAACGGACAGATCCAACCTCATCTTTCCTCCCTCTGATTTTGCACTACATTTTAAACTCTCACTCAGCTCCCTTCAGGTACATCTTATGGCAAAAATGGTTTCCCACTTGGAGTTTGCTCAACCACTAATGTGTAGACTCCTTAAGGACATTGGGACTCTCTTCCCCCATGTGACACCACCTGCTCCAGCCTGGGACTTTAATCTAGTTCTCAGGGCTTGGACTAGACCTCCTCCGAGTCCAGGGAAACTTGTTCTCTCTTACACCTGTCCATGACGACAGCATTTCTAATTGCCATCACCTCAGCTAGGCACATAGGAGAAATAGAGGCCCTGATGGCACACCCATCTTTCACAGCCTTTGTCTTTAAAAAACAAAAAACTCTAAGGCCATATCCCAAGTTTCTCCCTACTTTTTCTGCACTTTCCATATGAATCAACAGATCCATCTCCCTGTTTTTTCCCAAAACCACATTGTGGCAACTGGGAGACAATTGTGCATATGCTAGATATTAGAAGGACATTAGCATTCTACTTAGACAGGACTAAGGACTTCAGGAAATCCCCTAAACTCTTCCTTTCATCCACAGAAAGATCCAAAAGCTCTCCTCAAAGACTATCCAAATGGGTCTCTAGTTGCATTAATCGCTTAGCAAGGGCGCAACTTGCTTCCATCCATACGCACTCCATGAGATCAGTTCCTATCTCAATCACATTCCACATGGATACCCCTATCTCCCCAATCTATAGAGCAATGACTGGGGCCTCTGTCCATACTTTCGTAAAACATCATGCGATCACTGAAGATTTGGCTGCTGACACCATCTTCGACTCAACAGTACTCGCTGTAGTAAAAGACTCTGCTCCGAAGTCCCAGCCTCCAGTGGTGGGTACTGCTCCAGAGTCACCTAAAGTGGAGCACCCATAGGGACACTACTCGAAGAAGAAGAGAAATTACCTTGTGCAGTAACAATGGTTCTTCAAGATGTGTGTCCTTGTGGGTGCTCCACAACCCACCCTCCTCTACTTTGGAGTTCTCTATAGGGCTCTGTGGTAGAGAAGGAAGTGAGGGAGATTCATCCATGCAGTGCTAAATAGCCTCGAGGCAGACCACGAGGGAGGGAGAGCACATGCGCGGGCTCAACGGGACACTGCTTCCAAAAATCTCCAATTACAGGTGCAGGGGCACACAGACACCTAAAGTGGAGCATCCATAGGGACACACATCTTGAAGAACCATCATTACTGCACAAGGTGAGTAACTTCCTCTTATTTCCTGGTCCACTCATCTGACCAATATCCCCTATCACCGTCCACCACTGGGAGCACATGGCCCCACATCTCACCCACTCCTAAAATCCCAGCTGTGAATACTGTACCCTAACCCACAGAGCAGGACAGCGGGCTCCAAGGGCTGGAGAGTGCCAGGGCTTTCTATGAGAGTTAGAGGTGCGTGAGTCCTGCCCTGTGCGCCCACAGCTTTGGCTTTCAAAGCCATCCTCAGCCTAGCCCATCCTACTCTTTCCCAACATGCTTTGCCAAGAGGAGAGGCTCAGGCAGGTTAATGCTCACTCTGTAGTGGGGCCAACAGTCCTCCAGGGCAAAATATTGATGTTTCCTCTCAAAGCCCAGGCTGCAGTTGCTGGGGATAAATGGGAGGCTCTGACGCACTGTTCTCTCACTGCTCCACTCGTTGGGCACTAATAGAGAGGACAAGTCAATCTTGTTCTTCAGAATTGGCTTGTCCTTGTCATGAGCCTTTCCCCTGCTCCCCAAGTCACATGGCCACAGCTCCACCTCTGTATCCAAGGGCTGGCACCTTCAGGCTCTGAAGCCACCATGATGCTTTGTGGGGGACTCAAGAATACAGCATCTCCTATATATGTCTCTCTGAAGCCTCCATAGCCTGCTCCTTCTTCCAGCAGCATCCCTCTATCCCTGGAGCTGGCTGGGTAGCACGGTCTTTCCTTCTTCTGCAGTGAAGCTTCTCCCCAGCCAACTGCAAAGATGGCCATTTGGAGCCATGGGTTTCAGCTGATGCACAGGGTGTCCAAGGGCCAGGTGATATGCAGTCCCTCTACCACCCTTAGCGTATTTGTTATCAGGCAGGGATATTGCCAGCACTGGAATATGACCAACAAGGCACTTGTTCCTCCAAGCTAAATGCCAAGGTGTGGCTTAAGCACCTGTGTCTTTTGTTTCTGTCCTTGCAGCCCCTTTTGCCACTGGAGGCCCCACAAGACCTGCACTGCACATGCCCCCTGGCTCCCTAACCTCCTCCTCGTCCACACGCAGCCCGGAGTTTCTTGCTAACCTGGTTTCTGGACCTGTTGGCAGTATCTGCCTGGGAGGTTTTCCAGCTGGTCCCTCCAGGAGGCACTAAAGGCCTCGTTCACAGGATTTACATCTCCTCATGAACGATGTATGCGTTCGGCTCTGGAGTGCGGCCAGCCTGCCAAAGACCAAACAGCAGGCAAGCTAACAGCTACAGGCAATGTGGGGTGGCCAGTGCACAGTGCTCCTCCAGCTCCTGGGGAAGAGGTATACCTGATTCACTGCCTCTTCGCCCTCAGTCTGAGGGGTGGGCTACACTACACTGTTAGATCATCTTAAGCACCTTGTGTCACCCTATTTGTGTATGTGGCTGCAGCCATGCAGTAAAACCACCTGCCTGAACCACTATCAGCCATGATCAACATACTGAGTGTGAAGCTTGCAAATCTAGACACTGCATGGCCCCAACAGTCCTCCAGTAGATGTCCCACAATGCCCCATTTCCAGCCACAGTGACAGCTTTGGTCACAATTGCAAACTCCACTACCTGGGTCATAAAATGGATCCGGGAAATGGGCTGGTGAAGCCCGCCCACTGCTAAAGGATCCCCCCCAGCCTAAGAGCGGGATCCACAGGACCTGGACACCAAATAAATATGGGGGACAACTAATGAAATAACAGGGACAGGAGTGTGGTCAAAGGGTCAAACGAAGGGAACCGGACGGGGACACCGAGCAGAGAACCCCAGACAGTACCCACTGCTCCTCAAAGGTGTCAAGGGAGTCAGTGGACGCTGCCCAGAGGAACTCTGCCCGGAGGCGTGAACAGACCAAGGATTGGAAATAGGCCCCACAGTCACAGGAGACTCCATTGGCCAACCTCCTCACCCTGGTTTTGTAGATGGCCATTTTAGCCAGGGCCAGGAGGAGGATGACCAGGAGATCCCCTGACCTTGTGGGGCCACGGATAGGGAGTGCATAAATAAGAAGGTGAGGGGGAAAGTGCAACCAAAAACTTAATAAAATATTGGTGAGGAGCTGGAATAGGGGCTGCACCCTGGCACAATCCAAATATATGTGTGCCAGGGTTTCCCTCAGGCCGCAAAAGGGGCACGTGTCTGGGATAGGGGTGAACCGCATCAAGTACATGCCCGTGCTCACAGCTCCGTGAAGGAGCCGCCAACTGATATCCCCAGCAGGCCTCAGGACCAAGGTGGAATATAGGCTGGCCCACCTGGACTCCTCACCCTCCAAAGGTGGCAGGAGGTCCCACCATTTTGTATCGGGGTGGGACATGAGGGCGTGAAGGGTATGGAGCACAAGTGTGTATAGATGTTTCCTTGGTGCAGTCTGGAAGCAGACCAGCTGAAGCTCATGCAGCCGGCTCACGGTGAAGGGGTGGGGGGCTTGGTTGAGTCCACGGGGCAGGGGCCCAATTAAAAGGTCCGGCGGGTCTGGGATGGAGGGTGGGAGGGGCGTGCCCTCATGCACGACCCGGTCGACGTAAACCTGAGCAGCGGGTGGCAAAGCGGCCCTCACCTCCTGAAGTATGCGTCGGGGAGTAAGAGGTCTGGAGAGCCCCATGTGCTGAGCGAGCGTCAGGGGATCCAGCCAGTCTCCCCGGTCATAGTCCAGGAGGTCTCCGACTCTTGTGACCTCTGCCAGGACCAACCTCTGGCGCACTGAGCGGGACTCCGGCTCCTGCACACGGAGCTGGGGGTTGTGTAGCAGGGGCTCTGTGAGGAGATCTGCCCCCTCGGAGGCCGCCACGGACCTGGTCGTTGAAAAGAGTTTCCAGGTCTGGAGGAGGTCCTGGTAGAAGACCGGCAGCCCGGAGAGGTCTCGCGGAAGACCTCTCGGATGGAGATAAAGGAGCTGCCGGTCGTATCGGAGCCCTCGGAAGCGGCGCAGGGAGGCGTGCGCCAGTATGCTCCACGCCGGACTACCTGCACCATAAAGGAGCCTCTGCAGGGCCTGGAGGTGGAAGACATGGACCTGAGTGTGCAGACACTTCAGGCCCTGCCCTCCCTCCTCCAGGGGTAGATGGAGAACCCCTGCAGAGACACAGTGCAGTCCTGACCAAAAGAACTCCAGAATCGATGTCCATAGGTCGGTCAGGAAACCCGGGGCTGGGACCAGGGTGTTGAGCCGGTACCAGAGCATGGACAGGACTAGTTGATTAAGCACCAGCGCTCTCCCTCAAAGGAAGAGGCACCGGAGTAGTTCTGTCCATTTCCAGAGCCGCTCTATCACCCCGCCCTCTAAACAGTGCCAGTTCTCTGGCGGCGAGGAATGCATGGCAGAAAGGTAAACGCCGAGATAGAGCAGCGGACCCGCGCTCCACCGGATGGCCTGAAGCGAGGGTGGGAGGGAGCTCGCCTGCCACCCATCCCCGACCACCAAGCCAGAGCTCTTGACCCAGTTGACCCGGGCGGAGGAGGCTGCCGAATAGATGGCCTGGCAAGCCTCCACCCGTGCCAAGTCGCTTGGGTCCTGGACCACGAGGAGCACATCGTCGGTGTATGCCGACAGGACCAGCCGCAGCTCCAGCTCCCACAGCACCAACCCTGTCAACCTCCTGCAGAGGAGACAGAGGAAGGGCTCGATTGCCAGAGCATACAGCTGGCCCGAGAGGGGGCACCCCTGCCGTACTCCTCGTCTGAAGCTGACCAGTTCGGTCAGGGTCCAGTTGAGCCTGACCAGACACTCTGCGGAGATGTTCAGCACCCGGAGAAAACCCATAAACTGGGGTCCGAAGGAAAACGCTTGTAGAGTGCTCAGGAGATACCCATGGTCCACCCTGTCAAATGCCTTCTCCTGATCCAAGGACAAGAGAGTGAACGACAGACCATCCCTACACCCGAGTTCTAAAAGGTCCCGGACCAGATATAGGTTGTCAAAGATGCTGCAGCCCAGGACAGTGTAGGTCTGGTCTGGGTGGACCACGTCCGCCAGCACAGACCCTAGCCACAGCAAGATTGCTTTGGCCACGACTTTGTAGTCCGTGCTGAGGAGCGAGACAGGACACCAATTTCGTAAATCTTGGAGGTCCCCCTTCTTCAGCAATAAGGCGAGCCCAGCTCGCCTGCATGAAAGAGGAAGGACCCTGCTCTGCAAAGATTCAGCCCAGACGGTGACTAGGTCTGGGCCGAGGATGTCCCAGAACACGCGGTAGAACTCCACGGTCAGCCCGTCCATGCCTGGAGATTTATTGGTGGGCATGCGATGGAGGGCTTCCGAGAACTCGGCCAGAGAGAGGGGCAGCTCTAGCCGGTCTTGGTCACCCATGCTGACCGTAGGGAGCTCCTCCCAGAGCACTCTGCAAGCATTAGGATCGGTTGGATCCACGGAGAAAAGTCTTGTGTAGAAGGCTCTCGCCCTCCCGCACATCTCCACCGGATCCATGAGGGGGGTGCCGTCTTCTGCCAGAAGGCAGGTGATGTGTTTCTTGGCCCCCCTCCTTTTCTCCAGGGCATAGAAGAAGCGGGAGCCACGATCCATCTCCCAAAGAAGACGAATGCGGGATCAAACAAGGCACCCCGGACCCATTGGTCTTCGAGGGCCTGGAATTCCTCCCGCTTCTCCACGCACGCTCCGCAGAGGGGCGGATCCTCGGGGCTGGTGGCCAGACGCCTCTCCAGCTCTAAGACCTCCTGTTCCAACTGCTCTATCACCGCATTCCTCCATCAGCTGGCGCCCCGCAAGTAGTCACGGCAGAAGAGCCAGACGTACACCTTCCCCAGGTCCCACCACCGCCACGCCGAGGGAAAGGCATGCCGTTGCCCTCGCCAGGCCAGCCAGAACTCCCATAAGGACGTCACAAAACCCACATCCTCCAACAAGCTGTTGTTGAAATACCAATAGGCCAGCCCTGGCCTCTCTGCACAGAGGGAGGCCGTCACGGTGGCTAAATGATGGTCAGCAAATAGGGCCGGCCAGATGCTGGAGGAGTGGGCTCGTGAAAGATGGAAGCATGATAAATAAATGCGGTCCAACCGGGAGTGGCACGATCGATGGGTCTCCACCTGGACAAAGGTGAACATGGAAATATCATCCGGGTGGTGGTCGCACCAGACGTCCATCAGGGAGTGGTATTCGACTATCTCCCGGAGGACGTTCGCGGAGGCCGGGCACTGCTCAGTCCCCGAGCAGTCACGCTCCTCGAGGATGGTATTAAAGTCCCCACCCAGGACCAGGCACTCATGAGGATCCAAGATGCTGAGGAAGGCGGACGCTTGCTGATAGAATTGCAGCTGCTCCGGGACCGATGTCGGGGCATAGACATTAACAAGGTTGGCCACGAACCCCTCCATATGGACCCGGAGGTGCAGCAGACAGCCCGGCACAGCCTCAGCGACCCCCAGCACCTCGGGCCGTAGGTCGGGGGAGAACAGGGCCGCCACTCCAACCATACGAACTGTGAGATGGCTAAAGTAGACCCTGTCCCCCCATTCCAGCCACCAGCTGTCTTTGGCAGCTGGATCCGTATGGGTCTCCTGCAGGAAAACCACAGAGTACCCTCCCCCCCCCAAAGGAAGGAGAAGGAGAGCACCTGGCACCTGCGGAGAACCATCCTACAGCCTTGGGTGTTCAGCGTTGCGATGGTGATAGGTGCCATGAGGAGGGCTGGGGGCGATTCTCGCTGGCAGGGATGCTTGCGGCTCCCAACAGGCCGCGCAACAGTCCGTAACCCACCCCATAGGTGAGTAAGGAATCATGGAAGAGGCGGACCTGCTGGTAGGCCGCAGCGGCCTGCTTCTGGTCCTTTTACCCTCCCACATGAGGGCCCTCATGGCCCGGAGGATTTGATGGAAATCACCCCATTGCTGGAGAGCGAGCTGCACCTTGTTGTGGGAGCCACGGATGTCTTCTAAAAACTCCCACAACTCCTCTCGCAGTGCATGGGGGAGGTGGGGCTACAGTCTCCTGGTTACCCCTGCCCACCGAGACGGGCAGACAGGGTGCAGACTCCCGATGGGGTGCCTGATGGGCTGGCGCCACTAGGCCCGCCTTGAACCCTGGGGCAATAGGGGGTGGCGGAGGGAGGATAGCAGCCCCTACTGGTTTGGGACAGAGAAATACAAAGGCCGCTCCCTGGGGGTCATCTGCTGGAAAAGGGAAGGAGACAGCCCCTGGGGCGGCAATAACATCGCGGGAGGTGGACGGGATAGGGACAGGGTCAGCATCAAGGGCAGGACCGGGATCAGGGACAGGGGTAGGGGCAGAGACAAGATTCTGGGCTTCAGAAGCCAAGCAGCTGGATGGTGGCACCTCCCGATCAGGCTCCAGGGTTGAGGGGGTGAGGAGGGGGCTCTCAGCGATGCCGGGTGCAGGCTCTATGGTGGGTTTGGCAGCCACGGCATCAGGAGGTGGACTATCTTCTGTAGGGCCCACCTGGGAAGGAGATCGATTGCTCCACACCAACGAGGGGTACCCCTGGTGGCTCGCCTCCCGGCCATGTGGCACTGGCCGTCGCCTGAACAGGCTCGGTGGCCGTCAGTGGGGTGCCTTCTGCAGCTGGCTTGATGGAGGAGTCCAGGGGCTCCTCGGAGGTGGGAGCGGAAGCAATGGTTGGGGGAGGGAGCATGGGGAAAGGGGGACTGGAGTGAGGTCACTCAGATTGAGGCCCGCTGGCATAGGGTCGTCCTCCCCCTGGGTGACTGGGGTCAGACCCAGGGCCTCGATCTCTTCGTATATGGAGGGGAGATCGCTTTCCACCACCCTGGGGTTCTCCCTGCTGGCACCCAACGCAACGGTCACCTCAGGGCTCACAGGGGCTTCAGATGGTACCAGGGCGGGGGGAGCTCCCTCGGGGACCTCGGAGGGGACGGACTCTGGTGGAGGGGAGACACTGCCTTCCAGTGCTGCCACGTCTTCCCCAGCCAGCACTGGTAGATGGAACACACCCGTGGGCAAAGCGGAAGGCTCGGCATTGGTGCCCCCCTTCCTGGTCTTCTGGGGGGGCCTCTGCATCAGATGGGAGGGGAGGAGCTCGAGCCTTCCGCTTGCCCCGCTTCCCCTGGACCCCTCCATGGCATCATCCGCGGGCTGGCTAGCACGGCTGATGTCAGGGGGCAGGGGCGATGGCTCAGGGACTCGGGGGGGTAATGGTGGGGCAGCATGAGGGAGGGAAGATTCCCCTTGGGGCGGGCCCTCTCCCATGCTCAACGGTGTCCCTGCTGCACCCTCCTCCACAGGCCCTGCCAGATTGCAAGCAGCGGGGGCGGGGCTCTCCCGCTCGTCTGGGCATAGTGGGTGCCCCTTGGGCCTGAGCGGGAGCAGTGGTGGACTGGGAAGGAGGAGGGGTGGTTTCGGGTGCCGGGCAGCCAGGGGCACCAGCAATGATGGGGCCGGTGCCCCGCCAGGGCTCGGGGGTCCCGGATGCCCCTCCTTGCCGGGCCAAGGGGCAGTCCCTCCAGACATGCCCCATCGCCCGGCAGAGGTAGCACCGGGCCTCCCCCATGGAATAATGTACCTGGTAATGGGCCCCCTGGTAGGGGACCAGGAATGACCCCTCAACCGCCTCTCCGTCACGCACCGCCAGCGGCAGTTGAAGCTGCACTTGCCGGCGGAACGAGAGGATGTGATGGAGGGCGGGGTTGGAAGGTTGCATTGGGAAGGAAGGGAGGGACTGAGGTCAGGACGAGGCAGACGCCCAGGTCATCCAGCGGCTCCAAGGGAACGAACACGCCCCCCCCCCACTGCCAGGTCCTTCTCCACCACCTCCGGGGTGGCGGCCTCCGATGCTATAAAGAAGACGACCTTCCCGTACAGTTTGGAGGCCGCCACAATGGCCGTGGGCCCCACCACCCTCGCCAACGCCTGCACATACGTCTCCACATGGGGCGAGGTGGGCCCCAGGAGGCAACGGACGCCGTGCTTCCTGGTTATGGTGGGAAAGGGGCCCCGGCCGCTACAGCTGGTAGCGGAGGGGGTGGGCGGGAGAGATGATGTAGCAGCAGGCGGGGGGGCTGCCACCACCTGGGTATACGCCCTGGGGTTAGGGGAGGGACACCCGCAGAGCTGGTGGAGGGAATAGCAGGTAGGGATGCCGCAGCCGGTGGTGGGGCCGCGGCAGTGGGGGCAGCCCCTGCCGTGAAGGGCCTGGTCTTTTTAGCAGGGCCCGTCCCCTTCTTCTTACCCTGGCCCTTCCCGCTGGCTGGGGGCGCTCCCCCAGAATCTGAGGGGGCAAGGGACGTGGCAACAGCAGAGGTCACCCTGGTGCCCGCCGCTGCCGGTGCTCCAACGGTGGCGGTGGCAGGTGGTTTGACAGTGGCGGTTGAGGTAGAGGCTTGGGGGGGCGATGGAGGGGCAGGCGGGGGAGGGGCAGCCGGGGCAGGCCTGGATTCTCCCCAAATCCTTCCAACTTCTGGTCAGACACAGGAGGAGTCAACCTGGACTGTGGGTTCAGAAAACGCAGCCCCACCAACCTGGACTGTGGGTTCAGAAAAATGGCCAAGCTGAGGGCTGCCGTGAAGCTCCAAGGTGAGCAAATCTGCCAATAACTGCAAGACCTACCAAGGTAGAGGAGAAACTTTGTCACAAATCATAGAATATCAGGGTTGGAAGGGACCTCAGGACCTCAAGTCATGGAGACTGGCAGCCCTGCCCACACCTTTAAAGCCTCCTGCATGTTTTTGAAATGCCTTTTCTTGATGGCCCAGCATGGTGTATATGCCTAGCTCCACTCCCTTGTGTGCAACTGCCCAACGGACCAGGCCAGCTCCATGCACTAGACATTCCTGCCTGCAGGAGACTGGAGATATGGGATCACCTGGGCTTTCAGGAAGCAGAGGCTGTGCAGGCACAGCTACAGAACAGCTGTAGAAATGTGGCCATCTATGACCAGATTGCACAGGGGATGCAGGGGACAGCATATGACCGGGATCAGCAGCAGTGCCACATGAAAGCAAAGGAACAGCAGCACGCAGACCACAGCCAGGGAGGCCAACAATCAAGCTGGCGCTGAGCCCCAGAGCTGCCAGTTTTACAAAAATCTGCCTGCCGTACTTGGCAGAGATCCTGCCAGGACCCCACAGACCACAGCGGCTACCTCCAAGGACACCAAGACAGAAACCATTCCTGTGATCAGGGAGACATGGCAGCCGGGGGTTCAGCTATGCCATGAGCCAGGACCTGTTCAAGACTCCACTGCAGTCTAGCCTGTCCCTCCAGCTGGGCATGGACAATCCCTATGAGGGGAGAAGAACCTCGAGTAAGTGTGCGCATGCATGTTCTCTTGCAGCGTTTAAATGTAAAGGTGGCCCCCAGTCCAGCCCCACGTTAACAAGACATAGGTATCGACTTTTCATTGTTTTACTTGTACAAGAGTGATGGCAGTGCAACAAACTGCAGAGTAGTTGGCATGTGCAGTTCATTCTTCTATAGGATTAGGCGGGGAGGTGGAGCAGTTTGTTTATATACTTAGGGATGTTCTTCACATCCTCCTGAGAGATCTCAATGAAATGTCCATGGAGGTACTCTGCAATCCTCTTGCAATCTTCTCCTGAAGGTTTCATGGGATGGCAGCCTTATTTCCTCCTCCCTTGTAGGATTCTGTCCCATGCCACTCAGACATGAGTTCAGCTGGCTCCATTGCAGTAAACAGGCTAGTGACATATGGGCCTGGGCAGCTTCAAGATGCCAGCAACAGCCTTGCTTTCTTGTGCCTTTGATACCCTCAGGAGTGAGAGAGCAGCTAACATCACAACCGCCTGTGGACAACAGTGCCAATATTCAGTGCCAGTGCCCTATGCTCATACCCATGGAAACAGGATTGTATTATTTAATACAATCAAAACTCTTAGTGCCTTTCTCCTTTCCCACCCCCACCCCCCATCCTTCATGGGCCATACTCACCATGGCTGGGCCTAGAGCCTGTGTTGTGCAGAGGCGAAGTGCAAATAAGCATGTCTTATTTTTTTTAAATGGGAATAAGGGAAGGGATTTCTGAAAACTCCCAATTTCCATTGATTGTGAATCCAATGATGCATCTGTCTGTTTTATCCGTTGCAGCCTGAGGGGTGCCCCCTCCACAGCCTCGAAATGCCTGATCCTGATGAGGAGAAAAACAAGAACTGGGGTGACATATTCAATGAGATCCTGCAAGCCAGTGTTGCATCGGACTGCAAATAAAATGCCTGATGGGCCAACATGGCAATGGCATGGTGCGGGACAGAGAGATCAGGAGACAATGGAGAAAGACCCAGAAGCCCTAGCAGGAAAAGGAGAGGGAGATGCACCAGGATATAAAGGAGCTTCTCAGGCAGCAAACACACAAGCTACAGACTCCGCTTGACCTACAGATCCAACATTCACAGACTCGCCACCCATTACAGTCCTTGGAGAACTCCAGTTTAGCAGCTCCCTACCACTCCAACATTGCCCATCCCTATCCTACCCCTCCATACTAGGGGACAGTACAGCTTCACGTACAATGACCTGGGAGAACCATGGTTGGTGTATGTGTAGCCAAAAGGGACTATGTTTGTGCACTGAAATGGACAGAAATGTTTGGTGCCTTTCTAATTTTGAAGTTCTGCTAATTTATGGTAGATGTTTGTTTTGATGGTTTTTTTTTCTTTTTCAAATAATAGAAATTTGAGTGATAAAATCTGCTTTATTAGTTTCTACACTACATACTGTAGAATGCATAGCGATATTCCAAGCACCCAATAGGGGTAAGTGTACAGTACCTCAGAATACAAATTAGTAAGAAAACACCCAGGCATATGTGTAAATGTACTGTAAGAACCGCATAGTTCAGTAAAACAGTGTAATATTTATAAATCTTCAGCAAACACCTCACAAATCCTTCCAGCACCCAAAGCTTCATGCCTAGAGAACAGTCTAACACAGCACATTAATATGGCTGGCTGTTTAAGTGTTCTTCCAAAGCCTCACTCAACGACAGAACTTCATGCTGCGCTCTCATAATGGCCCTTGTGTCTGGCTGTTCAAACTCAGCAGACAGCTACCTTCGCCTCCGCCTCCGCCCTCCACCTGGCAGCGACTTTTTCTGCCTTGCCTCACCAATATTACACAGGACACAACAGGCAGCTGTAACCATTGGGATGTTTTTCTCATGTCAATCCAGTCTGCTGTGTAAACACGACCAGTGTCTGATCAATCTGCCAAAAGTGCATTCAAATCCCATTCTGCCCCTGCTGAGCTGGTAGTTGTATCTTTTCTTAGGTGCTATCAAGATGGCTGGTACGTGGCTTCATGAGCCAGGGGTAGGCTGGGCCTTAGGATCACTACTGGCATTTTAATATTTCCAATGATAACCCATTGGGGGCGGTGGGGGGAGAATGCCCCTGCTTGCAGCTTTCTGAACAGTCCTGTGTTCTTAAAGATGTGAGCATCATGCACCTTCCCTGACCAGGTCACATTGATGTTGATGAAGCATCACTGCTGATTGCATAACTATAGAAAACCAGCTCTTTGTGTTGATGTACTCTGTGGTAAGATGGGTTGGGGGCCAAATGAGGAATATACGAGCGATCACCCGCACTGTAGTTCGGGCACCCCACTGCTGCAAATCCATCCACATTGCCCTGCACCTTGTCCTACATAGCAGGAGACAATTAAAGGCCCTCCACACTTGCATCACAGCAGTCCCACAGTGGATTTTCCAAGTTCACAATTATTTCCCGCTGACTGGTATCAATCCGGCATTGCAAGCTTCCAGAGTGTGATCACTGCTCGCTTCCCCAGTGTCAGTGCAGCTCATTCTGGTGGGTTGGGGTGAGCTCAGCACACAGTTCTAGGAATGTGGCCTTTCGCAGCCAAGAGTTCTGCAGCCACTGCTCATCATCCCAATCCTGTATTACAATGCGCTCCCACTAGGCAGGGCTCATTTCACAGGTGCAGATGCAGCGTTCCATTGTCTGCAGCTGCTCTACCACCACCAGTCTTGAACGGGTTTCACTATGTCCCTTAGCAATCAGCCTTTGACGACATTGTCATGGCCCATGTTGTTGCAGTTCCTCCTGCGGGTCTGTAAATACCACAGGATCACTCAGCCTGCATTTTCAATGTTCATGAAAACAGTGCAGAGCTGTTCAGGCTACCAGCTTCTGTCCAAGATGACAGAGGCTAAAAAGTGCTATGCGGGTTTGTGGGATCTTTTTTAAAAAATTTGCAAAAATGATGGGATCTGGATGTCATAATGGGATGGCAAAAGTTGCATGCTGGGAACTTGATCCCTAGATTCCTGTGTAACTCATTTCTACCCCTCAACACATGAAAATTTCCCAAAAGTCATTGCACTGGATGGTGGTGTATGGCACACTTGGATACCCACCTGTGGTGCACTACACTGTGCAGACACACAAGCACACACAGTGAGTATATGCACTGTGGGCACAAGCAGCCAAGTAGGTACACACACACAAGCCATATGAAAACTTTGGCAGCTGTATACCAACATAAATTATGTCGCCCAACATGTGAAGTGTAGACATGGCCTAGCTGGGAGTTGTGAGGCTAGCCTGGGTGCACATCAGGCTTTCAGAAATCTGCACAGAATCACATCATGCCGTCCTCCTGGGGGGGCCAAGTTAGCAGGTCATTTACATGCGTACAAACACACACAAGCTCACAGTGGCTGTTCGTCTTCCCAGGAGGGTGTTCACTTATACACACATACACACACACAGAAGATCACAGCAGCTGTTCTGCCTCTCCAGAGGCTGCGTCCATTTCCCAGGGTCAATGAGTAGCTCACCAAGGGATCAGGGTAGGCTGAGCAGAGGATGGTGAATCATGCCATAGTCCTACCTGAAAACAACGATATAAACCTGCAAGGCTGCCCCCCACCACCCCAAAGGGGCATGTTTTGAGGTAAGGCTGCTCCTCCCTCCATGAGCCAGGCTGGGCCACAGCCTCAGCCCCAGGAACCTCATGCAGCACCAGGCTGGTCTGCTGTCTCAGGCCCCCCTTGCTCTGACCATGTTCACACAGGACAATCCTGTTGGGCACCGCTCCCTCCTCAAAACCTCTAGGGCCTTGCCTTTTGGTGGCAGCAGCATAGGTGGCTCTGGAATCAATTCCCATGTCTGTGCATCATGCTATATCCCTCAGCTACTGGGGTGGTTCTCTCCTGTCTGCCAACTGGTGTCTCCCTTGCAGTGTGTAAAAGGCACATCCCTCCACCACTACACGCGGTCATAAAGAAGTTCAACCAGCAAGACCCCTCTCCCCGGGGGTGGGGTTGAGGCCCCTTGTTAGAGGCAAGAATGAAGATGGAAGTTGTTTGTTTCTCATGGGTTACGTTTTCATGACATGGGTTTCAGAGTCCAGCTGAATCGTTAGCCCAGACTAGGAGTTAATGGGTGACAGGCTTAAGAAATTTAACTCTGATATGACCAGAGCACCACCTTGCAAATGTAAGTCAGATGCCATCAGTTACACTTTGCTTGGGTGCCCCTGTCCTGGAGATGGGCTGGCCCAAAGCACCCGGTGGCTTTTTCTACCCATCTCTTTGGCCCAAGCAGTTTCCCAGTATTCAGTGCCTTGCAACACTGTTTCCATGAGGAGAAGAAAAGATGCTCTAAGTCCTATATTTCTTTGTCTGGAAATAAACAGGATTGCAACAAACCCTGTCTCGATCGATGCAGCAGGAACAAACAGCAACAGGCAGTTTTCTTGCTCATGATTTCCTAGCCGGCTCCACCAGCCAGTCCTGTGCCTGAAGAGCTCTGGCTCTGCTTCCTCTCAGGACAGCCCTCACCTCTGCTTCTCCCACTTTCCCAACCCTTTTTGCCTTATGCATAGTTGCGACCAGTCACGGCCCAGCTCCTGCATTTGCAATAAGTCCTCAGACCCACATGGCTGGCCAGTGCCTTGGGCAATGGCTTCTGTTTCCAACTATCACTACACAAAGGGGCATTTAATCGCTCCTTCATTTAGCCTGAATGAAGGGTGCTTGGTACACGCATTGACTTAACGCAGCACAGTGACTGATGGCAGCCATTAACACCTTCCAGTACTGCTATTCTCACAGAGAAAAGCCGGCAGAAAAGCACAGTTGTTCCCTCTACAACTAAGTGACTTTCAAAGTGATTTCGCTTCAATGGACTCATTCATTTCTATTGCAGCAGCAGTTTGGATCAAGGCTCCATCATAAGCCCTACCCGTATGTGACAGTCCCTGCCCTCGAGAGTAAGGAAGACTCCTATGCACCGCTACAGGCTTGAGACCGACTAGCTAAGCAGCAGTTCTACAGAAAAGGACCTAGGGATTACAGTGGACAAGAAGCTGGATATAAATCAACAGTGTGCCCTTGTTGCCAAGAAGGCCAATGGCATATTGGGCTGTATTAGGAGCATTGCCAGTAGATCAAGGGATGTGATTATTCCCCTCTATTCGGCACTGGTGAGGCCTTATCTGGAGTATTGCGTCTAGTTTTGGACCCCCAACTACTGAAGGGATGTGGACAAATTGGAGAGAGTCCAGCAGAGGGCAAAAAAAATGATTGGGGGCTGGGGCACCAGACTTATAAGGAGAGGCTGAGGGAACTATCTGCTGCCCCCAAGGAGAGCGGAGCCTGTGCTCAGATCCTTCCCTTCAGCCCTTTGGAATTAGTGCCTCTGTGTCCCCCCTCCCCCTACAGAGCGAGTCCTCCTCTAGCTTCAGCTCTCATTTGGGTCCACCTCAGGTAGTTTTTACGCTCTCTGTGGGACCCCCAGTGTTGTTCACTATTCCCAGGAGTAGGCAGGAGGGAATCGGTGGAGTGGAGGGGGACCATGGTCGGTGGTAGATTCTACAACCCCCTGCCCCTGCAGCCTTTGAGTTGCCCACACCCCAAACCCTGCCTCCCTTCTCTGTTTGCCTCAGTTCCTGAGAGAAATCCTGGTGCAGCTCAAAAGGGGACTGGTCTGTTCCTGATCTGGCCACCAGGGAATCCTGGCCCAGTAGCAGAGGGTGGGGAATTTCCCATTACTCATCTGCATACAAGACACTGCTGCACTCCCTCTGTTGAGCCGCAGCTCTAAAGCAGGATCAACCCTCTGGCCCCATGGACACATACTTAGTAGCAGTCAGTTGGTTTGGGGCTTTCATGATGAGCCATCAGCTACAGCCAAGGGGCCAAGAGCTTCTCCCCTTCTGTAGTGTGAGGCCAAGCACTGGTCAGTGATGTACCCCAAGCAGCAGTGCACAGCTCTCCCCAGGTACTGCAGCGATGCTGACCCTTTGCTCTCCTAATAGCACAGGCTCCAGCTCCAAGCCCTGTTTCATCACAATAGTAACAAGGGGCTGGAGCGATTGATGGTACTTAGACAGCCCCGTTACTGTAGAGTCACAATGCTCTGGGGGGCAGGGCTGGTATCACAGAGAGACCTAATGATGGGCACAGGGTGTCTGGTAGACAGAATTGAACTCAGATCTTCCCACGCCCAGGCTACCCTCTAACCACTGGCCTGGCCAGTGGAGTCGTCCTTCTCACTCCCTGGTGTGCCACCCTTCGGGTCAACACCTTCGCCTTCTGGTCATTCGCCTACACTCTTTGCTGGCCCCAAGAGTCCTGGACAGTCTTTGATGGCTCCCTGCCAGCCTCACCATTCTGCAATGGTCAGTGGCTAGTGCTTGAGGAGCCAGGTACCAGCTTCCTTCCCAGCACAACCAGGACACGAGGGGCTCTCCAGACTGCAGCCAGTGAGAGTTGCCCATACCAGCCTCTGGGTAGTGGCATCACCAGGTCGCAACTCAGAGGCTGTCAATGCATTTGTTCACTAGTCCAGTGATGTTGTTACCCCCTTCTCATTAAATAAAGTGCAATACAAACACACAGCAGCCACTGACACGCCTGGCCCAGCAGAGACAGCCAGGAGTCAGCTCAAATGCATGATGATTCACTCTCTGTCACTGGAGACCTGCTGCTGGAATGGAGCTGCCCGCTGGAGCCTGCATTTGCTGCAACTGCTGCCAGTGACTGGGGAGGTGAGTGTCGTGCTGGCAGCAGCATTCTGGGTGTCCTCAAGAAGCAGGTCATCAGGCTCATCCCTGGGCCTGTTCCATATCTTCTCTACCTCCGGCAAGGCTAGCACACAGGATGGTTGTGATGTGCGACTTCAGTGCAGCTGGCAGAGAGCTGCTTCTTTAACCAATTGCAGGACACTTACTTGGAGTCCAACATTCTTTCTCACTTGCAATGGAGGCAACTGTTTGTCATAGTTTCATAGAGTTTCAGGCCCAAAGGAACCCTTAGATCATCTAGTCTGACCTCCTGCCTAGCACAGGCCATGTATTTTCACCCATTTACCCCCTAGCTAAATAGCTTGAGTTAGACTGAAATGTTGCAGCCCTCAGGAGACTAAACTGCTGTATGCCCTCAGCAGAGACCAGGAGAACCTGAAAAACTTAGTCCATGCTACAAAGTTATGTTGATGTAAGTCACTATGCATCGACTGATTTGTACTTGTGTCTACACTCAAATTTGTCTTTGGCTAACATGAGTGTCCCATTATGGTGATTCAGTAAAAAAAAAAGCTCCCCAAATGGCACCGAGCCATGGACAACCTATTGAGGTTGATGCAACACAAATGTAGGTACTGCATGAAGAATATTGCCCTAACAGTCCTGCAGCAGCTGTCCCCCAATGTCCAACAATGACTGTTCTGTTGTGAGCCCACTGTCCAAGGGTCACAGAGAACAGAAGGACCCCTCCACCCACACTTAAAATAACCACTCCGAAGGAAGGGTGGTAGCTTTATTGCCGGGAGCCACACTCTTGGAGATAAAGCGCTGTCTATACTGGCGTTTTTCAGCACTAAAACTTTTGTCTCTCAGGTGGGTGTTTTTTGACACCTCTGAATGACTAAAGATTTAGCACTGAAAGTGGTAGTGTAGACTCAGCCTAAGGCAGCTTCCTGCCTGCTCACTCCACACCATTCTGGGAAGTGGCCGGCACATCCCTGCAGCCCCGCAGGGGCAGTCTCCACATGCTGCCCCTGCGCCGAGCCACTTCCAGAGGGTGTGTGGGTCGCTTTCGGGAGCTGGCACCACCTGAGGTAAGCACCAACCCCCTGATGCCCTCCTGCACCCCAACCCCTTGCCCCATCCCAAAGCCCACACCCCACACCTAAACTCCCTCCCAGAGCCCGACACCTCACCCCTCCCACACCCAAACTCCCTCCCAGAGCCCAACCCCCCTCCCACACCCAAACTCCCTCCCAGAGCCTTAGGCCAGGGGGACTTGGACCCGTTCTGGGCACCACCAAAAATTATCCAAACCTGCCACCTCTGCTCATTGCGGCAGGTCTGTGCTGGGACTGGCGGGAAAGGGCACTTGTCCCCGCCATGGCGGGACTTGTGGGAAAGGGTGCCTCTCCCCGCTGTGGCAGGTCTGTGCTGTGCCTGGTGGGAAGGGGTGCCTCTCCCCGCTGCGGCAGGTCAGCACTGTGGGAGAGGCATCTCTCCCTGCCGCAGCCCTAAGCCACTGCACGGGGCTTAATAGGCAGCTGCACAGCCATGCAGCTTAGAGGGAATTTAGCCAGAGACCCCACCAGCACCTTGCAGAGTGCCATGGATACCTCAGAGGAGCCCAGAACCAAGACCCTGCTGTTAACAGTGAGACAGATAAGAAGGAGGGGGGAGAGGCAGCAGGGGATCCAGCTATTCCATGACCAAGGACTGGTTTGCGACTTTAGCCAGTGCTGCCAGCCCAGCATAGAAGAGCCTGATGAAGGGGAGGGGCCCTTGGATAAATATAAATATTTAATAATAGGCTGTTCAGTCTTGCCGAGGAAGATCTAATACCGTCCAATGCCTGGAAGTTGAAGCTAGACAAATTCAGATGTGGAAATTACACATTAATTTTTGACAGTGAGGGTAGTTAACCATTGAAACCATTTACTGTGGGTTGTGGTGGATTCTCCATCACTGACAATTTTAAAATCAGGATTGGATGTTTTTCTAAAAAATCTGCTGTAGGAATTATTTTGGGGCAGGTCTCTGGCCTGTGTTATACAGGAGGTCAAGCTAGATGATCACAATGGTCCCTTCTAGCCTTGACATTCATAAATAAGTACATGCATGCATTTTTCCTTACTATGTTTAAAGCCCAGCCCAGCCACAAATTAACAAGACACTGGTATCAACTTTTCATTGTTGTACGAGAAGAGGCAGTGGGGCAACAATCAGAGGTAGAGTTATCTGCTTTTCATTACCCTGTTGGGTTAGATGTGGAGGGGGCTCCAGGCAGAGCAGTTTGTTTATGCACATAGAGTTGTTCCTTTTATCCTCCTGAGAGATCTCAGTGAAACTTTCATGGAGATATTCTGCAATTTTCTCCCAAAGTTTCTAGGGATGGCTGCCTTAGTTCTTCCTCGGCAATAGGTAGCTTTCCCACACCACTCTGGTATCATTATGGTAAACAGGCTAGCAGCATACATCCCCCGGCAGCTTTGGGACACCAACAGCAGCTCTGCCTTTCTCACCCTCATGATATCAGCTAAAATCTCCATCACCTCTGGAAGATAGTGCCACTGCTTGTACCCATGGACTAGGGAGCGAAATGTTATTGTTCCATGCAACAGAAAATTCCCCCCACCCCCATGGGCCACACTCAGTCTTGCTGAGGCTCAAGAGTGTGCTGTGCAGAGGCATTGCAAAGCTGAAGTGTTAATAAACATTTCTTATTAAAAGTTTTATGGCAATAAGGGAAGGGGCGTTTTGAAACATATCTTTCCCTTTCTGTTGTGATTGTAAATTCATAATACATCGATCTGTTTTTATCAGCAGTTGCTGCCTTGGTGGCCTTGAGCGGTGCCCTCTCCACACCCGCAGAACACCTGACCTTGAGGAGGAGGAGAAAGAAGAGAACTCAGGAGGAGATGTTCAGTGAGATCCTACAAGCCAGTGCTGCATCTGACTGAGAAGAAAGGGCCCAGAGAGTCGACATGGGGAAGGACAGAGCAGACAGGAGAAAGGCCCAGAGTCCCAGCAGGAAAAGGAGAGGGAGATTCACTAGGACACAATGGGGCTTCTCAGGCATCAAACACAAATGTTGCAGACCCTCATTGATTTACAGGTCTAAAAATCCCAGACTCTCCACTCTTTGGGTAACCCCATGATACAGCTCCCTCCACCCCTTAACATTACACGTACATCATGGGCCATGTCCTTACCCTACCACTCCATGCCAGGAGACAGCAAGGAAAGCCACAGCTTCACATACACCAGCTGTGGTTCTCACAGGTCAGTATATGCATAGCCAGATCAGACTACATTAATGCACTAAAGTGACTGGCAATGATTACTGCCTTTTCAGTTTTAAAGTTCTGTTCATTTATGTTGAAAGTTGGTGTTGAACTGCTTTTTTTTTTTTTGCACATTGTTTTTCTAGACTGAATTTGCCACTTAATAAATTTCTATTTTTAAAAAATATGATTATCTTTATTAGTTCACAACACATATTACAGAATGCGTAGTAATACCCAATGCACCCAGTACTTGTAAATGTATAGCACTACAGAACTCACAGGTTCAAGAAAACACCCAGTCATATGTATAAATGTAAAGCAAGGAGCTTTATAACATTGCCGGAGCCTCGCGAACCAGCTGAGCGGCAGCGAACCAGCGGAGCAGCGGGGACAGCAGAGCAGCTCACAGCAGGAGTTTGCCTGGGACTGGTAAGTATCCGAGTGTGTGTGTTTGCTTGCTGAGGAAGTATCCGAGCGTGTGTTTGCTGGGAGGGAGCCTGAGTGAGTGTCTGATTGGCTGCTAGCCTGCAGGGGGCGGGCATTAGGGTGTCTGTGTGTTTGCGTCAGGGAAGCCTGGCTGTTTAAAAATAGCCGGAGCCTCGCGAACCAGCTGAGCAGCGGGGACAGCAGAGCAGCTCACAGCAGGAGTTTGCCTGGGAGTTCGCCTGGAGTGAGCCCAGTGAGGCTTACATCTTGCCAACGTCTCTGAGGAAGCTCCGTAGTAGGTAGGTGATATGGAAGGGGGGAATTCAGCTGTTGTGACCTGCACTGGATGTGCCATGTTTGTCTTTCTTCCACAGGACAGAAGCGACTTTGTCTGTACAAAGTGCAAGCTGGTCTCCATATTGGAAGAGAAGATTGAAGGTCTGGAGCAACAGGTAACGACCCTGCGTTGTATACGAGAGACTGAGGATTTTCTGGACCAAACTCAGGATAGCCTTCTAGGGGCACAAAGCTCTAAAGATGTAGAGCAGGTTGCACAGAGGAGCCAAGAGGCCAGTGAAGAAGCTTGGCAACATGTGACCTCCAGAAGAGGTAAGCGGAATGTCCGGGTTCCAGTAACACAGACACAGGTAACTAACCGCTTTCATGTTCTCTCCACAGGTACCAATGCGGAGAGTGGACCAGATGATATGTCTGGGGGGAGAAAGCAGAAGGAGACTCCGCTGGTTGGGAGGCATGAGATGCGATGTCCTGAGGTTGGAGGTTCCACGACCACCACTCCCAAGAGGAGAAGGCGGGTGGTGGTGGTCGGGGACTCTCTCCTCCGGGGGACTGAGTCATCTATCTGCTGCCCTGACCGGGAAAACCGAGAAGTCTGCTGCTTGCCAGGGGCTAAGATTCGTGATGTGACGGAGAGACTGCCGAGACTCATCAAGCCCTCGGATCGCTACCCCTTCCTGCTTCTCCACGTGGGCACCAATGATACTGCCAAGAATGACCTTGAGCGGATCACTGCGGACTATGTGGCTCTGGGAAGAAGGATAAAGGAGTTGGAGGCGCAAGTGGTGTTCTCGTCCATCCTCCCCGTGGAAGGAAAAGGCCTGGGTAGGGACCGTCGAATCGTGGAGGTCAACGAATGGCTACGCAGGTGGTGTCGGAGAGAAGGCTTTGGATTCTTTGACCATGGGATGGTGTTCCATGAAGGAGGAGTGCTGGGCAGAGACGGGCTCCATCTTACGAAGAGAGGGAAGAACATCTTTGCCAGCAGGCTGGCTAACCTAGTGAGGAGGGCTTTAAACTAGGTTCACCGGGGGAAGGAGACCAAAGCCCTGAGGTAAGTGGGAAAGCGGGATACCGGGAGGAAGCACAGGCAGGAAGGTCTGTGAGGGGAGGGCTCCTGCCTCATACTGGGAATGAGGGGCGATCAACAGGTTATCTCAAGTGCTTATATACAAATGCACAAAGCCTTGGAAACAAGCAGGGAGAACTGGAGGTCCTGGTGATGTCAAGGAATTATGACGTGATTGGAATAACAGAGACTTGGTGGGATAACTCACATGACTGGAGTACAGTCATGGATGGTTATAAACTGTTCAGGAAGGACAGGCAGGGCAGAAAAGGTGGGGGAGTAGCACTGTATGTAAGGGAGCAGTATGACTGCTCAGAGCTCCGGTACGAAACTGTGGAAAAACCTGAGTGTCTCTGGATTAAGTTTAGAAGTATGTGCAACAAGAGTGATGTCATGGTGGGAGTCTGCTATAGACCACCGGACCAGGGGGATGAGGTGGATGAGGCTTTCTTCCGGCAACTCACGGAAGCTACTAGATCGCATGCCCTGATTCTCATGGGTGACTTTAATTTTCCTGATATCTGCTGGGAGAGCAATACAGCGGTGCATAGACAATCCAGGAAGTTTTTGGAAAGCGTAGGGGACAATTTCCTGGTGCAAGTGCTAGGGGAGCCAACTAGGGGGAGCGCTTTTCTTGACCTGCTGCTCACAAACCGGGTAGAATTAGTGGGGGAAGCAAAAGTGGATGGGAATCTGGGAGGCAGTGACCATGAGTTGGTTGAGTTCAGGATCCTGACGCAGGGAAGAAAGGTAAGCAGCAGGATACGGACCCTGGACTTCAGGAAAGCAGACTTTGACTCCCTCAGGGAACAGATGGCCAGGATCCCCTGGGGGACTAACATGAAAGGGAAGGGAGTCCAGGAGAGCTGGCTGTATTTCAAGGAATCCCTGTTGAGGTTACAGGGACAAACCATCCCGATGAGTCGAAAGAATAGTAAATATGGCAGGCGACCAGCTTGGCTTAATGGTGAAATCCTAGCGGATCTTAAACACAAAAAAGAAGCTTACAAGAAGTGGAAGCTTGGACATATGACCAGGGAAGAGTATAAAAATATTGCTCGGGCATGTAGGAAAGATATCAGGAGGGCCAAATCGCACCTGGAGCTGCAGCTAGCAAGAGATGTCAAGAGTAACAAGAAGGGTTTCTTCAGGTATGTTGGCAACAAGAAGAAAGCCAAGGAAAGTGTGGGCCCCTTACTGAATGAGGGAGGCAAGCTAGTGACAGAGGATGTGGAAAAAGCTAATGTACTCAATGCTTTTTTTGCCTCTGTTTTCACTAACAAGGTCAGCTCCCAGACTGCTGTGCTGGGCAACACAAAATGGGGAAGAGATGGCCAGCCCTCTGTAGAGATAGAGGTGGTTAGGGACTATTTAGAAAAGCTGGACGTGCACAAGTCCATGGGGCCGGACGAATTGCATCCGAGAGTGCTGAAGGAATTGGCGGCTGTGATTGCAGAGCCCTTGGCCATTATCTTTGAAAACTCGTGGCGAACGGGGGAAGTCCCGGATGACTGGAAAAAGGCTAATGTAGTGCCCATCTTTAAAAAAGGGAAGAAGGAGGATCCTGGGAACTACAGGCCGGTCAGCCTCACCTCAGTCCCTGGAAAAATCATGGAGCAGGTCCTCAAAGAATCAATCCTGAAGCACTTAGAGGAGAGGAAAGTGATCGGGAACAGTCAGCATGGATTCACCAAGGGAAGGTCATGCCTGACTAATCTAATCGCCTTTTATGATGAGATTACTGGTTCTGTGGATGAAGGGAAAGCAGTGGATGTATTGTTTCTTGACTTTAGCAAAGCTTTTGACACGGTCTCCCACAGCATTCTTGTCAGCAAGTTAAGGAAGTATGGGCTGGATGAATGCACTATAAGGTGGGTAGAAAGCTGGCTAGATTGTCGGGCTCAACGGGTAGTGATCAATGGCTCCATGTCTAGTTGGCAGCCGGTGTCAAGTGGAGTGCCCCAGGGGTCGGTCCTGGGGCCCGTTTTGTTCAATATCTTCATAAATGATCTGGAGGATGGTGTGGATTGCACTCTCAGCAAATTTGCGGATGATACTAAACTGGGAGGAGTGGTAGATACGCTGGAGGGGAGGGATAGGATACAGAAGGACCTAGACAAATTGGAGGATTGGGCCAAAAGAAATCTAATGAGGTTCAATAAGGATAAATGCAGGGTCCTGCACTTAGGATGGAAGAATCCAATGCACCGCTACAGACTAGGGACCGAATGGCTCGGCAGCAGTTCTGCGGAAAAGGACCTAGGGGTGACAGTGGACGAGAAGCTGGATATGAGTCAGCAGTGTGCCCTTGTTGCCAAGAAGGCCAATGGCATTTTGGGTTGTATAAGTAGGGGCATAGCGAGCAGATCGAGGGACGTGATCGTTCCCCTCTATTCGACACTGGTGAGGCCTCATCTGGAGTACTGTGTCCAGTTTTGGGCCCCACACTACAGGAAGGATGTGGATAAATTGGAAAGAGTACAACGAAGGGCAACGAAAATGATTAGGGGTCTAGAGCACATGACTTATGAGGAGAGGCTGAGGGAGCTGGGATTGTTTAGTCTGCAGAAGAGAAGAATGAGGGGGGATTTGATAGCTGCTTTCAACTACCTGAAAGGGGGTTTCAAAGAGGATGGCTCTAGACTGTTCTCAATGGTAGCAGATGACAGAACGAGGAGTAATGGTCTCAAGTTGCAATGGGGGAGGTTTAGATTGGATATTAGGAAAAACTTTTTTACTAAGAGGGTGGTGAAACACTGGAATGCGTTACCTAGGGAGGTGGTAGAATCTCCTTCCTTAGAGGTTTTTAAGGTCAGGCTTGACAAAGCCCTAGCTGGGATGATTTAACTGGGACTTGGTCCTGCTTTGAGCAGGGGGTTGGACTAGATGACCTTCTGGGGTCCCTTCCAACCCTGATATTCTATGATTCTATGATTCTATGATTCAAGCACCATATAATTCATAGCTTCAGTAAAACACATCTAATATTTATAAATGTACAGCAAGCACTACACAATTCCTGTTAGAACCCAAAGCTCCAGCGCCAGAGAATAGTCCAGCATAGACCACTACTGTGACTTGACAGCGCTCTTTCAAAGCCTCCCTCAACCACACAGCTCCATGTTGAGCTCTTGTAACGGCCTTTGTGTCTGGCTGCTCAAACTCAGCAGACAGCTCTTGCACCTCCACCCAGTTGGCAACTTTTCCCCCTTTGCAGGACACAACAGGCAGCTATAACCATTGGGATGTTTTTCTCACTGAGATCTAATCTTGTAAGTAAACACCCCCAACGTCCTGTCAATCTACCAAACGCACATTCAACGGTCATTCTGCACCAGCTGAGCGGGTAGTTGTATTTTTCCTTGGTGCTGTCCAGGTGGGCAGGGTAGTAAGGAATAGGCTGGGTCCCCCAGAATAGCTATTGGCATTTCAGTTTCACTAATGGTAAGCTGTTAGTTGGGTAGGAATGTCCCTGCTTGTAGTTTTCTGATCAGTCCTGCGTTCTTAAAGAGGTGAGTATCATGCACCTTCCCTGACCAGCCAATGTTGATGCAGGGAAGTGTCCCTGGTGATCTACCATCTCTTGCATAACCAGAGAAAAGTGACAATTTCTGTTGATGTACTCTGTGGCGAGGTGGGTGGGTGCCAAAAGAGAGATATGCATGCGGTCTATAACGCCCCCTGCCATTCGGAAACCCCATTGCTGCAGATCCATCTACTATAATCCTGCACGTTGCTGGGAGTCACAGTCCTATATAGCAGGAGACAACTAATGGCCCGACACACTTGCATGACCAGGGCTCCCACTGTAGAGTTTAGAATCATAGAAGATTAGGGTTGGAAGGGTCCTCAGGAGATTATCTAGTCCAATCCCCTGCTCAAAGCAGGACCAACTCCAACTAAATCATCCCAACCAGGGCTTTGTCAAGCCAGCCTTAAAAACCTCTAAGGATGGAGATTCCACCACCTCCCTAGGTAACCCATTCCAGTGCTTCACCACCCTCCTAATGAAATAGTGTTTCCTAATATCCAATCTAGACCTCCTGCACTGCAACTTGAGACCATTGCTTCTTGTTCTGTTATCTGCCACCACTGAGAACAGCCTAGATCCATCCTCTTTAGAACCCCCTTCAGGTAGATGAAGACTGCTATCAAATCCCCCCTTACTCTTCTTTTGTGCAGACTAAATAAGACCAGTTACCTCAGCCTTTCCTTGTAAGTCATGTGCTCCAGCCCCCTAATCATTTTCGTTGTCCTCCGCTGGACTTGCTCCAATTTGTCCACATACTTTCTGTAGTGGAGGTCCCAAAACTGGACGCAATACTCCAGATGTGGCCTCACCAGTGACGAATAGAGGGTAATTCGATCTGCTGGCAATGCTCCTAATAATACAGCCCAATATGCCATTAGTCTTCTTGGCAACAAGGGCATACTGTTGACTCATATCCAGCTTCTCATTCACTGTAATCCCAAAGTCCTTTTCTGCAGAACTGCTGCTTAGCCAGTTGGTCCCCAGTCTGTAGCATTGCATGGGATTCTTCCTTCCTAAGTGCAGGACTCTGCACTTGTCCTTGTTGAACCTCATCAGATTTCTTTTGGCCCAATCCTCCATTTTGTCTAGGTCACTCTGGACCCTATCCCTACACTCTAGCGTATCTACTTCTCTGCACAGCTTAGTGTCATCCGCAAACTTCCTGCGGGTGCAATCCATCCCATCGTCCAGATCATTAATGAAGATGTTAAACAAAACAAGCCCCAGGACCCACTCCTGGGACACTCCACTTGATACCGGCTGCCCGCTAGACATCAAGCCTTTGACGATTACCTATTGAGCCTGACAATCTAACCAGCTTTCTATCCACCTTATGGTCCATTCATCCAATCCATATTTCTACAACTTGCTGGCAAATATACTGTGGGAGACCATATCAAAAGCTTTGCTAAAGTCAAGGTATATCATATCCATGGCTTTCCCCATATCCACAGAGCCAGTTATCTCATCATAGAAGGCAATCAGGTTGGTCAGGAATGACTTGCCCTTGGTGAATCCATGTTGACTGTTCCTGATCCCCTTCCTCTCCTCCAGGTGCTTCAAAATGGATTCCTTGAGGACCTGCTCCATGATTTTTCCAGGGACTGAGGTGCAGACTGACCTGTCTGTAGATCCCTGGATTCTCCTTCTTCTCTTTTTTAAAGATAGACACTATATTTTCCTTTTTCCAATCGTCCAGGAGCTACCCCGATTGCCACACATTTTCAAAGATAATGGCCAATGGCTCTGCAATCACATCAGCCAACTCCCTCAGCATCCTTGGATGCATTGCATCCGGCCCCATAGACTTGTGCATGTCCAGCTTCTCTAAATAGTCCTTAACCTGTTCTTTCACCACTGAGGGCTGCTCACCTCCTCCCCATACTGTGCTGCCCAGTGCAGCGGTCTGGGAGCTGGCCTTGTCTGTGAAAACCAAGGCAAAAAAAGCATTGATTATGTGATGGGTTTGGTCACAGAGACCCCCTTGGGACTGTCACCTGATGTGCTAAAATGACTTCTGAGCCCATTTTCCCTGCCAGCTTGGGACTCCAGAACCGTGCCTTGTTGAGCCAGACACACTAGCCTGCTGCAACACAGACCCAGGGTCCTGGCCACGTCCCCAAAACTGCAGACTTTAATCAAAAACTGCTCAGTAGGTTACCTATCTCCAGCACCCAGACACCCAGCTCCCAATGGGATCAAAAGCCCAAATAAATCCGTTTTACTCTCTATAAAGCTTATACAGGATAAACTCATAAATTGTCCACCCTCTATAACACCAATAGAGAGATATGCACAGCTGTTTGCTTCCCCAGGTATTAATCACTTGCTCTGGGTTCATTAATAATGAACAAAAGTGATTTTATTAAGTATAAAAAGTAGGATTTAAGTGGTTTCAAGTAATAACAGACAGAATAAAGTACGTGACCAAGCAAAATAAAGAAAAAACACGCAAGTCTAAGCCTAACACATTAAAAAACTGATTACAGGTAATATCTCACCCTCAGAGCTGTTCCAATAAGCTTCTTTCACAGACTAGACTCCTTCATAGTCTGGGCCCAATCCTTTTCCCGGTACAGTTCTTGTTAGTTACAGCAGATATCTTAGATGGAAACTAAATTGCTCCCAAGTTGCAACACTTGGGACAGCTGCGGGTACCCACGTGTCTCCCGTTACAACACCTGCTTGGGTGACCATCCCCAGAGTTTCATTCCCAGGGAGATAGGATGGCACCTGTAGCAAGTTTCATGGGTTTATTACCCAGTGAAGACTCCTGTTTAGGCTCCAGGAATATGCCATGGACCAGGTCAAGATGGGGCAGCTTGTTTATAGGAGAAGCCCTAGAATGGACCTCTCCCCTCCTAGAGCAGGGCCACTCAGTGCTGACCAATTGGGATTCTTTCCTGCACGCATTTGCCACCATTTTTATGACCTGTGTAAAGCTGACACGGCAGAGACCAACTTACGTAATATTCAGCAAACTCTGGTGTCAGCCCCTTCCTATGCCACACAATTTAGATGCTTGTCTGCAGACACCACACAGAATGATGTCACACTCCTCCATCAATTTCAGCTCAGTCTCTGTAATGAATTAAAGGACAAGCTGGCATGGGCAGCCCTCCTGCCAGGTTCAAGGCTTTCATCAGGTCAGACACCATATTTCATGAACAACTGGAATGCATGAAGCCCGCATCTACATTCCACACTTTGTCAGAGTTCATGCAGATAAATGAGGGGCAGCCCCTTCTGGAGCACCAGAGATAGGAAACCTCTGTTGCTACTGTGGAAGAGCAGGACTTCAAGCACCCATATGCCCTGTCAAAATCTCTGCCAGCCCTGCAATTGTGGATCCTGCAGGATAAGCAGACCTTTGCAGTGCAAAGAGCCTTGACTGACTCAGGAGCAGGGGATAATTTCATGGCCTTTTCCATAGCCCAGGTTCTCTTTCCCATCTAGCTTCTGTAGGGAGAACCATCTTCCAGTTTAAGAATCTGGTATCCTAGAACACAAGCTGGAGAACCCTGATCTAAGAACACAGAGGGCTCTCCCACACGGTGGCCACTCTATTGGATCCAGAAATACCAATTCTCCATGATGAACCATGCCTTCCCATAAAATACCAACAGTACCAGACGTTTTCAAAAAATGAAATGCAGACGCATTACCCCTGCATCATGATTACAAATGTTCCATAGACCTTCAACCTGAAGCTAAAATTCCATTCAGACCTATATATTCTATGTCTGAGCTAGAGTTAGCAGCCTTAAGAGAGTACATCCAGGAAACCTAGACAAAGACTTTATCTGCCGCTCTACTTCCATCACAGGTGTGCTGTTACTTTTCATTAAAAAGAAAGACAGTTTACTGAGACTTTGTATGGATCACAGGGCACTTAACTAAATAACTATGCAATTGTTACCCATTGCTATTAATTCCAGAGCATTTGTATAGAGAATTGTTGGCCACGATGTTCCCCCAATTGGATTGCAGGGGACCATGTCACCTAGTTTCCACTTGGGTGAGGTATGAGTGGAAGACAGCCTTTAGAAATAGGCCTGGGTATTTTGAATATCTAGTAATGCGCTTCAGCCCATGCCACCTTTCAGTTCCTAATTAACAACATACTTTGAGACATCCTAGACTACTATGTGATCACAAATCTAGATGATATCTTGATCAGGAGTTTGCCTGGGACTGGTAAGTATCCGAGTGTGTGTGTTTGCTTGCTGAGGAAGTATCCGAGCGTGTGTTTGCTGGGAGGGCAGGGAGAGAGCCTGAGTGAGTGTCTGATTGGCTGCTAGCCTGCAGGGGGCGGGCATTAGGGTGTCTGTGTGTTTGCGTCAGGGAAGCCTGGCTGTTTAAAAATAGCCAGAGCCTCGCGAACCAGCTGAGCAGCGGGGACAGCAGAGCAGCTCACAGCAGGAGTTTGCCTGGGAGTTCGCCTGGAGTGAGCCCAGTGAGGCTTACATCTTGCCAACGTCTCTGAGGAAGCTCATAGTAGGTAGGTGATATGGAAGGGGGGGGTTCAGCTGTTGTGACCTGCACTGGATGTGCCATGTTTGTCTTTCTTCCACAGGACAGAAGCGACTTTGTCTGTACAAAGTGCAAGCTGGTCTCCATATTGGAAGAAAAGATTGAAGGTCTGGAGCAACAGGTAACGACCCTGCGTTGTATACGAGAGACTGAGGATTTTCTGGACCAAACTCAGGATAGCCTTCTAGGGGCACAAAGCTCTAAAGATATAGAGCAGGTTGCACAGAGGAGCCAAGAGGCCAGTGAAGAAGCTTGGCAACATGTGACCTCCAGAAGAGGTAAGCGGAATGTCCGGGTTCCAGTAACACAGACACAGGTAACTAACCGCTTTCATGTTCTCTCCACAGGTACCAATGCGGAGAGTGGACCAGATGATATGTCTGGGGGGAGAAAGCAGAAGGAGACTCCGCTGGTTGGGAGGCATGAGATGCGATGTCCTGAGGTTGGGGGTTCCACGACCACCACTCCCAAGAGGAGAAGGCGGGTGGTGGTGGTCGGGGACTCTCTCCTCCGGGGGACTGAGTCATCTATCTGCCGCCCTGACCGGGAAAACTGAGAAGTCTGCTGCTTGCCAGGGGCTAAGATTCGTGATGTGACGGAGAGACTGCCGAGACTCATCAAGCCCTCGGATCGCTACCCCTTCCTGCTTCTCCACGTGGGCACCAATGATACTGCCAAGAATGACCTTGAGCGGATCACTGCGGACTACGTGGCTCTGGGAAGAGGGATAAAGGAGTTGGAGGCGCAAGTGGTGTTCTCGTCCATCCTCCCCGTGGAAGGAAAAGGCCTGGGTAGGGACCGTCGAATCGTGGAGGTCAACGAATGGCTACGCAGGTGGTGTCGGAGAGAAGGCTTTGGATTCTTTGACCATGGGATGGTGTTCCATGAAGGAGGAGTGCTGGGCAGAGACGGGCTCCATCTTACGAAGAGAGGGAAGAACATCTTTGCCAGCAGGCTGGCTAACCTAGTGAGGAGGGCTTTAAACTAGGTTCACCGGGGGAAGGAGACCAAAGCCCTGAGGTAAGTGGGAAAGCGGGATACCGGGAGGAAGCACAGGCAGGAAGGTCTGTGAGGGGAGGGCTCCTGCCTCATACTGGGAATGAGGGGCGATCAACAGGTTATCTCAAGTGCTTATATACAAATGCACAAAGCCTTGGAAACAAGCAGGGAGAACTGGAGGTCCTGGTGATGTCAAGGAATTATGACGTGATTGGAATAACAGAGACTTGGTGGGATAACTCACATGACTGGAGTACAGTCATGGATAGTTATAAACTGTTCAGGAAGGACAGGCAGGGCAGAAAAGGTGGGGGAGTAGCACTATATGTAAGGGAGCAGTATGACTGCTCAGAGCTCCGGTACGAAACTGTGGAAAAACCTGAGTGTCTCTGGATTAAGTTTAGAAGTGTGTGCAATAAGAGTGATGTCATGGTGGGAGTCTGCTATAGACCACCGGACCAGGGGGATGAGGTGGATGAGGCTTTCTTCCGGCAACTCACGGAAGCTACTAGATCGCATGCCCTGATTCTCATGGGTGACTTTAATTTTCCTGATATCTGCTGGGAGAGCAATACAGCGGTGCATAGACAATCCAGGAAGTTTTTGGAAAGCGTAGGGGACAATTTCCTGGTGCAAGTGCTAGGGGAGCCAACTAGGGGGAGCGCTTTTCTTGACCTGCTGCTCACAAACCGGGTAGAATTAGTGGGGGAAGCAAAAGTGGATGGGAATCTGGGAGGCAGTGACCATGAGTTAGTTGAGTTCAGGATCCTGACGCAGGGAAGAAAGGTAAGCAGCAGGATACGGACCCTGGACTTCAGGAAAGCAGACTTTGACTCCCTCAGGGAACAGATGGCCAGGATCCCCTGGGGGACTAACATGAAAGGGAAGGGAGTCCAGGAGAGCTGGCTGTATTTCAAGGAATCCCTGTTGAGGTTACAGGGACAAACCATCCCGATGAGTCGAAAGAATAGTAAATATGGCAGGCGACCAGCTTGGCTTAATGGTGAAATCTTAGCGGATCTTAAACATAAAAAAGAAGCTTACAAGAAGTGGAAGGTTGGACATATGACCAGGGAAGAGTATAAAAATATTGCTCGGGCATGTAGGAAAGATATCAGGAGGGCCAAATCGCACCTGGAGCTGCAGCTAGCAAGAGATGTCAAGAGTAACAAGAAGGGTTTCTTCAGGTATGTTGGCAACAAGAAGAAAGCCAAGGAAAGTGTGGGCCCCTTACTGAATGAGGGAGGCAAGCTAGTGACAGAGGATGTGGAAAAAGCTAATGTACTCAATGCTTTTTTTGCCTCTGTTTTCACTAACAAGGTCAGCTCCCAGACTGCTGTGCTGGGCATCACAAAATGGGGAAGAGATGGCCAGCCCTCTGTAGAGATAGAGGTGGTTAGGGACTATTTAGAAAAGCTGGACGTGCACAAGTCCATGGGGCCGGACGAATTGCATCCGAGAGTGCTGAGGGAATTGGCGGCTGTGATTGCAGAGCCCTTGGCCATTATCTTTGAAAACTCGTGGCGAACGGGGGAAGTCCCGGATGACTGGAAAAAGGCTAATGTAGTGCCCTTAGGATGGAAGAATCCAATGCACCGCTACAGACTAGGGACCGAATGGCTCGGCAGCAGTTCTGCGGAAAAGGACCTAGGGGTGACAGTGGACGAGAAGCTGGATATGAGTCAGCAGTGTGCCCTTGTTGCCAAGAAGGCCAATGGCATTTTGGGATGTATAAGTAGGGGCATAGCGAGCAGATCGAGGGACGTGATCGTTCCCCTCTATTCGACACTGGTGAGGCCTCATCTGGAGTACTGTGTCCAGTTTTGGGCCCCACACTACAAGAAGGATGTGGATAAATTGGAAAGAGTACAGCGAAGGGCAACAAAAATGATTAGGGGTCTAGAGCACATGACTTATGAGGAGAGGCTGAGGGAGCTGGGATTGTTTAGTCTGCAGAAGAGAAGAATGAGGGGGGATTTGATAGCTGCTTTCAACTACCTGAAAGGGGGTTTCAAAGAGGATGGCTCTAGACTGTTCTCAATGGTAGCAGATGACAGAACGAGGAGTAATGGTCTCAAGTTGCAATGGGGGAGGTTTAGATTGGATATTAGGAAAAACTTTTTCACTAAGAGGGTGGTGAAACACTGGAATGCGTTACCTAGGGAGGTGGTAGAATCTCCTTCCTTAGAGGTTTTTAAGGTCAGGCTTGACAAAGCCCTGGCTAGGATGATTTAACTGGGACTTGGTCCTGCTTTGAGCAGGGGGTTGGACTAGATGACCTTCTGGGGTCCCTTCCAACCCTGATATTCTCTGATTCTATGATCTTTAAAAAAGGGAAGAAGGAGGATCCTGGGAACTACAGGCCGGTCAGCCTCACCTCAGTCCCTGGAAAAATCATGGAGCAGGTCCTCAAAGAATCAATCCTGAAGCACTTAGAGGAGAGGAAAGTGATCAGGAACAGTCAGCATGGATTCACCAAGGGAAGGTCATGCCTGACTAATCTAATCGCCTTTTATGATGAGATTACTGGTTCTGTGGATGAAGGGAAAGCAGTGGATGTATTGTTTCTTGACTTTAGCAAAGCTTTTGACACGGTCTCCCACAGCATTCTTGTCAGCAAGTTAAGGAAGTATGGGCTGGATGAATGCACTATAAGGTGGGTAGAAAGCTGGCTAGATTGTCGGGCTCAACGGGTAGTGATCAATGGCTCCATGTCTAGTTGGCAGCCGGTGTCAAGTGGAGTGCCCCAGGGGTCGGTCCTGGGGCCCGTTTTGTTCAATATCTTCATAAATGATCTGGAGGATGGTGTGGATTGCACTCTCAGCAAATTTGCGGATGATACTAAACTGGGAGGAGTGGTAGATACGCTGGAGGGGAGGGATAGGATACAGAAGGACCTAGACAAATTGGAAGATTGGGCCAAAAGAAATCTAATGAGGTTCAATAAGGATAAGTGCAGGGTCCTGCACTTAGGATGGAAGAATCCAATGCACCGCTACAGACTAGGGACCGAATGGCTCGGCAGCAGTTCTGCGGAAAAGGACCTAGGGGTGACAGTGGACGAGAAGCTGGATATGAGTCAGCAGTGTGCCCTTGTTGCCAAGAAGGCCAATGGCATTTTGGGATGTATAAGTAGGGGCATAGCGAGCAGATCGAGGGATGTGATCGTTCCCCTCTATTCGACACTGGTGAGGCCTCATCTGGAGTACTGTGTCCAGTTTTGGGCCCCACACTACAAGAAGGATGTGGATAAATTGGAAAGAGTACAGCGAAGGGCAACAAAAATGATTAGGGGTCTAGAGCACATGACTTACGAGGAGAGGCTGAGGGAGCTGGGATTGTTTAGTCTGCAGAAGAGAAGAATGAGGGGGGATTTGATAGCTGCTTTCAACTACCTGAAAGGGGGTTTCAAAGAGGATGGCTCTAGACTGTTCTCAATGGTAGCAGATGACAGAACGAGGAGTAATGGTCTCAAGTTGCAATGTGGGAGGTTTAGATTGGATATTAGGAAAAACTTTTTCACTAAGAGGGTGGTGAAACACTGGAATGCGTTACCTAGGGAGGTGGTAGAATCTCCTTCCTTAGAGGTTTTTAAGGTCAGGCTTGACAAAGCCCTGGCTAGGATGATTTAACTGGGACTTGGTCCTGCTTTGAGCAGGGGGTTGGACTAGATGACCTTCTGGGGTCCCTTCCAACCCTGATATTCTATGATTCTATGATTCTATGATCTACTCCAGTGACCAAGCAAGCCATGACCACCACATCTGTGAGGTTCTGACAAGATTGTGCCAGCATGGGTTATACACAAAACTGGAGAACTGCAGAACTTCTGCAGGCAGAAATAAACAGTGCAAAGCACCTGAATGAGGGAGGAGAGGAGACTCGGTGTTGGCTACCTGGAGCTAAGGGTGATACAGAACAGCATCTGAGCCCTCACTTCATTACTGCCATGCCACAGATCAGTGAGCAAGAAAGAACCAAATATCCTCTCCCTCCTGTTCAGGCAGAGAACATCATCCTTACTTCTCTGCACACTAAAAGGGAAGCTGAGTACCAAAGCAGATTGGCTTGAGCAATCAGTCAATGGGCTCGAGGTCCTTTGCCCAGTGCTTTGGCTAAATGTATCCATTTGCATCCATGAGATAGTCATCTCCAGGAGGTGAGATCTCACAGTATCCACTGTTCCTGTTCTGTCTCAGGTACAGCCAGAGTTATTGGTATCCCTTCCATCCAGCGTTTATGCTGTCCTAGATCCTATAGAAGATCAGGGAGGGGAGAGCAAAGGTAAGTCTGGGTGCTCTTTATTGACCAAGAAGACAGGATTTTTCTGGTTTGATCAACCTTGTATCAGGCCTTCCTGTCTTCCTTCTTCACAGAGAGGTTCCATTATTGCAAGAACCAGCTCACTAGGACAATCCAGAAAGGCAAAGTTGAGCTGCCTGGCATTTGGAAGGAGACAAAGGAATGAGGAATATCCAGACAAGCCTATTTCTCTCTTCTCTAGAAGAGTCAGCCAACAGCACTGACTCTCAACTAGGACAAGTTTCAGGAGCCGGCGTAACAAGCCCAAGTGTCTCCAGCTAAGGCCCTGGTAAGAGGCAGGATGGGCCAGTGATTAAGGCATTAGCTAAGGACTTGGGAGACCTGGGTTCAATTCCCTGATCTGCCATGAGTTTCCTGTGTGACCTCAGACAAGTCACATCTCTCTGTGCCTCAGGTTCCCCATCTGTACAAAGAGGACTTTTCCATAGTCCATACCCCTACCCTGCCTCCCAGGGGTGAGAAGATGATAAGAACATTAAAGAGTGTGAGGTGAATTCAGGGAGGATGTGACATTTTATACCTTGGGGGAGTGTGCTGTAACCCCCATATTTTTCATTTTCATATAATTGTGATCTTGCATATAAAGCAGGCCTTGTAAGGTATCAGGGGAAAGGTTATGATCTGCTGAAAGTCATTTCTCTATCCATATATGTCTATCATTAATGCATAGGAAGTTATGAGATTGTGTTGTATGGTTGTCTCTAAAACATGCTGTAAATTGGGGGAATCAGCCAGATATTAGCTGCGCAGAGGCAACAGCAAGGAAAGTAATCAACACCCAGGTAAGGTGTCAAACAAGCCATCAACAGCCATTGTCCAGCAAAGGAGCTACAATGCAATAACTCAACTGCATGAGGCCCCACCAGGGGAATTGCTCAACCTTGCTTGGACAGACTAAGTAATGCTCACCTGACTCTGAAGGGCAGAGTTATCTCGTCATATCAACGCCTTTTCCAATGCCAGTATATCTTTTTAGAGATGAGGAGACCACATCTCTATGCAGTATTCAAGATGTGAGCATGCCATGGATTTATATAAGGGCAATAAGATATTCTCTGTCTTATTATCTATTCCTTTTTTAACGATTCCTAACATCCTGTTTGCTTTTTTGACTGCCGCTGCACACTTTGTGGACGTCTTCAGAGAACTATCCATGATGACTCCAAGATTTTTTTCCTGATTAGTTGTAGCTAAATTAGCCCCCATCATAGTGTATGTATAGTTGGGGTTATTTTTTCCAACATGCATTACTTTACATTTATCCACATTAAATTTAATTTGCCATTTTGTTGCCCAATCTCTTAGTTTTGTGAGATCTTTTTGAAGTTCTTCACAGTCTGTTTTGGTCTTAACTATCTTGAGCGGTTTGGTATCATCTGCAAATTTTGCCACTTCACTGTTTACCCCTTTCTCCAGCTCATTTATGACTAAGTTGAATAGGATTGGTCCTAGGACTGACCCTTGGGGAACATCACTAGTTACCCCCTCCATTCTGAAAATTTACCCTTTATTCCTACCTTTTGTTCCCTGTCTTTTAACCAGTTCTCAATCCATGAGAGGATCTTCCTTCTTGACTCATAGATTCATAGAATATCAGGGTTGGAAAGGACCTCAGGAGATCATCTAGTCCAACCCCCTGCTTAAAGCAGGACCAATCCCCAATTTTTGCCCCAGATCCCTAAATGGCCCCCTCAAGGACTGAACTCACAACCTTGGGTTTAGCAGGCCAATGCTCAAATCACTGAGCTATCCCTCCCCCGAGTCTCTTCCTTGAACTCTCCTCTCTTGGAGGCGCTCAGATGCCCCCCGGATAAGGAGGTGCCCATGTAAGAAACTGAATCGATAGAAGAGGAAGGAGCTCCAATTTGTCTGTCCCTGCTGTGTGGTCCATTTCCTCCCGCACCAGAGCCCCTGCCATTCAGGCAGTGGCAAGAGCAGGGGCGCCAGTCCCAAAGAGGTTTCGTGTCTTGCTTCTGCTTAGTCAGTCCCAGGTGCACTGCTTGGGGGGGCGCCCGCTGAGCTGGGGTGGTGGGTGCTGGCAAGGCACAATGCTTTCTCAAGAGCAATCACAGCCCATTCAGTGCTGGGGACAAGTCATAGGGGGATGGCTGTGGTTTCTCACTCCTTTCTCGTATTCTTTGTATCTCTGGCAGGAAGCCGTTGAGTCTGGTTTCACTCTGATGTGAGGCTCCCTGCAGCAGGTACAGCCTGCCCAAGCCCTGTATGCACCCAGGGAAGGAGTCACTTTATGGGAGGTGTCATGCAAAGGAGCCGCAAGCAACAGATGCCCCTAGGCAACGAGTAGCACCCCTACTTGCCCCATCCCCCCGCCCAGCAGTCATCTTTGGTTAGTTTAGTACAATAGTAAGGTTACCTGATAGCAACTGTGAAAAAACAGGATGGAGGTGGGGGGTAATAGGTGCTTATATAAGAAAAAGTCCCCAAAAATGGGACTGTCCCTCTAAAAACTGGACAGATGGTCACCCTATACAACAGGAAAATAAGGCTGAGATTTTCAAAGCCACCTGATTTGAATACTCAGTTCCCATTATGTTTCCACATGACAACTTAATTTACATAAGATCCTTTGGTGAAGGACCTACCAGGGGAGAGGTTGTTCTAGATTTGATTTTGACGCATAGAGAGGAACTGATTGAGAATTTGTAAGTGGAAGGCAGCTTGGGTGAAAGTGATCATGAAATGGCAGAGTTTGTGATTCTAAGGAATGGTAGGAGGGAAAACAGCACAATAAAGATAATGGATTTCAAGAAGGCAGACTTTGGCAAACTCAGGGAATTGATAGGTGAGATCCCATGGGATGCAAGTCTAAGGGGAAAAAACAGTTCAAGAGAGTTGGCAGATTTTCAAAGAGACATTATTAAGGGCACAAGAGCAAACTATCCCACTGTGTAGGAAAGATAGGAAGTATGGGAAGAGACCACCCTGGCTTAACCAGGAGATCTTCAATGACCTGAAACTCAGAAGAGAGTCCTACAAAAAGTAGAAACAAGGTCAAATTACAAAGGATGAATATAAACAAATAACACAAGTATGTAGGCCAAGGCACAAAATGAGATTCAACTAGCTAATAACAAAGGGTAACAAGAAAACATTCTACAAATACATTAAAAGCAAGAGGAAGATCAAGGACTGGGTAGGCCCGTTGCTCAATGAGAGGATGAGGGGAAACAATAACTGAAAATGTGGAAATGGCAGAAGTGCTAAACAACTTTTTTGTTTCTGTTTTCATCAAGAAGTTTGGTGGTGATTGGACGTCTAACATAGTGAATGTCGGTGAAAATGAGGTAAGAGCAGAGGCTAAATTAGGGAAAGAACAAGTTAAAAATGACTTACTCAAGTTAGGTGTCTTCAAGTCACCAGGGCCTGATGAAATACATCCTAGAATACTCAAGGAGCTGACTGCAGAGATATCAGAGCCACTAATGATTATATTTGAAAAGTAATGGAAGATGGGTGAGATTCCAGAGGACTGGAAAAGGACAAATCTAGCCCCAATCTATAAAAAGGGAAATAGGGACAACCTGGAGAATTACAGACCAGTCAGTTTAACTTCAGTACCTGGAAAGATAATGGAGTAAATAAGCAATCGTTTGCAAACACCTAGAAGACAATAAGATAATAAGTAACAGTCAGCATGGGTTTGTCAAGAACAAATCATGTCAAACCAAACTAAGAGTTTTCTTTGACAGGGTAACAAGCCTTGTGGATGTGGGGAAAGTGGTAGGTGTGGTATATCTTGACTTTAGTAAGGTTTCTGATACTGTCTCGCATGACTTTCTCATAAACAAACTAGGGAAATACAACCTAGCATCCGATGAAGTGAGCTGTAGCTCATGAAAGCTTATGCTCTAATAAATTTGTTAGTCTCTAAGGTGCCACAAGTACTCCTTTTCTTTTTACAACCTAGATGAGTGGTCTCCAAACTTTTTACCTCACACTCCCCTCTTACCCCTGTCCACATCCTCCTCTCCTTCCCCCCACCCAAAAGCCGGGACTGGGGCCAGGGCTGGGGCTGGACACAGGGCCATGAGCGGAGCCAGGGCTGGTGGTGGAGCTGTGGCTGGGCCGGGAGCCAGGGGGCTGCCCTTTATCAATAAAATTAAGTGCTATGTGGAAGAGTTAGCAGAGAAGTTCCACCAAGCACTAAGCCAGCTGCTGCCCCCAGCAGTGTGTCACCTGCAGCAAGGTTCTTGTTTTGTTCCCTACACTGCAACAGAAGTCCAAACAAAATAAACATGCCTGCATCATGCCCTGGAGCTTCCCACTGAAGCAACTTCACAGCATCTTCAAGTTCATGCACGACCCCTCTCCCTATCAATCCTGCTACCAATGGGTCTTGCAGGCCCACTGAAAAACTCAGAGGGCTAATGAGCTCATCTTGGCCACCCAGCCTTCCTCAGGGCCCCCAGACCCAACAATTATGATTATTTCCCCCACCACAACCCTGGGGCTGAGTCAAAGGGTAAGAGGTGATTTGTGAATGGTACCCCACAAGCTAGCCTCCCCACTACATAACACTCTTCTCTCCCATCCCATCCCATCCCACAATCTGTTATCTCCCTGTTCAAAGAACCATCCCACCCCAAAAATAGTTCCCCCAAATCTCTTTTCCTCTGGAAAACCAATTCCTGCCACCACACAATAGACTCCAAAAATCAGTTCCCACACTCCCACTCCCGCAACAGAATAGCCTCTCCTTCCCAACAGCCAATGATCGCCATGGTCAGTTCCGTCTCCCCATCCCATAGGGCTGTCTCAGTGACACCAGTTCTCACAAGTCTTCCAATATTTGGTGGTTTTTCCCCCAAAGCCCCAGCTTCTGGAGTCACAAGACTGAGTGAGAACAGCAGCATACTTTATTTAAAAAAAAAAAAAAAGAGGCCTGCTTTACACTTAGAACTTAGGTCAACCTAACTACATTGCTCAGAGCTGTGAAAAATTTTGCGCCCTGTACGACATAGTTAGGTCAGCCTAACCGCCCCTGTATACTCAGGGAGGTCGATGGAAGAATTCTGTCATTAACCTTGCTACCAGCTCTTAAGGGTGTGCATTTACTACAGTGATGGAGAAACACCTTCCATTGTTGTAGTGTCTACATTACAGTAGCACGGGCGCAGTGCTTGTAATATAGACACACCCTAAGTCTCCAGCTCTCCATGTTGAGGAGTAATGCTTAAAAATGTGACCCAAGTGTAACCTTAAAGGCTCAGAAAGCAGAAAGGAGAGAAAATTAGAGGACTGGGCCAAAAGAAATCTGATGTGGTTCAACAAGGACAAGTGCAGAGTCCTGCACTTAGGACAGAAGAATCCCATGCACCGCTACAGACTAGGGACCGAATGGCTCGGAAGCAGTTCTGCAGAAAAGGAACAGGGGTTACAGTGGACGAGAAGCTGGATATGAGTCAACAGTGTGCCGTTGTTGCCAAGAAGGCCAATGGCATTTTGGGATGTATAAGTCAGGGCATTGCCAGCAGATCAAGGCACATGATCGTTCCCCTCTATTCAACATTGGTGAGGCCTCATCTGGAGTACTGTGTCCAGTTTTGGGCCTCACACTACAAGAAGGATGTGGAAAAACTGGAAAATGTCCAGTGGAGGGCAACAAAAATGATTAGGGAACTGGAACACATGACTTATGAGGAGAGGCTGAGGGAACTGGGATTGTTTAGTCTGCAGAAGAGAAGAATGAGGGGGGATTTGATAGCTGCTTTCAACTACCTGAAAGGGGGTTCCAAAGAGGATAGATCTAGACTGTTCTCAGTGGTAGCAGATGACAGAACGAGGAGTAATGGTCTCAAGTTGCAGTGGGGAGGTTTAGGTTGGATATTAGGAAAAACTTTTTCACTAGGAGGGTGGTGAAGTACTGGAATGCATTACCTAGGGAGGTGGTGGAATCTCCTTCCTTAGAGGTTTTTAAGGTCAGACTTGACAAAGCCCTGGCTGGGATGATTTAATTGGGGATTGGTCCTGCTTTGAGCGGGGGATTGGATTAGATGACCTCCTGAGGTCCCTTCCAACCCTGATATTCTATGATTCTATGAAAATTAAGCCAAAAATGTATTTCTTAATCATGATTTTTCAGCCAGAAGCATGTGTTTTTTTTGAGGTCTGACTCATAATTTTTTAACACTGTGGGGCTGTCAACACCACAATCTCCCCTTCCCCAAAGCTCAAATCTCTGGATATATTAAGTGTGTCCCCTGCTCCCTAGATCAGTGCTCCCACACTCAGTGTTGTGTCTTTCTCTCCCCAATCCTAACAAGAGCAAGACAAGGTGGATGAGGTAATATCTTTTATTGGACCAACTTCTGAAGATGAAACAGACGAGCTTTGGAGCTATCACAGAGCTCTTGTTCAGATCTGAGAAAGGTGCTCAGGGCTGGTCTACACAGAAAACTTACATTGGCATAGCTTTCTCTCTCTCAAGGGTGTGAAAAATCAACTCCCGAGAGACGTGTGTGCAGGTTTCCCTTGAAGATGAGGACTGAGAGGTCAGATACAGAGTGGTCGCTTTGTGAAAAGTGCTCACCCATGGGAGAGAGGGTATTTTTGTCTTTTATCATTTGTCTGTGGAAGTTCATTTGAGAGTGTAATGTGTAGTGTCTGTCTGGTTTCACCCACATAGCTGTTATTGGGCAGTTAGTGCATAGCCCACCCCCATCTCCTTTGTTCCTAGCCACCATGCATGTAGCCCAGACACCACGACTTGTTCCCATCTCTTGCCCAGAGGCTAGGACATTGCAGGCAGGGACAGGTGTGAGGCATCCAGCACCCAGACAGAGCTGCGTAAGGGAGAATCCCTTCCAAGCCTCCAACCAGCAGGAGCAGCTGCAGCAGCAGGGAATTTCAAGCACTTATGTCATCACAGGGGCTGGTCCAGTTCTAGACATTCTCATCCCTCTGCTGATTGGCTGCTGGCTCTAGACTCTTCCCTCATGCTCTCACTCTACCTGCTCCCCTCAATGCTCCTTGCCCCTTAGTTCACCCCTGCCTGCCTTAGCGCCTCCCACAGCCAGCCACCCCCGCCCTGTCACACATTTAAAGTAGATAAATAAAAATAGAGCAAAAAATACCCAATATTGCATTATAACCAAACCAACCCTATTTATACTCCAAGCTATTTAGGGAACCATTGTGCTAGGTGATCTAGTCTCAGTTTGGGGTCTCTAAGCAAGACACAAAACATCATGGTACTAACATGACATTTGCAAGCTATCACCCTGATTGTATGCAACATCCCTTCCCTTAATGAGCTTTCTGTTGTTTGTTTAGGCTCTGATTCTACCAAGATTTATGCACATGCTCAGTTTTCAGCCTATACAGTGTGGGAAGTTTTGGCAGGATCAGGGTCTTCACTTGTAGACTATCTCAACAGCTGCCAAATTTGGTACCACTCCATGTGCGACATGTTAAAAAGTTATGTCACTGGTTAATTTGCATGCAATCATAAATTCCACCTTAATGCTAAATCCCTACAATTTTTAACTATGTATTTGTCATGTAAGACAGGAGAGGAAGGACAGAAATTTCCTGACAGCAAAATCAGTGTGATGGGTTTGGTTACAGAGACACCCTTGGGACTGTCACCGGATGTGATGAGATTATACCTCTGTGCCTGTTTTCCGTGCCAAAGCTTGGGACTCCAGAACCCTGCCTTGTTGAGTCAGACATGCTAGCCTGCTACAACACAGACCCAGGTCTGCTCCAAGCCCCCAAGCTGCAGATTTTAACCAAAAATTGCTCAGCAGGTTACCTATCTCCAGCACCAAGACACCCAGTTTCCAATGGGATCAAAAGCCCAAATAAATCCGTTTTACTCTCTATAAAGCTTATACAGGGTAAACTCATAAGTTGTCCACCCTCTATAACACTGATAGGGAGATATGCACAGCTGTTTGCTTCCCCAGGTATTAATCACTTGCTCTGGGTTCATTAATAATGAACAAAAGTGATTTTATTAAGTATAAAAAGTAGGATTTAAGTGGTTTCAAGTAATAACAGACAGCATAAAGTAAGTGACCAGGCAAAATAAAGAAAAAACACGCAAGTCTAAGCCTAACACATTAAGAAACTGATTACAGGTAATATCTCACCCTCAGAGCTGTTCCAATAAGCTTCTTTCACAGACTAGACTCCTTCATAGTCTGGGCCCAATCCTTTTCCCGGTACAGTTCTTGTTAGTTACAGCAGATATCTTAGATGGAAACTAGGGGTTTTCTCATGACTGGAAGCCCCTTTGTTCTGTTCCACCCCCTTTTATAGCTTTGGCACAAGGTAGGAATCTTGTCTCTCTGAGTCCCCACTCCTCCTTCTAAATGGAAAAGCACCAGGTTTAAGATGGATTCCAGTATAAGGTCAATGTGAGACCCCAGCCTCCATTTTTCAAGGGCTGGCCCGCACGTACCCAGGAAGGTTTGCAAGTAAACAGAGGCATTTACAGGTCATTGATTCTGAAGCACCTTTAATGGCTTCCACGTAATATGCTTACATCAGTAATACAAGTTTATATCTTATTTTCCTAACTCCAGCCATAGAAATAACACATGCAAACAAATGGGATGAACACACTCAATAGATCACAAACTTTGCAACGATACCTTACAAGAGATCTTTTGCATAAAGCATATTCCAGTTACATCATATTCACACTCATAAGCATAATTCCATAAAACATTATGGAGTGCAATGTCACAATCAGCTTTTATTTTTTTAAACATTTCTACTCTTTGTGGTTGGGACAAAAGCTGGATTCCCTTTCCCCTTTATGGACTGAGAAATGCTGCAGCAGGGAAGCCATAACTAAATAGTTTTGGGGAGGGGAGGAACACCCAACAACAGCCCTGAACTCTAAATACTACCCAGAGCCATCTTTTTCAAAAGTCAGCAACACATTCCAAAATCAAGAGATTAAGAACAAAGAGTTTTTTAAAATAAACTAATCATCCTGGGCTTCTTTTACTTGCCTCCCTAAGCCTTTAGGGGGTCACGTTTTGACACTGGTGACTTCTGTTGCTCTTCTTCAAGCCCCAGTTCCTGGAGTCCAGTGAACATAGAGAAGTCTCAGCTCTTACTTTAACCAGAGCTAGTGTCTGGCTCTGGCATGCACTGAGAAGCGCTAGAGAACCAGTTCCATGTGCACCCTAAAAGCTCAGGCAGCAAGGGAAAGCCCCCAGTATTGCTACTGTGATAAAGCGGTGGGATTGCTGGCCAGAGCCGTGACAGGCAAGCACCCCAGGTTGTCCTGCAGGAATGGGGTGTGTGGATCGGACCAGCCCTGCACACAGCTGGGAACAGGAGTGATACAACCACAGAGCTACTGAGTCCTCCAGCAGCTAAAGAAGCTCAGAAGTGCCCTACAGGAGGTACCGTGTTATCGAGGGACTTCCCCCGAACTGGGGCCGGGCTGAGGGGCTCCCTACACCACCTGCACATGGTGAGTCAGGGGGTACACTGCCCTGCAGGGACCCCAACCCAGCCAGCCCCAGGTCAACACAGGGAGGTGCACTGCTCTGCAGGGACCCCCACCCAGCCAGCCCCTGTGCAGTGTGGGGGTGCACAGCCCTGCAGAGACCCCACCCCAACCAGCACTAGGTCAACATGCGGGGTGCATAGCCCTGCAGAGATCCCCCAACAACCCAGCCAGCCCCAGAACAACGTTGGGGGGTGCACAGCCCTGCAGGGACCCCCAACCCAGCCAGCCCCAGGGTGGGGAGGGATGCACCCCCCTGCAGGAACCCCCAACCCAGCCAGCCCCAGGGCAACCAACCCAACCAGCCTGAGGGCAGTGATGGGGGCTGCACTTCCCACAGGGACCCCAACCCAGGCAGCTCCAGGGCAGTGTTGGGGGGGGTGCACCACCCTACAGGGAACCCCCTGTGATAAATGAAGGGGGGGTAGTTCCCTTTTATGGACACCCAACCAGCCAATAGCTATAAAATCCCCCTTTGTAGCTGTTCGCTAATTGCTCTACCTGTAGAGGGTTAAAAAGTCTTACCGCTATGCATAGGTAAAAGAAAGTGAGTGGCCATCTGGCCAAAAGAGCCAGTGGGAAGGCTAGAACTTTTTAAAATTGAAACAAGACTCCCCTTTTGTCTGTCTGTGGTTGTTCTCGGGCATAGGCAGATGGAGCAGTTATACTGTGAGAAGCTTGGGCCAGGTATGAAAAATCATCAGTATCATACTTAGAAACTACTCATCTAAAACCCCAGATATGTAAGTAGATCAGAAAATGTCTACGAAGACAAGATTAGGTTTATCCCTTTTATTTCTTTATGGCTGTGGATTCCTCTGTGCTAACCCCAGGTGCTTTTGTTTTGCTTGTAACCTTTAAGCTGAACCTCAAGAAAGCTATTTTTGATGCTCAATCCTTGTAGTTGGTTTATTTTAATCTAGCAAAAGCCTAAATTCCCAGATGTATTTTCTTCTTTTTTTTAATTAATAAAATTTACCTTTTTTAAGAACAGTATTGGATTTTTGTGTCTTAAGAGGTTTGTGCATATGTTTAATTAGTTGGTAGCAACAGCCGATTTCCATTCCCCCCACCCTTTCTCAGCTCTTCCCCGGGGGAGCGGGGGTTAAAGGGCTTGAGGGCACCCCACAGGAAGGAATTCCCAAGTGCGCCTCCCTGGGTTCTCAAAGGTTTGCTGCACTTGGGTGGTGGCAGCATCTACCCATCCAAGATTAAAAAAAAAAAAAAAAGCTGTAACCTTGTGAGTCAAACCTGGAGTGGTAAGTATTAATTTTTTGTGGGCCCCCACCTTCTGCACTTGAAGTGCCAGAGTAGGCAATCAGCCTTGACTTGGTGGCAGAGAGGTGGGATCACTTTGAACCAGAGGCACAGACCTCAGGATTTTAAAAGAACACTTTTTTCCTTTTGGCAGCCTGCAAAGCCAGGGAATTTGTTTTTTTTTTCTTTTCTTTGCTGCCTGAGGGGGAACAGGCCCGCAAAGGGTTTGGCCTGCAAAGCCAGGGAGCCCAACAAGCAGTTTATATTTTTCTAGCTTCATGGCAATGAAATAGCTAGGCTAGAGCAGGGCAGCCCTGTGCATGAGGTTGCAGTCGGGCACGGAAACCCTAGAGCAACCAGTCTTCCCTAAGCAGCATGCCACAGAGAAGACAGACCCAGATCAAGCCCAGACATCCAGCTCCATGATAGAAATGCAGGGAGGGGATGGGGGACCTGGGATTTCTCAGGAGGGAAGGGTTAGCCCTCCCCAACCCAAGATCCCGGTGCCAGGATGGAGAGATGCCCTTAACCCAGACTGAGTTCTAACTGCAGAAGAAAGGAATTTCTTCCTAGAGATAAAGCACTTGGAGGTGGAGGAGAGGAGAGAGATGAAGCGCTTGGAAGTGGAGGCGAAGCGCTTGGAAGTGGAGGAGAAGAGAGAGGCAAAGCACTTGGAGGTGGAAATGGAGCTGAAGCTCTTAGAGCTGGAAATGGCTAAGGTGGATCAACCAGGTAGCCCTAACAATCTTTCTCCAGATACCACTCCCCATTCCAAGAAATTCCTCACAAACAATGTAGGCAATGATACAAAAGCCTTCTTAGAAAATTCTGAAAGGGCCTGCCATGGGTACAACATTCCTCCAGACCAGTATATTGTGGAGCTGAAGCCACAACTCAGTGGACCCTTAGCAGAGGTGGCAGCTGAAATGCCTAAAGAACACATGAACAAGTACAAACGTTTTAAACACAAGGCCAGAATTCAGATGGAACTAACCTCCGAGCAGGCCCGTCAGTGGCTCAGAGCCCGACGGTGGAAACCAGATGTGGCATTTTCCCAGCACGCCCACCACACTGTAAAAAATTGGGACGCCAGGATATCCGGAGCACATGTTGAGTCTCGGGAAGATCGGTCTCTCCTACTGCAAACGGAGCCGTTCTCAGAGGGTGTCCCTGAGGAAATAGAAAGGTACATCCTTGATGGGAAGCCCAAAACTGTAAATGGGTGGAGATGGCAGAGAAGAAGAAAGCTTGTAGCAGTTGGAACAGATACCAGAAGGGGCAACCCGAGACAACATCCCTCCATCAGAGTCAGCCCAAGGCCCCATCTTGCAAAGAGGAGCCCTCCACACAGTCAGGGAAACCCCAGATACCCTCTTGTCCTACCGCCCTACTCTCCAGCCATCCCACCGAGAGCCTTCAGGCCCAGATGCCTCAAAAATACCCCCAGAGCGAAGGAAAACTGAGTGTGGGTGGGAGGAAGATTACTGCGTGGAAAGACACTGGAGCACAGGTGTCAACTATTCACCAATCCCTGGTGGACCCCAAATTCATCGACCAAGAGGCCCAAGTGACGGTGCAACCCTTTAACACCTAGAAACTACTCATCTAAAACCCCAGATATGTAAGTAGATCAGGAAATGTCTCGGAAGGCCAACTCTTTTAACTTGCCTACGGTCAAGTTGCCTGTCCAGTACAAGGGCTAGTCAGGAATACGGACTTTTGCAGTCTATGACAATAATCCCATTCCCATTCCCATGCTGCTGGGAGAAGACTTAGGCTAACAAAAAGGGTGGGGATGATCACCCACAGCCAGGCTAAACAGGCCTCCACACCTAATTCCATTCCTGAGTCTCCTACAAGGACCCAGTCTATGTCCCCTGATACCACAGGCCCGGGGACACAGCCAGAGGTGGTGGAACCAGACCCCAGACCAAAGTCTATGGCAGCAGTTGTAGATCCAGCTCCTGGGACCCAGCCAGAACCAACCCAAGGATCAGAACTGGTGGAGCAGTCAGCACCAGAGCCCGTGCTTGCAACCCCACAAGAGTCAGGGGAGCCAGTACCATACGGTGCCAGAGAGCCTGCACTGCAGCAGCACCTAAACCGGTGCAAAAAGCTCAACCGGAGCCTGAAATACAACCTAGTTCACTAGTGGAGAGTGGTTAACAATCGATGGATACACCCCCCCATCACCTGCATCGCTTCTAGTGGGACCAAGCCCAAGTCCACAACCCAGTTAGGAACTAATGTCTCCAGCATCAAGGGAGCAGTTCCAGGCAGAGCAGGAAGCAGATGAAAGCCTCAAGGCAGCTTGGACGGTGGCAGAGAATGACCTACCGCCTCTCAGCTCTTCTAATAGATGCAGGTTTGTTATAGAAGAACTCCTCTTATACAAGGAAACGCTTTCTGGTGGGCACAAGGAAGACTGGCATTCTCAGGGACAGTTACATAAAGAACAGCCTTACTGGGTCAGACCAAAGGTCCATCAAGCCCAGAATCCTGTCTACTGACAGTGGCCAATGCCAGGTGCCCCAGAGGGAGTAAACCTAACAGGTAATGATCAAGTGATCTCTCTCCTGCCATCCAATTCCACCCTCTGACAAACAGAGGCTAGGGACACCATTCCTTACCCATCTTTTTTGAGATGAGGGGACCACATCTGTACGCAGTATTCAAGATGTGGGGGTACCATGGATTTATATAATGGCAGTAAGATATTCTCCGTCTTAGTCTCTATCCCTTTTTTAATGATTCCTAACATCCCGTTTGCTTTTTTGACTGCAGCTGCACACTGCGTGGATGTCTTCAGAGAACTATCCATGATGACTCCAAGATCTCTTTCCTGATTAGTTGTAGCTAAATTAGCCCCCATCATATTGTATGTATGGTTGGGGTTATTTTTTCCAATGTGCATTACTTTACATTTATCCACATTAAATTTAATTTGCCATTTTGTTGCCCAATCTCTTAGTTTTGTGAGATCTTTTTGAAGCTCTTCACAGTCTGCTTTAGTCTTAACTATCTTGAGCAGTTTAGTATCATCTGCAAACTTTGCCACCTCACTGTTTACCCCTTTCTCCAGCTCATTTATGACTAAGTTGAATAGGATTGGTCCTAGGATTGACCCTTGGGGAACACCATTAGTTACACCTATCCATTCTGAAAATTTACCATTTGTTCCTACCCTTTGTTCCCTGTCTTTTAACCAGTTCTCAATCCATGAAAGGATCTTAGTTCTAACTAAGTATAGGGAAAAGATCTTGAGCTTAGCCCAAGATCACCCTAGTGGCCATGCTGGGGTGAACAGGACCAAAGACCGTTTGGGGAAGTCATTCCACTGGGAGGGAATGGGCAAGGATGTTTCTACCTATGTCCCGTCTTGTGAGGTGTGCCAGAGGGTGGGAAAGCCAAATCCCACTTGTAGCTGCAGCTAGCAAGGGATGTTAAGAGTAACAAGAAGGGTTTCTTCACGTTTGTTAGCAACAAGAAGAAGGTCAAGGAAAGTGTGGGCCTCTTACTGAATGAGGGAGGCAACCTAGTGACAGAGAATGTGGAAAAAGCTAATGTACTCAATGCTTTTTTTGCCTCTGTCTTCACGAAAAAGGTCAGCTCCCAGACTATGGCATCGGGCAGCACAGTATGGGGAGGGAGTGACCAGCCCTCTGTGGAGAAAGAAGTGGTTCAGGACTATTTAGAAAAGCTGGATAAGCATAAGTCCATGGGGCCGGATGCGCTGCATCCGAGAGCGCTAAACAAGTTGGTGGATGTGATTGCAGAGCCATTGGCCATTATCCTTGAAAACTCATGGCAATCGGGGGAGGTCCCGGACAATTGGAAAAAGGCTAATGTAGTGCTCATCTTTAAAAAAAGAGAAGGAGGAGGACCTGGGGAACTACAGGTCAGTCAACCTCACCTTAGTCCCTGGAAAAATCATGGAGCTGGTCCTCAAGGAATCAATTCTGAAGCACTTAGAGGAGAGGAAAGTGATCAGGAATAGTCAGCATGGATTCACGAAGGGCAAGTCATGGTTGACTAATCTAATTGCCTTCTATGATGAGATAACCGGCTCTGTGGATGAGGGGAAAGCAGTGGACGTGTTATTCCTTGACTTTAGCAAATCTTTTGATATGGTCTCCCACACTATTCTTGCCAGCAAGTTTAAGAAGTATGGGCTGGATGAATGAATTATAAGGTGGATAGAAAGCTGGCTAGATTGTCGGGCTCAACGGGTAGTGATCAATGGCTCCATGTCTAGTTGGCCATCGTTATCAAGCGAAATGCCCCAAGAGTCGGTCCTGGGACCGGTTTTGTTCAATATCTTCATTAATGATCTGGAGGATGGTGTGGATTGCACCCTCAGCAAGTTTGAGGATGACACTAAACTGGGAGGAGTGGTAGATAGGCTGGAAGGTAGGGATAGGATACAGAGGGACTTAGACGAATAGAGGATTGGGCCAAAAGAAATTTGATGAGGTTCAACAAGGACAAGTGCAGAGTCCCGCACTTAGGACAGAAGAGTCCCATGCACCGCTACAGACTAGGGACCGAATGGCTCGGAAGCAGTTCTGCAGAAAAGGACACAGGGGTTACAGTGGATGAGAAGCTGGATATGAGTCAACAGTGTGCCCGTGTTGCCAAGAAGGCCAACGGCATATTAGTAGGAGCTTTGCCAGCAGATTGAGAGACGTGATCGTTCCCCTCTATTTGACATTGGTGAGGCCTCATTTGGAGAACTGTGTCCAGTTTTGGGCCTCACACTACAAGAAAGGTGGAAAAATTAGAAAGTGTCCAGTGGAGGGCAACAAAAATGATTAGGGAACTGGAACACATGACTTATGAGGAGAGGCTGAGGGAACTGGGATTGTTTAGTCTGCGGAAGAGAAGAATGAGGGGGGATTTGATAGCTGCTTTCAACTACCTGAAAGGGGGTTCCAAAGAGGATGGATCTAGACTGTTCTCAGTGGTAGCGGATGACAGAACGAGGAGTAATGGTCTCAAGTTGCAGTGGGGAAGGTTTAGGTTGGATATTAGGAAAAAAAATTTCACTAGGACGGTGGTGAAGCACTGGAATGAGTTAACTAGGGAGGTGGTGGAATCTCCTTCCTGAGAGGTTTTTAAGGTCAGACTTGACAAAGCCCTGGCTGGGATGATTTAATTGGGGATTGGTCCTGCTTTGAGCATCAAATCCTCCAATTTGATGCTTAATCTTTGTTGTTGTTGTTGTTTTTAAATCTAGCAAAAGCCTAAATTCCCAGATGTATTTTCTTCTTTTTTTTATTTTAAATAAACTTTACCTTTTTTAAGAACAGAATTGGTTGCTCGTATATTAAGAGGTTTGTGCACATGTTTAATTAGCTGGTGGCAACAGCTGATTTCTCTTTTTTTCCCCCTCAGCTCTTCCCCGAAGGTGGGGTGAAAGGGCTTGAGGGTACCCCACAGGAAGGAATTCCCAAGTGCACCTTCCTGGATTCTTAAAGGGGTTCTGCACTTGGGTGGTGACAGCATCTACCAATCCAAGGTCGGAAAAAAGCTGTAACTTTGTGAGATTAATACAAATCTTTGCGGGCCCCCACCTTCTGCAATTGAAGTGCCAGAGTGGGGAATCAGCCTTGACACGCCCTCCAACCCAGCTAGCCCCATGGCAGCACGGGGGTTACACTGCCATTCAGGGACTGCAACGCAGCCAGCCCAAGGGCAGCACGGAGGTTACGCCTCCCTACAGAGACCCCCAATCCAGCCAGCTCCACGGCAGCATGGGGGTGGGAGGGCGGCACAGTGCCCTGCAGCACCAGGAGTGATGCAGAGATGCACAGCCTAACTGGTCCCTCCCCCTGCAACTCAGCCAACTCCAGGGCAGCATGGCGGAAGGATGGAGAAAATACACAGTCCAACAGGGTTCTCCCCTGCAACCTAATCAGCGAGCTGTATGGGAGAATGCTGGGGGTGGGGGGCAGTAAATGCACAGCCCAGTAGGGTTCCCCCAGCACAACCCAGCCAACTCCAGGGCCACATGGGGAGAAGCATGCACAGCCCAGCAGGGTCTCCCACACTAGTTTTGGGGGGGCACAGCCCAGCAGCCTCTCACCCCATTCTGCCTTGTAAGCCAGCCAGCTCACTCCATGGCAGCACAGGAAGAGGTAATATTGAAACAAGATCAAGCATAAACTCTTCCTGGATGCCTTTGTTGAAATGCTAGATTTTTTTAATCCACCCACTGATGACTGGGAGGAAAGGGGAACTACAAAACAGAATATTTGTGGTGGGGAGGGAGGGGGGAGAGAGGAATTTGCAAGAAAGTTTTGCTCTTCAACCTTTAAGAGCACTCATATTACAGGTGCTCTGTCCCCAGGTGATTTGGGATTTGTAGTACTTATAGTTCATGTGTTGACAGGCTCAGAGCAAGGCCTGCTGAGATTAGAAGGCTATAAAAGCCAAGCCACTGTAGTAATGGGAGAAGGAGTTCTTTTATGGGGTGAGCTGAAGGGGAGACGCTCTAGTTTTATCAATCCCAGCTGGATTTTTGGTGGTTGTCCCTTGCTTCATCTATGCTCTCTGTTTTACGTCAGCTGCTCATCGGCTTTCCTTACCTCTCCCCTCCAGACATGTTTGGGCAACACAGTGCTTGGTCTGTTTCTGTAGGAGGTTCAACTCACTCCTCCATCACCCGGGGGGGGGGTACAGTTGTGCCTCAGTTTCCCCCCCACCAGTGACTGTTGTTATCCCCAACTACAAGTATTCAAATACTGTCAGCTTCTCTCCCCCCCCCCCCCCAAAATACCATGAAGGACTTAAAAAACAAAACCAGGTTTATCCGCCTTCTTGGTTTTGAGCTTCAGGATGCACACAAGCACTCACATTTTCAAGCAGTTCTTTGCAGCCAGGAATGCAGGAAACCTCTCTGAAGAATTAAAGCTGAGATTCTCATGCAATCTCTTAATTCTAGCCAGTAGGGCTTTAAGGCAGACACCAAATATCACACAATAGAGGTCACTGGAGTTGGCAACATTGCCCTGATCCACAGTAGGCACTGAGGTTGAATTTAGCAGCGTTAAATCAATGTAACCCTGCACCTGTCCACATGACGAAGCCCTTTTTTTCAACTTAAAGGGCTCTTAAAATCAATTTCCTTACTCCACCCCTGACAAGGGGATTAGCGCTGAAATTGGTTTTACTGGGTCGAATTTGGGGTACTGTGGATGCAATTAGATGGTATTGGCCTCCGGGAGCTATCCCAGAGTGCTCCATTGTGACCACTCTGGACAGCACTCTCAACTCAGATGCACTGACCAGGTAGACAGGAAAAGGCCTGCGAACTTTTGAATTTCAATTTCCTGTTTGGCCAGTGTGGCAAGCTGCAGGTGACCATGCAGAGCTCATCAGCAGAGGTGACCATGATGGAGTCCCAAAATCGCAAAAGAGCTCCAGCATGGACCGAACGGGAGGTACGGGATCCGATCGCTGTATGGGGAGAGGAATCCGTGCTATCAGAACTACGTTCCAGTTTTCGAAATGCCAAAACATTTGTGAAAATCTCCCAGGGCATGTAGGACAGAGGCCATAACAGGGACCCGAAGCAGTGCCGCATGAAACTTAAGGAGCTGAGGCAAGCCTACCAGAAAACCAGAGAGGCAAACAGCCGCTCTGGGTCAGAGCCCCAAACATGCCACTTCTATGATGAGCTGCATGCCATTTTAGGGGGTTCAGCCATCACTACCCCAGCCATGTTGTTTGACTCCTTCAATGGAGATGGAGGCAACATGAAATCAGGTTTTGGGGACAAGGAAGATGATGAGGAGGAGGTTGTAGATAGCTCACAGCAAACAAGCGGAGAAACCAGTTTTCCTGACAGCCAGGAACTGTTTCTCACCCTGGACCTGGAGCCAGTACCCCCCGAACCCACCCAAGGCTGCCTCCCAAACCCACCAGGTGGAAAAGGGACCTCTGGTGAGTGTACCTTTTAAAATACTAAACAAGGTTTAAAAGCCAGCATGTTTAATGATTAATTTGCCCTGGCATTCGTGGCTCTCCTGGATATACTCCCAAAGCCTTTGCAAAAGGTTTCTGGGGAGGGCAGCCTTATTCCATCCACCATGGTAGGACACTCTACCACTCCAGGCCAGTAGCACGTACTCGGGAATCATTATAGAACAAAGCATTGCAGTGTATGTTTGCTGGCGTTCAAACAACATCCGTTCTTTATCTCTCTGTGTTATCCTCAGGAGAGTGATATCATTCATGGTCACCTGGTTGAAATAGGGTGCTTTTCTTAAGGGGACATTCAGAGGTGCCCGTTCCTGCTGGGCTGTTTGCCTATGGCTGAACAGAAATGTTCCCCGCTGTTAGCCACGCAGTGGGGGGAGGCAAAATGCGACCTTGTAACAAAAGCACATGTGCTAAGTATGTAATGTTAACAGCAAGGTTTACCATGAAAGAGTGTACCCATTGTTCTATAAAATGTGTCTTTTCAAATACCACTGTCCCTTTTTTTTTTCTCCACCAGCTGCATGTGTTTCAAGGATCACAGGATCTTCTCCTTCCCAGAGGCTAGCGAAGATTAGAAGGTGAAAAAAACGCACTTGCAATGAAATGTTCTCTGAGCTCATGCTATCCTCCCACACTGACAGAGCACAGACGAATGCATGGAGGCAGACAATGTCAGAGTGCAGAAAAGCACAAAATGACCGGGAGGAGAGGTGGCAGGCTGAAGAGAGTAAGTGGAGGGCTGAAGAGAGGGCTGAAGCTGAAAGGTGGCGGCAGCATGATGAGAGGAGGCAGGATGCAATGCTGAGGCTGCTGGAGGATCAAACTGATATGCTCTAGCGTATGGTTGAGCTGCAGGAAAGGCAGCAGGAGCACAGACCGCCGCTACAGCCCCTGTACAACCAACCGCCCTCCTTCCCAAGTTCCATAGCCTCCTCACCCAGATGCCCAAGAATGCGGTGGGGGGGCCTCCGGCCACCCAGCCACTCCACCCCAGAGGATTGCCCAAGTAACAGAAGGCTGGCATTCAATAAGTTTTAAACTTTTAAAGTGCTGTGTGGCCTTGTCCTTCCCTCCTCCACCACCCCTCTTGGGCTACCTTGGTAATTATCCCCCTATTTGTGTGATGAATTAATAAAGAATGCATGAATGTGAAGCAACAATGACTTTATTGCCTCTGCAAGTGGTGATCGAAGTGGGGAGGGGAGGGTGGTTAGCTTACAGGGAAGTAGAGTGAACCAAGCGGCAGGGGATTTCATCAAGGAGAAATAAACAAAACTTTCACACCGTAGCCTGGCCAGTCATGAAACTGGTTTTCAAAGCTTCTCTGATGCGCACCACACCCTCCTGTGCTCTTCTAACTGCCTTGGTGTCTGGCTGTGCGTAACCAGTAGCCAGGCGATTTGCCTCAACCTCCCACCCAGCCATAAACATCTCCCCCTTACTCTCACAGATATTGTGGAGCGCACAGCAAGCAGTAATAAGTGGGAATATTGGTTTCGCTGAGGTCTAACCAAGTCAGTAAACTGCACCAGCACGCTTTTAAATGTCCAAATGCACATTCTACCACCATTCTGCACTTGCTCAGCCTGTAGTTCAACAGCTCCTGACTACTCTCCAGGCTGCCTATGTATGGCTTCATGAGCCATGGCATTAAGGGGTAGGCTGGGTCCCCAAGGATAACTATAGGCATTTCAACATCCCCAACGTTTATTTTCTGGTCTGGGAAGAAAGTCCCTTCCTGCAGCTTTTGAAACCAGAGTTCCTGAAGATGCGAGCGTCATGTGCCTTTCCCAGCCATCCCACGTTGATGTTGGTGAAACGTCCCTTGTAATCCACCAGTGCTTGCAGCACTATTTAAAAGTACCCCTTGCGGTTTATGTACTCGCTGGCTTGGTGCTCCGGTGCCAAGATAGGGATATGGGTTCCATCTACGGCCCCACCACAGTTAGGGAATCCCATTGCAGCAAAGCCATCTACTATGACCTGCACATTTCCCAGGGTCACTACCCTTGATATCAGCAGATCTTTGATTGCGTTGGCTACTTGCATCACAGCAGCCCCCACAGTAGATTTGTCCACTCCAAACTGATTCCTGACTGACCGGTAGCTGACTGGCATTGCAAGCTTCCACAGGGCTATTGCCACTCGCTTCTCAACTGTGAGGGCTGCTCTCATCTTGATATTCTTGCACCTCAGGGCAGGGGAAAGCAAGTCACAAAGTTCCATGAAAGTGTCCTTACGCATGCGAAAGTTTCGCAGCCACTGGGAATCGTCCCAGACCTGCAACACTATGCGGTCCCACCAGTCTGTGCTTGTTTCCCGAACCCAGAATCGGCGTTCCACCGCGTGAACCTGCCCCATTAGCTCCATGATGCCCACATTGGCAGGGCCTGTGCTTTGAGAGAAGGACCTGTGTCCATGTCCTCATCACTCATCACTGCGCTGATGTCGCCTACTCTCCCGGTTTCGCTTTGCCAGGTTCTGGTGCTGCATATACTGCTGGATAATGTGAGTGGTGTTTAATGTGCTCCTAATTGCCAAAGTGATCTGAGCGGGCTCCATGCTTGCCGTGGTATGGCGTCTGCACAGAAAAAAGGTGCGGAACGATTGTCTGCTGTCGCCCTGACGGAGAGAGGGGCGACTGACAACATGGCTTACAGGGTTGGCTTACAGGAAATTAAAATCAACAAAGGGGGTGGCTTTGCAAGAAACTGAATGGCCGCCTCAAGGATAGAACTCAAAACCTCAAGGATAGAACTCAAAACTGGGTTTAGCAGGCCGTCGATTTCACAGAGGGAGGGAGGAGAAAATGAATACAAAACAAATCTGGTCTATTTCTTGTTTTGAGCCACTTCATCTATCTTTATACATCATGCTGGCAGCAGACTGTGCAGTATGACTGCTAGCCATCGTCACCTCCTGGGTGCTCGGCAGAAGACGGTGCAGTATGACTACTGGCCATCGTCTTCTGCTGGCTGCAAATTAAAAGACAGTGCACTGCTGGTAGGGCTCAATCGACATGAGACGAAACAAGGGAAATGACCTGGCTGAGTCACTCCCATGTTTGCCCAGGTGCCCAGTTAAAAGAGCACCCAGGACTATGTCGACGATGGCTACCAGTCATACTGCACTGTCTGCTGCCAAAAGACAATAAACTGCTGCTGGGTAGCAATGCAGTACTATGTCCTCAAGCACCCAGAAGACATATGGTGACGGTTAGCTGAGCGGGCTCCATGCTTGCCATGGTATGGCGTCTGCACAGGTAACTCAAGAAAAAAGGTGCAAAACGATTGTTTGCCCTTGCTTTTACGGAGGGAGGGAGGGAACGGGGGCCTGACGATATGTACCCAGAACCACCCATGACAATGTTTTAGCCCCTTCAGGCACTGGGATTTCTACTCAGAATTCAAATGGGCAGTGGAGACTGTGGGAACTGTGGGATAGCTACCCACAGTGCAAAGCTCCGGAAGTCGACTGTTGCCTCGGTACTGTGGACACAGTCCGCCGACTACATGCACTTAGAGCATTTGTGTGGGGACACACACACTCGACTGTATAAAAATGCTTTCTACAAAACCGACTTCTATATATTCGACCTAATTTCGTAGTGTAGACATACCCATTGTGTCACACACACCCCCTCAGCTATAGTTCCAAAGTAGCCTGACTTCCCAGGTCCTGGTTTTATTAATGGCCCAAAATATTCCAATACTTGGCACAGGACACCCTGCCCCAAGCTTCCAGCCACACTTTATCCTTATGCTTCAAGACTACAGTCTGCAGACAGTCCAGCCTCCCTTGGATCACAGTGGCCTTCCCCCTCTCAGCTACAGAGGCTCCCCTTAGCCCTCCCACTGGACTCTGATGACAGCCCTTTCACTTTGCTGAGCTGCAGGCAATTCTTAGCTTTCTCATCAGCGTATGCTCATAGTTCCAGACAGGTTCCTTCTCCAAGCCTGTGCCAGAAAAGACCTAACACCCATAGCGGCTCATCCCATAAAAGATCCCTTTCTCTACTGCTACAGCAGCTTGGCTTTTTATCCCTCTAATCCCAGCAGGCCTTGCTTTCAGCTGACTATGACTGAGCCTAGGCCCAACAATTCCCAGAATGCCCGGCTTTAAAGAGACTGTAATAAGCATGCCCTTAAAGGGACAGTGCTCTCTGTTTGGTCCAACAGCAAACCTTTTTTGCAAATTCCCCTTTCCAATACCCCCCCCCCCAAAAAAAATTCTTGTGTTGCAGTTCCTCTTTCCTCCCAACCCAGGGGGCAAGTGAGTGAGTGATGCCTTGATTCTCTTTTATTCCAGCAGATGGGATCATCAGGTTTGTATAATTTTTGGTGGTGCCCAGAACAGGTCCAAGTCCCCCTTCCTCCTGCCTTGTAAGCCAATATACAGTAACTCCTCACTTAAAGTCGTCCCGGTTAACGTTGTTTTATTGTTATGTTGCTGATTAATTAGAGCAGTGGCTTTCAATTTTTTTTTTCCGTGGACCACTTGAAAATTGCTGAGGGTCTTGGCGGTCCACTTAATTATCTTTCCAAATGTTGTTTGTACCATTAGCTAACTATTGTAAAGCACTTTGGATAAAAGTGCTATATTAAAAAAAACCCTAAATAATAATTAAATTTTTTTGTTCTACACATAAAAGCATGCAACTCATATTTTAATATCAGTAGTCTTAACCTTTCTAATGCAATGGATGTACCCTCTCTCCCCCCCCTCCACAGCAGCCCCCAAGCTGGGGCTGGGAAGGAGTGGAGGGGGGGTCTCTCCCTCTCTTCCCTGCCGCAGCAGCCCCCAAGCTGGGACTGGGAAGAAGGGGGGTCTCTCCATCTCTCCCCCACTGCAGCAGCCCCTGAGCTCTGGCTGGAAGGGGAGGGGGGTCTCTCCCCTGCCACAGCAGCCACAGAGCTGAAGCTGGGAAGGAAGGGGGTCTCTCCCCAGCAGCCGCAGCCCTGGAGCCTCTTTCTCTGGCCACCGTAGCCCTGCGCATCCCAAATTCCTCCCCTCCCCCTTCTCAAACCACTGCCCCCTCCTACCTACCCCATATTCCCCCCAAGGCCACCACCTCCCCTTACATGTGCATCTTGTCGAAGGTCTAGGCACCTAATTAGAGGAGCCATGCCTGCGCAGCTCCACTAATTAGGTGGGTGGCCCTTCATTCTCTCATGTGCGGTCATCCAGGAGTGCACCTTAGAGGGAATTATCCGTGGACTGACTGAATGGAGCTCATGGACCACTGGTGGTCCACAGACCACAGTTTGAGAACCTCTGAATTAGAGAACATGCTCGTTTAAAGTTGCCCAATGCTCCCTTACAGTATTGTTTGGCAGCCTCCTGCTTTGTCCACTGCTTGCAGAAAGAGCGGCCTGTTGGAGCTAGCTGGTGGGGACCAGGGTGGGCCGACAGCCCCCGCATCAGCTCCCCTAAGTTCCCTGTGCGGCTGCTGCCCAGAAGGCTATCAATTGCTGGGCAGTTCAGCTGTCCCTCCCCACACTGCCCTGTGCTGCTCCTGCCCTTTGCCTTGGAGCTGCTCCGGGAGCCTCCTGCTTGCTGTGCAGGTAGGATGACCAGATGTCCCTATTTTATAGGGACAGTCCTGATTTTTGGGTCTTTTTCATATATAGGCTCCTATAACACCCCACCCCTGTCCTGATTTTTCACCCTTGCTGTCTGGTCACCCTATGTGCAGGTGGGGAGGGGGAAGAGGGGTGTTGTCATCAGGGTATCCCCCTCCCCTGTTCCTGCCCCCCCATCTCCACAGAGCAGGGGGGGACACGGCAGGGCTCAGAATGAAGGGAGCTTGCTGACAGCAGCTGCTGTCTCAAAGTCTGTCTCAAACACAGGGTGTGTGTCTCTGTCTCTATCTCTCTGCATGCTGTCTTCCCCCCTCCATTCCTGCTGCCTTATAGAGTGAGGCTGCATTAACAACGATGTGTTAACCCTGGGGGGCTCAGCCAAATGCTAGTTCATCATTTAGCAGTAAGGCATTCCCTGGAAAATATCCCACCCTCTGACTTCACCACCTCAACCAAGCTTCACAATCATCATTGCTGTGTACAGTATTAAATTGTTTGTTTAAAACTTATACTATGTATATATATAAAATATAGTCTTTCGTCTGGCAAAAAAAAAAAAATCCCTGGAACCTAGCCCCCCATTTACATTAATTCTTATGGGGAAATTGAGTTCACTTAACATCATTTCACTTAAAATAGCATTTTTCAGGAACAGAACAACAATATTAAGCGAGGAGTTACTGTATATTTTTTAAAATAATGTAAAAATGTGAGGGCTCTGGGGTGGGGCTGGTGATGAGGGGTTTGAGGTGTGGGGGGGCTCAGGCAGAGGGCTGGGGATGAGGTGTTTGGAGTGTGGGAGGGGCTCAGGGCTGGGGTAGAGGTTTGGGGTGCAGGGGGTGAGGGCTCTGGGGTGGGTCAGGGCTGGGGATGTGGGGTTTGGGGTGCAGACAGGCTGTCCCAGGGCAAGGGCCAAAGAGGAGGATTCTCCCCAGACCTCTCCCTGCAGGCCGCAGTGAGCTCCAGGGGAGGGCCCCCCCACTTTCCCCCTGCACCACACTCACCTAGCACCACTGCCATTGCACGTGCTCCTAGGGCCACTCGCAGGTACTGGAAGCCCCCTCGCCTCCCCTGCGGTAGGTGCCGCGGGGGGGGGGCATCACATGTGCACCTCCTCCCCTGCTGCTGCCCCGCACTGTAGCTTCACTGGGAGTGGAGGGTGGGGCTGGCCCTTGTCCAGCATGGGGCAGGAGCGGTGACTGTGGGCAGAGGGGCCCCCTGTGCTAGTGGAGGGTCCCGTTGGAAAATGAAAGTGTCTCAGGGGGAAGGGCAGCCCTGGCAGTGGAGTTGGGGGCACTAGGACCCTGTGGCGGCAGTTGATGCAGGGAGGCAGCATGGAGCTGCAGGGGAGAGACAGAGACGCTCCACTCCCGGGGAGCCCGGGCAGCAAGGGGAGGCCGGGGGACACGCGGGGGAGCTGCAGGGGGGTGGCAGGCGGGGCCGGGGGAGAGACCCGGCACCGAACATTGGTGGATCTGAGCCCCTGGGCTCTGAATATTGCTGGAGCCCGGGCACCACGGGCCCATTTAACTCACAGCCTATGATCATGAATGAGAAGGAGGCGGAGAGCCCTCTGCAAGGAGGTCCTGAGAAAGGGGGTAGACCCAAAGGGAACATCTCCAGGGAAGTGGGCTGAGAGAGTCCTGGCAGGTCGGAGTTGCTGGGGGAAAATGACAGGGAGCAGCAGCCGCCGGGCAGATCCCCGCCCTAGGGGAGAGGGCTCCAATCCAAGGAGAAATGCTCCAGCTTCACTGACGGTAAGAAGAGCTTCAGCCGGAGCTCCCACCTCTTCCGGCACCAGGGCACCCACACGGGTGAGCGCCCCTACAAGTGCTCTGACTGCGGGAAGAGCTTCACCCAGAGCTCCAACCTCGCCCAGCACCGGCGCATCCACACGGGGGAGCGCCCCTACCAATGCAGTGACTGCGGGAAGAGCTTCAGCTGGAGCTCCAACCTCATAGCGCACCCGAGAACCCACCAAGCACAGAAACCCTGAACATGGGGCGGGCCAACGTGTCTGTTTCCTGAGCAAGCTCCCAATAGTGCAGTAAACAGCATGGGGCCAGCAAGACACTTAATAGGGGGAGAAATTACTGAGTGTACAATGCCAAAGACTAGAAACCCTCCCCAGGAGTTAGACTTCTTCACGCTGCCAGCGGCGGCTGCCCGCCCCAGCCTCGCCTGTTGCAAGATCCGGGAGATGATCCCACTTGCCACAAGAGCTAAGGAACCTGTAATAAGGCAAGTCTAAGGGGGTCTAACTTATGCATTCTTTCAACCTCGTATGGACAGGCTGTCTACATAGACAATGGGAGACAGAATGCAGGCCATTTCAGTCCCATGGGCAGCTCCCTAGCATTTGTTCCCTCTTTTAGTCTGTTCTGGCCAGACTCCATCCCAGGATTTTAGTTCCTGTTGGATACTTAGATTTTAGTCCCATTTTTTAAAATTTGCTTTTAATACTCTATTTCCTGTTGTATTGCAGTGTCTCTCCATATGAAATAAAACCCGCTCCAGTATACCCATTTTCCATCCTAGTGTCCCGTTTCAGGCGCTGTGTATTATAACAGATGTGTGTCAGTCTAGCGTACAGCTGGGATTTATTATGGGTTCTCCATCTGTGTTCCCACAAAAGTTTTTCCTGTGATGACTGAAGATGCAGCTGCTCTTTTCAGTATTTAGTCTAAGGTCCAAAGGAATTTGCTCATAGACTGGCTTTACAGCTCTTTCCATCCTACCTTGTCAAGGCTAGAATATTTTTCTTAAAATTTCATAGATTCTAAGGCCAGAAGGGACCATTATGATCATCTAGTCTGACCTCTTGTTTAACACAAGCCATATAAGTTCCCTGAAATAATTCCTCCAGAAGAGCTTTTAGAAAAACATCCAATCTTGATTTAAAAATCATCAGTGATGGAAAATCCACCACAACCCTTGGTAAACTGTTAATATTTTCTCTCTTAAAAATTCATGCCTTGAGTGTATCACTATAAGGCATGTTTTCTAAACCTTTAATCATTCTTGTGGTTCTTCTTTGAACCCTTTCCAATCAATCAATATCCTTGAATTGTTGGAACCTGAACTGGACATGGTATTACAGTAGTTTTGCAGTGATGGGTGGTGATAGGCATTAAAGCTAGAATGTTTTCCCTTCTAGTTAATCTTAATCTCCCTTGCTGCAGATTAACCCACTTCCTTCTTGTCCTACCCGTGGCACTCATGTAGAATAGATGACACTGTCCTCTTTATAAATGTTTACATATTTGAAGACTGTTGTCATGTCCCCCCTCAGTCCTCTCTAGACTAAACATGCCCAATTCTTTCAACCTTTCCTCAAAGTCATACAGTCAATTTGTGATCCATTAATAAGAACAAGCTTCTGGAGTCGTTATTCTGTGAAAATTATAGCTTTTTTTTTAGTCAGTTTCTAGCCCTCGTGGTTGCAGAGAAAAACTGAAAAATGCAAAAAGCTAAAACACAAGAGCTCCCAAACATTCTTTTTTTTTTTTTTAATTTCTTGGTTTCTTGGGAGCCTGACTCATGATTTTTGAACCCCTGGGGCTGACCATTCATAGCCATCGATTTTAAGGCCAAAAGCAACCATAATGATTATTTAGTCTGACCTGCCTAGCACAGGCCAGTGAACTCCATGCAGTCATTTATCATCACTTCTGTTTATCTTTGACATCTAGTCATTGGTTAAAAGACTCCAAGTGATAGAGAATCCACCCCATCCTGGGGTTAGTTAGTAATTCACCTCCCTATTAGATATTTGCATTTTATTTCTAGCATGAATTTGGATAGCTTTAGCTCCCAGCTATTGCATTTCAGTCTGCCCTCCTCTGTCAGAAATATCCCCCTGGATGTGCTTATAGACTGTGATCAAGTCACCCTTACCTTTGATAAATTACATAAACTGAGCTCCTTCAGTCTCTCACTTTCCACTCTCCTCCTCCTACTCAGCATCCCTCTGCTTATATATGAGCTCTCTGAGCCTATGCCTTTGCTTGAGCTAACTCCTCTGGAGTTAATCTAGTTTAAGTGAGAGCAGCTACAGTGTGAAATAAAATTGGAGCTGCAGAGTGATTGGATTACTGCACAGAGTGATTGGGTACGTCTATATGGGAGCTGGAGGTGTAATCTCCAGCTGAAGTAGACATACCCACCCTAAAAGAAAAGGAGTACTTGTGGCACCTTAGAGACTAACAAATTTATTAGAGCATAAGCTTTCATGAGCTACAGCTCACTTCATTGGATGCATTTGGTGGAAAAAACAGAGGGGCAAATGCATCGGATGAAGTGAGCTGTAGCTCACGAAAGCTTATGCTCTAATAAATTTGTTAGTCTCTAAGGTGCCACGAGTACTCCTTTTCTTTTTGCGAATACAGACTAACACGGCTGCTACTCTGATACCCACCCTAGTTCATGGTAAAAATAGCAATGCAGCTGCATCTACTGAAGCTCTGGGGGAAGCCCACCCACAATCAACAGCCCCTCCTCCTAGCCTAAGGGGAGGAGCTACCAGACCCAGGTCTCAGCTGAATGTGGGGGACAACAAATGAAAAATCAAGGAGTGAAGGTCACAGGAGTGAGGGTCACAGAGTCAAAAGCAAGGGTCCAAAGGGGGGACACCAGGCAGAGAACGCTAGACAGCACCCACTGCTCCTCAAAGGCATCCAGGGAGGCAGTGGATGCAGCCCAGAGGAACTCTGCCTGGACACGTGACTAGAGGGACAGTCAGAAATAGGCCCCATAGTCACAGAGCACCTTCATGTCTAGCTTCCTCCTCCTGGTATGGTGGACGGCCACCTTGGCCAACGCCAGGAGGAGGTTGATGTGAGGAGGTCTCGTGACTTCATGGGGCCACAGGCAGGGCTGTCCCTAGGCATACACAGCATATGCGGTAGCATAGGGCACCCAAAAATTTGGGGCACCACCTTTGCTGGAATCATCTCTTCTCTGGCCCCTCTCCCGCGCTGGGCCAGAGAGCTTCTCCCCGACCCTAATCTTCCCTCCCACCCTCACTCTTCAGCCTCCGGCTGGATCCAACCCAGACACAGGGAGCCCAGAGCAGCACAGACCCGGAGTGGAGTTCCTCCCTGGACCCTGCCTGCGCCACTTGGTCTCCGGGGGCAGCTGGGGACAGGCAGAGCGAAACTTGCATGTGAGTCAGTGGGGGTGGAAGGAGGAAGTGCGGGGACTTAAAGTGACACAAGTTCCCCAATACAGATTGAGACTCTGTGTGTGTGTGTGTGTGTGTGTGTGTCTGACACGCACCCCAACACACACTGTCACACACACACACAGTTTCTCTCTCTGTCACACACTCACTCTGTCATGCACACACTTGTATTATTGTTGTTACTACTACTTGGTACTTCCTGTCAAAATGCTCATGGTGAGCCAGGCGTGGCTAGGGGCTGCAGGAAGGCCATGGGCTCTGGCAAGATCCAGCCTCCATGTAACAGCGCAAAGCCTGTCTTGAGTCACTGCCACAGCATCTGCTGTGTACAAAGCTCGGGGTGTGTCAGCAATGGGGGGGAGGGTTCTGGGGGCCCGCAGGCAGGGTGGCTGTGACCCCTCGACACACTGGGGTCAGCGTCACCAGCTGGGGACCGCCTTCAGTGGAGCATAGGGGCACCAGTTTAATAATACTGCAAGGGGCCTCATAAATCCTAAGGACGGCCCTGGCCACAGGTGGGGCATGCATATATCAGGAGATGAGGGGGAAAGTATGGCTAGAATGTGAGGAGGAGGTTCTGGAGGAGCCAGAAAAGGGGCTGCAATCTGGCACACTCAAGGTAGATGTTGGCCAGGATCTCCCACTCAACACAGAAGGAGCAGGTGTCAGGGGCGGTGGTGAACCATGCCTGTGCTCAGGGCTCTATGAATGAGCTGCCAACTAATATCCTGGGCTGGCAGCGGGACAAAGATGGAATACAAACTGGCCCACCGGTGTTCCTCACCCTCCGTGGATGGTAGGAGGTCCCGGGTGTGGGGGTGAGACATGAGGGTGAGGAAGTGATGGGTGTGGAGCAGCTGTTTCCTGGATGCAGTTCACAGGTCATGCAGCCTGCTCAGGTGATGCAGCAGGGAGGCCTCGTGACACAGGGGCCTGATGGTGAGGTCTAGAGGGCCAGAAGTGAGGGGTGGACAGAGAGCACCCTCCCGCAGGGCCCGCTCGAGAAAAGCACGAGAGGCAGGTAGTAAGGCTGCCCTCACCTCCTGGAGTATACACTGGGGGATGCAAGGGGTGGAGAGCCCCATGTGCCGGCTGAGCGCCCGGAGGTCCACCCAGTCCCTCCAGTTGTAGTCTCCTGGATCTTCAATCCTGATGATACCAGTCAGGACTAACCTCCAGTGCACCCAGGGAGACTCCACCACCTGCACACCGAGATGGGGGTTGTGTATCAATGGCTCCGTAAGGAGGTCCTCCCCGTTGGTGGCCACCGCAGACCTGGTCACTGAGACTAGCTTCCCAGTCGTAGTAAAAGACTGGCAGCTCATAGAGGTCTTGCGGGAGACCCTTCATACGGAGGTAGAAGAGCTGCTAGTCATATCAGATCCCTTGGAGGCAGCAGAGGAAGGTGTGTGCCAAGCAGCGTAGCTGCAGCTGCACGGGCAGGGGTCTGGTTAGCCGCCTCAAGTACAATCCCGTCTAAAACCTTGGGTATGTACGTGGGGCAGCTAACTTGACCTGCCACAGCTACACTGCTCTTTTTACATGCTAGCTCAATCAGAGTTAGGATTGCAATCTGTCCAGGATTGTCCATTTTTTTTAAGTAGCTGTCCTGGGAAATCTGTAAGTCTTCCCAAGACATTGAAAGTCTTGGGTTTTGTCACTCTCGTTCTCCAGCTCTCAGCCTGTCTTTCCCTTCAGGTTACCCCTCTGAACAAGGAGCCACCCTTGGTTTGGTCTCTGCCCTGCATGTGGGAGAGAGCATAGAATCATAGAATCTCAGGGTTGGAAGGGACCTCAGGAGATCATCTAGTCCAACCCCCTGCTCAAAGCAGGACCACTCCTATCAATGGCTTGACGTGGGAAAGTAGGACTGGGTTTGGGTATGTGGGGCCCATTGATTGCTTGGTGAGGGAAGGCAGGACTGGGTGTGAGTGTCTGGGGCCCATTGATCGCTTGGCAGGGGAAAGCAGGGCCAGGTCTGTGTCTGCATGGCCCATGGATGGTTCGGCAGGGGAAAGCTGGGCCAGGGCCAGGTTTGCAGGGCCCACTGATGGCTTGGTGGGGAAAAGCAGGACTGGGCCTAGGTACATGGGGCTCATCAATAATATGGTGGGGGAAGGCAGGACTGGATCTGGGTATGTGGGGCCCATTGATGGCTTTGTGGATGAAAATGGGGTCAGAGCCTGGTCTGCAGGACCCATCTCTGGCTTGGCAGGGAAACAGGTGGCTGGGCCCCACTCTGCAAGGCCCATTGATGGCTACGTGGGGGAAGATGGGGCCGTAGCCTGGGTATGTTCAGACCACAGCTGGCTCAATTGGGGAAGATGGGACTGGGACCAGGTCCACTGGACCCATCAATGGCAGACAGTGGGGCCGAGACAGGTCTGCAGGGCCCAGCAGTGGCTTAGCAGCGAAAGTGGGACCGGGATGCCCATGGTTGGCTCTGCAGGACTGGGGGGCCCATGGCTGGTTCAGTAGGGGAACATGGGGCCAGGACCAGTTATGGGGGCTCTCTGTGGGGGAGGACAGGCCTGCTCTTGACGCAGGCCACTCCTCAGAACATTGGCAGCCGCGTAGGGAGCGCAGCGAGCGGCACCAAGCCTCCCCCGGCTGCTGTGATGCTCTCCCAAGCACAGCCCCAGTCCCTGATCGTGCAGATGCGGCTGCCGCGCTGGGAATCCTGCCCCTGTTCCAGGGCAGATGCCTCAGTGTGCAGCAGCTGCAGGTTGCGCTAACTCCGCTGTGTCCCGTCCAAGGGGCAAGGCGCCACCACCCTCATGGGCCGGCCTGGGCACGGTCGGGCTCCAGCCAGCTGTGTTCTACAGCTTGGAAGCCTGGCTTGGACCTCGGGCAGCCTGGCAGGGAGGCTTTGACAGCTGCACTGCCCATGTCCCTGCGGAGGCACCGTAGCCTAGCCAGCCTGTGTTGGGTCCCCCCCCCCGTCCTAACACGGGCCCACAGCATCACAACCCCACCGAGCTGCCATTGTACCTAAGGTGAAGCGGGTCTGTGTACAGCTAAGGCCAGCCTAGCCTGCCTCCTTCTGACCAACCAGAGAGCAGGATACTGCCTGTGACCCTGCCTCCTGATTGACAGTTCTCAGCCAATCCCCCCTCCTTGCTTTGTCATTTCAGTGTTTAGGGCAGCGATGAAACTCTTCCACTCCTGTCTGTTTCTGGAAAGTCTTTCAATGGTTCCCCAGCTGTGCCCCAGGTTTTTCAGCGCAGCTTCCACAGCTCTTCGCCATATTGTTTTTGGGTGGACTCGTTTTCGCTTGCCTTCAGGTGTCCATCTTATTGCTACTCTGGTGATGGAATCAGTTTCCATCTGAAGCTCATGACCGATCCATCTCCAATGCCTCCAGGCAATGATGGTACTCAGATCCTCTTGATTGCACTATGTCAAAAGATCTTGGTTGGAGATTGTTCTGGGCCAAAAGATACAGAGGATTTTTCTGAGGTAAGTTGTATGGAATGAAGACAGTTTGGACCTGTCATACTTTCTCATTCCCCAGCATTCTGCACTATAAAGTAGTGTTGAAAGTACGTAGCTCTGATAAATCTTGAGTTTGGTTTTGGTGTTGTATTTTGATGATTTCCAGACTGCATTTAAGCTCCTGAAGGTGTTCCTGGGTTTATTGATTTTGTTCCGGATGTCCTGGCTTGTTCCACCATCCTGGCTGATGGTGTTGCTCAAGTATGTGAATGTTTCTATATTGGTGAGAACATAATCCTCTATCCATACTGGTAATGGTGAGGCAATATTAAAGATCATGATTGCCTTATTGCAGTTGATTTTCAGTCCAATTTTCTGGCTGAATATGTTGAGTTGAGTTGTTTTTTCTTGTACATGGTGTTGGGTATGTGATAGGAGAGTGACATCATCTGTGAAGTCCAGGTCTTCAAGGGATGAGAAGAGTGTCCATTTAATGCCTCTTGGCATGTCTTCTGTTGTACATCGCCACCCAGTCGATGGCACTGTTAAAGAGGATTGCAGACATGACACACCCCTGACGTACTCCTGTTTTGAATTCAACACTGAGCACACTGTGATCAACACTGCATATAAAGTTGAAATAGAAGCTTTTGATGACGTTGATTATATGGAAAGGAATTTCATATGCCTGCAGAATGCGCCATCGGCTGGTCCTGTGAATGCTATCAAAAACCTTCTCAAAAAGTCTATGAACTTTATGTAGAGTTGCCGTTGCCATTCTAAGCGCTCTTCTATTATGTTTTGTAGAGTGAAGATCTGGTCTGTGCATCCATGTCCTTTCCAAAAAACCAGTTTGCTCTTTTCTGAGAATGCTATCAACTGCCTCTGATAGACGCTGGACTATGATCTTACGCAATACTTCGCTTGGCACAGATAAAAGTGTGATATTATTACAATCACTGAGAGCTCCTTTCTTTGGTATCTTCACTATAACCCCATTGGTCCACTCATCTGGCACTTTTTCCCTTTCCCAGACCGATGTGAATAGAGGGGCCAGGATAGATGCTGCTAATTTAGGATTCACCTTGAACAATTCTGCATTCAAGTTTTCCTTGCCAGGAGCTTGCCCATTTTTTAAGGATTTGATGGCTTGAACGCTCTCTTCCTTAGTTGGGGTGTCTGTGTTGATATCCAGATCTTCGTAGCCTCCTTGATGTTTGCTTCCTCTTTAGGTGGCGCTCCGTGCCGCAGTTCTTTGAAATGCTCTGTCCAGCCCATTTCTTGTTCTTTTTCGGGGTTGTTAGTAGGCCTCCTTGTTTGCTTTTGATGGGAGTGTTTGTTGGTGTCTGTCGTTTACCACTGTTAAGCGGGGTTATTTTGTAGACGGCTCCTTGCTCACCACGAGCAGCTCATCCTGGGCTTGTGAGGCCAGGGTATGGTTATATTTAATTCAGTGGGTCATCTCGCACACGGCCTTTGACCTCCCGCTGTGCCCCGCTATACTGCTCCTGGTATTTATCCTGTAGCTTCTGGGATTTTGTGGCTTCCCCCGTCAGGACTCATCTGGTCCCCAGGGCTTTCCGCGTGCCGGGCGCTACGCGCTCCCTTCCCTCCTGCCCCCAGCCTAGACAGGCTTCCCTGCCCTGCTTTGGCCTTTAATGACTGACAAATATGTTGACCAATGAGGTGTTAAAATCATTTCGATGGACGTTAGTGTCCGCCTTTCGTATTTGAAGAGGGTTCTTGATTGACATTTGTCCACCCTATGGAAAGGGAGCGTGATTTTGATGGACGGCTTTTTTCTTCTCCTGGCGACGGAGCGCCGCGGGAAATTTCTCGGGCGGACAGGGAGTAAGGCGGGGCGTGGCAGGCCCGGCCACCAATGACTTGCGGGTGGGCGGAGCAGCGCGTCCAATGCGGTCGGGAGGCGGGGCGGGGCCGCTGCCGTTGCCGTCTGTCGCAGGAGGCAGCCGCGGGTGAGCGTGGGACGTGGAGCTGCTGCCATGAGCTACTCAGGTGAGAGGCTGCTGGGGCCGGGGCCGGGCCCGCGGGGAGGGGGCCGGCTGCCCCCGTCTGTGAGGGGGGTTCTGCGCTGCCCCGCCTCTGGCCTCGCTCACCGCGGCCTGCGGGCCCTGCTCCGAGCTCTCCCCAGACCCTCGGCGCCCTGGGGCGGGCCCGGGCGTGGGCAAAGGGCTGGCCCCGTCGCTCGCTCCTTACTGCGCCCTGCCTCGTCCGTGGGGCTGGGCAGGCGGGACCTGACCGTCGCTTTCCAGCCGCCGCATGAGCCTGGGGCTTGTGGGGGTCGGGCGGGTTCTGACGCCGACCCCAGAGCACAAAGCTGTCCTAGATCTGCCGGGGGGCTGCGGCCCCTGACCCCGGCCCCCTCCCGCATGGCACGGGGCCTGAAGGGATTGGAGCTGGCTGACCCTGACACCCTACCGCAAACGTGGCCTGGGGCCTTGGGGTGGGGCTGGCCCTGATCCCGATCCCCTGTTTCACGGCATGGCATGCGGGTGGCACTGGCCCTGACCCCCCAACTGCACGGCACAGCAGGGAGAGCAGCACTGGCTCCGACCCTCTGACGCATGGCACAGTATGGGGCCTGCAGGGGGGCTGGTATGGGGCCTGGTGGGGTGTTAGTGCTGACCCTGTCCCCCATTGCACAGTGTGGGGCCTAGTGGGGCACTGACGCCCCCCCCACCACACAGCATTACAGGGGGTCTGATACTCCCCATACACACATTATCTCCACCACACAGTGTGTTTGTGGAGTTGGGGGGGGGGTGTCTGGCACTGACACACACAGACATGCATACATACCTCATCCCCATTGTGTAGCACTGTGTGGGGAGAGCTGGCAGTCAACAGGCCCACACCACACAACAGAATTGTCTGGGGATGGGGGGATTCTGCCCCTGACACCCCCACATACACCACCAACCATCCTGCATTATATGGGTTTTGGACCTATGGGAAGATATACAAGGGGAGGGGGACACATACACCATTACACAGGTTTTGGGGGGATGTGATAACCAGGAGGAGGAGTCGGCTCTGCTAGTCTGCCATACGTAACATTGAATGGGCCTCTGGTGATGGGGATATAATAATAAGAGTAGAAGCTGACATGGTTTCCCCTTGTATGCAGCTTTGCATTGTTGTGAGTATGTGTGTAATAAATAATGAGGGAGGGGGAAACCCAGCACTGGTAATATTCTCTGTCAGTTGTGAGTTTTGGAGACTGCAAGGGTAAAGGTGGAATTGATTATACTCTTACCTTACTGTCACTGCATCATCTTGGCGATGATGGAAGGAATTGACACTGCTTTCTCACATACACTCACCATTGCTTGAAGGAATGGGGTATAATAAGGGTGGAGAAGGTGATCGTGATATCTCCTCTCCTTTCCCCCTCACACCATTGCATGGGCTTTGGAGGGCATGTAATAAGCAAGGAGAAAAAGTTGGCCCCAATATCCCTGGCTGATGAGTTTGGGGGAGGGTGGGTGAATGAGCAGGATAAAGCTGGCACAGATTCTTCTCTTCCCCCTGCATCTGATGAGCTCGGGAGAGAGAACTTGAGATTTATACCCAGCCAGGGTGACAAGGCATGTGGGATTCTGCATATGAGAGGGGGCATCAATCCCTGCTTCTCCTACCCTCTGCTGAAACAAAGGAAAGGGTAGTTGAAGTTGTCCTTTGCAGAGTCTCAGGTATTCGGCTGGGAGCCCCGAATTTGCAGCTTTGCTGCTTTTTGCGACAGGTTTGAGATATTTTTTTTCTTCCTCAGTGTGGTTGCAATTAACTGCCTTTGGGTGCTGGGTTACAAGTTTTGCATTAAATAAAATGAGAGAGGTCGTGGGGGGAGGCAGGGAAAGTACGAACCTTAGAGCTCAGCTTCAATAATACTGTACTGCTAAAAGACTGTAATCTAGCTATGAAATTTGCCTTATTCTGGTATACTCAATTGTATGTGGAAAGTTCAAAACGTTACCTTCCAATACAATGTGTGCAATTTGGACAAATTAATGTTATAATTGGGTTTGTAATTCCTGCATTGCTTGACACTTTTGTGTCTAAATATAAGGGGTTCACCTTGATCAGTGGTGAAAATCTCTCGCTTACCAAGACCTATACCTCAACTGTGCGTTGTGATAGCTGGCCACTGTATTGCTCCCTTTCTTCCCCAAAGTGGCAGCCTGTTTAATGTTGTGCATGTATGGCAAGGATTCTCAACCATAGGGTCATGGTACTACTATCATTTTCTACAGATTCTAAGGCTTAATGTAAAAACTGTTTACATTTGTTATGGTTGTGAAGAACCTTCTGAACTGAATCTATCTCGTAGGGGAAAGTTGTACTTTCTTATGGAAAATGTGATGAACAATTTTTGCTTGATGTATTTTTAAATATTAAATGATTGAGTTCACATGCATTGACTGTAATAACTGATTTCAGTCATACATAACATAACTAGAGGGTCATAGAATTTGTTGCTTCTGTATGTCAGGCTCATAACATGTACCTGCAGCTCATTGTATCCCTCTTTCTCCCCCACAAGTTCCCTGAATGCCCCCATCGCATCCCCCCCTCAAACTGGGGGCTCTGTGTGTCCCCCTGCCCCTGTGGCTCTGGGTGCCCGCCCCTCTCTACCATATGCGAAAGAACTTGAAAAAGCAAACTGCTAGCTCTTTTCATTGCTGAAACAGCACAAAAGGTTCTGGGATGTGGCATTATAGAAGGAGAAGTGGTTGGTTTTATCCATCAGTGGATAAAAGTTAAGAATCCCTATTAAGTTGTACTGTAAAGAGCTTTGATGTGGTGTATATTGGAAGGAACTATAGAATTTGTTTGTCTTATACAGTTTGTAGGGAAAGTCCTTATTTTTGTAGAAATAGGGTAAAAGTGATGTGAAGCATGTAGCTCTTCTCAAAATAAGAATGCATTTTATATTGGTAGATGAAGATTTTCAGGATGTACTCCTAAACTGCAATCTTGTAGGCTGTTGGAAATATTAAGAATATATTACTTGAGGCTTTCTCAGTTTTTATTTTTGTGGATTTAGAAGCTTTAATCTGAGATCTGTGTTTAATGCTTGTATGGATTAAAGGATTATTTCTTGAGGAGGAGGTGGGAGTAGAACATAGTAATGGCTCAATATAGTATATTTTTATCAGTGTTCACCTAGAAAACACATTTATGTGATGAGTATCCCCTGCAAAACAAATGCCCATATTAAAATTAAAAAAACAAACAACTAAATAGCTCACTCAGCCTTGGAAGAATGTGTGCAGACTTTGAAGCTAGATGAATGTGGCATAACACAAGAAATTGGTTGACTTTGGGAACTGTGGTTGACTTTAGGAATTGGGTGTCAGACAGAGCAGGAAGGGTATGATGATGCAATTACTTGTGTGCAAAAGTGTGTGGTTGGAGGTATGATGAGACCAGACTGGGGTTTTTTGCACTTAATTCACCAGTCTTCATCTAATACAGTTACTTTTTGATGTCTCTGGCCTTGTGAAATGAGTGGTGTGTGGTTGGGGTGGATGATGCACCTGGCCCTACATCCAGGTTCTACTCAATTCTTCCAGAAATATAACTTTGGTTGATACTTAAGGTATGTCTAGGCTAGAGTTTAGCCCTGTTGTAACTTGTTAGTTGCCCTTCTGTTCCCTTTCCTACAGTAAATTATGTCTATAGTCATTCATTTCTCTGTACAGGTGATTCGATTAGCAGAAAAGTTAATAAGATTCCATTATCTGTTCATATATCTGTGGTTAAATGATTCTTTGGTAAAGGATTCTACGTAAATGATTTGTGTATACAGGAGGCATGACTTACAGCTTAATACGTTCTGTATTAACTTCTGTATCTCTGCTATAAAGTGGCTTAAAACATACCCAGACACTTACAAGAAGCAAAGGTGTAAAGCAAAACCATCCTATCTTTGTATTGGAAGTAGGCATTATATCTCTGTTCCTTATCTTTAAAAGAACTAAGCCTACGCACTTCTATGTAACTTCATTCTTGAATGCAGTTGTTTGTTTAAAATTGGTATCATCTAGTGTGAAGTCTTCCAGTTTCTAACTAAAATTCTCAGTGACTTGATGGTAACTTTAAGAGGTGAGCTCACTTTGTATGTGGCACCTAATTGAGGTGTGCATAATTTTGAGGAGTCACCTTTGTGTACTAGCATCAAACAGAAGCATGTCAGTCAGCCTCTTGCAGGGCTAGAAATGCAGCACTATTGCTGATGTAAGAAAATGCTAAAACTAGTCAGGAAACTTGTGTATTCTAGATTCTAAGAAGAGATGATGATGCCAGTTTTAAAAAGCTTCTGGCTCAACTTTTTTGGTGATCAGTCCTGCTCCCTTCTCTGCATATCCAGTGTAGTCCTACTCTGGGTCTGGATAGGAATTTGGGAGCCCACATAGGGGGATTCACACCTATTGAATCTTTCAGAATCTAACCTGGCAGGGAGATTCTTGTGTACTAGGGATTTCACAGTGGGGCTTCAGAAACTTCGGTTAAAATCCGGTGGTGCTGATTGTTTTGGCCATGGCTACCATTGGAGCTAGTTCATGTTCTGCACTGGTATGATGACACCTATCAGTAAGTGACAAATTTTGTACTGGAGACAAGCTCCTAGTGAGGGCACAGGCAATGGAGAGCATATCCCATCCCTAAGACTGTATTACCAGATGCAAAGCTAGTTGCTAGTGAGGGATTCTTTCCCTTCCAGTCCAAGATGTTTCTGTGATCTAAGCCTTGGGCAAATAACAGCCTTTGTTCCAAGCTGCATCTTTCTATAGATATTGAAAAACAAAAAACTCACCAGTTCCCATTGGAAGGGTATCTTTGCAGTTACAAGTGCTAGAAATTTAAGCTTGAATTAAAATATTATACAGAAACTCATGAGTAAGGACACTATGCTCTAGAGCAGTGATTTTCAAACTGTGGGTCGCGACCCAATAATGGGTCACGGTGGCTCTGGTCAGCACCACTGACTGGGCCGTTAAAAGTCCTTTTGGCGGTGTTGCCCAACTAAGGCAGGCTAGTCCCTACCTGTTCTGACCACTGGAAGTGGCCAGCAGCAGGTCTAATCCCTGGCCCGAGCACTAGCTCCACACTCCCATTGGCCAGGAACCACCCAATGGGAGCTTCGGGGGTGGTGCCTACAGCAAAAGCCACATGGAGCTGCTTGCATGACTCCGCCTAGGAGCTGGACCTGCTGCTGAATGCTTCCAGAGTGCAGCACGGTCCGGTCTGTGGTGCAAGGACAGGTAGGGACCAGCCTGTCAACCTCCTACCTCCCACCATGCCGCTGACTAGGAGCTGCCCAAGGTAAGCCCATGCCCCAACCCTGAGCCCCCCCAACCCCTCATCCCCAGCCCCACCCCAGAGCCTGCACCCCCATTCCAGAGCCCTGACCCTCTCCTGCACCCCAACCCCCTCTCCCCCCATGATTTGCCTTTCTTCTGGCTGCTCTAGATACTATGCTGCTGGGAGGGACACGTGACCACTCTTGAGACTTGCCTTTGCTTCCCCATCCTTATCTGTGGGGACATGAATTCTATATGCTCAGAGGCGCAGAATTCCTCTGGAGTAATATAGGATTTTCTGATCTCTTTTTAGGAGTATCTACTGTGATGCAGTCTGGCTTATTTGGGTGCATTTGATTATCAGATCTTGGATAGAATAGATTCTCCTTTTGCTCTAGCTAGATCAGCTGGCATTACCATATAATTTTGGATTTTGACCACCTTTTGGTCTTTTTCTAGGTTATGGCAACTGGAACTCTGGGACAAACAGAGGCAAGTATAGTAAAATCTTAATACATTATCATGAACAAATGTCATTTAATGTAATCAGTTAGAAAAATGATTATAAAATTGAAAAAAGAAGAGTACTTGTGGCACCTTAGAGACTAACATTTATTTGAGCATAAGCTTTTGTGAGCTACAGCTCACTTCATCGGATGCATTAACTTAGGCTTGAAAAATGCCTAAGTTAATGCATCCGATGAAGCGAGCTGTAGCTCACAAAAGCTTATGCTCAAATAAATTTAATCTCTAAGGTGCCACAAGTACTACTTTTCTTTTGCGAATACAGACTAACACGGCTGCTACTTTGCAACCTGTTATAAAATTGAAAGTTTTCACAGCTCAAATCTGTTCCCCCATGCCTGAATAATATCCTCTTAGGTCACACACAACTCTATTTCGGTTAGCATTGCATAGCCCATTTAACTGTGACAGTCAACTCTTCACTGTTCTGCCTTGTGCATCAACAAAACCAGATATCTGTTCCTAGAAATCAGCACAGTTTGTATCCACTATCTGTTTTCTTTCAGTCTGTCTATCACTTCGCTATGAAATGGCACTGAAGATTAAAGTGCTGTCTTAGCATGCTAGAAGACTGAATTTCTAGTTCTTGTGCCTGAAAGACACAAAAAATGGCAGTGTGTCTGCATTTAGGCTGAAACTTGAAACAGGCCTCCCTTTATAAATACTCGTCTTTTTCCAGAGGCCATGTTCTCTGTGCTCAGACTAGAGTGTGATGCCCAGCTAAGTGGGAGAATCTCACTAATCTGTACGCTTTAATTAGCACAAGGAAGCCCCTCTCCACTCCGCAAAGACTGACTAGCAGAGCAGTATAGTGGGTTTTTGTTTTGTTTTTGTTTTTTTGTATCACCACTGGTAGTTTAAACTGTAGTTGGTGTTGTACAAAGGATTTTATGACCTTTTCACTATCTTCAGAGCTAGTTAGAAAACTTGATTTTTTTGGTTTTTACAAAAATATCATGATTTTTCCCATTTTTCAATCAACTAGTTATTTTGTCAAAATATACAGTAAAGTGAGCTTGCTAGCAGTGTCATTGTTTTACTATTGTGTTATAGTATCACTTAGGGTCCCCATCTAAGATCAGGGTTAAAGGGACAAGACAGAGGGAAGATGAGAGAGATTGTGACTTCCCCAAAGATATTCTAGATCAGTGTCATATCAGGAATAGAACTGAGGTATCCTGACTCCTAGGTAAGTGCTCTGACTACTAGCTCCTACTACCTCCTAATGCTATTAAATATTCTTAAACTACAAAAGACATTAGAACAAAGTACAGCTTACATTAAGAACGGCATTCGAGTCCTCACATCGTTACTGCAGAACACATTGGCCATGCCACAGATCAGTGAGAAAAAAAGAACCAAATATCCTCTTCCTCCTGTTCAGGCAGAGATCATCATCCTTACTTCTCTGCACACTAAAAGGGTAGCTGAGTACCAAAGCAGATTGGCTTGAGCAATCAGTCAATGGGCTCGAGCTCCTTTGCCCAGTGCTTTGGCTAAATGTATCCATTTGCGTCCATGAGAGAGTCATCTCCAGGAGATGAGATCTCACAGCATCCGCTGCTCCTGTTCTGTCTCAGGTACAGCCAGAGTTATTGGTATCCCTTCCATCCAGTGTTTATGCTGTCCCCGATCCTACAGAAGATCAGGGAGGGGAGAGCAAGGGTAAGTCTGGGTGTTCTTTATTGACCAAGGAGACAGAATTTCTCTGGCTTGATCAACCTTGCATCAGGCCCTCCTGTCTTCCTTTTTCACAGAGAGGTTCCATTATTGCAAGAACCAGCTCACTAGGACAATCCAGAAAGGCAAAGTTGAGCTGCCTGGCATTTGGAAGGAGACGAAGGAATGAGGAATATCCAGACAAGTCTATTTCTCTCTCCTTGCATCTAGAAGAGTCAGCCAACAGCACTGACTCTCAACTAGGACAAGTTCCAGGAGCTGGCGTAACAAGCCCAAGTGTCTCCAGCTAAGGCCCTGGTAGGAGGCAGGATGGGCCAATGATTCAGGCATAAGCTAAGGACTTGGGAGACCTGGGTTCAATTCCCTGATCTGCCATGAGTTTCCTGTGTGACCTCAGACAAGTCACTTCTCTCTGTGCCTCAGTTCCCCATATGTACAAAGGGGTGAGGAGACTATAAGAACGTTAGTGTGAGGTGCATTCAGGGAGGAACATTTCTAATTTATTCATAGATCACAATTAACTGACCCACTCTTCCATGGTACCAGTACCTTTAGGTTAAACGTTATGTTTCTCATCGTTCTAGAAAAGAGAGCTTTTTGTTTTAAAAGAAAACTTTCATTGAAGCAATGGCATCTCGTAGTTTAGGAAATAAAAGAATTGAAACAAATCAATCTTTGCAGACCACTTTCTTAACAAAAAAGAGTCCATATCTGACATGCTAGGAAAAGGATTTGGACTGACAAATTACCCCAGAGGAATGAGGTTTGATCTAGGAAAGAGGAGCAGCAACTATAGCATGATACAAAAAATGTCTTTAAGATACCGCTTTAGTGGTGCCTCACATCGGTGAGATTAAAAATAGAGACTGAATGGGGATAAATTTTGGAAAAACCGCGATGAAAGAGGAGATTGTATATATGTACAGTGGACGTGTCCAGCTATTAGAGCATTGGGATACAATTCGTAACCAAACTTCACAAACTGTTGGATATCTATTCTAAAGGATCCTCTGATAATCCTTCTAGCAAAAAATGGTCACGCAAACAGAAGGAAGAATTTAATTTCTCATCTGCTAGTAGCTGCTAAGCTACTGCTAGCCTCCTAGCAGGGAAGATAAATAGTCCAACTCTAGAGGAATGGTTCAAAAAATGTGGCAGATTGTTATGGAAAAATTAATGCACCAATTACATACTCGGCAAAACAAAGGACAAATAGTTAGATATTTATTTATTCAATACTCAAAATACTCTCCTGCAAAATATCAGTGCACCTGTCCAATTTTTTTGAATATTACTATTTGATAGATTGGCCTGGCTTGTTAGATATGTGCAATCAGAGATTTCACTCTGATAAAATCACAGAACCCACGTGTTGTGGGCATTGTAAAGAGATTCAGTCAGTCAGTGGTAGTACCCTGTGAAATAGAGAGCTAATTTATTGTATGACTAGGTTGCTCTAAAGAAGAGCTCACTGTTGTAATGACTGTTTTGTCTCCAACGTTTACATGGCAGAGATTTGTAAACCTGTTAAACCTTCCTAAATAAATAGTTAGAGAAGATTGTGAGGGGCCGTGGAGGGAACATCTGTCCCTACAGTGGCGCTACCATCAAAGGGCCTGGAAGAAGCTCTGTTCAGCACCTTGGAGTCTACAGGCAGAAGGTAAATTTCTTTCCACTAGGAGACTAATGAAGCCACCCTGAGGAAGTACTTAATCTACCTCCCCTGCCCCATCCATACGTGCATGGGGCTAATCCCTGGGGTCACTGAGCAAACTATCCTTCTGGGAACTGTCACTTATGGGGTCTCTCCTTGGCCAGGAGACTCGCAGCACTTGGAGTCCTGTCCCTGGAAGCACAGCACTGTTCCTCGCATGCAGAAAAGGAAATTGGAACAAATGTGGATTTGTCCCTATTCCACAGCCAGCAGGGAAGAGTGCATCAGTCCCGCTGTGTATGAGGCTATCGTACCCATCAAAGGGTAGAGCACAAGTCAGAGGTGCAGGGCGCCCAAACAAAAGACTCAACGCTCTTGTCAACCCATGCCACCTACCTGCAGAGGTCAAGAAAGCTTCCAACGCCTCCATCTCAAGACAGGAGTGCACCTCCTTTCCTGGTGAGTGCCCAGAACACATCCGTCAGGTAAGGAGGACAGTGCAGATCCTGGATCTAGAACCAGACAGAAAAACATCATAGACTAATACAAAGTCCGTATATCTAAGTGAGGCCTTAAGACACCAGTCTTCCTGATGTTGTAGCAGAGCTTGGGGGTGGGGATCTGCCACGCAGTGGATTTCCCAGGGGACAGGTGTCTGGGACGCACCACTTAGCGGAGCTCTCTCTAGAATCTCACAGAAGAATCTCTGAAGCACTGCTCTGTTTGTTTCCAGTTGAAAGACCATGGAAACCTGGCCAGTAAATCCTGCTGTTTCCTACTGGTGCCTCCTTCATCCGTTTACAGATCAGAGTCCTGCATTATAGGGTGGTGACAGAGTTATGGATTGGAATGGAAAGAGCTCTGAGTTCTATTCTATTAGTGGAAGTTTTTAAGAACAGGTTGGACAAACACCTGTCAGGGATGCTGTCTGTTTAGCTGGTCCTGCCTCAGCACAGGGGCCTGGACATGATGAATTCTCAAAGTCCTTCCAGCCTGACATTGTTCTTGATCCTGAATTCTAGCAATCTTCAGGACAAAGAAGATCCTAGACTCCTCAGGATGATGGGGTCATTCAGATCATATCTGTTATAATAAACACAGAGCTTTCCTGTGGCTTCATTTTATATTGCATTATTAAAAGCTATAGTGCATTGTCCTCATTTCTGGCTGGGAGGGAGCAGGGATAAGGAAGAGACGAGAAAACAGAGGGCAAATCAAATCAGTATCTTAGATGTATGTATACGAATACGAGAAGTATGGGGAATAAGCAGGAAGAACTTGAAATGGTAGTTAATAAACAGCTATGACATAGCTGGCATCATAGAGACTTGGTGGAATATTGGTATAGAAGGGTTCAGCTTGCTCAGGAAGGACAGGCAGGGGAAAAAGGCAGGAGATGTTGCCTTGTACATTTTAAAATATATACACTTGGACTGAGGTTGTGATGGAAATAGGAGACACAAAACCATAAGAATGGCCATACTGGGTTAGACCAGCCCATTATCCTGTCTGCCAATAGTGGTCAATGCCATGTGCCCCCGAGGGAGTGAACCCAATTGGTAATCAAGTGATCGCTTTCCTGCCATCCATCTCCACCCTCTGACAAACAGAGGCTAGGGACACCATTCCTTACCCATCCTGGCTAATAGCCATTAAGACAGACCTGTTGAAAGTCTCTGGGTAAGGATAAAGGGTAAAAAACAAGGGTGATGTCATGGTAGGGGTCTACTACAGACCACCTAACCAGGGAGAAGAGGTGGATGAGGCTTTTTTTTTTTTAAACAACTAACAAAATCATCCAAAGCACAGGACTTGGTCGTTGTGGGAGACTTCAAGTACCCAGACATCTGTTGAGGGGGGAAAACACAGCACCAGGCACAGATTATCCAGCAAGTTCTTGGAATGTACTGGAGACAATTTTTATTTCAGAAGGTGGAGAAACCTACCAGGGGAGAGGCTGTTCTAGATTTGATTTTGACACAGAGAAGAACTGGTTGAGAATTTGTAAGAGGAAGGCAGCTTGGGTGAAAGTGATCATGAAATGGCAGAGTTTGTGATTCTAAGGAATGGTAGGAGGGAAAACAGCACAATAAAGATAATGGATTTCAAGAAGGCAGACTTTGGCAAACTCAGGGAATTGATAGGTAAGATCCCATGGGACGCAAGTCTAAGGGAAGAAACAGTTCAAGAGAGTTGGCAGATTTTCAAAGAGACATTATTAAGGGCACAAGAGCAAACTATCCCACTGTGTATAGGAAAGATAGGAAGTATGGCAAGAGACCTCCCTGGCTTAACCAGGAGATCTTCAGTAACCTGAAATTTAGGAGAGTCCTACAAAAAGTGGAAACTAGGTCAAATTACAAAGGATGAATATAAACAAATAACACAAGTATGTAGGCCAAGGCACAAAATGAGATTCAACTAGCTAATAACAAAGGGTAACAAGAAAACATTCTACAAATACATTAAAAGCACAAGGAAGATCAAGGACTGGGTAGGCCCGTTGCTCAATGAGGGGAAAGACAATAACTGAACATATGGAATTGGCAGAAGTGCTAAATGACTTTTGTTTGTTTTCACCAAGAAGGTTGAAGGTTGGTGGTGTTTGGATGTCTAACATAGTGAATGCCGGTGAAAATGAGGTAGGAGCAGAGGCTAAATTAGGGAAAGAACAAGTTAAAAATGACTTACTCAAGTTAGGTGTCTTCAAGTCACCAGGGCCTGATGAAATACATCCTAGAATAGTCAAGGAGCTGACTGCAGAGATATCGGACCCACTAATGATTATCTTTGAAAAGTCATGGAAGACGGGTGAAATTCCAGAGGACTGGAAAAGGGCAAATCTAGTCCCAATCTATAAAAAGGGAAATAGGGACAACCTGGGGATTTACAGACCAGTCATCTTAACTTCAGTACCTGGAAAGATAATGGAGTAAATAAGCAATCGTTTGCAAACACCTAGAAGACAATAAGATAATAAGTAACAGTCAGCATGGGTTTGCCAAGAACAAATCATGTCAAGCCAAATTGAGTTTTCTTTGACAGGGTAACAAGCCTTGTGGATGTGGGGGAAGTGGTAGATGTGGTATATCTTGACTTTAGTAAGGGTTCTGATACTGACTCGCATGACTATCTCATAAACAAATGTGGGAAATACAACCTAGATGAGTGGTCCCCACACTTTGTACCTCACACTCCCCTCTCCGCATCCTCCTCTCCTCTCTCCCCGCCCCCCAAAGCCAGGACTGGGAGTGGGGCCAGTGCTGGGGCTGGACACAGGGCCGTGAGCGGAGCCATGGCTGGCGGTGGAGCTGTGGCTGGGCTGGGAGCCAGGGGCCTACTCTATCAATAAAATCAAGTGCTATGTGGAAGAGTTAGCAGGGAAGTTCTACCAAGCACTAAGCCAGCTGCAGCCCCCAGCAGTGTGTCACCTGCAGCATGATTCTTGTTTTGTTCCCTACACTGCAACAGAAGTCCAAACAAAATAAACATGCCTGCATCATGCCCTGGAGCTTCCCACTGAAGCAACTTTCCAGCATCTTTAAGTTCACGCATAACCCCTCTCCCCTATCAGTCCTGCTACCAATGGGTCTTGCAGGCCCACTGAAAAACTCAGAGGGCTAATGAGCTCATCTCGGCCACCCAGCCTTCCTCAGGGCCCCCAGACCCAACCAGTTATTATTTCCCCCTACCACAACCCTGGGGCTGAGTCAAAGGGTAAGAGGTGATTTGTGAATGGTATCCCACAGGCTAGCCTCCCCACTACACAATGCTCTTCCCTCCCATCCCATCCCACAATCTGTTATCTCCCTGTTCAAAGAACCATCCCACCCCAAAAATAGTTCCCCCAATTCTCTTTCCCTCTGGAAAACCAGGTCCTGCTACCACACAATAGACTCCAAAAATCAGTTCCCACACAAAAACAGGAATACACATTCCCTCCAGCACAATGAATTTCACAAGCCAAAAAACAAAAGAAAACACATTTTCTAGCTAGATTACTTACTAACTTTATAGGAGTTGAATTGCTTGCTTTCTTGATCTGTCCCCAGCAGAGTCATCACACAGACAGACACACACAAAAGCACTGTGTCTGTACTGGATTATAACCCAACCAACCCTATTTTTACTCAAAGCTATTTGGTGACCCATTATGCTAGGTGATCCAATCTCAGTTTGGGGTCTCTAAGTAAGACACAAAACATCATGGTTCTAACTTGACATTTGCATACCATCACCCTGATGGTATGCAACATCCCTTCCCTTAATGAACTGTCTATTTGTTTAAGCTCTGATTCTACCAAGATTTATGCAAATGCTCAGTTTTCAGCCTATACAGTGTGGGAAGTTTTGGCAGGATCAGGGTCTTCACTTGTCAGCTCTCCAAAGCAAAGACTATCTCAACAGCTGCCAAATTTGGTAGCGCTCCATGTGCGACATGTTATAAAAGTTATGTCACTGGTTAATTTGCATGCAATCATAAATTCCACCTTAATGCTAAATCCCTACAATTTTTAACTAATGTATTTGTCATGTAGGACAGGAGAGGAAGGACACAAATTTCTTGAGAGCAATATCAACTTTTATTTTTAAAAATTTCTAGGCTTTGTGGCTGGATTCCCCCTCTACCCCCTTATGGAATGAGAAATGTTGCAGTGGGGAAGCCGTAACTAAATGGTTCTGAGCGGGTGGCAGGGGGAAACACACCCAACAACAGCCCTGAACTCTAAAGGCTACCTAAAGCCATCTTTTTCAAAAGTCAGCCACACATTCCAAAATCAAGAGATTATTTTAAAAACCTCGTTATTCTTTAACTAATTATCCTGGGGTTTTTACTTGCCTCCCTAAGCGTTTAGGGGTCACATTTTGACACTAGTGACTTGTGTTGCTCTTCTTCAAGCCCCACCTACTGGAGTCCAGTGTTCAAAGAGAAATTTCAGATTTTACTTTAACCCAAGCGAGTGTCTGGCCCTGGCGTTGGCTGAGAAGTGCTGGAGAACTAGCCCTAAATGCACCCTTAAAGGCTCAGGCAGCAAGGGAAACCCCCCAGTATTGCTACTGTGATGAAGTGGGACTGGATTGCTGGCCCGGGCTCTGATGGGCAAGCAAGCACTCCAGGCCATCCTCTAGGAACAGGGCATGTGGATCGGTCCAGCCCCACACGCAGCTGGAAATGGGAGTGATACAAGCACAGAGCTGCTTAATCCTCCGGCAGCTAGAGAGGCTCAGAAGTGCCCTGACGGGGGGAGCATGTTAATGAGGGACTTCTCTCGAAGCGGGGCAAGGCTGAGGGGCTCCCTGCACCACCTGCATGGGGTGAGTTGGGGGGTGCACTGTCTCACAGGGACCCCTAACCCAGTCAGCCTCAGACTATCATGGGGGTGCAGTGCCCTGCAGGCACTCCCCAATCCAGCTAGCCTGAGGGCAGCACAGTGGTTGCACCGCCTTACAGGGACCCCCCCCCCCCCACACACACACACACCTTGCATGGGAGTTGCAACGCCTTGCAGCGGTCCCTAACCCAGCCAGCTCCAGGGCCGCACGGGGGTGTGCACCGCCCTGCTACACCAGGGAGATGTAGAGATGCACAGCCTAGCTAGGTCCAACAACTCAGCGAACTCCAAGGCAGCATGGGGAAAGGGTGGAGGAAATGTACAGTCCAGCAGGGCTCTCTTCTGCAACCTCATCAATGAGCTGTATGGGAGAATGCTGGGGGTGGGGGGCAGTAAATGCACAGTCCAGTAGGGTTCCCCCAGCACAACCCAGCTAACTCCAGGGCCACATGGGGAGAAGCATGCACAGCCCAGCAGGGTCTCCCAAACTAGTTTTGGGGGGGCACAGCCCAGCAGCCTCTCACCCCATTCTGCCTTGTAAGCCAGCCAGCTCACTCCATGGCAGCACAAGGAGAAGTAATATTGAAACAAGATCAAGCATAAACTCTTCCTGGATGCCTTTGTTGAAATGCTAGATTTTTTTAATCTACCCACTGATGACTGGGAGGAAAGAGGAACTGCAAAACAGAATATTTGTGGATGGGGGGAGATAGGAATTTGCAAGAAAGTTTTGCTCTTCAACCTTTAAGAGCACTCATATTACAGGTGTTCTGTCCCCTGATGTTCTGGAACTTGTAGTACCTATAGTTCATGTGTTGACAGGCTGAGAGCAAGGCCTGCTGAGATTAGAAGGCTATAAAAGCCAAGCCACTGTAGTAATGGGAGAAGGAGTTCTTTTATGGGGTGAGCTGGAGGGGAGATGATCTAGTTTTATCAAGCCCAGCTGGATTTTTGGTGGTTGTCCCTTGCTTCATCTATGCTCTCTGTTTTACGTCAGCTGCTCATCGGCTTTCCTTGCCTCTCCCCTCCAGACATGTTTGGGCAACATAGTGCTTGGTCTGTTTGTGTAGGAGGTTCAACTCACTCCTCCTTCACGGGGGCAGGGGGACAGACAGTTGTGCCTCAGTTTCCCCCCCATCTGTGAATGTTGTTATCCCCAACTACAAGTATTCAAAAACTGTCAGCTTCTCTCCCCCCCCCCCATACCATGAAGGACTTAAAAAACAAAACCAGGTTTATCTGCCTCCTTGGTTTTGAGCTTCAGGATGCACACAAGCACTCACGTTTTCAAGCAGTTCTTTGCAGCCAGGAATGTAGAAAACTTCTCTGAAGAACTAAAGCTGAGATTTTCATGCAATCTCTTAATTCTAGCTAGTAGGGCTTTAAGGCAGACACCAAATATCACACAATAGAGGTCACTGGAGTTGGCAACATTGTGTCACACACACCCCCTCAGCTATAGTTCCAAAGTAGCCTGACTTCCCAGGTCCTGGTTTTAATGGCCCAAAATATTCCAATACTTGGCACAGGACACCCTGCCCCAATTCCAGCCACACTTTATCCTTATGCTTCAAGACTACAGTCTGCAGACAGTCCAGCCTCCCTTGGATCACAGTGGCCTTCCCCCTCTCAGCTACAGAGGCTCCCCTTAGCCCTCCCACTGGACTCTGATGACAGCCCTTTCACTTTGCTGAGCTGCAGGCAATTCTTAGCTTTCTCATCAGCGTATGCTCATAGTTCCAGACAGGTTCCTTCTCCAAGCCTGTGCCAGAAAAGACCTAACACCCATAGCGGCTCATCCCATAAAAGATCCCTTTCTCTACTGCTACAGCAGCTTGGCTTTTTATCCCTCTAATCCCAGCAGGCCTTGCTTTCAGCTGACTATGACTGAGCCTAGGCCCAACAATTCCCAGAATGCCTGGCTTTAAAGAGACAGAGGCCCTGTAATAAGCATGCCCTTAAAGGGACAGTGCTCTCTGTTTGGTCCAACAGCAAACCGTTTTTGCAAATTCCCCTTTCTAATTCCCCCCCCCCCCCCCAAAAATTCTTGTGTTGCAGTTCCTCTTTCCTCCCAACCCAGGGGGCAAGTGAGTGAGTGATGCCTGGATTCTCTTTTATTCCAGCAGATGGGATCATGAGTGAGAAGGAGGCGGAGAGCCCTCTGCAGGGATGTCCTGAGGAAGGGAGTAGACCCAAAGGGTACATCCCCCGGGAAGTGGGCTCAGAGAGTCCTGGCGGGTCAGAGTTGCTGTGGGGAAATGACAGAGAGCAGCAGCCACTGGGCAGATCTCCGCCCTGGGAGAGAGAGCTCCAGTCCAAGGAGAAACGCTACAACTGCACTGACTGCAACAAGAGCTTCGGCCAGAGCTCCCACCTCATCCGGCACCAGGGCACCCACACGGGCGAGCGCCCCTACAAGTGCTCCGACTGTGGGAAGAGCTTCACCCAGAACTCCAACCTCGCCCAGCACCAGCGGGTGCACACAGGTGAACGCCCCTACCAGTGCCTCGACTGTGACAAAAGCTTCACCCAGAGCTCCCACCTGACAGAACACCAGCGTGTGCACCAGGGTGTCAAGCCCTACAAGTGCACCAACTGCAACAAGAGCTTCAGCCAGAGCTCCCACCTCCTGCGCCACCAGGGCACCCACACAGGCGAGCGCCCCTACAAGTGCCCTGACTGCGGAAAGAGCTTCAGCCAGAACTCCAACCTCGTGCAACACCAGCGCATTCACACAGGCGAGCGCCCCTACAAGTGCGGAGAGTGCGGGAAGAGCTTCAGCTGGAGCTCCAACCTCATTGAGCACCAGCGCGTGCACACAGGCGAGCGGCCAGACAAGTGTCCCGACTGCGGGAAGAGCTTCACCCGCAGCTCTGCACTCATCCAACACCGGCGCATCCACAAGGGGCTGAGACCCTACAAGTGCACACAGTGTGGAAAGAGCTTCAACAAGAGCTCCCACCTCATCCGGCACCAGGGCACCCATGCTGCTGGAGAGTTGGCCTGCACGTGTACCAGCTGTGGGAAGAGCTTCACCCAGAGCATCCAGCAGAGGCCACGGCCACACCACTGTGCTGAGTGTGAGACACGCTTCTCCCGCATTGCTGGCGGCCAGCCGCGAGCTGATGTGGCAGTGAAGCCCTACAAGTGTGGGGAGTGTGGTAGGAGCTTCGGGCGCAGCTCGTACCTGGTGCAGCACCAGCGCATTCACACGGGTAACAGACCCTTCAAGTGCGGGGACTGTGGAAAGGGGTTCGGGGTCAGTGCCCACCTCACCCGGCACCAGCTCAGCCATGCAGGTGACCAGCCCTACCGATGTCCCCAGTGTGGAAAGACCTTTGGGGAGAACGCAAAGCTGTTGAGCCACCGACTGAGCCACATGGGCGAGCGCCCCTACCAGTGCCCTGACTGCGAGAAGAGCTTCTGCAAAAGCTCCCACTTGGTCAGCCACCAGCGCACCCACACTGGAGAGCGGCCCTACCGCTGCACCATCTGTGACAAGAGCTTCTGCCAGAGCTCTCACCTCATCCGGCACCAGGGCACCCACACGGGTGAGCGCCCCTACAAGTGCTCTGACTGCGGGAAGAGTTTCACCCAGAGTTCCAACCTTGCCCAGCACCAGCGCATCCACACGGGGGAGCGCCCCTACCAATGCAGTGACTGCGGGAAGAGCTTCAGCTGGAGCTCCAACCTCATAGAGCACCAGAGAACCCACCTAGCACAGAAACCCTGAACATGGGGCGGGCCAACTTGTCTGTTTCCTGAGCAAGCTCCCAATAGTGCAGTAAACAGCATGGGGCCAGCAAGACACTTAATAGGGGGAGAAATTACTGAGTGTACAATGCCAAAGACTAGAAACCCTCCCCAGGAGTTAGACTTTTTCACACTGCCAGCGGCGGCTGCCCGCCCCAGCCTCGCCTGTTGCAAGATCCGGGAGATGATCCCACTTGCCACAAGAGCTAAGGAACCTGTAATAAGGCAAGTCTAAGGGGGTCTAACTTATGCATTCTTTCAACCTCGTATGGACAGGCTGTCTACATAGACAATGGGAGACAGAATGCAGGCCATTTCAGTCCCATGGGCAGCTCCCTAGCATTTGTTCCCTCTTTTAGTCTGTTCTGGCCAGACTCCATCCCAGAATTTTAGTTCCTGTTAGATACTTAGATTTTAGTCCCATTTTTTAAAATTTGCTTTTAATACTCTATTTCCTGTTGTATTGCAGTGTCTCTCCATATGAAATAAAACCCGCTCCAGTATACCCATTTTCCATCCTACTATCCCGTTTCAGGCGCTGTGTATTATAACAGATGTGTGTCAGTCTAGCGTCCAGCTGGGAATTATTATGGGTTCTCCATCTGTGTTCCCACAAAAGTTTTTCCTGTGATGACTGAAGATGCAGCTGCTCTTTTCAGTATTTAGTCTAAGGTCCAAAGGCATTTGCTCATAGACTGGCTTTACAGCTCCTTCCATCCCACCTTGTCAAAGCTAGAATATTTTTCTTAAAATTTCATAGATTCTAAGGCCAGAAGGGACCATTATGATCATCTAGTCTGACCTCTTGTTTAACACAAGCCATACAACTTCCCTGAAATAATTCCTCCAGCACAGCTTTTAGAAAAACATCCAATCTTGATTTAAAAATCGTCAGTGATGGAGAATCCACCACAACCCTTGGTAAACTTAATTTTCTCTCTCTCTTAAAAATTCATGCCATATTTCCAGTGTGAATTTGTCTTGCTTCAAGTTCCAGACATTGGATGGTGTCAGACCTTTCTCTGATAGATTGTAGAGCCCACTAATAAATAGTTCCCCATATAGGTACTTATACATTGTAATCAAGTCACCCCTTAACCTTCTCTTTGTTAAGCTAAATAGATTGAGCTCCTTGAATCTATCACCATAAGGCAGTGGTTCTCAAACTTTGTGCTGGTGACCCCTTTCATATAGCAAGCCTCTGAGTGCGACCCCCCCCTTATAAATTAAAAACACCTTTTTATATAGGTAACACTATTATAAATACTGGAGGCAAAGTGGGGTTTGGAGTGGATGCTGACAGCTTGTGATCCCCATGTAATGACCTTGCGACCCCCTGAGGGGTCCTGACCCCCAGTTTGAGAACCCCTGCTATAAGGCATGTTTTCTAATCCTTTAATCATTCTTGTGGTTCTTCTTTTAACCCTTTTCTGGTTTATCAATATCCTTCTTGAATTGTGGGCACCTGAACTGGACATGGTATTCCAGTAGTTTTTGCAGTGATGGGTGGTGACAGGCATTAGCATTTTAATCACTGTGTCATCTAAACCTGAAGCCAGTGTACACCGGTGCTGCCACTATTGGAGCTGCACTGGAAGTAGTAACTGCAACTAATTTTAAGAAAACAATCATAGGAATGTAGGGATGGAAAGAACGTCTAGAGGTCATCTAGTCCTGCCGCCCATGCTGAGGCAGGATTAAGTATACTTAGACCACCCCAGGCAGGTGTTTGTCTAACCTGTTCTTAAAAATCTTCAATGACAGTGATTCTATAAAAACAACAAGGAGTCCAGTGGCACCTTAAAGACTGACAGATTTATTTGAGCATAAGCTTTTGTGGGTGAAAACCCCACTTCTTCAGATGCATGCAGTGAAAATTACAGATGCAGACATAAATATACTGACACATGAAGAGAAGGGAGTTACCTCACAAGTGGAGAACCAGTGTCGACAGGGCCAATTCAATCAGTCCACTCCCAATAATAGATGAGGAGGTGTCAATTCCAGGAGAGGCAAAGCTGCTTCTGTGATGAGCCAGCCACTCCCAATCCCTATTCAAGCCCAAATTAATGGTGTTAAATTTGCAAATGAATTTTAGTTCTGCTGTTTCTCTTTGAAGTCTGTTTCTGAAGTTTTTTTTGTTCAAGTATAGCTTTCAAATCTGTTGTAGAATGTCCTGGAAGATTGAAGTGTTCTCCCACCAGCTTTTGTATGTTACCATTCCTGATGTCCGATTTGTGTCCATTTATTCTTTTATATAGGGACTGTCTGGTTTGGCCAGTGTACATGGCAGAGGAGCATTCCTGGCACATGATGGCATATATAACGCCTCTGATGGTGTGGCTGATGTGGTTGGGTCCTCTGATGGTGTTGCTAAAGTAGATATGGGGATAGAGTAGCCGACGAGGTTTGCTACAGAGATTGGTTCCTCGGTTAGTGTTTCTGTGGTGTGTAGTTGCTGATGAGTATTTGCTTCAGGTTGGGGGGCTGTCTGTAAGTGAGGACTGGCCTGTCTCCCAATGTCTGGGAGAGTGAGGGATCGTTTTCCAGGATACGTTGTAGATCGTTGATAATGTGTTGGAGAGGTTTTAGCTGGGGGCTCTACTTGATGGCCAGTGGTGTTCTGTTATTTTCCTTGTGGGGCCTTCCTGTAGTAGGTGATTTCTGGGTACCCATCTCGCTCTGTCAATCTGTTTCCTCACTTCCCCAGGTCGGTATTGTAGTTTTAAGAATGTTTGATAAAGATCTTGTAGGTGTTTGCAAATTTAACACCATTCTCCACTTGTGAAGTAACTCCCTTCTCTTCATGTGTCAGTATATTTATGTCTGCATCTGTAATTTTCACTCCATGCATCTGAAGAAGTGGGATTTTTACCCACGAAAGTTTATGCTCAAATAAATCTGTTAGTCTTTAAGGTGCCATTGGACTCCTTGTTGTTTTTGTGGATACAGACTAACACGGCTACCCCCAATACAGGGATCCCATAACCTTCCTCAGTAACCTGTTCCAGTACTTAAAGTTAGAACATTTTCCCTTCTAGCTAATCTTAATCTCCCTTGCTGCAGATTAACCCGATTCCTTCTTGTCCTACCCTTGGCACTCGTGGAGAACAGATGACACCGTCCTCTTTATAAACTTTTACATATTTGAAGACTGTTGTCATGTCCCCCCTCAGTCCTCTCTAGACTAAACATGCCAAATTCTTTCAACCTTTCCTCACAGGTCATATTTTCTAACGCTCTGATCATTTTTGTTGCTCTCTGGACTCTCCAATTTGTCCACTTCTTTCTTAAAGACTGGACAGAGTATGCCAATTGAAACCGCATGAGGGTCAAGCAGAATGGAGCAGTTACATCCCATGTCTTATATACAATACTCCTACTAATACACCCCAGAACCAGAGTGAGGAGGTTGGCTGATGGAGTCTCCTGTGACTGTAGGGCCTATTTCCGATCCTCGGTCCGTTCACGTATCCAGGCAGAGTTCCTCTGGGCGGCGTCCTCTGACTCCCTTGACGCCTTTGAGGAGCAGTGGGCGCTGTCCGGGGTTCTCTGCTCGGTGTCCCCGTCCGGTTCCCTTCTTTTGACCCTTTGACCGCACTCCTGTCCCTGTTATTTTATTAGTTGTCCCCTGGAATTTTTTGGGTATCTAGGTCCTGTGGATCCCCCTTTTAGGCTGGGGGGGATCCTTTAGCTTTGCCCGCCCACTTCCCGGATCCCAATAAGACTAATACACCCCAGAATGACATTGGTCTTTTTTGCAACAGCATCGCATTCTTCACCCATAATCAACGTGTGATCCATTATAAGCACCTGCTTCTGGAGTCGTTATTCTTTGAAAATTATAGTTTGTTTTTTTTTAAAAAAAAGTCAGTTTCTAGCCCTCGTGGTTGCAGAGAAAAACTGAAAAATGCAAAAAGCTAAAACCCAATGGCTCCCAAACATTCTTTTTTTTTTTAATCTCTTGGTTTCTTGGGAGCCTGACTCATGATTTTTGAACCCCTGACGCTGACCATTCATAGACATCGATTTTAAGGCCAAAAGCAACCATAATGATTATCTAGTCTGACCTGCCTAGCACAGGCCAGTGAACTCCATGCAGTTATTTACCATCACTTCTGTTTAAGCTATGACATCTAGTCATTGATAAAAAGTCTCCAGGTGATAGAGAATGCACCCCATCCGGGGGTTAGTTACTCCAATTGTTTAATTCACCTCCCTATTAGACATTTGCATTTTATTTCTAGCATGAATTTGGATAGCTTTAGCTCCCAGCTATTGCATTTCAGTCTGCCCTCCTCTGTCAGAATATCCCCCTGGATGTGCTTATAGCCTGTGATCAAGTCACCCTTACCTTTGATAAGTTACATAAACTGAGCTCTTTCAGTCTCTCAATTTTCACCTTCCTCCTTCTACTCAACATCCCTCTGCTTATACATGAGCTCTCTGAGACTATGCCTTCGCTTGAGCTAACTCCTCTGGAGTTAATCTAGTTTGAGTGAGAGCAGCTACAGTGTGAAATAAAATTGGAGCTGCAGAGTGATTGGATTACTGCACAGAGTGATTGGGTAGGTCTGTATGGGAGCTGGAGGTGTAATCTCCAGCTGAAGTAGACATACCCACCCTAGTTCATGGTAAAAATAGCAATGCAGCTGCATCTACTGAGGCTCTGGGGGAAGCCCACCCACAATCAACAGCCCCTCCTCCTAGCCTAAGGAGAGGATTACCAGATCCAGGTCTCAACCGAATGTGGGGGACAACAAATGAAAAAACAGGGACAGGAGTGAGGATCACAGAGTCAAAAGCAGGAGTCCAGAGGGGGACACCAAGCAGAGAACGCTGGACAGCACCCACTGCTCCTCAAAGGAACTGTGCCCTGAGACATGACTTCAGGGACAATCAGAAATAGGCCCCACAGCCACAGAGCATTTGTACATCTAGCTTTCTCCTCCTGGTATGGCACTTGGCCAACTTGGCCAACACCAGGAGGAGGTTAATATGAGGAGGTCTCGCGACTTCATGGGGCCACAGGTGGGGTATGCATATATCAGGAGATGAGGGGGAAAGTGTGGCTCATATGTGAGGAGGAGGTTCTGGAGGAGCCAGAAAAGGGGCTGCAATCTGGCACACTCTAGGTAGATGTTTTCTAGGATCTCCCCCTCAGCGCAGAAGGAGCAGGTGTCAGGGGAGGTGCTGAACCACATGTGCTCAAGGCTCTGTGAAAGAGCTGCCAACTAATATCCTCGGCGGGTATGGGACCAGCGTGAAATACAGAATACAGGGTGGAATACACCGGCATTCCTCACCCTCCGTGGGTGGTAGGAGGTCCCAGGTGTTGGGGTGAGACATGAGGGTGAGGAAGTGATGGGTGTGGAGCAACTGTTCCCTGGGTGCAGTTCACAGGTCATGCAGCCTGCTCAGGTAATGCAGCCAGGGAGGCTTGGGGGGGCAGGGGCCTGATGGTGAGGTCTGGAGGGCCAGAGGTGAGGGGTGGACAGAGAGCATCCTCCCATGGGGCCCGCTTGAGGAAATCACGAGAGACAGGTAGTAATGCTGCCCTCACATCCTGGAGTATACACTGGGGGATGCAAGGGGTGAAGACCCCATGTGCCTGCTGAATGCCCAGGGGTCCACCCAGTCCCTCCGGTTGTGGTCTCCTGGATCTCCAATCCTGGTGATACCAGTCAGGACCAACCTCCAGTGGACCGAGGGGGACTCCACCACCTGCACACCGAGATGGGGGTTGTGTACCAGTGGTTCCGTAAGCAGGTCCTCCCCCTCGGTGGCCACTGCGGACCTGGTCATTGAGACTAGCTTCCCGGTCCTGGTAAAAGACTGGCAGTTCATAGAGGTCTCGTGGGAGTCCCTTCATATGGAGGTAGAAGAGCTGCTAGTTATATCAGATCCCTTGGAGGCAGCAGAGGAAGGTGTGTGCCAAGCTGTGTAGCTGCAGCTGAACGGGCAGGGGTTTGGTTAGCCACCTCAAGTACAATCCTGTCTGAAAGCTTGGGTATGTACGTGGGGCAGTTCATCTGTGCTGCCATAGCTACACTGCTGTTTTTACCATGCTAGCTCAATCAGAGCAAGGGTTGCCATCTGTCCAGGATTGTCCATTTTTTTGAAGTAGCTGTCCTGGGAAATCTGTAAGTCTTCCCAAGACATTGAAAGTCCTGGGTTTTGTCACTCATGTTCCCCAGCTCTTAGCCTGTCTTTTTTCTTAGGGTTACCTCTCTGAACAAGGAGCCACCCTTGGTTTGGTCTCTGGACACGTCTCAAGCAGCAGGGCTCAGGCAGGGATTTAAAGGGATCGGGCCTCCGGCAGCTGCTACCACAGCAGAGCCTGAGTCCCTTTAAAGCTCTGCCAGAGTCCAGAGCCCTGGCGTAGCGGTGGCAGCTGGGAGCCCTCAGGGCTCCTCAGTGATTTAACGAGCCCGGAGCTCTGCTGTGGTAGCAGCCATTGGAGCCCTGGACTCTTTAAATCGGCCCTGAGCCCCGGGGCTCCCAGCCACCTCTGCAGCTGGTAGCTCGGGAGTGATTTAAAGGGCCTGGGGCTCCCAGCCACCACTATGGCAGCTGGAGCCTCGGGCCCTTTAAATCAAGGTTTGACAGCTGCACTAACCCATATCAAGATTTAAAGGGCCCAGGGATTTAAGGCCCTGCCTCTCCAGTCTAAGGAGATGCAGGCATTCTCAGACCTAGAATGAGGGGAGATAAGGGCCCATCGATGGCTCAGTGGGGAAACATGGGTCTTGGTCCAGGTATGTGAGGTCCACAGTTGGTGTGGCAGGAGAAAGTAGAGCCAGGTCTGGGCCAGCAGGGCCTATAAATGGCTTGATGGGGGGAAAGGAGGACTGGGTCTGGGTATGTGGGGCCCATGGATGACTTCGTGAAGGAAAGCAGGGCAAGGGCCTGGTCTGTAAGACCCATCTCTGGCTTGGCGGGGGGAACAGGTGGCTGGGCCCCACTCTGCAAGGCCCATTGATGGCTAAGTGTGGGAAGAGGGGGCATAGCCTGGGTATGTTCAGCCCACAGCTGGGGAATATGGGATTGGGACCGGGTCCGGACTGCAGTGCCTAGCGATGGCTTAACAGGGAAGGTGCGACTGGACGCCCGTGGCTGGCTCGGCGGGACCGGAGGGCCCACGGCTGGCTCAGTAGGGGAACGCGGGGCCAGGCCCGGTTACGGGGGGCTCTCTGCGGCGCCAGGCAGGACAGGCCGGCTCCTCAGCACGTTGGCAGTCGCGTGAGAAGCGCAGCGAGAGGCAGCAAGCCTCCCCCGGCCGCTGTGGTGCCCGCCCCAGTCCCTGTTCGTGCGGCTGCCGGGCTGGGGATCCCGCCCCAGAGCAGAAGCCTCAGTGTGACGGGGCTGCACCTTGCGCTAACTCCGCTGTGTCCCGCCCCGAGGGGCCAGGCGCCGCCACCCTCGGGGTGCGGCCAGGCTCCAGCCGCCTGCTCTGCACAGCTCGGGAGCCCGGCTCGGGCCTCGGGCCGCCTGGCGGGGAGGCTTTGACAGCTGCACTGCCCGTGTCCCTGCGGAGACACCGTAGCCTAGCCCGCCTGGGTTGGGTCCTCGCCCTAAGAAGGGCTCGTAGCATCGCGGGCCCGCCGACCTGCCGTCGTACCTAAGAGGAAGCGGCTCTGCGCACAGCCAGCCTAGCCTGCCTCCTGCTGACCAACCAGAGAGCAGGATACTGCCCATGCCATTGCCTCCTGACCGATAGTTATCTTGGCCAATCCCCCAACTTTGCTTTGGCCTTTAATGACTGACAAATATGTTGACCAATGAGGTGTTAAAATCATTTCGATGGACGTTAGTGTCCGCCTTTCGTATTTGAAGAGGGTTCTTGATTGACATTTGTCCACCCTATGGAAAGGGAGCGTGATTTTGATGGACGGCTTTTTTCTTCTCCTGGCGACGGAGCGCCGCGGGAAATTTCTCGGGCGGACAGGGAGTAAGGCGGGGCGTGGCAGGCCCGGCCACCAATGACTTGCGGGTGGGCGGAGCAGCGCGTCCAATGCGGTCGGGAGGCGGGGCGGGGCCGCTGCCGTTGCCGTCTGTCGCAGGAGGCAGCCGCGGGTGAGCGTGGGACGTGGAGCTGCTGCCATGAGCTACTCAGGTGAGAGGCTGCTGGGGCCGGGGCCGGGCCCGCGGGGAGGGGGCCGGCTGCCCCCGTCTGTGAGGGGGGTTCTGCGCTGCCCCGCCTCTGGCCTCGCTCACCGCGGCCTGCGGGCCCTGCTCCGAGCTCTCCCCAGACCCTCGGCGCCCTGGGGCGGGCCCGGGCGTGGGCAAAGGGCTGGCCCCGTCGCTCGCTCCTTACTGCGCCCTGCCTCGTCCGTGGGGCTGGGCAGGCGGGACCTGACCGTCGCTTTCCAGCCGCCGCATGAGCCTGGGGCTTGTGGGGGTCGGGCGGGTTCTGACGCCGACCCCAGAGCACAAAGCTGTCCTAGATCTGCCGGGGGGCTGCGGCCCCTGACCCCGGCCCCCTCCCGCATGGCACGGGGCCTGAAGGGATTGGAGCTGGCTGACCCTGACACCCTACCGCAAACGTGGCCTGGGGCCTTGGGGTGGGGCTGGCCCTGATCCCGATCCCCTGTTTCACGGCATGGCATGCGGGTGGCACTGGCCCTGACCCCCCAACTGCACGGCACAGCAGGGAGAGCAGCACTGGCTCCGACCCTCTGACGCATGGCACAGTATGGGGCCTGCAGGGGGGCTGGTATGGGGCCTGGTGGGGTGTTAGTGCTGACCCTGTCCCCCATTGCACAGTGTGGGGCCTAGTGGGGCACTGACGCCCCCCCCACCACACAGCATTACAGGGGGTCTGATACTCCCCATACACACATTATCTCCACCACACAGTGTGTTTGTGGAGTTGGGGGGGGGGTGTCTGGCACTGACACACACAGACATGCATACATACCTCATCCCCATTGTGTAGCACTGTGTGGGGAGAGCTGGCAGTCAACAGGCCCACACCACACAACAGAATTGTCTGGGGATGGGGGGATTCTGCCCCTGACACCCCCACATACACCACCAACCATCCTGCATTATATGGGTTTTGGACCTATGGGAAGATATACAAGGGGAGGGGGACACATACACCATTACACAGGTTTTGGGGGGATGTGATAACCAGGAGGAGGAGTCGGCTCTGCTAGTCTGCCATACGTAACATTGAATGGGCCTCTGGTGATGGGGATATAATAATAAGAGTAGAAGCTGACATGGTTTCCCCTTGTATGCAGCTTTGCATTGTTGTGAGTATGTGTGTAATAAATAATGAGGGAGGGGGAAACCCAGCACTGGTAATATTCTCTGTCAGTTGTGAGTTTTGGAGACTGCAAGGGTAAAGGTGGAATTGATTATACTCTTACCTTACTGTCACTGCATCATCTTGGCGATGATGGAAGGAATTGACACTGCTTTCTCACATACACTCACCATTGCTTGAAGGAATGGGGTATAATAAGGGTGGAGAAGGTGATCGTGATATCTCCTCTCCTTTCCCCCTCACACCATTGCATGGGCTTTGGAGGGCATGTAATAAGCAAGGAGAAAAAGTTGGCCCCAATATCCCTGGCTGATGAGTTTGGGGGAGGGTGGGTGAATGAGCAGGATAAAGCTGGCACAGATTCTTCTCTTCCCCCTGCATCTGATGAGCTCGGGAGAGAGAACTTGAGATTTATACCCAGCCACGGTGACAAGTCATGTGGGATTCTGCATATGAGAGGGGGCATCAATCCCTGCTTCTCCTACCCTCTGCTGAAACAAAGGAAAGGGTAGTTGAAGTTGTCCTTTGCAGAGTCTCAGGTATTCGGCTGGGAGCCCCGAATTTGCAGCTTTGCTGCTTTTTGCGACAGGTTTGAGATATTTTTTTTCTTCCTCAGTGTGGTTGCAATTAACTGCCTTTGGGTGCTGGGTTACAAGTTTTGCATTAAATAAAATGAGAGAGGTCGTGGGGGGAGGCAGGGAAAGTACGAACCTTAGAGCTCAGCTTCAATAATACTGTACTGCTAAAAGACTGTAATCTAGCTATGAAATTTGCCTTATTCTGGTATACTCAATTGTATGTGGAAAGTTCAAAACGTTACCTTCCAATACAATGTGTGCAATTTGGACAAATTAATGTTATAATTGGGTTTGTAATTCCTGCATTGCTTGACACTTTTGTGTCTAAATATAAGGGGTTCACCTTGATCAGTGGTGAAAATCTCTCGCTTACCAAGACCTATACCTCAACTGTGCGTTGTGATAGCTGGCCACTGTATTGCTCCCTTTCTTCCCCAAAGTGGCAGCCTGTTTAATGTTGTGCATGTATGGCAAGGATTCTCAACCATAGGGTCATGGTACTACTATCATTTTCTACAGATTCTAAGGCTTAATGTAAAAACTGTTTACATTTGTTATGGTTGTGAAGAACCTTCTGAACTGAATCTATCTCGTAGGGGAAAGTTGTACTTTCTTATGGAAAATGTGATGAACAATTTTTGCTTGATGTATTTTTAAATATTAAATGATTGAGTTCACATGCATTGACTGTAATAACTGATTTCAGTCATACATAACATAACTAGAGGGTCATAGAATTTGTTGCTTCTGTATGTCAGGCTCATAACATGTACCTGCAGCTCATTGTATCCCTCTTTCTCCCCCACAAGTTCCTTGAATGCCCCCCTCGCATCCCCCCTCAAACTGGGTGTTCTGTGTGTCCCCCTGCCCCTGTGGCTCTGGGTGCCCGCCCCTCTCTACCATATGCGAAAGAACTTGAAAAAGCAAACTGCTAGCTCTTTTCATTGCTGAAACAGCACACAAGGTTCTGGGATGTGGCATTATAGAAGGAGAAGTGGTTGGTTTTATCCATCAGTGGATAAAAGTTAAGAATCCCTATTAAGTTGTACTGTAAAGAGCTTTGATGTGGTGTATATTGGAAGGAACTATAGAATTTTTGTTTGTCTATTATACAGTTTATAGGGAAAGTCTTATTTTTGTAGAAATAGGGTAAAAGTGATGTGAAGCATGTAGCTCTTCTCAAAATAAGAATGCATTTTATATTGGTAGATGAAGATTTTCAGGATGTACTCCTAAACTGCAATCTTGTAGGCTGTTGGAAATATTAAGAATATATTACTTGAGGCTTTCTCAGTTTTTATTTTTGTGGATTTAGAAGCTTTAATCTGAGATCTGTGTTTAATGCTTGTATGGATTAAAGGATTATTTCTTGAGGAGGAGGAGGAGGTGGGAGTAGAACATAGTAATGGCTCAATATATGTATATTTTTATCAGTGTTCACCTAGAAAACACATTTATGTGATGAGTATCCCCTGCAAAACAAATGCCCATATTAAAATTAAAAAAACAAACAACTAAATAGCTCACTCAGCCTTGGAAGAATGTGTTCAGACTTTGAAGCTAGATGAATGTGGCATAACACAAGAAATTGGTTGACTTTGGGAACTGTGGTTGACTTTGGGAATTGGGTGTCAGACAGAGCAGGAAGGGTATGATGATGCAATTACTTGTGTGCAAAAGTGTGTGGTTGGAGGTATGATGAGACCAGACTGGGGTTTTTTGCACTTAATTCACCAGTCTTCATCTAATACAGTTACTTTTTGATGTCTCTGGCCTTGTGAAATGAGTGGTGTGTGGTTGGGGTGGATGATGCACCTGGCGCTACATCCAAGTTTTACTCAATTCTTCCAGAAATATAACTTTTTGGTTGATACTTAAGGTATGTCTAGGCTAGAGTTTAGCCCTGTTGTAACTTGAGTTATTGGTTGCCCTTCTGTTCCCTTTCCTACAGTAAATTATGTCTATAGTCATTCAGTTTCTCTGTACAGGTGATTTGATTAGCAGAAAAGTTAATAAGATTCCATTATCTGTTCATATATCTGTGGTTAAATGATTCTTTGGTAAAGGATTCTACGTAAATGTTTTGCGTATACAGGAGGCATGACTTACAGCTTAATACGTTCTGTATTAACTTCTGTATCTCTGCTATAAAGTGGCTTAAAACATACCCAGACACTTACAAGAAGCAAAGGTAAAGCAAAACCATCCTATCTTTGTATTGGAAGTAGGCATTATATCTCTGTTCCTTATCTTTAAAAGAACTAAGCCTACGCACTTCTATGTAACTTCATTCTTGAATGCAGTTGTTTGTTTAAAATTGGTATCATCTAGTGTGAAGTCTTCCAGTTTCTAACTAAAATTCTCAGTGACTTGATGGTAACTTTAAGAGGTGAGCTCACTTTGTATGTGGCACCTAATTGAGGTGTGCGTAATTTTGAGGAGTCACCTTTCTGTACCAGCATCAAACAGAAGCATGTCAGTCAGCCTCTTGCAGGGCTAGAAATGCAGCACTATTGCTGATGTGGGAAAATGCTAAAACTAGTCAAGAAACTTGTGTATTCTAGGTTCTAAAGGAGATGATGCCAGTTTTAAAAAGCTTCTGGCTCATTTAACAGGTCCTCAGGGAAACCATGTTGAAGCATTTGGAGGAGAGGAAGGTGATCAGGAACAGTCAACATGGATTCTTCTTCTGAGTGATTGATCATGTGTATTCCACAATACGTGTGCGTGCTCACCATGTGCACCGGTGCCGGAAGTTTTTCCCCTAGCAGGACCAGTAGTGGGGAGCGCCCCAGTGACCCCTTGAGTGGTGCCTCCATGGCGTGGTATAAGGGGAGCTGCGCGCTCCCCCCACCCTCAGTTCTTTCTTGCCGCCAGTGAAGGTGCTTCGGAACTACTCTGCTCCAGCTTTGCTGTAGCTAGTCTCCAGAACTGCTTGTTCGTTCAGTGTTAGTACCTGTAGTTAGTTAGCTGTTCAGTTATTTAGAGAGCCCAGGCTGGGTCATGCCCCGGGTTTTAAGTTATGCGACACTTGTAGGCGATTTATACCAAGGAGTGACCCACACGCAGACTGTTTATGCTGTTTGGGAGAAATCCCTTTCACCGATCGTTGCAAAATTTGCACGTCGTTCAAGCCTCGGACTGAGAGAGACATTCTGATGGAGTCGGCGCTGACCCCGACTCCGGCGTGCCGCCCCGAGCTGGCACTGGGCACTGTGGTGTCAGTACGTGGCAACCTTCCGGCGCCTTCAACCAGGTGGCACCACTCCCCATCCACAGGGCAAAAGAAGGCCAAAAAGACGCCTTCTTCGCAGCGGCACCGAGGTAAACCCGGAGCAGAGGCAAGACCCATGTTGGGCAGTCCTCGATCCTCTCCAGCCTCTAGGCCTCTGACTCACGTAGAACGGAGTAGCCCGGCTGCTTCGGATCAGGCTTCCGTGGACATCCAGGTGCCCTTCATGCCGGAGGCCCTGCAGGCAGCCTGGGATCTCATATACATGCCCGTGCCGATGTCGGCCCCACGTTCCAGAGGCAAGCCACTGCTGGGATCTCCGCAGTTGCCCCCGGCTTGGTACCGGTCTCGGTCCAGGGAACGTTCCCGACCCCGTTCACCTCCCAGGAACCGTTCAGGGCAATGTCCACATGGATCGCCCTTGACTCCCACCAGACTGTCTGGTTGGGTTCCATCCGACCAAGACTCGCAGCACCACTCCACTTTGAGGAACGAGTACCGAGGGGACTGAGGCAGACGTCACCAGAGGCCCCCATCTCGGAGGGGTTACTGCAGTCAGTCACGGCACGGATGTCGACGCCGTTTCCGCTCGGAACCCCGCTCCAAGATCCCGCTAAGGCATAGCCTCCACAACCCTGGGCATTGCTCTCTGGCGTCTCGCTGTCGCGGGTCTGCCCATCAGAGCTGATCGCAGAGCAGCTGCTACCGACAGTACCGGTTCTCCAAATCGAGATCTTGGTCCCATGGTCGACATCGCTCCTGGCACTCCTGGTCCCAGGACAGCAGCAGGTCATATGCCCGCCCACCCTGGATGGGCCAGGCCAGCCAGACTGAACTGGGCCCACCGATGTCACAGCAAGTGCAGTGGCACCATGGCCGGGACAATGGTACCAGTGGGCTCCATGGCCCCTGATGCAGACCCCAGTGGGAACTTGGTCTGTGGCTGGAGCTTTGGAAGCACCATCGGCCTCCCTCTCCAGATCTCCCTCTCCAGACCAGAGGAAGGAGTTGGTGGGACATACATCCCTGGCACCGTGCCCAGAGACCAAGCAGGTGGTGGACCCTCTGGTGCTGGTGGACACCCAGAGTACCACACCGGGCCTCCTCGCCCTCCCTGGATGAGGCGATTACGGCCCCACCCCCCTCAGTCCCACAGGAGGACTTTAGGGCCCACCAAGAACTCCTAAAAAGGTTGGCATCAAGCTTCCGCCTCCAGGCAGAGGAGATGAAGTCCTCAGACTCTCGGTTTAAAGTGCTGTCCTCTTCAGCACCGGGCAGGATAGCCTTGCCTCCCCATGAAGGGGTGGCAAAAATTTCAAATGCCCTGTAGCAAACACCAGCCTTGTTGGCCCCCATCTCCAAGAGGGCAGAATGCAAGTACTTTGTACCCACCCAGGGACACGAGTACCTATACACCCACCCGGCGCCCAACTCCCTGGAGGTCGAGTCGGTGAACCATAGGGAATGGCAGGGCCAACCAGCCCCTACCCCGAAAAATAAAGATTCACGGAGGCTGGACTCCTTTAGAAGGAAAGTTTATTCGTCCTCGAGCTTCCAGTTATGAGTGGCAAACCACCAGACTCTCCTGGGCCGGTTCAAGTTCAATCTGTGGGGCTCCCTGCCCAAGTTTGAGGACTCCTTCCAGGAGCGCGATAGGAAGGAGTTCAAAGCAGTGGTGGAGGAGGGTACAGCAGATGCCAGAGCAACTCTGCAGGCAGCTTCGGATATGGCAGACACGGTCGTGCGGTCCATGGCCTCCGTGATGTCCATGAGAAGGGCGTCATGGCTCCTGCTCTCTGGGCTGACCAGTGAGGCGCAGACCTCCATGCAGGATATCCTGTTTGCAGAGCAAACAGATAGAAGGCTGCATGGCATGAAAAACTCCCGCACAACCCTCCAGACTCTCTGGGTCTCTATGCTCCGGCTCCTGCTAAATCTAAGTTTAAGGCACAGCAGACTCCCGCTCAGGCTACACACCTGAAATACGAGGCTGCCCTTAAGTTGTGAGACTGCAAGGTCTGTGGTCTGCTCAGGATCTGACCGTACACATAAACATCAAGGAACTCAGGGCGGTGCCTGACATGCGTGACCTTCTACTTGCACCTGAAGGGCAAGGTGGTCAGGGTTCTCACAGACAACACGGCCTTCATGTTCTCTATCAACAGGTAAGGTGGGGCCCGGTTCTCTGCCGCGAAGCCTCCAGGCTGTGGGATCTCTGTATAGCCCACAATGTGCCTAAAGGCCTTCCGTCTACCTGGTGCCCGGAACACGTGGGCGGATTGCTTGAGCAGAGATTTCTCCTCTCCACACAAGTGGTCTCTCCACCCAGAAGTGGCTCACTTGCTCTTCCAAGTGTGAGGAACTCCCCAGGTGGACTTGTTCGTGACTTGGCAGAACCAGCGCTATCCCCAGTTCTGCTCCAGGGGGGACTGTGATGGGGCGCTATCTCCGGTGCCTTCCTCTTGTCCTGGTTAGGCCAGTTTCTCTATGCCTCCCCCCCCATTCCCACTGATCAGCAAGGTCCTGGAAAAGGTAAAGATGGACAAAGCCCGGGTCCTCCTGATTGCCCCAGCATGGCCCAGGCAACATTGGTACAGGACCCTCACGGGTCTGGGGCTTGCTCCGCCGTGGCCATTGCCATTCCACCCAGATCTGCTCTCCCAGGACCAGGGCTGCCTCCTCCACCCCAGCCTAGCAGCTCTCCACCTCACGGTGTGGCTGCTCACTGGTTAGGTAGGAAGGAAAGGACGTGCTCAAAAGGGGTCCAGCGCGTCCTCCTAGAAAGCAGGCAGCCCTCCACACACCGCGCCTACTTGGCAAAGTGGTCCTGGTTCTCCAGATGAGTGGCTGAGTGGGGTGTTTCCCAGATGGCCGCCCTGATCCAGCTTATCCTGGACTACCTTCTCCACCTTAGAGCCCAGGGCCTGGCACCCTCGTCAGTCAAGGTGCACCTGGCGGCCATATTGGCCTTCCATCCACTGGTGCAGGGACACACGGTATTCTCCCATACTATGACTGGCCGGTTCCACAAGGGGTTAGAACATCTGTTCCCATATGCTAGGCCCCCAGTTCCTCTGTGGGATCTGAACCTGGTGCTAACCTGTCTCCCGGGGCCCCCGTTTGAGCTGCTAGCCACATGCGCCTGGTCCCACCTCTCATGGAAGGTGGCCTTCCTGGTCACAATCACATCAGCCAGGCGGCTCTCAGAACTGAGGTCCCTGACCTTCGAGCCCCCATACACGGTGTTTCATAAGGACAAGCTCCAGCTCCACCCACACCCTGCGTTCCTCCCAAAGGTGGTCTCCACCTATCACATTTTTCTGCCAGTCCTCTGCCCCAAGCCCTGCATATCCAGTGAGAAGCGCCGTCTCCACGTGCTCACTGTGCAGTAGGCTCTGGCTTTCTACCTCAAGCAGACCAAGCCATTCAGAAAGTCCTCACAACTGTTCATCGCCTCAGCTGAGCGCATGAGGGGTTGGCCAATCTCCAGTCAGCGGCTTTCTAACTGGATCACCTTCATGCATCCGTACCTGTTATGAGCTGGCGGGTATTTTGGCCCCCCCAATTGTGAAGGCACACTCAACTCAAGCGCAGGTCTCATTGGCTGCCTTCTTGGCCCACGTCCCCATCCATGTGGTGGCCCTACTAATGTCCTGGTCTTCAGTTCACACGTTCACCTCGCACTACGCGATCGTCTCCCAAACCAGGGATGACGCTGGGTTCTGCAGGGCTGTCCTCTGTCCTGAGAACTTGTGAACTCCTACCCGCCTCCAACAGACATAGCTTGGAATCTCCTGTTGTGGAATACACATGAGCAGTCACTCGAAGAAGAAAAGACAGTTACCTTTTTCTTAACAGGTGTTCTTCGAGATGCGTTGCTCATGTCTATTCCACATCCTGCCCTCCTTCTCCTCTGTCTGAGTTGTCTGGCAAGAAGGAACTGAGGGTGGGGAGGAACGTGCAGCTCCTCTTATACCGTGCCCTGGAGGCACCACTCCAGGGGTTGCTGGGGCACTCCCCCCTACAGGTACTGCTAGGGGAAAAACTTCCGGCACTGGTGCATGTGGCGAGCACGCACACCTATTGTGGAATAGGTTGCTGGAGGATTCTCTGCACCTTGAAGTCTTTAAACCACAATTTGAGGACTTCAGTAGCTCAGACATAAGTTAGGGGTTTGTTACAGGAGTTGGTGGGTGAGATTCTTTGGCCTGTGTTGTGCAGGGGGTCAGACTAGATGATCATAATGGTCCCTTCTGACCTTAAAGTCTATGATTCTATGATGAGCAACGCATCTCGAAGAACACCAGTTACAGAAAAGGTAACTCTCTTTTCACCAAGGGCAAGTCATGCCTGACCAACCTGATTGCCTTCTATGATGAGATAACTGGCTCTGTGGATATGGGGAAAGCAGTGGATGTGATATACCTTGACTTTAGCAAAGCTTTTGATACAGTCTCCCACAGTATTCTTGTCCGCAAGTTAAAGTATGGATTTGATGAATGGACTATAAGATTGTTGGGCTCAATAGGTAGTGATCAACGGCTCCATGTCTAGTTGGTAGCTGGTATCAAGGGGAGTGCCCCAGGGGTCAGTTAGGGGCCAGTTTTGTTCAACATAAGAATGGCAATACTGGGTCAAACCAAAGGTCCATGTAGCCCGGTATTCTGTCTTCCGACAGTGGCCAGTGCCAGGTGCCCCAGAGGGAATGAACAGAACAGGTAATAATCAAGTGATACATCCCCTGTCACTCATTTCCCAGCTTCTGGCAAACAGAGCCTAGGGACACTATTCCTGCCCATCCTGGCTAATATCCATTGATGGACCTATTCTCTATGAATTTATCTAGTTCCTTTTTGAACCCTGTTATGGTCTTGGTCTTCACAACATCCTCTGGCAAGGAGTTCTACAGGTTGATTTTGCGTTGTGTGAATAAATACTTCCCTTTATTTGTTTTAAACCTGCTGCCTATTAATTTTTATTTGGTGACCCCTAGTTGTTGTTATGAGAAGTAGCAAACAACACTTCCTTATCTACTTTTTCTACACCATTCATGATTTTATAGATCTCAATCGTATCTCCCCTTAGCCATCTCTTTTCCAAGCTGAAAAGTCCCAGTCTTATTATTCTCTCCTCATACGGAAGCCGTTCCATACCCCAATCATTTTTGTTGCCTAACCCCTGATCATTTTTGTTCCATCCCCTAAACATCTTTATTAATGATCTGGATGATGGGACGGATTGCACCCGCAACAAGTTCTGAGGGTAGGGATAGGGTCCAGAGTGACCTAGACAAATTGGAGGATTGGGCCAAAAGAAATTGATAATGTTTGACAAGGACAAGTGCAGAGTCCTGCACTTAGGACAGAAGAATCCCATACACCGCTACAGGCTGGGGACCAACTGGCTAAGCAGCAGTTCTGCAGAGAAGGACCAGGGGATTACAGTGGATGAGAAGCTGGATATGAGTCAGCAGTGTGCCCTTCTTGCCAAGAAGGCTAACGGCATATTAGGCTGTACTAGTAGGAGCCGTTTTTAGAGTAGCAGCCGTGTTCGTCTATATCCACAAAAAGAAAAGGAGTACTTGTGGCACCTTAGAGACTAACAAATTTATTTGAGCATAAGCTTTTGTGAGCTACAGTTCACTTCAAGTGAGCTATAGCTCACGAAAGCTTATGCTCAAATAAATTCGTTAGTCTCTAAGGTGCCACAAGTGCTCCTTTCCTTTTATTAGTAGGAGCATTGCCAGCAGATTGAGGGAAGTAATTATTCCCCTCTATTCGACACTGGTGAGGCCACATCTGGAGTTTTGCATCCAGTTTTGGGCCCTCCACTACAGAAAGGATATGGACAAATGGGAGAGAATCCAGCGGAGAGCAACGAAAATGATCAGGGGGCTGGGGCACATGACTTACAAGGAGAGGCTGAGGGAACTGGGGTTATTTAGTCTGCAGAAGAGGGGGCGGGGGGGATTTGATTGCAGCCTTCAACTGAAGGGAGGTTCCAAAGAGGATGGAGCTCAACTGTTCTCAGTGGTGGCAGATGACAGAACAAGGAGCGATGGTGTCAAGTTGCAGTGGGGGAGGTCTAGGTTGGATATTAGGAAACACTGTTTTACTAGGAGGGTGGTGAAGCACTGGAATGGGTTACCTAGGGAGGTGGTGGAGCTTTTTAAAGGCCTGGCTTGACAAAGCCCTGGCTGTGATGATTTAGTTGGTGTTGGTCCTGCTTTCAGCAGGGGGTTGGACTAGATGGCCTCCTGGGGTCCCTTCCAACCCTAATCTTCTATGATTCTAAACTCTACACTGGGAGCCCTGGTCATGCAAGTGTGCAGGGCCATTAATTGCCCCCTGCTATCCAGGACTGTCTCTTCCAATGCTAGTCTTCTGTGATTCTATGATTTAAGATACAGGTAGTTCATCAAAAAATTGGGACCAGTCCTGCTCCCTTCTCTGCAACAGACTCTCTTTATAGCAAATCCAGTGTAGTCCTACTCTGGGTCTGGATAGGAATTTGGGAGCCCACATCGGGGGATTCACACCTAACGAATCTTTCTGAACCTGACCCAGCAGGGAGATTTCTGTGCATTAGGGATTTGGCAGTGGGGGTTCAGAAACTTTGGCTAAAATCAAGTGTTGCTGACAGTTTTGGCCATGGCTACCATTGCAGCTAATCCATGTTCTGCCCTGGTATGATGGCACCTATCAGTAAGTGACAAATTTTGTACTGGAGACACGCCCCTAGTGAGGGCACAGGCAATGGAGAGCATATCCCATCCCTAAGACTGTATTACCAGATGCAAAGCAAGTTGCTAGTGAGTGATTTCTTCCCCTCAAGTCTAAGATGATGTTGTGATCTAGGCCTTGGGCAAATAACAGCCTTTGTTCTAAGCTGCATCTTTCTGTAGATCTTGAAAGACAAAACTCTCCAGTTCCCAGTTGGAATGGTATCTGTGCAGTCACAAGTTCTAGAAATTTTAAGATTGAATTAAAATAACATTGTACTGAAACTGATGAGTAAGGACACTACTCTCTAGAGCATGTTTCCTATTTGTTGTTGATATGGTACTTCTAAGGAATTCTGCGCCAAGAAAATAAAAATCCTGCACACTATATTTTAAAATTTTGTAAATTTTATTTGTTAATAAATAAATGTGGAGGCTACAGTATAGCAGTGGTGAGCACAGACCACTGGCTGCACAGAGGTGGGAGATCACCCTGCAGGCCCCCCACCCATTGAACAGGGACTCCGCAGTGAGGCTGTACTTAATCCTAGCACAGCACAAGGCCCGGGCCTGCTGCAGAAACACCCTTGGGCTTTGTACCAGTTGTGGGCAGGCAGGCTCAGCCCAGCAGGGTCCAACTGTGGAGGGCTTAGTGTAGGTGGATCTAGATGTGGGATAAGAGGGTTTTGGGCGGGGCATCCTGGGTGCGGAAAGCTCAGTGGAGGATCTGGATGCACAAGGGAGGTTCCAGATGCAGGGACAATAGGATTCTGCAGGGGATCCAAGTGGAGAAAAATGGGATTCAGCGAGGGGGTCTGGCAGTGGGACTTGCTGGGTTTGGGGTCTGGTTGCAGCTGGCTGGGACTCAGTGGGGGTCCAGTTGCCGGGGGCTTGTCAGGGTGGTCCAGGTGCAGGGTGAGGGGTTTGTCAGGGTAGGGGTTTGATGGGCCTGCTTAATTGGGGAACCCCAGCTGCTGCTGCCGCCGCCGCCAGTGCCAGGATCCCTCCCACATCCGCTTCTTTTCCCCATCCTATCGCTTTCTTCACTGCCTCTTCCCCATCCCATTACCTTCTTCTCCCCACTGTCTCCTGCTCCCATCCCCCTTTCTTCCCCACTGCCTGTTTCCCCACCACCACCAGTGGCCCTCACGATTGTATAGAAAACAGGATGGCTCCCAGCGCTCATAGAAGAGGGGTATGACTGGCACCAGGACCCAGGAGGAGGAGTCAGTTAGCGGGAGGGGCACTCTCCATCAATCAGGCAGCTCTGCACTCGCAAAAATGGGCAGTGGTATGTGACCCCACACGTCTTTTGCGGGGGCAATGCCCCCGTCCTCCCTAAACTACGCTCATGATTTACCTCTCTTCTGGCTTTTCTGGGCGCTGGGTACCACATGCCTGTGCTGCTGGGGAGGGACACATGGCTGTTCTTGCAACTTCCCTTTGCTTCCCCATCCTTATCTGCAGTGAACATGAATTCTGTATGCTCAGTGGCGCAGAATTCCTCCGGAGTAATATAAGTTTGTCAAGCTCTGATCTCTTTTTAGGAGTATCCATTGTGATACAGTCTGGCTTATTTGGGTGCATTTGATGATCAGATCTTAGATAGAATAGATTCTCCTTAATGCCAGCTGTTCTAGCTAGAGCATACCATATAATTTGGGTTTTGACCACCTTTTGGTCTTTTTCTAGGTTATGGCAACTGGAACTCTGGGACAAACAGAGGCAAGTATAGTAAAATCTTAATACGTTATCATGAACAAATGTAATTTAATGTAATCCGTTAGAAAAATGATTATAAAATTGAAGGTTTTCACAGCTCAAATCTGTTCCCCCTGTCTGAATAATATCCTCTCGGGTCACGCAACTTTATTTCGGTCAGTGTTGCAGAGCCCATATAACTGTGACAGTCAAATCTTTACTATTCTGCCTTGTGCATCAACAAAACCAGATATTTCTCTTCCCAGAAGTCAGCACAGTTTGTATCCACTATCTGTTCTCCTTCAGTCTTTCTGTCTGATATCACTTCTCTATGAAATGGCACTGAAGATTAAAGTGCTGTCCTAGCATGCTAGAAGACTGAATTTCTAGTTCTTGTGCCAGAAAGACAAAAAATGGCAGTATGTATGCATTTAGGCCGAAACTTGAAACAGGCCTCCCTTTATAAATACTTGTCTTTTTTCACTGTGCTCAGACTAGAGTGTGATGATGCCCAGCTATGTGGGAGAATCTCACTAATCTGCATGCTTTAATTAGCACAAGGAAGCATCTATCCACTCCATGAAGACTGACTAGCAGAGCAGTATAGTATGTTTTGTTTTTTGTTTTATGTCACTGACATAAAAATGGTAGTTTAAACTGTAGTCAGTGTTGTACAAAGGATTTTTATGACCTTTTCACTATCTTCAGAGCTAACTGGAAAACTTATTTTTGTAAAAACCCCAGACAGAATTCATGATTTTTCCCATTTTTCAATCAACTGGTTATTTTGGCAAAATATACAGTAAGGTGAGCTTGCTAGCAGTGTCATTGTTTTACTACTTGTGTTATAGTATCACTTAGGGTCCCCATCTAAGATCAGGGTCCTGTTATGCTAGGCACTGAACAGGCGTATTGTGATATAATCTGCGTCCTGAAGAATTTACAGTTTAAAGGGGCAAGACAGAGGGAAGATGAGAGAGATTAAGTGTCTTCCCCTAAGACGTTCTAGGTCAGTGGCATATCGGGAATAGAACTGAGATATCCTGACCCTTAGGTAAGTGCTCTGTCCACTACCTCATGCTACCTCCTAAAGCTATTAAATATTCTTAAACTACAAAAGACGTGAGAACAAAGTACATCTGGTGGTACTGTCTGTTTCACTTATGAAATCACAATTTGTTCACAATAGCGTTTTGATTCATAAATGCAGATTAGCAAATCTCTACTTTAATTTTAGTGATACTAAGAATCTCAGAACTGCAGGGTTGGCAGTAGGACGTGCTGATGGTTGAACTGAGCAAACCTAATATGCAAGTTAAAAGGGGAAAACAGCATAGAGCCCTTGATACCATTTTAGTCAATTTTCTGTCCCTATCTGCTTTGTAAGTAGCATGCCATGGGCTGCATTTGAGGAAACTGTTCTCTATCACCCCCTGAGATAACATACAACTGAGAGGGCCATTTCTCTCATTTATGTGTGGACAAGAGAGGGAACAGAAGTGACATGAGTCATATGTGTGCTGGTCAAAGTTAGTGGGAGGCTATTGTCCCATTTTAGAATTGCACAAATTCCTATGTGTCTCTAGAAGAATAGACCCCAAACACGATGTCCTCTAATTCGAACAAATCACTACGATTATAATGTGAACTGACTGCTTAGCTTAGAGGTATGAATTTTATGTTCTGACTTCATGTGGCTATGAAGTCAGAACATAACTGGGTCTGGATACACCATAACTTCATGTCAAACTGACATAGAGACAAGCCCACTTTGAACTAAACTAGGCTTGTCCTAAATATGTTATCTTGTATTTTTTCTTCTCACACAACCTACACTCTTTACACATACCTAAATGTCCATGCCACACTTGCTATTCTTTCTGAGGGTGACTGGCCCATGTTCTCTCTGGAATCTGTTTTTATCAGGCAAATGGATTGCCATGGAAGGCTTTGCATATGCTATGCTGCAGCATGCCCTGTCCATGAGTGAGAGCAAGAATGAAAATTGAGGGTTAAGTATTAGTTGGGGCAGATTGTAGACTGTTACTATATTGCTGGGATTTTCTGTGAAGTTTCCTCCATGTGTGTTTTGACCTTCAAGTCCTGGTGTTGGATACACTAACACACCTTGGCAGGTGTCTTGTAAGGGAAAAATGGGTTAAATGTAAATTAAAATTTCCACATTCTGTGGGGAAGGGGCATTCTTGGGACTTCTGCATCTGAGCTTGGATAGAAATGCTCGCTCAGCTGCTTGACTGAAAATCTCAATGACACTTTCTCATTTCAGGGTACGAGGGATATAGTTATGGATATGGATACGGTCAAGATAACTCTGGCACTTATGGGTATGGTATGGCCACTTCAAACTCTTGGGAAATGCCTAATTCAGACACAGATCCTAACGCTTCCACGGGTGCCGATGCTGTTATAGCAAAAATGAACCAGCGCTTAGATATGGTGTCTCATCTAGAAACGGACACAATGCAAGGAGGACATTATGGCTCAGGTGGAGACAGGTGAGTCTAGAGATCAAGAAAAGATTCAGTATTAGACAGGTTAGTGTCTTTTCCTGAGGAAACCGCTACTCTAATCTTCTGCTGACTATCAGAGTTGCTACCTCTCACTTCTTTCTTATTTTGACCTCATTCTCACTTTGTCTTCAGATTTTGGCTCTCAAGAGGAACAGATGAATTGGCTCAGCTGGATATTCCTTTTTTTGTTTATATTTTTGAAATAAGTCATTTGTATCCCAGTTTAAGTAGTGAAGTCTTGATTGTCTGTCTGGTCACAGGTTTCAGAGTAGGAGCCGTGTTAGTCTGTATTCGCAAAAAGAAAAGGAGGACTTGTGGCACCTTAGAGACTAACAAATTTATTAGAGCATAAGCTTTTGTGAGCTACAGCTCACTTCATCGGATGCATTTGCTAGTCTCTGACATGCCACAAGTCCTCCTTTTCTTTTTGTCTGGTCACAGGTACTTGAATTGTGATGCAATGTTTACAGTAGTAGTAGGATTTGTTTAACTTGGAAAAAAAATTCTCACAGTTTTAAACTGGAGGTGAATAAAGAAGGGATTCCTTAATATTTCTATTTCTGGGAGCCTGCTGATGTATTTCATTTCTATAGCATTGCCACAACATTCGTTTGCCTTTGTCCCTCATTTGATTTTAAGCTTAACTGTTAGTCTAGAAGTGACATTTTTGTTCCAGTTTTGGGTTGCTGACTGGGAATACAGTATAGCTGTCCAGAAAAGATCAAGTGAGGTTTTGGTCTTGGTTTTTAACTCAGAAATATATGCAGTACTAATAAGGACTGTTCACTTCACAAAGATTTTTCTTACGTTAAATTTCAAAATGAGTTTATATTCTTCTACAACACTGCTGTTCATTCTAGATTTATTTAAAATATTAAGTCATCCCAGCAAATCCATTTCTGAGTAGTTTTACGTCTGAGTATTTTGCTTATGTGCAAAATATGATTTGAACAATAGCAGGTTTACATCCATGTAGGGGAGACATCTGTTTTGTAGAGAACTTGAAGTTTGTCTGCTACTGTTTAAATACTAAGTTTACAGAGACATTGTCAAAATAACTTAAACTAAATTCCATATAATGTAAGCAAACCAGAACCTCTTCTCTAGAATGAAAGCATAGCTTGTTAGTAGTAAGAAATGTCATGCAAGAGACTTTTATACATTATTATCCTTTTATTTGGAGTGCATTCTGGTTTGTTTGCAGTCAACTATTGTTGCATCTGTACTTTGTTTTAACCAACCAAGTTTAAAACTCTATATAAACTTTATAAAAAGTTTATCACAAGAACTTGGTGTATGTTTACCAAAAGTATAATTCAATAGTAATTACTAGTAGACATAATGACTTTTGAATATTGTAAAATTGTTACGTTAACTGTTTATGGAATAGAGGAAAAATGTACAGTAGGCTTCACAAAGTTTTAAGGAATTACTCCTCTGAAGTCTTGCATCAAATAGATTTTGGTGGAGTACTCTGTTTAAAAGCACTCATGTAAAGTACATCAGAGTTTTCAAAAAAAATCCATCCTGGGGAAAAATATTTGATAATAGCAGCCTCTTTAATCTAGCAGACAGAGGTAAACAAGTTGAAACTAGACAAATCTTAAACTGAAGTTGAGGTGCAAACTTTCAAAGTGATGGTACTTAATCATTGGAACAATTTACCAAGGGTAAAATGTTTAAATCGAGATTGGATGTTTTTCTAAAAGAGATGCTGTAGGGAAGTTCTTTGGCCTGTTATACTTGAGATCATAGACAATTACAGTGGTATCTTCTAGCCTCATCTATGAATCTGTACCTCTCTTGTAGGGAGTGGAAAGGGCTGTTGCAAGGCAGCAGGTGAATAGTTTAATTTACTAAACTCTTGGGTTCTAATTTTATAAGATGAGAACTTTTGAATTTGATGTTCCAGCCCTTGTCTATTATTCAGACACCACACAATTGGGATCTTCTGCTCCAAGCATCAGGCAAGCTACCATGCATAGTTCTGTCATCCTAGATGATACTTGGCTGGTAACCCAGCCCTGTTAACAGATTCTAGCTCTTGCTGGAGAAAAGTTACCACATATCCAGAGTGAATGTAGTAAACCATTTAAGGGACAAAAGGATGAAATTAGTGGTTTAGAAAATATCGGTTTTTAGCCTTCAGTCTCATTTCCTAAAAAGCAGAATGTGGGGAGGGCTGTTCAGTTGCTGTAGTGAAAGCTTTGGCTTACTGTAAATGGGCACCTGTAGCTTTACCATTCCAAGGGTTTTTTTGGTGATTGCTAGTCTGAATGATTCTTCTCATATCCGTTGATGGAATGGGCTCTTTTTTTGTGGCCTTGGAGTTAGTGTGTCTCCTCCTCAGTCATTGTTCCCTTCCAATTTCCTTGCTTTCATGACCTTGCTATAAGCATAAATATTGGGGTTTGTGCCCCAGTGGTCAGTGCTAGTTTGACACTGTGTTCTTGCTTCCTTGTGTAATGTGTGAACCTGTTTGTTTGTGTTCTGTCTTGTGTATGGATTTCCTTCACCTCAGCTGGTAAAGTAGCATGTTATCACGAAGAATGTGGAGCCACCCCTTAAACTTTGATATATCATCTTTGCTGCAAATTGAGTCTGTCAGCCACTGCATAAGATGTACAGAGGCACTGCTTTAGATATTACAGAACTTAAGTCTAAAACTCCTCTGCAGGTTTTGCATTTGTCTTCTGAAACTGTCCTGGTTAAAAACAGGTTTTGTGGAAACTACAGTGACCAGTAATAACTCTTAAGTCATGTCTACATGGGAAAGTTGACTTGGTAAAAACCCTTCCCAAGCAACACAAGCTAAATTAAGAAAAGGCACACTTATACTAGAATAAATGCCCACGTAAGGAGTTTTTACCAGTATAGCTGTTGGCTTAAATTCACATCATCCATTATACACAGAAACTTTCTTGTGTAGACAAGGCCTAAATTAAGCCTTTCCTTGAAACAATTCAGAATAGAGTATGGGGGAAGAAAAGCAGGACTATTATTTTGTGGCCTAACTAGCTCTGCATTTATTCTTAACTATTTGGATTGTTCAGTCTGACGTAAGCATAGCTAAATAGAGGGTGAATGTATTAAATTTAAATCAGAAAATCTGAATGTCTACACAGTTGAAAATCCACAGCTACCGCTAACTGAGGAACCTTTGCTCAGCTTGGGAACTTTTTTTCTTTTTAAAAAAGATCAGTTTGTGTGACACAGTAATTTTCAGAGAAATTGAAGATTAGTTTGGTGTGCTTCCTGGCAATTTAGGCGTATGTAAATCTGACTAGATATGGCGATGGACTGAGATTGAACTGAATCCCTGCCGCTCCTTGTCATTCTGTTTATGCCCTTCTCCTGATCTTTGCCTTGAGCTGCCCCTTTCTCCCGCTGCTGTATCACACAGGAAAAACTCCCATGTTGAGTGAAACCTCTGAGCCTTTTTTGATATAAATGAGACTGGAACAGTTCTGTTATTTTTGTTTAATCTTTCTACTGCCATTTCTCGGCAGGCTGTAATGTGGTGCCTTGTATGCTACTGACTGGATTCCTTGCTTGCTGTGCAACTCTTGCAGGTATGATACATATGAGTCCTACGACTCAAGGTCTTCACTGAACGACCGTGATCTATACAGATCCGGCTATGATTACAGTGAGGCTGAACATGACACCGAAAATGCCTATGAAGGTTGCTATGACAGCTTCTATGGGAACCACAGGGACCAGTACCAGAACAGAGCACGGGACAACTTTGGCCAGCGGGGTCAGAACTGGGCCAGAGACGGGCGAAATAACAGACCCATGGCATCTTCATATTCCGGGCACATGGGCGGACAGTGGAATGAGCCGCCACAGCCAATGGGAGGGCGGGGCCATGGTCCCCACGGCTCCTCTAGGCTCCCATCCCTCTTCTCCCACAACATTATCCCAGAACTCAGCATGTTCCAGGGAATGCGAGGTTTCTCTGGAAACATGCGCTTTGGAGGAGGCGGCATGAAACAACGAATGAGGAGAAACTGGAAAATGTGGGACGCAGACTTTAAAGTAAGTACCTGTGCAATCCCCTCCCACCCATTTACCTCATATAGAGACTGTTCACTTCCCAACAAACTACACTGTCCAGCTCTGAGTGCAAAGGGCCCTATTCTCTGAGATACCATACTTTAGTTTCCACAGTGTAATTTGTACCTCTGTGCATTATTTGCTTGGCATCTTAGTGTTCTTTCTAAATGGTGTGAAGAGGCCACATTCATTCATAGTGCAGTCTTAGCATCCAAAATGTTTAACCTTGATGCTCTTATTGTAAAGCTAGGAAAGTCAATGTGCTATAGTTTTGTGGTTTAATCTGATATGCTGAAGGGTGGTTGCTGTGAAGGACCGTGCCAAATGTTATCTGTCTTGACTGACATTGCATAACTGAGTTTTCAGGGAAGTTTAGTTCACTATAAAGCCCCTTTAAGGTGGCTTAATGCAGACTTCTTTGCTGCTGGCAGGGGATGGTCTCAGAATGTACATGTGGGGACTGATGATATGTTCCTTTCTAGTCACAGAAAAAGAAAATCAAGAAGGACCCTACTTCTAAGAAGAGAAAACAAACTGACAGCACTGATGAACCTGACAGCAAGGCAGCAAAAACTGATGGCTCTGACAACTCTGACTCTGAGAATGGTAAGAACCTCTCTGGTGACTATCAATGAGTTAGCTCTTAGTCATGTGAAGTTATCAGAGTGCCTTTGTTTCAGGTAGTAATTGGCTCTGACATTTCAATTTCTCTTGAATATTTAATTTGGTGGTAAAGTTGTTAATACCATTCTTTGCTGAGCTACCAAACTATTACTTTTTGTATGGAGACCATTTGTGATGTGCTTTTCAGAGGAAGGGACTGAAGGAGAAGCAGCAGAGAAGGAGGGCTCTAAAGCTGTAAGTGAAACTAACACTTGTCTTTACTGTGAATTACCATAGTGCTTGAGGGAAGTGGATGAGTGGCCAAGTAACTAGTGTTGAGGGCAGAATGTTGTGGTGGCAGCATTAAAACCAAATGAATCTTCCTGCAATGTGTGTGGGAACCACTTCTTACCTTTCAGTGGCAGAGAGCTGGGATTGGTGGGGAGGAGGGGGATTGGATCCTCATGGAAGAAAGCTTGAAGGTTGCAAATCCTTCCTAGATTGCTTATTTTGTATTGCAGTAATACTTGCAGGCCCCAATAGAGATTGATTGGAGCACTGCGCAGGTGCATAGCAAGGCAGGCCCTGCTCCAAAGAGCTGAATATATGTGACTAAAGAATTAATGAAATTGACTGGAAATAGGGGGAGGAAACCTACAAATCAACAGTGTGTAGTACTGTTGCCAAACCGCAGGCTAAATGTGTTCCTCAGACAGCGAATCCTGCTATCTGAAGTCAGGAGGGAGTCTCTTTAGGGAGCAGGATGGTTAAGAGATGTAAAACTAGTATTCACTTTCTGTGTAAGACAAACAAAAGCTATAGCTAGGGATTGCTGATAACCTCTTGAAATTGTATTTTAGGAGGGTGAAGATGAAGAAGGAAAAGATTCTGAGAAAGGTGAGTCTGAATGTACTTCTGTAAAAGCATTCTTGGGAAATGAGCCAAGAACTTTGTCATCAAGGGATGTGCTAAGGCTCTTCAGACCTTACACCTCTGTACATCATAAACCTTCTGCCAATGAAGGACTCTGCTGTGGAGGAAATAGCTCCAAGTAATAGTCTGACTGACTTGGTTCAGGCACTGCATTGCTCCTTTTGTTCCCTGAACTGTAGCTTGTGCACAAAGGTGTACTAAAGGTGGTGGATTATGATGATCTGAGTTAAAACTCTAGTCTTTCATCACTCTAGAGCTTGCACTGGTTTCTGTACCCAGTACATAATCCCTAGTGGATATCTGTCTGTTGGCACACTGCTAGGCCTAGAATAATAGGGGATGTTACTGGTCATGATTGAGGTGCTTTAGGAAACATAGGGAAATCCAGCACAGCATCTGGTGACTGCCAGGCTCCTAGCCAATGCTATAGGTCTCATGTGAGATTTATAGTGTATAATAAATTTATTTGGACATAAGCTTTCATAGGCTATAACCCACTTCACCAGATGCATGGAGTGGAAAGTACAGTAGGCAGGTATATGAACATGAAAAGATGGGAGTTGCCTTACCGAGTGAGGGATCGGTGCTAACGAGGCCAATTCAATTAGGGTGGATGTGGACACATCTACCATGATTGAATTGGCCTCGTTAGCACTAACCCCCCCGCCCCCCACTTGGTAAGGCAACTCCCATCTTTTCATGTGCTGTGTATTTTTATACCTCCCTACTCTATTTTCCACTTCATGCATCTGATGAAATGGGTTATAGCCCACGAAAGCTTATGCCCAAATAAATGTGTTAGTCTCTAAGGTGCCACAAGGACTTTTCATTGTTTTAATTGGTTAGAGTAGAGTCCATGGGATAGTTTGATGTGCCAACACTGTTGTGGCAGTTGGGGAGAGGGTTGCTTAGAGAAGTATGGTGACTTCTCACCAGAGGAAGAACCTGTCTAAATAGAAACCTGATAGCACAGTATCTAACTTGCCATTGCTATCAGTGGAATGTGATGGCAGCAGTATAAAACCATAAGAGAAGCCTTGGCTGGGAAACGAAAGGGGTACTTGGGTACCATTCCAGTATAACAGTGGAAGTTACTTCCCTGTCTTGAAAAAATTGGGATTTTTTTAATAGGAGGCATTCAGTTCTTATTTCACTTTCAACCTTCATCTCGTGTGTGCCATGTGTACAAAAGCCAAAGGGGTGAGAGTGGTTGCCTCTTAAAACTGTCAGATCACATCTAATCTGAAATTGGCCTTCTTTTCCCAGAAAATCAAGGGGCATTGTATCACCATCAGAAATGATGGGTTAGGAAACTGTATCAGAGGTATTCTCTCAACGTCGTGCCCAAGCTCAGCCTTTCTGAAGTCTGGGCCAGAGAGTGATGGGACATCTGTTAATAGACTAGCAATGTTCCTTTAATTGGGCAACAGCAGGAATTGTTAAGGGAGCAGCTCTTTCCAACACTCAACTATAACTTTGTCATCTCTGAGCTACATTGGTCAGTAAAGCTGGCTACTAGACTTGTCTAGGTGAAACCTTTTTAATCAGTTGGTGTCCACTGTTGGTGTCCATAGTGAAACACAACCTGCTTTATACATCTAGGTGCTTTAACAATTCAAGAAGAGATCAGTCAAATCAAGCGCAAATTGCAGGCAGGCAAGAAAACTCAAGAGAGGCAGAAAAAGAGGCATCGGGATCGCATGGTAGAAAGGTACATCTTCCTCTTCCAGCGACACAGTATACATCTTGTCTGAGAGCTCTGGGAGAAATGCTTAATGTTTAGAACATGGGTCTCGGCATCTGGGTTCTGGCTATCCCTGGCTCTACCGTTGACTTGTTTGTAAAACAAGGGTTAGTTACCTGACCTTCTCTGTACCAGTCTCTCCATCTGTAAAATTGACTTAACACCTCATGGGGAGCCGGTAAGGCAAAAGCATTACAAAAGTACAGACAACTGTTAGCTAACTATAAAATGGCAAACTCTAATCAATACCTCCCCCTCTGTGAATTATACTGCTGAGAACACTGTTGGAATATTGTGTCCAGTTCTGGTGTCCACTTTTTAAAAAAAATTGGAAAATTGGGGAGGGTTCAGAGAAATGGCACAAGAATAATTCACAGACTGGAAACCTGCCTAACAATGAGGCTTAGCCTTATCTTTGACAAACTAAATAAGTGAACTGAGAGTCCTCTCTAAGCCCTTAAAAAAGAAAAGGAGTACTTGTGGCACTTAGAGACTAGCAAATTTATTTGAGCATCAGCTTTCGTGAGCTACAGCTCACTTCATCGGATGCATCCGATGTAGCTCACAAAAGCTTATGCTCTAATAAATTTGTTAGTCTCTAAGGTGCCACAAGTACTCCTTTTCTTTTTGCGAATACAAACTAACATGGCTGCTATTCTGAAACCTGCAATTTTAACAGTGAATGTGATTAACCATTGGAGCAACTTACAGGCTGTGAAGGATTCTACATTATGAACAAAATCTTTAAATCAAGACAGACATCCTTCTTAAAATCCTCTCTAGCTGTCCCATAAATTATTGGGCTTGATGTAGAAATTACTGCAATTCTCTGCCCTTGATTATGCATGATGTCAGACTAATTACTGCTAATGGTCCCTTCTGGCCTTAAAATCTGTATTAAAACCTATAGGAGGGATGTGACCGTTCAAACCAGGTATAAGACTTGTGCTCTTTTTTTAATTGTACCCCTAAGTATTAGTAGGGAAATGACTAGTATTTTCAAGCTGATGGGGAGCCTGGAGTGGAACCCTTGGGCTTGGGGTTTAATCTCTCACTTGGTTCTAACTTTCTCTTGGTAGGATTCAGTTCGTTTGTTCACTGTGCAAATATCGGACCTTCTATGAGGATGAGATGAATGCTCATCTGGAAAGCAAATTCCACAAGGAGCACTTCAAATTTGTTGGAACAAAGCTGCCTCAGCAGACAGCTGACTTTCTCCAGGTGAATCATTGGTTAAGTTTCCTATTACTTCGGGCTATACAGTGCACCTCTATTTCATGTTGGTTGTCAGAGACCTAACAAAAAAATACAAACAAAAGAACTTTGATAATTGGATGTGAATGGATAGTTCAAATAGTCAAGCTATGAAAACTTAGATGTGAAACAACTACTACTACAGGTGTGATAAGAGCACAGGACTGGACATCAGGATCTGAGTTCTTATTCCCAACTCTATGCCAACTGCCCTGTGATTTTGAATATGTTACTTGCCCTCTGCACTTTACCATCTGTAAAGCGCAAACAGTCCTTGACTACCTTCAAGAGAACAGTTAGTTAGAGCAGGGTTAAGGGGCTGCAAGGTCTTGAAATGCTCTGAAAGGCACAACTGCAGTGTAGAGTAAGTACAATACATGTTGTGCTTTGCATTTTTGAATTCACATGTAATGGTCAGATGTACAGCTGAAGTTAATATCAAATATTTTTGTACAATACAGGATTACGTTGCTAACAAAACAAAGAAAACAGAAGAACGCCGTAAAGCAATTGAAGATATTAATGCAGTTATCCAACAGATCTATAAAGACCAAGATCTTACCCAAGGTAAGAGCAAGTCTCCCTGCATCTTCATGGGTTTTTTTTTTTTTGGTTTTTTTTTTGGGAAGCTACCTTAATGTGCAACTTCCCTCAGAAAATGGGAAAAACAAAAGCCATTGTGACGTTCCTTGTTTGTTATACTAAATTTTTTAAATGGGCACAGTTCACAAGTAAAGCATGGTTAAAGCTATCCTGAGATCTGAGACTCAAACTAGATTCTTTCCTTGTTTTTGTTACCAGTAAATTATTGTACAACCTAATTGCTGTTGCCAGTCAGTCCCACCGGTGCCATGTAAACTGTAACATGGCAAACAAGACTGATAAACAGGAAGAAATAGAAGTTGCTCTACAGTGCCAACAGGAGTAAAGTATTCTTGTTACTTAAATCATCTGATCCTATTCAGACATGGAATATCTGTTGAGGCACCTTTTCTTGCATAGTAAACTTTGAGTGGAACCATGCTTTTAAAAGCTGCTCATGGAAAACTGAAATATTGATCAGGAACACATTTCTATAGCTGATGATTCTTCATCCTTATTACTTTTTGCAAGATGGGAAGTCTTTTCCCCTATTTATGCTTTAATATTTACTTTGCATGCTATTGTAATTTGTTCTTATTTTGGAGAGCTCTAATTTCACACAAGAATAATCAGCAGATTAATATACAAGAGCCTTATTTCTCATATGTTAGAGTAAAATATAGAAAGTCATATCCTCTTTTTAGGAGAGAGATGGCACTGGGGTGTGTAAACAGCAAGTAACATAGTACAGTGGCACTCAACCTTTCCAGACTACTGTACCCCTTTAGAAGTCTGATTTATCTTGCATACTCCCAAGTTTCACCTCATTTTAAAAACTACTTGCTTACAAAATGAGACATTAAAAAAATGTCACAGGACACTTTCTGAAAAATTGCTTCCTTTCTCATCTTTACCATATCATAAAATAAATCAATTGGAATATAAATATTGAACTTACATGTCAGTGTATAGAGCAGTACAAACAAGTCATTGTATGTACTGACTTTGCTAGTTCTTTTTATAAAACTAGGCAAATATCTAGATGAGTTGATGTACCTCCTGGAAGACCTCTGCGCACCCCTAGGGCTACACATACCCCTGGCTGAGTACCATTGATGTAGGACACAATTGTGTACTACAAGCTAGCTTGGTGATCAGCTAGCTGGAAACATTTTTGTATGCTATAGTCAATGCACTGATGCAGCAGTGACCAGTAGCATTCTACTTTGAGGTGTATAGCCATACTCTGGGCCTCAGGTCTGTTAGACTATGGCTATGCAATGCGCCCCCTTACCCTTATTGGTCAAGACTGAGCATCATGTTGTAGGAAACAACCAGGGGTGCATGAGTATATTAAAGATAAATGAACTCACAGAACAAGCTGCAAAACTCCCTGAAGTGTGGTGTGGCCACCACAGCTCAAGTTAGATGAAAAAAGCTCTTGTCTCTCCTCAGATATTGGCATGGAACACTTTATTAAAAAGGTGGAGGCTGCTCATTGTGCTGCATGTGACCTCTTCATTCCAATGCAGTATGGAATTATCCAGAAGCACCTGAAGTCCCTTGACCACAATCACAATCGCAGAGTAAGCATGCAGCTGGGGGTGTGTGTGTGTGTGTGTGTGTGGCAATGTACGACTATAGCTGGCTGGGCAGATATGGAGATCAGCTTATCCCACATGGTAAATCCAGGTTGCAGGGTTTTGTTTTAATTAATAAAACAAGCTGATGAATGCTAAAAACTGGATATGATTGCATTCATACAGCCTATGAGCTATATGGGGAAAATGGAACCTAAAACCAGGACTAGCCTTATTAAAGCTTTCTGCAGTGGTGATCTCTATATGGTAACAGCTCAGAGTTGTGATACTGCAATGTGGTGGTCTATTATTGTAGAACACTGATCTTCACTCTTGTAAGAAGTCAGCAGAAAAGTAATCTCTTCATATTGTGAGGAACAGTGGTGTAACATGCTAGCAGGATCCCATATCTTCTACAATCCATTGGCTGTAGAATCGATCCTCTGATGATCTGATTCTTCTGGTTTTAAAGAGAACCTCGCATGTATAAATAGCCTTCCTAAATCTGTAAACAGCAGATGTCTCTGAATTGTCCCATACATCTAAAGAAGGTGTTGATTCTGAAGCCCAGTGACTATTTAAATATTAGCACTAAAGCACGTTAGCAATGAAATGGCTACCAATTAATGCAGTGCCAGATACTAAGGGTGCAATGGGGTAGCTGAGTGCCTGGGAAGCCACTGGCAGCAGCAGACTTGTTCAGGTGCTCCATATCCCTCCACTACGTACGTTTTTTTTTTCAGAATGCTCATGTTACATCTACCCCTGCCCGCAAGAGGATTGAAAGAGATTCTCTCCCCAAGGCCAAAAAAAAGCCAAATTTGGCATCCAGGGGAAGATGGGATGTAAAGTCACGCATGCCTATTACTTCTAAAGCTGTGCATTGTCAATACAAATTCCGGAGCCCGCTGAAAACTAAATTTGGTGGGGTGGTAGATGATGGCAGATATGAAACTTGATTGTGTCAAACACATCTAGAGTCATTCAGCATGTCTGCAATAACTGATAAACATGTGGCTAGAACAGCGGTTCTCAAACTTCAGCAATCCGAGGACCCCATTTTGATTTTAAAATATTTTGCGGGAACCCCTCCCAAGCCAGCTTCTAATTTTCCCTACGGGTGCTCAACCCCCACTCAGCCCAAGGCCCTAACCCCACCCCACCTCTTTCCGCTCCCTCCCCCCGAGTGCACCCCATCCCTGCTCCTCCCCCTCCCTCCCAGCACCTCCTGCACACAGTTGAACAGCTAGTCCATGGTGTGCAGGAGGTACTGGGAGGGAATGGGAGGAGTGGATCAGCGGGGCCAGTGGCCCTGGACATAACTCGCGGACCCCTGGAGTACCCTCGCAGACCCCAGTTTGAGAACCGCTGGGCTAGAAGCAACTACTGAAATGTTACATGACTTGGTTCAAAACATAACTCTCGTTCTTTAAATATTCCTGTTCTTTTTAGGCCATGATGGAGCAGTCCAAGAAATCATCTTTAGTAGTTGCGAGAAGTATTCTCAATAACAAACTAATCAGCAAGAAATTGGAGCGGTATTTGAAGGTAAATACCTGCAAAGCAGCTTTGAGTTGGATTGAGCAAAGAGTCACACAGCTTCTGCACTGCAGAATTTTCTTACTAGCTGCTTTTTGCTGACTACATTTCTTGCTAGCTAATTCTCGGGCTGAAGTTCCAAAGTACCGTCCCAATACAATGTCAGATCCCTAAGGGTTGACTGAGTGGTGCTCAAGGACTTTCATAGAATGTATAACTAGCTTCCTTATCTCTACGGTCCTTTAATGTTGCTCCTAATTCCTGAATGAACAGGGGTAGGCTCTTCCTTTTTAAGATTTTCAGTTTCATCATCATCATGTTCCTATTATGCCTGTTACATTTTGGGCAATGATGAAGCTCCTCCACTCCTGTCTGTTTCTGGAAAGTCTTTCAATGGTTTCCCAGCTGTGTCCCAGGTTTTTCAAGTCGGCTTCCACAGCTCTTCGCCATGTTGTTTTTGGGCAGCCTTGTTTTCACTTGCTTCAGGTGTCCATCTTATTGCTACTCTGGTAATGGAATCAGTTTCTATCCGAAGCACATGGCCGATCCATCTCCGACGCCTCCTGGCAATGATGGTGCTCAGATCTTCTTGGCTGCACTGTGTCAATAGATCTTGGTGGAGATTGTTCTAGGCCAAAAGATGCAGAGGATTTTTCTGAGGCAGGTTGTATGGAATGAAGACCGTTTGGGCATGTCATACTTTCTCATTCCCCAGCATTTTGCACTATAAAGTAGTGTTGAAAGTACACAGCTCTGATAAATTTTGAGTTTGGTTTTGGTGTTGTATTTTGACTTCCAGAGTGTATTTAAGCTCCTGAAGGTGTTCCTGGCTTTATTGATTTTGTTCCAGATGTCCTGGCTGATGGTGCTGTCCAAGTATGTGAATGTTTCTATATGGGTGAGAACATAATCCTCTATCCGTACTGGTGATGGTGAGGCAATATTAAAGGTCATGCTGTCTGTCTTATTGCAGTTGATTTTCAGTCCAATTAGCTGGCTGAATGCGTTGAGTCGAGTTGTTTTTTCTTGTATATATGTTGAGTATGTGATAGGAGAGCGGCATCATCTGTGAAGTCCAGGTCTTCAAGGAATGAGAATAGTGTCCATTTTCAGTTTAATGGAATAGAATTTAGGCAGTTTTATAGTCAGGGTCACTAGCAAAAATGTAGCATTGTTAGCCTATTACTGTTGGTATTAGTATCAGTTTGAGTTCTCAAGATAGTATATACTTTCCAGAGCTCCTCATTTGATTTCCCTTGGTGCTGTAAGCAGTTGGCTAGTGTTGAAATGGATTTCTGGGTAAGAAGCTCAAGTTCAAGCTAGATGTTTGATGTGTACTCTCTCCCATAGATCAGACTACCTTTGTGAGTTAAGACGGGGGTGGGGCGGTTGAAGTAAGAAGCAGTGCTTACGAGCAGCAGGCCTGTTCTCCTTTCAGAAGAGTGATATTGAATATTATTAAGATAAACAACTTAACCACCTTCTTCGTGTGCTCTCCTTGTGGGTGCTCCGCTTCAGGTGTCAGTGCATTCCAGCGCCATTGATCGGTAGCAGTGCCTGGTTGGGACGTGCATGCACATCTAGGGCGCACCCAGCCTGACCCCTACAGTTCCTTCTCGACCATCCTCAGCCAGAGACGGAGCTCTCCAGCAGAATCAAAGAAATCCTAGAAAAGAAGTTATATTATTTAGTTAAAACTCAGTTAGTAGTAATTAGTCAGTTAAATTAGTGTTAAGTTTCAGTTACTCCTTCAGCTCATTCCTCAAAAAAATAAAAAAAATTTCCCTCCCGTTTTTCCCATCCTGAGTTACTTCTATGAGGGACGTCAAAAATATGCCTGGATCCCCAAGTTTATAGAGATGTGCTTCATGCAAGGACGCAATGCTTATTTCAGATGGGCACTCACAATGCGTCTGCTGTTTAGGTGAGTCGCACATACCACAAAAGTGCGCTTACTTCAGCAACCTTAAAGCTTGAGCGAGGAGAGACCCAACTTAAAGGTATCTCCAACTTAAACTCATCTTAATGGAGAAATCCCTAATGTTCACCTCAGATCCTGGACAACCCTCAACAAGGGATTCTCCAGGTACATCCTCGGTGGACAGAGCAAGTGCCAATTCCTCTAAGAAATCAAGGAAAAGGGCCACATCCTCCCCAAGCAAAGAACTGTTAAAAAAGCAATGGTTTGCAGGGAGATTTCTACCCTCAGTGCCAGCCTCGGGCAGAGTGGGCACCTCCGATGCACCGGACACCTCCCCCACACCGGGACCTCTGCCGGCTGGGGAAAGGAGTCAAGTGGTAGGTACAAAATAGCATCCTCCTCCACAGCACCGACTACTCCTACAAAGGACACGGTGCCACAGCCTTCACCATTGGTGATGCCCACACCGACTTCATCAGAACTGTTCAGAGATATCAAGGACAACACCACCAGCACTGACTAAGGCCACGCAGAAACCATCTGTACCAACCAAACTACTATCTAAAGTGTTGGCACAGAAAGATACAGCACCCTAAACAATGGCACTGTATCCTCTTACACATAAGGTGGACATGGAAGTAATCTCTACTCCCACATCACCTCTGTTTGGCACCAACAACACAGGACCAACCAGATTTCCTTACTGCTTCACCATTTTCCAGCGAAGATGAGGAGGATCTATTTAGAAAAGCTGGACGTGCACAAGTCCATGGGGCCGGACGAATTGCATCCGAGAGTGCTGAGGGAATTGGCGGCTGTGATTGCAGAGCCCTTGGCCATTATCTTTGAAAACTCGTGGCGAACGGGGGAAGTCCCGGATGACTGGAAAAAGGCTAATGTAGTGCCCATCTTTAAAAAAGGGAAGAAGGAGGATCCTGGGAACTACAGGCCGGTCAGCCTCACCTCAGTCCCTGGAAAAATCATGGAGCAGGTCCTCAAAGAATCAATCCTGAAGCACTTAGAGGAGAGGAAAGTGATCAGGAACAGTCAGCATGGATTCACCAAGGGAAGGTCATGCCTGACTAATCTAATCGCCTTTTATGATGAGATTACTGGTTCTGTGGATGAAGGGAAAGCAGTGGATGTATTGTTTCTTGACTTTAGCAAAGCTTTTGACACGGTCTCCCACAGCATTCTTGTCAGCAAGTTAAGGAAGTATGGGCTGGATGAATGCACTATAAGGTGGGTAGAAAGCTGGCTAGATTGTCGGGCTCAACGGGTAGTGATCAATGGCTCCATGTCTAGTTGGCAGCCGGTGTCAAGTGGAGTGCCCCAGGGGTCGGTCCTGGGGCCCGTTTTGTTCAATATCTTCATAAATGATCTGGAGGATGGTGTGGATTGCACTCTCAGCAAATTTGCAGATGATACTAAACTGGGAGGAGTGGTAGATACGCTGGAGGGGAGGGATAGGATACAGAAGGACCTAGACAAATTGGAGGATTGGGCCAAAAGAAATCTAATGAGGTTCAATAAGGATAAATGCAGGGTCCTGCACTTAGGATGGAAGAATCCAATGCACCGCTACAGACTAGGGACCGAATGGCTCGGCAGCAGTTCTGCGGAAAAGGACCTAGGGGTGACAGTGGACGAGAAGCTGGATATGAGTCAGCAGTGTGCCCTTGTTGCCAAGAAGGCCAATGGCATTTTGGGTTGTATAAGTAGGGGCATAGCGAGCAGATCGAGGGACGTGATCGTTCCCCTCTATTCGACACTGGTGAGGCCTCATCTGGAGTACTGTGTCCAGTTTTGGGCCCCACACTACAGGAAGGATGTGGATAAATTGGAAAGAGTACAACGAAGGGCAACGAAAATGATTAGGGGTCTAGAGCACATGACTTATGAGGAGAGGCTGAGGGAGCTGGGATTGTTTAGTCTGCAGAAGAGAAGAATGAGGGGGGATTTGATAGCTGCTTTCAACTACCTGAAAGGGGGTTTCAAAGAGGATGGCTCTAGACTGTTCTCAATGGTAGCAGATGACAGAACGAGGAGTAATGGTCTCAAGTTGCAATGGGGGAGGTTTAGATTGGATATTAGGAAAAACTTTTTCACTAAGAGGGTGGTGAAACACTGGAATGCGTTACCTAGGGAGGTGGTAGAATCTCCTTCCTTAGAGGTTTTTAAGGTCAGGCTTGACAAAGCCCTGGCTGGGATGATTTAACTGGGACTTGGTCCTGCTTTGAGCAGGGGGTTGGACTAGATGACCTTCTGGGGTCCCTTCCAACCCTGATATTCTATGATTCTATGATTCTATGATCTTGAGGAGGAAGTTTTCTCATCAGGACACTCCTCACCATCAGGCACCAGATACCAATGTCCCACACAAGAACCAGAGAGCAGCTTACCAGGGATATGCATCCTTGGCTCACCAATTCCTGGATGTGCCCTCCCATGCCATTCCCTATACAATGGCCACAATGGTATCCACGGGGAGCCTACAAGTCTCATTTCTCCAAACCTCCCGCTCCTCAGAGGAGATATGTACGCTCAACAACAGCATCATTACCAGAACCTTCAGAGGCACCGGAGGAGACTGGAGACGACAGAGGGGAATCCACAGAACAAGATACCTCACTTGCTCACAATTCATCATCCTCTCCGGATGATTGGTGATGCCTCCACCTTCCACTGCTGCAGGTGACTTTAAACGTTTTTTCAAAAATTGTTCAGGTGAATAGCACACTGGCAGAATATTCTGCTGGAGGAGGTAATGGAGACCCATTAACAATCATACACACCTCTTCTGTGGCAAAGATAGCTCTGCCAATATATGATGCCTTGATGGAAACTGTGTGGCAAGCACCCACCACTATTCTTCCAAACTGCAGACAAAGTATTATTTACCTAATAAAGGCATGGGCTTTCTTTTTTCACACCCACAGCCCAACTCCTTAGAGGTGGATGCAGCCAGCCAGGAGTAAACCACTCCAATCCCAATCCACACCCCAGAACAAGGATTGGAAGAGATTAGGTCTATTTGGGCGGAAAGTCTATTCTTCAGCAATTCTGCGTGGCCAACTACACAATGTTGCTAGCGAAATACGACCATGATAATTAAGTTAAACTGAATGAGTTCCTCGATGAAATCTCTGCGGACAAGAGGAAACCATTCCAAGCGATCGTTAATAAGGGACAGTTCATAGCCAGAACAGCGATCCAAACATCCCTTGACACGTATAGCAATAGTAATGCGCAGAGCATTGTGGCTACGTTCTTCACGTATCCTGCAAGAACTCCAGACTAAGATAGAAGACCTTCCCTTTGATCAGGGTCAAGCTGTTCTCCGCCATGAAGTCCTACATTCCGTGAAGGACACACGAGTGATATTGAGAATCCTCGGCGTTTACATGCCCCCAAACAGCCAGAGGAGATGCCAACCGTACTCCCGCAACAGAGACCAGACATGGCAACAACAGAGGCCACATGACAACCAGAGACAAAGATGTCGGCTGCAAAGACATTGTCCTTCCCAGTCTGTCTGCGGCATCCCAAGCACTACCATCCAAGATGCTATTTTGAAATGTTGGTCAAGAGTCTGACAGACCTCCCCCCAACAACTAACGCCAGTGCTACCAAAACCCCAGACCTTTGAATCATAGAATCATAGAATCATAGAATATCAGGGTTGGAAGGGACCCCAGAAGGTCATCTAGTCCAACCCCCTGCTCAAAGCAGGACCAAGTCCCAGTTAAATCATCCCAGCCAGGGCTTTGTCAAGCCTGACCTTAAAAACCTCTAAGGAAGGAGATTCTACCACCTCCCTAGGTAACGCATTCCAGTGTTTCACCACCCTCTTAGTGAAAAAGTTTTTCCTAATATCCAATCTAAACCTCCCCCATTGCAACTTGAGACCATTACTCCTCGTTCTGTCATCTGCTACCATTGAGAACAGTCTAGAGCCATCCTCTTTGAAACCCCCTTTCAGGTAGTTGAAAGCAGCTATCAAATCCCCCCTCATTCTTCTCTTCTGCAGACTAAACAATCCCAGCTCCCTCAGCCTCTCCTCATAAGTCATGTGCTCTAGACCCCTAATCATTTTCGTTGCCCTTCGTTGTACTCTTTCCAATTTATCCACATCCTTCCTGTAGTGTGGGGCCCAAAACTGGACACAGTACTCCAGATGAGGCCTCACCAGTGTCGAATAGAGGGGAACGATCACGTCCCTCGATCTGCTCGCTATGCCCCTACTTATACAACCCAAAATGCCATTGGCCTTCTTGGCAACAAGGGCACACTGCTGACTCATATCCAGCTTCTCGTCCACTGTCACCCCTAGGTCCTTTTCCGCAGAACTGCTGCCGAGCCATTCGGTCCCTAGTCTGTAGCGGTGCATTGGATTCTTCCATCCTAAGTGCAGGACCCTGCATTTATCCTTATTGAACCTCATTAGATTTCTTTTGGCCCAATCCTCCAATTTGTCTAGGTCCTTCTGTATCCTATCCCTCCCCTCCAGCGTATCTACCACTCCTCCCAGTTTAGTATCATCCGCAAATTTGCTGAGAGTGCAATCCACACCATCCTCCAGATCATTTATGAAGATATTGAACAAAACGGGCCCCAGGACCGACCCCTGGGGCACTCCACTTGACACCGGCTGCCAACTAGACATGGAGCCATTGATCACTACCCGTTGAGCCCGACAATCTAGCCAGCTTTCTACCCACCTTATAGTGCATTCATCCAGCCCATACTTCCTTAACTTGCTGACAAGAATGCTGTGGGAGACCGTGTCAAAAGCTTTGCTAAAGTCAAGAAACAATACATCCACTGCTTTCCCTTCATCCACAGAACCAGTAATCTCATCATAAAAGGCGATTAGATTAGTCAGGCATGACCTTCCCTTGGTGAATCCATGCTGACTGTTCCTGATCACTTTCCTCTCCTCTAAGTGCTTCAGGATTGATTCTTTGAGGACCTGCTCCATGATTTTTCCAGGGACTGAGGTTAGGCTGACCGGCCTGTAGTTCCCAGGATCCTCCTTCTTCCCTTTTTTAAAGATGGGCACTACATTAGCCTTTTTCCAGTCATCCGGGACTTCCCCCGTTCGCCACGAGTTTTCAAAGATAATGGCCAAGGGCTCTGCAATCACAGCCGCCAATTCCTTCAGCACTCTCGGATGCAATTCGTCCGGCCCCATGGACTTGTGCACGTCCAGCTTTTCTAAATAGTCCCTAACCACCTCTATCTCTACAGAGGGCTGGTCATCTCTTCCCCATTTTGTGTTGCCCAGCACAGCAGTCTGGGAGCTGACCTTGTTAGTGAAAACAGAGGCAAAAAAAGCATTGAGTACATTAGCTTTTTCCACATCCTCTGTCACTAGCTTGCCTCCCTCATTCAGTAAGGGGCCCACACTTTCCTTGGCTTTCTTCTTGTTGCCAACATACCTGAAGAAACCCTTCTTGTTACTCTTGACATCTCTTGCTAGCTGCAGCTCCAGGTGCGATTTGGCCCTCCTGATATCTTTCCTACATGCCCGAGCAATATTTTTATACTCTTCCCTGGTCATATGTCCAAGCTTCCACTTCTTGTAAGCTTCTTTTTTATGTTTAAGATCCGCTAGGATTTCACCATTAAGCCAAGCTGGTCGCCTGCCATATTTACTATTCTTTCGACTCATCGGGATGGTTTGTCCCTGTAGCCTCAACAGGGATTCCTTGAAATACAGCCAGCTCTCCTGGACTCCCTTCCCTTTCATGTTAGTCCCCCAGGGGATCCTGGCCATCTGTTCCCTGAGGGAGTCAAAGTCTGCTTTCCTGAAGTCCAGGGTCCGTATCCTGCTGCTTACCGTTCTTCCCTGCGTCAGGATCCTGAACTCAACCAACTCATGGTCACTGCCTCCCAGATTCCCATCCACTTTTGCTTCCCCCACTAATTCTACCCGGTTTGTGAGCAGCAGGTCAAGAAAAGCGCTCCCCCTAGTTGGCTCCCCTAGCACTTGCACCAGGAAATTGTCCCCTACGCTTTCCAAAAACTTCCTGGATTGTCTATGCACCGCTGTATTGCTCTCCCAGCAGATATCAGGAAAATTAAAGTCACCCATGAGAATCAGGGCATGCGATCTAGTAGCTTCCGTGAGTTGCCGGAAGAAAGCCTCATCCACCTCATCCCCCTGGTCCGGTGGTCTATAGCAGACTCCCACCATGACATCACTCTTGTTGCACACACTTCTAAACTTAATCCAGAGACACTCAGGTTTTTCCACAGTTTCGTACCGGAGCTCTGAGCAGTCATACTGCTCCCTTACATACAGTGCTACTCCCCCACCTTTTCTGCCCTGCCTGTCCTTCCTGAACAGTTTATAACCATCCATGACTGTACTCCAGTCATGTGAGTTATCCCACCAAGTCTCTGTTATTCCAATCACGTCATAATTCCTTGACATCACCAGGACCTCCAGTTCTCCCTGCTTGTTTCCAAGGCTTTGTGCATTTGTATATAAGCACTTGAGATAACCTGTTGATCGCCCCTCATTCCCAGTATGAGGCAGGAGCCCTCCCCTCACAGACCTTCCTGCCTGTGCTTCCTCCCGGTATCCCGCTTTCCCACTTACCTCAGGGCTTTGGTCTCCTTCCCCCGGTGAACCTAGTTTAAAGCCCTCCTCACTAGGTTAGCCAGCCTGCTGGCAAAGATGTTCTTCCCTCTCTTCGTAAGATGGAGCCCGTCTCTGCCCAGCACTCCTCCTTCATGGAACACCATCCCATGGTCAAAGAATCCAAAGCCTTCTCTCCGACACCACCTGCGTAGCCATTCGTTGACCTCCACGATTCGACGGTCCCTACCCAGGCCTTTTCCTTCCACGGGGAGGATGGACGAGAACACCACTTGCGCCTCCAACTCCTTTATCCTTCTTCCCAGAGCCACATAGTCCGCAGTGATCCGCTCAAGGTCATTCTTGGCAGTATCATTGGTGCCCACGTGGAGAAGCAGGAAGGGGTAGCGATCCGAGGGCTTGATGAGTCTCGGCAGTCTCTCCGTCACATCACGAATCTTAGCCCCTGGCAAGCAGCAGACTTCTCGGTTTTCCCGGTCAGGGCGGCAGATAGATGACTCAGTCCCCCGGAGGAGAGAGTCCCCGACCACCACCACCCGCCTTCTCCTCTTGGGAGTGGTGGTCGTGGAACCTCCAACCTCAGGACATCGCATCTCATGCCTCCCAACCAGCGGAGTCTCCTTCCGCTTTCTCCCCCCAGACATATCATCTGGTCCACTCTCTGCATTGGTACCTGTGGAGAGAACATGAAAGCGGTTAGTTACCTGTGTCTGTGTTACTGGAACCCGGACATTCCGCTTACCTCTTCTGGAGGTCACATGTTGCCAAGCTTCTTCACTGGCCTCTTGGCTCCTCTGTGCAACCTGCTCTACATCTTTAGAGCTTTGTGCCCCTAGAAGGCTATCCTGAGTTTGGTCCAGAAAATCCTCAGTCTCTCGTATACAACGCAGGGTCGTTACCTGTTGCTCCAGACCTTCAATCTTCTCTTCCAATATGGAGACCAGCTTGCACTTTGTACAGACAAAGTCGCTTCTGTCCTGTGGAAGAAAGACAAACATGGCACATCCAGTGCAGGTCACAACAGCTGAATTCCCCCCTTCCATATCACCTACCTACTACGGAGCTTCCTCAGAGACGTTGGCAAGATGTAAGCCTCACTGGGCTCACTCCAGGCGAACTCCCAGGCAAACTCCTGCTGTGAGCTGCTCTGCTGTCCCCGCTGCTCAGCTGGTTCGCGAGGCTCCGGCTATTTTTAAACAGCCAGGCTTCCCTGACGCAAACACACAGACACCCTAATGCCCGCCCCCTGCAGGCTAGCAGCCAATCAGACACTCACTCAGGCTCCCTCCCAGCAAACACACGCTCGGATACTTCCTCAGCAAGCAAACACACACACTCGGATACTTACCAGTCCCAGGCAAACTCCTGCTGTGAGCTGCTCTGCTGTCCCCGCTGCTCCGCTGCTCCGCTGCCGCTCAGCTGGTTCGCGAGGCTCCGGCTATTTTTAAACAGCCAGGCTTCCCTGACGCAAACACACAGACACCCTAATGCCCGCCCCCTGCAGGCTAGCAGCCAATCAGACACTCACTCAGGCTCCCTCCCAGCAAACACACGCTCGGATACTTCCTCAGCAAGCAAACACACACACTCGGATACTTACCAGTCCCAGGCAAACTCCTGCTGTGAGCTGCTCTGCTGTCCCCGCTGCTCCGCTGCCGCTCAGCTGGTTCGCGAGGCTCCGGCTATTTTTAAACAGCCAGGCTTCCCTGACGCAAACACACAGACACCCTAATGCCCGCCCCCTGCAGGCTAGCAGCCAATCAGACACTCACTCAGGCTCCCTCCCAGCAAACACACGCTCGGATACTTCCTCAGCAAGCAAACACACACACTCGGATACTTACCAGTCCCAGGCAAACTCCTGCTGTGAGCTGCTCTGCTGTCCCCGCTGCTCCGCTGGTTCGCTGCCGCTCAGCTGGTTCGCGAGGCTCCGGCTATTTTTAAATTTGGTCATCGGCTACGACCATTCTATCATATGTGGGCCTCCATCACCACAGACTCCTGGGTATTAGGGATCATTCAAACAGGTTATGCCATCCCTTTTATCTCCATTCCATCTACCCATCCCCCTTCCCGGTCCCCATCCCTCTTCAGGGACCTTTCTCACAAGCACCTTCTATGATAAGAAATAAAGCATCTACTACAACTCGGTGCCATGGAACAAGTTCCAAAATAATACAGGGGAAAGGGATTTTATTCCCACTATTTCCTGACTCAAAAGAAAAATGGTGGATGGAGACCCATATTAGATCTCAGAAAATTCAGCAAGTTTGTCTGTACCCACAGATTCAGAATGGTCACATGAACTCAATTATCCCAGTGATGGAAAAGGGGGACTGGTTCTCAGCCCTCAACCTACAAGATGCATATTTTCATATCCCCATCCATCCCACGCACAGAAGGTTTCTACAATTCACAGTAGGGAAAGACTACTTTCAATACAGAGTGCTACCTTTCAGAGTTTCAACAACTGCGAGAGTTTTTACCAAAACCCTAGCAGTAGTTGCGTCGCATTTGCGCCAACAGGGAATATTGATCTTCCCAAACCTAGACGACTGCCTACTGAAATGACCTATTCAAGCAGAAACAGTAAATATTACCCAAAGGACTATAACCCTCTTTCACACCCTAGGGTTGCAAATAAGCTAACTGAAATCTACTCTAAACCCAGTACAACAATTGGACTTCATTGGAGCGCACCTGGAGTCCACAGAGGCCAAGGCATCATTTCCAATTACCAGATTTGCAGCACTGACTGCTCTTGTATCAGTGGTCACAAATAGCTGAGAGATATCAGTACATACTTGCCTTCAACTACTGAGACATATGGCGGCCACCACCTTCATAGTAAAACATGCTTGAGTATACATGTGCTCTACAGGGATGTCTGAACTCGGTATACATACCACTAAAGCACAGACAGTTTTAGGATTTGTACAAACACCAAAAGTCCAACACTCATTACAGTGGTGAACAAATCCAAGAAATGTGTGTGCGGGGATCCCATTCCAGCCAAATCCACCATCCATACGGATCACAACAGATGCCTCACTGATCAGCTGGGGCACCCATCTAAACCAAACATACAATCCAAGGGAAGTGGTCTCCCATGGAGACACATTTACACATCAGCCTGCTCGAATTACACACATTCACAATGCGTGTAACCATTTCCTCCCAAAAATCCAGAACAAAACAATAAGAGTCATGATGGACAACACTGCATAAACCAATAGTGGGAGCTTGATCTCACTCCCTAGGCACAAAAGCCATAATACTATGGACCAGTTCCATAAACACATCACCATTACAGCATCATGTCTCCCAGGTTGGCAGAACACAATGGCAGACACATTAAGCAGACAGTTTTCCCCAAGAACACGAATGGGAACTGAACGACAACATCATACAACACATTCCACATGTGGGGGTTCCCATGCATGGACTTATTTGCAGCAGCATAAAATATCAAATGCCCAAGGTTCTGCTCACGAGCAGGACTGGGAACACAATCCCTAGGGGATGCCTTCCTCATCAGATGGAACAAACCTCTCCTGTACACATTCACATCATTACCTTTAATTTCCAGAGTAATATACAAGATACGAACCAGTGAAGCCAAGGTCATGCTTATAGCCCCAGTGTGGCCCAGACAGACATGGTTCCCATACCTGATCTGCATGGTGATCTGCACACCATACATGCTCCTGCTGTGATGGGATCTCCTCTCACAAGACGAAGGTCAGATCCTCCCTCCGAACCTGAAGAAACTTGACCTGAAGGCATGGCTCCAACACGAAGAATTAACCTGCTCAGAACAGGTTAAACAGGTTTTACTCAACAGCAGAAAGACATCCACTCGTTCAACTTACTTACAGAAATGGAAGAGGTTCTCCATGTGGTGCCAAAACAAATGCATTACTGCACTTACAGCACCACTTCATTTGTTCTTGGAGTACATATTGGAACTAAAGCAATCAGGACTCTCCACAAGTACGGTTAAAATACATCTAGCAGCCATAACTGCTTTCCATCATAAGATTCGCAAAAAGAAAAAGGAGTACTTGTGGCACCTTAGAGACTAACAAATTTATTAGAGCATAAGCTTTCGTGAGCTACAGCTCACTTCATCGGACGCATTTGGTGGTGGTTTTTTTTCCACCAAATGCATCCGATGAAGTGAGCTGTAGCTCACGAAAGCTTATGCTCTAATAAATTTGTTAGTCTCTAAGGTGCCACAAGTACTCCTTTTTCTTTTTGCGAATACAGACTAACACGGCTGCTACTCTGAAACCCATCATAAGATTGATGGTGTCTCAGTATTCACACAATCAGAAAGCATTTCCTAACGGAAATACAGAAAATGTACCCAGAAATATACAATTCCACACCAGCATGGGATCTAAATCTGGTCCTTAGAGGCCTTACTAAAACACCATTCAAACCCACTTGGGGCTTGTTCTCTACTACACCTCTTAATGTAAGTTGCATTCCTGGTCACGATTATTTCTGTGCAACGAGGTTGTGAAATAGAGGCTCTCATGGCCCACCAGCCATACACTGTAGTCTTCAAAGACAAAGTGACACTATGACCACACCCAAAATTTGTCCCCAAGGTTTCATCATCCTTTCATCTCAACCAATCAATTCACTTACCCTAAACCACATGAGATTACACAAAAGACCATCCTCCACACTCTAGATGTTAGATATGCATTAGCATTCTACCTAGATAGAACGAAACCATTCTGAAGACTTTTTGTCTCCACGGCTGAAAGGTCAAAGGGATCTGCAATATCAAAACAAAGACTTTCGAAATGGATCTCAAATTGCATCCACCTGTGCTGTCGTCAACAAAAAAAGAGAATCCCCGACCAGAGATCAGAGCCCATTTGAACAGATCAGTGTGGACCTCAACAGCCTTTTTAAATAATGTACCAATCCCAGAGATATGTTGGGCCACCGCTTGGGTGTCTGAACACACGTTAATTAATCGCTATGCAATAATGCAAAGCTCAGGCTCAGATGTGATACTAGACCTAATGGTGCTAGCATAAACTATGAATACAACTCTGAAGCCCTTCCATCCACAGTAGGGCACTGCTTTACAGTCACCTGAAGTGGAGCACCCACAGGGTCAGCACCCAAAGAAGTAGCTCCACTGTCTACCCTCCTCCCCTCTTCTTCAGAGTTTGCATTAAAGACTCAACGGTAGAAAAGAAACTGAAGGGGTCGGTCTGTGTGCACGCTACATGAGGTGCCAACAGTGCTATGTCTGCACATGTCCATCCTGACAAGGCACTGCTACTGAAAATCTCCTCTGATCAATGGTACCAGGACTCACCAACACCTGAAGTGGAGCACCCACAGGGACACACATCTCAAAGAACTTTAGTTACTGCACAAGGTGAGTAACCCTCTCCTCTTTAGGCTGGGGCCTATGATCCACGTAAATGCAAAAACTTGTCGTTGATGCCAGGACAGTAGTTGGTCCATGGGAAGTCCAGGACTAGTACTGAAAAGTCACCACTTGTCTCTGCGTTTAGTGATCATTCTGAAGGCCAATACCTTGCCAAGCATGAGGGCTAGGAACTAATAGTATGCACCTGGTAGAAAACCTGGCTTTCCACTTGAGAACATAAGAATGGCCATACTGGGTCAGACCAAAGGTCCATCAAGCAGTGTCCTGTCCTCTGACAGTGGCCAATGGCAGGTGCCCCAAAGGGAATGAACAGACAGGTTATCATCAAGTGATCCATGCCCTGTCACCCAATCCCAGCTTCTGGCAAATAGAGGCTAGGGACACCATTCCTGCCCATCGTGGCTAATAGCCATTGATGGACCTATCCTTCATGAATCTATCTAGCTCCCTTTTGAACCCCTTTATAGCATTGGCCTTCACAACACCCTCTGGCAATGAGTTCCACAGGTTGACAGTGAGTTGCGTGATAGCATTTGTCCATAGCTTTGCTGATCTTTGGTGATCATGGTTTGAGCTCTTGTCTTTCTGTTAATACTTAAAGTGCCTCTATCACTGGCATTCTAACAAGTCTTCAGTTACAGCTTGGTTTTTAGTAGTTCTTCTCCAAACTGTCAGTTAGCATGGGTGCTTCACAACATTGGGTAGCTTGGAACCCCACCTTTAGATTGGTATCCAACTCTACTATGGATAGACTTCTTGAATGGTGGTTGCTTAAATCACGTCAGAATTGAAAATGGGTTGCAAGACTAATCCCTTGGCTGTCTGAAATCTCCAATGTGGGCATTGGTGTAGCTGCACAACCACATACACCTAGTGTGGACAAGCAAAACTAAAATAAGCTGCTGTGTGTGCCACTGCAGTTGTCCCTGCTTTGAGAGGGGGTATTTGCACCAATGCACACATTGGTTTATAACAGGTTTGCCTGTTTGTATCAGTACAGTGACACTGCTGTCTGTAACTGGAGTGAATTCTCGGTATAGACGAGGTCTAGTAAAAACCTTCTAAAACGGGATGGTAGAGTGTCACTTTACATTTGATACAGAATAAGTCTCCAACAGCTCAACTTTATCAGGAGGGCTCCCAGAGTCTGAACATCCCCTGTTCCTGACATTACAAACAGCTCTGCTTTCAATAGACCAAGTATACCAAGTCTTTTTACTTTTCTCGTAACTTCATTGGTCTGAAAGCAGTCTGCTTATATCAGCAGAAACCTGGCACTTGAATAGTTTATTGCACTTTGCTGGGAGAAGGAACAGGGGAGCTACAAGTAACGTCCACATAATATAAAATTAACTCTCAGTAACAAAGCAAACCTCCATGGGTGCCTTCACCACACACTGCTGTAAGGGTCACTAACTTACCGCCGGCCAGGGTTAAACCCTCTAGTTTTGTACAAATACTTTCACATACAGAGAACTTCCAAGTGCTGGTCCCAGCCTAGTGATCAGAAATATTCATGCCCTGAAGGAGGATCTCATGTATCTGGAATTTGTGTGAAATTAAGTAAAGTTTTAGCTAACATCTGCCAAGAACCTGTCCAAATACAGCTTCAGCATAATTCTGTCTTGATTTACAGGGCGAGAATCCCTTCACAGATGATCCAGAAGAGAAAGAGGAGCATGAGGAAGGAGAGGGTGGAACAAGTGGAAATGCAGAGGAGGGAATAGCTGAAGGAGCAGATGAAAACAAGATTGATGCGGAAAACCAAGATGAAGAAAATAAAGATGAGGAAAGCCAAGACCGAGAGGAGAACCCAGAAGCAAAAGCAACTGAGAATCATGGGGAGCAAGAGGAGATTCAGGCAGAGGCACAGGCAGAAGTAGAAGCAGGATTTGCAGAGGAGAAGAATTCAGAAGTTGCAGAGGAAACCCTCACTGCTGAGGAGGAAGAGCAACTGCTGGAAGGAGGTGAGGAAGAAAGCAAAGGAGTTACTGCAGCAGAAGAGGATGAGCCCATGGAGTAGACTCTGGATGGGGAAGCTGACCTGTTTTAAGACCCAACATTAAGTTGTTTGGTTTTTTTTTTGTTTTTTTTTTTAAAGCATAACTATCTGTGAAACTTCATAGTATGTTTTTGGTTATCATTCTACTAAACTTTCACCTAGTTATGGCAGTTGAACGCCTCCATCCGTAAAGTGTTTTTGGAAATAGATTTTTTTTTTTTACCAAACCTTCATTTTAGTAGCTAGTTTTTGTGCAGTCCAAGTTTTTAGATGGCTTTGTACTAGGAGAATTTCCTTTGAGCATGTGTACAAAACAAATTGTGCTAATGCACTACGTACTAAATCACAATCCGGCAGATTAAACCTCTTACTATCTTCCCTGTAAAACTTTTATATATTTAAAAAAAGTGGGTTGTCCCTTAGCCAGTCTTCCTGGAAGCAAAAGGAGCCTCAAATCCAGGGTTTAAAATTCTGCAGTGTATGCTGTAAAATTCTGCATAATTTCCATGTGACTGTAATACTCTTCCCAATGTTTTACTCTTCCTTTTTAATGCAAAGCAAAAATAAGTGGTGTTGACATTGTATTGTTTGTAAAATGCTTTCATTTAAAGGTGAATGTTTTCGGTGGGTGGAGATAAAGCACTGCACTGAGATTACCCCCTGTGTGCGCCTTAATTTCTGAAGGTGGAGGTGAGTAATATGTGTCCTGGTGATACTTGTAATAGGTGGAGATCTTGAGATGCAGCCCTCTTAAACTGAAACAATACTGCACAATAGCTGTGGTCTGCTGCACTGAGACCTGAGCTCCACTCAGCTTTGCTGCTGATTTGGAAAAAGTCACTTCTCTTTTTTGTTTTTTCTCATCTATAAGGCTAATATAACCCTTCTGAGATCTCCAACTGAATTATGCCTTGTGAATATTCACAAATATTTCCTAAAGTTGCATAGGTTAGTCACTGACTTTTTAATTCCAAGTATATTTGTCAAGCACACAAATCAAAAGTTTAACACTTCCATCATATTTCAAAGCATGTCCCTGCAGGAAACTGAACCAGTTTTGTACAGACAAATCTCTGCTGGCTTATGATCCATCATGGATGCATGTGTAGAAAAGGGGGGCACATCTCTGCTGGATGACAGGGCATCATTTTGGGACAAGTTGTCTTGAGCTTCTTTAATGGCTCCAACATCTGTGGAACTTCCCTAGAATATAGAGTGCTGGTAGCTGTAGCTGATCGGTTTTCTTTATAAACCTGACTACTTCTTCCCTACTTGCATTCATTCCTTCATAACATGGAAGTTAGCCTAGCTGTCAGTATACAGTAGAACTGCACAGCTTCTAAACTATAGGTGTTCATCTGTGTAGAATTTTCTATCATGATCTTGCAACACAAACAGTGTTAACATGACAAGCAGCTTGTTTGCTGGTCTAGTTTAAATGTTGAGGCACAGGGTCAAATTTCAAAATGTTTACTATAGTGGTCTGAAGTAGGTACACCAGTATGGCATAGCAGTCACTACTGATCTCTTAAACATGGCCATGATACCAGAGGCCACCTGAAGCCTCGTCAGTAGGGGTGTTTTTTTTCTGGGATAGTTCACCATGCAGTGATCTGAAGCTTGTGGCATATTGCCATTTTGAATAAGGCCTTTAAGACTGTGCCTACATGCATGTACCTACATGGGCTTCAGGAAATTTGACTTTAAGGTATTATGAAGAGGCAAGGGAATTAGGAGGATGACTACAGTAAGTTCTGAAAAAGCTATACTGAAGTGGGACTTTATCAAACTCATAGAAATTTACAGAACTAAAAGGTTGCTACTCTGTTTACCAAGGAAGATTACTTTTTAGAAAAATATATGTAGAAATGAGTGAAAGCATATGAATATTCATACCCCAATTATGTTTAGAATATATCAAATGGCATTTAAATAACTTAACTCTGTTTCTGTTTTTCCCTACCTCATTCTAGGCATCAGAATTCTTCTTACACCCATCTTCATTCATACGAATTTCTTAGTTTCTAGCTCTCATAGAACCACCACTGATATCCTACAACTCGCCCTCCAGTTCACCCATCCCCTAGCACTCAAAGGCAAGTAAGATAACATCTTGCTTCTTACTATCCATATTAAAATTGGACTCAACTCTTTCATGCAACTCCCTGCTTTGATTGAGATTATATTAGTCTCTATTTACAATTACAATCTTCAATTTACAATCTTTACTCCCTGCCATCCCCCTCAAACAAACCAGTTCTTCCTGTTTCTGGAGCTTAGCAAGTATCTGCAAGCTTCTCCTCCTTCCTGGCTCTGCATAGATGCTTAAAGCCACCTACCTGGCCATGCAATAGATGTTGTAGCCATCCATCACAGTAGACAAGGCCAAGGACAAATTTGTAAACAAGTGAAGTTTTGGGAATTTGCCTATGCCCCAAATTCTAATGATATTTTACAGTAGGTAAAGCTAGAAGTACTTTACTGAAGATGGGTTTTCTGGCTAGTGACTTAATCTTTGTTTACATAACGTCAATTTTGAGCCTCTAAATATGGGTTGACCAATTGCCTGTAAGTGTTCAAAAAATTCTTGTGTACCCTGAACATAATGACAATAATACTCTTCCTGTGCAGAGTTACAAGTGAAGGGGAATAGTGGCAAATAATGTGTAGCTGCTACTGAATGACTTCTATTAAGGATAACTTTTAATAAACTAAGCATGACCATCTTCGTCATACATTCCAGGAAAAAAATAGTTGGGTGGCTTGCTACAATCACCCAGACCATGACTAGATAAATCTGCAGGTTAGAGCCTAGAACGCTGATTCTTTGTTCTAGAAACATTGGCCTATATACTACTAAGCAAAGTCGAGACTTCCATTTGTGGTAACATATGGACAGGGCCATATGGACTTTGCAGCTTACTGGTGGTGGAACTTACTGCAATTCATCCTTTGTTCCAGAATCAAAATGTTCATTTAAAAAAGTTGTCTAGTCCATGTGGATACAAAGCTTTCATTTTGACTGGAAATCCTTAAAATTATTTTTAAGAAATGTAAAAGTGGCCACCACATGAAATATAGCCTCTGAATTTTAATTCATATTGGAGTTCATGTTGGTTTGGTGCAGATTGGGGTGATACTCAAAGGTTTAAAAAAATATTTTAGTGGGATCTTGCAAAAATCTATACGCTGTGGTCTGTTTTGTTTTTTGTTTGGTTTTTTTTAATGTATTTGGTCCTATTAACTTTACACCTGCTACTTAGAACAATACCAGTTAGAAGCAGGTATTACTTCTCTGTTTTGCTCTGTACATTTTTTTAAAGTTGTATTCCCTAAATACATCAGCATGAAGCAGACACTTATCACTGTTGCTATTCATCCCCATAGCTGTTAATGCAACAGTCTGCATAGGTATTTGGGTGATGGACTGTGCCCAGCATGATGATAGCGCTGTGTGTGTGAGAGCCATCAAATACGCTGTAGATTAGGGTTCAGTGCCCTGAGTGAAGAACCACAAGCCCATGACTAGTCTCTCTACAGTTCTTGCACTTCACCATCCTGATCAACCTAGACCATGATTACAACTTTAGAAAGCAATCAGCTATGAGCCATGCTCCCTTTGCAAATAAGCAAGCAGGTTAAAATCAAGTTTACTTCAGATGTAGTTGTGAATAGAACCCAGCTCTCTAATACGGCAGACGCAAAACTACAGGTGTTCTTTGGTAATGCTGTGAACCTCTACCCTACAGTGGCATTTCAGAGCTGGCATTAGAACCCAGGCTTCCTGATCTCTAATTTTCTACAGCTGTTTACCAGATCATTTTTGTGACCCATTGGGAAAGTTACATCAAGTCCCCTTCTAGTGTCTGAGGCTGTAGCTGTGCTCGGTAGTATGAGGTATACTCCTATTGACAAAGCATTCCTAGTGTGGATGCAGCTTATATTGGCAAAACTCAGGCACTTCTGCTGATGTAGCTTATTCCACACCTACCCCAAGCAAAACAAGCTATACCCATAAAAGCACAACTTTGGTGGTAATATTTCATCTATATGAGAGTTTTGACAGCATGGCTGTGTTGGTCAGGGATCACATCTCTTCATGCTCCTGTCCCACATAGCTGTGGCAACAGCCGTCTGTAGGGTAGATACAGCCTTAATTGTGGCTTTAGCAATATGAAGAAAGAATAACTTCCCAAATGCATGGAATGGGTGACAGAAAGATATGCCAATTTATTGATCCAAGTGCATATGAGGTTGCCAATTCAAGTTTTGCATTTAGAGGGCAGGTTTGATGGCGCTGGCATATGGATTGCTTTTCAGTATCCAGGGGAGATGGAAGTGACAGCCTTGCGGAGTATCGGAGTGTTAGTGGCAGCCCTGTTTAAGCAATCTGAAGATAGCAAGGAATGCAGAAGACTTGTCCCCTAACTTCTCATTTCCATGCTTTTTAAGGCTTTTCGTGGGGTGTCCCTCAATTTAGTCTTAAATTGCTAAACCATGTGTTAGGGATAAACCCTGTATTTATATAACATTGTTAAATGCCCAAAAACTTCATTAATGCAGAGTTCAAATTGCCCAGAGCGGCCTTGTGCCCTCCAAAATGTGGAGAGCAGCTAAACTTAAACATCTGAAAATGAGGAAATACCAAGTTAAGATGCATGCTATCTCTGCAACATACTCTTAACTCTGCCATCTTTGACCAATGCCCCAACGTGCCAATAACACGCATACTAGCACTCTCTCCTAATGCTACAGAATACTGGGAACAGAGTACATAAGACTGTCTACCATGCTCAACACCTATGGCTACAGCAAAACTCAAGCTAAGGTGCAGTATACAGTATCTACACTCAAACAGAAAAGGAGTACTTGTGGCACCTTAGAGACTAAAGTAGTAAGTAAAGTAGTAAGACTAAAGTAAAGTGAGCTACAGCTCACTTCATCGGTAATGCATCCGATGAAGTGAGCTGTAGCTCACGAAAGCTTATGCTCTAATAAATTTGTTAGTCTCTAAGGTGCCACAAGTACTCCTTTTCTTTTTGCGAATACAGACTAACACGGCTGCTACTCTGAAACCTACACTCAAACACTGATTCTAAGCACAACCATCCAACTTTTTGTATGTTACCAGCCCTTCACCCTTGCTCTGAGGATTCCACCTGAGACACTGCCTTCACCTACCCTTCACTAAGCCTTGGAGGTGTTGCCCTGCATGCCAGCAGACTGCTGACAAACGCCATGGCAAGAAGACACCCAGGTGCACCTCTGTAGATGCAACCTGCAGAACTCAGTGCTGAAATGAGGCATAATGGATCCTTCAATGCACCTAGTCATATTACAGTAACAGTTCTGTTAAGTTGCTCTAACTAATCCTTCCACCATCCAATACAGCTACACTCGACATGGTGAAGGCAGCTAGAGTGCATGCAGTTAAATGCTGCAATTCAAAGCTGTGGAGCAAAAAAAAAGTACTGTAACATTCTTTCAGAACTTCCTCATGTCTACCTACCCCCTTACTGAACCATTCACAATGGCTATTGCCAGCTCCAGGGGGCAGACTTAAGGTTGTGTTGTGTATCTTGGTATTTCCTGGTTTTCAGAGGTTTAAATTTAGCCACTCTCCACGTTCTGCACCGACATGTGACAGTGCTGGACAACCTTAACTCTGTGTTTAATTAAGTTTTTCTATCATTTAATTTCCTTGGTTTAAAAAAAAAAAACATCCCCATGTTGCTCACCTCTCCTCCTCCACTGCCTCTGGCTCCTTGCAGTCATTACTCTGGCCCCAGAATGCACTGGCTGCATGTTACAGAAAATAGATCCTCTCAAACTAACTTGATATCTTTTGAGATAACAGGTTGATAAAGGTAACGGTATTGATGTAATATATTTAGACTTTTGTAATGCATTTGGTACTTCACGATATTTTGATTAAAAAATTTGAATGATCCAAAAATAACATGGCCCATATTAAATGGATTAAACAAAGGCTAACTGATAGATCTCAAAATGTAATTGTATGTGAGAAATCATCAGCAAGTGAGTGTTTCTGGTGAGGTACCACAGCGATCTATTCTTGACCCTATGCCATTTAAGATTTTTATCAATGACCTGAAAGTAAACACAAAATCACTACAATAAAGTTTGCAAATGACACACAAACTGTGGAGTGGTAAATAATGAAGAGTACAGGTCCCGGATACAGAGCAAACTGGATCATTTGATAAGCTGGGCACAAGCAAACTAGCATTTTAATACGGCCAAATGTAAATGTGTACATGTAGGAACAAAGAATGTAGGCCATAGTCACAGGATGGGGGGACAACCCCCCCAGCTGTCTTGATTCTGTCCCCATGACAGTGATTGCTCTGATCAGTTTTTGAACTCTACTGGCCAAGGATCACAGACTTCCCAAACCCCCCACTTTAAACCATCCTTCCCTCATGTTTTTAAATGCCTTTTCCTGATTGCCCGCTTTGAGTACACCTAGCAGCTCACCTTTTTTGTGTACATCTGACCATGCTGGTTCCATGCATGCAGAGCTACTAAACACGCTCCTGTCTGGAGCAAGCAACAAGTTGTGGATCTTCTTACCCTTCTTACCCTGTGGAGAGACAAGACTGTGCGAGCCCAGAAATGGAACAGCTGTTGAAATATCAACACTATGTGCAGATTTCACAGGGGGTGCTGGAACAGGGGCATGACAGGGCTGCGCAGCAGGGGATACCACCAGGCATACCACAAGGCAAGAGAAGTCAACAAGAACCTTGGGGCTGCCCTGCAGACCTGCCACTTTTACAACAAACTGCATGCCATACTTGGCAGTGACCCCACCAGCACTCTGAGGACTACTGCGGACACTTCAGAGGAGCCCAAGGCAGAGACCCCTACCACAAATAGCAAGGGGGCAGGGGGAACACAGCTGGGGACTCGACTATGCCATGAGCAGGAACTGTTTGAAACTCTGATGGAGTCAAGCCAGGTGAGCGCAGATGAGCACACTAATGAGCAAGAAGAGAGCTCGGGTAAGTGTGTACATGCATTATTCCTTACCAAGGTTTTTTTTGTTTGGTTTGTTTTTTTCCGCTGAAACCTCATCTCCCTTCCTGCCCCATTTAAAAATGTCTCCCATCCCATCAAGTTTATAGAATGGAGGCATTGAGTTCTCATTGCTTTAATGTTACAAAATACAATGTTAGAGAATAAATTCAAAAAGAGTTCTATGGTAGTCCAGTTACACATTGCACATCATATCAGTGTTCTGTGCTCAGGCAGAGGTAGAACAAACATAGGTAGAGTCAGCATCCACCTTTCATTTGTGTTTCTTGTTGGGCTCGGTAGGGGGTGGGGAATGCAGACTACTTTGTTTATCTGTCTAGGGATATCCCTTTAAGCCTCTTGAGAGATCTTGATGAAACTTTCATGGACATACCCCACAGTCCTCTCGTGAAGATTGCCAGGGATGACAGTCTTGTTTCTTCCACTGCTCAAGGAAACCTTCCCATGCCACTCTGCAGTGTTTGGCTAACACCATTGCAGTAAACAGGCTAGCAGCATGTGATCTCGGGTGGCTTCAGGATGCCAGTAGCAGCTGGATTCTATGTGCCCTTGTCACCCTCAGGAGTGAGATATCAGCCAAAATCACCATTGCCTGTGAAAATAGAGCCAATATTCACTGAACTTCCCCTATATCAGTCCCCAGGGAGCAGACCCTAAAGGTTATAGCTTCCTTGCAACAGAACCTCCCCCCAGGCCACACTCACCATGGTTTAAGCTCTCTACACCCCCCAACATACCATGTGGAATCAAGGTATACATCCTTACCCTGACCACTCCATGCTGGGCAATAAGAATCACAATAGTTACACATATACTGACCACTAAAAACCTACAGATCAGTGTAGATGTAGCCACAACAAGCTACATTAGTAGCTTTTTACATACATTGACATAAATGTTCATTTCCATTTTCACTTGGGATTTTAAAGTATGGTTCCACCCTGTTATGGTGTTGGTAAAAGCTTTTTAATTTGTATGTGTGTGTTTGCACTTTAATTTTGTTCCCTGTTTCTTTGCACACAATCCAGTTTTATTTTTGGAATCTTTGTGCAAACTAAAAGCATTTACAGCATACATAGCAGTAGGCAACCCCCTCCCCGCCATGTATGTATGTACACCAAGAATTACAGAATACATAGCAGGAGGCAAAAGACCCCGCTCTCCATATTTATTAGTTTACACCAAGCATTACAGAATTCCTAGTAGGAGGCAAAGTTCATCTCAGAAAGTCCACCCAACAAACACTTTCATAAAAGCATCAGATGACTCTAATGTGGCTGACTGTTGAAATGGTCTTTTAAGACTTCCCTCCGCTGCAGAGCTCTGGTTGGCCTTTTTAATAGGCTTTGGTATGTCTACACTATAATATAAGCCCAGGGTTCAAACTCAGGCTCAAGCCTAGCCCTCCTTTTAAGAGCATAACATAAGAATGGCCATACTGGGTCAGACCAAAGGTCCATCCAGCCCAATATCCTGTCGGCCGACAGTGGCCAATGCCAGGTGCCCCAGAGGGAGTGAACCTAACAGGTAATGATCAAGTGAGCTCTCTCCTGCCATCCATTTCCACCCTCTGACAAACAGAGGCTTGGGACATCATTCCTTACCCATCCTGGCTAATAGCTGTTAATGGACTTGCCCTCCATGAATTTATCCAGTTCTCTTTTAAACCCTGTTATAGTCCTAGCCTTCACACCCTCCTCAGGCAAGGAGTTCCACTGGTTGACTGTGCGCTGTGTGAAGAAGAACTTCCTTTTATTTGTTTTAAAGCTGCTGCCCATTAATTTCATTTGATGGCCCCTGGTTCTTATATTATGGGAACAAGTAAATAACTTTTCCTTATTCACTTTTTCCACACCACTCATGATTTTATAGATCTCTATCATATCCCCCCTTAGTCTCCTCTTTTCCAAGCTGAAAAGTCCTAGCCTCTTTAATCTCTCCTCACATGGGACCCGTTCCAAACCCCTCATCATTTTAGTTGCCCTTCTATGAACCTTTTCTAATGCCAGTATATCATTTTTGAGATGAGGAGACCACATCTGTACACAGTATTCAAGATGTGGGTATACCATGGATTTATATAAGGGCAATACGATATTCTCCGTCTTATTCTCTATCCCTCTTTTAAAGATTCATAACATCCTGTCAGGGTTCCTTCCCCACTCTGAACTCTAGAGTACAGATGTGGGGACCCGCATGAAAGACCCCCCCAAGCTTATTTTTACCATCTTAGGTTAAAAACTTTCCCAAGGCACAAATTCCACCTTGTCCTTGAATGATATGCTACCGCCACCAAGTGATTTAACAAGCAATCAGGGAAAGGACCATGTGGATTTCCTATTTCCCCAAATATCCCCCCAAGCTCTTACACCCCATTTCCTGGGGAGGCTTGAGAATATACAAGATGAGCACAGACCAACCTTGGATTTTTAAGACCCAAAAAAACCCAATCAGATTCTTAAACAGAACTTTATTAGAAGAACAAAAAAAGATGAGAACTCTAAAATCAGAATGGAAGATAATTTTACCGGCAGTTAGATTCAAAACATAGAGAATTCCTCTAGGCAAAACCTTAAGTTACAAAAAGACACACAAACAGGAATACACATTTCCTCCAGCACAGCGAATTTCACAAGCCAGAACAAAGAAAACTGCATTTTCTAGCTAGATTACTTACTAACTTTAAAGGAGTTGGAGGGCTTGCATCCTTGATCTGTTCCTGGCAAATGTATCACACAGACCAACAAAGCCTTCCTCCCACCCCAACTTGAAAGCATCTTGTCCCCTCATTGGTCATTTCTTGGTCAGGTGAAAGTAAGGTTACCGGAGCTTCTTAACCCTTTACAGGTAAGAGGATTTTATAGTACTGTACCAAAGCTTCTTAACCCCTTCCCTTTACGTTTATGACACATCCTGTTTGCTTTTTTTGACTGCCGCAGCACACTGCGTGGACGTCTTCAGAGAACTATCCACGATGACTCCAAGATCTCTTTCCAGATTAGTTGTAGCTAAATTAGCCCCCATCATATTGTATGTATGGTTGGGGTTATTTTTCCCAATGTGCATTATTTTACATTTATCCACATTAAATTTCATTTGCCATTTTGTTGCCCAATCACTTAGTTTTGTGAGATCTTTTTGAAGTTCTTCACAGTCTGCTTTGGTCTTAACTATCTTGAGCAGTTTAGTGTCTGCAAACTTTGCCACCTCGCTGTTTTTACCCCTTTCTCCAGCTCATTTATGATTAAGTTGAATAGGACTGGTCCTAGGACTGACCCTTGGGGAACACCACTAGTTACCCTCTCCATTCTGAAAATTTACCGTTTATTCCTACCCTTTGTTCCCTGTCTTTTTAACCAGTTCTCAATCCAGGAAAGGCTCTTCCCTCTTATCCCATAACAACTTAATTTACGAAAGAGCCTTTGGTGAGGGACCTTGTCAAAGGCTTTCTGGAAATCTAAGTACACTATGTCCACTGGATCCCCCTTGTACATGTTTGACCCCTACAAAGAATTCTAATAGATTAGTAAGACATGATCTCCCTTTACAGAAACCATGTTGACTTTTGCTCAACAATTTTATGTTCGTCTATGTGTCTGACAATTTTATTCTTTACTGTTGTTTCAACTAATTTGCCTGGTACTGATGTTAGACTTACCGGTCTGTAATTGCCATGATCACCTCTAGAGCTCTTTTTAAATATTGGCATTACATTAGCTATCTTCTAGTCATTGGGTACAGAAGCTGATTTAAAGGACAGGTTACAAACCATCGTTAATAGTTCTGCAACTTTACATTTGAGTTCTTTCAGAACTCTTGGGTGAATGCCATCTGGTACCGGTGACTTGTTACTGTTAAGTTTATCAGTTAATTCCAAAACCTCCTCTAGTGACACTTCAGTCTGTGACAATTCCTCATATTTGTCCTCTACAAAGGACGGTTCAGGTTTGGGAATCTCCCTAGCATCCTCAGCCATGAAGACTCAAGCAAAGAATTCATTTAGTTTCTCCACAATGACTTTATCGTCTTTAATTGTTCCTTTTGTATCTCGATCGTCCAGGGGCCCCACTGGTTGTTTAGCAGGCTTCCTGCTTCTGATGTACTTAAAAAACATTTTGTTATTTTCTTTTGAGTTTTTGGCTAGCTGTTCTTCAAGCTCCTTTTTGGCTTTTCTTATTATATTTTTACACTTAATTTGGCAGTGTTTATGCTCCCTTCTATTTACCTCACTAGGATTTGACTTCCACTTTTTAAAAGATGCGCTTTATCTCTCACTGCTTTTTTTACGTGGTTGTTAAGCCACGGTGGCTCTTTTTTAGTTCTTTTACTGTGTTTGTTTTTTTTAATTTAGGGATATACATTTAGGTTGGGCCTCTATTGTGGTGTCTTTGAAAAGTGTCCATGCAGCTTGCAGGGATTTCACTCTAGTCACTGTACCTTTTTAATTTCTGTTTAACTAATCTCCTCATTTTTGCATAGTTCCCCTTTCTGACATTAAATGCCACCATGTTGGGCTGTTGCGGTGTTCTTCCCACCACAGGAATGTTGAATGTTGTTGTTATATTATGGTCACTACTTCCAAGCGGTCCTATTATAGTTACTTCTTGGACCAGATCCTGCGATCCACTCAGGACTAAATCAAGAATTGCCTCTCCCCTTGTGGATTCCTGTACCAGCTGCTCCAAAAAGCAGTCATTTAAAGTATCGAGAAATTTTGTCTCCTCATTTCGTCCTGAGGTGACATGTACCCAGTCAATATGGGGATAATTGAAATCCCCCACTATTATTGAATTCTTTATTTTGATAGCCTCTCTAATCTCCCTTAGCATTTCATTCTCACTATCACTGTCCTGGTCAGGTGGTCGATACTGTTACATTCTTATTAGAGCATGGAATTACTATCCATAGAGATTCTATAGAACATGGATTTATTTAAGATTTTTACTTCATTTGATTCTACATTTTCTTTCACATATAGTGCCACTCCTCCCCCACCCGCACGACCTGTTCTGTCCTTCCAATATATTTTGTACCCAGGAATGATTTGTCCCATTGAATGTCCTCACTCCACCAGGTTTCTGTGATGCCTATTATATCAATATCCTCCTTTAACACGAGGCATTCTAGTTCACCCATCTTATTTAGATTTCTAGCATTTGTGTAGAAGTACTTTTAAAAACTTGTCACTGTTTGTTTGTCAGCCCTTTTCTGATGTGTCAGATTCTTTTTTATAGGTTTCAGAGTAGCAGCCGTTCTTTTTTCTTTTTTATGTGAATGTTTCTCATCTAATCTGGCCCATACTTTTCTCCTCTTCCATCCTCTCCTCCTGATTATAACCTAGAGAATCTCTATCAATAGACTCTCCTCTAAGAGAAGTCTCTGTCCAATCCACGTGCGCCTCTGCAGCAATCGGCTTTCCCCCATCTCTTAGTTTAAAAACTGCTCTGCAACCGTTTGTCTACACACAAATCACAATAACCCAGGGCTTGGTCCCAGGACCCAACGGGTGGAAGGTCTGAGCCTGAATCAAGCCTGGATCCCGAGTTCAAACCCTGTTGCTTTGCAATATAGACGCAGTCCCATTGGACTCGTGCTCTGTGGGGTCCATCAACAGTATCCCACAATCCCACAGGCTGACTTTTTGTCATCTGAACAGTCAAGTTTGATGGACAGCCAAGTTTTCCCACACTGTAATGTGAACAAAGGGCTAGAGTGGCTTCATTTTCAGAGGGCATAGATAGTCTGGGATATGCGGATTTATGCCCACATAATACGGTGTAGATGCTGGAGCCCTAGGTTGGGACCAGCCGTGGGTTCAACAATTCCTAACCTGGGGTTACAAATGAGTGTAGACATTCAAGCCCTAGGTTAACAAACCCAGAGTCTATAAACTTGAGTTCTACATACTCCAGGCTTGCTTTACAATGTAGTCATACCCTTTGTTCTACCTGTTCAAATTCAGCAGACAGTCCACCTTTCCCTCCACACTGGCAGCAGTTTTACCCCCTTTGCCTCATATGCAGTAGTCAAATTGCAGCTATAACCATGGGAGTGTCTTTCTTACTGAGATTCAATTTAGTGAAGACACGGTGCCAACAACCTGCTGAGTCAGTAGTTGAATATTCCCTTGGTGCTGTTGAGGTGGCCAGTGTACAGCTTCATGAGCCAAGGAGGCCAAGAGGTAGGCTGGGTCCCCCAGGATCACTACTGGCATTTCAACATTGCCAGTGGCAATCCACCAGCTGGGAAAGAATGTCCCTGCTTGCAGCGTTTTGAAAACCCCCTTGCTCTTAAAGATGCATGCATCTTACACCTTCCCTGACGGGCCCACGATGATATCCATGAAATGTCCCAAGTGATCCAGTAGCATTTGCATAACCACAGAAAAGTATTGCTTTCTGTAGGTGTACTTGTGGCAAGATGGGATGGTGCCAAAATAGGGATAAGGTGTGCCATCTATTGACTCACCACAGTTTAGGAACCCCATTGTTGCAATGCCATTCACTATTTCTCAGACATTTCCAAGAGCGTTGTGTAAAAGGAAACACAAATAATCTTGGATTACAGTGGCCCACGCTCTGGCATAGCCAACTCTAAGCTGTGCGGATTTTCAAACTCTAAACTGATTGCTTACTGATAGCAATCTGGCATTCCAAGCTTCCAGAGCTCGATCACTTGTCATTTCTCCAGTCAATGCAACTTGCATTCTGATGACCCTGCACTGGAGGTCTGGGACATGTTCAGCACGCAGATTCAGGAATGTGGCCTTTCACATCCAGAAGAGCTGCAGCCACGGCTCGCCAACCCAAATCTGCATTGCAGTTTGATCACACCAAACAGTGCTTGTTTCTCACGCCCAGAAGTAATGATCCACCATGTAGAGCTGTTCCGTGAACGCCAGCAGCAAGTCAGCTTTTTTTTTTTTCATTCAGTCCATCAGTATCCAGTTATTGTGCTCCAAAAGCTCTACATCTTCCTCATCAGAATTCCAATTGTAGTACTCCTTCTGTATTTGCACAGCTTGGAGAATCATGCATCCCTTATTAGCAATACTCATGAATAAGGCTAAGATTTTGTCAGGCATATCTTTAGTAAAAGTCATGGACAAGTCACGGACAATATGACTTTCACTAAAATATCCCTGACAAAATGGGGAAGTGGATGCTCAGCGGTGGCTGAGCAGCTCTGGGGAGCCTCCGCCACCCACAGTAGCAGGGAGCTCCAGGGGGTTCCCTGCCACCTGCAGCGAGTGGGCACTCTGGGGTCCCTGGCCACCTGTGGGGGCTGGGCTGCTGCTGAGTCCCCTTGTTCCCATTGCAGCTGGGCAGCTCTAGGGTCCCACCACTAGGGCAGGGGCTGCAAGCTGTGGCGGGACTGGCTGGGAGCTCCAGCCCCGAGGCAAAAATTGTCACAGAGATCAATGGAAGTCATGGATTCTGTGACCTCCATGACATAATCATAGCCTTACTCATGATTGTGCTGAGCTCTGCAGGCTCCATACGTCTGTCAGAGATATGGCAGAGGCCAAAAGCACTGTGGGAGTTCTTATGGGAAAGAGAAAATGGCATGGTCAGAACTTGACCCATGGCTCCCAGAAATCCCTGGGCAAATTGTTGGTATCCCCAAACCACTTCAAAAGTGTCCCACAAAGCATTGAGCCAGACGGCAGCACAGGGCACACTGGCTTCCCTGCCTGTGATGCACCACGTTTTATGTTGATGCAAGTACTCCTAGTGAGTATGTACAGTGCTAATGCAAGCACCCAAGAGTGCATGTGCCCAAGAGATATACACACTTTATCGGTTGTACATGGACATAACTTGCATTGACTGAACTTTACAGTGTAGACATCGCCTTCGTGTAACAAAAAGAAGGTTATGGGATGACTTGATTACAGTTTACAAATACCTACATAGGGAGCACATATTTGATAATGGACTCTTCATTCTAGCAGACAAAGATATAACATGATCCAATGGCTGAAGGTTGAAGCCAGACAACTTCAGACTGGAAATAAGGTATACATTTTTAACAGTGAGTGTAATTACTCTTTGGTTCACCATGGTCATGGTGGATTCTCCATTACTCTTAATTTTTAAATCAAGACTGGATGTTTTTCTAAAAGATCTACTGTAGGAATTAATTGGAGGAAGTTCTCTGGCCTGTGTTGTAAAGGAGGACATCAGACTAGATTATCACAATGGTCCTATTACTCTAGTCCCTTCAGTGTCCCTGCAGCATCACTTCATCTCCCATCTCTCTGTCTGTCCAGCATAGCCTAGTCCTCCCTCCCCACAGAGAGGCAGGTCTCATTATGAGACCCACAGGTTGAGGAGCCAGGAAGAGGATGCAGAAACAGTGCAGGGACTATCATGGAGTCACTGGTGACATTGTTAGGGGCAGACTTGGATGTTTGGGGGACAGAGATGAAGCCTCCAGTGTTCCCCCACTGCACAGATATTCCCACCCCACACTTCAGTGCACTATTTCAACACCCCCGCCACTGCTCTTCCCCCTCCTTCAACTGCTCAGGAATCCGAACACTGCTCCTACTCCTCCAAAATGCCCTTCATCAGGCACATTGCTCTGACCAACCACGTCCACCCACAGACCAGCTCCATCCTCTTACTTGCTACTCCTGGTAAGCTGGGAGAGGCCATGGGTAGGTGGTGGATTCATGAAGAGTGCACAGACCAGCTAAGAAGAGGCAGGAGAGGCAAGTGGAAGTGCAAAGCCCCTCACCCATATCTGGGCCCAATGTCCTGATAGGCTTGGCAGGATTCAGTTTTAAATTGATAGATGTCACAAAACATCAATTTCACCTGACACACTGAAACTGACAAAAAATATTGTTTGCAGTGTTGTAGCCGGGTTGGTCCCAGGATATTAGAGAGACAAGGTGGGTGAGGTAATCTTGTATTGGATCAACTTCTCTTTGGGGGAGAGAGAGAGAGAAGCTTTCAAGCTACACAGAGCTCTTCTTCAGGTCTGGGAAAGGTAGTTGGAGAGTGTCACAGCTAAATGCAAGCTGGAATAGATTGTTTAGCATAAGTGGTTAACACACATTTCAAGGGCCCATTCAAGGTGAAATGGCTAGTTAACACCTCTCCATTAACAGGGCGGAAAGTGGGGGGAAGAGTGGGTGTTGAGGGGGAGGGAATTTAGTGGGTTATCGATTAGTTGTAGTAAGCCATAAATTCAGTGTCTCTATTTAATCCATGATTTGTAGTGTCTAAGAAAGTTATTAATATAATTCCCAGGCTTGTCTTTTGAAGGTGTTGTGCAGGTTTCCTTTTAGGGCAAGGACTGAGAGATCAGATATGGAGTGATCTCTTTGTGAAAAGTGTTCACCCACAGGTGATACATTGTTTTTGTCTTTTATCGTTTTTCTGTGCGAGTTCATTTGAGAGCATAGTGATTGTCTTGTTTCACCTGGATATTTGTTACTGGGGCATTTAGTACACTGGATGAGATACACCACATGTTATGACAGGCACGTGTAGGACCCATGAAACTTGAAAGGTGTGTTGTAGGGGATGTTGATCATCATTGCAATGGAAATATGTCTACAGATTTTGCATCTGTTGTTCTGTCAGGATCTGGTACTGCTTTGACCTGGTGTGTCCTGGTCTGTGGGAACCTTGCTTCTAATCATCAGCTTGTAGAAGTTGGGGGGTTGTTTGAAGGCCAAAAGAGGAGGTTCAGAAAAGATTTCTTTCAGGAGGTGGTCCCCATTGAGTATGGGTTGTAATTGTTTAATGATACCCCTCATGGTTCTAGTGTGGGTTGGTAGGTGACAACTAAGGGTGTGCGGTTGGAGGGTGGTTTTGTTTTTTTTCCTGTATTGAAGCAAGTTCTCTCGGGGTATTTAGGTGGCCCATTCCATGATGCAGTCTATATTTTTTGGTGGAGTGTCCTTGTGTCGTGAAGGCGATTTTAAATGTGTTAAAATGTATATCCTGGACTTTTTCCTTGGAACACATTCTGTGGTATGAGTGGCTGGCAATAAATAATAGATTACTTTGTATGTTTGGGGTGGTTACTGGATCTATAAAGATAAGTGTGATGATCCATGGGGTTCTTGTATATAGTTGTCTGTAGGATTCCATTGTTTAAACTAATTGTGGTAATCAGGAACTTGATGCTAGTGTTGGAGTGTCCTAGAGAAAGTTTAATGGATGGATGGTGGTTGTTGAAGTTGGGTGGAAATCTGAGGGAGTTTAGATTGTCTGTCTGTTCAGAGGATGAAAATATCATTGATGTATCTCAGATATATCACTGGTTTCAGGGTGCATTTGTGGTGAAATTCTTCCTCAAGGTGGCCCGTGAAGAAGTTGGCATATTGGGGAGCCATCCTACCACCCAATGGCTGTTCCCATGGTTTGGACAAGGTGCTGCTGTTGAATGTAAAATTGTTATGGGTGAGGATGAAATGAATGGGTTTGGGATGGATATCTGAGTGTTATCTGTTTTCTTGTAGATTGCTTGAAGCAAGCAATGATGCTATCATCGTGAGGGATGTTTGTGTAATGGGACGTGACCACCACCCTGGTTTGCCAGTCCAGAGGTACTGCACCCACCTTCTACACAACACTGAAGAGGCACGTTAACCATGACACCCCAACATTGTCCAGTGCTTTCAACATCTCCTGGCGAATCTTGTCCATCCCTACTGCCTTACCACTAAGAAGGCACTTTACCGCCATATTGACCTCAGCATCAGAAATAGATCCGATCTCACTGGAGTTTTTCGGTGCTGCCTCCTGAAAGGGGAGGCATGTTCATAGTGTTGAGGAGTTCTTGATAAGTCTTCAAATATGTTAAGGGCTGTTATAAAGAAGATGGGGATCAATTGTTTTCCATGTCCACTGAAGGCAGGACAAGAAGTAATGGGCTTAACTGCAGCAAGGGAGATTTAGGTTAGATATAAAGGAAAAACTTTCTAACTATAAAGGTAGTTCAGCTCTGGAATGGACTTCCAAGGGAGGTTGTGGAATCCTCATCACTGGAGATTTTTAAGGACAGGTTGGACAAAAACCTGTCACAGATGATCTAGCTTTACTTAGTCCTACCTCAACATGGGGGGCTGAACTAGATGACTGTTCAAGGTCCCTTCCAGCCCCATATTTCCATGACCCTATGGAATAGTCAGTCACTACTAAAATGTTTCTCACATTCTTCCAGTTTGCCTCTAGAATCAGGAAATCAATGCACACTAGTTCCACGGACTTGCTGCTGGTGATATTTTCTAGATACACAATGCACTCGTATTTCATATTTCTTGCCATCCGGGGCCAATAGAGTTGGCTCTGAAAGAGTTACAGGGGTCTCTCCATCCCCAAATGTTTGAAATCCTCCTGCAGGGCTCTCATGGCAGCACTAGTTGATCTCACTGATTTTGTAGAGGGTCTGGCATTATTCAGTGGAATACTCCCACTAATCAGTTTCAGTCTATTTCATTCTCTGAACAGTAGTTTAGCCTCTGGAGAGGATGGAATAATCACTCCTGAAAGTCATCTCTTCTTTTTAGCCAGCAGTGTGTCATGGATAGCACTATCCTGCAATTGGACCTCTTGCCAGCCAGCTGCACTGAACCTAGGCAATGGGATTGATCCAATAAACTGTATTCACCAAAGCCAACAGAGCACTTTCAGGGGACAGGCCCAAAGTTGCTGCCATACACACTTAAGAGCTTTCCTAGTGTTGTGACTGTTGGCGGTTGTGTTGAAAATAGCTTACTCCATCTGCAGCCAACTCTGGAGCAGAGCTCAAATGGTTTAGAACATAGGCGCCACTGGGGCACACTGGGGGGGAGGGAGCAGAACTGGGTGGGAAGAGGCGGAGTGGGAAAAGGCAGGGCGGGAGTTTGGGGGAAGGGATGGGGTGGGGGCTGGGCCTGTGATGAAGTGGGGTTCAGAAGAGGCGGGACAGAGATGGGGGTTTGGGAGAAGAGATAGGGGTGGGGGTGGGGACAGGGCCTGGAATGGAGCCTAGAGGAAGCCGGTGCCTATGGTTTAGAAAATTCTTCTGCATTAGTAGCACCAGGGGCAGTTAGTGATGCAAATTTGGATTCATCTGGGCAAGGGGTTCCTCAGATACTGCCTTTCCCCTTAAGAAGCTGAGTTTAATATTCCTATTGCTCTAAAACCCATGTAAAATAGGGAGAGTGTCTGTCTTTAAAACTGGTGGGCCACAAAAGGGGCTGGGGTATAGTTAATGGTGCAAATTTAGGATTGTTTGTTCAAGGGGTTCCTGAAATACAGGTCCCCCCTGAAAGAGCTGTATATAAAATGTTCAGATTATTTTAAGTTTTGGGATGCAGAACTTGAGGGGGAAAAAATAAGGGAGCCCCTTCTTAAATTTGTATCTGCAGACTGCAGCTGAGCTCAGCTATTGAATGGTACGAAGGACAAGGTTTAGAAATATTTCAGAAATTACTGCTTTTATTAAAGCTTTATCATCACTACTTACAGAAAGTTTGCAACACTAAACACCATTGGTGGTGGTGGACAGTACTACAACCTGATCTATACTACAGTTAAATCAGTGCAAGGCATCTTACATTGTCCTAACTCTGTAAACAATTACACTAAAATGTCACTCCTGCCTATGTAACTTGCCTGCTACGCTGACTTAATAACTTCACCTCTGCACGAAGAGTAGCACTTAGTGTGACATAGTTATTCCAAAGCAGTGTCGGTGTAGACAGTGTTACTTACTTCAACTTTAGTGGCCTTCAGGAAGTGTCCCACAATGGCCCATCATGACCACTTGAACTCTGCTGCCTGGTGGCCAGATATACCCACACCCCTTTTTTTGAAATTCCATTTCCTGTTTGCTCAGTGTGGAGAGCTCACCTAGCAACTGCCCAGCTGACCATGCCAGCTCCACGCTGCAGACCTGCTCCTGCCTGTAGGAGGCAGGAGGTGATGGATCTGCTTCCTGGGTCTGTGGGGAGAAGAGGCTGTGCAGGCACAGCTCCAATCCAACCATAGAAGTGTCAATATTTATGAGATCACTTGGGGCATGGGGGAGAAGAGCTACAAGAGGGACCTGCTGTGTGAAAGGCAAGGAGCTGTGGCAGGCATACCAGAAGAGAAGGTTTCAGAGTAGCAGCCGTGTTAGTCTGTATTCGCAAAAAGAAAAGGAGTACTCGTGGCACCTTAGAGACTAACAAATTTATTAGAGCATAAGCTTTCATGAGCTACAGCATCTGATGAAGTGAGCTGTAGCTCATGAAAGCTTATGCTCAAATAAATTTGTTAGTCTCTAAGGTGCCACAAGTCCTCCTTTTCTTTTTGCAGAAGAGAAGGGAGGCTAATGGTCATTCTGGTATGGAGCTGCAGACATGCTGCTTTTACAAAGAGCCGCATGCCATTCTTAACGGAGCCCCCACCACCACCCCCAAGAATCCCATCCAGGCCCATGGAGTGAACAGTGAGGAGGAGGTGTTGGATGAGGAAGAGAGGGAGTACGGGGGACAGGTGACCGGGGATACTGTGGGTGCAGCAAGCCAGGACCTGTTTTGATTCCAGAGCAGACGAGCCAATCCCAACAGTCCAACGCAGGCGAGCCTGATGCAGGAGAAGGAAGATAGAGTTTGATATTGCAGGGGACACATCTGTTCATTTACATTCAAGAAGAAGTAGTGAAATAGCCAATAGAGATAGAATTGCTGTCTGTTTCTCATTCCGCTGTACAGGTAGGCAGAGGGGGCCCTGCAGAACAATTTGTTTAGATGCACCAGGATGTCCCGTGAATCCTTCATAGAGATCTCATTGAAACTTTCCTGGAGATAGTCTGCAATCCTCTGCCAAAGATTTCTGGGAAGGGCTGCCTTATTTCTTCTGCTGTGGTAGGACACTTTCTCACGCCACTCAGCAATTACTTTAGCAGGCACCATTGCAGCACATAGGCTAGCAGCATACAGACCTGGTCTGCAGCCATGCAGGAGCTGTTCCCTTTTAACCTCTGTTACCTTCAGGAGTGAGTTATCAGATAAAATCACCACCACCTGTGGAAAACGGTGCCAGTATTCAGTTCAGTTACCCTTTTCCGCATACACTCATGCCCATGAGCTACCCCCTACTATTGTCCCAACTTCCCCCTCCTCCCCAGGCTGTACTCGCCATGGATGGGATTGTTGTCGTACTCTATGAATCCCAAGGAGAAGTGAGAATGTAGTGCTTGTAACTTGTGTGGATCAAGGGGAGGGAGTTCAGTATACCAAGCTTCTATTTATCTTGTGAATACGCTCTCAATAGTACCTCAGTGCTTTATATCTTTTACAGCTGGAAACGTGGCTTTGAGGGTCTTGCCATCTACACCAGCAGAGTGGCTCAGCCAGATGAGGAAAAGGAAGAGGATGCACCGCTACAGGCTGGGAACTGGCTGGCTAAGCAGCAGTTCTGCAGAAAAGGACCTGGGGATTACAGTGGACGAGAAACTGGATATGAGTCAGCAGTGTGCCCTTGTTGCCAAGAAGGCTAATGGCATATTGGGCTGCATTAGTAGGAGTATTGCCAGCAGATCGAGGGAAGTGATTATTCCCCTCTATTCGGCACTGGTGAGGCCACATCTGGAGTATTGCATCCAATTTTGGGCCCCCCACTACAGAAAGGATGTGGACAAATTAGAGAGTCCAGCGGAGGGCAATGAGAATTATCAGGGGACTGGGGCACATAACTTATGAGAAGAGGCTGAGGGAACTGGGCTTGTTTAGTCTGCAGAAGAGAAGTGTGGGGGGATTTGATAGCAGCCTTCAACTACCTGAAGTGGGGTTCCAAAGAGGATGGAGCTCGGCTGTTCTCAGTGGTGGCAGATGACAGAACAAGGAGTAATGGTCTCAAGTTACAGTGGGGGAGGTCTAGGCTAGATATTAGGAAACACCTATTTCACGAGGTGGATGGTGAAGCACTGGAATGGGTTACCTAGGGAGGTGGTGAAATCTCCATCCTTAGATGTTTTTAAGGTCAGGCTTGGCAAAGCCCTGCCTGGGATGATTTAGTTGGTGTTAGTCCTACTTTGAGCAGAGGATTGGACTAGATGACCTCCTGAGGTCTCTTCCAACCCTAATCTTCTATGATTCTATGTGGAATGACATGTTCCAAGAGATCCTGCAAGCCTCTGTGGCTTCAAATACTGAGCACAGGGCTTGGAGGATCACCCTCACAGACAGAATGGACAGGGATAGTGTGGATAGGAAAAAAGCACAGGAAAAGGAGAGAGACCTGCAGCAGGAGATGCTAGCACTTCTCCAGCTGCAAACAGACATGCTGGAGACTCTTGTTGACCTTCAGGTTCAACAGACTTGTGCTCACCTCTCTCTTCAGCCCATAGAGACCTGCATTCTGGCACCTCCCTACACCCCACCACCACACATTCTACATTATGTCCAGGGCCACTGCACTACCCATACCATTCCACCCTGGGGGAGAGTACAGACAATCACAATTGTACATACCTGTGAGAGACACGGTTGGTGTATGTTTGTAAAATAGAAATGACTGTTCTTTCCTTTTCAAAGATTATTTTCCCTGTATTTATAAAGTTTCATTCAGTTCTAAATATATCTGGAATAAAAGTCTATTTATAGAAACTTAATTCATCTTTATTAGTTCACAGCATATGCTGGCTGGGTCTGACATCATTCACAGATAATGGCTATAGGTGCATTTGTAATGTCATATTACTATATGCAAACAAGGTTCATACCAGGGTGCAAAAAAAATCCAAAGCCGGGCAGAGCATTCTATGGCAACACGCATTACTGTGGCTCACTATTAAAATGGTCTTTCAAAGCCTCCCTGAGCTGTAGAGCTCCACATTGAGCTCTTATAGGCCTGGTATCTGGCTGCTCAAAATCGCCAGACAGTCGTTCCACCCCACTGGAAACTTTTCCCCATTTGCTTCACAATATTATGAAGCAGGCTGCTATAACCATTGAGATATTTTTTTCACTGAGGTCTAATCTCATGAGGAGATAGTGCCAGCGGCCTTTCAAATGGCCAAAGACACATTCAACTGTCATTCTGCACTAGCTGAGCTTGGAATAGAAGTGCTCCTTGCTACTGTCGAGTTGGCTGGTGTATGGCTTCATGAGCCATGGGACTAAGGTGTAGGCTCAGTCTCCCAGGATCACTATTGGCATTTCAACATCCCCAATGGTAATCATATGGTCTGGAAAGAGAAGTCCCTGCTTGCAGCTTTCTGAACAGTGCTGTGTTCTTAAAGATGCATGTGTCATGCACCTTCCCCGACCATCCCGTGTTGATGTCAGTAAAATGTCTCCAGTAATCCACTAGCATTTGTGAATCTGCAGCCACTGTTCGTCATCCCATACCTGCGTAACGATGCGATTCCACCAGTCGGTGCTTGTTTCTAGAACCTAGTACTGGAGCTCCACCGTCTGCAGCTGCCCTGTGAATGCCAACAACAACCTGAAATTGTTTCTTTCTATATCCAAGCCTCCAAGGAATTGTCACGTTCCCTGCAGCTCCTTTCGCAGCTCTGCAAATACTGCAGGATCAGGCACATTGTGCTTGCAACACTCATCACAACAGTGCAAAGCTGTGCAGGATCCATGTTTCTCACAGAGGGCTTTTGAAAAAAGACAGGAAACATTATGGGATGCAGATAAAATTATGCAATGGAGAAAACTGCATCATGGGACACTGAAACCACTCTCCTAATCACCCTTGTAAAACTCATTTGCCAAAAATGCTGGGGAGAATACCCATTGAGATGAATGGGTCAGCTCATACCTCTCTGGGCTATTGGTGTCTGGCTATATTAATTTCAAAGAACTGTTCTGATTTAACTGAGAACATCCCATTGGGATGAACAGGCCACTTCACACTTCTACAATCTCCTGCCTATGCTGTAGAGAGATGTGGAGAGCCCTAAACTAGCTCCTGAAATAGAGTAGGGAGTCAGGGTTCATGAGGCCTTGCAAACCCTTCCCAAAACACTATGTGCTAGCTGATGGCAAGTTCCACCGTGGGATAGCTACCCACAGCACGCTATTCCCTGTAGCGAAGCAAGCTCTGCAAACACAAGGAGCATAACGTGGATGTACAAAAGTGATTTAATTACTGCGGTGGCTGAATGTCTACGTAGACCTAACTTGCATTAGTTTGTAGTGTAGAGTTGCCCTACACCTGTGACATGAAACCCAGGATAGTGGTGTGAGGCTGGGCTGATATGGCAGGGACTAGCTGATACATTGATAATGAAACCAGAGAGGCCAGCCCAAGGGTCTGAGCCAAGATGAATCAGTGTTCTGATGAGAGAGATTTGCTGAACTCAGGCTGAGCAACATGAGGTATGATGGACCAGATCTGTGCTGGACACTCAGAATAGGCATGCTCAGTTCACCTACTAGGCACTGAATGGCACTGGGGAGTTGAATCAGTATGCTTGGTGCTTAGCACTGGCATCAAAGCACTAAGACAAAGAAGGTGGATGAAAGAATCCATTGAGATGAATGAGCAGTTCACACATCTCAGAGCTAATATTTCAGACTCTGTTCTCTTTCATCTGAGAACATTCCATTGAGATGAATGGACTGCTTCACACCTCTGGGAGCCCCCTGTGCTGCAGAGGGCTATGCAGGGCTCCTTCCCAATGCACTAGGCCCAGATTTGGGATGGGGGCTCTGAATCTCTGCTCTCTTTCCATTTACTATCTCCAGCTGGTACATGGACTCCTCACAGTGCCACTAGCTTCCTCCCTCCAACCTTACCAAGGGTGTGGAGGGTCCAGGAAGAAGTGGAACCCGATAGCTGAGTTATGGAGAGGTGTGCTGAGATTTGCAACAGGGATTTGGGTGGGGTTCATGATGCAAATGCAGGACCATTTGATCAAGGAATTCCTGAGATATTACCCCCACCCACTCATTTTTTTAAAAGTGCTCTATACAGTGGTTCTCAAACTTATTTGATTGTAACTCCCCCCTTTGTGTCTGTAGTAGTTTATGCCCCCCCTTCCCATTATGTAAGTACATATATGGCAGCAGTGCTTCACTTGAATCAGTTTTGGATTCTTTGTTTTTCACTTGAGTTGCTTTTTTTTCTGTTGCACGAATGAGCCAACAATCTATTGTAATAAGAGTAAAACTGCTGTTGTGGTCCATGCTTACAATTAAATGTGCACACCATGTCATAGCAAATGGATTAACATGCAGATGGCAATGACTTTGTATAATGCTGCGCATGCTTAACAGAAATCTGTCAAAATGCACTCTGCCAGCTGAGGACCTATGTCTGGAGGAATCCGCTTTACTAGTTTATTCATTTCTGTGGGTAAAAGGTCCGCAATATGTTTTTTTTTTCTCCTAAAGCTTCTCATGCCCCCCGAATACATTCCATGCCCCCACAGTTTGAGAACCTCTGCTCTCTAATCCATATACATATTGAAATTGCCTTAAAACTTGGTGTACTGCAATAGAGCTGCCTACCACAAAATGAGCTTTTTGAAATTTTCAACATGCTCTAAAATCCATGCCCATAGTGCGATTAGCTTGAATACAAGCATGCCACAACAAAGGTAGAGGTGTACGTTGTATTGAAAATTTGGGGTCATTAGGTCAAGGGACTTCCCAGATACAGATACAAGGAGTCGAATGTAATATTCACATTCATAGTGAGATTGTCTTGAAAACTGGTATTCTGCAGCAGCCTCTGGGGTAGTCTTTAGCTGGATGGTGGGGAGAACACCCATTGAGATGAATGGGTCAGCTCATACCTCTCTGGGCTATTGGTGTCTGGCTATATTAATTTCAAAGAACTGTTCTGATTTAATTGAGAACATCCCATTGGGATGAACAGGCTACTTCACACTTCTACAATCTCCCGTCTTTGCTGTAGAGAGATGTGGAGAGCCCTAAACTAGCTCCTGAAATAGAGTAGGGAGTCAGGGTTTCCCCTGCCTGCCTCCAGCTGATAGATGGTCTCCTCACAGCTGATCAGGTACCATGTTCCCTTCTCCCAAAGGCCCCTCCAGCACTACTGGGACATGTACTGGCCAGGAGGAGGGCAAAGGTGGTACAAGAACCCACAAAGGGAGAGGCAACTCTTGAGTTAGTCCTGAGTGGAGCCCAGGATCTGGTCCAACAGGACTGCTTGGAAATTGTGACCATAATATAATAAAATGTAACATTCCTGTAGTGGGAAGAACACCTCAATAGCCCATCACGGTGGTATTTAATTTCAGAAAGGGGAACTATGCAAAAATGAGGAGGTTAGTTAAATTAAAAGGTACCGTGACTAGAGTGAAATCCCTGCAAGCTGCATGGACACTTTTCAAAGACACCATAATAGAGGCCCAACTTAAATGTATACCTCCAAATTAAAAAAACACAGTAAAAGAACTAAAAAAGAGCCACCGTGGCTTAACAACCACGTAAAAAAAGCAGTGAGAGATAAAGCGCATCTTTTAAAAAGTGGAAGTCAAATCCTAGTGAGGTAAATAGAAGGGAGCATAAACACTGCCAAATTAAGTGTAAAAATATAATAAGAAAAGCCAAAAAGGAGCTTGAAGAACAGCTAGCCAAAAACTCAAAAGAAAATAACAAAATGTTTTTTAAGTACATCAGAAGCAGGAAGCCTGCTAAACAGCCAGTGGGGCCCCTGGACGATCGAGATACAAAAGGAGCAATTAAAGACGATAAAGTCATTGTGGAGAAACTAAATGAATTCTTTCTTTGAGTCTTCACGGCTGAGGATGTTAGGAAGATTCCCAAACCTGAACCGTCCTTTGTAGGTGACAAATCTGTGGAATTGTCACAGATTGAAGTGTCACTAGAGGAGGTTTTGGAATTAATTGATAAACTTAACAGCAACAAGTCACCGGTACCAGATGGCATTCACCCAAGAGTTCTGAAAGAATTCAAATGTGAAATTGCAGAACTATTAACGATGGTTTGTAACCTGTCCTTTAAATCAGCTTCTGTACCCAATGACTGGAAGACAGCTAATGTAATGCCAATATTTAAAAAGAGCTCTAGAGGTGATCATGGCAATTACAGACCGGTAAGTCTAACATCAGTACCAGGCAAATTAGTTGAAACAACAGTAAAGAATAAAATTGTCAGACACATAGACGAACATAAATTGTTGAGCAAAAGTCAACATGGTTTCTGTAAAGGGAAAATCATGTCTTACTAATCTATTAGAATTCTTTGAAGGGATCAACAAACATGTGGACAAGGGGGATCCAGTGGAAATAGTGTACTTAGATTTCCAGAAAGCCTTTGACAAGGTCCCTCACCAAAGGCTCTTTCATAAATTTATTTATGGTGTTCCCCAAGGGTCAGTCCTAGGACCAATCCTATTCAACTTAGTCATAAATGAGCTGGAGAAAGGGGTAAACAGTGAGATGGCAAAGTTTGCAGACGACACTAAATTGCTCAAGATAGTTAAGACCAAAGCAGACTGTGAAGAACTTCAAAAAGATCTCACAAAACTAAGTGATTGGGCAACAAAATGGCAAATGAAATTTAATGTGGATAAATGTAAAGTAATGCACATTGGAAAAAATAACCCCAACCATACATACAATATAATGGGGGCTAATTTAGCTACAACTAATCTGGAAAGAGATCTTGGAGTCATCATGGATAGTTCTCTGAAGACATCCACGCAGTGGCAGTCAAAAAAGCAAACAGGATGTTAGGAATCATTAAAAAAGGGATAGAGAATAAGATGGAGAATATCTTATTGCTCTTATATAAATCCATGGTACGCCCAAATCTTGAATACTGTGTACAGATGTGGTGGTCTCATCTCAAAAAAGATATACTGGCATTAGAAAAGGTTCATAGAAGGGCAACTAAAATGATTAGGGGTTTGGAACGGGTCCCATATGAGGAGAGATTAAAGAGGCTAGGACTTTTCAGATTGGAAAAATGGAGACTAAGGGGGGAGGAAATTTGGCAGCATGTGACCTCCAGAAGAAGAAATGGGAGCGTCCATGTACCAGCAATGCAGATACAGTTAAGCAATCGTTTTCATGTTCTCTCCACAGATACTAATGCGGAGAGTGGTTTAGATGATACATCTGAGGGAAGGGAACAGTAGGAGACTCCGCTGATTGGAAGGTATGAGATGCACTGTCCTAGGGATGGGGGTTCCACGACCACCACTCCCAAGAGAAGGAGGCGAGTGGTGGTGGTCAGGAACTCTCTCCTCGGGGGGACTGAGTCATCTATCTGCCGCCCCGACTGGGAAAACTGAGAAGCCTGCTGCTTGCCAGGAGCTAGGATTCACGATGTGATGGAGAGACTGCCGAGACTCATCAAGCCCTCGGATCGCTACCCCTTCCTGCTTCTCCACGTGGGCACCAATGATACTGCCAAGAATGACCTTGAGTGGATCACTGCAGACTATGTGGCTCTGGGAAGAAGGATAAAGGAATTTGAGGTACAAGTGGTGTTCTCGTCCATCCTCCCCATAGAAGGAAAAGACCTGGGTAAAGACCGTTGAATGTTGGAAGTCAACGAATGGCTACGCAGGTGGTGTCAGAGAAAAGGCTTTGGATTCTTTGACCATGGGATGGTGTTCCAAGAAGGAGGAGTGCTAGGCAGAGACGGGCTCCACCTAACGAAAAGAGGGAAGAGCATCTTCACAAGCAGGCTGGCTAACCTAGTGAGGAGGGCTTTAAACTAGGTTCACCAGAGGAAGGAGACCAAAGCCCTGAGGTAAGTGGGGATGTGGGGTACCAGGAGGAAGCACGAGCAGGAGAGCACGAGTGGGGAGGGCTCCTGCCTCATACTGAGAAAGAGGGACAATCAGCGAGTTATCTCAAGTGCCTATACACAAATGCAAGAAGCCTGGGAACCAAGCAGGGAGAACTGGATATCCTGGCACAGTCAAGGAATTATGATGTGATTGGCATAACAGAGACTTGGTGGGATAACTCACATGACTGGAGTACTGTCATGGATGGATATAAACTGTTCAGGAAGGACAGGCAGGGTAGAAAAGGTGGGGGAGTTGCATTGTATGTAAGAGAGCAGTATGACTGCTCAGAGCTCAAGTATGAAACTGCAGAAAAGCCTGAGAGTCTCTGGATTAAGTTTAGAAGTGTGAGCAACAAGGGTGACGTTGTGGTGGGAGTCTGCTATAGACCAACAGACCAGGGGGATGAGGTCGACAAGGCTTTCTTCCAGTAACTCATGGAAGTTACTAGATTGCAGGCCCTGGTTTCATGGGAGACCTCAATCACCCTGATATCTGCTGGGTGAGCAATACAGCAGTGCACAGACAATCCAGGAAGTTTTTGGAAAGTGTAGGGGACAATTTCCTGGTGCAACTAGGAAGGAATTTCCTGGGGGAACCAACTAGGGGCAGAGCTCTTCTTGACCTGCTGCTCACGAACCGGGAAGAATTAGTAGGGGAAGCAAAAGTGGATGGGAACCTGGGAGGCAGTGACCATGAGATGGTCGAGTTCAGGATCCTGATACAAGAAAGAAAGGAGAGCAGCAGAATACAGACCCTGGACTTCAGAAAAGAAGACTTGACTCCTCAGGGAACTGATGGGCAGGATCCCCTGGGAGAACAACTTGAGGGGGAAAGGAGTCCAGAAGAGCTGGCTGTATTATAAAGATTCCTTATTGAGGTTACCATCCTGATGTGCAGAAAGAATAGTAAATATGGCAGGCAACCAGCTTGGCTTAACAGTGAAATCCTTGCTGATCTTAAATACAAAATAGAAGCGTACAAGAAGTGGAAGATTGGACAAATGACCAGGGAGAAGTATAAAAATATTGCTCAGGCATGCAGGAGTGAAGTCAGGAAGGCCAAATCACAGCTGGACTTGCAGCTAGCAAGAGAAGTTAAGAGTAACAAGAAGGGTTTCTTCAGGTATGTTAGCAACAAGAAGAAAGTCAAGGAAAGTGTGGGCCCCTTACTGAATGAGGGAGGCAACCTAATGACAGAAGATGTTGAGAAAGCTAATGTACTCAATGCTTTTTTTGCCTCTGTCTTCATGAACGAGATCTGCTCCCAGACGACTGCACTGGACAGCATAGCATGGGGAGGAGGTGACCAGCCCTCTGTGGAGAAAGAAGTGGTTCGTGACTATTTAGAAAAGCTGGACGAGCATAAGTCCATGGGGCCAGATGCACTGCATCCGAGAGCGCTAAACAAGTTGGTGGATGTGATTGCAGAGCCATTAGCCATTATCTTTGAAAACTCATGGCGATCGGGGGAGGTCCCGGACGACTAGAAAAAGGCTAACGTAGTGCCCATCTTTTAAAAAGGGAAGAAGGAGGATCCAGGGAACTACAGGCCAGTCAGCCTCACCTCAGTCCCTGGAAAAATCATGGAGCAGGTCCTCAAGAAATCAATTCTGAAGCACTTAGAGGAGAGGAAAGTGATCAGGAACAGTCAGCATGGATACACCAAGGGCAAGTCATGCCTGACTAATTCAATTGCCTTCTATGATGAGATAACTGGCTCTGTGGATGAGGGGAAAGCAGTGGACATGTTGTTCCTTGACTTTAGCAAAGCTTTTGACACGGTCACCCACAGAATTCTTGCCAGCAAGTTAAAGAAGTATGGGCTGGATGAATGGACTATAAGATGGATAGAAAGGTGACTAGATTGTCAGGCTCAGTGGGTAGTGATCAATGGCTCCATGTCTAGTTGGCAGCTGGTATCAAGTGGAGTGCCCCAAGGGTCGGTCCTTGGGCCAGTTTTGTTCAATATCTTCATTAATGATCTGGAGGATGGCGTGGATTGCATCCTCAGCAAGTTTTCAGATGACACTAAACTGGGAGGAGAGGTAGATACGCTGGAGAGTAGGGATAGGATACAGAGGGACCTAGACAAATGAGAGGATTGGGCCAAAAGAAATCTGATGAGGTTCAACAAGGACAAGTGCAGAGTCCTGCACTTAGGAGGGAAGAATCCCATGCACCGCTACAGACTAGGGACCGAATGGCTTGGCAGCAGTTCTGCAGAAAAGGACCGAGGAGTTACAGTTGATGAGAAGCTGGATATGAGTCAACAGTGTGCCGTTGTTGCCAAGAAGGATGTGAAAAAATTGGAAAATGTCCAGCGGAGGGCAACAAAAATGATTAGGGGAGTGGAACACATGACTTATGAGGAGAGGCTGAGGGAACTGGGATTGTTTAGTCTGTGGAAGAGAAGAATGAGAGGGGATTTGATAGCTGCTTTCAAATACCTGAAAGGGGGTTCCAAAGAGGATGGATCTAGACTGTTCTCAGTGGTAGCAGATGACAGATCAAGGAGTAATGATCTCAGGTTGCAGTGGGGGAGGTTTAGGTTGGATATTAGGAAAAACTTTTTCACTAGGAGGATGGTGAAGCACTGGAACGGGTTACCTAGGGAGGTGGTGGAATCTCCTTCCTTAGAAGTTTTTAAAGTCAGGCTTGACAAAGCCCTGGCTGGGATGATTTAGTTGGGGATTGGTCCTGCTTTGAACAGGGGTTTGGGCTAGATGACCTCCTGAGGTCCCTTCCAACCCTGATCTTCTATGATTCTATGATACGATAGAGGTATATAAAATCATGAGTGGTGTGGAGAAAGTGAATAAGGAAAAGTTATTTACTTGTTCCCATAATATAGGAACTAGGGGCCACCAAATGAAATTAATGGGCAGCAGGTTTAAAACAAATAAAAGGAAGTTCTTCTTCACACAGCACAGTCAACCTGTGGAACTCCTTGCCTGAAGAGATTGTGAAGGCTAGGACTATAACAGGGTTTAAAAGAGAACTAGATAAATTCATGGAGGTTAAGTCCATTAATGGCTATTAGCCAGGATGGGTAAGGAATGGTATCCCTAGCCTCTGTTTGTCAGAGGGTGGAGATGGATGGCAGAGCTCAGTTGATCATTACCTGTTAGGTTCACTCCCTCTGGGGCACCTGGCATTGACCACTGTCTGTAGACAGGATACTGGACTGGTTGGACCTTTGGTCTGACCCAGTATGGCCATTCTTATGTTCTGAGAGGCAGTGAGTTGTTCCAGAAAGACTCTCATTGCCCCACTACAGGTGCCTTTGAGTCATGCCCCTCTCACTACTACCACCTCCTCAAAAAACAAGGGACATGTTTTCCCCCAAATATTTGTTAAAACAGATTTAAGATGCCTTAGCGCTGCCTTGTAACTTTCCAAAATGTTGGGGGCACCTAGACTTAAACCTCTAAAACCAGGAAATACAGAGAAATGCAGTCCCACCCTATAACGTGCTTCTGCCTCTTTGAGCAATGCCCCAACCTGCCCCAGACAATCATCAGAGCGCACTAGCCTTCCAGATGTGGAGTGCAGTGGGAACACAGCACATGAGTGCAATAGGACAAACTAGCAAACTTTGTCTTTACTAAGGCAATGCTGCGATTAGGTCAGGCTTAGTGATTAGTTCAGGCTGGCTATACCTTGCCTACACTCAACCACTTCATCTTGTCTGCACAAACCATCCCAGAGATGCCTGGTCTTATCACTCCATGACCCTTCTTCTAAGGATTCCCTTCCACCTGTCCTGTAGCACTGTCGTGTCTATTCCAGGTGGCTAGAAATCCCCACAGCAAGGATAGACCATAGTGCTTATCTATTTGCATAACTCACATATCACAGCACAGAAATAGGGGTGCATGATCCTTCTGGGTGCAGATGCACCTCTCCTCAGATCACAACATGAACTGTAGTGACCTGCTGAAAGTAATCACTGCACCATTTCCCTGTCATAGGGCAGCTGGAGTGCATGCAGATAAAGGAGAGAACGCAATTCTGTGGCATACATTGCACCACATAGCACATTTCCCATTCTGCTTATTATGCAACATCCCAGGCTGAACGACACTTGCCATATATTTCCTGTGGATCTTGCCAACTCCAGCGCCAGAGTTAAGCTTGTGAGGCCGGGCTGGTGTGTATCTCCTGCATTCTGTATTCCCTGATTTTCAGGGGGTTAAGTTTAGGTGGACTCAATGTTCAGAAAGCATGCAAGGCACTGCGTGGCAATCTGCCCTCTGTATTAGTTTAGTCATTAGGCAGCAACCTTTCATGCTGTCCTATTGGATAGCCCATGGGACTGGGACTAGGACTCAGGAGACCTAGGTTCTAGACCCAGTACTGCCTCTAGCCTGCTAGATGACCTTGGGCAAGTTCCTTCAACCTCATTGTGCTTCAGTTTCTCCATCTGTAAAAGGGGGGTAATAATTCTGCCCTCGTTTTAAAAATGTTGAGAGCTACTAGTGGAAAGTGTTATATAGGAGCTGGGTATTTTCATTATTGTGACTCTAAATCATTCTTGAACCATCAGGCATCACTTGGGGCACAAAAAAATGTCTATCATCCTGTTTGCCAGAATGGCTCCCTTCTTGTGTTTCTATGACACATTTTACATGGAGAGGTGTCACTTTTGGGGTTTAACCCAGACCAGTGAGAGGTTGTGTCACCACTTGTCCTATAACCTTGAGTGCCTTAAAATGCTCTGCTGCTTTAGCTCCCTGGCTGGAAGCTCCCAGCCAGCACACAAATATACACTGAATGTCTGTATGTTGAGAAATCCTGATTCTGCAACTCTGACTCCAGTAGCCTGCTTGTTACCCTAGTCTCCACCAGCCTTTGTTGATTAGCCAATATTAGCCAAGTGATCCCTGTGGTTAAATGTTTGGCTGCATGTGTGTGTTCTCCCTGTGTGATGCCACAGCTCTGTGCAGACCTCAAGCGAACCGCCCAATGACCACAAGATCCGTTAAGGTACAAAGGCACCCGGCCAGGTTTATTGTCAATGAAACATGGTAATAGCACCTGGCAGACTCTATGAGAATACTAAGACATGTATGCTTGTGACTGTGACCTGGTGTACCTGAGGCAGCCCTCACTGGAAACACCAAGGTCAGGGCAGGCTGCAAAAGGGAGAGCAGATACTCCTAAGACTGGTGGGTAACACTGAAGTTAAACTCCTCAACCTGTCACAAATTATTTTTGATCCTCCACACTGGCTATCAAGAAGCAAAAAAGAAATCACACAGCCCCCTTTATTGCATTCCAGTTCTCTGGCTCCCAATTAGCACATAGGTCCAGTACAGTGAGAAGTTATTTAAAAAACTCTGCTCACATATACAAAATGTTCTTCTGACCCCAAAGGGTATAGATTTAGATCTTACCCAAAATATCACGCTGCCAGCCAATCCTTTAGTGTCTAAAACTAAAGATTTATTATAAATAAACAAGAAAGAACAAGAAGAGAGATATTAAATGGTAAAGCAGTCCAAAGACTTAAAAGTCCATATACCAGATTCCTAGCAGTATTGGTGAGTTTGCTGACTTGAAAGTCATTTGTGGAATACATCCACAGCTTGGATGGGTCATTCAGTCCTTTGTTCAGAGCTTCAATTTGTAGCAAAGTTCCTCCAGAGCTAAGAAGCAGGATTGAAGACAAAATGGAGAAGATGCAGGTGCCTTTTATAGTCTTTTGCCATGCGGTTTGTGCTTCTTTTGTCCCAAACACAAGCTGCCCTGCACATGGCTTGAAAGCCTTAGAGATCTGTCCATACCTTGCTGAGTCATAAGGTGTATCCCTTTCCTTCTCTCAGTTGTACAGCTGATGGTCTTTAATGGGCCATCAAGCAGGCTAGGCAGTGCTGAAACTGTCTGGCGGTATCACCCAAAAGCATAGCACAAGTTTTGAAATACAGACATACATACATATCATAAACCCAAAATACAAAGGTGATACAAACACATAAATGAGCTTATCATATTTGACAAATTATAACATTTTTGCAGATATCTTACATGATATATCTGGCATAACTCATTGTAATTGTACAATATTGATATTCATAATATCCTCAAGTGTCCCACAGATTCCATACAGCATCGCAGTGACAATGGACACAGCACAGTGAATGGTGGGATTTTCCATTACCCCCTCGGCTGGACAAAGATACTCCCTCTGAGATACATCTTTATACCCTGAGACAAACAAGTTAGTACTGCCTCTGACATAGTTAGTTACTGCCCCCTTACGTGGCTAGTTATTACCCATCACCTGGTACATGTTGGTTTGATCAAAACATCTCTATTATGTACTGTCATCCTGACCTTAACTTTTAGAAGGGGTCAGTGTGTCCCTGTTACCCTTGGGGAATGTTTTTGTACCATCCTTGATACTAGGATGTTGTGGTACCACTTGATATCAGGATGTGTTTGCGTGAGTACTCTGGGCTTAGCACTTCTTAGAAATGCGTATTTTTGCATTATTAGCCCTGTTCTTGCCAGATTCTGTGAGCAGGTCCTGCCTTACTCCAGGGAAAGTGGGGGAGAATGTTTACCCATTGTCCTGGAAAAGCATAATGCATGGACTGAAGATGGCTTAGTTGGCTAAACACTGTTACGTGACCACCTTACTTTCCCATTCACACATTTATGCCCCATCTGTCCCTTAGTTTGCACATTTGTTTGTACGACTGATGGACAGATTTTATTTTTTAAATTGTTTTTAGTTTTTTATGGTGGGTCTGGAAATGTTAGGCCTGGAGGATTCTCCATGGCTGGAGGATTCTCCACTTGCTGGAGGATTTTCTGCACCTTGAAGTCTTTAAACCATGATTTGAGGACTTCAGTAGCTCAGACATAGGTGAGGGGTTTATTGCAGGAGTGGGTGGGTGAGATTCTGTGGCCTGCGTTGTGCAGGAGGTCAGACTAGATGATCATAATGGTCCCTTCTGACCTTAATATCTATGAATCTATGAGGTGTGCGGTGTAGAGTTGTGCTTTGATAATTTGTAGGTGACATGAGGAGGCCTTTATACTTAGTTAGTGGTTGATGAGATGGGCTTTAGTTAGGATTATAATAATATGCATATGTGTATATGAGTATATATGTATAGTATGTACATGTACATCTGACACCACTTTATATTTTTAATATGATGTTGTAATCTGGCTTTTTCACTTTGGTGCCGTAGATAGCAACACACTTTTATTAGGGCAATTACAATCACTATTTGTATTATTATTGGTAGTAGGCTGAGTATTTTGAAATACTGGAATAAGCATTTTTATAGTGTGTTCCACAGTGCTATGTATATGAGAAGTAAAACAGAAATTTGGAGTAGTGACAGTATAAATGAGGCTTTTACATATACATTTGTGTATGTTTAGTTAGTACACAGTACTGTTTATTTATGTTATAGGTTACCCTTATTGCTGGTTAAAAGAAAAGGAGTACTTGTGGCACCTTAGAGACTAACACCACAAGTACTTCTTTTCTTTTTGTGGATACAGACGAACACGGCTGCTACTCTAATTACTGCTGGTTGTTATCCTTGGGTAAGCTTTGCTGGGCAGGAAACAGTAACTGCTAGCCTTTTTTGTTTTATTGGTTGCATTGCTTTGTGATACATTAGTAGCTGATGTAGATTCAGTTGTTTTTTATGGATGCTGTTTTTTAGATAATTTACTGAATGGACAGTAATTAATTTATTAAATATTCCTGTGTCAGCATTTAGTACCCAGACACTGAACAAGGGTGTTTTGAATAACATGTGCTTTACTTAGGATGCAGTGTTACTGACTTCAAAGTGTGACAGGTACTACCAGGTAATTTGTTTACCCAATTTGTAGTTACTGTGTAACTTAATTTTTTTACCAAATTTTTTTTTTTTTGCTTTTATGTTGTTTGCTGCCATTTACTTTTTGATTTTTATTTGTGTGTTGGTTAAACCGGTTAGCAATGTTATGCACATTATAAATGGTGTACAAAAATAATACAATATAGCAGTAATACAGCAATAATACAGTTGCTTTTACACAGTAACTACATTTAAATTAAATGACAGTTTAACCTGGTCCAGTTAGTGGTTTGTAGCTGATTGCCAACTTCATTTTTTATATATGGTAGACCAAGGTGTAGTTGACCAGTTTTTTTTTTTTTTTTTTACGCTTGGGGGTTTCTTCACTGTATACTGATATTTTCTGGTGTTTTTGTGGTGTGATATATTTTGGTATCTTTGGTTTGTGGGATGCAACCTTAAACAACTAGTTAGTTAACATACTAAAGATTTTTGTTTGTTTTACATTTTTTGTTTTGTTTTCAGAAACTTAAATTTAATAATTTAGTTTGTTTATAATGTAATGGGGATTAAGTGTTTTATAACAAGCTATATTTTTGCAATTGTTGTATAGACATTAATTTTTACTTGAGGTGCATTACTAATATTTTATACTAAATGTAATGCTTAATTGCTAGAATAGATGCTTACAATTTTTGAGGTGTATTGCTTTCCCTTGTTGAGCACTTTGTTTTAGCAAAAGTGTTCGTAACATAATTTTTACCAAGCTTTTTAGTTAATTTGCTTGTGATACCAATTCCACTTTTATCTATTTAGAAGCACAAACTTTAACAACCATTACTTCCCTTTAACATAACATAAAAGAAAAGTGTACAACAATTAAACCAAAATACATTTTAAATGGAAGTTCATGCAAACACTTTGAGGGTATTAAATGTTTATTAAACTTTGTTGTGTTTGGGAGCCAAAGGTGGAAACCTGCTGAAAAGGTGGAAACATGTTGTAATTGTTTGGTTAGCTTTATGCATAAATTATTATTTTAATACATTTTTGCTATGACACTTTTATAACTATATTTAAAAGTGCAAACAAGTTCATGAAAACTCAAACAAGAAATTGACATTTTGTTAATATTACCTTTACCTTAATGTTGAGGTTTCCCCTTACATTTTTCTTTGAATAAAAATAAAAATATATGATGAATAAAAGATAATTATTTTTTGTTTTTAATTGCATTATTGGTTGACGCAGAAATATATGTATATATATTTATAACTAAGATCTTTTTGAACTTTAAAAAAATTGTATTAATATTATGATGGTTATACCTCAACGATATTATTAAAATAGTGTGGTACCACTTGTATTTAAAAAAAAGATATAAATTTTTTTTTGTTGCAACAAAATAAAAATAATAAAAAAGTAGTTGGGGGTCACCAATGTGGTTAGATGTTCATCTGCATGTGTTTGTTCTCTCTGTGTGCTGCCCCAGCTCTGCACAAACAGCCGGTACAGCAGTGCTTGAGTGAACTGCCCAATTACTACAAGACCTTTTAAGGTACGAAGGCACCAGGCCAGGTTTATAGTTGACAAGGCATGGTAATAGCACCTGGCAAACACTACGAGAATACTAAGACATGTATGCCCATGACAATGGATGCAGCTCAGTGAATGGTGGGATTTTCCATTACCCCCTTGGCTGGCCAAAGATATTCCCTCTGAGATGCATCTTTATACCCGAATACAAACAAGATAGTACTGCCTCTGATGTGGCTAGTTATAACTCATCACCTGGTACATGTTGGTTCAATCAAAACATCTCTATTACGTTCTGTCATCCTGACCTTATCTTTTAGGAGGGTTCAGTGTGTTCCTGTTACCTTGGGGAATGTTTTTGTACCATCCTTAATACTGGGATGTTGTGGTACTACTTGATATTGGGATGTGTTTGTGTAAGTACTCTGGGCTTAGTACTTCTTAGGAATGTGTATTTTTGCATTATTAGCCCTGTTCTTGCTAGATTCTGTGAGCAGGTCCTGCCTTACACCAGGCCTCTAATACAAGGGCTTATGTCTCAAGCTCTCTTCCTACTACAATCCCAACACAACCCTAGACCTGAATTTCCCCAAAATTGTGTGCCCTGAAATGTCCAGCCCTCTCTTGGAACGTTCAGAGAAGTAATAACGTCCATTGCTTCTTTAAAGAGTCAAAAGCTCAGCAGCTAGTTCAGAGTTGGGCAAACTACGGCCCGCAGGCCACATCTGGCCCGCTGGACTGTCCTGCCCAGCCCTTGAGCTCCTGGCCAGGGAAGCTACCCCCAGCCCCTCCCCTGCAGCCTCAGCTCACCGTGCTGCTCGCACTCTGGGCAGCATGGCTGCAAGAGCTGCCGGGTTTAGTGTATTAAATTGCTCCCCATAGGAATGTGCTACTTAGGGAGCACCAGGACTGTCAGCCATGAGTAGCACATTCTTACAGGGAGCAATTTAATACAATACACCCGGATAGGGAAGGCTGTGCCTCCCCAAACAGCCTGGCCCCTGCCCCCTATCACTTCCTGCCCCCTGACTTTCCCTCTCAGAATCCCCCACCCATCCAACCACCCCTGCATCTTGTCCCAACTGCCCCCTCCTGGGACCCCCTGCCCCAACCGCCCCCCCAGAACCCCACCCCAATCCAATCCCTCCTGCTCCCCGTCTGCCCTGACCCCTATCCACACCCCCACCGAGAGGCCTCCCAGGACTCCCACGCCAATCCAACCCCCCCTGTTCCCCGTCCCCTGACCCCCTCCCCCAGAACCTCCATCCCATCCAACCACCCCCTGCTCCCTGTCCCCTGACTGCTCCCCAGGACCCCTTGCCCCTTATCCAACCCCTGCCCTGCTCCCCATTCCCTTACCATGCTGCTCAGAGCACCGGGACTGGCAGCCATAAGTAGTACACCGTATGTAGCACATTCCTATGGGGAGAAATTCAATACGCTACACTGACCCTCCATACAGTTTCAGAACCCCGATGTGGCCCTCAGGCCAAAAAGTTTGCCCACCCCGAGCTAGTTGCTTTAACAGGAGTTCATAATCATGTCATGTCAAACACAGCAGTGGGTTGATTTAGAATACAAGTAAAACAAGTTTATTTAATCAAATAGAGAGAGGTTTTAACGAGCTCAAGTTACTCATTGAGGGATTCTGCATGACTGTGCGCCTGCAGAAAACGGTACCCCCTGAACAATTCCTGCGTTTAATGGCAGGGAAGCAAAGGTAAGCCGCGCCCCGGGAGGGGTGGACTACCATGGATGCAGTTTTCTTGGGGGGGATCTCCCCCCTCCTAAGAGAGGTGAGGCATGGAAGGGAGCACGGGGTTACCTGCCACTGCCCCCCATTTCTGCAAGCGCAGAGCTGCCCAGCTGAAGGAGGATGCGTGTCTCAGCTCCACTGACTCTATAGCTGAACACCACTTCCTGGGTCCTAGTGCCAGTCGTGCTCCACTTCTTTGTGCTGGGAGCCTTCCAGTTTTCAGCACAATAGTGAGGCTTGCAGTGGGGCTGGGTGAGGGGAAGAAGCAGTGGGGAAGGAAGGAGGTGGAATAGGGCAGGGGGAGGGGAATGTGGGAGTGAGGGGACGGGGATGGAAAAGAAAAGGGGACGGGAATCACGAGGGAATCGGAAGCCCTGGCATGTGGCTACCATCGAACCCTCACCCTGACAAGCCCTAACCCCCTACACCTGGACCCCTCCAACAAGCCCCCCACACCCAGACCCCCACTCCACTGATCCCCAACCAGCTGCACCTGGATTCCCACCCCATCAAGTCCTATTCCCCCAGCACCCAAACCCCCCACTGAGCCCCCCACACCCAGATCCACCTGCCAAGCCTCATCTCCCCACACCCAGACCTCCCCACCACCTTCACCTGGATCCCCTGCAGAGTCCCACTGCCCCTGCATCCTCCAACGAGCCACTGTGCCGCCAGATCTCCCACTGAGCCACTCGCACCCAGATTGCCCCACACAGAAACCTCTAACTGCACACCTGGATAAGAACATAAGAATGGCCATACTGGGTCAGACCAAAGGTCCATCCAGCCCAGTATCCTGTCTGCCGACAGCGACCAACACCAGGTGGCCCAGAGGGAGCGAACCTAACAGGTAATGATCAAGTGATCTCTCTCCTGCCATCCATCTCCACCCTCTGACAAACAGAGGCTAGGGACACCATTCCTTACCCATCCTAGCTAATAGCCATTAATGGACTTAACCTCCATGAATTTATCTAGTTCTCTTTTAAACCCTGTTATAGTTCTAGCCTTCACAACCTCCTCAGGCAAGGAGTTCCACAGATGGACTGTGTGCTGTGTGAAGAAGAAATTCCTTTTCTTTGTTTTAACCTGCTGCCCATTAATTTCATTTGGTGGCCCCTGTTTCTTATATTACTGGAACAAGTAAATAACTTTTCCTTATTCACTTTCTCCACACCACTCATGATTTTATATACCTCTATCATATCCCCCCTTAGTCTCCTCTTTTCCAAGCTGAAAAGTCCTAGCCTCTTTAATCTCTCCTCACATGGGACCCGTTCCAAACCCCTAATCATTTTAGTTGCCCTTCTATGAACATTTTCTAATGCCAGTATATCTTTTTTGAGATGAGGAGACCACATCTGTACACAGTATTCAAGATTTGGGCGTACCATGGATTTATATAAGAGCAATAAGATATTCTCCATCTTATTCTCTATCCCTTTTTTAATGATTCCTAACATCCTGTTTGCTTTTTTGACTGCCGCTGCATACTGTGTGGACATCTTCAGAGAACTATCCACAATGACTCCAAGATCTCTTTCCTGATTAGTTGTAGCTAAATTAGCCCCCATCATATTGTATGTATGGTTGGGGTTATTTTTTCCAATGTGCATTACTTTACATTTATCCACATTAAATTTCATTTGTCATTTTGTTGCCCAATCACTTAGTTTTGTGAGATCTTTTTGAAGTTCTTCACAGTCTGCTTTGGTCTTAACTATCTTGAGCAGTTTAGTGTCGTCTGCAAACTTTGCCACCTCACTGTTTACCCCTTTCTCCAGCTCATTTATGATTAAGTTGAATAGGATTGGTCCTAGGACTGACCCTTGGGGAACACCACTAGTTACCCCCTCCATTCTGAAAATTTACCATTTGTTCCTTCCCTTTGTTCCCGTCTTTTAATCAGTTCTCAATCCATGAAAGGCTCTTCCCTCTTATCCCATAACAACTTAATTTACGTAAGAGCCTTTGGTGAGGGACCTTGTCAAAAGCTTTCTGGAAATCTAAGTACACTATGTCCACTGGATCCCCCTTGTCCACATGTTTGTGGATCCCTTCAAAGAATTCTAATAGATTAGTAAGACATGATTTTCCCTTTACAGAAACCATGTTGACTTTTTCCCAACAATTTATGTTCTTCTATGTGTCTGACAATTTTATTCTTTACTATTGTTTCAACTAATTTGCCCGGTACTGACGTTAGACTTACCGGTCTGTAATTGCCATGATCACCTCTAGAGCCCTTTTTAAATATTGGTGTTACATTAGCTATCTTCCAGTCATTGGGTACAGAAGCTGATTTAAAGGACAGGTTACAAACCATAGCTAATAGTTCTGCAATTTCACATTTGAATTCTTTCAGAACTCTTGGGTGAATGCCATCTGGTCCCGGTGACTTGTTACTGTTAAGTTTATCAATTAATTCCAAAAGCTCCTCTAGTGACACTTCAATCTGTGACAATTCCTCAGATTTGTCCCCTACAAAGGATGGTTCAGGTTTGGGAATCTCCCTAACATCCTCAGCCGTGAAGACTCAAACAAAGAATTCATTTAGTTTCTCCGCAATGACTTTATCGTCTTTAAGTGCTCCTTTTGTATCTCGATCGTCCAGGGGCCCCACTGGTTGTTTAGCAGGCTTCCTGCTTCTGATGCACTTAAAAAACATTTTATTACCTTTTGAGCTTTTGGCTAGCTGTTCTTCAAACTCCTTTTTGTCTTTTCTAATTACATTTTTACACTTAATTTGACAGGGTTTATGCTTTGAGCAGGGGGTTGGACTACATGATCTCCTGAGGTCCCTTCCAACTCTGATATTCTGATTCTATGCTCCTTTCTAAGTGGATCCCCACACAGTATGCCCTTGCACACTTGTTTCCCGCTGGGCTGAGCCTACCCATCCACACTTGGTGCACCTGGCACAGAAGGGCAGGGCTTTGGGGTGTTTCTGGGGCAGGCCCAGCCTTTGCACTGTGTCAGGGTCAGATGCAGCCTCACTGCCAAGTCCCTGTACCAGGTGAGGTGGGGGCTTCAGGGTGATCTCCCACCTGAATGCAGCCCAGTGGCCTGTGCTCCCCACTGCCATGGAGGAGCCACATTTATTTAGTGACAAATAAAATTTGCAAAATGTTAACATATTGTGCGCATAATTTTTAGGCACATAATTTTAAATTTTTTGGCATAAAATTCCCTCAGGCGTATCAAGTTTAAGGGTACAAAGTCAGAAATGGTTACAAACAAAAGTGAAAAATGTTAGCTAGTGACCGAGACTGAACAAAACTAGTCTTGGTTCAATGTAAGATTCTTCCCACACCTCCTTCCTGCAAGATGGCTGGCAACCCCGGGGTCAGGATCTCCCACAAAGTTCAAAGTGCTCAGGTCCTTTGACTTGGGTGAAAGATCACTTGGGGTCCTTTGCTCCTCTCTTTATAAGCCAGCAACTTTTTGAAATTTATTCTTCTCAAAGTTCACTACCCTGCTATGAGGAAAGGAGCCATGGAGTCTGATGGAAAAGGTTCATGCTGGTTCCTTCTCCCCTAGTGTTTTTATAATAAAAATTGATCTGTTTCTGCAGCCTCCGATATGCTAGTGAATGGCCACTTGATTGTGATTGCCAATTATCTGCGATTACATCTGGACGCAGGCATCAGCCTTTCCTTTGTGTGGAAAAAAAACCTGTTTACCCACTCCCCAGACTTGTCTGGATCAGATACATTTTAGACCTTTATTTCCTTCACATTTGTACAGTCCTCTGGGCATTTACTGTACATACACCACACAAAAATACTAATGATCAGTGTATTATTGGTTTTTCAATGATACCCTACATCTCAGGTGCCAACTTTCATTTTTTTGGGTGGGTGCTCGACCCAGAGGCCCTGTCCCGACTCCGTTCCTTCCCTTAAGGTCCCATCCTCGCGCCGCACCCTCCCACCAGCACATCCTTCCTGCCACCAAACAGCTGATTGGCTGGTGGCTGCTGAGTACCCACTATTTTTTCCAGGGTTGCTCCAGCCTTGGAGCACCCACTGAGTCTGCACCTTTGCCCTTCATGATTGTTATTAGATACAGATTATGCTGTAAGTGAATTGGGATACACTACTCAGGCCAGTTGAAACTCGCTACGTAATACCAGTGTCCCTAGCCTCTGTTTGTCAGAGGGTGGAGATGGACGGCAGGAGAGAGCTCACGTGATCATTACCTGTTAGGTTCACTCCCTCTGGGGCACCTGGCATTGGCCAATGTCGGTAGACAGGATACTGGGCTAGATGGACCTTTGGTCTGACCCGGTATGGCCGTTCTTATGCTATGTTCAGTGAGCCCCTTGCCCTCTGGCACTGGGATTTGCTTAAGCTCACCATAGGTTGTTGGCCTGTTGTTCAACCCCCACCCTCCAGAATCAGTTAACTGCTTTTTGTCTGGCCCCTGCCCTTTGACCTGTCTTGGGTGGCCCCACCAGGAGTTAACAATCCTAGCAGTAGAGCTCTCACGGCCACGTGTAACCTTCTCACCCTGTCCAGGTGAGGTCCCCAGGGCATATTATTCATTATGATTATTAATAACTTGTGCAGCTGGTTGCCTCATGGTGATTTCACCATAGCTGTCTTGGGGATGTGGGCGCTCCCACCACCCCCACAGCCTGGGAGAGCCACGCGTGGCTGCTCATTCCTGAGCACAGCCCAGTCTCTCCTCCCCGCCGCCGCCCACCCGTGTGCCCTGGGGCAGTGCTGTGCAATCCCCAGCTACTTCCAGCCTCTCCCTGAGGGGATACCCAGCGTAGGAGGAGCCCTTCCTGCTCCTTGGCCCCCATGCCTCACCCATCCTCCAGGCAGGAGGAGCTACCACCACCGCGGGGGGGGGGGAGCCGCCGCAGGCCCATCGCCCAGGGCCCCACGAACCTCTTCTGCGACTTCCAATATGGCAGCCTTGCCTTTGCCAGCCAATAGCTTTGATTGACGGCTAGGCGCACAGAAACGGGCCAAGGCGAACGCTCAAGGTCACCAAGGAAAAAGTGGTCTAGTCCAATGGGATTTCTCGAACGTCCGGGGGGAGGGGGGGGGAGAAGAAACGCTCACCAATGGAAATGGGGAGAGGGGCAGAGCTTGGTGGGAGATCTGACCAATGGGTGCGAGGCGGGGCGGAACTCGGGAGTACGCCCAATAGGGTGTTTTGGGGGCGGGACCCGCTCGCGGGAATGGCCAATGGGCGGCGGGCGTGTGGCGCTTGCGTAGTGAGCGGAAGGGCGTGCAGTTAGTGCGGAGGAGCCGTTGGACTTGGCTGAAGGCGGAGGGAGACATGGATCAGGGATACGGCAGTAAGTAAAGCGAGCAAGCGGGGCGGAATGAGGCCTGAGCCATACGGAGAGCGCTGGGATACCGCGGTGGGCCCCCACTCGCCGCCGCGGACCCCGTTTAGTGGGGGGGGGGGGCAAGGTACCCCTTGGCATATTTAACCCCGCCTACCGTGTGGAGACGACGGTGCTGATTGGCTGTCGGACCCGTCACTTAGCGAGGTACCCCTGCGGATTGGTGAAGCGGGAGATGGCGTTGTGAGGGAGTTTGCCCATCCCCCCCACCGCGAGGAGTGGCGTGGTGGGGAGCAGGACCCCTGGGAGGGGGAGGGGAATGGGGAGGGACCACCCCTCCCTCTCCTCTCCTCTCCTCTCCTCTCCCGCGATTGGAAATGGAGCGGGTCTCATTTCTGAAGACGACACAAAATGGCGGCTGCCCCTCGCCGCGTGTGCGCGGCCCCGCGGCCGCTGCGGTCCCGTGCGCGGCCCCCCGATGCGCCGTGGGAAGCTGCTGTCGCCTTTTGCTCCAGTGGCGCCCTACGTGCTGTGCTGCCGCGTCGCCTCCATACGTGGAGGACTGGGCCCAACTCTCCCAGGGCTGCCTCGGGGAGCCTCCCCCGCATAGCCCCGTAGCTCAGGCCTGGCCCACGAGCACCATCTCTTTCCGCAGCCCAGGTTTCTGGCCATCCCCTACCGCCGTGACCCTGTGCAGTTCTCTGGCTCTCTCCCCGTCTGTCTCCACTGCTACAGCTTCCCCCCTTCCAGTGCAGTCCTCTGCCTCATCCCCCAGTGGAGCCCTGTGACTTTCCCCGCCTGCCTCCCCTCAGCCACCCCCCAGGCTGCCCTGTAATGCAACCCCAAATCTCTTCCTGTTATATGGAAAAGAATATCTGGAGTTGTAATAGTAAACATTTAAAAAAAAAATACACAGAGAAATCCTTAAACTTTAAGTTGCAAGCTGACTGGTGGGAAGAAACTTTCCCTGTTTTGGGGATAGCAGCTGGAACTTGCCATTCATTGTCAGAAATTAGATCACACTAGTGGTTCGTCTAGTCCAGTAACCAGTCTGGCAGTTCCTATTTTCCAGAGCAGACCAGTGCTGGTGCAGACCCCTTAAGCCCTCAGTATACACACATTTTCTGTTCAGACCAGAACAGCTCTAGTCCTCACCCATGGTTCCACCGCTACAGAGCAGAGCAGTCCAGCGCAATCCTGTTATCCCCTATATGCTATATTAACATAGTTTCAGTGCTCTCCTCTAACACTGCTGCCACATTAAAGCAGCTCAGTAACGGCATAGTCCATGAACCTGCTAAGTATTTGAAGTTGGCAGTTTATATGTTTCAAACTTGGTGTTTCTCACGACAGAGCTACCCACCACCAACCGTGGGGGAAAAAAAAGATGTGATTGAAAGGAACAAAAACAAGGCCAGATGTGGCCTGGAAAAGGGAATTATTTAGCTTTCTGATGGTTTTGGTTCTCAGCTGTGTCAACATTTGTATGTTCTGAGATCTTGTATGGAAGCTACACATGTGCCTAATGGAACTCTAGCGCATTTTCTTAAATGATAATTTCACTGCTAGGCTCTTTAGATAACAGATTTTAATGTATAGTTATTTGAATATATTTATAAGCTAAAACACTTTCCTTGTGAGTACAATAACAAATCTCTGTGTATATGCATTAGAGAGTAATGGGTGGAATTCATGAAGACAGCTGATTTGACTGCCAAAAGATTGTATGAAGATTGTTAAAACTATGAGAAAATACCTTTTCATTTTATTCCAAAGAATACCAGTTTATTGATATTAGGCCGTCTTGCTGTGTGTCCACTTTGATGTTAGGACAGTGATACGTAGATATTAGACTCATACGTATTAAAGTCAGAAGGGACCATTATGATCATCTAGTCTGACCTCCTGCACAATGCAGGCCACAGAATTCCCCCCCCCCCCCCCGCAATGAACCTCTCACCTATGTCTGAGCTATTGAAGTCCTCAAATCATGGTTTAAAGACTTCAAGTGCAGAGAATCCTCCAGCAAGTGACCAGTGCCCCATGCTACAGAGGAAGGCAAAAAACCCCCAAGGCGTCTTCCAATCTGCCCTGGAGGAAAAGTCATTCCCGACCCCAAATATGGCAGTCAGCATATGGCAGTGAGCATGTGGGCAAGATTCACCAGCCAGATACCCAGGAAAGAATTCTCTGTAGTAACTTAGATCCCACGCCATCTAACATCCCATCACAGGCCATTGGGCCTATTTAACCGTGAATAGTTAAAGATCAATTAATTGCCAAAATCATGTTGTTCATTCATACCATCTCCTCCATAAATTTATCGAGTTTAATCTTGAAGCTAGATAAGTCTTTTGCCCCCACTGCTTCCCTTAGAAGGCTGTTCCAGAACTTCAGTCCTCTGATGGTTAGAAACCTTCGTCTAATTTCAAGTCTAAACTTCCCAACGACCAGTTTATAACCATTTGTTCTTGTGTCCACATTGGTACTGAGTTTAAATAATTCCTCTCCCTCTCCAGTATTTATCCCTCTGATATATTTATAGAGAGCCATCATATCTCCCCTCAACCTCCTTTTGGTTAGGCTAAACAAGCCAAGCTCCTTGAGTCTCCTTTCATAAGACAGGTTTTCAATTCCTCGGATCATCCTCGTAGCCCTTCTTTGTACCTGTTCCAGTTTGAATGCATCCCTCTTAAACATAGGAGACCAGAACTGCACACACTATTCCAGATGAGGTCTCACCAGTGCCTTGTATAACGGTACGAACGCTTCCTTGTCTCTACTGGAAATACCTCGCCTGATGCATCCCAAGACCACATTAGCTTTTTTCACAGCCATATCACATTGGTGGCTCATAATCATCCTGTGGTCAATCAATACTCCAAGGTCCTTCTCCTTCTCCGTTACTTTTAATTGATATGTCCCCAGTTTATAACTAAAATTCTTGTTATTAATCCCTAAATGCAAAACCTTACACTTTTCACAATTAAATTTCATCCTATTACTATTACTCCAGTTTACAAAGTCATCCAGATCCTCCTGTATGATATCCTGGTCCTTCTCTAAATTGTCAATACCTCCCAGCTTTGTATCCTTTGCGAACTTTATTAGCACACTCCCACTTTTTGTGCTGAGGTCAGTAATAAAAAGATTAAATAAGATTGGTCCCAAAATGTAGATGCTAAGCATTGTCACTTGTTGTTATGATGGTAGGTGGTGTGTATGTTCTTAGATGATATGGTAAAAAAAAACTAAAACAAAACCCACCCCTGCCCATTCGAATCCCTGTTTGGCCACTTAAGTTTTTCTTGCCCACTAATCTAGGCATTTCTTATTTTAATTCTAAATTGTTTCTTTTTAAGCCATGCATGTAACTCCCCCATCTTAAATTATCTTCTAAATATTTTCGTGCAGTTATATTCTGTCACAGACTTTGAACAAAGGATTACAACTGTACATATTAAGGTCCTTGAACTTCACATAACTATTTTCTAATCCTTGTGTGTGTTGTCATCCTTTGGCTTCTCCTAATTATCAGTGTGCCTTTTTGGTGAGGAAAATAATTTGTACATAGAAGGATTAATCAAAAGATAATTTTCAGTACAACTGTCTACTGTACCTGAATTGAAATGCTGCTGACTGTGGGACAGTTCAGAATGCTGCTCTGACCAAAACAAGTATTGCTTTCTTTTAATGTCTCCAAAGTCCTTGGTGGAAACCATTTCCCCTGGTAGATGGCAAATAATGCAACAAAAGCTGATTGCAGTTCAATTAGCAGATTGTTTCAATCATAAAACCAAAGCCAGTGATGAATGTGATTTACAGTTCCAGCATATGTCTTGTGTGAACCCAGGAGGCTGAATGTTAGAAGTTGCTTTGTCACAGATTCGTAGATTCTAAGAAGGTACCATTGCCTCCTGCATAACACAGGCCACAGAATTTCCCCAAAATTATTCCTAGAGCAGATCTTTTAGAGAAACATTCAAAATGGATTTAGAAATAGTCAGTAATGGAGAATCCACCACAACCCTTTGTAAATTGTTCCAATGATTAATCACCCTCACTGTCAAAAATTTGGAAATAAGGAGTAATCTGAATTTGTCTAATTTCAACTTCTAGCCATTGGATCATGTTATACCTTTGTCTGTTAGAGTCCATTATTGAATATTTCTTCCCCATGTGGATGGTTACACAATGTAATCAAGTCACCCCCTAATCTTCTCTTTAAGATAAATAACAAGCTAAATAAATGGTCCAATGGGAGCCTCAACACCTGGTGACTTATTTCTGACTTCTGATCCTTGGAAAGTTGTTTGTCCTTCTGTAAAATAGGCATATTTATCTTTTAGTAAGATAGGTAAATACAGGTTTTATTCGTTATTTTTACTATGGGGAGAGAGTATTTCTCCACAGCTGAGGCTATAACTAGTGTTCCATTCGACGCTGTTTTTCATCCCCATTTAGAAAAACAGATTTTCATTACATTTTGTGATTTAATATTGGAGTGGAGTGGGGAGACGCTCCTATGACAGGCACTCAGCACCCTGCTTCAGGGAGAAGAGTACCAAAAGCGTAAATCCATACGGCAAGGCTCCAGTCACTGCACCAATTTGACTCGCCACCAACAAGGGCATTTTTGAGTCTTGACTGCGCCCCAAGCTCTTTTTGCAGCACCATACTTGAGCGGGTGTGTTTGCATTCTATATTTGTGTCTTTTGGTCCTCGCTTCCCAAATGAAGTTTGCATTTGTTTTGTTAAAGTTAGCCTGTCTCTCTGAATTTTCCATCTTGTGTTGAATTTCTGCTCTCTTCTCTGGAGTGGTTAGTATCAGTTTTGTATTTATCACAGCTTTTATCAATTTGTTCTCTGCTCCTTCTTACTAAGTCATTAATAAATGTGTTAGTGCTTGATCTCCTGACTCCACTAGACAAATGCTTCCAAACAAAGCTGATGCTGAACTGTTAATCGTTGCCCTCTTAACTTGGGTTTAAAACAGGTTAGAAAATCCATTTTATAATGGCTTTATCTAATCCAGATTTCTCCAGTCATGTAACAAGAACATTAGATTAATGATATTATGTCTATAAGGAATGCCTGGCTGGGGTTTGCATTAACAACTTGTCAAGGCATTGAGGTGCAGTCTGCGAATACTCCAGGTTCCAGCATACAGAGCAGTCTGGCCATGGACCAAAATAGATGTCATGCTAGGCCAAGTAGCCTCTGCAGACTGTAACTGTATCAAAACTGAGGATGGCTGTAAGGTATATTGTAGAGCTACTTAGGCCTTTTGTGGTCTTCCACATTTTGTATATACTACTAAGTAAGCTCTAGTTTGACATAATTTGTATTTAAAAAAACCTATGCTGGGGATTTTTCACAAATGGGCTTATTTTCTGTGCGTTACGGTATTGTGGCCCAGTGACTAGGGCAATGCCTGGGACTCCAGACTTGCGGTCTTTGCTTGGCTCTGCCGTTGACCTGCTTGTGAGCATGGGCAAGTCGCTTTCTCCTCTGGCTCTGTTTCCCCTCCCGCTTTTTGTCTTACAATCCGGATAGGGACAGTGCCTAGGACAGTGGGACACTGATCTGATTTGGGCTCTCTCAAGTTTCATTGTAATACAAATATTTGCTCTTCTCTGCTTCCCCTTTTGTTCTTTTCATATTTATAAAAGGATTATTTCTGTTCACTCAAGTGATGGACTTCAAAACTGGGGCTCTGTGGTTGTATGTGTCTGTATACACGTAGTGTTTATAGGTTTGAGGGTTTATCATTAACTTAAAAAAATACACTTGTGTGTTTTGACTGGGTTTAAACCAGGTGTAGGCAAGTCTGGTACGTGCGCCAATGGCGGCACGCGAGCTGATTTTCAGTGGCACTCTCACTGCCTGGGTCCTGGCCACCGGTCCGTGGGCTCTGCGTTTTAATTTAATTTTAAATGAAGCTTCTTAACATTTTAAAAACCTTATTTACTTCACATACAACGATAGTTTAGTTATATATTATAGACTTATAGAAAGAGACCTAAAAATGTTAAAATGTATTACTGGCACGTGAAACCTTAAATTAGAGTGAATAAATGAAGACTCGGCACACTCTGAAAGGTTGCTGACCCCTAGTTTAAACCTTCCCAGCAGTGTCCCCTGTGCAGCCCAAACAGAGCAGCCTAATTCTAATATGTAAAAACTGGAAAGTGAAATTGCTGAACAGAAGTGAAAGTAATAAATGTTCATCCTGAGAGAAATGCATAATGTGAACAGCCTAAATGTTGAAAAGTAAACATCAAAACTTGTAGACTTTGTAAAGTGAGGACCTATTTTTAAAACATTTTTTATCTATGACTTTTAATCATTTGCTGTCATGAGCACTACCGTAGCCTTTAGCGATGTACTTTCTTACATGCTCTTATTGTAAGTGTTGTATGAGAGTAATCCTTGCTGAGCTTCTCTTGGGGGATACATTTTAGCCTCTCTGAGGGTCTCTTCTTTGTTCAGTAATATCGGCTTTGATTTGTTCTTATGAAAATGCAGATTAAGTTGCCAAGTTAACTTTTATTATGGTAGGGAAATATCCAGCATGCTCTTTTCTAAATTCTCAGGATTCCTGTTCTAAATGGAATTTTGGAATAGAGAATTCAGTAAGTAAATGTATAGAATCCTTTTTTAAAAAAAAAAAAATTAAATTTCAAGACTAAATTCTCCTCACTTAGAGGTGAAACTAAATTAGGGGCAAGAGTCTCTACAAGGTGAAGCAGAATTTATAGCCCAGAGGGAAAGAGGGCAAAGGGAATCCTCATCCAGTCAGCTCTGTGGTGTTTATGGCCCTGTTTGCTGCTGAAGCAGCATACTGGGCCTTAAAATCCCACCCTAGATGTTTTGGAAAAGGAGTGGAGTCCAGAATTGAGGAAAGAGAAATGAATTATTTGATTACCGGGGTGAAAATTACATTGGCTTCTTTTCAATTAATAATGGGATTGGTAGCCAAAAAGAAGTTGAGAAATAAAACCAGTCCTTCACCTTCTATCTCTTCTCCACCAGGGTAACAACATGTGCGCTCAGGTAATACACAAGATCGCTCCAGTGCATTTGGAGTATTCTGGCTAACAGTTCTTGAATTTGGGTAGTAGTCCAGTCACTCAGTTTTTTGTAAGAGACTTGACTGACTTGAAAATCAGAATAGTTGCAGGTTCACTGTCTTGGCTTAGGTAGGTTTATAACTGCAAAAAAGGTGCTTATTTTGAAAATAATTTTCCTATAAAATGTGGATTCTCTTAAATTTTTCAATGTTTCTGCTTTCACTTGGAGATTATTTATTTATCTCTGTGTTTAGCAATTTGTTTTTTTAAAAGCAGGAACCCAGGGCTCTAGATGCCAAATAGTAAAACTACTCATGCAAACAAAAATAAACTCAGCTCCCTCCCTCAAACCAGTAAAGAAAGAAACAAAAACCATACTAGCAATAATGCTAGTTCCTAGGGTAGCCTTCATTCCACAAGACCATGGGGAAAGAGTAGCATGTCCTTAAAGTAGCTTAATATGTTTGTTTATTTCTACAGGTTATGGCACTTGGAGCACTGCTGCCACCAATGCTCAAGGTAAATTTCACAGTTATATTTCAAGCTGACATAGGGAATTGCATTTTGTTTAAAAGTAAGTTATGTTTTATGTCTTTTCCTTTCTAATGTTCTATAACAAAGTGTAGCATTCCTTATTTTTTGTCTTATAGCTTTTACCCTCTATAATCACACTGAGTAAGTTTTTGTGAATGTTTTAGTCCAGCTTTTCAAGGAATACTCACTTCTGTGCTGTGATGGTGTTTGTCCTTCCATCTCCCCATCATTTTCCTGGGCTCTTGTATTGGAAGGCTGCTTTCCAGACCTAGGCACTGATTCAGCAAATGCGTGAGCACATTTTTAACTTTATTCAGTGGACAACTTACGGTAGTAAAGTTAAACATGTGCCCAAGTGTTTGCTGGATCAGGTCCTACTACTTGATCTCTTTATACCCCTCCTCTACGTTTCCAAGAGTGTTTTGATCTTATTAAACGTTGACTTGGAAGCTTTTTCACTATGGTTTTGCCAATAAGCGTTTGTTGAATGAAACTGGAATCTAATTTCTGCAGTTGCTTTTGCCCTGTGGCCTCTGCTGAGAAACTTGAGAACTGATTTGTGGTTGTGAAGCAATCCTTTGCTTTTCAGTTCCTCTTTGTGGGTTTTCCTACCTTGAGGTAGTGTTAATAGAACTGGAGTCAGCTAATAATCTTGGGTCTGCTGATGGTGAACATGGGCTAAAGATAATAGCGCTAAATAATATTTCAGTATTTATAGAAATGCAACAAAGGTTTTCTTTTTGAATCATAAACTGTGAAGAATATAATTGTTTTTGTGACTGGATAGTCTGAGTGTATTGGACCCTGAGGTTCTGGTACAGTATTTCTGTATCTCTGGCTTTCTCTTGAAATAAATCAGAAATATTTCCCACATAATACAATTTTCCATTTAATTCTCCATTACTACTTACGGTTTCATAAGACAGTACTTCTCAGAGCCTTTTCTTTTCTGCTTATGTGAAAGGATATTTTTTGCTGGCATTAAATTGAGTGACATTCACGTACCCTTTGTAAACTGAATACCATTGGGTGATTCTTCTAATGTTGAAATAATACATTTCTTTTTTCATCCAATAGGTACATATGCAGCAAACGCAGCAAATTGGCAAGGTATGTGTTATAAATGTATTATTTTTGTGTTAAGTTCTCTATACTCTGTTCAACTTGTTGAGTTGACTGCAATACCTAGGTTTATTCTCCAACTCACTTATTTGTACCTTGCTTCGTCATTCTTTTGACACGGTCTCCCACAGCATTCTTGTCAGCAAGTTAAGGAAGTATGGGCTGGATGAATGCACTATAAGGTGGGTAGAAAGCTGGCTAGATTGTCGGGCTCAACGGGTAGTGATCAATGGCTCCATGTCTAGTTGGCAGCCGGTGTCAAGTGGAGTGCCCCAGGGGTCGGTCCTGGGGCCCGTTTTGTTCAATATCTTCATAAATGATCTGGAGGATGGTGTGGATTGCACTCTCAGCAAATTTGCGGATGATACTAAACTGGGAGGAGTGGTAGATACGCTGGAGGGGAGGGATAGGATACAGAAGGACCTAGACAAATTGGAAGATTGGGCCAAAAGAAATCTAATGAGGTTCAATAAGGATAAGTGCAGGGTCCTGCACTTAGGATGGAAGAATCCAATGCACCGCTACAGACTAGGGACCGAATGGCTCGGCAGCAGTTCTGCGGAAAAGGACCTAGGGGTGACAGTGGACGAGAAGCTGGATATGAGTCAGCAGTGTGCCCTTGTTGCCAAGAAGGCCAATGGCATTTTGGGATGTATAAGTAGGGGCATAGCGAGCAGATCGAGGGACGTGATCGTTCCCCTCTATTCGACACTGGTGAGGCCTCATCTGGAGTACTGTGTCCAGTTTTGGGCCCCACACTACAAGAAGGATGTGGATAAATTGGAAAGAGTACAGCGAAGGGCAACAAAAATGATTAGGGGTCTAGAGCACATGACTTATGAGGAGAGGCTGAGGGAGCTGGGATTGTTTAGTCTGCAGAAGAGAAGAATGAGGGGGGATTTGATAGCTGCTTTCAACTACCTGAAAGGGGGTTTCAAAGAGGATGGCTCTAGACTGTTCTCAATGGTAGCAGATGACAGAACGAGGAGTAATGGTCTCAAGTTGCAATGGGGGAGGTTTAGATTGGATATTAGGAAAAACTTTTTCACTAAGAGGGTGGTGAAACACTGGAATGCGTTACCTAGGGAGGTGGTAGAATCTCCTTCCTTAGAGGTTTTTAAGGTCAGGCTTGACAAAGCCCTGGCTAGGATGATTTAACTGGGACTTGGTCCTGCTTTGAGCAGGGGGTTGGACTAGATGACCTTCTGGGGTCCCTTCCAACCCTGATATTCTATGATTCTATGATTCTGCACTATGCTGGGCTTCAAACCAGAATAATGATGAGCCTGGGTACCAAACCTTTCCCCTCAAAAGCTAGGATTATGCTCTTGACATTAAATGACACTTTGATTGTGTGCAATGTACACAGCTGTACCTGCCTGCTGGTACTGCTAAAGGGTTTGTCTGTGTTTCTATAATAAATCCTTGCGTTGGGTTTAGAATTTAGCTTTTCACTCTGGCGTGTAATTTGCCTTGGTTTGAAGTATTTTTAAAGCTGTGTTTTGTGCCTTAATTTGGGAAGAACTAATTATTATTACTTTTAGTCTTTTTCTCTAGTCTTCACTTGAAAAAATTGGGTATTGTGTAGCACAGAGAACAATAGACCTCTGGTCAAGTCAATAGGGAAAAATGAGTTTCTCTTATTTGAGTTATCGTGGTTCCTAGGAGCCCTAGTTATAGACTATTATGCTAGGTGCTGAACAAGTATAGAATAAAAAGATTTTGTCCCAAAGAGTTTACAGTCTGAGTATAAGATGAGACAACAGATGGATAAGACAGATGGGGAAGTACAAGGAGATGAGACGGTATTGGTCCTCAAGATGGGCAATGGCATAGGTGCACCAGTGGCCTAAGGTTGTCAAGTTTATTGTGGGCTTAATAGAATGGAGGGAGTTTTGAGGAGGGTTCTTGACCAAGATTTGGCAGCCACTTAACTAGAACCTTAGGATTGGCATAGCAGAGGGTATTGGAGGTTAGAAGTAGCAGTGGAAGAGCTTTGAGAGGAAGCTTGCCTTTTAGTACATGGTTCAGAAATGCATTTTTCTCTTCAGAACCAGTACAGCCCTGGCTTGATGAGTCAGTGCACCGCTTGTAGCACACTGGCAGGTTGTGTATGTGTAGTGCTATTACAAGAATTCTCTGTACAGTAACTCCTCACTTAAAAAGAAAAGGAGTACTTGTGGCACCTTAGAGACTAACAAATTTATTAGAGCATAAGCTTTCGTGAGCTACAGCTCACTTCATCGGATCACGAAAGCTTATGCTCTAATAAATTTGTTAGTCTGTAAGGTACCACAAGTACTCCTTTTTCTTTTTGCGAATACAGACTAACACGGCTGCTACTCTGAATCCTCACTTAGTCATCCTGGTTAATGTTGTTACATTGCTAATCAATTAGGGAACATGCTTGTTTAAAGTTGCGCAATGCTTCTTTATAACAGTGTTTGGCAGCCACCTGCTTTGTCCACTGCTTGCAGGAAGAGCGGCCCGTTGCAGCTAGCTGGTGGGGGCTTGGAACCAGGGTGGACCGGCAGCTCCCCTATCAGCTCCCTACTCCCCTAAGTTCCCTGTGCGACAGCTGCCCAGCAGGCTATCAGTTGCCCCGCAGTTCAGTTGTCCCTCCCCCGACTGCCATATGCTGCTCCTACCCTCTGCCTTGGAGCTGCTCCTGGGAGCCTCCTGCTTGCTGTGTGGGGAAGAGGGGGGAAGAAGGGGGCTAATGTCAGGGTGTCTTCCTCCCCCCTGCTCCTGCCCGCCGCTTACCCCTTCTCCTTATAGAGCAGGGTGAGGACACGACAGGGCTCAGGATGGAGAGAGCTTGCTGGCCGCAGCTGCTGTCTCAACTTGCTTATATTCTTAAAAAGGCAGTGTACTTAGAGTAGGGTCAGCGTACTTAAAGGGGCAATGCACATCTTTCTCACACACACACGCACACACACACACACACACACACACACGGTGGGGTGTGTGTGTCTCTGTCTGCCATGCTGTCTCCCCTTCCTCCATTTGTGCAGCCTTATAGAGTGTGAGGCTACATTAACAACAGTGTGTTAACCCTTGAGGGCTCAGCCGAATGCTAGTTCATCATTTAACAGTAAGGCATTCCCTAAGAAATATCCCACCCTCTTCCACCCTCTGACTCTACCACCTCAACCAAGCTTCACAATCATCATTGCTGTGTACAGTATTAAATTGTTTGTTTAAAACTTGTGTGTGTAATATATATAAAAAATAAATATTGTGACAGACCCAGACCAGTGGGGTACAGGAGTCTGGTAGAAGGCAAATATACTGGCTACTGGATGAACAGTTTTCTGTTCCCTGGGTGACCAGAGCAGGGGCTGCCCTAGAGCAATCAGGAACCTGCTAGAACCAATTAAGACAGGCAAGCTAATCAAGACACCTGGAGCCAATTAAGAACTTTCTAGACTCAATTATGGCAGGCAGGCTAATCAGGAGACCTGGTTTAAAAAGGACTTCCCATCAGTTAGTAGGGGGGCGCGCCAGGAGCAGGGAATGAGAAGGTGTGCTGCTGGAGGAGTGAAGAGTTCAAGCGTGATCAGGCTTCAGGAGGAAGATCCTGCTGTGAGGATAAAGAAGGTGCTGGGGGAAGGCCATGGGGAAGTAGCCCAGGGAGTTGTAGCTGTCGTGCAGCTGATACAGGGGACACTGTAGACAGCTGCTATCCACAGGGTCCTGGGTTGGAACCTGGTGTAGAGGGTGGGCCCGGGTTCCCCCCAACTCCTGATTGGACACAGGAGGAGCTCATCTGGTCTGTGAGAAACACCAGAAGGGAAGGTCTAAATTGGAAAGAGATCTGGCCTGTCCCCGACCCACTAGCTGGGACACGGAGACTGCTGGGATTGTTCTCTGTTTCTCCCATGCTGGTCAGAGATGAGGTTAGCTGAGTGGATGGCAGGTCTGAGCCACTAGCAAAAGTGGCCAAACTGAGGGCTTCCGTGAATCTCTGAGGCAAGCAAATCTGCCTATAAGCGCAGGACCCACCAAGGTAGAGGAGGAACTTTGTCACTATAGGTTTTTTTTGTCTGGTGAAAAAAATTTCACTGGAACCTAATCTCCCCTATTTACATTAATTCTTACGGGGAAATTGGATTCACTTAACATCGTTCCGCTTAAAGTTGCATTTTTCAGGAACGTAACTACAAAGTTAAGCGAGGAGTTATTATACTGTCATGCACTTCCAAATCTCTGGATTTGCATAAGCAGTATCCAATAGTACCATGAACATAGATGTAGTGCAGTGCTTTTCCCCCTCACCATTGTATTATCTTGCCATAAGGCGGCTTATGTTGTTGTCAGAGCTAGAATATGACTCATAACTTCAGATTTTCTGGTTAGTCTATTAAATGTATGTTAATATTGTATTTATTCTTGCATACATGGTTACAAGTCCAGCAACACTAGTCTCAAATTTTAGCACAGCTTCATGGAGCCATACTACATGGGTAGAGCATGCTGGCAATGTATTATGCTGTAGATACTGAACATTATTATAACAACATATCTTTATGGTAGTACAGGATCTCTCTCATATCAGTTAAAACCAAGCTGGACCAAGCACTGGAATAATCCCACACTGGTTCATGATAATTGGCTGGTTGCAACAGATTTTTTTCTATCTCTGATTTCTGTAGCTTTAGGAAACCTGAATTTTCCTTCACGGAAAACCAGACCATACTTGTTCTAGTTTAAAAGTTTTCATCAAATAGTAAAGATCAGATGCAACCTTGATTAGTAGAGTGAGTTCATTAGAATCTAAACTCCTTACATGAGCCTACATTTCTTTGACGGTGTATTCAATTTTACTTTCCTTTTCTGCAAGGCTATGAAGGCTATGACTATTATGGCACCCAAACCACCGGCTCTACTACAGCTGCCTCGTACAATTATGCTGCAGCTGCAGCTGCAGCTGCAGCTGCTACCACTAATACCTGGGAGACTCCCAAAACTACCGACATGACCATGACTGCTGATGTCAACACCAGTATGCCAGTTGCAACTTATAGTACGGAAGCTGTGGCAAATGAGAACTCTGACTCCATCATAGCCAAAATAAACCAGCGTCTGGATATGCTGTCAAAGGAAGGCAGTGGTGGAGGCGGGGAAGGAATGGAAGACCAGGAAAGGTGACTTATCACTTCTTTCTTTTCACAGAGGTTTTTAAATCTTAAATCACTGTAACTTCAAATTAAATTTGAAACATTTTACAGCAGAGGGAATGGTCCAATATTAATTCCTCTTAAACAGATACGTTAGTACAAAATGCAGCCTTGATCTCTCAGTCCCAAATTATGTTATCAATCCCTATTCAGCATAACAATGTATTTTCAAAGCTGGTTTCTCTGTTCACCCTTAGTTGTACCAAAACTTACTTTTATTAATGATGAGATGCTGAAGTGAGATGTTTAATCTGCAGCTATATTTTTCTTACCTTTTCTAATAATGCCTTGTAATCTAAATAGTTTGTATTGATAGACCAGTGAGTATGAAGAAAAATACCAGATGCTTGCTCTGTTGTTCGGGCAGTAATATGCATCCTGACATCAGTTGTAGGAAGGAAGAAATGAAATACATAATCTTTCTGTGGCATTGGTACTTGCTACTTCATCAGCCAAAATGCTGATGGATTTATCTGCCTTAATTCCACATCCAGAGGTAAAACCAAAAGTTTTATCTTTTGGATTCCTTATTAATGCCCCTGTTGCTATGTTAGGAATATTGCAAGTACATTGGAACCTCTGTGTACTGCCTCTACCCTGCAAAGCAGAGGTATTTCTCATTTCTCCTCAGGGCTTCTACTTCAGGCAGGGATTTTTGCTCTTTTGTCCCTCTGTATCTAATTAATTCTCCAGTTATTTCCTATTTCTGCAGCTGTGTACTGTGCCACGCTTCCTGTATGCTTGTAGTTCTCCTAATGTGCCAGCCAGGGAACTAGCTAGCAGTGATGAAGGGGATCTCTTGGCTGTACCTCAGTGTGGGATTAAGGTGGATAAACCCATCAGTTTTTTGATTTGACAGATCAGCAGGTACCCACTCAGAGAGGATAAAAATTAAAAGTGAGACTTTTTTCAGTCATATTTCTGATTAGATATATTTGTGCAACAGACTTACAATTTTTGGTTCAATTCTCAAGTCACCCTAAGACTAAGGACAAGGTGAGTGAGTTCCTGTGCAAAGGTGTCACTCAGCAGGGACCACAGTATTTTTTTCATTCTTTGCATCTTAATTCTTTGTGTTCTGATTCTAGTTTTAACCCAAATTAAATCTGGATGTAAATTTCTCTGTGGCTTTTATATTTGGCAGAGCATGGCTCTGTGCTTTATTAGCTACTGATTCGATTCCTTGCTTGCTGTGCAGCTCTTTCAGGTTTGAGTCTTTTGAGTCTTATGACTCAAGGTCTTCAATGAACGACCGTGACCTGTACAGAGCTGGCTACGATTATGGCGAAGTTGGAACTGATCGGAATGATTCCTTTGGAAGCCAATTTGACAGCCGTAGGAATCAGTCCAGCAACAGAGGAAACAGCTATGGTCTCATTAGAGGGAGGGGCCAGAATCGGATTCAAAATCGGGGACGTCTAAATGCTTTCAACCGCACTGACCGCTTCATGCCATCTTCAAGTACTGAGCGACTGTCTGCACGCTGGAATGAGTTGAACTATATGGGTGGGCGGAGCATGGGTGGTCCCTGCCCCAACAGGCTCCCTTCCCTCTTCTCCCAAGCCCTTGTCCCTGACTATTGCGATTATGGGGACTATGGCGATTACGGGGATTATGGGGACTATGGCGACTATGGTGACTATGGCGACTACGGAGACTATGGTGACTATGACTATGGCATGATGGGAATGCCAGGAATGGGAAGGTATGGTAACATGCCATATGGAGTCGGCAGGCAACGAAACAGAGTGAGTACAGTGCCGTGGCATCTGAACATTCTTATGGTAAGAGCCGTCAAAACACTTGTTCTTGGTGTAAACCCTTTGCTTTTACTCATGTAGTTGCCCTTAAAAGACAGGCAGTGCATTGTTAATTCAGGGGCAATGGGGTTAGCTGTGAAGTACGCTTTTCCTGTTAAAAGGATATGTTTTCCTTTGATTGCCAGATTTCACAGTCAAAGAGTCAACAGGCTAGTGTGCTGTTTCTCTGTACAAAAAGGATATAGTTCTGAGCAGACTTTTTTTCTTTAGAAAAACTTAACTATTTGGGAGGCCGGGAACTATGTACAGTATTTTGGATAACCTTGGCACAGCTCATCTGCTCAGTTTATAAAAGGATTTACTGCATTAAGTACAGCTAATCTAAATCAGCGTTTCTCAAACGGTGGTCCACAGGCCCTGCTGATCATCTCCTCCCCCTCCCTCTCTGTGCCTCCTGCACGCTAAAAGTCCGGTGGTGCAGCGGAGTTAAGGCAGGCTTCCTACCTACCTTCCTTGGCTCCGCGCCACTTCCGGAGGCGGCTGGCACGTCCCTGGGGAGCAGGGGATCTCCGTGTGCTGCCTCCACACTGAGCATCGACTTCGCTGCTCCCATTGGCTGGGAACTGTGGCCAATGGGAGTTGAGGGGGTGGTGCCTGTCAGGCAGGGGCAGTGCGTGGAAACCTTGACACACACACACACCCCATCCCACCCCCGGGGTAGGAGCTGCTGCCAGAAGGATGCAACAGTTGCTTTCTGGAGCCGACTGAGGTAAGCACCACCTGGCCAGAGCCCACACTTGTCACCCCCTCCCACATCCTGACCCTCTGCCCCCAGCCCAGAGCTTGTACTCTGCACCCGAACTCCCTCCCAGAGCCCTCATCCTCTCCTGCAACCCAACACCCTGTCCCAGCCTGGTGAAAGAGAGTGAGGGTGAGAGAGAGCAAGTGACGGAGGGGGAATGGAGTGAGTGAGGAGGGGGGCTTGGAGAAGGGGCAGGGCAAGGACTGAATGGGGGGTGGGGCTTGGAGGTTCCAGAAAATGTTTAAATCAAAATGGGGGTCCACATGTTGGTAAAGTTTGAGAACCGCTGACCTGGACAGAAGGTTACAGGGTCACACATGCTTTTAGGAGCTCATTTCATTTAAGCTGCAGACGGGTTAGAAGAGCTGGAGCTTCTTGGTTGCTGCTGAAAAGATGGTCCATAAGATACTTCACCTTGTTTGTGTTTCTAGCCCAAGAGGAGGAGTTTCCGCAACCGCTCAGGGGGTCGATCAGATAGTGAAGGAGGGCGCAAGCGGAAACAATCCCAAAGCGGAGATGAGCCAGACAGCAAACAGGCAAAGACTGACAGTGAAGGAGACGACACCGAGAACGGTACAGTCCTGGTTTTTTTGACTAGAAAGGCTCTCAGCTAAGCTCATTAAGTGCTTCTTCTCTTCACTGGCTGGCAACCAGCACTATAGATATTGTCTGTTAAATCTTAAAACTCAGTGGTCCTTAATCTGAGGCTATAGTCTGTCACTGTTACTGTGGTACACTGTTAGGTGCCTCCTAAGATTCAAGCTTTCCTCAGTGCTCTGCGGACTCATCAGAGAAGTTGGTGCTCTAAATTCATCATTAAGGTAGGGACAGAACTTGTAGCAGGGACTACCAGGCAGGAGAGAGAACAGTCATCAAGTTGAGTTTTGTATTGGCGGTTATGAACCGGTGCTCTGTGAGTAAATAGGCAACTATATAGTGCTGGTGTCTTGTAACTTGCAGTAGGAGTGGAAGGAAAGGCTTTCTCCACCCTAGTTAAATGACCTGTCTTGTGTATCTGGCAGATGATGGTGAAGGAGAGGACAAATCTGGAGATGAAGGAGACAAAGGTGTAAGTAACTTTCTAGAGCCTCTATAGAATGAATGTGAATTTTCTGAACATGTCTGCTAGATTCTTTCTTAGCTACCTTTATTAGATTAGCCTCACCTGAGAGTGAAGATATGAGACTATTGTAGCTAGTGTCCTTTACTTCGCTCCCACACACCAGAGCCAGAATTTTCAAAAATAGCCTAAAGGTAGGCTTCTAAATCTACTTAGACATCTTTTTCTCAAAAATGCTGAATACCCAAAAGTTCCCTCCTACTGCAATATGGGATATGTATGACTGCCCCTAATGTTGGGGTGCTCTGAACTCTGCTTTCTAGACCAGCATAATGCTCCATTATTGTTCCATGATTTCGGAGGGAGTATGATCTAGTAATTGGGACAGTGGGGTTAAACTCCTTATTAATTATGTTTTTTTACAGTAGTGCCTAAGGGCTAACTAAGGATGGAGCCCCATTGTGCTTGGCCCTGTACAAACACCGAATTTTGTCCATGGCTATGACTCATTGTTTTAGCAACATATAAAATGTTAAGACTGGCAAAATAGGATTTCACGGTCATATTCTGAAATATCCTTAGCAAAACAATTTTGCAAATTTTAGTTAAATATGATGGTTTGATCTAAAAATGACTCTACACTGTATACTCTGTCAGTCACTGACAGATTATTGCAGATACGGTTTATGTGGATTTTTAAAGTAGTAGCTGATGTTGATGGCTTTCTTTGTTTTTGTTTTAAAGGAGAATGAGGGTTGTGGTGAAGATTGGGAGAAGAAAGGTAGGGTGATTTCTCCACTTCACATGATTCCTGTGGACTTAACGTACCCAATTGGCGTGTTTTCCCTCTTTACACTTGGAGCTATCTTGAGTTCAGCATTCAATCAAAGGCTTATAAAACTTAGGAGTGTGTTATGTAATGTCAAGTACAACACACACAGATCAAGGTTCCTGAGCTGCTTGCTGCTTTAGTGTAGTCTTTTGCAGCCTGGTGGAATAATGCTGCTTGCCTGTGATGGGGGTTACTCATATCAGAGCTCTGACACTGTGCTCACTGCTGTACTGAAAAGCCAGTCACAGTGCCTGTCCATGCTTACAATCTAAGATGGAAAAACAAAACACCAGTGGTCCAGTAAATGGATAAAGCAGGATTTTCTCTAATAATGACACACTTCTTGGGTGGTGGTTTAACAGTGACACTCTAAATTAAATGTCTCTTTCCAGAGCAGGTGGAAGCATATTAATCAAGGGTTAGTTTGAAAGCCTTATTATCTTGTGTGAAAACCACTCTTGTCATTCCTTTTCAACTGAATTCCTTTGAGTTGAATAGAGAACAGAAAGCGCAGATGTGGCTGCGCCCTATCTGCTATAGTGGGGGAAGGGGCCTGTTATGCAAAGAGTTTTATCTTAGAATTTATAGATGGAGGTGTCTTATTGGGTCTCTTGTAGCCAGAACTGTCTCCCCTTGCATCCATATGTTTCTTGTGTTTGTGCTATGCATGTCTGGCAGGTTGTTGGGCCTACACCCTAAGGAGAAGATGTCTCTTTTTCACTTGATGATTGCAAAGACGGACTTGAGTCTGACTGACATCAAGTCATAAAGCATATTCATTAATTCCAGATTGAGGGAAATGTCACTGAAGGGACTTATAACACAGAGCTGGCTAATCTGTGCGATCAGTTTGAGGGGTAAACCCTTAGATAGCAAAACCACAAAAATAGGAAGGCAGAGACTAAACATTGAGACTGCCCCATTTATTGCTCTTGGCTGGGATTTTCAAAAGTGCTCAGCGTTGGCCTAACTCAGTAGGAGTTTTACCATTGACTTCAGTGAAAGCAATTGTGCCAGTGCTGTGCAATTCTGAAAATTACACCCCTTATCTGTATTTGTGGAAAGAACTTAGCTAATAGCATACTTGTCACAATTTTCACTTATGGCCTGTCGTCTTAATTCTGCACTTGGCAGACCTAAGTTAGTCAATTCTAGACTCCCCTTCTCTTACGCTTTCAGGACATATATGAGTCTCTTAGAGATTCACAAGCTTGTTGAAATTGTGATCTGCATAGTTGTGGGAATGTAGAAAGCAGTGTTTGTGGCTTATTAAATGCTGAAGCAAAGCAGAAACTTGGAACAAGATGGTTTTGTATGTTAGCTGCTGTGCAGCACATGATTATCGGGGGGGGAACCACACATTTTCTGTATGGGGAATTAGTGCTGTGCTCTAGCCACACATAGGACATTCTCAAGGCTGACATTGGGATATAGTTTGATGTTCGGATGTTTATCCAACCTTCCTCTTTGATAACTAGATCCTGACCCACAGAGGGTCCCCTATCTTAGGTGTTACCACAGTACAGGCAGTGGGGGTAGGGTTGCTCTCTCTATTGGGTTCTGGCTCGTTGCTCCCTTCAAATCCTGTGTTCTCCCACGCATTTGGAGACCTCGGAGAATACATGGCTGTGCATTGACAAAGCCCTAGAACCATGCAGTTTGAAGACAGCAGGCTGTACAGTGAAGATAAAAAGACCTGGATGTCTAGTTCAGTTGGAGACTTGGACTGTCCATTTCTCCCTCCCTGGCTCACACTTAGTTGTTCTGCTTGCAGAGGCCTTAAAGCCCCAATGATGTAAATTTAACTATAAATATTATTCCTTTTCTCACTAAGGATTTTGGAGAAGTAGGACTGCAGTGGCTTCAAAGCTCCTCTGAGAAACCAAACAGCAGTCATGTTTATCTGTGATAGACATTCTGGAATGGCATGTGAGGCGTTTTGAACCCTCTGGGGTGCTTTTCTAGCATCCTGAAAATAGAAGGTGAAAAAAGTGAAAGGAGAATACCAAATATAATAGTGTAATACAAAATGGAGTCTGTGTTTCAGTTTTCAGGTAAATGATTCACTGAGAGTGTGCGTTACAGGCACTCGACCACCTAAAGAAACCAAGGCTATGAGGGAGGGACAGACACTAGTCATGCAAGGAAGTTGGGTAAATGTGTGTCACCCAATGCAGCTACCCCAAGGGAGGGCTTTCACTGTCAACAGTAAGAGCTGGTTCCATTGGTGGTTGCTGTGTCTTTACTGAACCCAGCAACTTCTGAAGTTAAGTGATGGGAATTCCCTGCTGGGCAAATGGGCACAAAGAGACAGGAATGGGGTCTGTTACAATTGGTACTACTCGAACTGAGAACTCTTAATTCCAAGGATATTTAGGCTGGAAGCTGAGTGGCTTTCCAGAAACAAACACATGATAGAAAAGTGGCCTGAAAAAACAGATCAGACAGAGGAGCTATCGGAGATTAGGAAGGATAGGGATTTCTTGAAGCCTAGCATGGGAGGGAAGCACAGTAGCTCACATCCTAATAAAACCCAAAGAATTAGATTTCTGCCAACAAAAAATGTTAACATTAGGTATTATATAGAAACTTTAAATGTGATTCTCTGTAGCATCTGGAGATGGTGGTGATGATGATGATGATGAGGTGAAAAAGAAGAGGGAGAAACAGAGGAGAAGAGATAGAATGCGCGATCGTGCTATGGATAGGTAAGTGACTATAGAGGGAGCAATCAATAAATCAGTCTCCCAAGGGCAGTGCTGTGACTCATCATCCCTAATCCACCTGGCACAAAAGAATTCTCTTTGGATCCCGGCAGGAGATTTGAACTCCCTCCTGTTCACACAACACAGATACAAGTTCCCGTTTGAAGTCGGTACAGTGGAATCAGCATATCAGTTCCAGCCAATCTATAATACTCTTCTCTTTGTGCTTTGTAACTCACATTAAAGAAAGGGGAATGTAGGTATTGTCTAATAGTTACAGTTGTAGAAGTTATTCTTCATAACTTTTATGCTAAATACAGAGCATTGCCATTTTAAAAAGTAAGCATTCTAAAGACTAAATGACCAATTAAGATAATTTACCCATTTAGTACATATGTACAAATTAACAATAGTATTGTCAAATGAAAATTCATTTTGTATATTCCCAACATTAGGCTTAACTCTGACCCATAAAATACACCTGTATTCTTTCAACATGCACATACATGCTACAAAGCAAAATTACACAGTTTAGGACAAGAATTTAATAGTACTGCATCAACTGAAACTGGAGAGGAAAGTTTGGTAAGCAGAAAATTCCTCAAATTGGAATTTTGTCAGGATGCTGGAGCTTACTCTTGTGAAAAGTTTCACTGTATAAATAGATTATTGTACCACGCATTACTTTCTTCAGAATCCAGTTCGCCTGCTCTGTGTGTAAGTTCCGCAGCTTTGAAGATGAAGAAATCCAGAAACATCTGCAAAGCAAGTTTCACAAAGATACCCTGCGATACATTGGCACCAAACTCCCTGATAAAACAGTTGAATTCCTGCAGGTATGTTGACGGCTCAGCCTTTTTTTAACCCTTATTTAAAATTCCTAGAATGGTGTGGGAGAAGGCATAGGATAATTGAGGAATTCTGTTACTGTCTCACATCTGCTGATTGCATTGCCCAGAGATTGGTAATGGGGTACAGAGCCCACTGGCTCCTTTCCAGCTCATGCCAGCATTCGCTAAGAGTTATCAATTGATGGCTCTTTACTGATTCATGTGAAATGTAGTGTTTCTAGTGCGTGTCACACAAATAACTCTCAATTGGCACTGTTTAAGCCTTAAATTGGCTGGCTCAGCAGAGAAGCCAGGAAATGAATTAAGCCATAGAGACTGACCTTCCCCTCCCCTCAGCTCTAGAAGCATGTCTTTCGGGTGAGGTATTAGGCAGCTTGTGCTTCTGCAGCTGGGTGTTTAAGTCTGCAGGCTGTCAGTAGGCATCTTTCAGGAACACAAAGGTCACGTGAATGGTTTAAAGAGACAGTTGCCACTGTCGTGGCACTATTGACTACTGTAGCATGCTGAGATATATGGAGTGTGGCTCTGAGTAGGTCTGTCTGAGCTCCTGAAGGAATAGGCAAGGTGGGGGCGGGGGGAGTGCTTGGCATGTCTCTTACTTATTTAGTTGTGCTCTCTTCCCCTCTGCATGGGTTTTCTTACAGAGCTCTCATTTCCCTTCTGAGTGGCATGCTATAGATTGTGCTGCTTATTGATGCCATTGGCTTGTACAAGTGGTGGAGAGTTTCATTCTCTCTTCCTCCCCCCCTCCCCCCCCCCAGGAGTATATTGTGAACAGGAATAAGAAAATTGAAAAGCGTCGTCAGGAGCTGACTGAGAAGGAGGGTACAAAGCAGAAACCAGACCCTTTCAAGGGTAAGTGATGTCTGTGTATGCATGGAGACTTTGTTTTGCTGTGGCACGTAGGAGCACCAGGAATGGACCAGGACCACTTTGTGTTAGGTGCTGTACAAACACAGAACAAAAAGACAGTCCCTGCCCTACAGATTTTACAATTAAGTATTGCCTGCTCAGTCAGCTCTTAATTAGGCCCAAGATGCCACAAACTATCAGACTCCCCTAGCAGAAAACAGTTGTATTACTCTGATATGATGTGGCTTAGATGGTCAGTGGAAATCCAGTAGTCCTGGAATGGCAAGTGCTGAAGGAAAAGGCCAACAGCGTGGATGCTGCTGGATGAGGGATGGAAAAAAGAGCCACATTTGCTTTTCCTTTCTCAGGCCAAACTTCTTATCTGAGAGGGCTGGGATAAAGCAGAAATTAAACTTGCCACCCCCTCCCCCTCAGCTTCAGTATCCAGTTTAATCTTACCATTTTACCCCAATGACTGGGAGACCTGCTAAAGATGACTGCATCTTGAAAGTTAGAAAGTGAACAAGCGCCATTTTTAAAAGGCTAATGAGTCACTCTATGCTCTATTCATTTTTGTAGGCAGTTGTAGTTTAGCCTTGCTTCTAGATGCTATATCACAGAACACATGGGTGCCATGGCAGATTTTACAAAAATAAGAGGCCACACAATGAGGTGGGGAGAGACTGCAGATTCTCTGCATGGTTCAATGAAAATCCATTGCAGTATTACTGATGCTGAATTCTGTGGCCAGTGAAGATAGGAAAATGTTCAAAAGCAAAGGGTTTTATTGGCTTTGTAAATATTCAGTTGAACATAGCAGATCCCATGTTCATTTTACTATTTAACCTCATTTAAAAACTGTAGGGTTGTTTTTTTTCCTGATTTGTTCTTGCCCCCATTTCTACAATAGCACATTGCCACAGAATGAACAAGGTCTTGTTTAGCACACAATTCCCAGCATGTTTTCCTACAGTGCAGGATCTCCTCAGACACAGCCAGTTAGTGAAAAGGCATTTGAACTAATGTTGTGAGTTTGGGTTCTGTGATAGATGGATACACTTGAATTAAGTTGTGCATTGGCTGACAATAAGCCAGCTTACAGGTTTTTGCTGTTGGCCTCTGAAAATGGGTAAAGGAGGAGCGAAATATTCCAAAATGTAGGAAATCATTTGTGCTGTCCTGCCTTTGAGACTTTGCAAGCGTCTCATTGAAGTCACTTTTGAGGTAGGCTGGCCTTATGGCGAAGGCACTTACCTGGGACTCAGGGAATCTGGGTTCCATTCCCTGCTCTGCCTAGGGAAAGTCAGTGATTTTTGTGCTTGTGTCTGGCATTAGGATAAGTGGTGATATTTATGATGTGCTCTGATACAACGGGAGTGGGGCATGTGTAAGAATCTAGACTGGTGAAACAAGTGGCTTCTCAAATCCTTAGAATGACACGCATGGATGGTTCTCAGAAAGCAAGGCAGAATTGAAAGGAGGTGAGATACTGGTGTCAAATTACTGCCAGTTACATCCCAGAGGGAGTTTTGTGATCTTTATTTATGGGAGTGGTGAGAAGGTGTTGATGGGACTCGCAGAACTTTTTCGAGGTAACAGCTACTCGTGAATGTTGGCTAACCTGTCTGTATCACCCCAGGTATCGGCCAGGAACACTTTTTCAAGAAGATCGAGGCAGCTCACTGTATGGCTTGTGACATGTTAATTCCTGCACAGAACCACCTCCTCCAAAGACACCTGAGGTCAGCAGACCACAACAGGAACCGCAGGGTAAGCAAGCATACTTATTTCTGGCCAACTACTCATTAGATAATTTAAAGTAACTTCATCTTTAACTCAGAGAACTGGCTGAATGGACAGGTAAGAGGCTGAGGGTTTCTGACTGCTGAGGGCTCTTGCATGGAGGAATGCTAACTTGCTTTCCACCTGCTAGAAACCCTTCTTATGTTCTGGCTTATTGTTCCCCACCTGATGGAATGCAAAACCAACCAGTAACTTTGGGGCACTAGTGGTTGTGGGAAGATGAAGGAACTGGCCATGTGGATTTTGTTCTCATGCAGGTATTGGCAGGTAGGTAGGTAGGTATTAGCAGCTGAACTGGAAGGGGTTGTAGTACATGTTGGGAGTGAGAGAGAGAGAGATGAATAGAAGTGGTTACAAAGAAAGTGAGATCTGGTCTTGCCTTTTGTAATCTGCCATCCCACAGTATGTCAATGAATTAGAGAACCATGGAATCACTGTTAGGAGCTGAAGTTTCCATATGCTGACTGGGATACATAGAGAGACAGACCCTTAAGGGCAGATCTTTTATTGGGCCAGGAATTAGATTTTTTGGATGGGATTCCTACATTTTAAGGCCAGAAGGCAGGATTGTGATGATCTAGTCTGACCTGCATAACACAGTTTAGAGGACATAATTCATTTTCTTCCTCTTCCCCCCCTCCCCCCTCCAGTAATTTCTGTGTGGCTCTGGCTTTTCCTTCCTGTTCTCTTGGGGTTTAAACTACTCTGACTCAGGAATGCTGTATAAATTGCACACCAAGTGTTCTCTTTGAGGTTGCACTATTTTATAGTGCTGCTTAATAAAAAAAAAATCAAAAACCTCCCTTGTCAGAACACTTGAGGCAGGCACAATAATAATTTTAACAGAAGTCATAATGTTAGATGAGCATCTAAACCAGCATTGGCCACAGTGGAGCTTGGAGCTTTACAATGTATCTTCCCACAGGCCTTCATCTCAGTTCAAAATGGAGCAGTGCATGATGAGTAAAGCTACAATATAGTCATGGCAATCCGTATTCTGTGACTCTCCATTCCTGGCAGGAGCCATTCAGCAGCAGGTGGCCTTCCCTGTGTCGGGGTTTGTTGTTGTTCTCGCAGCCCTGGTTGTGCGGGGGGTCTCCACTCATTCCACCAGGATCACAGCTTTCCCTGTACATTGCGCCTGCAGGGATGAGGGGTCACTGTCCCTGCGGCCATGCAGGGAGCCCTCTGCAGCCCTGATGTCACAGGAATGAAGGAGCAGGGCTGCAGAGGGGGCTGCAGGGCTGGTGACAGTCTCTACAGGGCAAGGGGCAGGGTGGATGCAGTCCCACTGACTGTTTTCATCAGTTTCCTTGTGTCAGCTGAAATCAGTGTTTACTGACCTCTGTCAATTTAAAATCAAATCCTACCAAGCCTACGTATGGTGCACGTGCTCGTTTGGTGCTAGCCAGTCTGCTGAAGATCGCACACTGATATTTGTGCAGAGAGCTTAATCTGTTGCCGAATCACGTTCATTTTAAAGTCCTAAAACTTCATTGCATCTGATTTTACTCTAAGACATTTGAGGGATATGCTCATGTTTCATTTGGGAGCAGTTTCAGTCAGAATTTAAAAGTCAAGGCATAAAGTCACTTGATGGTATTTGGATGTAAATGCATGCACAGCATAGCAGAAATTGTTTAGTTGTCTTGTTTCCTGAAATAAACTTACTTCGGTAGTGAAAAGACCTAAGAATCTGCTTCTTTAATCAGGGATTGCTACATTTCTCCTTCCTCGCGCAGCAGTCTTGCATTTTGGTGACCACTGCAGTTAGGGTCCTTAAATGGAGTTTCCTTCAGGGCTTATATTGCCAGATTGGGCATGCCCTTCCCCAAGGCCAGAACATGCACCCTATGCAGAGCAGCCACTGCAGAACATGGCTGGAATCTGGAATTTCCCCTTGACAGCATAGCTGAGCAGGAAACTAACATCTTGTGACTGGTCTCTGTTAAGCTCTTCCTTGACTTGACCCACAGAGTGTCACCCCAGTGTCCGGTTTCCTTTTCAGATGGCAGCCGAGCAGTTCAAGAAGACTAGTCTCCATGTTGCCAAGAGTGTCCTAAATAACAAGCACATTGTAAAAATGCTGGAAAAGTATCTCAAGGTGAGTGAGTAAGAAAGTTGCCAGCTAGTCTTGCTTTTCCACAGAGCAGTGGGGATACACGCCGACTTGGTCCTGAACACTGAACTGGTACAGAGCACAGAGTTGAGTATCACTGTGTGTGCTGCATGTTGGTCACAAAACCCGCTTCTATATACAATGGGGAGAAGCATAGATACCACTCCGCTTTCTTATGCATAGGCTGAGCTTTGGGTCTGGTGTCTTTATTTTCTTTTTAGGCAGTTTATCACTTTTCATGTATTTTTTTTTAAAACTTGCATATTGTACCTATTGCAACCTCCAGGCACATGTAGATTAGTTATGAAATCACCCAAACCAAAACATATTAAAGGAATAAAATATCAAAAGAAACTTCAGTGCCCTAAAGTCAGCCCTCAGGCATTCACCTTGGTGCCAAAAGGAGGCACAAGGCATAGGCACCATCTAAGTCCCATAGGGTGTAAATTGGACTGAAGTGGTGCTTAGGCCTCATCCTGGCTACCTGCCTGGGGTGAATTTCACCCTGCATGAACAGTTAGGCTCTGAAACTTTCCCAGCAGGTCAACAAACTCTGACAGACCAACAGGGGCATTAAATTCCAGAGTCGAAACACATTCCCTCTAGGTCCTATCCATGTCCCTTGAGATCAAAGCAGGGGAGTATCAGGTGAGAGCACCCTAGCCAATCCTCACTGTCAGGATGGAGTGCAAGGACAAAGTCAGGGCCACAACAGGTAGAATTCTTAGGTCAAATCAGCACTTTGAATTGCATCCAGAAAGAAGCTGGAAGCCAGTGCAGTCTTCAGAGTATGGGTATAATATGCTCCATGGGAAGCACCGCTGAGTAAGCAGGCAGTTGCGTCCTGCGCTGACATTTCCAAGTTGCCTTCGAGGGTATGCCCATTTAGAGCACATTGCAGTAATGCAATCTGGCGGTGACATGGGCATGGGTAACTGGCGAGGTCCACATCTGAGAGAAAAGGTCGCAACCTCCTTGCCATGCGAAGATGAAAAGAAGCACTTTTGGCTACTGCTGCTACCTGGGAATCCAGGAGCAGCCATGGATCCAACAGGACCCCTGATTTGCAAACTTGGCTAACAGGGCAGGCAAACCCCCTCAAATGGGGGGAGCAACTGTTTCCCCTGTTTCACCGGCATCACTTTGGTCTTATCTGGATTGAGCCTCTGCCAACTAGCTCTCATCCAAGCCCCAGTCTCTGCTAGACACTAGCAAAACTGAGACTCCACCCTCTGGGTCCAGTGAAAGAGACTTTGAGCTGAGAGTTATCAGCACATTGATGGCACTGCAGCCCAGATAGCGAGGCTGTCTCCCCTAGCGGCCTCTCATACACGTTGAACAGGAGGGGTGACAATAAACCCTGCGGTACCCCACACGAGAGAGCCCTCGGGGCAGATGAGCAATTGCCCAGTGCTACCCTCTGGGATCTCTCAGAGGAAAGAACGGAACCACTCAAGTGCAACTCCGTCTACCCCTGCCAGGGTCCGCAGGCACATCAACAACACCTCATGATCAACGGTATCAAAGGCTGCCGGCAGATCTAAAAGAATCAGCATGGGCACCTGACCTTTGTCCATCAGCAGGAGGAGATCTTCGACCGATCCCAGCACGGTCTCCGTACCATACCCAGGTGCAAAACCAGACTGAAAGGGGTGAAGGAAATCTGAGGATTCCAGGTAATGCCAGAGCTGCCTCGCCAAAACCTTCTCAGCAACCTTCCCCAAGGAAGGCTGGAGACAGGGTGATAATTGCCAAGACTGTCAGCGTCAAGAGATGGTTTCTTGAACGTGGGCCTAATGATTCCTCCTCTGAGGGATGCTGGCACCTTGCCCTTACAAAGAGAGGCTGAGGCAGTCTCCACCAATAGTGGACTCCATATTTCCCTGTAGATTTTACTGGCGATTGTGGACATGGGTCCAGATCGCAGGGTATAGCCTGGAGTTCCTCCAGAATCTCATTAGATAAGTTTGGCTGGCTGAAATCCAGCCAGAGAAGACGACATTATGTTTGTCCTCCACCTGCATGGATCTGCTCTTGTGGAGGCAGCCAGACTGGTCTGAATCTGATCATTCTGGTCCGTGAAGTAGAAAACTCCTCAAAAGAAATACTTGACTGTTGCTAGGCAAAGATGGCCCAATTTTACTAGGCTGTCTGTCACCCAGCACAGTTCCACTGGGCAGGATTTCACGGATACTAGTGGAGCAGGAGAACTCTCTCCTCACCTCCATCACAACCATGACATAAGAGTTCAAAAGCTCTTAGTCACACTTGATTAGATTCCGGGCAAGATTTCTGCCACTGGCATGTTATCTTCCTCATTCACACTTCATCTTTTGCAGGCTGCCTGCATACCAAGGTGATCTGTGAGGAAGGGAAGGAAAGTTTAGGAGCCACCATTCCATAATCCAGAACAAACCATGCAGGGGGTCCATCTGCTGGCTGTACAATATTCTCCTTCAGATAACTCTGAAACCCAGTCTAAGCCAAATAATAAAAATAGGTCCCCTATCCCAACAGGAGTAGAAGTGAGCTCTGATCTCAGCCTTATTCAGGCTGAACGAGGCCAAAACCCTTAGGGCCTTGACCTCCTATGAAAAAAGTGAATAACTCCTACTGAAATAACAAAACCTAATTAGTTATCACTTAGTGTGGGATGGAGAGAGCAGGAACCAATTCCTGAGACTACCAAGACGGTTTTCACTTGAAACCATTAGTTATACCAGCACTTCAAAAAAATACCTGGATTCTTGGCTCCCAAAGATAGGGTGGTATGAAAACTGTTACTTCAGTTGTTGATCTGCCTGGACCTCTCCCAGTGGGAGAGATTTCTCTGCCACTGGGTTGTATGCTCAAGTGGGACTGGACAGAAGGTGAAAAAATTAATATAACTGCTTTCTAGAAGATGAGTTCCTCCCACTTGAGATTGGACACCCCTGGTTTGCCTAGGTGTTGCAGCACACACAGTTTGTAAGAATATACCCTCCCTCCCCCACCCCTTGGGTGACTGCACCCTGTACAGGTTGCAGTACAGGAGAGTCGCATACAATTTCCATTCCTGCAAGGTAGAGGCTTTCCCAGCAATAAGTAACATTGCCTATTGATGTGGGGCTTTGACAAACACTTTCCTGGGGTGCTTTTCATGATAAAAGTTTAGAGTGCACAATTTTTATAGGAGCTTTGGGGCTGGACCTGATCAGTTTTCACAGTTCTTTCCTGAAATTGAGGATCTGTCGTTTCCAATTGATCTCGGTTGCAAACCTCTGAATTTCATGTCTGAGGTTTCCTCTAGGAGAAACTTAAACCATACTACAGGCAAATGACTGCTGTCCTTTCCCCCTCTCTTTGTCAGGGTGATGATCCATTTACAGATGAAATTGTTGACCAGGATGTTGATGAAACTGAAACCTTGGAAGGAGGTGATGGTGGTGGAGAAGGGGCGAATGAAAGTGCTACTGCAGAGACAAAAGAGGAAGGTACTGGGGATGCAGGTGAAGCCACAGAAGCTACAGAAGCCCCTGAAACCACTAAAGCAGAAGGAGAAGAAATAGAAAAAGCCTCTGAGGAATTGCCTGAAAATGAGGAGTTGCCTAAAAATGAGGCAGAGCAGCAGCAGCCGCCACCACCACAGGAAGAAGCTGAGGTTGGGGCAGAGGCTGGAATAGAAGAAGCAGCAGAGGCAGCAGTGGTTGTAACAGAAGAACCATCCCCTCCTCAAGAAAATATAGATGAGACAGTGGCTTCTGCAGGAGGTGAAGCTGAAGTACAGCAGGTTGAAAAGGAAGAGGAGAAACCAAGTGAGGTAACAGAGTCTGGAAACAGTGATGCAAAGGTGGAAGAGGAGGCACCACCTGTAGAAGTGGAGCTGCAGCAAGAATAACTCTGTAAATGTTTGTGTGAAGGTGACTTGTCCTGCACAATTGTATAATCCATGATTTTGATTTTTTTCCTGTCTTATTCGAATGCAGTACCTGAATGCGCATTGCCAGAAATTCAGCTGGCTTTGTTTTTGTTCAAGGGGAGGGACCCAACTGTTCTGTTATGGGAGCAGTCTTGTGCTTAATTGTCTTGTTCTGTAGATTTGCTTAGTTCTGCTTTCTACATAATTTTTTAGGTTGAAGACTGCAGAAAGCTGTACATTCCCCAAGAAACACTTGAGGTGCATCATCATCTTTTTGAATTTTTAGAATGAAAAGTGGGATTTGCAAAATAAAAACATGATGATTAGATTCTGACAGCTGTTTGGTTTTTAAGTGCAGCACTAAAGCAGTATGATTTCTTTTGCAACAGAGACTTGGTCCTTTTACTAATTGGGAGCCAATAAATATCTTCAGCATTTTTTATCCCTACCTATAGAGAATACTTACCATTTTAAATACTCCCTAGAAAGGAGAGGATTTTTTGTTGTGAGATCCACTGGCTTCATCTGTCAAAACTCCAGTGCTGCATGAGAATTAGGGTACGTAGTTTTACAGTTTTTAAGCACCAAGTCGGTTTGTCTAGAAATCAGGCCACTCTTTGTATAGAGCACTGATTTAGAGACCTACTTTGAGAGGGGGAAATTACACCTCCGTTGAAAACCATTTTTCCTTCATCCTAAATTTTAATAAGGTCACAGTAGTCTCATTCACAGTATAAAACTGATTGCCAAATGCTGTCACAGGGTTATTCAAACAATACCAAGATCAGCAAATGATAGGAACTGCTGACTTAAGTGTTATTATCTATGCTTGTGGTATAAAATGTTTAAGTCTGATATAGACCCATTTTGAATAAACCCAGAGTTCTTGGTCTTAAAGTCTAAATAAACTTCTGAATCTGGAAAAAAAACCAACAATCACCTCTAATTGTAATTGAGCTGTCCATGAAATGTCTGCACTTTGAGCAATCGTTAAAGATTTGTAAAATGAGAACCACCAGCTCCATCTCTGGGTCTCAGGTTCTGGGAAGATATCACACGCTTCTTACCAAAGACCGAATGCGGGTGGTGCTTTTTTTTTTTTTTTTTAAAAGATTCTCTCTTCCGCAGTGAGTGGAGGGTTGGGAGGCTGCAGTAAGAATCGCATCCATTTCTGCCTCTGATCCCTTGTACCAATATATTTTGATACATTTGTACATGCAAAGGGAAAACCGTGGTATCAAACATGATTGTCTACCTGGCTGAGAGTAGCTGAGACATTTGCCTGGAGAGGCAGCTAAGTTTTGCTATAAATAGCACTTTGTAACTGCTAAAATCCCTGGCACCAAAGATCTTGGTAACAATACATTGGTCTGATTCTCAGGGCATCAAGAGGTTAAAGATGTTGCATACACAGACCATTGGCAAGTCTTTTCCTGATAGTCATTGCCACTCTCTATAGAAAACCCATCACTGTCTGCATGTCCACATAGCACTTGGGTTTTCCAATCTCTTGTTGGGTTAGCTGAGCCCTACATTTATAGTTCAAAGTAGCAAATGGTGCAAGTCTTCTAGCTGAAGTTCAGTAGGTTAGTGCTGATCATGTGGACACCCAAACCCAGCTGATTTCTTATGGAACAACTCTAATGTGAACAAAGAACTTTGGAGGTTGAAATGGGGAAGTGTGAACAGTCTTGCTTGCAGATTCCCTTTCTACTTGTCCATAAACTTCTGCCAGCTGTGTGTGATTGTATCAGGATGCTATGGAGGTGAGAGGAAAGCAGTGAGACTACATTACACAGAGAAAGGAACATAAGAGCTTGAACACTAGTGCTGCTGGTTGGTACACCTAAACTAAAGAGGCTTTTCAGGGAAATCCAAGTCAGGTAGGTGGGAAATGCATAAGTAGCAAGGTAGCCTGATCTCCCCAGATGCAATAATTTTTGCACCACCTATTCTCTTAGCTCTCTGTTGTGGCTGGGTGAGGAGGTTTGCTTTTTCTTCATTCTTGCCACACAGGAAAGGAAGCATTTTAGTTACTAAGCTAAATTAAAATGTAACTTTGAATTATTTTCAAAGCCAGTAATGCTTCTGGTGTAATAGCTGTAAATATGGGAGGCTTCCATGAACTGTATGATACTATCTCAGGAAGTGTTGATTTCTTTGTTGCTAAGATCTGATCTTCAGTAATCACATCATTTCCAGGAATGATGAGGCCCCTATAGAACTGGGAGCACCAAGGAGATTGCCTTGTGGGTCCTATACAGCTGCAGCCTGGGCCTCTCCTTCTGCTTTCCTAATAACTGAACAGTGCCCATGCATAGTCAGTGAACTTCATTTACCAACAGTGTGCTGAATGCAAGATAGCTCCTGGGGAAGAGAAGGGCACAAAACAACACTGGATTAGACGAGAGTCTTTAGAGCAGGGGTGGGCAAACTACTGTCCACGGGCCAGATCCAGCCCAACAGCCATTTTAATCCGGTCTTTGAGCTCCTGTTGGGGAGTAGTGTCTGGAGTTTGTCCTGCTCCAGCCAGGGAGCAGGGTCAGGGGCTGCTTCGCACTACTTCCGGAAGCAGCAGCATGTCCCCCTTCTGGTTCCTACACATAGGGGTGGTCAGGGGGCTCCGCACGCTGCCCCTGCCCCAAAGCACATCTCCCAGTGACTATGAACTGTGGTCAATGGGAGCTGCAGGGGTGGTGCCTGTGGACGGGGGTGGGGATGGGACATGCTGCTGCTGCTTCCAGGAGCCACTTGATGTAAGCGCCATCCAGAGCCTGCACCGCTGAGCCGAACCCCCCAGCCCCACCCCAGAGCCTGCACCTCCAGCTGGAGCTCTCACCCACTCCACACCTCCTGCTCCTTCCTGGAGCCCCATCCAGCACCCTGAACTTCTCATTTCTAGCCCCATTCAGGAGCCTGCATCCCCTCCCACTCCCCAACCCCAATTTCGTGAGCATTAATGACCTGCCATACAATTTCTATACCCAGAGGTGGCCCTTGGGCCAAAACGTTTGCCCACCCATGCTTTAGAGGAATGGGGATTGGTTGAATTTCATTTACTTGCCGGCTAGTAGATGCTAATACATCAATTGCTCTTATTTCTGATAGAGAATTTTATTTGGGAAGCCATTTTTGAGTATCAAATGGGTGTATAATAATGTACATACAAGTAGTGCTTCAGGTGAGTGCGAATTTTCTGTACACATCTGTGGGAGTATGGTATAGACATCTCTTCCCGTACTGGTGTGATGTCTTGGGGATCATGCAGACCAATAAGGGATTCTGAAATCACCTGCTCTGTAATCTTGGGGTGCATTTATGCTATGCTGCTATGGCTCAGAATCTGATGCTGGTAGCCTATCGATGTCTCGCCCTGGCTTTTACAAGCCTAGTTACTCCTTTCAGGGTGACACCAACAGCCTTTCCAGCACTCAGTCTCCTTGAATCCATTGTTCCTGAGTTCATAATTGCCCAGCTGTTGGACCATTCCCCTCTGATTTGTCACTGCTGAAGGCATGAAATCAGTCTTCCCCCCCGAGCTTAGTTTGGCACATACACTTCATGCATTTTGCACTCGGGAGATTTGCTTGGGGTAAAAAAAAATAAAGGTTTATTTAATAGAAAAAACACAGATTCAAAGATGAATTAGTAAGTGAAGCAAACAAATTGGCAGCCTCAGGCTTTATGCTTTTGTAGGTGATAAAATCCCTTTTCTAATAAAAGTTACCTGTGGTCTTTGAACAATTTCCCAGTGTATCCCCTGACTGTAGGGGGCTCCAGCGTTTCAGAGACAGCTTCCTGCTTGGAGACTCTCTCTCAATTTCTACATGCTTTCATTTCAAACTTCTTCCATTTTAAAAGGGTTTTTTCCTTCAGTCACTACAGATACTCAAAGTGAGCTGTAGCTCACGAAAGCTTATGCTCAAATAAATTTGTTAGTCTCGAAGGTGCCACAAGTACTCCTTTTTCTTTTTGCGAATACAGACTAACACGGCTGCTACTCTGAAACCAGTTGTCTCAATGTTGTTCCATTATCTTTAATGGCTCAGTGTTGCCTTTTCCAGGGTTGTACAATGGATTGTTACTTGTATCTGGTTTTGCATAAACACGAGGGATAGGAGGTGCCCCCTCCCTGCTGTGAGGTATAGTTGAAATTGTAGTACAGATTATGAGCACTTTTTTCTATATACATAAATATGTATATTCATAACCAGTTTCTTTGAGCACAGTCCCTATGGGTGTTCCACTGTAGGTATGTGTGTGCCCCCCTGTGCTGCTGATTGGAGAATTTCAATAGCAGTCCATCCTGCAGTTCACGCACAGCTGCCCCCGGCCAAAGATGGAGGTAAGAGCTTTCTGTTCATAGATACTAAGGTCAGGAGGGACCGTTATCATCTAGTCCGACATCCTGCACAACGCAGGCCACCCACTCCTGCGAAAAACCTCTCACCTATGTCTGAGCTATTGAAGTTCTCAAATCGTGGTTTAAAGACTTCAAGGAGCAGAGAATTCTCCAGTAAGTGACCCGTGCCCCATGCTACAGAGGAAGGCGAAAAACCTCCAGGGCCTCTTCCAATCTGCCCTGGAGGAAAATTCCTTCCTAAACCCTGAGCATATGGGCAAGATTCACCAACCAGATACTACTGAAAATTCTTTCCTGGGTAACTCAGATCCCACCCCATCTAACATCCCATCACAGGCCATTAGGCCTATTTACCATGAATATTTAAAAATCAAATAATTACCAAAATCATGTTATCCCATCATACCATCTCCATAAACTTACTGAGTTTAATCTTAAAGCCAGATAGATCTTTTGCCCCCACTGCTTCCCTTGGAAGGCTATTCCAAAACTTCACTCCTCTGATGGTTAGAAACCGTCTAATTTCAAGTCTAAACTTCCCAATGACCAGTTTATATCCATTTGTTCTTGTGTCCACATTGGTACTGAGCTTAAATAATTCCTCTCCCTCTCCAGTATTTATCCCTCTGATATATTTATAGAGAACAATCATATCTCCCCTCAACCTTCTTTTAGTTAGGCTAAACAAGCCAAGCTCCTTGAGTCTCCTTTCATAAGACAAGTTTTCCATTCCTCGGATCATCCTAGTAGCCCTTCTCTGTACCTGTTCCAGTTTGAATTAATCCCTCTTAAACATGGGAGACCAGAACAGCACACAGTATTCCAGATGAGGTCTCACCAGTGCCTTGTATAACAGTACTAAAACCTCCTTATCCCTACTGGAAATGCCTCTCCTGATGCATCCCAAGACCACGTTAGCTTTTTTCATGGCGATATCACATTGGCGGCTCATAGTCATCTTATGGTCAACCAGTACTCCAAGGTCCTTCTCCTCCTCCATTACTTCTAATTGATGCGTCCCCAGCTTATAACTAAAATTCTTATTAATCCCTAAACGCATAACCTTACACTTTTCACAATTAAATTTCATCCTATTACTATTATTCCAGTTTACAAGGTCATACAGATCCTCTTGTATGATATCCCGGTCCTTCTCCAAATTGGCAATACCTCCCAGCTTTGTATCATCCACAAACTTTATTAGCACACTCCCACTTTTTGTGCTGAGGTTAGTAATAAAAAGATTAAATAAGATTGGTCCCAAAACTGATCCTTGAGGAACTCAACTGGTAACCTCCCTCCAGCCTGACAGTTCACCCCCTATAGTTTTGCAAATTTTAACTTCCTTTGAAGTGTTTTTCTTTTAGTACCTTGTTTGTTTTTAGTTCGCTGTGCCAAAGAAAAAAGAAGAAAGGGTTTGCTTTCTGTCAACCGCAGTTGGGGATAAGGGGGAGATGATACCCCTGGGCAAGGGTATGCTTGGCTCGCCATGCTTCAAAAAGTACCTTATCTGCAAAGAATCCATCCCAGTGATGGATAGACATTCACAGTGCATTCGCTGCCTCGGGGAAAAGCACAATCTACAAAAGTGTGGTTGGTGCCAGCAGTTAAATCCAGGTCCAGGAAGGACAGAGAGTTGTGGCTTAAACTCCTGCCCATCGAGTCCGCCCTTCAACTGCTGGAGTCCCAGTGAGAGTTATCACTGCAACCTTCTACATTGAAGGCAGGTGATCCCAAGGAGACGAGCCTCAAGACCACTAAGAAAAGATTTGAGCGTCCTAGTAGCAAGCCCTGATCAAGCCAGAAACTATCTCCGGCTCCACTGATACCAATGGCAGTGAAGCCATCTAGAGCTGGTACAAGGGTATGTTTGGTACCAAACCAACAGAGCAAGTCTTCTGCCCAAAGACCCAATGGGCACAGCACTGCAGAGGCATGAAAAGCATAAAAGATTTGCCCCAGGGAAGACTACATTGACATGGTCATCAGCACTGACCCCAGTGCGCGTGGCACCAACTGACCATATGACTAGGTCTGCATCTTCACTTCCATTGGTACAAGCTTCTCTGCACTGACAACCACTCGCACCAACATCCGCACTGGCAGATTTCTGGTGTGCAATGGATCTCTTGGTGTCTGATGCACCGGATTTGCCCCTATTCAGTACTGGGGCTCGCTCCAGTGCCAGGCTCTCCCAGAGCACTGGACTCAATGACCTCTCCAGGCTGTGCATCATTTTTCTCATCAGAATCAGATAGTGAGCAAGAGGACTTGGGTTCCTTCCGCTCATCCTACCCGCCATATGGGTCTCAATTTCTTCATGAACACCTGGCGTACTGCCCACCCGACCTCAGCCTCCATGGTTTGGGCTGCCATGATACCAGCCCCCTGCCCTCAATGGCCGTACTGGGACCCCTGGCAGGCTGAGGCAACAAGCTTTCCAGGCCCTTAGTGTGAAATACCAACAGGCAAGGAGGTACCTCCTTCAGCTGTGGCATCAGAGGGGTCAGAACCTCCTGAGCAACTGGGGGAGGAAGTTGAAGCTGAGGCAGAAAGGGAAGACACTCTTCAAGCTCGTTTCTTGTCCTCACCTGATGAGGCAGTGATGCCCCCAGCCATCCATGGTAGATGATTTTAAATCATTGTAGGACTTAGCTCAGAAGGTGGCAGAAGCCGCGCAAATACAGCTGCACTAAGTTACTGAGCCTCACCACAAACTGGTGGACATTCTGCACTCTTCCACCTTTGTCAGAGTGGCCCTTCCAGTTAATGAGGTGCTCCTGGATCCTGCCAGAGTTGTATGGCAGATCCCTGCGTCCATCTGCCAACATGCAAGCGGGCGAGCAAAAAGTATTATGCATGGAATTTTTATTTTCCTACCCCACTTCCAAATTCCATCACTGCGGATGTGGTCAATTCTAGTTTACCAGTTTAAATCCACCCCCTATGACCAAGACAGGAAACACCTAGACCTGTTTGGCTGAAAAGCATATTAATCAGCCACTCTTCAGTTCTAGGTGTCTAATTACAAGGTCTTGTTGGCCAAATATGACTACCAGAACCATGTGAAACTAGGTTCCTTTATTGATCAGCTCCTGAACTCCCACAAAGACCAATTTATGGCAATAATTAACAAGGGCCAGCCAGTGGCAAAAAATCTGTCCAGTCTGCATTTGAATGTGTCACCATGTCTGCCATGTCTATTTCTGTGGCCATGGCCAGAGAAGGGCTTCGTGGCTGCAGTTGTTCTGCTTCCCTAAAGAGGTCCAAACCATGGTGGAGGACCTTCCTTTGAGGGAACTAATCTGTTTGCCGAAAAGACAGATGTGTCCCTTCACATGTTGAAGGATTCTCGGGTGACCCTTTGTTCCCTAGGGATATACATGCTGGCCTATCTGAGAAAATACAGTCCTTGGCTGTCGTTTAAGCCCCAGTCATCACAGTACATGCCTCAGTACTCGTCACAGAGATCTTGTGAGCCACAGAGTAAGAAATCAAGGTTCCCCAAGCAAAAACAATCAGGACCACAACCGACTTCATCTCAGCCCTCAACCTTGAAGCAGCATTTTTTATGGGTTTGTTGAGGTGCTTGTAGTACACTGTCCTTGCCACCTTACAGTGGGAAACCCCACTCCTCCTTTTGGAGATCAACTTACACCGTTCCGCAGCACCTAGGAAGAGAGAACCTCCAACAAGTAGGTGTTGGAAATCATCCAGAATGGATATGCCATTCACCTCCTCCCTTCCCTCTCCCAAATACCCTTCCCTGTCCCTCTTTAGGGATCCATCTCATGAGTCTACTATGTCAAGAGGTAAACAGTCTCCTCGGTGTAGAGGCTATAGAACCTGTGCCTGTACATCTCAGAGCCAAAGGCTTTGACTCTTGTTACTTCCTGATACCAAAGAAAAAGGGAGGACAGAAATTCAAGATGGTCACCCCTTCAGTGATCATCCCAATTTGTTTTCGGCTCTTGACCTTCAAGACTCATACTTCCACATTCTCTATCATACCGAGTCACAGGCATTAGCTCAGATTCATGCTGGCCCAGGACCACTACCAGTACAGAGTATTCTCTTTCAGCCTCTCTTTGGCTCCCAGAGTGTTCTCCAAGGTCCTCACGTAGTAGCAGCCCACTTATACTCTCAGGTCATAATGATTTATCACTACCTAGATGATTGCCTTTTCAGGGCATGGTCCTGCACAGAGGCCCAACAAAAGTCACTCAGATGCGCAGGACCTGTTTCTGAATTTGGGCCTACAGATCAATGAACAAAAATTGACTTTAACACAGGTTCAAAGACTAGAATTCATCGGAGCTGACCTTGACTCCATTCAGGTGAGGGCACTCCTTCTATATCACAGATTTTTCAGTCTCTCCTCGTTGATGGAGACAATACAATCCAGTTCCCAAATCTCAGCCAGACATTGCCTTCAGCTTCTGGGGCACATGGCTGGGGGCACATCTGTTATTGCTCATGCCAGATTACACATGAGATGCCTCCAAGTACAGTTCGGTTCAGTTTACAGGTCGAATAGAGATAATATGGGCAAGCTTTTATCAATGCCCACCAGGGTCAAGCAATGGGGCCCCGATCCCAATTGCAGCCTCTAAGTGCTTGTGTAATGTTAATAAAGAAATCAGAAGAATTTGTGGAAGGATCCAATAAACATCTGTATGGGAATCCCATTTGCTCAGTCTTCCCCATCCCATCTGACCACCAACTCATCCCTCATAGAATGGGGAGTGCATCTCAATGGTCACACAATACGGGGCAAATGGTCTCCAGGAGAGATGTGCCTCCACAAATACTTGCTTGAGCTCAGAGCAGTTGAAACATGTGCGCTCACTTCCTCCCACTAATCGTGCATACAAAGGTCATGACTGACAACATGGCTGACAGGGAGGCACCAGATCTCATTCCCTGTGCATCTAAGCACTGAAGCTATGGAACTGGTGCATCTCCCACAATATCCTAATATTAGTGGCCCACCTACTGGGAATACACAACCCGATAGCTGACAGTCTCGGCCACAAATTCCTGCAAGACCATGAATGGGAAATAGTCGGCCCACCTACTGGGAATACACAACATATTCCGACAATGGGGTACGCCAGTAATTGACTTGTTTGCTATTAATCAGAACAAGAAGTGTCCACAGTACTGTTCCAGGGCGGAGATTGGACGATGTTCCATGGGAGCTGCTTTTCCCCTTCCTTGGGATAAGGGCCGCCTTTATGCCTTTTCCCCCTTCCCCCTATTGCTGAAAGTCCTGTTGAAGATGAAAAGGGAAAAAGCAAATATCATTCTGATCACCCCCACCTGGCTCAGGCAGATGTGGTACCTTTACCTGTCACAACTGGCATGTCCACCGATAACTCTACCAATCACTCCTTACCTCCTGTTGCAGAACAAGAATCACGCCCTCTACACCAATCTGCGAGTCCTTCAACTCAAAGCATGGCTCCTTCATGGTTCCAGCACATAGAAACATCTTGCTCTGAGGAGGTGCTATTATACAATAGAAAGGGCACTACTCATCATATCTACCTTCAAAAATAGAAGAGATTCCAGATCTGGTGCCAAACCAAGGATGTCGCCCCTAATTCAGCCACAGGTGGTCCTAGACTACTTGTTAACCTTAAAGAAATTGGATCGCTCTATTAGCTCGCTGAAGGTTTATTTAGCAGCAGTTGCAACCTCCCACCAGCAGGTAGAAGGCTACCCAATCTTCAACCACACAATTACGAAGATGTTTCTTAAAGGCATAGCAAACCACAACCCAGGCCCCCCACTCTCCAATTGGATCTCAATGTAGTGATAAAAGGACAGACTGGACCACCATTTGAACCCATGGCCTCTTGTTTACTATCTCACCTTTTCCGTCATCACTTTGGCCAGAAGGATAGGGGAAAGAGCAGCTTTGATGCTGCATCCCCCTTTTACTGTGTTCTTCCCTGACAAGGTCACACTCGGACCACATCCAAAGTTCAGCTCTAAAGTGACTTCTGCATTTCACATGAATCAACGTATTCAGCTTCAACATTTTATTCCAAACCACATGAGGACAACAGGTAAGCCATCCTTCATACGCTTGATGTGAGAAGAGCCTTGGTCTTCTGTTTGGACAGAACAAAGACCTATAGAAAATCTCCGAGACTCTTCGTCTTCATTCTGGATAGATCAAAAGATGCAGCTATCTCAGCGGCTTTCCACATGAGTTGCTGGTTATATTAAACTCTGCTACCAATTGCATGGGGTGGTACCCCCATCGTCAATACGCACACATTCCACAAGGTCAGTCTCCTCATCTTTCCCAAGAGTATCCCTATATCAGAGATCTGCAGAGTGCTACCTGGGCATCTGGGCATACCTTTGCATAATATTATGCCATCCTGGGGAATTCAACTACAAACACTCAATTTGGTGCCACAGTACTGTCACCTCTATCAGAACTTGACTCTGAAGTCCCAGCCTCCAGCAGTGGGTACTGCTCAGGAGTCACCTTCAGTGTTGCACCAATAGGGACATTACTCGAAGTTACTCACCTTGTGCAGTAATAATGGTTCTTCGAGATGTGTGTCCCTATGGGTGCTCCACGATCCACCCTCCTTCCCTCTACTTCGGAGCTTCATTGGTTGACTCTACGATAGAGAAGGAACAGAGAAGGAAGTCCCCATGCACACCAGCTTGCCTCATGGCAGGCGGGAGTCATGCATGTGCCGGCAGGACGGACTGCTATTGAAATTCTCCAATCAGCAGCACGAGTGTGCACACACACACACACACCTTTAATAGTGCACCCATAGGGGAACACATCTCAAAGAACCATTGTTATTGCACAAGGTGAGTAACTTCTTTTACACAGCTCATAATGACCAACTTCAGAACATGACAAGCTTTCATAAAAGACCTTATGTGATTTTATACACAATAATATTGTATACAACCAGTTACTTCAATTACTTATTCCTTCAGATTTAGAGCCCAGTTCTCCCTTTGCGGTGTCTGAATCCGGATTGTCACAACTGGCCAGCCTGATGATATGAGTAGGTGAATGCTTTTTCAACTCTGCTCTTTCTTCCACACTAAACATAACAAGAAGAATCACTAGACTTTGAATATTGCAGGGCAATATTGTATTTATCTTCAGATGTTCTTTCTTGCTGTTATCTCTAAAATGGGGGTCTGCTTAGTTGGATTGATGAGGGTGCTGTGTCATTGAACATGTATATTTGTAGAACAGATTAGTAGTTGCTTGGTTTCAGGAGCTCTGGCTTTTTGCAATGCAGTGTCTAGATCTCTCACTTGGCCACCTTCTTTAACACTGATGACTTCACAAGATCACATGGAGATAAGTTAGTCACAGTGGAAAATGTCATTGTGCATATCTAATGCAGTAGCATCTTCTTCATGCCCACTTCACTCTCCATATCCTTGTCCCCAATAAGAATAAATTATTGGCTACTGCATGTAACTGAAGTATACTTGTATTTTAAATGTGGCATAAAATCATAGAAATGTAGGGTTGGAAGGGAATTCAAAAACTTATCTAGTCCATTTCCCCCACTCCCGACCTAAGAAAGGATTAAGTGTCCCTTATCCATCCCAGACAGATGTTTGTCTAACATGTTTTTTAAAAACCAAAGATGGGATCCCCCAGTGTCCCAAGGTAACCAGTTCCAATACTTAACTATGCTCACCAAGTTTTTCCTAATATCTAATCTAAGTCTCCCTTGTTACAAACTAAGCCGATTACTTCTTGACTTGACTTATTTGTACATGGACAACAATCGATCATCGTTCTCATTATACCAGCCCTTAACAAGGTTGTTATCTGGTCCCATCTCCCCCATCTCCCCTGCATTGTCTCTTCTCAAGACTAAACATGCCCAATTTTTTAACCTTTCTTCATAGGTCAAGTTCTCTAAACCTTTTTATCATTTTGGTTGCTCTCCTCGATTCTCTCCAGGTTGTCCACATCTTTCTTTAAGTGTGGTGCCCATAACCCTGTGATCCTTTTCTGAAATACTGTTGCCTAGCCACTTATTCCCAATTTTATATTTGTGCATTTGTTTTTTTCCTTCCAAAGTGTAGTACTTTACATTTCTCTTTACTGCATTTCATTTTACTGATTTCAGATCAGTTCTCCAGTTTATCAAGATCATTTTCAATTCTAATCCTGGCCTCCAAAGTGCTTGCAATGTTCCCAGCATGGGGTCTGCAAATTTCATAAGTATATTCTCCACTCCATCATCCAAGTCTTCAGTGAAAAAACTTGAATAGTATCAGATTCAGAATAAACTCCTGTGGGACCTACTAGATACATCTCTCCAGTTTGATATTGAATAGTGGACTCCTTGAGTCAGTTGTGCTCCCACATCACAATAATTTAATCTAGACCATATTTGCTTAGTTTTCTTATGAAAATGTGATACCTTTCTCTGCTAGATCAAAGAGCCCATTATTAAATATTTGTTCCCCATGTAGATAATTGCAAACTGTAATCAAGTCTCTCCTTAACCTTTTCTTTGTGAAGTTAATAATTTAATGTGGGACCATGTCAAAAGCCTTACTAAAGTCAAGATATAGCATGTCTGTCGTTTCCCTTCTATCCAGTAGGCAAGTTACCCTGTCAAAGAAGGAAATCAGATTGGTTGGTCATGATTTGTTCTTGACAAATCCATGTTGGCTATTACTTATTACCTTATTTTATTCAGGTGCTTATAAATTGATTCTGTAATAATTTGTTCTAGTATCTTTTCAGGTGTAGAAGTTAGGCTGGCTGATCTATAATTTCCCAAGTCTTTCTTTTCTCCCCTTTAAAAGACAGGTGCTATGTTTGTTGTTCTTTAGTCCTCTGGAATCTCGTCTGTGCTCCATCAGTTCTCAAAAATAATTGCTAATGGTTCAGTGCCTCCTTCATCTAATTCCTTAAGTACCCTAGGATGAATTTCATCAGGCCCTGCCAGCTTGAATACACCTAACTTTTGTAAGTATTCTTTAGCTTGTTCTTTCTAGATTCTGGTCTATGTCTCTTCCCCTTTGTAGTTAATATTATAGATTCATAGATACTAAGGTCAGAAGGGACCATTCTGATCATCTAGTCCGACCTCCTGCACAGCGCAGGCCACAGAATCTCACCCACCCACTCCTATGAAAAACCTCACCTATTAGTTGTGCAGAATGATCATCTTCTCTTCATTTAGGTGACAACTATTAGGGTGTGGTGCTCAATCCTCAATTGTTCCTAGATTCTCCACTAGTCATACATGCCCTCCATGCTTTTACTTGGGGCATCAATTCAAGGAAATGCCTCCATTTCATTTAGATCCCCATTAGCAAATTAATCTGTGAACTGTTCTTAAAATGAGACCCTTCTACCTGCTGCTGGGATACTTCATATGTTATAAAGCCGGAAGGGACCATTGTGATCATCTAATCTGACCTACATAACACAGACTGTAGCACTTCCTTGAATTAATTCCTGTTTGAACTAGGGCTATACTTAGCAAACAGTCTGTTTTGAAACTTACTTTAGTTTAAATGAAAAAAGAAAAGGAGTACTTGTGGCACCTTAGAGACTAACAAATTTATTTGAGCATAAGCTTTCAGATGCATCCGATGAAGTGAGCTGTAGCTCACGAAAGCTTATGCTCAAATAAATTTGTTAGTCTCTAAGGTGCCACAAGTACTCCTTTTCTTTTTGCGAATACAGACTAACATGGCTGCTACTCTGAAATCTTAGTTTAAATGAATCTAGTCCTGCATTGCAAGTTCTTGGTGGAACTGGGGCATGCCGCTCTGGCTGCCTGGACAACATCAATGCTGAGCAACAGGTTCCCTGGTGCTCCTCGTTGAAGTCCTTGATTTATTGACCTGGCAAAAGGCATGAGCTTTCATCTGACTGGCCTAGAGAACAGACTTTACCTAGGCAGGAGTAGGGTTGCTTTGGTACACAGGATGAAACACACTCTCTCTGTCTCTCTTTTATATGTTAAGTGAATGGCTTGAGTAAATCCATAAACTGCCAAGGCATTTGTACTGATGCATAGAAGTCCAAAGCTCTCAAGCCTGCTACCAGTACAGAGCAAATGTTAGTTCCTGATTACTTTGTAATTGTATTCATAATAGCAGTTCTCTGCCCTCATAGGAATGTGTTCTCCAGACTTGTAGAATGCATTCAACTCTGCGAAGGGGAGTTAGCTCACTGGTACAGTCAGTCTTATTTTTCTACTTTATTCTGTAAAATTCCTACAGCTCCCTCTTTTCCAAGGGACCAGGCAGGCTGCATTCCTCTCCCTACATTATTTTAATTGCTTTCAAGCACCAAGCTATTGCAGTTTGTGTATGTGAAGGTTTCAAAGGCTTCAGCTCTGAACCATCATTGCCGATCATGACAGAATCAGATACTTCAGGTATGCATAACGGACCGACACTTTCTGTAGCTGCTTTCTTCCCCCAGAGGTTTTACAAATCTAAGAAGCTGGTATACACACAGGGAACAATGCAACCACCCCTGGAGTAGAGCAGAGCAGCTATTGTACATCATACACAAGTTCAAGAGAGGAAATGAAGAGGACTACTTTCATTGTGTCAAAATGAATCTCAAACTGTAGCTGTTGTTAATCTTCATCAAAGTCACTATCTTGATCAATCATCAGTGAACTGAAAGAAAGCATAAAGTAATTGCTGGTAAAGTTTGCATTTGCCAAACTGGTGAATTAGGGAAATAAGAACAAATCATTAGTATAGAGTGAGTAAGCTTAGGTACAAACAGTATACATTTAAATACACCTACATGCAAGGTCATACATCTAGGAACAAAAACTGTAGGTCATTCTTATGGGATGGGGAACTGTATCATGGAAAGCCGTGACTCTAAAACAGACCTAGAGGTTGTGGTGGAAACTAGCTGAACATGATAGAATTCAAGATCCTATGAATCATAGAATATCAGGGTTGGAAGGGACCTCAGGAGGTCATCAAGTCCAACCCCCTGCTCAAAGCAGAACCAATCCCCAACTAAATCATCCCAGCCAGGGCTTTGTCAAGCCTGACCTTAAAAACCTCTAAGGAAGGAGATTCCACCACCTCCCTAGGTAACCCATTCCAGTGCTTCACCCCCTCCTAGTGAAAAAGTTTTTCCAACCTAAACCTCCCCCACTGCAACTTGAGACCATTACTCCTTATTCTGTAGCACCTTAAAGACTAACAGATACCCACAAAAGCTTATGCTCAAATCTGTAGACCCGTCTGTAGTTCCCAGGATCCTCCTCCTTCCCTTTTTTAAAGATAGGCACTATGTTAGCCTTTTTCCAGTTGTCCGGGACCTCCCCCGCTCGCAATGAATTTTCAAAGAAAATGGCCAATGGCTCTGCAATAACATCCTCCGACTCCTTTAGCACTCTTGGATGCAGTGCATCCTGCCCCCATGGACTTATGCGCGTCCAGCTTTTCTAAATAGTACCGAACCACTTCTTTCTCCACAGAGGGCTGGTCACCTCCTTCCCATGCTATGCTGCCCAGTGCAACAGTCTGGGAACTGACCTTGTTCGTGAAGACAGAGGCAAAAAAAGCATTGAGTACATTAGCTTTTTCCACATCCTCTGTCACTAGGTTGCCTCCCTCATTCAGTAAGGGGCCCACACTTTCCTTGACTTTCTTCTTGTTGCTAACATACCTGAAGAAACCCTTCTTGTTACTCTTAACAACTCTTGCTAGCTGCAACTCCAAGTGTGATTTGGCCTTCCTGATTTCACTCCTGCATGCCCGAGCAATATTTTTATACTCTTCCCTGCTCATTTGTCCAATCTTCCACTTCTAGTAAGCTTCTTTTTTGTGTTCAAGATCAGCAAGGATTTCACTGTTAAGCCAAGCAGGTCGCCTGTCGTATTTACTATTCTTTCTGCACAGCGGGATGGTTTGTCCCTGTAACCTCAATAAGGATTCTTTAAAATATAGCCAGGTCTCCTGGACTCCTTTCCCCCTCATGTTATTCTCCCAGGGGATCCTGCCCATCAGTTCCCTGAGGTTGTCAAAGTCTGCTTTTCTGAAGTCCAGGGTCCATTTTCTGCTGCTCTCCTTTCTTCCCTGTGTCAGGATCCTGAACTCAACCATCTCATGGTCACTGCCTCCCAGGTTCCCATCCAATTTTGTTTCCCCTACTAATTCTTCCCTGTTTGTGAGCAGCAGGTCAAGAAGAGCTCTGCCCCTAGTTGTTTCCTCCAGCACTTGCACCAGGAAATTGTCCCCTACACTTTCCAAAAACTTCCTGGATTGCCTGTGCATTGCTGATTTGCTCACCCAGCAGATATAAAGGTAATTGAAGTCTCCCATGAGAACCAGGGCCTCCGATCTAGTAACTTCCGTTAGCTGCCAGAAGAAAGCCTCGTCCACCTCATCCCCCTGGTCTGGTAGTCTATAGCAGACTCCCACCACGACATCACCCTTGTTGCTCACACTTCTAAACTTAATCCAGAGACACTCAGGTTTTTCTGCAGTTTCATATCGGAGCCCTGAGCAGTCATACTGCTCCCTTACATACAATGCAACTCTCCCACCTTTTCTGCCCTGCCTGTCCTTCCTGAACAGTTTATATCCATCCATGACAGTACTCCAGACATACGAGTTATCCCACCCAGTCTCTGTTATTCTAATCACATCATAATTCCTTGACTGTGCCAGGACTTCCAGTTCTCCCTGCTTGTTTCCCAGGCTTCTTGCATTTGTGTATAGGCACTTGAGATAACTTGCTGTTTGTCCTGCTTTCTTAGTATGAGGCAGGAGCCCTTCCCTTTCGTGCTTGAGATACTTGACTCCTTGTTCTGTCATCTGCTATCACTGAGAACAGTCTAGATCCATCCTCTTTGGAACCCCCTTTCAGGTAGTTGAAAGTAGCTATCAAATCCCCCCTCATTCTTCTCTTCTGCAGACTAAATAATCCCTGTTCCCTCAGCATCTCCTCATAAATCATGTGCTCCAGCTCCCTAATCATTTTTGTTGTCCTTCGCTGGACTCTCTCCAATTTTTCCACATCCTTCTTATAGTGTGGTGCCCAAAACTGGACACAGTACTCCAGATGAGGCCTCACTAATGCTGAATAGAATATGGAAAGGACAGCAAAACAAGGACATTAGACTTCAGAAAGGCAGATTTCAACTGACTCAGAGAAACAGTAGGCAAGGTCCCAGGGAAAGACCAATTAGGAAGAAAAGGAGTAAAAGGGGACTGGCTGTTTGTAAAAGATGTAATACTAAAGACTCAACATCAAGTTATTCTGATGCAGAGGAAAGATAAGAAGAGCCACTGGAGGTCAATGTGGCTGCACAAAGAACTTTTTAGCTATTTAAAAACCAAAAGGGATACATACAGGAAATGGAAGGAGGGGCATTGTTAGAGGGCTTTCCCTCAACCCTCCCACTTCCCTGGTTCTTGTCACACAGACAGCAAGCAGCAAAAGACTAAGTCCGAAGCGCAGACAATACTATGTTTGTTGGGATTAGTTTCCAAGCAAGCATATTCCAAAGCCCTTCACACCAGTCAGGCTTATCTTTATACACCTATAGAGTCTGTTCCCCAGTGTTCCCTTCCCAGCTCTGATGTCACAGAGCATTTACCCCATGTCCCTCTTCAGAGCCTGGCCTGTGTCCCTGTTCCTCCCCCCCCCCCTTAGATTCCAATTTCCCTTCCTCCCACTTCCTGTTTGACCCAGTTTATATAGTAATATTCTCAGCTATACCTTAACTGATCATTTTACTGAAATTTAACCAATCCTAACATATTGTAACCTAATTCTCTAACCAGTTATATCCCACTTACACCTAGCAAATTAACTTACACCTAGCAAAATTAATTATACAGCAGACAGAAACAATTAGGGAACCAGATAGATTAAGAATAGAAAAGTGAGGGCTATAAAGATAAAACACACAGAAATGAGGGTTTCACAACCACAGCCATTGATAAGTGATTTCTTGCCAGACCAGATACTGTCAAACTAAAGTGTTTTGTTTTTTTTTAAACCATCTTAAGATCTGTTTCTTTATCTGTTGGTGATGGGCACTATCAGGACAGGATTGTCTTCCTAACTGCCCAATGTGACTGGTTTGGGAGGTGAGGATGTGGCTTTATGCTTCCCAGCTTATAGTTGCCCCTGCTGCTTAGCCAAGGGTCTTAGCCTAAGAACAAGGCCTCAGACTATCCTAGCGAGAGAAGGCCTGTACAGTGGCAGACTGTGATTTTGATTCTTTGTTTTTATACCCCTATAACTAGCTAAGCGATAAAAATACACTGAAGTTCTTAAAGTCCAGGCCTTTACAGGCAGGCCTGAATATCTATATTCTAACAGGCATGTCACAAAGGAATTATACATGGGAATAGTGCAAGCATGGAGGGACAAAATCAGGAAAACCAAGGCAAAGAACGAGTTACAGCTGGTAAGAAATGTTAGAGATAACATGAAGGGTTTTCAAATACGTCAGACAAAAAAGGAAGATCAAGGATGCTGTGACGCTCAATGGAGAAGGGGAGCTGGTAACGGAAGATGATGGGAAGGCAGAACTGTTCAATGCCTACTTTGCTTCAGTCTGTTCACAAAATATAACACAACCAAATGACTAGCGAAGTTACCATTGACAGTAAAGGGGAAGGGATGCAGCTCAGGATAAGTATGAACACGTTGGAAATCTTCTGACCAACTTGAATGAATTCAGATCAGTGGGGCTGGATGCTATTCACCTGAAGGGGCTGAAGGAATTTAGCTGAAAAAAAAAATCTCTGAGCTACTGGCAATAATATTTTCAAACTCATGGAGGACAGGAGAGGTCCCAGAAGAGTGGAGAAGGGCTGTTGTAGGGCCCAGCTTTAAAAAGGGGGGAAAGGAGGAGCCGGGGAACTATAGACCCGTCAGCCTGACTTTGATACCTGGGAAGCCACTAGAGCACTGTATAAAACATTCAATTTGAGAATACCTGGAGGATGATGGGGTGATCATTAGCAGTCAGCGTGGATTTACCAAGAACAAATTATGCCAAACCAGCTTAATTTCCTCTTTTGACAGGGTAACTGATTTGGTGGTGTAATGGTCCTTCGCTCTCCCACTCGGAGGGAGGCCACTCAAGCTGGCCCTGTCTGGCCAGGACCAGAGTCTGTGAGACAGCCAAGAGCCCACAATAGGGCTGGGTGATTAATAGTCACTGTTGGGCTTTAGCAGCTCAAGTAGACACCCTTAAACACAGTCTATCCGGGCGGAGCTCAGGAGGCCAGCAACCACCACAGTCTCTCAGGGCTGGCTTTGGCCTGGGTGGAGCTCACTCAGCCAGCAAACAGAACAGTCTACAGGTGCGCTGGGGCCTGGCTTTGAGTAGGCTCAGGGTGCCGGCAAGCAAAACAGTCCTTCAGGACTGGCTTTGGCCAGGGCAGAACTCAGTCAGCCAGTAAACAGAACCGTCTCTAAAGGTGACTGGTAAGGGATGCTCCTCTTCAGAGCTAGAACCTCCTTGCACAGCATAAGGGATCAGCCACCCCAGGGTGGGTTGACAGCGGGACGCAGGCCCACCCTACTCCACCACGTCCCAGCCCAGAACCCTGGCAGGAGCAGGACTGGCCGCCTCTGTGTCGGTGGGGATCCAGCCGCAACATGCCAACGGAGCCGCACCCAGTTCTGCAGCTGGCTGCTCCAGGGCTGCCCCGGGCCACTTCCTGCCTCCCTGAGGTTTGGTACCTGCAGCCTCCAGGCTTCTTTCGGCTCCTCAGGATATACGGCAGCAGGTACTCTGGGCCAGTCCTCGTCAGCGTCTGGGAATCGGGAACAGCCAGGCGCGGGTTCCTCTCAGGGAAGTGGGACAACAGGCAGAGTGTCCTCCTCCGCAGGCTCTCATAGAATATCAGGGTTGGAAGGGACCTCAGGAGGTCATCTAGTCCAACCCCCTGCTCAAAGCAGGACCAATCCCCAACTAAATCATCCCAGCCAGGGCTTTGTCAAGCCTGACCTTAAAAACGTCTCCCCTAACTCTGCTGCAGGGCCAGCCTTTTATACTTCGGGCCATGCCCTGGTATATCTGGTGAGGGGGGCAGGGCGATCTAGGCTCTGCCCTCCCAGGGGCGTGTAATGGTGCCTTGCTCTCCCCCTTGTAGGGAGGCTACTCAGCCTCAGTACAGGTGAATAGGGGGAATGTGGTGGACGTAATATACCTGGACTTCAGCAAGGCTTTTGACACGGTCCCAAATGACATTCTCATAAGTAAGCTGGAGAAATGCAGGCTAAGCAAAATTACCATTAGTTAAACAACCGCAAACAAAGAGTAACTATTAATTGAATGATGTCAGATTGGAGGAAGGTTGTGATGTTCCCCTCTGGTGTTATCCAGACTGGTAATCTGCTAGATCACTACAATCCTTGACTCTGGGAGCCAGCCTTACTCTGCTGTGCTGTGAGAACCCCCACTCCTGAGCTGTTCACGCACAGCCTCTAGCATGTAAGCTGCTGTCAGCTACTTGCAACGGAATGACACTAGCCAATATCTCCAGTCCCAGATGCAACCCTAGGAACCTCCATCTTGCAGGGTCCAGTTATGCCCGCTGGACGCTGCAAGCTTATATGAATTTGTCAGTTTAACAAAGAAATTGATATGTACCCGGCTTCTTATCCCAAGTGGAATCTCTGACACGCTTCAAACCAAACGCACTGCTTCAGGTAGAATAAACAAAACACATTTATTAACTATAAAGATAGATTTTAAGTGATTATAAGTCAAAGCATAACAAGTTGCATTTGTTCAAATGAAATAAAAGCAAAATGCATTCTAAACTGCTCTTAACACTTTCAATGACCTTACAAACTTAGATACTTCTCTCCACAGGCTGGCTGGTTGCCCTTCAGCCAGGCTCTCCCCTTTGATCAGCGCTTCAATCACTTAGTATGGTATCTGTAGATGTAGGTGGAAGAGGGAGAGAGAGCATGGCAAATGTCTCTCCCTTTTATCATGTCCTTTCTTCCCTCTGGGTTTTGCCCCCCTCCCTTCAGAGTCAGGTGAGCATTACCTCATCACAGTCCCAAACTGACCAAAAGAAGGGGGGGTGATTCACTCAAGAGTCCAACAGATCCTTTGTTCCTGCCTAAGTCAGTGTCCTTTGTTCCTGTGAGGTTGGGCTGGGTTTATCCCATACATGCCCTGATAAGGTGTGAACTGTCTCTCTGCTTTTGGAGAGTTTTTGCCTGGGCTTGCTTTAAGCCATGAGGATACATTTTCAGCCTTCAACTATATACATAAAATTACAACCTATAACAAACATTACTATAACAACGATTACCATAACATTACCGTAACAACACTGCTCAGTAATCATGAGCCTTCCGAAGACATCTGACATGACAAACTTTGCATTACATACCACACAATCATATTACAAGAATCAACAGGGGGGTTTAGGGTGTTCCCACGAGGTACAGAATGTCACAGAAGTCTCAGATCGGGGTTCCATAGGGTTCTGATGTTGTTCAACATCTTTATTAATGACCTGGTTGTAGGAATAAAGAGCATACTGATCAAGTTTGCAGATGACAAAAAGCTGGGGGTGGGGCTTACCAATACTTTGGAGGATACAGCTAGAATTTGGAGGTGTCTTGATAAATTGAAGAACGGGGCTAAAGACACCAAGATGAAATTCAACAAAAACAAATGTAAAGTGCTTAAGGTTGAGGAATTAAAACCAAATGCATAAATACAAAATGAGGAAAACTGGTTTGGCAGCCGCACTGCTGAGAAGGATCTGGGAGTCGTGGTGAATCACAACCTCAACAGGAGTCAGCAATGCGCTGCTGTTGCAAAAAAAGCAAATGCAGTTTTATATTGCATTAACAGAGACCTAGCATGCAATTCACGGGAGGTGAGAGTACCGCTCTACTTGGCGCTAGTTAGGGCTCAGCTGGATTACTGTGTCCAATTTTGGTCACCGATATATAGAAAAGATGTAGAGAACCTGGAAAGGAGCCAGAAGTGAGCAACAAAGATGATCATAGGGATGAAATGCAAAAGCTGAAGGAACTGGGTCTGTTTACAGAAGATTAAGGGAGTATATGTTAAATACTTGAAAGGCTACTATAAAAAAAAAGATGGAGAAAAGTTATCTTTTGCCACAGAGAGCAGGACAAGAGGCAATGGGTTCAAAACTACAACACACCAGATTTAGATTAAATCTCAGGAAAAACTTCCTAATTGTAAGAACAGTAGGACTGTCAAGGTTCCTTCCCCACTCTGAACTCTAGGGTACAGATATGGGGACCTGCATGAAAGACCACCTAAGCTTATTCTTACCAGCTTAGGTTAAAAACTTCCCCAAGGTACAAACGTTGCCTTGTCCTTGAACCATATGCTGCCACCACCAATCGTTTAAACAAAGAACAGGGAAAGAGCCCACTTGGAGACGTCTTCCCCCAAAATATCCCCCCAAGCCCTACACCCCTTTCCTGGGGAAGGCTTGATAATAATCCTCACCAATTAGTATAGGTGAGCACAGACCCAAACCCTTGGATCTTAAGAACAATGAAAAAAATCAATCAGGTTCTTAAAAGAAGAATTTTAATTAAAGAAAAGGTAAAAGAATCACCTCTCTAAAATCAGGATGGTAAATACCTTACAGGGTAATCAGATTCAAAACATAGAGAATCCCTCTAGGCAAAACCTTAAGTTACAAAAAGACACAAAACCAGGAATATACATTCCCTCCAGCACAGCTTATTTTACCAGCCATTAAACAAAAGGAAATCTAACACATTTCTAGCTAGCTTACTTACTAACAGGAGCTGTGAGACTGCATTCCTGATCTGTTCCCAGCAAAAGCATTACACAGAGAGACCAAACCCTTTGTGTCCCGTCCCCCCCAGATGTGAAAGAATCTTGTCCCCTCATTGGCCATTTTGATCAGGTGCCAACTAGGTTACCTTAGCTTCTTAACCCTTTACAAGTGAAAGGGTTTTGCCTCTGGCCAGGAGGGATTTTATAGCACTGGATACAGAAAGGTGGTTACCTTTCCCTTTATATTTATGACAAGGACAATGGCACGGACGCCTAGGGAAGTTGTGGAAGTTTCTTCACTGGAGGTTTTCAAAAGGAGGCCAGAGAGCCACCTGTCCAGGATGATTTAGACACAACAAATCCTGCATCTTGGCAGGGGGTTAGACTAGATGGCCCTTGTGGTCCATGCTAACCCTATGATTCTATGAGCTCCCCATTGAGTGCTATAGCTATGGGAGTGAATGTGATAATTGGATTTATAAATGAGAACAGCTGATTAGAGTAGAGAGGTAGAATTATCTAACCATGCTATGTAGAGAGGCCAATTAGAGAGGAACCATGTCCAGTTCTGGTGTTCACACTTCAGAAAAAAGTACTTGTGCACCTTAGAGACTAACAAATTTATTTGAGCATAAGTGTTTGTGAGCTACAGCTTACTTCATCGGATGCATCTGATGAAGTGAGCTGTAGCTCACAAAAGCTTATGCTCAAATAAATTTGTTAGTCTCTAAGGTGCCACAAGTACTCCTGTTCTTTTTGCGGATACAGACTAACACAGCTGCTACTCTGAAACACTTCAAAAAGGATGTTGACAAATTGGAAAGGGTTCCAAAAGGACCCACAAGAAACACTTGAGGAAAAGCTGTCTTAGAGCGAAAGACTGAAAAAGTTCAGTCTTTTTTGTTCATCCAAGTGAAGATTAAAAAGTGACTTGGTCCTGGTCTAAAAGTAGCTTCATCTGGGAGAATTCAGATGCTAGAGGGCAGACAAAGGCAGAACAAGATCCAATGGCCATCTATCCTAGGTACTTATTTGGCCCCATTACCATAGTGTCTGAGCACCTCACAATCATTAATGTACCTCTCTTCACACCCACCTGTGGAAGGCAGGGTAGGGCTGTTATCCTCAGTGTATAGATTGGGAACTGAGGCACACAGAGACTAAGGGCCAGATTTTCAAAGGTATTTAAGTGCCAAATGATGCAGACAGAAGCCTACTGGAATTTTCAGAAAAGTCTCTTTCTGCCTAACTCCCATTGCTTTCAGATGGGAATCTTGGAAAATCTATCCCTAAATTGCTTGCCCAAAGTCACACAGGAAGCCAGGGACAGAGCAGGGAAGGAAATAATAGAATATCAGGGTTGGAAGATTTCAGAGTAGCAGCCGTGTTAGTCTGTATTCGCAAAAAGAAAAGGAGTACTTGTGGCACCTTAGAAACTAACAAATTTATTTGAGCATAAGCTTTTGTGAGCTACAGCTCACTTCATCGGTCATCGAGTCCAACCCCCTGCTCAAAGCAGGACCAATCCCCAACTAAATCATCCCAGCCAGGGCTTTGTCAAGCGCGACCTTAAAAACCTCTAAGGAAGGAGAGTCCTCCTAGTCCTAGGTAACGCATTCCAGTGCTTCACCACCCTGCTAGTGAAAGAGTTTTTCCTAAAATCCAACCTAAACCTCCGTACACCTAAATCTGGGTCTCTTCAGCCCCAGGCTAATGGACTATGGCCTGGAGCATCTGACCTCTTTTAACTGAAGGTGAAGCTAGACATATATCTAGTGGAAAGAAAAATGCAAATGTTTATTTAACAGCTAGAGTAATTAACCATTGGAACAACTGACGCAGGGATGTGGTGATTCCTCCATCAGCAGGAGTCTTTAAATCATGATTGGATGTCTCTTTCTCAAGGAAATGCTCTAGTTCAGCTAGAAGTGATGGCCTGAGCTGTGCAGGAGATCAGACTGGATGATCACAATGGTTCCTTCTTTCCCTATAAAAGAAAAGGAGTACTTGTGGCACCTTAGAGACTAACAAATTTATTTGAGCATAAGCTTTCGTGAGCTACAGCTCACTTCATCGGATGCATCAGTTGCATCTGATGAAGTGAGCTGTAGCTCACGAAAGCTTATGCTCAAATAAATTTGTTAGTCTCTAAGGTGCCACAAGTACTCCTTTTCTTTTTGCGAATACAGACTAACATGGCTGCTACTCTGAATTCTTTCCCTATAAATCTATGAATCAACCAGACTCTAACACTTGTGTAGCCTCATTGTCTTCACTGGAGCAGAGTTTGAACTCCACAACCCAAAGGAAATGGATTAATTTCCCCAATGTGCAGATCATGTGGCCAGATTCCAAGCACATTGAATTCTGTGGCTGGTGGGGGTCTAAATGCTATCCAAAGTCCCAAATTCTGCATCAGATGGGAAGTTCCCCAGTATATTCACCTGCTCTACCTTGAAGACTTTGACTTAAATGAATATGAGAATTAGTGATACGACAAGGACAGAACAGCTCAGAGAGCACGAAGGCCAAAAACCAACTGGAGTTGCAGCTAGCAAAGGATGTGAAGGGTAACAAGAAAGGTTTCTACAGGTATGTTAGCAGCAAGAAAAAGGTCAGGGAAAGTGTGGGACCCTTAATGAATGGGGGAGGCAACCTAGTGACAGATGATGTGGAAAAAGCTGATGTACTCAATGCTTTTTTTTCCTTGGTCTTCACAGACAAGGTCAGCTCCCACACCGCTGTCCTGGGCAACACAGTATGGGAGGAGGTGAGAAGTCCTCAGTGATGAAAGAACAGGGTAAGGACTATTTAGAAAAGCTGGACATGCACAAGTCCATAGGTCCAGATATAATGCATCCGAGGGTGCTGAGGGAGTTGGCTGATTGCAGAACCATTGGCCATTATCTTTGAAAACTCGAGGTGATCAGGAGAGATCCTGGATGATTGGAAAAAGGCAAACATAGTGCCCATCTTTAAAAAGGGGAAGAAGGAGAACCCGGGGAACTACAGACCTCAGTCCCTAGAGAAATCATGGAGCAGGTCCTCAAGGAAACCATTTTAAAGCACTTGGAGGAGAGGAAGGTGATCAGGAACAGTCAACGTGGATTCCCTAAGGGCAAGTCATACCTGACCAACCTGATTGCCTTCTATGACAAGATAACATGTCTCTGTGGATATGGGGAAAGCAGTGGACATGATATATCTTGACTTTAGCAAAGCTTTTGATATGATCTCCCACAGTATTCTTGCCAGCAAGTTAAAAAAGTATGGATTGGATGAATGGACTATAAGGTGGATAGAAAGCTGGCTAGATTGTTGGGCTGAACGGGTAGTGATCAATGGCTCGATGTCTAGTTGGCAGCTGGTATCAAGTGGAGTGCCCCAGGGATCGGTCCTGGGGCCGGTTTTGTTCAACATCTTTATTAATGATCTGGATGATGGGATAGATTGCACCCTCAGCAAGTTTGCGGATGACCCTAAACTGGGGGGAGAGGTAGATATGCTGGAGGGTAGGGTTAGGGTCCAGAGTGACCTAGACAAATTGGAGGATTGGGCCAAAAGAAATCTGATGAGGTTCAATGAGGACAAGTGCATAGGATTCTTCAGTCCTAAGTGCAGGACTCTGCTCTTGTCCTTGTTGAACCTCATCAGATTTCTTTTGGCTCAATCCTCCAATTTGTCTAGGTCACTCTGGACCCTAACCCTACCCTCCAGCATATCTACCTCTCCCCCCACTTTAGGTCATCCGCAAACTTGCTGAGGGTGCAATCTATCCCATCATCCAGATCATTAATAAAGATGTTGAACAAAACCGGCCCAGATTTCTTTTGGCCCAATCCTTTAACTTGTCTAGAGTATCTAGATGGTCTAGAGTAATATACATCTGGAGTATTGTGTCCAGTTTTGTGGCCCCCACTACAGAAAGGATGTGGACAAACTGGAGAGAGTCCAGCGGAGGAAAACGAAAATGATCAGGGGGCTGGGGCACATGACTTACGAGGGAACTGGGCTTGTTTAGTCTGCAGAAGAGAAAAGTGAGGGGGGATTTGATAACAGCCTTCAATTACCTGAAGGAGGGTTCCAAAGAGGATGGAGCGCAGCTGTTCTCAATGGTGGCAGGGATTAGCATTCGTCTACACACACAATTTTTGCAGCAGTTTAACTCAGATGAGTTTTGATGAGAATTTACTTACTGTGGTAAAATCCATTGGGCAGATATTTAAAATGTTTTACAACTGGTTTATCTCAATTCAGCTATTGTTGGTGTTACCATACTGCCCAGAGCCCCAGCCCTGGCCCTGGCCCAGGACCCCACTGTGCTATGTGCTGTACAAACCCAGAACAAAAAGACAGTCCCTGCCTCCAGAATTTGCAATCTACATACAAGACAAGAGACAATAGATGGAGACAGACAGCTGGATACAAATAAAGGTCAGCATGACCAGCAGTGGTCTCAACACACCAGTAGCATAACCACTCTCAAGCTTTTTGTAGGCATCACCACAAAGAAGAAGTTTACGGAGGGATTTGAAGGACAATGAGGTGGCCTTGGGGATGTTTACAGGGAGCATCTCTCCGGAGTGAGGGTCAGCTGGAGAGAAAGCATTAAGGCACTTTTTTGACAATGTAACAAGTGGGTGATGGAGGCTGCATCATGAGCTGATCAGTGGCGTGAGCATTGACACCTTGCTAGAGAAAGAGAGATGTTAGCAAGGGTGGGGATTGACTGCACAGGACCTGGAATGTGACCAGTAGACAAACAGCTTATTGTGACAGGGTCAGGCCAGATGGCTATAGGAGAGTAACAGGCAGATATATTAGCCCCAGATTAAGTAGGTCCATTTTCCCTGGGTAAGGTAACAGGGAAGGTTCCAGAACAATCAGGAACCTTCTGGAGACAATTAAGACAGGCTGATTAGAACACCTGCAGCCAATAAAGAAGCTGCTAGAATCAATTAAGGCAGGCTGATCAGGGCACCTGGGTTTAAAAAGGTGCTCACTTCAGTTTGTGGTGCACGTGTTAGGAGCTGAGAGTGAGAACGCGGACTGTTGTAGGACTGAGGAGTACAAGCATTATCAGACACCAGGAGGAAGGTCCTATGGTGAGGATAAAGAAGGTGTTGGGAGGAGGCCATGGGGAAGTAGCCCAGGGAGTTGTAGCTGTCGCATAGCTGTTCCTGGAGGCTCTCTAGACAGCTGCATTCCACAGGGCCCTGGGCTGGAACCCGGAGTAGAGGGCAGGCCTGGGTTCCCCCCCAAATCCTCCCAACTCCTGGTCAGACACAGGAGGAGTCAACCTGGACTGTGGGTTCATGAAAACGGCCAAGCTGAGGGCTGCCATGAAGCTCCAAGGTGCGCAAATCCACCAATAAGCGCAAGACCCACCAAGGTAGAGGAGGAACTTTGTCACATTATGTTTGATGCAATAGAGAAGGGAGAGCCCATGGAGGGATGCAGAGAGGGGGGTGACATGGTCAAAGTGACAGGTTGGGAAAATGATCTTTACAGCATTGAGAATGGAATATGAGCAGGGAAAGACTGCATTTGTCAAGGCCTGAGAGAGGGGTGTTGCAGTAATCAAGATGTAAGATGATAGGAGCCTGCATGGGTTTTAGGGGTGGGATGGATAGGAAAGGCTGTATCTGTGATATGTTCTGCAGAAAGAATCTGCAAGACTTAGGCCTGGTCTACATGACAGAGTAAGGTCAGTGTAAGCTGCCTTACGTTGACCTAACTCTGTAAGCATCTACACTATAATGTTTCTCCTGCCGATGTAAGTCACCCACTACACTGACCTAACAACCAACCTCCACAAGAGGCCCAGCGCTTGGTAGTTAGGTTGATGCAGTGTTGACATTGTGATGGCTGTTCCAGCTGTTACCCCTGGCAACCGACAGACCGAGTCTTGCCACCCAGGGCAGACAGCCAGAGCCCCTCCACCTGGGGAGCCCCAGGCACTGCAGTGCTGGCTGTCAACCCTAGGAGGCAGGGCTCCAAGCTGTCAGTGCCCCATAATTAGGGTTGCCAACTTTCCAACTGCAGAAAATTGAACACCCTCTGCCCCACCCCTTCTTTGGGGCCCTGCCCCCTGCTCACTCCATTCCCCCCTCCCCTGGCTCATTTGCTCATTTTCTGGGACAGGGGGTTGGGGGCCAGGAGGGGGTGCAGGCTCCAGCTGGGGGTGTGGGCTCTGGGGTGGGGCTGGGGATGAGGGGTTTGGGGTGCGGGAGGGGGCTCAGGGCTGGGACCGAGGGGTTTGGAGTGCGGGAGGGGGCTCCAGGCTGAGGTAGGGCATTAGAGTGTGGGAGGGAGTTTGGGTGTAGGAGGGGGCTCAGAGCTGGTACAGGGGGTTGGGGTGTGGGGTGCAGGCTCCGGGTGGTGCTTATGTCAGGCGGCTCCCTGCAGCTGGTATGTCCCTGTGATTCCTAGGTGGAGACGGGGCCAGGCAGCTCTGCACACTGCCCCCATCCACAGGCATCACCCCCGCAGCTCCCACTGGATGCAGTTCCTGGCTAATGGGAGCTGCGGAGCTGGCGCTCGGGGCGGGGGCAGCATGCGGAGCCTCCCTGGCCGCCCGTGCACCTAGGGGCCGCAGGAACATACTAGCCGCATCAGGAAGCCGTGCAGAGCCAGGCAGGGAAACTGCCAGCCCTGCTGCATCACTGACCGGACTTTTAATGGCCCAGTCAGTGGTGATTAACCACTGGTGGGGAGATGGGGGAGTTCAAGGAAATCCCTGAGGTTTCAGATTACCCACATCACATGGGGCTTTAAGTAAAAACATCAACTCTCACAAGACTTGTGATAAAATACAAAGAATTGGCAACACTGCTATTTATTTATGCTAATTTCCTTATTAAATTAGTCTTTAGGGCCCCAATTCTGCAAATACTTAAAGCAAGGATTAGCTTTGCTCATGCGAGTCATCCAATTGAGTTAGCTGGAACTAATCCCACAATTACTCTCTTACAGAAGCGTTTCTAGGATCAGACCCATACAGTGAAACTCACCTCTGTGCGGAGGAGGCAGTACAAGGCTGAGGCCTCAGTTCTCTCTCTCTAGGCCTTGGCACTTCTCTGGTCTGAAGCAGGACTTAAGTGGTGCCTAGGTCTGGTGCTAGCCCCTCTACACAGAGTAAGAATTTCACCCTCCATATTCCTGGCTTCCAGTCCGCCCTGCTCTCTGAGGCCTTTGGGGCTGCAATATGTGGTTTGGGCACAAGTCCCTGGACAGCTGGTAAAATGCAGTGGCAGGTCCTTGGGTGGTAACTGGTAGCTGCTCACATCAGGAAGGCGAGGGCCTACTGGCCCCATTATTATTAGTGTCAGTTGACCTAGGAATGTGTCTCTGTAGTTTTTTGCCCATGCACTTGCAGGTCACAACAGGTCCCTTTTTATACACTGTTATATAACAGCTTTCCTTTGAGGAAGGGTTGTTTCGCCGTGACTGCTGGAGCAGACATTTAGGACAAAGGGCGCATTAGAGCTGGGAATGTTCCGTTGAGTGGGGTTTAATAGGTCTGAGACAGCTCTAGACTGGGCAGCTCTGCAATGTCAATGGCACATATTTGATCATTATCCTATAGAGATCTGGTCCACAGCTATGCAGTTTATGCATTATGGTCCCACACAATAAACTGTGTGTATATAACCACAACAGTTAGCGTTGTTAAAGTGACAGCAATGGCATCACCTATCCCATCACCATTACTAACCCCAAGAGTTAAAAAAATCCTGAGTCAGACTCCCCTCCCCCTCAAAAAAATCCTGAGACTGGCTTCAGAATAATGAGATCTCTTAAAAAATAATAAATGTGGGGTATTTTGTCTTCTGAGTTTTGAGCCTTTAAGGTGCATGTTTTCAGGCTATTCTCTGCAGCTACAATAGCTTAGAAAATTACTTTAAAAATAATAGCAGAGATTCTCATTAAATCAATTGACTCCTGGAGCTGGGGTTTGAGGAAAAACACCAAATAGCACAAAACTCATTATGAAATTGTGAGAGTTGGCAACACTGTAAAACTAAGGACTTAAAGAAAATGAGAACATCATAAATCTTAGACTGTGCACATAAACAGAAACATGTTATTCTTATTAACTCTAAATAAGGCAGATTTCAGCCCAGTACAACATTCTCCTTCATTCTGATCCATGAGTTGTTGTGGGGGTTTTTTAATGTATAATTTTTCTTATTCTGATTTCAGGATCTAATTATATTATTATAACAGATACAGCTAATAAATGTTAAATGATACAATATTCTTATCCTAACAGATAAAAGAGGAAATGATCACAGAACTAAAAATTAATGGTACCTTAGGTTCAAGCGATCATGACTTGACCATATTTATAATGTGCTGTGACGTTATCTCACAGGTTGCCGGCAGGTTAATTCACTCGCATGCTAATAGAAATCAAAGGAATGTTAAAAGATCATGGTGCGTTCAAACTAATTCACTTGTAAAATGTAACTGTATTGTTAAGATGGACTATATGCTGTTGTTTATTTGCTATTATGCATGCCCTGTAATAAATAACCCTAGATCAAAAGGTATGTTAATATAAGGATAAGAATTTACTTAGTGGGCAGAACTTCATGAATACTAATGAAGGATATTTGTATTGTTCCCACTTATCCATCCCTATTGTAATGAATGGCCAGGAATTACATTATGTATATCACTGTAACTGGATTACTTGTGGATGCATTGGAAGTAGAATGTTAACTTCAAAGCAAAGGTTGTTTTATGTTCAACAATGGACCTTCACAACTCAATTGACAGCTGCTACTCTCAAAACCATGTGGGTCAAGATGCTTGTCAGCTTGCCTTAAGTGAGCAGAATCTATAAATACTGATTCTAGGGAATGATCCTGCATCTCTGGCCTGATGAATTCTGACAGGGTGGAATTCTGAGCAATTGGATCGAGATCCCTAGAGCCATTCTGGGTAACCCTGAGAGACTAATGGAAATCAGCAAATTACTGCACCCCTGCTGTCACATTGGTCTTACAAACGTTGATTCACCTGTGATGTGATTTGCCTGCTTTACCTACTCAATAACTCTAAAAAATGAAAAGGAGTACTTGTGGCATCTTAGAGACTAACAAACTTATTTATTTTAGTCTCTAAGGGGCCGCAAGTACTTCTTTTCTTTTTGCGGATACAGACTAACACAGCTGCTACTCTGAAACCTGTCAATAACTCTAATTTCCTTTTCTTAGCTAATAAATCTTTAGTTAGTTTACTAGAAAAACTGGCTTCAGTGTTGTCTTTGGTGAGACCTGGAGTATACTTGATCTACAGTAAGTGACTGGCCTTTTGGGTCTGGAGGAACCCAATGTGTGATGATTTTTTAATAACCTTTTATCATTAAGGCTATGGCTACCAGCGGCGTATTAATGCTTAGGCTGGCAAATTTGCAGGGGCGGCATATTTGTAAGAGCAGCCAGAGGCGCCAACTTCCCCCAGCACCGGTGGATGCTCACGCCCCTCCAAGCCCTGCACCAACTCCACCCCTTCCCCGTCCCCATTCCAACTCCAACCCCTTCCCCAAAGTCCCCACCCCAACTCCACCCCTCCCTGCTCCTATTGGTCCCCTTCCCCAAATCCCCACCCTGGCCCCATCTCCTCCCCTGAGCATGCCACGTTCCCCCCCTCTTCCCCTCTCCCTCCCAGCCGCACGAAGCTATTTCGTGCACAAGCGCTGGCAGGAAGTGTGGAGAAGCAGGACCCGGCGGCGTGCTCAGGACGGGAGGCTGAGTTGGAATGGAGGTGAGCTGGGGCAGGAGGGGTGCTGGGGGGTAGGGGACAGCAATTATTTCAGGGTCTAGGGGTGGCAAAATCATTAATCTGCCACTGATGGCTTCACTTGCAGATGTAGCGCGCCGGGAGTTAAACCAGCCCTCGGAGACAGCAGGAGGGAAAGCGCTGCTGTGTGTTCACACTTGCTCCTTGTGACTGTGGAGCATGTCCACATTAGCAGCTCTTGCAATGCCCCAAAGAGCAGTGCATTGTGGTAGCTATCCCAGTGTGCAAGTGGTTGCAGCATGCTTTGGAAAGGGTTTGCAATGCCTAATGGGGCAGGCACAACATCACATGATGCAGTTTTCCCAATCCCATTGTTCCATGGGCATCCTACTAGATTGCCAGCTGTTTTTGAAATGGGGGTGGGGAGCATGTTGCATGTATGTGTGGGGAAAGACAGTGTGTTTTGGGGGGCAGTGTGTCAGCAGGCTGCCTTATAAGTTCAGACATCAGCAGGGGGAAACCCGACATCAGCCCCTGCCCCACACACACACACACACACACACCCACCCCTGGCCTCTGCAGGAGGAGCATTCCACAGTGATGGTTTGCTTTGTGTCCTGGAGCAGATACGCATGCGGGATGTCAGAAACGGAGCTTTGAAAGGGGATAGCTGCATGTCTGCAGCCAAGTTCAAAACAATGACCAGAGTGGCCACTTGACTTCAAGTGATTATGGGACATTTCTCGAAGCCAATCACAGCTCAGTAATGCAACAGTCATCCACACTGACATCCCAGCGCTCCAACCTGGACGCAGCAAGCTCTATATTCGTGGAGGTGGATTACCAGGAGCGCTCCAGCTGCAGAGTCCAGGTGCTCTATGTGCCTTGCCAGTGTGGACACCTCAGGAGTTATGGTGCCCGGGGCTGATTTAATGCACTCTAACTTGCAAGTGTAGCCAAGCCCTTAGTCCAGTTTGTCTGGATGGTACTATAGGCTGGAGTGTCTGACTGTCTGCGGCTCCATGGTAAGCTAGTATAGAGATCCAAGAGCACACAGTTGTTGATAGCTTGATTAAATCTATAATTTGATTTAGTTTAGACTATACCATCAGTTTAGGTGTGTCTGCCATTTCCTGACAGTCTGACCTGAGAATGGCATTCTCAGCTGCGACCCATTTCATACACCATGACATGTGCATACAGAATAAAGTCCAAACCAGTAATACATGCATACAAATAGGGTAATCATATTCAGCAAGCAATAACCTTTCTAGTGACACCTCACATACCTTATCTTGCATAAAATACATCATAATTATATCATACTAATATCACTATCGAGAATATGAGGTGCAGGGTCACCACCTCCACTACCAGCCTTGCATAAGCACAGCCTCCACCTAGGGAGGCACAGGAGATTCCAGTTCAACCTCCTTTGCATTCCTACTCATCACTTGATGAGGCGGTGGTCTCTGGGGTGTCCTCACCTCTTCAGGAGTTCCCATAGGCTGGTGGATATACTGGGGTCAACACGTCCTTCCCGCACAGCTCTACCCATAAATGAAGCCATATTAGAGCCCATAAGATTACTGTGACAAACACCATCATCTCTGCTGTAAGGAACTGCCTCTGGGACACATGACCTCCTACACACGTCATCTGGCATGCCAGACTTCATTTCAGAAAGTTGTAGGGCTGGTTAAAGTCAGTGTACTCTCTGGCTCATCACCCATTGGACATGCTCATTCCAACGTCTGGACAGGTTATGTTCCCAAATGGCAAATCCTTTCTCTTCTTGGGATTTGAATATGGTGTTATTAAAGTTGAGGGCTCCATCCTTCGAACCATTGGCTACCTGATCTTTACTTCACCTATCCATGAAAGTAGCATTTTTGGTATTGATTACCTCTGTGAGAAGAGTGGGGAAAAATACAAGTATTGGTACCCTTCTTACACAGTCTCTTCTAATGAGCAAAGTTTACTAACATCCTCAGCCAAAGTTTCTGACTAAAGCAACGTCTAAATTCCACCTCAATCAAGTGATAAGTTTACCAACTTTCTTTCCTAAAGTCTTATTCTCATAAAGGTGGAGAAAGACTCCTTACCTTGGATGTCAGAAAAGCATTAGCTTTTTACTTGGACAGAACCAGATTTTCATCTGAATTTTTCATAGCATTGCAGACAGGATCAAGGGCCTTCCAGTTTCTACTCAGAGAGTCCGCTCATGGATTTCCTTCTGTATATATATGTGCTATGACACTACCAACATAACCCTGCCAGGAAGGGTGATAGCACACTCAACAAGATCTCAAGCAACTTTAGCAGCTTTTCTAGCCCAAGTGCCTATAACAGACATTTGTAAGGCTGCAACTTTGTCATTGGTACACACCTTCATGATTCATTCAGCACTCCAAAAACAATGCCAAGTTCAGATGAGTAGTCCTTCAGGTAGACTCAAACCCATCTTTGGATTGAACTATTCGAGTCAACTTGAAATGGAATGGACAGTGCAACCACTTGAAGAACGGTTCCTAGCCTGTTCTGTAGCTGTTGTTCTTCAAGATGTGCTGCACCTGTCCACTCCAGGACCTGCCATTCTTCCCCTTTATATTGGAGTCTGTCCAATAGGAAGGAACTGAGAGGGGTTAGAGGTGGCTCCACCTGTTATACAGAGCATAGCAGCTCAAGGTTGCAGATGGTACGTGCATGCCACCATGAAGGGTACCAGTAAAGGAAAAATCTCTGACTCTGTTGCATTGGGTGCACACAAACCTGAAGTGGAACTGACATGTGCAACATCTAGAGGAACAACAGTTTCAGAACAGGTTAATAACTGATTTATTGACTGCCCAAGAACTAGCGGTACTGCCTCACACCCTTGGCCTATGGATTCCCTCTGGAACACCACCTGCACTTATCTCTGCCCTGTAAAACTGTCATGTCTGATACCAGACTGCTAAAATAGATCATAGTGCTCCTCTATCTGCAGAATCCACATAACTCATCACAGAAACAAGGCTGCATGATCATAGAATCACAGAATATCAGGGTTGGAAGGGACCTCAGGAGGTCATCTAGTCCAACCCCCTGCTCAAAGCAGGACCAATCCCCAACTAAATCATCCCAGCCAGGGCTTTGTCAAGCCTGACCTTAAAAACTTCTAAGGAAGGAGATTCCACCACCTCCCTAGGTAACGCATTCCAGTGTTTCACCACCCTCCTAGTGAAAAAGTTTTTCCTAATATCCAACCTAAACCTCCCCCACTGCAACTTGAGAACTCCTTGTTCTGTCATCTGCTACCTCTGAGAACAGGCTAGATCCATCCTCTTTGGAACCCCCTTTCAGGTAGTTGAAAGCAGCTATCAAATCCCCCCTCATTCTTCTCTTCTGCAGACTAAACAATCCCAGTTCCTCGGCCTCTCCTCATAAGTCATGTGTTCCTGTCCCCTAATCATTTTTGTTGCCCTCCGCTGGACTCTTTCCAATTTTTTCACATCCTTCTTGTAGTGTGGGGCCCAAAACTGGACACAGTACTCCAGATGAGGCCTCACCAATGTCGAATAGAGGGGAATGATCACATCCCTCGATCTGCTGGCAATGCTCCTACTTATACATCCCAAAATGTCATTGGCCTTCTTGGCATCAACAGCACACTGTTGACTCATATCCAGCTTCTCGTCCACTGTAACCCCTGGGTCCTTTTCTGCAGAACTGCTGCCAAGCCATTCGGTCCCTAGTCTGTAGCGGTGCATGGGATTCTTCCCTCCTAAGTGCAGGACTCTGCACTTGTCCTTGTTGAACCACATCAGATATCTTTTGGCCGAATCCTCTAATTTGTCTAGGTCACTCTGTATCCTATCCCTACCCTTCAGCATATCTACCTCTCCTCGCAGTTTAGTGTCATCTGCAAACTTGCTGAGGGTGCAATCCACACCATCCTCCAGATCATTTATGAAGATATTGAACAAAACCGGCCCAAGGACCGACCCTTGGGGCACTCCACTTGATACCAGCTGCCAACTAGACATGGAGCCATTGATCACTACCCGTTGAGCCCGACAATCTAGCCAACTTTCTATCCACCTTATAGTCCATTCATCCAGCCCATACTTCTTTAACTTGCTGGCAAGAATAGTGTGGGAGACCGTGTCAAAAGCTTTGCTAAAGTCAAGGAATAACACGTCCACTGCTTTCCCCTCATCCACAGAGCCAGTTATCTCGTCATAGAAGGCAATTACATGAGTCAGGCATGACTTGCTCTTGGTGAATCCCATGCTGACTATTCCTGATCACTTTCCTCTCCTCTAAGTGCTTCAGAATTGATTCCTTGAGGACCTGCTCCATGGATTTTTCCAGGGACTGAGGTGAGGCTGACTGACCTGTAGTTCTCAGGATCCTCCTTCTTCCCTTTTTTAAAGATGGGCACTACATTAGCCTTTTTCCAGTCGTCTGGGACTTCCCCCGATTGCCATGAGTTTTCAAAGATTATGGCCAATGGCTATGCAATCACATCCTCCAACTCCTTTAGCACTCTCGGATGCAGCGCATCCGGCCCCATGGACTTGTGCTCGTCCAGCTTTTCTAAATAGTCCTGAACCACTTCTTTCTTTACAGAGGGCTGGTCACCTCCTCCCCATGCTGTGCTGCCCAGTGCAGTCCTCTGGGAGCGGACCTCGTTCGTGAAGACAGAGGCAAAAAAACCATTGAATACATTAGCTTTTTCCACATCCTCTGTCACTAGGTTGCCTCCCTCATTCAGTAAGGGGCCCACACTTTCCTTGACTTTCTTCTTGTTGCTAACATACCTGAAGAAACCCTTCTTGTTACTCTTAACATCTCTTACTAGCTGCAACTCCAGGTGTGATTTGGCCTTCCTGACTTCTCTCCTGCATGCCCGAGCAATATTTTATACTCTTCCCTGGGCATTTGTCCAATCTTCCACTTCTTGTAAGCTTCTTTTTTGTGTTTAAGATCAGCAAGGATTTCACTGTTAAGTCAAGCTGGTCGCCTGCCATATTTACTATTCTTTCTACACATCAGGATGGTAACCTCAATAAGGAATCTTTATAATACAGCCAGCTCTCCTGGACTCCTTTCCCCCTCAAGTTGTTCTCCCAGGGGATCCTGCCTATCAGTTTCCTGAGGGAGTCAAAGTCTGCTTTTCTGAAGTCCAGAGTCCATTTTCTGCTGCTCTCCTTTCTTCCCTGTGTCAGGATCCTGAACTCGACCATCTCATGGTCACTGCCTCCCCAGGTTCCCATCCACTTTTGCTTCCCCTACTAATTCTTCCCTGTTTGCGAGCAGCAGGTCAAGAGCAACTCTGCCCATATTTGGTTCCTCCAGCACTTGTACCAGGAAATTGTCCCCTACACTTTCCAAAAACTTCCTGGATTGTCTGTGCACTGCTGTATTGCTCTCCCAGCAGATATCAGGGTGATTGAAGTCTCCCAGGAGAACCAGGGCCTCCGATCTATTAAGTTCTGTGAGTTGCCAGAAGAAAGCCTCGTCTACCTCATCCCCTTGGTCCGGTGGTCTCTAGCAGACTCCCACCACAACATCACCCTTGTTGCTCACACTTCTAAACGTAATCCAGAGACTCTCAGGTTTTTCTGCAGTTTCATACTTGAGCTCTGAGGAGTCATACTGCTCCCTTACATACAATGCAACTCCTCCACCTTTTCTGCCCTGCTTGTCCTTCCTGAACAGTTTATATCCATCCATGACAGTACTCCAGTCATGTGAGTTATCCCACCAAGTCTCTGTTATTCCAATCACATCGTAATTCCTTGACTGTGCCAGGATATCCAGTTCTCCCTGCTTGGTTCCCAGGCTTCTTGCATTTGTGTACAGGCACTTGAGATAACTTGCTGATTGTCCCTCTTTCTCAGTATGAGGCAGGAGCCCTCCCCTCTCCTGCTCGTGCTTCCTCCCGGTATCCCACTTCCCCACTTACCTCAGGGCTTTGGTCTCCTTCCCCCGGTGAACCTAGTTTAAGCCCTCCTCACTAGGTTAGCCAGCCTGCTTGTGAAGATGCTCTTTCCTCTCTTCGTTAGGTGGAGCCCGTCTCCGCCCAGCACTCCTCTTTCTCAGAACACCATCCCATGGTCAAAGAATCCAAAGCTTTCTCTCCGACACCACCTGCGTAGCCATTCGTTGACTTCCACAATTTGACGGTCTCTACCCAGGCCTTTTCCTTCCATGGGGAGGATGGATGAGAAGACCACTTGCCCCTCAAACTCCTTTATCCTTCTTCCCAAAGCCATGTAGTCTGCAGTGATTCGCTCAAGATCATTCTTGGCAGTATCACTGGTGCCCGCGTGGAGAAGCAGAAGGGGTAGCGATCCGAGGACTTGATGAGTCTTGGCAGTCTCTCCATCACATTGTGAATCCTAGGTCCTTCCGATTACAGAGACACCTCCATCCTATCACACTGGAAGCTGTAGGAACCCATTGTAAGTAATTCCTGATCCAGTCCATAGAGCTGTCCCTAAAACAGTGCAAGGCAGTGGGCATGCAAGTAGATGAATGAAAGAATATAATTATTTGGGACACATCATGGCACATATGGTAAATGTCTTCACAGCAGAGTAAACTAACATTATCTACACCTGAGTTAACTCCTCTGGAGTTAGCCCAGCTCAAGTAAATACAGCCACACTATGAAATAATACTTGAGCTGCACAGAGGGGCTGTGTTAGCAGCTGACAAGCTGTGCTAACTTGAACAGCATAGCCCACATCCCTGACTGGGCAGCCAACTGAAGTTAAAAGCAGCACCACCCTTAAGACGTTTTGTATAAGGATGGGACTTGAGTTGGGGCATATTGTATTGATCTTGAAGGCCTAAAGAGTTAAGGTGACTATAAACTCTCTCACTATCCAACATCACATGGTAATAGATAGATTTGGGGATAGGGGAGTTCTACAGAGACCTTAGTTTACTCAGCAAACACCCAAAAGCATTCATTCTAAAACTGAAAGTGTACTGATTGAACACAAGAAAGAACAAGAAATTAAAATGAGCATTTATATTGAAATAGAAACAATCAAATCCTTTAAAGTCTCTTGTTGGGAAGCAAAATATTAGAGACTTATTTTCAGAACAGCCTTTTGTTGATTAAAAAAGTTAATTTTACTTCCAGTCCTGCTGTTTAAAGGGTATTTACTTCTCCTGTTTCTAAGACAGACAGGCTCAAGGTGGAGGAGAGAGTAGGAGAAAGGTGGGGGAATACAGATTTTATTGATATCTTTGGAATACTGGTTAATCATGAATGGATGCTTTGGCTGGCAGGTCAAGCTTAGCACTTTCTGCTCGGAACCTGTTCATGCTCTGATCGGGGACATAATCTATTTGGATTCTTGCTCCTTAGACAAGGCACAGTTGTGGTCATCTCATCTCACTACATTAATACAAAAAGCTGAGAGAACGAGAAAGGAAAAAAAGCAACACAACAAGGGAAGGGGAAACAATACAGGATCTGCCAGCCCTGCAAAGACATGTAAGACAGTGCCACTGATGGGCTGAGGAGAGGATGTTGTGATTGTGTGGTGACTTTCAGCACTCACAGGTGAAAACAAAGTTCCTGCCACAAGAGCAAGGCCAGCTGTCCTCTGCCCTCCACCCCCCAGGAAGTCCTTAGCCTGGTCTGCTCTGTCTGACTTGAGCTTGAGGAAGCTGAAATGAGTCAAGATGAGTTGCAATGCTGGCAGATTGGGGGATGAGCTGACAGGAGAAAACTATTTTTTCTCCAAAGTCTCTTTTTAGGAACCCCAAAAAGGAGTAAAAGTAGGTGGCATATTTTATCCTCATTAATTTGTCCATCATTTAAATGCATTTCTGTAAGGCCAAACTTGGCATAGGTACCTTTGTTTCCATAGTTTCTTGTTTACTAAGTATGATCTGGCATAGTCCTTGAATTATATCAGTAAGCCCTGGTTGTTTGGACTACTAGTTTCTCTGTTGGGTTTTCTTGCATATACTATAATATTTGTCATTGTAAACAACTTGACCTATTGTTCAAGGTATTGTAACTTTTATGATCTTTCACATACTTTTTACAATTGAGCTTATGGCAACTTTGTAGGTCCAATAATCACAACAGGCAACACTTGAATTAACTCTGCAGCAAACACAAGCCCTTAGACATTCTTCATGTCTCCTAATTACAGGGCAGTCCCGGCTGAACCATACTTACAGTATAGCCCTAGTGGCTTTTTCAAGCTCCAGGAGCAGAGTTAAGGTTGGGTGAGGGCTGCTATGCACCTTACCTCTTTATTTTCTGGTTTTCAGAGATTTAAATCTAATTGCACTCAACATTCTAGATGGGTACAAGGCACTACCAGCCAACCATAACTCCTTATTAACCAAAGTTCTGGGTAGTGAATGGACATCAGATCTTTGCTCCCAGTTCTGCCCCATATTTCCTCTATAACCTTTTCCAAGTCACTTACATTCCCTGTCCTTTGGTTCCCCCACCTGGAAAACAGGCCCATACACATTCCCCTGGACCAAAGGGTGTTTGTGTGGCGAACACAGCAGGAGAAGTCATTGGACCAGATCCTAGAGCCTCCTTTCACTTTGAAATATCCTGTGTGGTTCACAGACCAATGGTAGAAATATCCCCAGCACCAAGGGTTCTTCTCCATTACCTTTGTTGTATCTAGTTTTTAAACAGCAATTCCTGAGACACTGGATTATTCCTGCCTTTGAAAATTGTCTCCGGTTTGAGCCAACTATCAATCCCACTGTAAGGGTGTTGTGGCTTGGTCATGGGCATTCAGACCTTGTAGTCAGTGTCAAAGTCTGCAGCCAGGAGACAGGAGTCAAGAGCCAACTGGGTCAGGATTTCGGGAGGTCAGAAGCAGGAGACAAACTGGAGATCAGAACCACAAGTTGGGAACCACAGTCAGGCCAGGTTAAGCTGCCATGGAGTCAGAGACAGGGAAACAAGCTGGAGGCCAGGAACCTCAAGTCAGATGCCAGGAGTCAAGCCAGGATATCAGGCGGCATGGGTGGGAAGCACAAGGCGCACAGTCTAGAGCAGGGTGAAGCCCGGTTGTTCAGACAGGGCAGTTCCTGTTCCTGCTGCTGGCTTAAGCAGGGCCAGTCGGCCAATTAGGCGCTCTGGAGCTCCGCCAATCAGACATCAGAGATGGAGCCTAACACTGGAGCTGGGCTTGGAGTGTGGCTGCTCCTATGGACTTGAGTTTGAGACTGGTGGTTCATGACCCATGGGGTATTTCCACAATTTTCATCGTTATCTTCAGAACCCCTTTGTTTGTCAACAAGAGGGAGCCCTAAAGTAAGGGAGAAGTCCCTTGTCCTCTGCTTCTTGCTTTGGGAGACCTCCCCCCTCAGAGCTCGCCTGTTACAGAAGTGCTCTCTATCTGTATATAAGTAAATAGTGAGTTCAGGTACCAGTAGATGGCATTCAGTAGATGGGGTGCAGGCTCTGGGCAGCACTGACCTCAGGTAGCTCCCAGGAAGCAGCATCATGTCTCTCCAAGCTCCTAGGCACAGGGGCAGCCAGGGAGCTCTGCAGGCGCCGCCCCCGCAGCTCCCACTGGCTGTGGTTCCCTGCCAATGGGAGCTGCAGAGCTGGTTCTCTGGTGGCGCCTGCGCCACTGGCAGGGGCAGCACACGGAGACCTCCTGGCCGCCCCTGCACCTAGGAACCAGAGGGACATGCCAGGTGCTTCTGGGAGCCCTCTGCTGCAGCCAACCAACTTTTAGCAGCCCAGTCAGCGATGCTGACCAGAGCTGCCAGGGTCCCTTTTTGACCGTGCGTTCCAGTCAAAAACCGGATGTTGGCCACCTTATCTCTGGTTGGCTCAGCTCTCATAGGGTGCGTAGGGTATGGCCTCCCAAGTGGGTTGCCAATAATGAAAACTTCCTACACAGCCTCAGAAACAGATACTAAGCGTGTCAGATAACTACCACACCTTGTTCTAGGAATTTCTGGGTCCATCTAGCTGAGGTGCCTGCTCTCTGGACATGTGCAAATGGAGAAAAATTGTAGGCCCTGTTGAACTGGGAAGGACTCAGACTGGTGATCTTCTGGAGAAAGTCTCTCCCTTTAGCCATCCAGTCCTCTGCTGAGTGTTAATTTAAGATTGCGGTCCCCTAGTTATACAGACAATATAGTAATCAAAAGCCTGTTACAAGAATGATAATGCTGGAACGTCAACCATTCAGAAGTTTGAAAATGCCAGAATTGAGTTTACCCAGGGAGCTCTAGGGACGAATTTCCCCATTGCCTGAAGTTCAACCCCTCCTCTACCTCCTGCTTGGGATCTGGGAGTCACAGTTAATGCTGTGATAGAGATTTCCAGACGCACTTCTCTCCCCACCCCCACCACACATGGCCAGCAGACAGCCAATAGTTAATGCCATAGCTGTGGATAGCTATAAGAGGCCACATATTAAAGGTCTCCGGCTCAGATTGGCAAACACATAGCAGTGTCTCCATTTCTTCCTCCTGAACACAGGCACAGAACTTGAGCCCGAGCAGGACCGACCTTCCCAGTGGCATGACTATGTTTGCACTTGAGGATCAGGGCACAGCTGATCCTGTGAAAGATCATGGATCATTTTAGGGAGACAGACCAAACAGCCGGAGTCCTTCAAATCAGTTATTAGACCCAAGATGTTAGGGACCAGACTGTAGCCAGCCTGAGAGTGGATGTATAATGGGGAGGAGGAAAGGGAGTTCATGCTGTGCCCTCAGTGTAGATCTCAACCACACCTGCAGCCTGCTCTAGGCAGCAGATGGGGCAATGGCTATCTCCACACTGGCCAGCAGAGGGCATGAGAAATAGGAGTGGGTATGGTTCCCAACCCTCCAGGATTGTCCTGGAGTCTCAAAGAATTAAAGATTAATATTTAATTAAATATTTTGTCATGTGATGAAGCCTCCAGGAATACATCCAACCAAAATTGGTAACCCCAGGAGTGGGTGCTCTCTGACTTTGCATCTGGGCAGCATGGTCTGCCTGAATCACAGTGACTGCTGGGGCTCCTGGTGGGGAAGTGAGGTGCCACCCCATGCTCAGCACAGGGCTCTGGCTGATAGTATGCCTACACCAGACCTGAAAGGTGGAAACATTGCAGCGCAGCCATGGTGGCACAAGAAGCAAGCTTCCTCAACTACAATCCTGTCTGAAATTGTAGGTACAACCTCAGGACAGCTAGCCCCTACTGCCACCTGAGCTACACTGCTCAATCAGCACTAATGCAAGTATGTCTCCTTGAGCTGGAAATTACACTTTCCAGCTCTGGTGTAGACATACCCTGAGAGGTGTGAGCAGGGCCAGATTAACTTTTTGTGGGCCCAGCGCCAAACATATTTGTGGGCCCCCATTGGGGATATAGGGCATATGATGGGGGGCGGTCCACAGAGCAAGGGGCCAGTTGGGGGCAATGAGGCGCAGTGCAGAGGGAGAGGCCCCACTCAGCCCAGCACAAGGGCACTGTTTACAAACCCACAACTGCTTGACACATACGGGCCCGCTCAGCCCTGCGCTGCCAGCATGCCCCTTCCACACTACCCCCCTGCCCAGTGCCCTGCCCTTATGCCCAGCATCCTCTCACCCAGAGACTTTCCCCACGGATCCCTATGCCCAATGCCCCTGGACCCGCTATGCCAGCAGCGCCTGCCCAGAGACCCCTCCCACTGACCTCCCACCACAACTGCACAGCACTCTGCACACCATACCCCCTGCCTAGCTCCCCCACCCACAGATCCCCTACTGTCCAGCACCCCCTTCACAGTCCCACCATCACAGCTGTACAGCGCCCCATATTCCTGAGGGAATTCTACATCAAATTCTGTGCATATTTTAAAATTCAGCAATTTTTTTTTTTTTTTACAATAAATAAATGTGGAAGCTCCACCATGGCAGTGGGGAGCACAGGCCATTGCAGTGGGAGAATACCCTGCAGCCTCCCCCACCCTCAGGGACAGGGACTTGGCAGTGAGGCTTAACCTGACCCTGACACAGCACAAGGGCCATGCCTGCCACAGAAACACCCTGGGGCCCTGCTCCTTTTGCACTGGGCACACCAGATGTGGGCAGGGAGGTTCAGCCTGGCAGCAGAATCCAAGTTCAGAGGGGCTTAGTGTGTGGGAGATCCACATGGGAGTAAGATGGTTCTGTGTGGGGGTAAGAGGGTTCTGTGTGGGGCAGTCTGGGTGTGGGCAGCTCAGTGGGGGATCTGGATGCACAGGGAGGTTCCAGGTGCAGGGGCAATGGGAGTCTGCAGTGGTGCTAAGTGAAAGTGGTTGGAGCTCGGGGGTTGGGTTGGGGTATGTGTGTGGGTGCAGGGGAGCTGGGTTTCATTTAGGTTGGGGTCCAGGTGTAGGTGGTTGGGGCTCAATGAGGAGGCACATCAGGGTGGTACAGATGCAGAGGAGGTGGGGCTTGTCAGGGTGAGGGTTTGATGGGCCTGCTTAACAGGGGAGCCCCAGCTGCTGCCAAGGGGATCCGCATGCTGGGCCCCCACTTCCCCTATCCCCTTCTCTTCCCCATCCCATCATAGGTACTGACTTTTGGTTTTGCCAGTGGGTGGTTAAGGCACAGGCCTGTGGGCCAGGTGTTCTGGGTTTGGTTCTCTGCTCTGCCACAGACTCCCTGCTTAGCCTTAGGAAAGTCACTTCACCTCTGGATCCCACCTGCCAAATGGGGCTAATGCTGACCCTGCCTCTTAGGCTAAATCCATTCATGGCCGTGTCATGATGGGGGAAATGAACATACCAAGGTTGGTAGATTTGGGCTGAACTTCTCCACAGCCTGAGAACGAGAGCCAGCTCCACATAAGGGGAAATGGGAGAGAGAGGGGCTCAGGCCAGCTCTGCATAGAGGGGGCTTGGGGCTTCAGCCCCGCAGCTCCTGCCACTAGGGCAGCTGGGGGCTTCAGCCCCGCAGCTCCTGCCAGGATCTGGGCTTCTTCTCCCCACCAGCACAGCTCCTGCGGGGGTCAAGACTTCTCCTCCCCCTAAACCACCACTGTACCCACCAGCCCTAGGTTAGCTGGGCTCACTTAGGTCACCTGATGGCTGCTGTGACTGGAGTGGAGCCTGAAACCCTACAGGTGGATGCCATGGCCACCAGCCCAAGAGGTGCAGGGCGGTTCTGGTGAGCAGGGGCGGGGGCTTTGGGGAAGAGGCGGGGAGGGCGCAGAGCAGGGGCGGGGCAGCTCCCGGCCAGGGGACTGGACTGGGCTGGCCGGGGCCCCTCCTGACTTTGGGCCCAGTGCCATGGCGCCACGGTAAACCCGGTACTGGGTGTGAGTAAACCCTGGCTACCAGGGACTGCAGTAATCTGGGGAGCGCTGCATAAAAATCAATGAAGGGGCATTACATGATACTAGCAGGGGGTCACACCCACAGTGCCAGATTAGATGGATCTTTCTGCTAAAATGATCAGCAGTAAAACAGTGAACACAGACATTTGCATTATCAGACTTCAGAGTCAACAGATACTGGGCAGACCAGAAAGTGGAAGGACTAACAATTCTCCAGAGCAAGTGATTCAACCAGCAGCATTGGGGGAAAGGTTTCAGAGTAGCAGCCATGTTAGTCTGTATTCGCAAAAAGGAGTACTTGTGGCACCTTAGAGACTAACAAATTTATTAGAGCATGCTCTCTAAGGTGCCACAAGTACTCCTTTTCTTTTTATTGGGGGAAAGAGAATCTTCTCCCCATGCAGTGGATGATGCGTTTTACTCACATGAGAGCTCTCCCCTCATCTCTGCGTGCAGCATATACCCCATTGTGGCCCCTTCCTGCGCCATGCCCAACAACTTGCAGAAACCGCCTCCCTATGCAGTGCCCACCCAGCTGCAGAGAGCCGCCTTCACCCTGCTTGCAATGACCAACGGGCTAAAGAAGCTCCCTCCCTCCGTGCAGTGAGCGTCTGCTGCAGAGCTGCCCCCACGCCCCGCACGGGGGCTGCCGAGTCCCTCCCCCCGTGCAGTCCCCAAGTGGCTGCAGACCCCCAAGAGCACCCTTCCCCCGCGCCATCCCCGCAGCGCAGCGCGCGCTCCCTCCCTCCCTCGTGCCGTGCCCTCCTCGGAGCGCGCGCCCCCGCCCGCCGCGTGACCCGACCTCTCCCCTCGGGCTCGAGGGGCCGGGCTTAGGAAGCGGAGGGGGCGCCCGTAACCTGCGCGCGGGGCGTCGGGGGCGCAGGGGGCGTGGTCTGTTGCGCCGCGACGCAGAGCGTTGCGCGGTGAGGTCAGTGCGGCGCCGCTGTTGGTCCCTCCCGCTGCCCCGCGGTCTTTATCTGCCCCGCGGAGGCCCCCGACTTAGCCTCCCCTCTCCAGTGCGAGGCGGAGGAGACGCCTCCCCCCCTCCGGGCCCCACGGCACCCGGTCCGGCGGGAGGGTGGAGAGCGCGGCCTGTCCCTCCTCAGGTGAAAGCCGAGTTCGCGCGCGAGGGAAGCGGCTCCCTCGACTGGGGGGCGCGGTCGAGCGGAGGTGGGGATGTCGGTATTCAACATCCTCGGTTACGTTGTTCTGATAGCGTAATCCGCATTGCGTAATGCGGCCGCTGCGTCAGGCAGGCTACACAATTTCCGTTGGGACGTCTGTCTCGGGCTGAGGCCTGCTGCTCCAACGTTGTATTCTGAGCCGCTTCCCTCTTGGAAGGGGGCGCTACGTTGTGTGCGTAGCTGTTGTGCCGCTCACGTAGCCCGCGATCTGCGTAGGGGGTGTAGGAGAGCGGGTAAGGGGATCGGCTTTTTCTGCTGTTTACGCATTGTGCGCGTTTGGCGGCTGGTTAACCTGCAGAATGCAACGTGATTTACGTAGGGGCGTCTCTGGCTCCCTTGCGCCGATTGCGGTGGGAAGCGAGCTCGGAGCAGACGGTGCAGAGTTGGCGTGCGAGTGAGACTTGGCCCCGTCTGTAGGCTACGCGAGTTGCGTAGAGAGCGCTTACCCCCGCGCGCGGACCGCGGTTTACGTACGTTGGGTGCGATTCCTCGTTGAGGACGGCTGTTCCCTGGAGAGGTTGGCGAATAGGCTTTAGCGCTATTTGCGTAGCGACCTGAGGAGCCTGATGTATTTTTTTAGGAAGTGCGACGTTGGCGTAGGATTGTTTCTCCTCCGGTGAGTGGGGGGGAAAGCCTTTTGCTTCGCGGTCTGCAGGGGGGGGAGGAGCCGTTTGCCCTGGGGCCGTGGCGCCCCGGTGGGGGACGGCTAGCTCAGTACGCGGGTTGCGCAGCGTACGGGAGCAGGGGCCCTGGGGCGGGGCGGGGCGGCGGAGCTGATGGTACTTCCTGCCGCCGCCATTTTGTCATCTAGCCGGCGGAGGAAGCGGTGCCTCTTGAGTGGAGGCAGCGGCCCGGCTTGGCCCCGCGGCTTGCGGTGAGTGAGGCGGTCACGCACTCCACCCTCACGGGCTCTCCTCGCCGCGGCTCCTGCGTGGGTCACGCCAGCCCGGACCAGGCGGCCCCGGACACCGCCGGCGGGGCGTGGGATAGCCGCGTCTCTCCGCGCCGTTAGGCCGGGCTGCCGCCGCCGCCACCCCCGCGGGGTGGATGCGGATAGATCAGGCCCGGCTCCTCATGGCGCTGCGGCCCGGCTGCCCCCGAGCTGCCGGGCCCGTCGTCGACGCTTGGGGGTCCTGGAGATTGGGCGGGCCGGGCCGGTCTCTGCGGAGGGCCGTGCGGTGCAGGTCACTGGGGAGGGAGCGGCGATGCTGGTGCAGTAATAGGCGGCAGCTCGGCGTTGCCCCTTGTTCATTGTAACCGAGTGATACAGCTCGCCCCGGCCTACTGGCACTTTACTGTCCGGCAAGCCGCTGCTGATGGAGGGTCCTCTTTGAGATTGCATAGCAACTGCGGCACTAGCAGAGTCCCGTAAACCGGATTGAGGCGCTGATTCCGGTTTAAATCATAGAATATCATAGAATATCAGGGTTGGAAGGGACCCCAGAAGGTCATCTAGTCCAACCCCCGAAATGTGTCTGATGGGAAGAAAGGCTTTGAACAGTGTGTGCTTTTGATGAACCTTCCCCTTTTTTTTTTTTTTCCTTGAAAGGGCAGTAACCTGAATTCTGGTGCACTTCAGAGTATAAACTGATGTTGTTTACTACACTGGCTCTTCAGATTTTGTCATTTTGCAATGTAGAAAAACAAATGGTCTCTCTTGGTGTGAAAGACTCAAACAAGTGGTAGCTACTATACAGTGATTATAGAAACAGTGGAACTGACTATACTGTGTATTTGGTGGTACATTCTATATAGAGAATTTCTTAAACTACTGGTTTTAATCTTGGATGTTACAAGTATCACTAGTGAATTTAAAAAAAAAAAATCAGAAGTGTGGCTTATTTGATGTGGACTGTCCATTTAGCGTAGGGAATAAAAATGTGTTGACGTAGCTGTTTATATATCGTGTACTAAATAACTTGACATAGCCAGTTAGAACAATTTTGCGTTTAACTTTCTTCTACAACTCTTCCCCCCCCCCCCCCAATGGCAGGACTAAGTATTATCATTCTAGACCATCCCTGACAGTGAGATTTCTGCTAATATGAAATTGTGTGGCTAATACTTTCTTCCTGCTTGCAGTGCTTTTCCCCACTGTGACTGATTTTTTTTCCCCCCCAAATTGTTGTCTAGATTATAGAATGTACCTTGAGTGGAAACAGTCTGTTCAGAAACAGAACTTCCTATTAAGAAGGCTGGTCCATGTTTTGGAAAGGAGAGTTGGTAGTATGAGAGGGAAAAGGAAGCTGACCTCCCCACTCCGAACTGTAGGGTACAGATGTGGGGACCTGCATGAAAGACCCCCTAAGCTTATTTTTACCAGTTTAGGTTAAAAACTTTCCCAAGGCACAAACTTTGCCTTGTTCTTGAACATTATGCTGCTACCACCAAGTGATTTAGACAAAGAACAGGGAAAGGACCACTTGGAGTCCCTATTTCCCCACAGACCAGCTTGGGTTTCTTAGGACCCTAAAAACCCAATCAGATTCTAAAAAACCCATCACTTCATTAGAAGAACAAAACAAAGATAAAAGAAACACTCTGTAGGATTAGAATGGAAGATAATCTTACAGGCAGTCAGATTCAAAACATAGAGAGTGCCTCTAGGCAAAACTTTAAGTTAGAAAAAGACACACAAACAGGAATACACATTCCCTCCAGCACAGCAAATTTACAAGCCAAAACAAAGAAAACCACGTTTTCTAGCTAGATTACTTTACAGGAGTTGGAGGGCTTGCATCCTTGATCTGTTCCTGGCAAAGGTATCACACAGACACAAGCCTCCCCCCCCCCCCCGCGATTTGAAAGTATCTTGTTCCTTCATTGGTCATTTTGGGTCAGTTGCCAGCAAGGTTACCTTAGCTTCTTAACTCTTTACAGGTGAAAGGATTTTGTCTCTGGCCAGGAGGGATTTTATAGCACTGTATACAGAAAGGTGGTTACCCTTCCCTTTATATTTATGACACCCCTACTGACTGTATTGTGTGGAACAGGGAAAACTGTTCTAACTTCTAATTCTCACCAGCAACCACACAACAGAACCACTATCCCAGGAACCTATCCTTGCAACAAAGCCCCGTTACCAACTGTGTCCACATATCTATTCAGGGGACATCATCATAAGGCCTAATCAAATCAGATACACTATCAGAGGCTCATTCACCTGCACATCTACCAATGTGATAAATACCATCATGTGCCAGCAATGTCCCTCTGCCATGTACATTGGTCAAACTGGACAGTCTCTACGTAAAAGAATAAATGGACACAAATCAGATGTCAAGAATTATAACATTCAAAAACCAGTCGGAGAACACTTCAGTCTCTCTGGTCACTCGATTACAGACCTAAGAGTGGCAATTCTTCAACAAAAAAACTTCAGAAACAGACTCCAACAAGAGATTGCTGAATTGAATTAATTTGCAAACTAGGTACAATTAACTTAGGCTTGAATAAAGACTGGGAGTGGATGGGTCATTACACACAGTAAAGCTATTTCCCCATTTTTATTCAGCCACCCCCCTTCTTCACATGTTCTTGTCAATTGCTGGAAATGGCCCACCTTGATTATCACTACAAAAGTCCCCCCCCCTCCCCCAGCTCTCCTGCTGGTAATAGCTCATCTTACCTGATCACTCTTGTTACAGTGTGTATAGTAACACCCATTGTTTCATGTTCTTTGTGTATATAAATCTCCGCACTGTTTTCCACTGCATGCATCTGATGAAGTGAGCTGTAGCTCATGAAAGCTTATGCTCAATTTTGTTAGTCTCTAATGTGCCGCAAGTCCTCCTTTTCTTTTTGCGGATACAGACTAACACGGCTGCAACTCTGAAACCTGTTCTAACTTCAGTTAGACATGGCAACCAGAATTTGCCTATTGAATATGCTGTCATTGCACTGTGATTTACTAGCGAAGTCTACTTAAAAGATAACCAGAGAAGCCAGATCTACTTGTACTGTTGGTAGTGTGGCTAAAATTCCTCTCATAGCTATAGCAAAAGTATTTCAGTAATACTTTTATATTTTCATAGTTCCATTAATTGTTTATATAAAAATGTGAGGACTATTTTGCTTGCTTATTTTTTAGTAACTTTTTTTCTTTTCCTGCTGCTTGTTAATAAAGTAAAGCAAAACTATTGTCTTTCCTGGAACTGGATTGATGTCAAGAATGGGTCAGATACAGCTTTGTCTTCCTTTAAATACTACTAATGTTCACACTAAGAAAAGGAGTACTTGTGGCACCTTAGAGACTAACAAATTTGTTAGAGCATAAGCTTTCGTGAGCTACAGCTCACTTCATCGGATGTAGCTCACAAAAGCTTATGCTCTAATAAATTTGTTAGTCTCTAAGGTGCCACAAGTACTCCTTTTCTTTTTGCGAATACAGACTGACGGCTGCTACTCTGAAACCTGTAATGTTCACACTGTGTTCTTTACCTAAATAGTGCCGTATATCTTACCTTAAAACTAAAAATGACCAAAAATTAGGTGTCACTTAAACAAATAGTTATAAATGATAAACATCAATTAACTTTCAATAAGCCTTGTTAAATCTTCTTTTTTTTTTTGAGACTATTTCTGTGAAGTTCTTGTTTAGCAATGCTTCTGTAGAAAGAGTTGTTTTAGTGTTGTTCAGACTTATTGCACATTTTATAAAAACAGATTGGAGACTGGGAAAATAGCTGGAAAATGTAGGAAGTGCATGTGCTGTAGAATAGATCTTGTTTGAGATGCATACTATACTGGATGGAAAGAATTAATCTGACAAATGCATGGCAAATGTTTACCAGACAGCCAAGATCATGAATAATCACCAGTGGTTGTGTATGACACTGTTTATAGTATGGATAGTGTTCTATTAGATGCATATAAACTTAATTCTGCAGGCTACTTTGGATGTGGGGTTCTTTGTTGTATTTACAGAACATTTTTCATAAAAATAGAATAAAATGGTGGAGGGACTTTAAAAATCATTGATTTACACTAGCTTTGTAAAGCCCCAACTTAATTTGAAAATTTATGGTATGGCTTGCAATTTTAGGATAAATTGATTATGAATTCAGTTTTATAAATGCTGGTTTTAAACTGTTCAGTGTCACTATGATAGGGTATTTTTGAATTTTACGAAACTGCTTCTGGCAAAAAATGAAAATTCCATCATACAAACACTTAAGCACTTCACTGCATGACTAGTTTGATTTCAGAATGGAGCCTTAATACTGTTTTTATTCAAAATGTATATTCATATGAAGTGGAATAAAATCTTCGTCACTATGAAAGTTGCGTCATTGTTAACATTGAAAAGCTTAGTATTTCAAGACGTTAAAGTTCAAAATTGATTTTTTTATACATACAATCTTGCAAATATGTTAACATCAGTAATGTAACATTTTAAACAATTACAGTTAATGAGCAAAAGTCAGAGTTGTTACTGTTGCGTCTAGTTATTGAAATTCACAGAGGGGGTCTTGAAGTCATTCAGAAATAAAATGCTGAAAACAAAAATCAACTTTGAAGTTTTCCTGATGCAGTTTCTAATCTTTAAGTGCACCAGGTGAAATGACGAAAATACTCATTCAGAGCCAGCAGAACCCTTAGCAGTTAGTTGACACTACTTTCATGATCATATACATGAGATTATCATTACTGAATAGCTGTTACAATACTCAACTGGTGAACATGACTTTTTTTTAAATTGAGGCAGCTGGCTTGCAGTTGGCAGAAAACCTACTTTCATCATAAACCTATTAATCTAAATAGTCAAGTGCAGGTGTTTGGTTCTGCTACTGTGTGTGGAACCAGCACATGCAGAAATAGGTCATATATTTTAGAAAATAATGAGGACTACCACATAATACTTGCATTTCATCATTAAATGCATGTTGTATATTTTAGTAATTGTTCGTCTTCCTCCATGCTTCAATAGCTTCAGCAGTGGAACACTGACTTCTCTATACAAAACCATTACTACTGGTTTCAGTATTTTGAACAATTTCCTAGTGAATTTTTTCTGGCCAGTAACATCCACACCCCTGAGTGACAGTTATACTGACCTTACTCCTAGTGTAGACAGCACTGTGTCGACGAGAGGGCTTCCCCCGTTGACATAACTACTGCTTCTTGGGGAGGTGGATTACCTATGCCCACAGTAGAAGCCTTCCCACTTTTTTAGGTAGTGTCTTCGCTGAAGCACTGCAGTGGCGCAGTTGCAGCCTTTTAAGCGTAGAGAAGCACTCAGTCTACATTCTTTGTAGATCTTTATTCACTTGGATTAGTCTGAAACATACTTTTGCAGCTTGCCTACAAGTTTATTTCACCTTGTTACTTGAGATGTGGCATGTGCTGCCACCTTTCTGTTTGTATTTGGAAGCTGTAAAGTGGCTGTTGAAAAATAACTTAATCAGAAATCCAGTTGTAAGATCAAGGTCCTGTGTGGGTGGATCCCTGTACTTGTGCAAAGAAACGTTGAATTCTGTGGGGATACAGGAGTCCATTGTGCAATCAGGAGCATAGATAGTATCTCGCCTATCCTTTCAAATCTTTTGACAGTAGATTTAGCATGAGTGCAGAATAGGTATTTACTCTATCCTGCAGAGCTTTCTTAATCTTAGCTGCATTGGCTTCGTTTTTCTTCACAAATTAGTTGTCTTTTGTCTGTAGTGATTGTAGTCAGATGTACAGATGAATGTGGATGACTGCAGGTATCAGTGCAGAAAGAGCTCTGTGTAAGCTCAAAAACTTCCCTCCCGCCAACAGAAGTTGGTCCAGTAAAAAATATTAACTCGCCCACCTTGTCTTGCTTGAGTATGCAGCGTAAACAACGTAGATGGAAACTCCTGATGAGCCTTAAGTTGTCCATGTTTTCCCACCATACATGAGTGCTGAGGTCACAAGCTTGGTACACTAGCATTTTGGTCTTGATGGTAAGCTTTGAGGAGTTCTGTGCTCTTTTAGTTAGTCTGCGGAAAGTGGTGGCAGCCTTTCCAATGCAAACATTTCGTTCTTCATCCAGTGAGAGGTTGGTGGTCACTGTAGAACCTAAATAGCTGAACTTTTGGACTACTTCTAGCTGGTTTGCATTTAAGGTAGTTGAATGATCTTGTGGACCTCTCTGTGCCAATATAACAGTTTTCTTGATGCTGATGGTGAGAGAAAATGCCTGACAAGTACTTGAAAGGCAATCTAGGAGTTCTTATAGTAGATCTTCATTGTGGGTTATGACGGCAGCATCATCAGCAAATAGAAGTTCACTGATTAGCACCTTTTTGAGTTTGGTCTTTGACTTATGTTGGGACAGGTGGAAGCGTTTCCCATCTGATCTTGTGTGGATATACGCTCCATCTTTCGTGTCCTTAAACGCACAGTTCAAGAGTACTGAGAAGATGCCAAAGAGTGTAGGGGCAAGAACACATCCTTGCCTCACTCTGCTTTTCATCTTAAAGCTGTCTGAAGTGGGCCCATGAGACTGGACAGTTGCTCTCATGTTGTTATGGAATGAACATATAAGACTTAAAAGTGTTGGTGGGCATCCTATCTCTTCTAGTATTGCAAATAGATCTGCTCTGCTGACTGTGTCAAATGCTTTATTAGGTCCACAAAGGAGATGTACAATGGTCGGTTTTGCTTTCTGCACTTTTCTTGGAGTTGACACAGCCTTGAATCTGCACTGTGATTCAGGGTAGACACAGTTCACCAGCTGTTGTAGGTGCACTAAGATTACTTTTGCGAAAGCGTTTCCCGCTACATTTAATAACGAGGTCATAGAATCATAGAATATCAGGGTTGGAAGGGATCTCAGGAGGTCATCTAGTAGTCCAACCCCCTGCTCAAAGCAGGACCAATCCCCAACTAAATCATCCCAGCCAGGGCTTTGTCAAGTCTGATCTTAAAAACCTCTAAGGAAGGAGATTTCACCACCTCCCTAGGTAACACATTCCAGTGCACTCAAAAACAAAAAAATGTAAAACTTTAGACCCTAAAAGTGCACTCAGTCCTGCTTCAGCCAGTTGCTCAGACAAACACATTTGGTTACATTTGCAGGAGCTAATGGTGTCCGCTTCTTGTTTACAATGTCACCTGAAAGTGAGAACAGGCACTGTTGTAACCGGCATCCCAATATATTTGTGCCAGATGTTCTAAAGATTCATATGTCCCTTCATGCTTCAACCACCATTCCAGAGGATATGCGTCCATGCTCATGGTGGGTTCTGCTTGATAACAATTGAGAGCAGAGTGGACCGATGCATGTTCATTTTCATCATCTGAGTCGGATGCCACCAGCAGAAGGTTGATGATTATTATTATTTTTGGTGAGTCGGGTTCTGTAGTTTCCACATCAGAGTGTTGCTCTTTTAAGACTTCTGAAAGCATGCTCCACACCTTGTCCCTCTCAAATTTTGGATGGCACTTCACTTGAGCCAAGATTTAAGCATCTGCTGTAGCTATTTTTAGAAATCTCACATTGGTACCTTCTTTGCGTTTTTGTTAAATCTGTAGTAACAGTATTCATAAATCAAACGTGCTGGGTCATCATCTGAGACTGCTATAACATTAAATATATGGCAGAACGCAGGTAAAATAGAGCAGGGGGACATACAATTCTCTCCCAAGGAGTTCAGTCACAAATTTAATTAATGCCCCCCACACCCAACATTGTCAGCATGGAAGCATGTTTTCTGGAATGTTGGCTGAAGCATGAAGTGGCATACGAATAATTATATTTGGCACGTAAATATCTTGCAATGCTGGCTACAAAAGTCCCATGTGAACGCCTGTTCTCACTTTCAGGGGACATTGTAAATAAGAAGCAGGCAGCTGTATTTCCCATCAATGTAAACAAACTTGTTAGTCTTAGTGATTGGCTGAACAAGATGTAGGACTGAATTAACTTTTCTCTATAAACTATTCTCTAAAGTTTTACGTTGTTTTTGAGTGCAGTTATGTAACAATCTACATTTGTAAGTTATACTTTCACAATAGAGATTGCACTACAGTACTTCTATTTTACAGTGCAGATATTTATAATAAAAATATAAAGTGAGAACTGTACACTTGGTATTCTGTGTTGTAATTGAAATCAATATTTGAAAATTTTTAAAAACATCCAAAATATTTTTAATACATTTTAATTGGTATTCTATTGTTTAACAGTGCGATTAATCACGATTAACTTTTTAATTGCGATTAGTTTTTTTGAGTTAATCGTGTGAGTTAACTGCGATTAATCAAGAGCCCAAGTAAATATAGTCCGAATCTATAGAAAGGGAAATAAGGACAACCCCGGGAATCACAGACCAGTCAGCTTAACTTCAGTACCCAGAAAGGTAATGGAGCAAATAGTTAAGCAATGAATTTGCAAGCACCTAGAAGATAAGTAACAATCAGCATGGATTTGTCAAGACAGATCATGTCAAATCAACCTAATAGCTTTCTTTTGACAGGGTAATGGACCTTGTGGGTAGGGGGAAAGAGGTAGATATGGTATACCTTGACTTTAGTGAAGCTTTTGATTCTGTCTTGCATGACCTTCTATAAACAAACTTGAGAAACACAACTTAGATGGAGCTACTATAAAGGAGGTGCATAACTGGTTGGAAAACCATTCCAAGTTTAGGTTGGACATTAGGAAAAACTTCCTAAACTGTCAGGGTGGTTAAGCACTGGAATAAATTGCCTAGGGAGGTTGTGGAATCTTCATCATTGGAGGTTTTTAAGAGCAGGTTAGACGAACACCTGTGAGGGATGGCCTAGATAATGCTTAATCCTGCAATGAGTGTAGGAGACTGGACTAGATGACTTCCAGTCCTTTCATTCTATTGATCACTTGCAACCCTTCCCAGCTTGGTATTGTGCACAAACTTTATAAGTGTACTCTATGCCATTATCTAAATCATTGAAGAAGATATTGAACAGAACTGGACCCAGAATTGATCCCTGTGGGATCCCACTCATTATGTCCTTCCAGCATGACTGAACCACTGATGATTACTATCTGGAAACGGTTTTCCAACCAGTTTTGCACTCACCTGATAGTAGCTCTATCTAGGTTGCATTTCCCTAGTTTATGACCGGTTTCAGAGTAGCAGCTGTGTTAGTCTGTATCCGCAAAAAACAAAACAAAACAGGAGTACTTGTGGCACCTTAGAGACTAACAAATTTATTAGAGTATAAGCTTTCGTGGGCTAAAGCTCATTTCATCAGAGAAGTTTGAGAAGGTCATGTGAGACAGCATCAAAAGCTTTACTGAAGTCAAGATATACCATGTCTGTCTGCCACTTCCCCCCATCCACAAGGCTTGTTACCCTGTTAAAGAAAACTGTCAGGTTGGCTTGACACAATTTATTCTTGACAGATCCATGCTGGCAGTTACTTCTTATCTTATTATTTTCTAGACGTTTGCAAATGGACTGCTTAATCATTGCTTCCCCAAAATAATTCCTAGAGTACATGTTTTAGAAAAATATCCAATCTTGATTTAAAAATTCTCCTTGATGGAGAATCCAAAACTGTAAGTGATGGAGAATCTGCAAAGTTACTTAGGGGGGCTAAGTCCCATTTTCAGAAGTGACTTAGGCACGTAGGAGTCTAAGCCCTGTTGACTTTCAATGGGGTTGAAAGCTGAGCAGAGCATTGTTTAAATACCTTTTAAAAATGTGGGCCTGTGTACTTCATATTCACTACAGTTTGAAGGTTTGGACCTCTCAGGAGGTAGCTAGTAAACTTGAATTCTGAATCTTCATAATTCTTTGGATGTGCTTAGCCTACACAAAGGCTTAAGAGGGGTTATGGTGTACCAAAATATGAATGGATATTTCCTGGGTACATTTATTAAGTATTAGATATAAAAACCTTATGGTCCTAGGCATCGGAGTAAGTTAACTAGGATTTCTTAGAAGAGGCTGAATTCAGTCTCTAGCATTCATAATATTTCAGTACTGCGTGGTTGTATTTTAGTTTGTGAAATCCAAGAAATTATCACAGTTCACTAATTCTTGCACGTAGAAGAAAATAGCTGGGTGTTAGTACAGTAACTCCTCACTTAAAGTCGTCCCAACAATGTTGTTTCATTACGTTGCTGATTCATAGATTCATAGATACTAAGGTCAGAAGGGACCATTCTGATCATCTAGTCTGACCTCCTGCACGGTGCAGGCCACAGAATCTCACCCACCCACTCCTATGAAAAACCTCACCCATGTCTGAGCTATTGAAGTCCTTAAATCATGGTTCAAAGACTTCAAGGAGCAGAGAAGCCTCCCTCAAGTCAACCATGCCCCATGCTACAGAGGAAGGCGAAAAACCTCCAGGGCCTCTCCAATCTGCCCTGGAGGAAAATTCCTTCCCGACCCCAAATATGGCGATCAGCTAAACCCTGAGCATATGGGCAAGATTCTACAGATACTACAGAAAATTCTTTCCTGGGTAACTCAGATCCCATCCATCTAATATCCCATCTCAGGGGATTTGGCCTGTTTACCCTGAATATTTAAAGATCAATTATTTACCAAAATCTCATTATCCCATCACACCATCTCCTCCATAAACTTATCAAGTAGAATCTTAAAACCAGATAGATCTTCTGCCCCCACTGCTTCCCTTGGAAGGCTATTCCAAAACTTCACTCCTCTGATGGTTAAAAACCTTCGTCTGATTTCAAGTCTAAACTTCCTGGTGGCCAGTTTATACCCATTTGTTCTTGTGTCCACATTGGTGCTGAGCTGAAATAATTCCTCTCCCTCTCCTGTATTTATCCCTCTGATATATTTATAGAGAGCAATCATATCTCCCCTCAGCCTTCTTTTAGTTAGGCTAAACAAGCCAAGCTCCTTAAGTCTCCTTTCATAAGACAAGTTTTCCATTCCTCGGATCATCCTAGTAGCCCTTCTCTGTACCTGCTCCAGCTTGAATTCATCCTTTTTAAACATGGGAGACCAGAACTGCACACAGTATTCTAGGTGAGGTCTCACCAGTGCCTTGTATAACGGTACTAAAACCTCCTTATCCCTACTGGAAATGCCTCTCCTGATGCATCGCAAAACCGCATTAGCTTTTTTCACAGCCATATCACATTGGCAGCTCATAGTCATCCTATGATCAACCAATACTCCAAGGTCCTTCTCCTCTTCCGTTACTTCTAATTGATGCGTCCCCAATTTATAACTAAAATTCTTATTAATCCCTAAATGCATAACCTTACACTTCTCACTATTAAATTTCATCCTGTTACTATTACTCCAGTTTACAAGGTCATCCAGATCCTCCTGTATAATATCCCGATCCTTCTCCGAATTGGCAATACCTCCCAGCTTTGTATCATCTGCAAACTTTATTAGCACACTCCCACTTTTTGTGCCAAGGTCAGTAATAAAAAGATTAAATAAGATTGGTCCCAAAACCGATCCCTGAGGAACTCCACTGGTAACCTCCCTCCAACCTGACAGTTCACCTTTCAGTAGGACCCGTTGCAGTCTCCCCTTTAACCAATTCCTTATCCACCTTTTGATGTTCATATTGATCCCCATCTTCTCCAATTTAACTAATAATTCCCCATGTGGCACGGTATCAAATGCCTTACTGAAATCTAGGTAAATTAGATCCACTGCATTTCCTTTATCTAAAAAATCTGTTACCTTTTCAAAAAAGGAGATTAGGTTGGTTTGGCACGATCTACCTTTTGTAAAACCATGTTGTATTTTGTCCCATTTACCATTGACTTCAATGTCCTTAACTAATTTCTCCTTCAAAATTTTTTCCAGGACCTTGCATACTACAGATGTCAAACTAACAGGCCTGTAGTTACCCGGATCACTTTTTTTTCCTTTCTTAAAAATAGGAACTATATTAGCAATTCTCCAATCATTCGGTACTACTCCTGAGTTTACAGATTCATTAAAAATTCTTGCTAATGGGCTTGCAATTTCAGGTGCCAATTCCTTTAATATTCTTGGATGAAGATTATCTGGGCCCCCCGATTTAGTCCCATTAAGCTGTTTCAGTTTCGCTTCTACCTCAGATATGGTAATATCTACCTCTATATCCTCATTCCCATTTGTCATGCTATCATTATCCCTAAGATCCTCTTTAGCCTTATTAAAGACTGAGGCAAAGTATTTGTTTAGATATTGGGCCATGCCTAGATTATCTTTAACCTCCACTCCATCCTCAGTGTTAAGCGGCCCCACTTCTTCTTTCTTAGTTTTCTTTTTATTTATATGGCTATAGAACCTTTTACTATTGGTTTTAATTCCCTTTGCAAGGTCCAACTCTACTAGACTTTTAGCCCGTCTCACTTTATCCCTACATGTTCTGACCTCAATTAGGTAGCTTTCCTTGCTGATCCCTCCCATCTTCCACTCCCTGTATGCTTTCTGCTTCTTCTTAATCACCTCTCTAAGATGCTTGCTCATCCAGCTTGGTCTACAACTCCTTCCTATGAATTTTTTCCCCTTTCTTGGGATACAGGCTTCCGATAGCTTCTGCAGCTTTGATTTAAAGTAATCCCAGGTCTCCTCTACCTTTAGATCCATAAATTCTTCAGTCCAATCCACTTCCCTAACTAATTTCCTTAATTTTTGAAAGTCAGCCCTTTTGAAATCAAAAACCTTAGTTGCAGATTTATTTTTGTTAATCCTTCCATTTAGTTTGAACTGAATTAGCTCATGATCACTTGAGCCAAGATTGTCCCCTACAACCATTTCTTCTATGAGGTCCTCGCTACTCACTAAAATTAAATCTAAAATGGCATCCCCTCTCGTCAGTTCAGCAACTACTTGATGAAGGAATCCATCAGCTATCGCATCTAGGAAAATCTGAGCCCTATTATTATTACTAGCACTGGTCCTCCAGTCTATATCTGGGAAGTTAAAGTCTCCCATGATCACGCAGTTTCCATTAGTATTTACTTGATTAAAGACATTAAAAAGGGCTCTATCCATATCCAAATTAGATCCCGGAGGTCTATAGCACACCCCAAGCACTATTGTAGGAGAGGCTTTACTAGTTTTCTTCCCCAATGTAATTTTTGCCCAGACGGACTCTGTCTTATCCATTGCATCGCTTCTTATTTCTTTACATTCTACCTCATCATTGATATACAATGCTACTCCACCCCCTTTACCTTTGTTTCTGTCTTTCCTAAACAGCACATACCCTTCAATACCTGTAGTCCAGTCATGACTACGATTCCACCATGTTTCTGTTATCCCTATAATATCTGGTTTCACTTCCTGCACCAGTAGCTCTAGTTCCTCCATTTTGTTACCTAGGATCCTCGCATTGGTGTATAAACATCTTAATTTTTGCTGTTTGGCCTCGCTCACATTTTGTACCCTATTAGGCACAGTCATTCTACAGCCAGTATAACCTATTAGACTAGTATCCACACTTCTGATCAATTAGAGAACAGGCTCGTTTAAGGTTGTGCGGTGCTCACTTATAATGTTGTTTGGCAGCTGCCTGCTTTGTCCACTGTTTGCAGAAAAAGCAGCCTGTTGGAGCTAGTTGGTGTGGGCTTGGAACCAGGGTGGACCAGCAGTCCCCCTGTCAGCTCCCCCAAGTTCCCTGTGTGGCAGGCTATCAATTGCAGGGCAGTTCAGCTGTCCCTCCCCCCTCTGCCTTGGAGCTGCTTCTGAGAGCCTCCTACTTGCTGTGTGTGGGGGGGAGGAAGAGGGGTGCTAATGTCAGGGTGTCGCCTGCTCCTGCACCCCGCTCCTTTACCTCATCTCCACAGAGCTGGGGGGTGGGGACACATGACAGGGCTCAGGACTGAGGGAGCTTGCTGGCAGCAGCTACTGTGTCAACTTGCTGATATACGTAAAAAGTCAGTGTACTTAGTGGAGTCAGGGTACTTAAAGGGGCAATGCATGTCTCTCACTCACACTCACACACTGTGTGTCTGTCTGTCTCTGCCATGCTATCTCCCCTCCTTCCATTCATGCAGCCTTGTAGAGTGTGAGGCTACATTAACAACGTGTTAAACCTTGAGGGCTCAGCTGAGTGCTAGTTCATCATTTTGCAGTAAGGCATTTCCTGGGAAATGTATCCCACCCTCTTACTTCACCGCCTCAACCAAGCTTCACAATCATCATTGCTGTGTACAGTATTAAATTGTTTAAAACTTTGTGTGTGTGTGTGTGTGTGTGTGTGTGCGTGCGCACGTGTACTATATACTCTTTTGTCTGGCGAAAAAAATTCCCTGGACCCCCCCCCCCATTTACATTACTTATTCTTATGGGAAAATTGGATTCGCTTAACATTTCACTTAAAGTAGCATTTTTCAGGAACATAACTACAACATTAAGCGAGGAGTTACTGAATATATACAGAAACTTGAGAGAATGATGTAGTGTATATAGAAAAACCAGTGGGAATCTATAAGAATCCATAGCTCAGTGGTTTGAGCATTGGCCTACTAAAACCAGGGTTGCGAGTTCGGTCCTTGAGGTGGGCCTGGTGCTTGAGGTGGGGATTGGTCCTGCTTTGAGCAGGGGTTTGGACTAGATGGCCTCCTGAGGTCCCTTCCAACCCTGATATTCTATGATTCTATGTTAGCTATACCATAGCAGGAACTTCATTTTTTTTGTTGTTTTGTTTTTTTTTTTTTTTGGTGAAAGTAAAATGACACCTTGGGTCAAGGTCATGGTTAAATTCTTGCTGCAGTTAATCATAGTTTTGACTTCTACAGGCCAGGAGTTTAGTAGCAATGATGATGGTTGGTTGTTGACTGACTGCTATTTTGCGAAAGCTTCAGACAGTAGCAGTAGAGTTTACTAGAGTGGGCTGTCTGCAGACTTCAGAAGACAACACTGCATCTTTTATATTCAGAAAGCTGTTGTCACAATCAAGAGCTTTCTGAATATAAACTTGAGAAACTTGGTTTTAAAAATAAAATTCTATATTTTATTTTATTTTCTATTCTAATTTGAAAATTCTATTTTCAAAACTGATGGCCCAGATCTTCTCCTTCAGTCATGTAGTGGAATACAGCCTTGGGATGTATTCAGTCCTCTGCCTCTAAGATAGTAAACTGGATGACCAATGAGAACATAGGGGAATGAGTCTCAATTTCAGAAATAATAAAACTTCCCATAAAAAATTATAGTGAAAATCATGTATTACCATTCCTGCAGCTTTTCCTTTCTGATAGTATTTGATGCTTGACAAACTGTTGCTAAATCAGGAATTAAAAGTGGCAAATGGACACAAAGGATAAAATCCCATACCTGCTATGACTCTTGTAGCGCGTGCATTATCATACCTATCTCTTGCCAGATATGAGATTTTCTCCTTTTTATACTTGTAGAATTTGTCATGTAAATAAAATTGGAGTTTTGTGGCTTCAGCTTCTTAACCTGAAGGTGGAAAGGTTCTATTATATTATTCTTGTGAACCATCTCCTTAAACTGAAATAATCACCTACTTTCCACACTTTAGAACTGCCACAGCTTTTTAAAGAGCTTTCTGCTGATGTCTTTATTGATGCTCTTGGGGAGTAGTGCTTGCTTCTAGTTTTTAATTCTTTTTAATAGAATTGTGTTGCTTAGCTCCGTTTCCAGCTTTTTGCCTCTCCAGGAGGGTTTTTCCCATCACTGAGTGATCTTTGTTGCAACTAATGTAACTCTTCAGCTGCATGTATATTAATGTCTTCCATGCACAAGGAAGATTGCTAATTACAATTGAAAGGCTCTACACCAGGGGTCGGCAGCCTTTCAGAAGTGGTGTGCTGAGTCTTCGTTTATTCACTTTAATTTAAAATTTCGCGTGCCAGTAATTTTAATGTTTTTTTGGAAGGTCTCTCTCTGTAAGTGTGTATATTATATAACTAAACTATTGTAATATGTTAAGTAAACAAGGTTTTCAAAATGTTTAAGAAGCTTCATTTAAAATTAAATTAAAATGCTGATCTTATGGCACCGCCCCTCTCAGCCCGCTGCCAGCCTGGGGTTCTGTTCACCTAGGCCGGCAACAGGCTGAGCAGGGCTTGTGGTTGGGACTCTGGCTAGCAAGGGGCCAGCAGCTGGGAGCCGGGGCTGGCAGCCGGGACCCTAGACTGGCAGCGGGCTGAGCGGCTCAGCCCTCTGCAACTCGGCCCACTGCTGGTCTGGGGTTCCGTCCGCCAGCTCCTGCCACCCTGCACTGAGCTGGGGGTGGGAGTGCACTGAGCACAGGGCTGGGGGGTGAAGGAGCAGGCTGGGGAATGTGGTGTAGGGTCTGTCCAGAAGCTAGAATGAGGGAGGGGGCTCAGGGTTAGGGCAGGAGGTTGGATGTGGAGTGCTTACCTGGGCAACTCCTGTTTGGTGCTCAGGGTGGGGGTGGGAATGTGGGGGGTGCAAGACTCTGGGCATGGCATGTGAGGAGGGTGCAGGAGTCAGGGCAGGGAGCGTGGGGGGGCTGGGTATGTGTGGGGGGGTACTGGGGTCATGGAGGCGTCAGGACAGAGGGCTAGATGTGTGTGCGGAGGGTGCAGGGGTCAGGGCAGAGGGTTGGGGGTGTTGGCTAGGGTCCTGGGGGTGCAGGGGTGAGGGCAGAGGGCTGGGGGTGTGGGCTAGGGTCATAGGTGTGCTCCCAGCCCCCTGCCCAGAGCGGCTCATAGCAGGGGGCTGGAGGGGATATGCCCTGATTTCATTCTGTCCCCACAGCCCCATCTCCACTTCTTCTCCGCCTCCTCCCCAGAGCAGCAAGCGCACTGCGACTTGGCTTCTCCCCCTTCCTCACAAGGGCCATCAGCTGATCAATGGCAGGGAGGGAGAGGAGGAGGAGGGGCAGGAACCCAGCATGCTGGGGGAAGAGTCGGAGGAGGGGGGAGCTTGTCTGCCCTGCAGCAGCAGCTGGCTGGACCAAGCTTCTTCACCCTGCCCCTGCCAGAGGGGGAGGGGTGGAGAAGAGCGGGGTGGGCAGGATTTTTAATGGCACAGTGCTGCCTGCTGGCGGCCACGCTCAGCCTGCTGCCAGCCTGGGTTCGGCAGCAGGCTGAGCGGGGCCGGTGGCTGGGACCCGGCAGGCAGCTGCTTGCCATTAAAAATCCACTCCCAGTGCCATCTTTGGCATGTGTGCCATAGGTTGCCGATCCTTGATCTACACAATGCACTTAACAGCTGGTCTAATGATTGACTGATGTTACTTTAATGCAGCCAGGAATCCTGAAGGATGAGCAGAATGGCATGTCTCCAGATAAAATGTAGAATATCACTAAAATAGCAATGAAGACTCAGGCAAGCACTCAGGAATGCAAATGTAAGATTTCCTCTGGCGAGTTTGACAAGTTAAATATTAAACCTATTATTTTTAAAGTCCTCTTTCTGAAACTTCTAATTCCATGATCTCTTTCAAGCACTACATGAAATTTCTGTATTAATATTTTCCTGCTAGAAAGCATATGGAGATCTGGGTGTGCCTGTCTTGGCTGCAAAGAAATCTAGTATCATATATTTGTTGGTCATCCAAGTAGAATATTGCAGTTTTAAGGAATGTGGGAAGACAGTCTTTTTATGATCGGGATGACAGTTAAAGACTACATTAATCCAATTCAGGATTGAGACTTAATGTGTTCATGAAACATTTTTTAAAAATTAACTAAAATGGACCTTCCCATATCTCCTGAGAGGCTATTCTGTGTTCTTATTGATGAGCTGGATTTCAGGTATATCAAGGTTCCTTCCCCACTCTGAACTCTAGGTTACAGATGTGGGGACCTGCATGAAAGATCCCCTAAGATTATTCTTACCAGCTTAGGTTAAAAACTTCCCCAAGGTACAAACTTTGCCTTGTCCTTGAACCCTATGCTGCCACCACCAAGCATGTTAAACAAAGAACGGGGAAAGAGCCCACTTGGAGACGTCTTCCCCCTCAAGCCCTACACCCCCTTTCCTGGGGAAGGCTTGATAAAAATCCTCACCAATTTGCAGAGGTGAACACAGACCCAAACTCTTGGATCTTAACAACAATGAAAAAGCAATCAGGTTCTTAGAAGAATTTTAATTAAAGAAAAAGTAAAAGAATCACCTCTATAAAATCAGGATGGTAAATACCTTACAAAGTAATCAGATTCAAAACATGGAGAATCCCTCTAGGCAAAACCTTAAGTTACAAAAAGACACAAAAACAGGAATATACATTCCATTCAGCACAACCTATTTTACTAGCCATTTAACAAAAGGAAATCTAACGCATTTCCTGCTAGATTACTTACTAACTTAATAGAAGTTCTGAAGAGTTATGAAGAGCATTCCTGATCTGTTCCCAGCAAAAGCATCATGCAGACAGTCAGTCTTTGTTTTCCCGCCCCCTCCAGCTTTGAAAGTAACTTGTCTCCTCATTGGTCATTTTGGTCAGGGGTCAGTGAGGTTATCTTAGCTTCTTAACCCTTTACAGGTGAAAGGGTTTTGCCTCTGGCCAGGAGGGATTTTTATAGTTCTGTATACAGAAAGGTGGTTACCCTTCCCTTTATATTTATGATAAGATATATGGCCCAAACTTGTCTTTTTGCTACTTCATTTTATTTCTCTTTGCTAATCTCTGAACCACCCTAAATAATTCCTCCTGCAATGTTGATCCACTTAAAATAACTGTAGGTAGCTGTCAAATTGCTTCAAGGCATCTTTTAGCAAAGCTATGGATATGTCACTCCCCATGCTTGTAGGAAAAGTCTGTCATGTGCTTGTTATCAAATGCTATATTTTCATTTGCAGTCCATTGTAGAGGAAGACAAACCCTCAAATATCGCTACACTGAAAATGTGACATTGATAACATGTGAATGCCAAGTTTTCTGAGTACGAATCTTACATTTTCATTATCTTGCCTTCACAAAAGGAATGTGCTGGGAATAGAATATTTGTTCTTGCATAGCTGGCATATGCATTTTAGACCTAGTTTTAAATTGTTTTTACAAACAAAATGTGTCACTGGAAGTGTTCATATAAATAAGGGTTGCTTTATCTGTCTACAGTTTTGTAAATAATGAAACATGGGGACATATTCCTAAATGCATTGACATTTAAAAATATTGGCTGAGGGCTCCATGCCATACTTTCAGAATGACAATATGAATAAACTCCATTGATGTTCACGTTACTGTGTGGGAGCATGGCTTGCCCATGCCTGGACCCAATAGCATTCGTGAATATCCTCTCGGGTACTTGACCAGTGCAGGAGAGTTCATGAGCCATGTTTAATGATCCACCAAATCTTGCCTTTTCAGGAAATAATCCTTCTTATTGATGTGCTTGTGAGCACCTGCAGAGTCAGTAGTGTCGGCAGATAATGGAGGGGGTGTGTGTGTGTGTGTGTGTGTGTGTGTGTGTGTGTGTGTGTGTGTGTATATATATATATAATATATTAAAAAAAAAAAATGAATACCAACACAGTTTGGCCCAGCTATTGAAACACACAGATTTTGAGAATTAGTTGCCTTTGATATATGAAGTACAGCACTTTTGGTTGCACAAACCTCCACCACAATGGGACTTGATCCCAAACTGGCCCCCAACAAACCTGTAACAGACCAGCTTCTACAGGGTAACTATTGTGTACCTCTGTACTTGTATTAGGGCTCTCATCCTGGTGGTCTCGCATGTCTGGACCTGCCTGAGTGCTTCAGAATTCTAGGAAAGTGGCTTTCTTCATCCAGAAGTTCTGCAACCACTGCTGATCATCTGAGACCCAGAGAACCACCTGGTCCTACCAGTCTGTGCTTCTGGGTCTAGTTCAAAACCGTTGTTTAATGGTGAATGAAGTGCTCACTAAGATACCATGCAGCTACTCATGAACTGGTGCATTCAAGTCATTTTCCTGTTGCTTGCACAACTGCTGAGCTCTCTGCTAGCAATGGTAGAACACTTCCCACTGCCTATTTGTAGCTGCTTCTGATGCTAACTGTATCTTCACATCTAGGAAAACTTCCTTCTAGTGACAATGTATGCCACATAAAGCTGTTTCCACAGCTACCAACTGTCAACTGGGGTCTTCATTGACTTCTGGACTTATTCAGAAATATGAGGGATGGTGGTGTTGGTAGATATGAGAGTTATACCTCCGTCCAAAAATGAGGGGTCCTGGTGGGCCATAAGTAGGGCCCTACCGAATTCATGGTCCATTTTGGTGAATTTGATGGCCAGGGGTTTTTAAAATTAGTCACTTTAATGTTTTTCAGATCTTTACATGAGAAATTTCACGATGTTGTAACTGTGGGGGTCCTGACCCAAAAGGGGGCCAGGATGGGAGGGTCTCAAGATTATTGTAGAGGGGTCATGGGATTGCCACCCTTACTTCTACCCTGTTGCTGGCAGAGGCCCTGTCTTCAGGGCTGGACAGCAGAGAAAAAGGCTCCTGGCCAGGCGTTGTAAGTGTATGGGTGGTGGGTTACCATAGGTCCAGTTTATGGAGGTGATGGAGCTGCAGTGATCCTGCGTGGGGCGGTGACAGCTGGAGCCTTGGAGCTTCCTGCAGCTGTGGGAGAGCTTGGAGGTGGGTCTGACTCACCCCAGGAGCGGCCCTTGCAGGGGAAGAGGAAGTCTGGTTCCTCCCCATCCCCAGCCAGGACTAGTAGCTGGAACCATGCACAGGGTAGGAGCCTCTGTCTGAGCACCAGATTTCACAGGGGAGATTAGATTTCATGGTCCATGACATGTTTTTACGGCCATGAATTTGGTATGGCTCTAGCCATGAGCTGTCATTCACAGTACTTTTAGTTTGAAGCAATGAGGAGACCTCTGGAATATGTGCTTAGAAGGTGTTGCTGCTGAAATTATTGGGTGCGGCACTAGCGTTGGACATATTGCATAACTGCAGTCCCGCTTACTGTATGTGAATACTGTGTGCATGTACTGATGTAGTGATTCATAAGTTTAGTTAGTTGTATTAGTTAACTTAGTAGTGTAGATGCAGCTGCATTGTAGGGGCTTTCAAAAGTCCCTCAATGAACCACTGGTATGGCTCCCATCATCAAAGAGAAATAGCAACTAAAATAAAATGCATGAATTGGCTGGTGGGTACAGGCTAGATCAATTTGGTTAATGATTTTTAGCAGAACTGAAAATATGCCAAAGATGACTCATATTAAATAGGCTCTAGATTTTGAGTTCAGGGACTTGGTTTTGAGTTTGAACAACAGCCAAGTGGCAGTATTACAGTTTAGTGATATAACTAATATATGTCTCCATTAGTACATCTTTTTGAGATTATTTCTTAAGAAAATTGAATAGAGGCATAACAAAAAATGAATCTACATAAATGCTTAACAGTAGTGAACAAGTTTGTGTATAGCATTGTAGTCTGTCAGGCTACCAAAAAGTACATGTGTGGTAGTTGCTGTGGAGTGCAACTGTTAGCTGTTTGACATTAAAACTTAATGTGAGATACCAGCATTAGAATTCTTTGCATCACCCTATTGCAGTGGTTCTCAAACTTTTGTACTGGTGACCCCTTTCACATAGCAAGCTTCTGAGTGTGACCCCCCCCTTATAAATTAAAAACACTTTTTTATATATTTAACACCATTGTAAATGCAGGAGGCAAAGCAGGATTGTGGGGGAGGTTGACAGCTTGCGACCCCCCCATATAATAAGCTCGTGACCCCCTGAGGGGTCCTGACCCCCAGTTTGAGAAACCCTGTTCTATTGTGTGTGTCTCTCTCCCTCCCTCCCCCACCCCCTTGCAGCTGCAAACGGTGGGTATAGCACTTGAGTACAGAAGTATTTTTTTTTTCTCTGCCATCCTTGCTGTTGAGTGAAAGTGACTAAGATTACTTTGACAAAACTAGTTTCACTGGAGTACAGTAAATTCTTTTTATACAGATGCTGATGTCTGGCTGTCCTATAGACAACTATTGATCTGGTTAAGTTAAAAAGTAGAATTGGATTAAATTATTGGACAAGAGCAAGGGCTTGTGGAACATGTATTTGTAGAAACAAATGTTCTTAAGGTGGTGTGTGTTTTTTGTTTTTTTAACCCTATATTTAATTTAATTAACTTTTTTTGGAGGCTTTTGTCAATAAAACTTTTGTCAGTCAGGCATGTGGAAACAAACACCCCTGCCCCTCCCCGCCCCTTCGGACCAACATAAGTTTCACTGCCAAGTGCTGGTGTAGACAGCGGCTAACATAGCTGCTGCCGCTCATTGGGGGTGGTTTAATTATGCCCTGTCATCATAGTGAGGCTACATGGGAGATCGTAAAGTGGTGCAGCAGCACAGCTGTGCTGCTGTAAGGTCTGTAGTGTAGACATAGTCTAATGCAGGGGTTCTCTCAACAAAATTTTTGGTGGCCTCTGAGTGCGGCCACCAACTCTTACTGGTGGCTGCTTTGACAGTTTTCCCTAAAATACTTAATTAACTTTAGGAAAAACACGTATGCACATATATATGTCCAAATCATTATAATTTATTTATGTAGGGTCTTTTTGCAGACTCAGTAATAAAAATAATGTACAGTTGTCCCTATTCTTTACTGAACCTAAACAGAATAGAAATACAAATAAGGCTCTTTGCCTGTTTTGCCTTTTTTGGTTGATTTTTTTTTTTTAAAAGACTTGCTAGCTAGAAAGTCTGCTATAGTAAAAAGTGATGTTTGTATATTTGTTAGTATCACTTTTCACAGCAGACTTTCTCATCCCCGGCAACCTGGAGGACGAATTAAATCCTGGATGGGGATGTGGGTAAGGAGGCAGGAGGGCCAGGGGCAGTGGGGGACTGGATGGGGGGTGGAGGAGACAGTGGGGTCAGGGTGATGGGGGGGTGAGTCCTGGCCTGGGATCCTGCTGCATGAGTGAAGGCTGGAGGAGGCAGCGGGAGCCAGGGGTGACGTGGGGGTGAGCCTGGGGCCAGAGCCTGAAGCCATGCAGCTGTGGGACAGAGCCTGCTGCCCACCCGCCACCCCCAGGCTGAAGCCCCATGTCCCACTACTCCCAGGAAGGTGGGGAACTCTCACTGGTCACCTGGCTCCTATAGTGTTTTGAGAAACTCTGGCCTAATGCACTATAATTTAGGGACTAGTGGTCAGAGTACTGGACAGGGACTCGAGATACTTGGTTCCCCCCCCCCCTTTCAGCTGGAAGATCTGGGACAAATCACTTCCTTCCTTGTGTCTGTTTCCCTGTGCCTTCATTTCCTCATCTGTAAAATGAGGATAATGATGCTTATCTTTTTTGTAAAGCACTGAGAGATCTGTGAATGTAGGAACTAAATAGTATTTATTGTTTACTAATCTAATGGGACGGAGAGAGGAGAGAAACATATCCATCTCTGGTCTCATTCATTCATATATTCTGCAAGCACTAGTATTGCTAACTGTTTTTTCATGAAATGAAATGAGAATGAACTGATGAAAAAGATGTATAAAAATAGCATTAGCATTATGTGGGTTTTTAATGAAGAACTCCAAATGGATATCTTAGTCTGGCTAAAATATTGTAGTTGTTCATGAGATATATGAATAGGAATTTGTACCAGTTGGCTTATGAATGATCAGTTTTAACCTATATTTGTAGAAACACTTGAATTCAAGTTGAGTGAGTGGATTTGAATGGAATCTTAAACGTACATGTGTTCAGCTGAATCTTAAGTAGTGGGGGTAAAAGTATGCACCAAAACCAGCCCATGGAGGTCTGTAATGTGGCCTGGGTCAATCATCCTAATTAATGTGGAGATTATAGTTGAGAGGCTACAGGTCCCAAGATGCACAGTGATCAAGGTAGCCTGGATGAATTGCACGTTGGGACCCCTGGTCTCAGTAAGAGCAGCAATATTTATGCATTTTACATGTAGTTTTCCAAATGAGAGCTATAGCTTAATGCCCTGCTCTAGAATGATAGGTACAAATATGCCATTCATATCATTAGGTCAAAAATAAAAGTAATTTTTAGTTGAATATTTAGAGCATTCACGGAATTTTCTGTTCATCAGATTACTGCATTAGGCTGAATCTTTCCATATTTTTATGAGAAAGATTGGCTTTTATAATAGGTTAATTCTAATGCTAAAAATGGGAAAGAATTAAAAATGTTGTGGGAATGGTGCATAATGTACCATGTTGCTGATGCTTAGTTTGGGCAAGGTGAAAACAGTTCACTTTCACCTCATATTCCTTTTGGGCTTTCCCAAATTGCTCAAGAGTTTTATTAGGAAAAGGCAGCCATTGTGTGTATTATTAATGCCAGTACTGAAAAGTGATTGTGGTGGAACTTGCCTGCAGCCCATTGAGACTCTTAAAACGGCACATCTGATATTAATTGCATCTGAGCCTTTTAGGGTGCTCCTTTGTCATTTTACAGATACTTGTGCTTTAGTCTTAGATTCATAGAAATATAAGACTGGAAGGAACCTCGAGGTCACCTAGTCCAACATCCCCACCCCACCCTGGGCAGGAGCAAGTATACCTTGACCATTCCTGACAGATATTTGTCTAACCTGTTCTTAAAAACGTCCAAAGATGGGAATTCCACAACCTCCCTTGGAAGCCTGTTCCAGTGCTTAACTATCCTTGTTAGAAAATTTTTCCTAACATCCCTTGCTGTAGGTTAAACTGATTATTTTTTTTGCTGTCTTCAGGGGACATGGAGAACAATTGATTGTTGTCCTCTGATAACAGCCTTCAACTCTGTTAAGGGCAGTTATAAAGGTCTCCCTCGTTTGTCTCTCCAAGACTAAACATGCCTAGTTTTTAAACTTTTTCTTGTAGGTCAAGTTCTCTAAACTTTTGATCACTTTTGTTGCTCTTCTCTGGACTTTCTCCAGTTCATTCATATATTTTTGTGAAGTGTTCACGACATAGTACTCCAGCTGAGGCCTCACCATTGCAGAGTAGAGCAGGGCAGTTACCTCTTGTGTCTTGCATACAACACCCTACAATGGAATTAACCTTTTTTGCAACTGCATCACATTATCTTATATTCAATTTGTACTCCACTATAATCCCTGGATCCTTTTCAGCAGTACTACAGCCTAGCCAGTTTTTCCCTATGTTGTATTTGTGCATTTCATTTTCCTTCTGCTGCATAGTATTTTGTTCTCGTCTTTATTGAATTTCACCTTGTTGATTTCAGACCAGTTCTCCAATATATCAATGTAATTTTGAATTCTAATCCTGTCCTCCAAAGTGCTTTGAACCCCTCCTAGCTTGGTCTTATCTGCACATTTTATAAGCATATTCTCCACTCTATTATCAAAGCCAAAATGGTCCAACCTTTTCAGTGATGTGAGCTATGTGTGGTTGTGCAGCACCTCTGTGGGTCACATATAAAAACAAAATGGTATCCTCCATGCAGTGTGACCTCACATGCACGCTGTGTGGAGGATACTATTTTGTCCCACAGCAGACCTGTTCTACAAAATGGTGTCCTCCACGTAGCATGACCTTGCACATCTGGTGTGTGTGAGGGTGTCATATTGTAAAGCAGATCTGCTGTGTGGAGGACACATTTGGGGGCTGGACAAAATTGTCTTGCAGGCCACGAGTTGGACCAGCCTGATCAAGTCATCGATGAAAATGCTGAATCGTACTGGATTTAGACTTGACCCCTTCAGGACCCCACCTGATATGTCCCCCCAGTTTGACAGTGAACCATTGATAACTACTCTTGAAGTACAGTCTTTCTACCAGTCTATATTTGTAGTAATTTAATCTAGAACACATTTCTCACATGACATTCTCATAAGCAAAGTAGGGACTATCAAAAGCCTTAATAAAATCAAGATGTATTGTTTGCTCCTTTCCCTCATCCACTAGTCTAGGAACCCTATCAAAGATGGAAATTAGGTTGGTTTGGCATGACTTGTTCTTGACAAATGCATATTAGCTGTTACTATTACTCAGTTATCTTCTAGGTGCTTACAAATTAATTTTTTCCTACTTAAAATCTTTCCTAAAATTAAGCGTTTATATGCTCCTGTTCTTTCCTTGTCCTTCCTTTGTCTTTGTTTTTTTCCTGTCTCTGGGGATATTCCTCTCTTTTTGTCTCTACTCCTTTTACTTCCTTCAGCATTCTGAATCATGTTGCTACTGCTGTTTCAGAAAAGTTTTTCCAGAGCAATGTGGAACTGATGTCTGCTTCTCCTGGGTCACTCTGGTAATCTGTAGGGGGCTTCATTCTTTGTGCAATTTCACTTTTTAAGGGCTCCCTAAGCACAGGCTAGTTTGGCTCAAAGAAGAGCAGAGTGAAACTGATTAGGCTCAAATCACCTTGATTGTAACATTGCTGATGCTCCTCTTGCTGGAGGCATACTGCCCCGATATGCAATAGTGGTCTAGTCTGTGGAATTGTTCTGCACGGGAATTTTGAAACAAGGCAATCATTGCAGGAACTTCATATTTCTTTGCTGAACTTAAGACCCCCAGACACACTATTTAAAAGAAATACCAGCATTTATCATTTACAGGTAGTAATATTGCTTTTAAATAATTCATAGCCATACAGTTTTCTCAAGTGCACTAGTTCCAGTTAAATTTGCTTCTAGATATAAATGATTCTGGTTCCTTCCTGACACTTTCTCAGAATACGTGAGATGGTAATCAAGTTGACATTTTGAACATGTGTAAACAAAATTATACTCCCAAAGATCCTTAAAATTTTGGAAAGACATGGGGGAATTGTTCTCAAATTATACAAAAGCCCTTTATACTGTTCCGGTGGTGTAAAGAGGCGTGGGAATAGCCTCAGAGAATGATCACTGCAAGGAGCTGTTCTACCTTGCATAGACCTGGCATGAGGGCTCTACAACACCATGTCTACTTTCCAGTCCCCCAGATTAGGGAGGGGATGTGTTGTAGGTATCAGAAGAGCATTGTACTATTATTTTCTGTTTCCTAGGGCCCTGGGAAGCAGTGTGTAAAGTTGGGGCAACCATGAGGCTGCCCTAATCTATATTGATGGCTGGACTTCATTTCAGAATGCAGGGAGCACAAAACAGGTTTAAAGTTCCTTTGTGCTTGCCTCCACTTCTGTCCTTGTCTCAAGTGTAGGAATGGAGTAACTAAATCAAGCCCATTCAGATTTTTTCCTTGTCTTTTTTGAAATCCATTTTAATTCAGATTGTATAAGTGACAGTGGATTGTTGAACACAAGGTGAAACTTCTTAAAATGTTTGAGTCTTATCTTTGCCTTATTTTTTTAGCTCTGACTTTCCTTGTGTCAGAGTCTTTGGCAAACTGGATATCCTTTTCTTTTGTGTACTTCCAGCTATGGGCTTCTTGAATGCTAAAAGAGCCCTGTTTTCAAAACCATCTGCAAACATTCAGTTACTGACAAAATGTAAGAGATGAAGTGTTCCCTGGGGGAGGTGTAATTTTCAGGAGTGCAAATTTGCTAATAGGCAGCTACAGCAAATACATATACGCTAATAGAAAACATTTGTGAACCAGTCATTCTTTTTTTTAAATATGCTAGTTTGTAAAAAGTGGCTGTAGTTCAGTCAGTGAGCTTGTTTGTAAAGAAGTGGTTTAATAGACCAGCTCCACTGAGATAGAAAACCTAATTGTTCAGTATCACTACTTGGAAGACTATGTACACAGACTGGTGCTTAATAGATTCTACTAGACTGGTGCTTAATAGATGCAACTGGTGTGGACTTAAAAGTTCACGTCTCTGTTTTTGCAAAGCCAGAGCAATTTGGGATTCTCCATATTCATCTTAATGTTAGAGTAGGTTTTTGTGCAACAGGTTTGGCATTGAGTAGATCAGTGGTCTCCAAACTTTTTGGCTCGCGCATCCCCAGGGTGAAGACCTGCCACAGGCGCGCCGCTGAAGGAAGAAGACTGGAAGACCAGCCGCAGGCGGGCTGCCAGAGGGAAACACCAGCTGTGGACGTGCAGAGCTGCTGCCGAAGGGAAAAAAAAACGGTGGAGTGCTGTCTGGCGGCACTCCTGCTACCGTGCACCCCCTGGGATCATCGTGCGCGCACCCCAGTTTGGAGACCACTGGAGTAGATGATGAAATACACAGCAATAGTAAGTACTAGCATTGAAAACAGCTGAGGTAAATCACTTGGTCCCTCTAACAAGCTTGCTGCTAGGTCATCTTAAGTGTTGTAAAAGATCACGTTTCAATATTAATATTAAATCAAAAGGTAAAAAACCAAAACCCCGTTAATATAAAAATAAATTTCCCCTATTTAATTTCTGCCTGCAAGTCAGTGTTGCCAGTGTTATTTTATTGTGAGTCTTGTGATAGTTGGCTTTTTTCCCTTAAATCCCAGCTCTTCGAAGCATGACATCAGGTGAGAATCTCCACACTTTTTTTTTTTTTTTTTTTTAAATGAAAGTTTCTACCCTTCATGGTTGCAGAGAAAATCTTGGAAAAGTAACCAGAGTGTAGTCTATGACCAAAAAAAAAAAAAATTCGGAGAGCAAATAAAAAGAAACAAATACTTTTTTAAAAATTGTCTCATTTTTTGGGTGCTCACTTGTGATTTTTTTGAGTGGTTGGAGGTGGCAATACCAAAATCTTGCTGCTCCCCTAGTCATGAAATGAACAATTGTGGATAGCTGCATAGAAGATGAGCCTCCTTTCCCTCCCTGCTGGTGCTGAGTGATCGATGACAAAGATCCTCTGAAACCCCAGCTCCATGTAAAATAGAGAGAAAATGTGCCACTCAGTCTTTTGAGGATGAGTTCTTCAAACTTAGAAATGTTGTGTTATGGTTCAACGAAAGGAATATCAGCATGTTTACATTTTTTGGGCTTTCCTTTAGCTTATTTCAAAAGAAGATGGATCCTAGATTCTAGACTGTCCTCCTAATAAGACCTTACCCCCTCAATACCCCCAAATTCCATTTTAGTTGTGGATCTAACCCAGTGGTGCCCTAATTTTTCTTGTTGCAGCCCCACCCCCTGACCAGTAATGGAATCTCTGTCCCCCCCTCATTACTGTACAGTTGGCTCAGCAAAGGAGCTTGGGATGAAGGCAGAACTGGGACTAGAGAAGGGAGCTGGGGCTAGGGGCAGAGCTGGCCTGATGGCAGAGGGGGAATGAGAGCAGATCGGGGCTGCAGCTGGGACTGGAGTTGAGTTGCAGGCACAGTGGACCTGAGCAGCACTCCCACCCCCCCCAAGGGGCCTGGGCTAGACACCCCTCCTCTCCCCCCCCCCCCCCCGGACCTGGCCCATCCTGGACTTCGCGAACCCAGCCCCGGCATGGCTGTTGCGGGCAGGGTGCCCCTCCCTGAACCCAATCCTGGCTGGGTCTGTGGGGGCTGGGGGAGTAGCGCCTATCCTGTGGCCCCAGCCCAGGTGCTGCTGTGGGGAGAGAGCTGGGAGGAGTATTCTCTCCTCTCCGTAGCCCTGGAGCACCCTCCTGTACCCCTCATTCCCCAGCCCCACCCCAGAGCCCGCACCACCACCCTCTGCTCCGCAATGCTCTGTCCCAGCCCTGAGCCCTCTCCCGCACTCTGAACCCCTTGGCCCCACCCCCACTGGATTTTATGTGCACTGATCTGAAGGTGATGTGTGTCATAACAAAATTCGTTCTGCACGTTGGTGGGAAAAATTAGAGGGAACACTGCTAACCAGTTTCGGGATTTTACTACACCGTACAGTAGAACAACAGATAACTTGTGACTCTTTGTGAGGTAGCTTCTTTCCAGAAACCAAAGAGAATGGTGAAATAGGTAATTACTTAACTGCAGTAGGTTGTTTGATATTGAAGTTCCATCTTCATGTATATTGACTTGTGAACTCCAGAACATTAGAGACAGCTGTTTGAAATACACCATCAGAGACTCTGAAGTAGAGCGTGACACAAACAGTAATCTCCACAAACTCTACTTCCATGGTGTGCGTGACTGTTGGCCACATAGGGCTGTGCCTTGGCTACTGGTCCTCTTGCCATTTTCCTTAAGTTGCATTTTTAGCCAAATCCTGCTAAAACTGCACTTTCATGCTTGGTAGTACTAAAATGCCCATGATATGTTCGATCAGCATTTACTTATCTATTTGACAATATGGATCAGCAAACTTTTTCTGACATTACTCCAGTGGGCATAAGGCTTTGTGCTCGTTAGTGGCTGTTAGGTGGGAATCATCAATATCCTTTTTTCCCACTGCTGTATACAGACATTTTGGATATTATGAGACAGAAAACAAATCCTCTGGTGCTATCCAGTGCCTTTTGTTTCAGGAGCTTTTTGCCGACCATAGATCACGATTAAGGCTGTGTTTTAGTCACAGGTATTTTTAATAAAAGGCGTGGACAGGTCACGGGCAGTAAACAGAAATTCACGGTTTTAGTCCTTGACTAAAACTTGGAGGGGAGGGGTTCTGGGGCAGGTGGGTAGGTGAGTTGGCGGGGCTGGGGCAGGTTCCCTACCCAGTTCCTGGGAAGAGGCGACCTCCAACTCCTATTTCCACATGCTGCTTCTGCTCCGCCCCAAGCCCCAGTTCTGCAGCTCCCAATGGCTGGGAACTGTGGCCGATGGGAGATGCAGGGGTGGTGCCTGCAGGCAGAGGCAGCATCTGGAGCTAGACCTGAGCCCCCCAGGTAAGCACAGTCCTGCACCCCAGTCCTGAGCCCCCTCCACACCCAAACTCCTGCTGCTGGTGGGGGTGTGTGTGTTGGGGGGAGGTGAGACTGCCCCGGCAGTGGCTGGTGTGCTTGGCCTGGGGAAAGCCTGAGCAGCCCCCGGGCCAGGTGTACCAGCTGTTGCAGAAGTCATGGAGGTCACGGAGCCTTAATCTTGATCCCTATATAGACCAACTGATGGAAGCTGCCTTCACTCCATACTAGATAAATTTAAAGTCAGTGGCATTTAAATCTGGAAGCTTTCCACATGCTGGGCCTGATGAAGTTTGTGTTCAAACTGGCTTCCTTATCTCTCCAGAGCTCTCTAGGTTTAGACTTGTGCCCACTAGGATAAGTGAATCTCCCCCAACATCCTCTTCCCAATATGCAGGGAAACCTGATAATTTTAAACGTAGTGATGTAATCCTCAATGGATTGTGATCACCTTTAATGCTTGTACTTTAAAGTTGGGGGTACTAGGGAATTAGTTGACTCAAATCCTGAATGTGGTCAAAGGAGGGAGAGAAGGTGTGACCTGCACACTTTAGCTTTTGAACTGTGGTTGTAGATTTTTCTTTGTGGTCAGTTCACAATGTTCTAGTCATGGCATTTACATAAACAAAGTAGTACAAAAAGTCAGTCTAAGCCTGGAATCAGGTCTTTGGCCTTGGTTGGTCTCATGCCGCTTTGATTACTTGGCAAGGATTTTCAATATTCCTGTCGATTGGCTGACTAGAATGCAGATTCATCTAGGTGATTGGGAGTTAGTATTCAAGTCTGCCTGTTCTCTCTGATCTCACGTGTGCTAAAGAAAATCCAAGGTGGTAGGGTTTAAATTATTCTCATTGCTTTTGTGCTGTGCTATATAGACCTGATACTTTAATTTATCATGTCGAGTTCATTTGCTGCCCTACCCGAAGTCCAGTCAGTTATAAACACCTAATAAACCTTTTACTAGTGTTCAGTTCCTTTTAGATTTGAGATTTTATGTCCAAGTTATTGTCATCCTCTTGAAGAGCAAAGAGCATTGCACTTTGACAGATTCGCTTTGTCTGGCTTCTATGTAGGGCCCATGTAATCCGGAAGAGAGCCTTCATTTCCTATAGTTTAAACTTCCTTCAGGTACAAAGACAAGGCCGGTCTTAGTATTTGTATCTGAAAAGCTAGACTTGGGAATTATCCATTCCTTATATTTCAGAAGATCTTTAACCACCAATCTAAAAAGGAATGATTCTGGTAGATGCTCAACCTGATATGGATTCTTTATATTCTACTAATGCAGAATGAACTTCTTGTGGCCTAGCAAGCTCCAGATCCTGGTTGAAGGCTTTCCTATTAAACTGTCCTAAAGGCACCTAGTATTCCAACACATCTTCCCATCAGAGCTCTCAGCAAGTTCATGTTCCCTCTGTCAGCTAAATTGGGAGGGGATTTGCAGAAGATCTGTGTAGAAAGGTAGTTGATTCAACCTATAGTTAGATGAGTTACTTGCAAAGTTTCTTTCTTCCCTAAGTACTATGCGCTAGTGATCCCTGCAACTTGCATCCATTGCTTCATGAATGGATCAGGTACAGCTAGGAGGATTTTTCCCTACTTATAAATTATTTAATGGAGCCTGCCCTTGCCTCTTAGTGCTTGGTATCCTATCTCTGGTTATATTGTTAAAATGTTACTTGTTATGGAAGTTTAACTATGACACTATGAAAAGAACTTGATTGGTTCCTGCCGGCCAGTAGAACAGCGTTGACAGGCAGAAAAACTAAATCTGGCAATTTGTCCATCTGCCTACTGAAATGATGGGATTGGAGAACAGTCTGTTTTATTGAAAAGGTAGTTGACACTAAACCTTATTTCCAGGTAATTAAAATCTCCCTACTTCATTTTGGTACTCTGAGAGGGTGATGGGATGTGAACTGTGCCTCTAACATAGTTGCTCCTCAGCACAGCAGAATGGAATTATGATGTCATTGGAATAACAGAGACTTGATGGGATAACTCACATGACTGGAGTACTGTCATGGATGGATATAAACTGTTCAGGAAGGACAAGCAGGGCAGAAAAGGTGGAGGAGTTGCATTGTATGTAAGAGAGCAGTATGACTGCTCAGAGCTCTGGTATGAAACTGCAGAAAAACCTGAATGTCTCTGGATTAAGTTTAGAAGTGTGAGCAACAAGGGTAATGTCGTGGTGGGAATCTGCTGTAGACCACCGGACCAGGGGGATGAGGTGTACAAGGCTTTCTTCCGGCAACTAATGGAAGTTACTAGATCGCAGGCCATGGTTCTCATGGGAGACTTCAGTCTCCCTGATATCTGCTGGGAAAGCAATACAGCGGTGCACAGACAATCCCAGGAAGTTTTTGGAAAGTGTAGGGGACAATTTTCTGGTGTAACTAGGAAGGAATTTCCTGGAGGAATCAACTAGGGGCAGAGCTCTTCTTGACCTGCTGCTCACAAACAGGGAAGAATTAGTAGGGGAAGCAAAAGTAGGGGAACCTTGGAGGCAGTGACCATGAGATGGTTGAGTTCAGGATCCTGACGCAAGGAAGAAAGGAGAGCAGCAGAATACAGACCCTGGACTTCAGAAAACCAAACTTTGACTCCCTCAGGGAACTGATGGGCAGGATCCCCTGGGAGAATAATATGAGGGGGAAAGGAGTCCAAGATAGCTGGCTGTATTAAGAGATTAAATGATTTTTCCTGAGGTTACATGGGAAGTTTGTGGTTTTGTTTTGGAATTTGAACCCAGATTTTCTGAATCCTAGTTCAGTGCATTAATCACAAAATCATTCTCCCTGACTGTAATACCTAATCTTTCCAAGCCTATATATTGCTGAAATTAAACCGGTAAAGTGCAGCTGCCTGTTTTTTGCATTAGGTGTGAATGTCACCTGTTGCTGTGGAAACAAAAAAGTTCCTTAGGAGGTAAAAGAAGGAACTGAATTTTAAGTTTTGATTTTATATTCATAACTCAAGACTAAATATGTGTAGCTGGCAATTTGTTAGCTGCAGAAGCCATGTTACTTCCTTTTAAATAAAAACAACCAAACTATAATTTATAATGTCCTACAGCCTATACTCAAAAAAACCTTGTAACAGGATTCAAAATCACACAATCTTCTTATGTAGTGAATCTGAGGCTATTAATTTCACACTGCTGATAAAACACCGATTTGACTGCCGCTCCAGTCCAGTCTGAGGATGCAGGGAAGAGAACTTGCGAAGTCAGTAGGGTAAAGACACACTGGCATTACACATGAACTTAGGTGGAGTTTGATCTCTTGATCCCTAAACTAGCAGAGTGGACGAAGACAGAGGTAGCACTTTCTATGGTGTCTTCTAGTTAGTTTTTCTAATGGTTGACTAAAGATCAGTCCTCAACTAGAGAAGTGGTCTCTAAGGTCTTGTCTGCACTACACAGTTTTGTCCACCAGTGGAGGTATACACACTGCAACGCTCCTTCTGCTGACAAAGGTCTCCTGCTTTGCCAGCAAAATAAAACCACCTTGATGAGAGGCATTGAACTATTTGCTGCAAAGATATATTGACAAAGTGTTAGTGCAGACACTGCATTTTTTTATGTTGCTGTAAATGGCCTCCGGGAGATGTCCCACAATGCCCATCCTGATTGCTCTGGTCAGCAGTTCGAACTCCTCTGCCCAGCACCCAAGTGCACAGGCTTCTGCCCTTCCCCCATTAAAGACCTGGGAATTTTTGAAATTCCACTTCCTGTTTCCTTGGTGTGAAGAGCTCACATTGTCTTTTCCCAGCTGACCATGGCGGCTCCACGCATCAACACTCACACTTGGAGCATATGAGTTGTTGGATCTGCTGGTGCTGTGGGGAAAGAAGACTGCAGTCGTAGCTCCACTCCAGGACTGTTGATACCTACAGTCAGATTTCTCATGGCTTGTTGGGTAAGAGCTACGAATGGGATATGCATCAGTGCTGTGTGAAGATAAGAGCTGAGGCAGGCATATCAGATGGCAAGGGAGGCAAACCATCGCTCTGGTGCTGCGCCGTAGACCTGCTGCTTCTAAAAGTAGCTGGATGCCATCCTTGGCGGCAACCCCACATCCTCTGCCAAGAGCCCCTTCGACACTTTGGTGGGGCTGGAGGCTGCAGACAGTAGACTCAACCCAAAGGACGAAGTTGTGGATGAGGAGGTAGAGCTGGGAGGACTATGTGGCGCACATGGTAGGGTCATCTAGTGGCATGGCGAGTGAGGACCTCTCTTCCACTCTGGAGGGGGTCTAGCCGAGGGATTCTCAAACTGGGGTTTGGGACCCCTCGGGGGGGGGCGTGAGGTTATTATATGGGGGGGGTCACGAGCTGTCAGCTTCCACCCCAAACCCGCTTTGCATCCAGCATATATTATGGTGTTAAATGTATTAAAAAGTGTCTTTAATTTATAAGGGGGGTTGCACTCAGAGGCTTGGTATGTGAAAAGGGTCACCAGTACAAAAGTTAGAACCACTGGTCCAGCCAGTCCTATCAGTCCGTCTCTGTTTTTGACGAAACTGTATAGTGTGGACAAGGCCTTAAGAGACACTAGGGCTTTGATAATCAGAGAGGAAAGGGCAGGTCATGATTCAATCAGTCCTGTCCCAGAAAAAGTAGAGTCAAGAAAAAAAGGCCAATACTGGGTTTTTCTCTTTCTCAAACTCTCCCTCTTTTCTGTCATAGATGGGAGGCTTAAGGGGTGAAGGAGACAGTCAGAAAAAGGGTGTGCGGGAGAGGCATTGGAAAAGTGGATTGCATAACTTGAAAAGGGCAGGCATGAGAGTATTACGTTAGTTGAATTGGTAGCTAAAAGACGCTTTAATTCACATGGCGCAAACTTGCATATAGGTGAGCCACCTCCACTAGGCACAACTTGAGAGGGAAGTGGTTTCTGAGACAGGTAAAAGCTTTTAATTGCTTCTATTTGTCGGCATCTAATACTAAACAAAGTGCCCTGACAAGAAGCATTCTCTGTAAACTGTATCCTATTACAACAAAGGAACATTGTGTAGCCTTTAATTTGAAGGCATATATTTACAAATGTTCTAACCTTGTGCATGTTGACAGATGCTTATTTGTAGAATTCCGAAAGAATGCTGTTAAGACTGAAGGAAAAAATCCAGGCTGTTGTAGAAGTTCTGGCATTTAAAAGTGGACTGGAAAGTTAAATGGAAAATATATATTTTTAAATATAAACCAATCCCTCAACCAATAGCTTTTCTTGTAACTCAGATTGCCTCTAAAAAAAAGTTAGGCTTGTTCTGCTGCTCTCACCATGCTGTGTGCAGGAGTAGTTTGATCTGGCCTCCCAACTTCCTGAACCACATTCCCAGTGCTTTGAGAGTCTCCTCCATTTGGGAATAAGATATACTTTACCAGTATAACTGCATTCACACTAAAGGTTGTATCATATTAACTATACTGCATAGTTAAATTGGTACAACTTTTGTTTGTAGACAAGCCACAAGAGAACACTGTCACTAGACTTTGTTGGAAGCTCCATCCTTGGTATCTGCCTTGGCTTAGTCATTTGGCTGAGTAAGTATTCGATTAAAATGTTAGATCTCTGCTAGTTTAATATTCTGTATAAAAATGGTGGTTTCTTGGGTGATGGAGCTGTGTTGTGCCTCCCTCGTGGCTGTGCAAATAAGGGGAGGAATAAACCATGAAACTTGATCACTTTTCTTAACCACTTTCATCATGTTCCTATTACGCCTCTGGCATTTAGGGCAGTGATGAAGCTCCTCCACTCCTGTCTGTTTCTGGCAAGTCTTTCAATAGTTTCCCAGCTGTGCCCCAGGTTTTTCAGCTCTGCTTCCACAGCTCTTCACCATGTTGTTTTCAGGCAGCCTTGTTTTCGCTTGCCTTCAGGTGTCCATCTTATTGCTACTCTGGTGATGGAATAAGTTTCCATCTGAAAAAAGAAAAGGAGTACTTGTGGCACCTTAGAGACTAACAAATTTATTAGAGCATAAGCTTTCGTGAGCTACAGCTCACTTCATCGGAGCTGTAGCTCACGAAAGCTTATGCTCTAATAAATTTGTTAGTCTCTAAGGTGCCACAAGTACTCCTTTTCTTTTTGCGAATACAGACTAACACGGCTGCTACTCTGAAACCTGTTTCCATCTGAAGCACATGACCGATCCATCTCCAGTGCCTCCTGGCAATGATGGTGCTCAGATCCTCTTGGCTGCACTGTGTCCGTAGATCTTGGTTGGAGATTGTTCTGGGACAAAAGATGCGGAGGATTTTTCTGAGGCGGGTTGTATGGAAAGAAGAGAGTTTGGACATGTCATACTTTCTCATTCCCCAGCATTCTGCACTACAAAGTAGTGTTGAAAGTACACGGCTCTGATAAATCTTGAGTTTGGTTTTGGTGGTGGTTTTTGATGATTTCTAGAGTGTATTTAAGCTCCTGAAGGTGTTCTTGGCTTTGATTTTGTTCCGGATGTTCTGGCTTGTTCTACCATCCTGGCTGATGGTGCTGCCCAACCACACACGTCTTAAATGTGTAACTTTTCACCAATAAGGATAAAGTCCTAGAGTTAGAAACAGCTCTGCTTATATAACTTTTGGCATAAAGTTATAAGCAGAGCTGTTTCTAACTCTTGGACTTTATCCTTGTAACTGCATCCCCAAATATGATTTGCCTTTGGTAAAGCAGCTTCTTGCTCTACTCTTTGGTCAGCTGTTTTGCTTCTTATTTTTCCCCTCCTGGGATTATTCTTTACTTTTATTTTTGTCTGAAAGTACAGCTCATTTAAGTATGCTGCATGTTTAACACATCATCTTTTTGTCCTAATCTCTGATTAATCTCTGTTTTTCAGATGTTTCCTTTGACCTGATCTTGAGTTGCCCTTTGTTCCCAGGGCTCAGTCAATTCTTCAAGAAACCTAGCCATTTGGGAGTTGGTGTTCTTTTATAGATAATCAATATGGTGTAAGTACACAACACTCCACAGTGTTAGTCCTTTTTCACAAGAAAAGAAACAGAAGGGGAAGAGCACAAGAATACATTTAGGTTGAGGGAGAATATGAGATGAAGCTAGTAGAAAAAGACTAAGTATAAAATAGCTGATTATAGAGTTCATCTTAAAATTAGGTCTGGTTTAAAAGCTCTTTTCAAAGTTTAGTAGTTCACTTTGTGCTTGCACTATTCATAGGCTGTGTAAATACTACATTAATACATCATTCAATTTGAAATTAACAGCAAAAAAACACACAATTCACAGCTAAACATCAACTGCAAAAAAATGTGCTTGCTTGTTGCTTTTGCTGCTTTTAGTTACAAAGACTGAGTTTTCTCCTCAAAATTTTCCTTTACTGCCCAAGTCTTGTCTTCCATATTTTCATCAGAGAGATTTTGGGGGACCTCAGAACGAGAGTGGGAACTGAGCCTTTACCTGTGAAGGATTGGAATGTTGTTGTCTTTCCCTGAGAGCTCTTCTCCCAAATACTTGTCAGGAGTTTAAGTTAAACAAAAACCCCAGTGCCCCCTCCTTCCTTTTTTGTTTTGAGGCAGTCTGACTAACTGCAGTTCCCTTACTTGCACAAATATCTCACTTGAGTTGTTGGTCATTAGTTTTCCAGTCATGATTCATTAGCAAAATCTGGGAAATCAAGGCCTGATATGAAAAGTGCGGGGTGGGGGAACACCATGTATTTATCCAACTTTTATGTATTCAGGAGAAAATGTATTTGTTCCTTTGTAGTTAAGTGTTAAGTTTCTCACAACTTATATAACTCTGCCCACTTGTGAATTTGTATTACAAAAGGCCATCTGCATTATGACCTTATAGTATATGTGCACTTAAAGTTCCCTCTGCGCTGCATGATTGGCTGAAACATTTGTCCTGCAACATTGGTATAACTCAAGGTTCCATCTGGATTACAAAATGGAACTGTCTCCTTAAGTCTTGGACATGTACATCTCTTTAGTAAGATTTGGGGGATAGGTCCTTCCTATGCAATGGGACTCTATACCATGTTGTATTTGGGTGTCCTGATATGGTGGTAACTGTAATGCAGATGGGGCCTAAAATTCTAGAAAATTGCACTGTTGCTGACTCACATGAATGTTGGTGTTTTTCTTAAAGCCCCGACTCCTGAAGTCATGTGAATACGAGACCTCCAGTTTTAATTTTTTTTTTCCAGAGTGAGTTTATTGTGGAAAAAAGCTTGAAAACATAAACCCCCAAGAGGCTCAAAAACCAGAAGGCAAATAAGAGAGCCCAAAACTTATTTTAAAATCTGAGTTTTAAGCAGTTATGAGTTCATGGTCTGAGTTACGATTTTTGAACACCTGTTAGCTTCTCTTTTATCCTATAATGTATTTTTCCAATTAATATGTCACTGGAATGTAAATAATATCCCTGTTATGCATACATTCAGGATGGACCATCAAAATTGTTGTGGGAGTGTCTGCTCTGAATTTACTGACATCTGTGCATGAATTCTCAAAATGCCACCCCCCTCCCATCCTCAAAAGTCTTTCCTATTCTTTGGACGATTCCCATTCAAGTATTATCATCAGACTTAACATTGCTTTGTCTGGGTTATGAGGAGATGAACCCTCCCCTCCAAAATCTTGTTAGTTAAGTCATAATATTCAGAATTTAGGCTGAAGCTTTGGGACTGATTTTCCTCTCAAGGAATGTCTTCACTGCAAAGTTAACTCCTTCACATATAAACCTCTGAACCAAGTATAGTTGTGCTTTCATCCCAAGGTAACTGATTGACCTGGGGCTGGAGGCTAAAGCCTGAACAAGGCTTTCACTAAAGTTGATGACTCACCCACTTTGCAGTGTGGACTCAGGCTGAACCTCTTGAGTGCTGATAGTCCTCCAGTGTCTTCGCACAATTTCTTCAGTATGCCCAGAAGGACAGACAAGGTCTCCCACAATTTGCTGGTGTAGAATCAGATTGGCTCAGTTTACTGTAGCACAAAGAACCATGTTATGTTCTCCCAGAACTCCTAGTGGCACACACTGGCGAGTACAGCATCAGTGAGGCCCCCATAACTTGATTGCAGCTTTGCAATGTGGCTGCTCACACCCAAGGCAGGTTAACATGGGTGCCAGTTTCCAAGTTAATTCTGCAGTGAAAAGACACAGCCTAATTTACAGCAGGTGTTGTGGAATCAGGTTCCCCAGTCTGCTTCACTGTTGCCTAGGTATGATTTGTATTACCTGCACTGAGCCTCTTGCTGCAAGAAGTAGCTTTCTCAACATCCTGGATAATTGTTCCAGTTTTTTTAGAAGGGAAGAAAGTCTTTAATTACACTGATTATGCACTATTGTAACAATTACATGCATTTCATAATTAGTGGTGATTCGTTCCACTAATGGAATTCCTGGGTGAGGGTCAGTGCTAGTTGCAACTGAATTTTTCTTGTCTTTCTATTAGTGTAGATTGTGATGGTGGTCAGACAAATGACAAACTACTGAAATGTATTGGTGTTCCATGTCCTGTTCCTTCAGCGATTCCAGATCAGATGCATCTATTTCAAAACCAGGATTCTTTATAATTGCTGGAGCAGCAAATGCTACCTAGGACTTGAAATAGAACAGGTTCTTTAAAGTACCACTTGTATGATCAAGGAACCTTCAGGGCAATTTTTAAAAATCTTCTAGACAGCAGTGTCTGGGTCACTTCTTCCCTCTCCTCTTGGGCATGATTCCCTACGTATTCTTAGAAGGTGCAATGAGATGGAATATCGCTCGATATCCTTAATGCTTACCTTGTCAGTTTTTTTCCTTGTTCTGCCCCTTTGGGAGCTATCATTTGTAGTTTGTCAGTCAGATTTTTTTTAAGAGGAAGGGTGCCCATAGGTCAAAGATATTGTTTAGGACTTACTCACCTTGCAGGTGACGAGAGGCTCTTTAAACCTAGTTGACCAAGTCAGGTACTGTGGAAATCCAGTATTGATTTTAGAAATCCACTTGCCAAAGTGACAGCATGCCAGGTATAAACAGTGCTGTCCAGAATCTGAGTCCAATGCTGAGGATCAAACATTGTTGATTCTCAAAAGTCAGTTGTCAGAGTGGCCAGTGTCCCTACATCCATCCAGGTTGAAGTTCAGTTCTGAGGATTTGGTCTTGCATAAGTTGCACTGAAGTCCCCAAATCTGGAATCAATCTGGTGCTGAGGTTCCAGTGCCATAGAGTGCAAGGAGTTGCTCACCAATGTGTCTATACCAAAATGGACCTCAGAATCAGTGCTGGGGTTTCTTGGTGACCCAACTCTCATCCTAGCCCATCTGTGGCAAACTGCAACTTGTTTTTCCCTTGATCCCTATCTACTCCATATTTTGATTAAAAAACTAGAATGATATAAAATTAACATGGCACACATTAAATGGCCTACAAACTGGTAATATTAAACGGAATCATCATGGGGGTGTGTGTGTGTGTAGGCTCTTCTTCCAATGCAATTTAACATTTTTATCAATGACCTTGAAGAAAACAAAAACATTACTGATAAAGTTTGCAGATGAGACAAAAATTGGAGGAGTGATAAATAAGGTTCAACAAGGACAGAGGGACGGGATGGGAAGAATCCCATGCACTGCTACAGGCTGGGGACCGACTGGCTAAGCGCCAGTTCTGCAGAAAATGAGCCAACAGTGTGCCTTTGTTGCCAAGAAGGCTAAAGGTATATTGGGCTGCATTAGTAGAAGCATTGCCAAAGGATTGAGTAGAAGCATTGCCAGTGGATTTATTACCCTCTATTTGACACTGGTGAGGCCACATCTGGAGTACAGTAACTCCTCACTTAATGTTGTAGTTACATTCCTGAAAAATGCTACTTTAAGTGAATCCAATTTCCCCATAAAAATTACTGTAAACGGGGGGGGAGGAAGGTTCCAGGGAAATTTTTTTCGCCAGACAAAAGACATCTCGCACACGCACAGAGTTTTAAACCAACAGTTGAATACTGTACACAGCAATGATGATTGCGAAGCTTGGTTGAGGTGGTGGAGTCAGAGGGTGGGATATTTCACAGGGAATGCCTTGCTGCTAATTAACACTTGGCTGAGCCCTCAAGGGTTAACACATTGTTAATTGCATAATCACAGGTTTCAGAGTAGCAGCCGTGTTAGTCTGTATTCGCAAAAAGAAAAGGAGTACTTGTGGCACCTTAGAGACTAACAAATTTATTAGAGCATAAGCTTTCGTGAGCTACAGCTCACTGCATCCGATGAAGTGAGCTGTAGCTCACGAAAGCTTATGCTCTAATAAATTTGTTAGTCTCTAAGGTGCCACAAGTACTCCTTTTCTTTTCACATTGTTAATGTAGCCTCACACTCTCTACAAAGCAGCATGGATGGAGAGAGGAAACATAATAGACACATGGCAGTGGCTGCAGACATTCCCTGCAGAAACTGAACGTTATGATGAACCTATGCTATCCCCCTGGAGCGCACCATTGCCTCCACATTCCAAAGTGCCCGGGGTGTGTGTGTGTGTGAGAGACGCACATGCGCACTGTCACTTTAAGTACACTGACCCCACTCTAAGTAGATCAGCAAGTTGAGACGGCAGCTGCTGCCAGCAAGCTCTCTTTGTCCTGAGCCCTATCATGTATCTTCTATCCCCCCAAGCTCTGTGGAGATGGGGTACAGGAGTGGGGGGAGGGGGACACACTGACATCAGCACCCTCCCCACTCCCTGCACAGTGAGCAGGAGACTCCTGTGAGAGGCTCCAAGGCAGAGGGCAGGAGCAGCACATGATGGGGGAGGGACAGCTGAACTGCCCGGCAATGGATAGCCTGCTGGGAGGCTGCGGCACAGGGAACTTAGGGGAGCTGATGCGGGAGCTGCCAGCCTACCCTCGTTCTAAGCCCCACCAGCTAGCTCCAATGGGCTGCTCTTCCTGCCAGCAGTGGACAAAGCAGGCGACTGCCAAACAACATTATAAAGGGAGCATTGTGCAACTTTAAATGAACATGTTCTCTAATAGATCAGCGGCGTAACAGTGAAACAACGTTAATGGGGATGAGGTTAAGTGAGGAGTTACTGTATTGCATCCAATTTTGGACCGCCCACTACAGGATGTGGACAAACTTGAGAGAGTCCAGCGGAGAGCAACGAAAATGATAAGGGGGCTGTGGCACATGACTTAGGAGGACAGGCTGAGAGAGCTGGGCTTATTTAGTCTGTGGAAGAGAAGAGTGAGGGGGGATTTGATAGGAGCCTTCAACTACCTGAAGGGGAGTTCCAAAGAGGATGGAGTTAGGCTGTTATCAGTGGTGGCAGATGACAGAGCAAGAAGCAATGGATTCACATTGCAGTGGGGGTGGCCTAGGTTGGATATTAAGAAACACTGTTTCACTAGGAGGGTAGTGAAGCACTAGAATGGGTTCCCTAGGGAGGTGGTGGAATCTCCATCCTTAGAAGTTTTTAAGGCCCGGCTTGACAAAGCCCTGGCTGGGATGATTTAGTTGGTGTTAGTCCTGCTTTGAGCAGGGGATTGGATTAAATGACCTCCTGAGATCTCTTCCAACCCTAATCTTCTGTGATTCTATAATGAAGAGGCCAGGCCATTGAGTCAGAACAATCTGGGCCATTAGGTAAACTGTGTACATGCAAACAAGGTGCCTTTAGATACAGGTAAATGTAAACGTAGACATCTAGGAGACAAAGAATGTTAGCATACTTACGGGGTGGGGGACTCTATCCTGGGAAGCAGTGACTCTGAAAAAGATTTCTGGATTGTGGTCGATGATCAACTGAACATGAGCTTCCAATGTTATGCTGTGACCAAAAGAGCTAATGCTATCCTGGGATGCATAAACAGGGGAATCTCGAGCAGGAGTAGAAACAGTTCAAAAAGGTTGTTGATGCACATTGGGGAGAGTTCAGAGATGAGCCACAAGAATGATTGAAGGATAGAAATATGCCTTACTTTGATAGATACCAGGAGCCCAATCTATTTAGCTTAACAAAGAAGGTTGAAGGGTGACTTGATTATAGCCTAAAAGTATCTACATAGGGAACAAATATTAAGTAATTGAGTGCTCAGTCTAGCAGAGAAAGGTATAACATAATCCAGGGGATGGAAGTTAAAGCTAGACAAATTCAGATTGGAAATAAGGGCTATATTTTTAACAGTGAGGGTAATTAATCGTTGGAACCATTTGCATGGGGTTGTGGTCAATTTTTGGGGTCACTGTCAATATTTAAATCAAGACGGATGTTTTTCGAAAAGCTATGCTGTAGAAATTATTTTGGTTTCAGAGTAGCAGCTGTGTTAGTCTGTATTCGCAAAAAGAAAAGGAGTACTTGTGGTACCTTAGAGACTAACAGATTTATTTGAGCATAAGCTTTCGTGAGCTACAGCTCACTTCATCGGATGCATTGATTCCTTCTAGTCTTCGAATCTATGAATCTGTCCTAACTTCAGGATTGATCTGCCTCCTGGGAACTTTCTGCGAAGTTTACCTCTTGCAGCTAGCTTTTGGTTTAATAGATTCCAAGGCCAGAAGTGTGATCATTTAGCCTAATCTAAACCACCAGGGAGATGCTCTTCAAGATCTACTTAAAAAAAAAAAGAGTACTTGTGGCACCTTAGCAGCTGTGTGGATTTGGTAGCTATCTGGGACTGTTGCTAAAGAGTCACACTTCCTGGCACTGTCCCAGAATCTGGTTTTTTGGTTAGTGCCATCAGTGCTGCTCTTATTTGTTGAGCCCTACTTCAGAACTAGGGACGCACAAAGGACTGCCATCTTTTGTCTGTAACGAGCTCTACTTCAATTTGATGGAGTAGTTAGTTGGTCCTGGTTTGCCAGGAGACAAACCATTTTTAAAGCTGATTAGAATAAATTAGCCTGTAATCAGCTTTCCATAGATATCTTATTAAAATGAAATGTTAATGATTAGTAGCTTGTGGGATCTGTTAAATAGTTTTTGGAAAATCTGAATATGGATTATTATATGCATTTACATTTTGCAATACGTTCATTGATGAGCTGGAAATTGTTTGTTGCTGTGGGCCCTAAATTGACTTTCACTTTAATTTCACTAAAACATTATTTTTGCAACTATTTATCTGGCTCTTGCAGACATCCCCAATACTAAACAGATCAGTAGTCCAAAAATAGCCAATATGAATGTTTACACACACCTGGACTCTGAATATGTATGTACGTCTCTTTGAAGTATGTGACTTGCTACCAGAACCCTACATGCTAGATTTGAATCAAGAGATAAAAGTATCCATAATGGGAATTTAGTTAAAATTAGACTTGTGCGTTGTCACCTGAACCGCAGATAAGCCTACTTTCCAAAACTGAAGGTCTCCTTTAGGAAGCTCTGATATCTAGTAGGGATGGTGCAAGGAAGTCCAAAGATAACACAAACTGTCATTTTGGATGGTCTGTGATCTTTGCTTTACAGCTAAGGTATTTGGATTTATAGTCAAAAATTAGTTTTATGTTATGTTCTGGGCTGCTTATTAAATCTTTTCTACTCATTTTATTAAATAATTTATACTTATGCTAATTTAGTTTGTATCTATCTACATGTAAATGTTAAACAAAAAGTGGATTTTCAAATGTATGTTATGTAGCATTTGGAGATCCTCTCAGTGGTCTGATGGGAATGCATTTATTATTGAGACCAGAGTTCACAGTTCTGTTTTCTTTCTGCAGCAGCTGATTTACTTCCTTAGTATCCAAAGCAAAAGAAAGCATTCAGCTTTGCTGCTCTGCTGTGTTAAGGTATTGTATTGCAGCAGACGCTAAACCTGACAGGATTGGTAGGGGAAAGTCTTTATTAATCACCTGATATAAAAACTTCAGCAATTCTTAAGATTTAAAAGAATGTTTAGTTTGTACTTTTTCCTCACAACCACATCTCTTAATGCACAGTTGTCATGGTCTTGAACCACGTACAGATTTTGTCCCGCTATTTGTAGATATCTGTAGGTCCGTGGGTTCCAGTTCAGGTTAGTGGTGGTCTTTGCCATATTATTATTTTTTTTTTTTTTTTCTGGGACTAGTTTGCAACCAGTACCAAACCCAAAAAAAATGCTCCTCCCCTTTTCTAGGTAAGCAGGTCAACAGTTAGTGAAAAATGGAGATTTTCCATTTGCGGACTGGGTCACTGGGCAAGTAGGGTCAATTTCCTATGTGGGTTCAGGATTGAGCCATTCCTTTCAGTCTCTAGTTGGTCATCAGGTCAGGAGAGCAGTTCCAGCAGGTTACCACAGAGGGTAGTGCTAGGCAACAGTCTTACCGAGCATAGCAGTTCACCTTGTGTCAGCCTGCACGAATGGCTTTCTTTGCTGTTGCATGAAGTCCTACCTAGGAAGTGGTTGCTTTGCAGGCTTCAGGGTTGGGCCCACAATTGGGCTGCTAGTGTGCAGTGTAGAGATGATATTCCTGGGGGAATTTTGTGCCAAAATATTAAAAATTCCTTCACATATGTTTACATTCTGCACATTTTATTTGTCAAAATAACACTATATAATCATGCCAATTTCAAGTATTTTGGTAATTTATTTCAAATATCTGTCAGCAAGTATGTCTGTAACAATACAGACCTGCACAAAAATTCCCCCAGGAGTGGAGAGTTAAAAAAATCCTTACGAAAATCCAGTTCTTGCTTCTCTGGGCCCTGTACCCCCATGTGGCCTGCCTCACTTACTTGCTCTCCCCAAACCCAGACACTCTCACCCCCTGTCTCCCAGAGCTCAGCTTCCGCAGCCCAGACACTCAGACCCTAGTCTCCTAGATCCTAGGGATCCAGAGGAAGAAACGGCCTGATGCTGGGACCCGGGCTTGCACAGAGTTTCCTGCAGGCCACTGTCTTAAGGGAATGCTGGTCCTTCCCCCCCCCCCACCCCCGTGCACGGCCTGGTCTTCTATTTGTGAGCTGGGCTTTGCTGGTCCAGGGGCCCCTAGTGGCGGCCAGCATCTCTGGTCGGGTGAGGAGGAAAAGATGGAATACTGTAGTAAAGAGAATTGGAAGCAACAACAGGTTACAACATTAACCTGGATTGGGAAGGAGGGGACAAATTACTATTTAAATACTACAGTGATGGGTACTATAGAAAACCTGAAGATGGACTGAGAATGAGAGGTTGGAGTGGTGATGGGGAAAGGAATGGCAGAAGAGAATATGATGCCGGAAAGAGAGCAAAGGAGGAAGTGAGAGAAGGAAAGGAAGTAGTTCAAGTTTTGAATAGGTTTCAGAGTAGCAGCCGTGTTAGTCTGTATTCGCAAAAGAAAAGGAGTACTTGTGGCACCTTAGAGACTAACAAATTTATTAGAGCATAAGCTTCCGTGAGCTACAGCTCACTTCATCGGATGCATAGCATTTGAATAGCGGATGCTGTTTATCTGCTCCATGTTCAGTTTTCCCAGGTCATCTACTTTGGTTTGCCTACTGGTCATGTCATCAGTGTTTGTTTGCCAACACAAATAAAAACAGGGCTGCTTAGCTTGTACTTTTAGTTTAATCACTTTTGTAATATCTAACATATAATTGAGGTGTTCCGTTTCTAACATTATTGCTATTGCGCCTACTATTTTGTTTCAGATTGTCAGTATTTGACCGTTCTAGTGCAGTTATAAAATGAGGTTTCTTGCTTCCACTTGATGCAGACTGTACAATTTTTTTTATAAATTATAACATTTTTCATAAAATAAATCTTGGGAATTGTATACTAGTCCTTGCTTCTTGAATACATTATTTTTAGATGTATAGTAATTTGTTTTACAGCTTTTGATCATTCCTCATGGCACGAGGTGGATTTGATTTAAATCATGATTTAAATCATAGAATCATAGAATCATAGAATATCAGGGTTGGAAGGGACCCCAGAAGGTCATCTAGTCCAACCCCCTGCTCAAAGCAGGACCAAGTCCCAGTTAAATCATCCTAGCCAGGGCTTTGTCAAGCCTGACCTTAAAAACCTCTAAGGAAGGAGATTCTACCACCTCCCTAGGTAACGCATTCCAGTGTTTCACCACCCTCTTAGTGAAAAAGTTTTTCCTAATATCCAATCTAAACCTCCCCCATTGCAACTTGAGACCATTACTCCTCGTTCTGTCATCTGCTACCATTGAGAACAGTCTAGAGCCATCCTCTTTGAAACCCCCTTTCAGGTAGTTGAAAGCAGCTATCAAATCCCCCCTCATTCTTCTCTTCTGCAGACTAAACAATCCCAGCTCCCTCAGCCTCTCCTCATAAGTCATGTGCTCTAGACCCCTAATCATTTTTGTTGCCCTTCGCTGTACTCTTTCCAATTTATCCACATCCTTCTTGTAGTGTGGGGCCCAAAACTGGACACAGTACTCCAGATGAGGCCTCACCAGTGTCGAATAGAGGGGAACGATCACGTCCCTCGATCTGCTCGCTATGCCCCTACTTATACATCCCAAAATGCCATTGGCCTTCTTGGCAACAAGGGCACACTGCTGACTCATATCCAGCTTCTCGTCCACTGTCACCCCTAGGTCCTTTTCCGCAGAACTGCTGCCGAGCCATTCGGTCCCTAGTCTGTAGCGGTGCATTGGATTCTTCCATCCTAAGTGCAGGACCCCGCACTTATCCTTATTGAACCTCATTAGATTTCTTTTGGCCCAATCTTCCAATTTGTCTAGGTCCTTCTGTATCCTATCCCTCCCCTCCAGCGTATCTACCACTCCTCCCAGTTTAGTATCATCCGCAAATTTGCTGAGAGTGCAATCCACACCATCCTCCAGATCATTTATGAAGATATTGAACAAAACGGGCCCCAGGACCGACCCCTGGGGCACTCCACTTGACACCGGCTGCCAACTAGACATGGAGCCATTGATCACTACCCGTTGAGCCCGACAATCTAGCCAGCTTTCTACCCACCTTATAGTGCATTCATCCAGCCCATACTTCCTTAACTTGCTGACAAGAATGCTGTGGGAGACCGTGTCAAAAGCTTTGCTAAAGTCAAGAAACAATACATCCACTGCTTTCCCTTCATCCACAGAACCAGTAATCTCATCATAAAAGGCGATTAGATTAGTCAGGCATGACCTTCCCTTGGTGAATCCATGCTGACTGTTCCTGATCACTTTCCTCTCCTCTAAGTGCTTCAGGATTGATTCTTTGAGGACCTGCTCCATGATTTTTCCAGGGACTGAGGTGAGGCTGACCGGCCTGTAGTTCCCAGGATCCTCCTTCTTCCCTTTTTTAAAGATGGGCACTACATTAGCCTTTTTCCAGTCATCCGGGACTTCCCCCGTTCGCCACGAGTTTTCAAAGATAATGGCCAAGGGCTCTGCAATCACAGCCGCCAATTCCCTCAGCACTCTCGGATGCAATTCGTCCGGAATAGTGCAAATCACTAATCAGACTCAATTTAATCATGGATTTCTACATAAAAGTGCATTCTTGTTGGTTTAAAATTTTAATGCATATTCGTCAACTCAGATGTAGGTTTTATTTTTAGAAGGTACACATTATACGTTTTTAAAGTAAAAACTTTTCAGATTAGTTTTACAGCTATATCAGAAAATGAATGATTGGTTATTTCATTTACCAAAGGTAATTGAAGCAGATATTTATGACATCCTAGGGAGGTGAACTATCTCCAATTCAACAGGTTAGTCAATAATATTTGGAGGATTTTCTTGCCATGCTATATTAGGAGGAGAACATTACCAGACAGACATTTAAATTGTTTTTTTTAACTACAAAAATGTTATGTATTCTGGATTTTTTTCTTCAACAGCAAACATAAGATATTTTAACAAAACAAGCATATGAATTTTTGAATTTAATTAAACATTCAAGTTTTTTAAAATCAGGTTTGTTTTTGTTAAAATTGCTTTTATCGAAAATAGTTAAATGAAATTTAAAAAAAAACAAACAAAAATTAAATTGACCCTGTCAGCCAAGTCAACATGAGAAACTTAAAATATTGGCTTCTGCAGCTAACTCAGTCATCTTCACCTTCATTTTCCTGTTTGTTCATAATCTGGAAAAGGAAAACAAGCTTTCCTGCTTTTTCATGTCCCAAACAGTTTCTTAATTTGGAATGAATTAGTCCAAAGAAAGAGAAAATATTCTTTCTACATCGGCAGAAGAATCTACTGCTGTTAAATGAGATGATCACTTCAGCAGTCTCTGAATCCAATAAGTGACATCCACCAGTTCACTGGTGTGACTTTATTTTAAAACATCAGCAAACATGTATTTCTTGAATGATTCTTATTCCCAAACTGGGTCTCTTTTACGGCCTGCTGCCATTATAGGTTTTCCCTTCTAGTGAGAGAATGGTATGGTAGATTTCAAATCAGAAGGCTACACTCAGAGATCTCAAGACTTCTGGAATTTGCTGCTCAATTTCACTTTTGTTTCTGCTTCATGTCCCTGTGTTCTCACATTTATCTCCAGATTTCTTCTACTTGTCCAGATCTATTCCACCGGCAACAATCTTCTATTCGTTGAACTTTTTGAAAATTTGCACTTTTAGAGAGAGGTAAGGGATTGAATCTGTACACAAATTTGCAGAGGGACAATAGGGTAGAGGTCTGTTATTTCTCACCTCTATATATTTACTTATTTAAAAACATGTTTGCTGTTAACAAGCATGTTATCTCTGGAGACACAAATCCACAGTTTGAGAACTGAAAAACTAAGCATCTCTGGTGGTATCTTCTAGATTGAGCATTGACTTCCATTGGGTAGATAGAAAGATTAACCTAAATAATCTATACAGAAGCCTCTGGAACTCCATAAGATTGGGTCCCTAATCCGCGAACTATTGGAACTCATTTACAAAACTTTTTTTAAACATTACATGAATATATTGTTTCATACTATAGAATTAGAATTTATAATCCCTATTCGATGATGAGAGATCTTTGAGCTACAATGTATCTTAATTAAAACTATCTTTAGATAGCTTTTTTCTCAAAAAGCATTTTATCAAAAAAATCAGATTTTAAAAAAAAATTGTTTTATTTAAATAAATGATTTTTATCCACCCTGTCATGGCATAATTCCATTTAAAATCCTAATGTATTTTAGTATTTTGCCTTCCCTAACATATAGTTGTCTCAGAGAAGCTAACAATTACAGGATTGATATTAAATTCCCCTGATTTAGAGATCATCCCTCTGGTTGAGGCACATTAGTAAACTAGACTGGGAAAGCTAACGGTACTGCTACCCCTGCTGTATCTGTTTGGTAGTTAAAGGATTTCAGCCTCCAGGGTTGACCTTATCCGGCAGCTACAAGCATCTAGGCCTGTTTCTACATAGCATGCATGTGCTGAAGTCCCTTTTGACTTCAGTGGGATTTAAGCATTACCTCAGCGGATTGCTGAATTGGGGCCCAAGGGCCAGATTTTCAAAAGTCCTCAGCATCCATAATTAGAATTAGATTTTCAAAACATAATTCTTTTAGGCACCTAAAATTAAGTTGCTACTTTTCCAAAAATGCAGTGTCGAAATGGAATCCACTGAATGCTGAGCCTTTGAAAATCTGGCCCTATAATCTTAAAAACCTAAAACCAAATATTTCCCAGAAGGGCTTGAATAATGGATGTTACAAGTCATTCAGCAAAGTGGGCAAACTCTTCCAGTGCTTTAACATGGTAGTACAACCACTGTCGTTCTCTGGAGAGCAGAGAGGCACTCCTGAAATGAAGGCATTTCCTATCCTAATCCAGAAACCAAATAGTCCCATTCAGAAAAAATGGGGCAGAACTTCCTAGTACCTAGAAAGAATTTTATTAGAAAAAAATGCTTTATTTTTGGATTGAAAGTATTTTAATTCTGTATTTTAATTTGAACTCTGAGCAGAGAATTAGGAGCTAAACTTGTCTTCTCATTCAAAGGAAACCAAATGATCTGAAGGCAGGAGAGGCATGGCAGAGAAACAAATAAAACACAGATTTCTGAAAATAGCTGGGGTACCTGGCATCTTAAAGAAAATAGTTTGAGAAACACTTTGAAGCATAGACGTATACTGTTGCCATAAATGTGATTTTTACTTACTACATGATGCATGGAGTATAATTATTTAGCACAGATAGTATTGAATATATATTAATGCATGTCTTCTGATTTAATGGTGTATATTAATGAGTTACAAGTGTGACCTAAGACATTGCTTGTGGGTAGGGTAGAATGTGCTAATTTTAAAATGTGTTTTTGGTTGTTACTTAGGGCTTGTGTACACTTACAGTGCGGCAGTGTCATTGCTGCGCTGCTGTAGCACTTAGTGAAGATGCTACCAATGCTGACAAGAAAGTTCCTCTGTCAGCATAGGTACTCCACTTCCCCGAGAGGCGGTAGCTGAGTTGATGGGTGAAGTCCTCCCATCAACTTAGTGTTGTCTACACTGGGGGTTAGGCCAGTATTACTATGGCGCTCAGGATGTGGATTTTTCACACCTCTGAGCAGCGTAGTTATATTGACATAAGTTGGAAGTGTAGACCAAACCTAATGGCGGTGGCTGAATGTGGCAATGTCAGCTGATTTATTCAGAAGGAAGTGTGCTCAATTGACAGACACCAATCATTTGCAGACATGGATGAAGTGCCTTCAGTCCTTTGCTTCTATGAGCATCAAACTTGGAAGAAAGAACCAGTTCAGTAAGCTGTTGCACAAGTTTAACTGTTTTTTTCTGATGAGTATTGCACATTTTCTCTAGTGTTGAAAAATCTGCAAAGACCTTAATTGTGTATTTATATATAATCATTGCTTTAAAAAGTTGATATAATTGTAGCTGTTATAGGTCTATTGGGTCAACACGCTTGCACATGAGGTATAAGGTGTTGGATATTAAAGACTGCTGTTGGAAATCCAGTGTTTACTGCTTTGTCACAGCTAATTTTTAATTTACAGTAGTGGCTGATCCTAAGTCTTCCTTTGATTGCATCAAGTTGTGCCTTACTGTTTCATCATCTCTTGTTCTGTAATATTGACCATTATCTTGAGAGCTGCACAATACTTGGGTATCTGCCATTAACTTGTTTCACACCTGTCACCTTAACTCTGCATAGCCTTCATGGAAACTGTGGTGATCAGTTTCCAGTCTATCCCTGTCTCTTTAGGTTCTTGTACAGTGCCCATCACCATGATATGAGTGACCTGAAAAAGTTCTATAAACTTTGAAAAACACAGATATGAGATGCTAAAAGGAGGAAATTATAGGCAGGGCTGACAGTGCCACTTATAGTTAAGGTTGTCTGACACCTTCCACTGTAAAATCTTATTTTCAGTTGCTTATAACTTCGTCAGATTTTCATTATGTGGGCTTAAATTTCTGATGCTGGGTCTCTGCCTCAGGTTGAATCATTTTGGAAAGTTTCAGTAAAAACAGTTCTCGCTTCAGAGAGCGAGATTGTGGAAAAATACTGTGCTTTGCCAGTGCTAGGAGGGGAAAAAAAAAAATCTTACAGCTGTTTTATTAAGAAGCTCTAGCATCTCCATTCTTTAGAGCTGAAACTTGAATTTTGTGTGAAGGAGGTAACAGAGGGGTCAGAGGTGCCTTTTGGTATCACTGAAAATCCATCCAAATTTGGCCAAAATACAGCCTCTGAAAATAATTGCACGTAATCAGAAGGGGTGTGTTGGAGGTTGGCAGTAAAATTCTCTGAATGTTGTTTTGCGATGGGTATATCAGCTGCTACAGAGCTCTCTGTCAAGCACACTGAATATGCTCCATCCCCACTGAGCATGCTCTGTTTTAGGGCTGAGCAGGAGGTTTCCTGGGTACATGGGACTGTTTTGACATCAGACACTTGGAACTGAGAGCAGGGAGATTCTCTCTGTGCTCAGTCTTTGCTGGTGCTCAAGCAGTATAGAGAAGGAAGTTGGAAGCAGCCTGATTTGAAGGTAGAGGGTGAGCAGTGTGGAAGAAGAAACCTGAGGTGGGGACAGGTGGAGTCAATAGGAAGGGGTTTGAATAGAGCAGAGAGAAAATTGAACAGGATGGAGGGAACAAGCAGTAGGGTCTATAACCACTAGACAGACTGCCTTCCAGATCCCAGAACAGAAATTTTGATTCCGGAGTTCTTGCGTTTCTGTGGTGTCAGCAAATATCCATGAAACTCACTGGCAAAGTCTGTCTTTTCTGCCTCTGGTGCCAGATACTCTATTGGCTTAAGTGGTAGAAGCCTGTACTATGGATCTAAAGGTTCCAACCTTACTGATGACTTGTGGGGTCACTATGGTTGGAATTTAAGTTTTGTTTTTATAAAACCTAGGAAGCTATAGAAATGTTAAGATTAAGTTGGCAACATAAAGCATTTAAGTTACGAAATGCCAGAATAGAGGTTGCCCATTCAACTTAATTCGATCCCTCTGTGTGTGTGTGTGCGTATATCTATATTATGATAGTCTTTAATTACATAATACCATTTTTTCCATGGGATCATGGTCTTGTTCAATACATAGAATGGGCAATGCCTAGGGAATGAATCCGGTTGTGTAATGAATGAGGTTGTTTGTAGAAGCCCTGCCTTATTTGTTGCAGAAGTTGGAAGATGTGCAGTGAATGAGGCAAGGGTCTGCAGGAAGAAAAGGATGATCTTGTTGTTAAGGAAGTTGAATGTCTCTGTTTTTTCCACCAAATGCATCCGATGAAGTGAGCTGTAGCTCACGAAAGCTTATGCTCTAATAAATTTGTTAGTCTCTAAGGTGCCACAAGTACTCCTTTTCTTTTTGCGAATACAGACTAACACGGCTGCTACTCTGAAACCTGCAAAACTACTCTGTCACTATATGATGCTGGGCAAGGCACTTAAACCAAAGTTCTCTCCATTGGTCACTGTGTTCCTTATTTCCTGGGGGCCCAACTTGAGACATCAGAGGCCTGATTTTGTTGAAGTGCTGAGCGCACTCAACTGCAACGGCAGTCAACTGGAATTGTGCTTTTAATATATGAAGTTGTATATAATGCTAAGTATTTAGAAAAATAAGTCCCCGTGTGTGTCGTTGGACAGCCATAATTAGTGGACACTTGATACTTTTGTCCCTAATGTGTCTGTCTGCGTGCCTCAGTTCTCTATCCATAAAATTGGTATAACACTATTTCACCTCAAAGGGATGTTTTGAAGGTGAATTAATTCATTAGAGTTTGAGAAACATGCAAGCTCTAGTGATGAGTGCCATAAAGCCATGTAGGAAATTCTGTATTCAGTGCATGGCTTGGATGGTGTACTATAAATTAGCCCTGGGATTGCAAACTGAATTATGAAGATAAGAAATGTAGACTAGCTGCATATTCAGTGTACTCATCTATCCTATGCAATGAAGTATGGATCCTGTGAAAAACAGTATGTGATCTTGAAATTAAAGTCTGTATCATAATGCATAAGCCCAAGGAGTCTGAATTAAGGTTACGCAAGCAACTTTATTGTGGCAATTCTCAACTATTAACGTTCTTCTGCATGGCAGGTTTGTATATTAAATACAATAGACTGTGAAAAATACAGCAGTCATTTTGGCAAATGTGATGCCTGTCTAGATATAGCCATCATTGGCATGCCCTGCCTTCCTGACTACATCAAGAATACTGAAGGATATTAATTTTTGTTTCAGTTCATGTCCCCATAGCCACTGAGATTGGTCTTCTGAATTTGCTGGCTGAGACATGGGAAAAGAGAGGGGCTTATTGGGAACAGCACAGTAGTGGCTGTTTGCCAGCCAGAGAAATAGATTCATAGATACTAAGGTCAGACAGGACCATTCTGATCATCTAGTCCGACCTCCTGCACAACGCAGGCCACAGAATCTCATCCACCCAGTCAGTGATGAAATAGGCCCACCTCAGTGATGAACTAACCTTCCTGTAGAATGCTAGTCCAAACATGGAGATGTTCTGTGGATCACCAAGACTTTAAATTTGAAAAGGCAAATGTTTGGCCTAAAATATTTTTTTTCAGATCATTGGGAATTTAGGGTTGCATTATTCTGTTGTCACAAGTACCATGTAACTTGTTATATTGTCTAAACTTGTATTCTGACTTCCCCCATTCACTTTGAAGGAATTTTATCAGGTGGGGAAATATGCACTACTACTCTATAAAGGAAAACTGCAATGACTAATTATAATATCTCATGTAAATAGTTACCTGCATGTGAATTTCCATCGGTTTTTAGAACCTGATGATGGGAGAGATCCTGGAAGATTGTAGAAGGGCTAATGTATATTCCATCTTGGAAAAAGGAGGAACCGGGGAACTATAGACCAGTCAGCCTCACTTTGATACCTAGGAAGTTTACTAGAACGATGTTACAAAACATTCAGTTTGTGAATACTTGAGAGGTGAAGGGGTAATCACTAGTCCCCAGTGTGCATTACCAAGAACAAATCATGCCAAACCAGCTTGATTTCATCCTTTTACAGAGTAACTGATTTAGAGGATGGGGAAGTGTACTGGACGGAATATATCTGGACTTCAGCATGGCTTTTGACAGTCCCACATGACATTTTGATAAGTAAGCTGGAGAAATGTGGGCTTGACAGAACTACCATTAAGTGGATATACAATTGGTTAAACCAGCTGCAAACAAAGAGAAACCATTAATGGCATTACGTCCATTAAGTGGTCTCAAGTGGGGTTCCATAGGGATCTTTTCGAGGTTTGGTGTTGTTTAACATCTTTATTAATTACCTGGATGTAGCTATAGAGGGCATACTGATCAAGTTTGCAGATGACACAAAGCTTGGGGAGGAGGGGGAGTTGCCCAAACTTCGGAGGATAGAGCTAAAATTCAGAGGGATCTTGATAAATTGGAGAACTGGGCTATAGACGACAAACTGAAATTCAGCAAAGACTGATATAAGGCACTGCACTTAAGGAAGAAAAACCAAATGCACAAATACAGAATGAGGAAAACTGGTTTGGCAGCCGCACTGCTGAGAAGGATCTGGGAGTTGTGGTGGATCACAACTTCAGCATGAGTCAGCAATGTGCTGCTGTTGCACGCCCCCCCAACACACACACACACACGCAGATTTATGTTGCGTTAACAGAGACCTAGCATCCAACTCATGGGAGGTGATAATACCGCTCTTTTCGGCTCTGGTTAGGCCTCAGCTGGAGTACTGTGTCTTATTTTGGTCACCAATGCATAGAAAGGATGTAGAGAAACGGGAAAGGATCCAGAGGTGAGCGACACACGTGGTCAAAGGGATGAAATGTAAGCCTTATGAGCAAAGGCTGAAGGAACTGTGTATGTTTAGCTTGGAAAAGAGGGATTGCATTCTCAAATGGAGTGTCAGTTCCTACTACCACAGGGCAAGCTCTGAGAGTGGCCTTCATTCTCTAGACTAGTGCAGCAGCACTTTTTAGAACAACAAGGTTCTTTAGACAAAAGATAGGCATATTTTATGACAAACAGTCTGCTTTTTGTTGTTGGCTTTGACTGACTGAGGATTAGCTGGCCTTGTAAACTAAGGCAGTGATATAACAATCTTCCATGCAACTAAAGCAATAATTAGAAACCACATACACTTGCATGTAAGGAGTACCAAACTGAATAAGGTCTTTCAGTTCTCTCATTTAGATATTAAATGTGGAAAGAAATTCTCTAAGGGTAAAGAGCTGGATAGTAGATCACTGTGCTGGAGATAATGTCTCTCTAAAGGGCTTGTCTGTGCTTAAAACGCTGCAGCACTTCAGCCTAGGCACTACGTATGCCAACGGGAGGGATTCTTCTGTCAGTGTAGGTAATCTACCTCCCTGAGAGGCGGGGTAGCTAGGTCGACTGGAAGAATTCTTCCCTCAATCTTGTGCTGTTGATACAGGTACTTAGGTCCACTTAACTGCACCACTCAGGTGTGGATTTTTCACACCCCTGAGTGACATCGTTATGCTGACCTAATTTTCTAGTGTAAACCAGGGCTAATACTAGTGTATTGTAATATTTCTTTCAGACACTGTTACTCTGTTTCAGGTTTTGTGCAATCACACTTACAACTTCTAAGGTTGTGCATTGTGTCCAATCATTTAATTTTGTAGCTGTGAATAGTCATTCTTGCTCCAAGAAACAAAAAGGGAATTCTTAAAAGTTGCCTTAGGATATGTCTACCCTGGCAAGCTTCTGCGCAACAAATTATACCACTTTAATAAAAGTCCTGGAATTAAACTGCTGTTGCTTGCTCCTTGTGATGGTGGAGCGCATCTGTTACTCTTGCAACGGCAAAGAGAGCAGTGCACTGTGGTAGCTATCCCACTGTGCAGCTGGCCGCAGGGTGCTTTGGCATGGGTTTGCAATGCCTCATGGGGCAGGCACAGTGTCACGTGATGCAGGTTTCACAATCCCATTGTTCCATGGGCATGTTACTACATTGACAGCCGCTTTTCAACTGAAGTGGGGTTGTGGGGAGAGTGTGACAGGGTGTGTGTGTGTGTGTGTTTGTTTGTGGAGGGGGGGAGAGACTGTGTTTTGAAAAAAGAAAAGGAGTACTTGTGGCACCTTAGAGACTAACAAATTTATTTGAGCATAAGCTTTCGTGAGCTACAGCTCACTTCATCCGATGCATTTTGAGGGACAGTGTGTGTCAGCATGCAGTCTGGTTGCTTCCTGCCGCTGTCTGAATTTACAAGTCCTGAGATGGGGAGGGGGAAACCCCGACATCAGCCCCCATCTCCCTCCCCAGTTCTCAGCACAGCATGCACGCACGCACTCACTCACGCCTGCCTATGTGTTCAACAGCACGAGCATTCCACATTAATGGTTTGCTTTTGGCTATCAGAAATGGAGCTTTGAAAGGGGAGGGGCACGTGTCTCCAGGGCAGCCTCTGGAGCTCAAAACAATGAGCAGAGCAGCCACTTGAGGGACTATGGGACACTAATGTGTTTACACTGCCAGTACAGCGCTGGAGCCTCTGTGCTTTAAGGCTTAGGAGGGAGGGTTTTTTTTTTTTTTTTGCAGTACTGCAACTGGGGCCGTGGCTACGCTTGCAGATGTACAGCGCTGTGAGTTAAACCCACCTTCGTACAGCTGAGTATGGAAAGCACTGCAGTCTGTCCACATTGGCAGCTGCCAGCGCACTGTTGTGGCCACATTTGCGGCACTTGCAGCGGCATTGGGAGCGGTGCATTATGGACAGGTATCCCACAGAGCACCTCTTCCCATTCTGGCATCGTGGGTTGTGGGAAGGCGGCTTGGGGTGCGAGGCATTCTGGGTCCTGTCCCGACGCCCAGTGATGCATCGCTTTGCATCCAAGCAATCCCTGTGTTTCCGTCCACATTTGGTGCCATCTTTCAACAGTTTCTGTGCAGCGCAATCTGTGTTCCGTTTTGGTCTGCGGGAAATGGAGCCCGAACTGCTGAGGAGTATGCTGATGAGTCTAGCCAGCACGGCACGTTTGGCAGTCGAGCTATTCTTTAAGATCCAAAGTGACAGTGAGGAGTCGGACGATGACATAGTCGCGTAACGTGTACAACACGAGATTGCTTGTGGCATTCACAGACATGCTCAGCATCGTGGAACGCCGCTTTTGGGCTAGGGAAACCAGCACTGAGTGGTGGGATCACATCGTTATGCAAGTCTGGGATGACGAGCAGTGGCTGCAGAACTGTCGGATGAGAAAAGCCACTTTCATGGGACTGTGTGAGTAGTTCGCCCTCATCTTGCGGCACAAGGACACTGGATTGAGAGTTGCCCTGATGGTGGAGAAGCTGGTGGCTATTTCATTCTAGAAGCTGGCAACTCCAGACAGCTACTGATCAGTCACAAACCAGTTTGGAGTGGGAAAGTCGACTGTTGGACTCATGTTGATGCAAGTTTGCAGGGCCATTAATCGCATCCTGTTCAGAAGAACCGTGACTCTGGATAATGTGCAGGACATTGTGGCTGGCTTGGCACAAAAGGGTTTCCCTAACTGTGGAGGGGTGATAGATGGGACGTATATTCCTATTTTGGCACCACCCCATCTAGCCTCTGAGTACATTAATCGGAAGGGTTATTTCTCAATGGTTCTCCAGGCGCTTGTGGATCACCGTGGGCGTTTCATTGACATTAATGCAGGCTGGCCCAGAAAGGTGCATGACGCGCATCTTTTGGAACACTGCCCTGTTCAGGAAGCTGCAGACCGGGACTTTTTTTCCCACAACGGAAGATCACAGTAGGGGAAGTCGAAATGCCATTGTGATCCTTGGAGACCCCGCTTACCTGTTAATGCCTTGGCTCATGAAACTCTACACAGGGAGCCTTGACAGCAGCAAGGAACAGTTCAACTACAGGCTGAGCCTGTGCTGAATGACTGTGGAGTGTGCTTTTGGCTGTTTAAAGGGCCGCTGGTGATCTCTGTATGGGAAGCTGGACTTCGCAGAACACAGCATCCCTGCGGTGTTATCCGCGTGCTGTACCCTCCATAATATTTGTGAAGGGAAGGGTGAAAGATTCACTCAGGCATGGACCTCTGCGGTTCAACACCTGGAGGCTGAATTTGCACAGCCAGAGAGCAGGGCTTTTAGAGGGGCCCAGCGTGGGGTGCAAGGATTAGGGATGCCTTGAGAGAGCAATTTGAGGCTGAAAACCACCAGTAATGTCTGGTGCCATGCATAGGAGTGAAGTGCAGTGGTTCTGATTTGCAGTGCCTGTTTCTTTCCTGCGCTAAGGTATCTTTTATTTTATGCAATAATAACGAATGTTTTCAAAGCCAAAAATCCATTTATTGAAAAGAAAAAACTGCTTGGGAAACAGAAAGGGCAAGGGGGTGGGGTGGGGAACGGTTCAATCACAGATTTGCGTATGTCCTGTTCTCATACTCAGCCTTCCTGTCTGGAGTGCTGTGCAATGAATGCTACACTTCAGGATGGCTATAATTTAGGATGGGGGTTAAGTGCAGTGGGTAAGGTCATAGTTTTCAGGGCTGGGTGGTGAAGCTACAGGTGTTGGAGGCAGCTGGTGGTAAGAACCTGGATGTTGGGGAAAGTGGGTTGGAGGTGACATGGGGTCACGAGAAAGTTTTGGGACAGTGGCTGCAGTGGGGGGCCATGCGCGGTAGTGCTCCGCCTGCATGGCTATGAGCACCTGGATAGAGTCCGCTTGGCGCTCCATGATGCTTATCAGTCGATCTGTGCTTTGCTGCCGGAGCTCCGTGCTTTGTCGCCGGTGCACTGCGTTTTCCTGGCGCATCCTGCTTTCGCTCTCCCTCCACTCCTGCGCTTTTTGATTCTCTTTAAGAGATTACTGCATCACTTCTTGCAGCATTTTATCTTTGCTTTTTCGTGGCCTTTTCCTGAGTCTTTGCAGTCTCTCGGCCGGTGATAACACGGACTGTGGAGATCTCAAGGTTGCATCTGTAAAGGCAAAATGCAACACTTAACAGAGGCAGCATTGTTTATACCAGACAGAGCAATGATTTCCCCGAACTTAAGGCGGGCACACACAGTCTACACAATAGCATAATTTTCCTGTCCCAAGCGAGTGCGCACAACCCACGGGAGCCCCAAAATGGTGAGTAAGCACAGGGTCAAGGGGGACTGATTGTTTCACGGCTGTACTGTTTCTAGGTTTCTGTGCCTTGGGGAGAACCAACAGCTGTAGGGAGCACGTACAGTGAATACTGTCCCAACATTTTCTACAGGAGTCCGTCCTGGAAGATCTCGTTGCTGAGGGTGACCTGGGAAGCAAGGGAGGGTCTTCTGCTGCAATGCGGCTTCCGCTCTGGCCCATGTGCAGCAGTGGTCCCCTCATGGCATAGTGGCGCGGACACGTTAGCCTAACTGGGACAAGGACCACGGTGGCTTTTCCAATAAACCTGCGCAAGTGCATTGCCCAGCTTCTGGATGAGACTTTCATAGAGATTACCAAGGCTGATTATCATGATGTGATAGACCACATCAATACGCTATTCTGCATCTAGGCAGAATCTACATGCATCTACATGCAGCCCTAACCCTCCTCGCCCAAAGAGCCCGCACCAAAAAAAAAGTCACTGACCGGGAACGTGCTCTTCTGTTTGTTCTCCACCAAGTACCAGCCGCTGTGACTGGCTACCTTCCTCCTGGCTTGAGAAGAGTTCCTGGCTTCATGCCTCCAGGGATTCTGGGGTCTCTCCCTGTGCCCAAGCACCCTTACTCCTGCTTTCCTCCTTCTCCCACTCTGAAGTGTCCATGGTGGTGCTTGGAGTGGAGGTGGGGTTGCCCCCAAGTATCTCGTCCAGCTCTTTGTAGAATCGGCAGGTCGTGAGGCGAGCACCCGAGCGACTGTTTGCCTCGCGGGCTTTGCGGTAGGCACTCGCAGCTCCTTCACTTTAATCCTGCACTGCAGTGCGTCCCGGTCATGGCCCTCCCTTTCCCTCATGCCCCTTGATATCTGCCAAAGGTATCGTAATTCCTACGGCTGGGACTGGACAGCTTCCTCCCCCCAAACACTGATGAGGTCCAACAACTCTCTATTGCTCCATACTGGGGCTTGCGTGGAGGCATGGTCACCTGAAAAGATTCACTGAGAGCACTCCACACCTGGCTGAGCAAACAAGGAGATTTTTCAAAATTCCCAGAGAATTTAAAGGGCAGGTCTGATGGCTGGTCACCTGAGGCCAGGGCACTAGAGTTCGAACTGATGACCAGAGTGGCTAGAACAGGCACTGTGGGATACTTAGGAATACTTCTGGAGGCCAATCAGAGCGCATTGGGCAGCCACACTGGTGCTACATTGCACCAGCAGCAGTGACACAACAAACTTTATTTCTCTTGGGAGGTGGAGTACCAGCAGCGTTGTAGCCACAGAGATACAGCGCTGTACGTGCCTTGCCAGTGTGGACGGGGAGTGAGGTACAGTGCTCTGGGTGGCTTTATTGCGCTGTAACTCGTAAGTGTAGCCAAGGCCTGAGCCATTTCTGTGCACTAAATGGCATGGCAGTGTGTACACCTCAGGAGTTACACCACAGAAAGCTCTTTACTGCGCAGTAATTTGCCAGTGTAGACAAGGCCTTAGAATCATAGGGTTAGACGGGACTGCAAGGGTCATCTAGTGAAATCTAACTCCCTGCCAAGATGCAGGATTTGGTGGGTCTTAACCACCCCAGACAGATGGCTCTCCAGCCTCCTTTTGAAAACCTTCCAGAACATCCCAAGGCAGTCTGTTCCATTGTCCTACTGTTTTTACAGTTAAGTTTTTCCTGAGATTTATTTCCTTGAGGCAACAAATTAGCCTCCTTGTGATATTTGAGTCAGATCATAGTGTAGGATAATATGCAGAGCTCCTTTTGTTGTAGTGCTTTGTGGAGTGGCAGGATTGGCTTGCTGAGAGAATGGAGATAAAGGAGCTCATGAAACAGAAAGAGGAGTGATTTAATTTACATGACCTGCAAGTAATTCAGGGGTTACTCTTATGCTGTATAAATTTGTCTGGGTGGGAAGTTCCATGTTTGGAAATAGTTAAATCATATCATCTTTGTTGGGGAATATATGTAGTCTGGCTAGCTTTTCTGCTTGGATTGTGATCTCCTGTGTAGTTTACACCGGATTAGTTTGAGTGGTAGCCATGTTAGTCTGTATCAGCAAAAACGAGGAGTCCTTGTGGCACCTTCGAGACTAAGGCCTTGGCTACGCTTGCGAGTTCCAGTGTGATAAAGGAGCCCTGAGCGCACTAGCTCACTCCCTGTCCACACTGGCAAGGCACGTAGAGCGCTCTGACTCCACAGCTACAGCACTGCTGGTACTCCACCTCGGCGAGTGGAATGTTTGCTGCGCCCCCACTGTAGCGCTGCGGCACCAGTGTGAATGAGATGTTGCATTACTGCGCTCTGATCAGCCTCTGGAAACATCCCATAATCCCCTTAAGTCAAGTGGCCACTCTTGTCATTGTTTTGAATAACTGCAGGAATGTGGATATGCCATTTGAAAGCTCTGTTTGACAGCCGGCTGCTTATCTGCTCCGAGACTTAGTGTGTGATCTGCTGCTGTCTGAATATACAAGGCAGCATGCTGACATGCTCTCAGCCCCCCAGAACCCACTCTCTCTCCCCCCACATACACAAACACACTCCCTGTCACCCATTTGAAAAGTATGTTGCAGTCACTTGCATGCTGGGATAGCTGCCCATAATGCACTGCTCCCAATGCCGCTGCAAATGTGGCCACGCCAGTGCTCTTGGACAGACTGCAGCACTCTCCCTATTGCTCTCTACAAAGAAAGATTTTAACTCTCAGCATTCTACATCTGCAAGTGTAGCCATGCCCTAACAAATTTATTTGGGCATAAGCTTTCGTGGGCTAAAACCCACTTCATCAGATGCATGGAGTGAAAAATACAGTAAGCAGTGTATATATATTACAGCACATGAAAAAATGGGAGTTACCTTACCAAGTGGAGGATCAGTGCTAACGAGGCCAATTCAATTAATTTGGAAGTGCTTAGAAGAGGTCTTAATTGAATTATTTGTGTGTGTATGTGTGTACGCACACTGCTCACTGTATTTTTCACTCTATGCATCTGATGAAGTAGGTTTTAGTCCACGAAGGCTTATGCCCAAATAAATGTGTTAGTCTCTAAGGTGCCACAAGGACTCCTCATTTGTTTTTACACCTGATTAGTTGTCTTGTACAGTAGTGTCTACCCTTTTTTTTCCTCCTCCATAACTTCTCAGACTGTTGCTACTTCTGAAGCAGCTCCACCAGCAGGAGCAACAATGGGAATTCTAGAAAGACAGCCATCATAGTTAAAAGAACCTCTAGTGCTCTTTTGAGATGGTCTAGGTATGGTTAAAATATTGGCTTCCATTAACACTTGCTGTGACTACCGTTGGTGCAACTGTTGCAAGAATGGGAAATTATAAGGGAAAGGCTGGAGTAGATGAATATAGTGAGAAGTGAACAATTTGTTCTCTGTGTAGTGATGTGGTAGGTGGTGGAAGGCTCCATAAAGTCAGTTGAACAACACAAACTCTTCTGTAAGAGAGAGAAACAGTTACATTAAAAACATTATATAGGATACTAGCACCATTAAACACTTTCTTGACAAATGAACTTTTTTCAGGTGTTTGGCTCTCAGAGTTGTCTATGGAAAATAGAATATAATTAGTATAATACAGAACATTAGATGACTGTGAAGGAAGTTATTAAAATTTCCATTGTCTGTTTTACTATATTACTACTATTACTATTTTACTATGTAAACTAGACAGCCGTAATGAAACCACTGGTGGGTCAGGTGTGATCCACAATTCTCTAATTTGGCCTAGTGCCTTAATCTTTATGAAGAAGTAGCTTGCAGAGTCTACAGGTCCTATTGTGTTGGACCATGTTATCCAAGCAGATGATCTGTGGCGTAGACAAACATTGAGCATTACATGCTGGGAACTAAAAGCTGTTTTGTTTCCATATTAATAATAATAATAATAATAATACATTGTAATCTGCCCCATTTTATGTAAACATCATGTACCCCAGGGCTCCTGTTGAAGTTGCCAGTGCAGCCTACAGTTGCCCAAAGAATGGGTTCCTGTATAAAATCTTTCACATAAATTGCTACGGTAATACTAGATTCTGACTTCAAGGGATATTCCACTTAAACCAGTGGTTCTCAAACTTTTGTACTGGTGACCCCTTTCACATAGGAAGCCTTTGAGTGTGACCCCCCCCATATAAATTAAAAACACTTTTATATATATATATATTTAACACCATTATAAATGCTGGAGGCAAAATGGGGTTGGGGTGGAAGTTGACAGCTGGTGACCCCCCGACCCCCAGTTTGAGAACCCCTGACTTAAACCTTGCTAAACAGTTTTATTTTAGTTAATTACTAATTTTAAAAAAAACAGGGTACTGCTTTATTTACCATTCACATTTGTTGCAGTTAAATAATAAAGACTGCCAAAGTCTGTTTCATTATTATTCATAGTGGTCTTAGGCAAGGTCTTCACAAGAAACTTTTGTTGATCTAGTAATGATAGCCAGGGGTGTAAGTTTTTTGCAACATCTTGCAAACTATATGCATTTTAGTACAACCATATGTAAAGGTACACATCTTGGAACAAAAAATGTAGGTCATGCTTACAGGACTGGAGATTCTAATCTGGACTCTGGAAAAGACTTGTGTGTCATGGTGGTAATCAGCTGAACGTGAGCTTGCGGTATGAAGCTATGGCCAGTAAGGCTAAAGCAATGTTTGCATGCATAAACAGGAATCTTGAGTAGTAATAGAGATTACGCTATCCTATTTGGCACTGGTGTGACAGCTGCTGGAATCTTCTGTCCAGTTTTGGTGCTACACTTCAAGAAGTATGTTGATATATTGGAGAGTGTTCAGAGAAGAGCCACAAGAATGATTTATAGGATTGGAAAACATGTCTTATAGTGAGAGACTCGGAGTTCAACCTCGTTTGCTTAACAAAAAGGTTAAGGGGTGATTTGATCAGTCTGAGGAACAAATATTTAATAGTGACTCATCAGTCTAGCAGACCAAGGAATAACAAGATCCAATGTGTGGAAGCTGAAGCTAGACACATTCATACTGGAAATAAAGTGCAGTTTTTTAACAGTGAGGGTAATTTTAATCATTGGAAGAATTTACTTTGGATTGTGCTGGATTCTCCACACTGGCAATTTTAAAATCCAGGTTGGATGTTTTCTAATAGATCTACATTAGTGCAAAGAGGAAATATTTCAGAGAAGTTCTATGGCCTGTGTTATGCAAGAGGTGGTCCGTTCTGGTCATACATTCTATATACTAGTAAGTCCTGATGTACATGCAGTTACACTGACCTAAAAATGCTTTTGCCATAAAGCTTATTTTACTCAGGGTACTGGGAAAAGCTATACTAATGAAAGCAAAGCACTTCTCACCAGTATAAGCTATGTTTGCCAATACAACTATACTGAAACTTTTTCTAGTGTAGACTTTGGCCTTACTTTCTGATTCTTGGTATGAAATATTTGGTTTTGTTTACAAACTGTTGGAATTTTAAAATCATGGAAACAATTTGATTAGTCTTAAGTTTTTCTTAATAAAAACTGAGGCTCACTTTTTCCAACCTGAGCATGCTTTTTGCATATTCTTTGCCAACCTTTCACCCCATATTTCTGCTCAAGCCCTAACTTTTATGTACACTTTATTCATAGGGTTTAAAATATTAGGATTGAATTTGCGCCCCCTCCCCCCATTAGTTGCTAACAATGTTAAACTCAAAATTGACTAATCCTATTTTGAGAGAATCTGCTCTTGCTATTTATCCTCATGCTAAATTGCAATTTTACATTTGACATACTCAGGCCCACAGTAACTCACTGTATCTGACTTCCCCTCTCCTTCCTTCTGTTACACTCACAGCTGTTTTTTCTTCAATTAGATCATAAACTCTTTGATGCAGGGACTACTGTACAATGCCTAGCATGATGGGGCTGATGCTTATTTGTGTCCTAGATGCTACTGAAAATAGAGGGCCTTATATAGGGCGGTTCTTATGAAACAAAGTATCGTATTTTTCAAGTAACTGTGCAATGCAGAATAATGGAAGGTTACAGAATATAATGAGGAAAACCCTAAACTAATGCTACAGTAAGGCCGAGAATTTAAACTAGTCCTGTATTACCGTGGCTACCAGTCTTTCAAATTGTGTAAGTGTTAGAGGCACATTAAAATATTTTAGGGACAGATGGGTTGAGAACAAGAGGGAAAAAATGAAAATGTTACTACTGGTTATGAAATGGAAACAAATGAATTTTGTCCATGAAATCAAGGTAATTTTGTTTTTTCTTTGACTGTTTTCTTCTACCTTCTGTTTTAAAAAAAAAATCTACGTTTAGCATACCCGTTCTCCACTGCGCCTCACCCCAGAAAAGTTAAATAGCTCTTAAAGGAATCTGTCTGAAGCAAGTAAGAGCCCTTTCAGTAGACAGCCTCTTAAAAAAGCCCTTGTTATGCAGGGATCACAGGTGTGAAAGAACCCTCTTAATTCTTGTATAGTGCAGTAAAGGCCTTAATGGCTGTTACTGACTCTAAATCAACAAAAACTGTTTTTTACAAAACAAATGGGTTACTGGAAATATGACAGTAATCTTAATATGAGTTTATGGTGTAGCATTTAACTTAATCATTTAAGCAAATTGTGATTGTGGACACTATATTAATATATGTAATTTATAGAATCAATGAAATAAGCTTTGTAATGGGAGGAATTCTTGCAACTTAGCACTTTCTAATGTTCTTTGAAATGTTTTTCTGTTCTAGCTTTTATGGTCAATAGAGGAACCAAAGGTAGCTGAAAGAATAATTCATATTCTGTGGTTTAGTTTTTAGTAATGCAGATAGTAATCCAGGCAGGTAACAACCATTGGGGAGAGTCAGTAGGTTCAGGCACTTAGCAGCCATTGGCTTCCTTTTTAGCTTTTTGTGACTTTGGCTCAGTCCTCTTACAGGCTGTTATCAGTCTTTGATTCCTGCCTCAGGGGAGCAGTAATGCTGCTCTCTTCTCCAGCAAGCCAAAAGTGTAGCTTTTCATGTTGGTGCTGCTTAGCCATCAGTGTAAAAAACAAAACCAAAAAAAAACACCTGTCGTTCTACTTCTTCTTTTATCCTTTTTGACCAAGCTTCAGCAGAAGGGCTATACGTGTACCATATGCATTGACACCCTGAAAGCCTCCATTCTTTGAGTAGCGTCCCTATGGGTGCTCCACTTTAAGTGCATTTGCAGCCCATATGATCAGAAATTTTCTTTAGGAATGTCTATCTAGCCCACAGTGCGCTGCTGATATCCTTGAATACCACACCGAGGCTATATCAGGCTACATGGGCCAACCACCCTGAGTTCTTTCTCAACCTCCTCAGCCTGAGATGGAGCTTAGCATGTCCTCATTGTGTGTGCCTCAGCTGCTTGCCGAGTTCATTCTACATAGTTTGTTAGGTGGTGGTGGTGGTGGTGGTAGTAGTTAGGTACTGATTATTGAAAGATTGTGTTGTTTTTTTATTCTGAGAAAATTCTCCTTGTGGGGGCATGCCCAGTTCACTGGGGTTTAAAGATTGCCTCACGTGTAGAGAGGCTATCCTAGTCAACAACAGACATTCTAAATGCGTTCGCTGCCTGGGAGAGCTGCATGTCCCACAGAAGTGTAACTTCTGTTTAGCCCACAAATACAGGGCACAGAAGAACTGGCAAGTCGATCTGTGACTGTTAATGATGGAGACCCTTCACGCCGCTTTGGAGCCAGGTCAGGAGAACCCTCTTGTACCTCAATCCGCAGGGGTTTCTAGTTGCCCTTTGACCTTGGCGCAACACTTTCATAGAAATGGGAAAGTCTCAGAGACTGACTCTGAAGATCCTAAGAGGAGGAGCTCTAATCCCCGCTTAAGGTACCCACCTCCAAAAGACCTCGCTCTCCAACCAGGTCAAGAGCCTCAGGGATTTCATCCTTGAGGCTTGATACTGTAGAGGTTAAGGTCTCCTCTAGTACCAGTGAGGTGGGAAGATCCTGCAGCTCTGTGAGGAAACATGGCTCTGAGAAGTCTAGTGGAGATGGTCAGAGCAAAAGGAGAAGGTTGGTACCATAGGATTTAACCGCTCTCCCAGTACCTTTATCAAGCTCTTTGGTACCATGTAAGACTCAGCTTCTGTCTACATCAGCACTGTCTTTGAAGCACTCAAAATCATTGGTACCATCCTGCAAGGACAAGTGTATTGGTCCATCAATGTCGCAACTCCACCCAGTTGCCATAAGACTTCAGGTATCAAAAGGACTTATTGGTGGCTGCCGAAACAGAGTCTCCATTGCTGGCAGGTACTGTGTGTGTCTTGGTCTCCAGATCCTTATACATCCCTGGTACTATTACCTCCCTTTTCAGTTGGAGCTCCCCCATTAGAGAAGGAATAGGGCAATGATGGAGACCTCCCTTCAGTACCATCAATCTCTGTTTAGAATTCTCCTACTGTCCTATATGTGCACCCCCTTTCCTCCTCATTTCTTGAGCAATCCTGGATTCCACTCCCTTCCCCCTATGGCCTATAGAAATCTACAAAATCATGACTGGTGTGGAGAAGTATTATTTATTCCTTCTCATAACACAAGAACTAGGGGGTCACCAAATGAAATTAACAGGCAGCAGGTTTAAAACAAAAGGAAGTATTTTTTCACACAACACACAGTGAACCCGTGCAGCTCCTTGCCAGAGGATGTTGTGAAGGTCAAGACTATAACAGGGTTCAAAAAATAACTAGATAAGTTCAGGGAGGGTAGGTCCATCAATCGCTATTAACCAGGATGGGCAGGGATGGTGACCCTAACCGTTGGCTTTTGAGAGAGCAGCCCTGCGGAGGCCTGGCTCCAAGGTCAGTGGTCTGGTGTCCTTGCCCCATTTCTGTGTGGGGAGGCCCAGCAGGTCTACTACGATATGGCCGCAGAGTCTGCGGCAGATTACCCCCAGCTGAAGGCAGAGATCCTGGCCAGATCCAGAGTAACGATGGTGTAGCGAGCCCAGAGGTTCCATGAGTGGCAGTATATGAAGGACAGGGCACCCCGATCGCAGTTGTTTGACCTGATCCACCTGACTCGGAAATGGCTGTGCCCTGAGGCCCTCAGCTCTGAGAAAATGATGGCGCTCCTGGTACTGGACTGGTATACGAGGGGGCTACCACCAGGCCTCCGGGCTTGGGTTGGCCAGAATGACCCCTCCACCTATGATGAGTTGGTCTCCCTCATGGAAAGACAGCTGGCAGCCAGTGAACTGTTCCAGACCCCAGGGGGAGAGACACGGCAAACCAGGAAGCCAGCCCCAAACCCAAGGCCCCAGACTGTCGAACTCCAGGAGAACCATAACTGGAAGGAAAGACACTGAGGAATGGACTCTATCCAGTGTCTTAAGAAGGTTTACTGGCCAGGAATATACCCGGAGGTCCAACGCTATTGTGCCTCCTGCCCAGAATGCCAGTTGCATAGCCCCTGACCTCACTTGCGGGCCCCATTAGTACCTTTGCCTATTATTGAATTCCCTTTTGAGAGGATAGCCATGGACCTAGTGGGCCCGCTAGAAAGATCAGCACGGGGCCACCGAAACGTACTAGTCATCCCTTGACTACTCCACACGGTATCTAGAAGCCATTCCTTTAGGAAACCCCACATCCAAGGCAATGGCAAAAGAACTACTCCAGGTTTTTGCGAGAGTGGGCATCCCTAAGGAGATCCTGACTGACCAAGGAACCTCCTTCACGTCGAAATTAATGGAGGACTTGTGTACCCTACTCTGCATCCAGGCCCTACGGACCTCAGTCTACCATCCACAAACAGATGGCCTGGTCGAGTGGTTTAACCATACTCTTAAAAGTATAATCCGGAAGGTGGTAGCACAGGACGGAAAAGACTGGGATACCCTTCTACCGTATCTAATGTTTGCAATACGGGAAGTCCCCTAGGCATCCACTGGTTTCTCTCCCTTTGAACTACTATATGGACGCCACCCACGTGGAATATTGGATATTGCCAAGGAGGATTGGGAAGAACAACCCAACCCAACCCAGGAAAGAATATCATTGAGCACGTGACACAGATGAGAGAGCGAATAGCTCGAGTAACCCCCATAGTATGAGAACATTTGGAAAAAGCACAAGGACTTACTAAAACCGCCGGGCAAAAGTACGGAGATTTCAGCCAGGAGAACGGGTGATGGTGCTAGTGCTGACAGCAGAAAGCAAACTCCTGGCCAACTGGCATGGGCTGTATGAGATAGTGGAAGCCTTTGGGGCGGTGGACTATAAGGTCAGACAACCAGACCACTGGAGGCCAGAGCAGATCTACCATGTCAACTTACTGAAGCCCTGGCATGACTGAAAGACGCACCTGATCATTCAGGGAGTTCCACACCAGACAGACTACCCACAGGAGCAGGTGAGGATATTCCCCGAATTAACCCCAGAACAACGAACAGAGGTCATTGATATGATCCAGCAGAACCAAGACTTATTCTGTACACAGCCGGGCCATACGACACTGGTCCAGCATCATATCATGAGTAAGGGTGAAGATAAGACCGTACCGAATACCGGAAGCTAAAAGGGAAGAAATTAGGACGGAAGTGAAGAAGATGCTGGAACTCGGGGTTATTGAAGAATCCCACAGCCCCTGGTCCAGCCCTATCGTCCTAGTCCCCAAGCCTGACGGCACTCTGAGGTTTTGCAATGACTTCCGGAAGTTGAATGAAGTATCTCAATGCAATGCCTATCTGATACCACACATCGACGAGCTAGTTGATCAGTTAGGCAAGGCCCAATACCTAACCACCCTGGACCTGACCAAAGGATATTGGCAAATTCCCTTGGCCAAGGACGCCAAGGAGAAGACTGCCTTCTCTACACCCGATGGCCTGTCCCAATACACTGTCCTGTCTTTCGGACTCCATGGCGCCCCTGCAACATTCCAACGACTTACGGACCAATTGCTGCAACCCCATGCCAAGTATGCCACCGCCTATTTAGACGACATAGTCATCCATAGCCCTGACTGGGAAACGCACCTAGGAAAAGTAGAAGTGCTGCAAGATGTCCTTTGGAAAGTCAGCCTCACTGCCAACCCCTCCCAAGTGCGTGATGGGGCTAGCTGAGGCCAGATACCTTGGGTATATAGTAGGGAGAGGTTTGGTGAAACCCCAGTGGAACAAAGTGGAGGCAATACAGGGTTGGCCTCGACCGGTCCGCAAAAAGCTGGTCAGAGCATTTCTAGGGATAGTAAGGTACTATTGGAGATTCATCCCTCATTTCGTCACAAGAGCAGGGCCGTTGATGGACCTGATAAAAGCTCGGGGCCCCGAGATAGTAAAGTGGATCGATGCGGCGGAAGGAGCCTTTGCAGATTTAAGGACAACCCTTTGCTGTCATCCAGTACTTACAGCCCCAGACTTCTAGAAAGAATTCGTCCTACAAACAGATGCCTTAATCTATTTAAAGTGCACATTACTTGGGGAATTCTACAACACTGCTCAATGCAGAATTTAGCAGAAATTAATGTTGTTTGTGCAGAATTTCCTTTTTGTCACACAGAATGGGCTGCAGAGATGTTGGCTGCCACTGTGGGGCCACTGGACCAGGCAGAGCCCAGTTTGCAAACAGAAGACAAGGTGGGGGGAGGAGGGGAAATTGGAGGGTTCCCGGCAGCTGCAGTTTCCAGCATGCCCTGAAGAAAGGAGGCTGCCGTGTGCAGGAAACTTTGTGGCAGCCCAGGACCCAGTATCAGGCTCTTTTTCCTTCTGAATCCCTGGGGTCTAGAGGGGGAGGGTCTGAGTGTGTCTGGGCTGCGGGGGGGGGGGGCAGAGTGTCTGGGCTGGGGGGAGTCTGTAGCTGGACTCTGGGGGGTAGGTGTGAGTGTCTGGGGCGGGGAATTGGGAGGGAGGAGGTGCGAGTGTCTGGGCTGGGGAGGGCCATGGCTGGGCTTGTGGGGAGGGTGCAGAGAAATAGGGACTAGGTTGTCGTAGGAGTTTCTTTAACGTTCTACTCCTGGGGGAATTTTTGTGTGTGCCTATATTGTTACAAAAAGAAAAGGAGTACTTGTGGCACCTTAGAGACTAACAAATTTATTAGAGCATAAGCTTTCGTGAGCTACAGCTCACTTCATCGGATGCATTTACTCACGAAAGCTTATGCTCTAATAAATGTGTTAGTCTCTAAGGTGCCACAAGTACTCCTTTTCTTTTTGCGAATACAGACTAACACGGCTGCTACTCTGAAACCTGTCATTGTTATAGATATACTTGCTGACAGGTATTCTGAAATAAATTACCAACATAATTGAAACTGGCATGATTCTATAATGTTGTTTTGACCAATAGAATTTGCAGGCTTTTAAAATATTGTGCACACAATGTTTAATTTATTGGTATAGAATTCCCTAGGAGTAACACATTGTCTTTATCCCCCAAAGTTTTTATATCTTACTGCTCTTTGGGTAGTGGCATTTATTGAAGTAGAGCAGAGAGAAGATAGTTTATAACTGTATTGTATCTTCCTGGCTTCACTGCTTCCCAACCTAACGCCTTGTTTTCACTAGCCTCTCCCCCCACCTCCAAATGGTTTTTACTATTTATTAACTAACAATTTTAAAATGTGAATTTGGCAAGGCAGTTTTTACAGGTGTTAACTGGTCAAGGTAAACCCTGTGCTCCCTCTACTGTTTTCTTCAACCAGTTAAGGGTGAAAAACAAAGGGCCTTTTCCATACTAGGATTTTACCACATGTGAATTAACACATAATAAACATCAACACATATAGTACTGCAGCTGCACTTCTGTAGCGCTTTAGTGAAGACGCTTCTACGCCAATAGGTGAGCTTCTCTTGTCATCATAATTAATCCACCTCCCTGAGAGATGGTAGCTGTGTTTTGGAGAAACTCTCCCATCAACATATCGCCACGAGGGGCTAGGTTGGTATAACTGCATTGCTCAAGGTGTGGATTTTTCACACCCCTGAGCGACACAGTTATACCAATACAAGTTTGTAATGTAGATCTGGACATAGTAAATCTTTTTTAGTGTGGACACACCAAAACTGTTCGATCACTGTGCTGTAATGTGTTTGCATACATTAAGAGCTCAGTGCAACATTATCTTTATACATCAGTGAGTTAATTCACTTAGTCAGAATTTAAGGCTAGAACACCATCCACCATATCTAGTCTGACTTCCTGAATATCATGGGCCACCAGCACCATCTAGCTTTCCACACACTAAGCCCAATAGCTGAAATTAGACCAAAGTATTACAACCTTCAAGAAACTTAACTATTGTGTGCCACAGACAGAGAATAAAAGGGACTGGGGTGCACCTATTGGTGAGGCCCCCTGCATGGGCAAGGAATGATTTAAGTGATATATACACAGAATCTGAACAAGTGACCTGCACTCCACGCTGCAGAGGAAAGCAAAAAAGCCCAAGGTTACTGTCAATCTGACCTGGGGGGAAATTCCTTTTCAACCCCACATACAGTGATCAGTTAGACCTTGAACATGTAAGCAAGAATTAGCATATATGTGAGAGAGGGAGAGAGACAATGAGAATTCTCAGTTGCATCTCGGAGCACCAACCCACTTCATCCTGCATCCCATATCCAGTTGTGGCCATCTCCAATGCTTCAGGAGACACCACACACCAAGAATACATTGTGATGGGGGGGAAAAATCAGATTTTTAGGAATACAAGACAAACTAGAAGGGATTCAAGGGCTGCAAAGCCCTGTCCCCATCACCACTATCAGCCCCATCATATGAGCCCATTCAAATATGTCAGTCTCTCTCAAAACTAAGTTATTTGAACAGACAACTACTGGGGGTCTGTTACAGAACTTCACTAATGGTTTGAAACCATCTAATTTCCATACTACATTTTTTCATGGCCAAATTCATATCCATTTGTTCTTATGCCAACGTTGTCCTTTAGCTTAAATAACTATCTACCCTCCCTGGTGTATCCGCTTAATGTACTCATAGGACAACAATTGTATCCCCTCTTGTTCTTTGTTTTGCTGGGCTAAACAAGCTACGCTTTTTGAGACTTGGTCTACAGTAGCAACTTGCGTCAGTATAACTACATTGCTCAGGGATATGGAAAATCCACCCCCTGAGTGACACAGTTATACCGACCTAACTCCCAGTGTAGACAATGGTATGTCAACAGGAAGGCTCTTCTGGTTGACATAGCTACTGCCCCTAGGGGAGTGGATTACCTACATTAGTGGTTTTCAACCAGGGGTACACCTGGAAGTAGGCAGAGGTCTTCCAGGGGATACATTAACTCATCTAGGTATTTGCCTAGTTTTGCAACAGGCTACATAAAAAGCACTAGCGAAGTCAGTACATACTAAAATTTCATACATACAATGACTTGTTTATACTGCTCTATATATTATACACTGAAATAAGTACAATATTTATATTCCAACTGATTTATTTTATAATTCTGTCTTTTTAAGTACAGTTTTAAATATACCTCTGAAGCGCATGGCACTGGTCCTGGGATGGAGTAACTGAATTTGTCTTGGGATCTTTAGGTCTAATAGTAATGTAATATACACCTTTTTTTTTTTTTTCTTGCAGATCTTTCTTTCAATAATAAAAGCTGCAGAAATGAAGGTGAGAGGGTAACAACTGTGAAGAAAAACAGAACACATAAGGGTCATCTCTGCTTCAAGGTAACTATCATCATAAATTTTACTTCCTTGTGAGCCAGTCCATAATATTCAGGATGACATGACTTTTAGGCTGGATTTTTTTTCAATTGTGTTTAGGGTATACAGCATGTCTGTAGGACCTTATGGAGGGTCTTGACTCAAACCTTGAGGTTATGGCGCAGCCGACTTTTTTCGTGGTGGTGATGGGAAATTAAGCCAGTTATAACAATCTTATTTTAATGCAATTGTGTGTATAAATATGAACTTGTCATATCCTCTCAGGTCTGGTCTACACTTAACTTTTAAATCGACATATCTACAGTACTCAGGAATGTGAAAAATTAACCAGTGGAAGAATTCTTCTGTTGACCAAGCTATTGCCGCCTGGGGAAGTGGATTGCCTACATCAATGGGAAAAACCCCTTCTGTTGATGTGGGACTCACTATACACTGTGGTTGCGCAGTGGTGTTGTGCCGCTGTAACACCTGTAGCGTGGACATGGCCTCAATAACCTTGTGTTCTTCTTCGAGTGCTTGCTCATGTTGATTCCAAGTAGATGTGTGCACAGTTGCTGGAAGGTTTTTCCCCTATTGGTATCCGTATGGTTGGCTTAGGCACCCCCTTGAGTCTCACCTTCATGGCACTGCATATAGGGCCCTGCCGACCCACCTCTTCTCCTTCTTACCTACAGCAACAGCCGTTGGAGCGTTCTTTTCTTTCATTTTCGAACTATTCCCTATTGTACTCGTAGTTCCTACCTATAAATTGTTTCAGTAGTTAGTTAATAGTTTTTAGTGTAGTGTTTGAACCCTCTTCCCTTGTAGCTGGGATTCTCTTCCTGGTTTCTTTCCCCTGCCTTGGGCTAGGGCATGTCTCAGTCCCAGGGGTTTAAGCTATATGGGGTCTGCCAAAAGCTGATGTCAAAGGGTGACCCGCACATGTCCTGCTTAAAGTGCCTGGGGAATCCCACCAGACTGAGAGGTGCAAGATTCCGCCCCGGCACTAAGAAGGAAAGGGACCACAAGCTAAAACTGTTGCTGATGGAGGCAGCCCTGGGGCCGCAGACTGAGTCGAGCCAATGGTCCCGGCACTGGGCACTTAGGCATCAGTGCGTAGCACACCGGCTTCAATCAGGGAGGTTGTGGCACTGAGGAAGGACTCTGGGGTCAGAGACCGTTGGTGTCATTATTCCCCGGCACCGAAGACTTCCTCGTGTGTGAAGACCTAGCACTGCTTGCAGTCGCCGGTGCCTCACAAAAAGTACAGGAAGAAGGACAGGATCCTCGCCTGCTCAAATAACTGACCGTGAGCCAGCTAGCGGAGCGTGACTATGCTGAGCCACTCTGTCTCATCCGTGTCTGAGGTGATACCGTTGACTCGGGGCCCTCAGAGAGGTCCTTCGAGGAGGGTGAAGTGGAGGATTTAGATCTCCTCCCCTCCAGGGAGGCAGCCAGGGACCGCATAGCCCTAATGGGCCCACTCTCTCTCCCAACCAACACGATAGGTCATTGGTCCCAAAGCCTCCGGCACCACACAGGCCTCTGGTGCCATCCTGGGGCAAGCCACTGATGATGCGACCCCGCTCGCCCTGAGCCCGGCAACGTCAGGCACTGTGCCACCATGGTCTGCACTCCTTGACTCCTCAGCGTCGGAGGTGGAGTTCTATGTATCTAGAAGGAGCCAGCACTGAGTAGAGCGGCATCCTCAAGGGTCGGAAGTGGGACAATCCTTCCCGCTTGTGCCATGGCCAGCACAGTGGAAGATGCCAGCGCAGTGGTCCTTTTGGGCCCTGTGGGCGTACCACCAATCCCAGAGGTCCTTTTCACAGAAATCTCTGTTGCCTCAGATGGATGAGCTCAGTCCAGGGCCAGAGAGCTCTCTTGAGGTGCTGACATAAGCACTGGCACCATGGTTGGCAGCAAGACTGGCGCAGATACCAACAACTGGATGTGCATGGAGTCCAGGGAGCCAGACAGACAGGAAGGTCCCTTACCAGCCAGAGCCTCCTCATCTTCACCTGATGAGGCAGTAGCAGGGAACATCCTCGGTGCCTGCCCCAGCTGATAGTAGAGCCCACCAGGAGCTCCTCAGAAGGGTGACCCAGAATCTGGGACTCCAGATGGAGGAGGTCACTGAGGTGTCAGACCCTATAGTGGACATCTTATTCCCCACAGTTCCCATCAGGGGAAAACACTCCCCCTTGTTTAAACAATACAAGAAACCACAAAGACCCTGTGGCAGACGTCGGCCTTTCTAACCCCCACAGCGAAAGGGGTCGAAAGAAAATATTTTGTGCTGTCAAAAGGGTATAAATATCTGTTCACACACCCTCCACTGGACTCAGTGGTGGCAGTGGCTGTCAATGGGCGAGGCAAGGCAGCAGTGACCCACTCCTCTGGCAAAGGACACGAACAAGCTGGAGCTCTTCGGCTAGAAGATGTTTTCCACCAGAGGACTCCGGCTTCGTATTGCCAATCAGCAGGCGATCCTCAGTTGCTATAACTTTAATTCCTGGGATGCAATGTCAAAATTTAAGGAGTTTGTGCCGTCAGACTCCAAGACAGAGTTTTCGGCTCTGGTAGATGAGGGCAAGGTGGTGGTGAGGACCTCATTGCATGCCTTGCTGGACTCGGCGGACTCAGCAACCTGTACCATTTCTTCGGCGATTGCTATGCGTCGTTGCTCCTGGCTTCAGGCCTCGTGCCTCCTGGGGGAGGTTCAGCAGACAATTCAGGACCTCCCGTTCGAGGGCTCCACCTTATTTTTTGGAAAAAACTGACTCGAAGTTGCATGGTTTAAAAACTCTCGAACCACTTCAAAATCTTTGGACTTGCATACACCCATCACCGAGTGTAAGCACTTTAAACCCCAGCCTATGCTGCACCCTTATCAAGGGCATTCTAGGCAGGACTTCAATAGAAGGGGCAGAAATTATCTGCGTGATTGGTCTCAGCCCCCTGCCAAGCAAGGGTTGGGGTCGTCAAGACAACCCCCTGGTCCAAAGGACGCATTAACTCAAATCCTGGATCCGTTGCTACCTTTCTCGGCCCATTTATCTCATTTCTACCATGTGTGGTCCTAAATTACTTTAGAACGTTGGTTACTATGCATGTTAGAACTGGGATATTCCCTCCAATTCACTTCAGTCCCTCCCTTCCCTTCCCTGTCCCTCTTCAGGGACCCCTCTCATGAGCAACTCCTAATTCAGAGTTTCTCCTCTCCTCTATGGCAGGAAGCTCTCAAACTCTGTTGCTGGAAGATGTTAGAGAACTAGCTTGCTTATATCATTACAAGAACCTGAAACCTGAGCCTTTGAAAAGAGGATGTTTTTGTTCAAATAGTTTAATGCTCTGGTTTCAGTTTAATATCTGTTGAACAAACACTTGAAAGAAAAGCTCTCTCTGAAAGTGTCAGCATTCTGCCCCATAAAGTACAGGCTAAGGACTAGTAGTTCCTACTGCAGAGGCTTTGCCTGGTACAGCTGAGCAGTGAATACATAGCATATACTGGCAAAAGGCAAGTATAGTTGTCAATCTCCCTGAACGACAGCTGTGTTAGTTAGGGGTGTGTGACTTTTTTGCTCTCTTAACCAATGTAGCTATGCTAGCAAAACTTTGTTGGATAGACCTAGCCTTTGACTTTCCCACTCGTGTCCTCCTAGATGCCCAAGAAGAACAGGAAAAACTATTCAATATTCCTGATATTGCCTGGGTAAAACAAACAGAAAAAGCTTTGGGGGAAAATGGTCTCCTTTGTTCATTCCTAAAGAAGCAGAACAGGGGATACATTCTACTTTGCAGGTCACCTTTTAATGCTGCCACATAATTTAAATCCAGTGTAATGCAGAATAATGGGGCTATTGATCTCCTTGAGTTCTGAGTATATTTAATGAGGAACGTGGAAGGCTTCATGGCAGTATATTGTGAAAATCTGTTACAGAGCTCAGGAGAGAGTCTAAAAGTATGTGAGACATGCATATATGGAAGAGTTGTGCATGGCATGGGCCAGGTGAGAATAACTGGGAACAGTGGGATCAATTGGAGTAAAATTAAATTTAAAATGAAGAACAACTTCCAAGCAACCACGTCTATTAAGGTGGAATAGGCTCCTTCAGAAAGAGAAGGGAAGTGCTATTGCTTGAGATGTTGAAGGTTAGACAAAACACTGTAATGGTATAGGGAGCTGCCCTGCGTGGGCCAGAGCATGGACAAGGTGACCTCAAATGAATTGTCTGTCATCTAATTCTAGAGTTTCTGCCATGATCACAAAGCAGTCTGCATCTCTAGGGGCAAAAGGACTGATAAAATGTGAGTAGTAAGCACCTGAATCAGATCTCTGGATGTAGAGAAGAAACTGTGCAGGTAACTGTAGATGTCAGAGTTTACACATAATTGTGTGAGCAAGGATTAAGGATTCTAATAACAGATTATTGCAATATGACTATTAAATTTGTTCCAGACAATGCAGTCTTGCTGGTGACATTAATGCTGTTCTCACCAGCTGCCTAAATCGGTCAGATGGAAAAGTAATCCTATTTGTGATTCCCCACTGACACAGATTGCATAATTAAAATAGGGAAGATCTGCTGTGAATTTAAATTAGCTGTTTTTGTATTTTGCTGCTGCTATTTGTGGGTTTTAAAGCTGAATGGTGAGGTGGAATTGCACTGATATTTGCTTAAATGTTATAGCTGTTGGACATCAGTGCCCCCTCCATGTTGAGTTCATGGTATAAGAATGGATTTTTATATAGTCTTAGTAAAAGCAAATTCAGCCCACCCATTTCCTTTTTTGTAAGGAATATTGAAGAAATTAATGAAACCGCATAAATTATCATAGCAGTTGGGTCTAATTAAATACTTTGCATCATATAGCTTGGGATATCAACAAATTCCCTTTGGAGTACATATTCATAGATTCCAAGACCAGATGGGGCTATTGTGATCATCTAGTCTAACCTTCTGTATAACACAGACCAGAGAACTTTCCCAAAATAATTCCTAGAGCATATCTTGTAGAAAAGTATCCAGTCTAGATTTAAAAACTGTCCATGATGGAGAATCTATCACAACCCTGGGTAAGTTGTTCCAATGGTTAATCACTCTCACTTTTAAACATTTATGCCTTAATTCCAGTCTCAATTTGTCTAGCTTCAACTTCTGGCCATTGGATCATGTAATTGGAAAGCCCATTATTAAATATTAGTTTCCTCTGTAGGGATTTATCGACTATAATCAAGTCACCCCTTAATTTTCTCTTTAAGCTGAATTGTTTGAGCTCCTTGTGTCTTTCACATCTTTTAATCATTCCCATGGCTCTTTCTGAACCCTCTCCAATTTATCAACATCTTTCTTGAATTGTGGATGCCAGCACTGGATACAGGATTCCAGCAGCCAAATACACCAGTGCCAAATACAGAGGTAAAATAACACCTCTCTACTGCTTTTTTTAACTTACCTATTTATGCATCCAAGGATTGCAGTAGCCCTTTCGGCCACAGTGTCTCACTGGTAGCTCATGTTCAGCTTTATCTAGTATGACCCCAAAATCTTTTTGAGTTGCTGTTTCTCAGGATAGTCCCTCCATTCTTTGTTCCTATTATGTATCCATTTAAATTTAGCTGTATTAAAATGCATGTTATTTGCTTACACCTAGTTTACCAAGTGATCCAGAACAAACTCTGGGGTTTTTAACCACGAAAGCTTATGCTCAGATAAATCTGTTAGTCTTTAAGGTGCCACCGGACTCCCAGAACGAACTGTCAGTGATCTGTCCACTTCATTATTTACCACTCGCCCAATTTTTGTCTCATTTGCTAGTGATTTTGTTTTCTTCCAGGTTATTAATAAAAAAGTTAAATAGCATAGGGCCAAGAACCGAACCTTATAGGACCATACTAGACACACCTCTTTGACGATTCTCCATCTACAGTTACATTTTGAGACCTGTCAGTTATCCAGCTTTTAATCCATTTAATGTGTGCCATGCTAATCAAAACATTATACAGTACCAAGTCAAATGCCTTACGGAAGTCTAAATATATTACATCAACTCTTACTTTTATCAGCCAAAGATGTATTCTCTAAAGAAATCAGTTTGACAGGATCTATTTTCCATAAACCTGTGTTAATTGGCATTAATTATATTACCCTCCTTTAAGTTATTATTACTTTAGTCCTGTATCTGTTGCTCTTGTATCTTGTCTAGAGGCAATGTTAGACTTCACCCTTTTTAAATATTGGTACAGCATTAGCTTTCTATCAGTGTTTTGGAACTTCTTTGATGTTCCAAGATTTAAATCAACATTAATGGTCCAGTGAGCTCCTCAGCCAATTCTTGTAAAACTTTTGACAGCAAATTATCCTGACATGCTGATTTTAAAATGTCTGACATTATCTGCTGTTTAATATTCTCTTGAGATGCTAGTGGAATGGAAAGATTGATATGACTACATCATCTGTTTTTTCCAAATACAGAACAAATATTTGTTGAACACCTCTACCGTGTCTGCATTAATTATTGATGATTCTACCACTTCCATCTAGCAGTGGACTAATATCATGGTTCTGATTCTTTTTCTTTCTGGTATTCTTAAACTTCTTATCCTTAACTCTGCTGGCCATAGACTTTTCCTTGTGTCCCTTTCCTTCCCTTATCATTTTTCTACAGTTCCTAATTTCTTATTTATAGTTGTTACCATAGGTGCTGATTGCCCCACCCATCAGCTGTTGGGTGCAGAGCACCCCCTATTTTTTCTCCGGGGGTGCTTGAGCCCTTGAGCACCCATAGAGTTGGCACCTATGGTTGTTACTATTATTTCCCTTGGTTGAAGGTTTTTGGGCTTCTAGTAAAGTGTTCTTAAACAATTCCCAATTGTCATTCAAATTTTTTTGATTAAATTCTCTCCCCAAGTTAGTGAATAAGACAGCTGCTAAACAGTACACAGACTACACAAGTTGAGGGCAACAAGTGAAAAATACAACGTGGAATTGAAACTTCATTGACAGTTTAGGTGTGCAGAGTGTAACTACCTAACCAGTAGATTCTTAAAACAGTTCTCTGTGGAGGACTTTCTGATGTTCTGTGGAGCGCATACCCTCATTTTCAGCTGCTAAATTGGACAGCTGAAATACTTCTAATGTTACTCTGATATATGTAATTGCTGTAGTTGCTACAGGGATGTTATGTAATAGTTTGTTAAAATGTGGTCAGTGCTATGAACAAGTTTGTGATCTTACATGAGCTGAAATTTGGCCAGGGTACTTGGTCAAATATCCTGACTCTTATGGAAAGTGCATTAGATGTGTAATGGCACAAATGTTGAGAAATTTTTTAAAAAGTCTCATTCAAAATATCCAGCTATATGCCACCCCAGCACCGTGTTGTATGCCACCTCAGCACCCGGAGTGTTGGGTTCAGTATACATTCTTTGCCTGGGACAGTGGGGTTATGGTCTGTGACTACAGCTGCTAGGGTAAGAGTGCCCCATACTGAATCATAACTTCCCTCAACTTTGTGTGGTAGCCAGAGGTCTTAAAATAGTTTTGGTGACTATCCTGTATTGTGTACCTTATCTTAAGGATTAGCACTGTAGTTTTCTTAAATTTTTGCTGTATTTCTGAATTAACACCTCCAAATCAATCTATCCTATCTTGGGGCCTCTCCTTCTGTCCCTCCACCCCCACGAACATGATATAGTTTTATGGTGACCTAGAATCCTATTTTCCACATCTCCGACTCAAGGAATATTTCCAGCATGCCTCTGAACAGCATACTAACCCACAGAGACCTTCCTACCAACACTACAAAAAGGAGGATTCTGGCTGAACTCCTCCTGAAGGTCAAAATAACAGACTGGACGTCTACATAGAGTGCTTCCGCCAACGCACACAGGCTGAAATTATGGAAAAGCAGCATCACTTGCTCCATAACCTCAGCTGTACAGAACACAATGCCATTCACAGCCACAGAAACCATTCTGACATCATAATAAAAAAGGCTGACAAAGGAGGTGCTGTCATCGTCATGAATAGGTCAGAATCTGAACAAGAGGCTGCTAGGCAGCTCTCTAACACCACATCCTACAAGCCATTACCTTCTGATCCCATTGAGGGTTACCAAAAGAAACTACACCATCTGCTCAAGAAATTCCCTGAAAAAGCACAAGGACAAATCTGCAAAGGCACACCCCTAGAAACCCAACAGGGGTATTCTGTCTGTTTTCAAGATCCATAAAGCTGGAATCCTGACACCCCATCATCTCAGGCATTGGCACTCTGACAGCAGGATTGTCTGGCTATGTAGACTCCCTCCTCAGGCCCTATGCTACCAGCACTCCTAGCTATCTTCGAGACACCACTGACTTCCTGAAGAAATAACAATTGATTGGTGATCTTCCAGAAAACACCATCCTGGCCACTATGAATGTAGAAGCCCTCTACACCAACATTTGACACAAAGATGGACTTCAAGCCATCAAGAACAGTTTCCACAATAATGTCGTGGCAAACCTGGTGGCTGAGTTTTGTGTCTGTCCTCACCCATAACTATTTCACATTTGGGGACAATGTATACCTTCAAGTCAGCGGCACTGCTATGGGTACCCACATGGCCCCACAGCATGCCAACATTTTTATGGTTGACTTAAAACAATGCTTCCTTAGCTCTTGTCCCCTAACTCCCCTACTCTACGTGCACTGCACTGATGACATCTTCATCATCTGGACCCATGGAAAAGAAGCCCTTGAGGAATTCCACCATGATTTCAACAATTTCCATCCCACCATCAATCTCAGCTGGGACAAGGCCACACAAGAGATCCATTTCCTGGACACTACTGTACTGATAAGCTATAGTCACATAAAGAGAAAAGGAGTATTTGTGGCACCTTAGAGACTAACAAATTTATCTGAGCATGCATTCCACTGCATGCATCTGATGAAGTGAGCTGTAGCTCACGAAAGCTTATGCTCAGATAAATTTGTTAGTCTCTAAGGTGCCACAAGTACTCCTTTTCTTTTTGCAGATACAGACTAACATGGCTGTTACTCTGAAACCAGTCACATAAACACCACCCTACGCTGGAAACCTACTGACTGCTATACTTACCTACATGCCTCCAGCTTCATCTAGACTACACCACAGGATCCATTGTCTACAGCCAAGGTCTAAGATACAACCGCATTTGCTCCAACCCCTCAGACAGAGACAGACACCTACAAGATCTCTATCAAGCCTTCTTACAACTACAGTAGCCACCTGCTGAAGTGAAGAAACAGATTGACAGAGCCCGAAGATTACCCAGAAGTCACCTACTACAGGACAGGCCCAACAAAGAAAGTAACAGAATGCCACTTGCCGTCACGTTCAGCCCCCAACTAAAACCTCTCTAGCGCATCAAGGATCTACAACCTAGCCTAAAGGACGATCCCTCGCTCTCGCAGAGCTTGGGAGATCGGCCAGTCCTTGCTTACAGACAGCCCCCCAACCTGAAGCAAATACCACCAGCAATCACACAACAAAAACACTAACCCAGGAACCTATCCTTGCAACAAAGCCCGTTGCCAACTCTGTCCATATATCTATTCAGGGGAGACCATCATAGGGCCTAATCACATCAGCCATGCTATCAGAGGCTCGTTCACCTGCACATCTACCAATGTGATGTATGCCATCATGTGCCAGCAATGCCCTTCTACCACGTACATTAGCCAAACCGGACAGTCTCTACGTAAAAAAATAAATGGACACAAATCAGACGTCAAAAATGATAACATTCAAAAACCAGTCGGAGAACACTTCAATCTCCCTGGTCACTCAATTACAGACCTAAAAGTTACAATTCTTCCACAAAAAAACTTCAAAATCAGACTCCCAACGAGAGACTGCTGAATTGGAATTAATTAATTTGCAAACTGGACACCATTAACTTAGGCTTGAATAAAGACTGGGAGTGGATAGGTCATTACACAAAGTAGAACTATTTCCTCATGCTTATATTTCCCCCCGCCCCCCCCCCCCCCCCCCCCGTTACTCTCACCTTCTTGTCAACTGTTGGAAATGGGCCATCCTGATTATCACTACAAAAGTTTTTTTTTCTCCTGCTGATAATAGCTCACTTTAATTGATCACTCTGATTATAATGTGTATGGCAGCACCCATTTTTTCATGTTCTGTGTGTGTATCTTCCTACTGTATTTTCCACTGCATGCATCTGATGAAGTGGGTTTTAACCCACGAAAGCTTTATGCTCAAATAAATTTTAGTCTCTAAGGTGCCACAAGTACTCCTTGTTCTTTTTACCTTTTTATTGTAAGTAGATGTATGGATGCCATGGTGGAAGGTACAACGATGCTGGCTTGCTCAGCAGAGCTGCGGTAAAGATTGGATTAAACGTATGTCTATTATGTAAATTGCAATATACTTTTATATAGTAGAATGATGGATAAATTAAGATTTATAGTTTGATACATGTTTAAATGCTAAATACTGTGTTTCTTTCAAAAATGTATAATCCTGTAGATTCTTTTCTAGATGCATAAATGAGTAGCTGGGAGTGGAAGCATCAATGAAGCCTGTATATAGGAGCTAGGAGTTCTGTTCCTGGCTCTGCAAGACATGTGACCTTGTGTAAATTAATCTCCCAGCTTCAGTTTCCCTCTGTAAAATGTGTATAATACATGTTTCTTAGGGTTAGTGAAATGGAACTCATTATAATTTCTAAAGCACACTATGATCCAATGTATTTGAACAGCAAAATTGTATCTCCCTCTCTCTGGACACAGTTCATTCTCAGCACTTCTAAAAATTATTCAGACTGTTTTGTGCACTGTTTGAGAAATTAAGTAAAATGGGTTACCAGTCTTCAGTGAGGATCAGTTGCTCTGGTGAGTGAAGAAATTTATCTACTTTTGTGGAAACACAATATGAATTTTCTACTAAATTAAGATGCACTTGTTTGTGTCACTAGAGTTGTGCAAAACACTGTTGCTCGCTTCCCCATGGTGCAACTAGTGGTATTGTATAACTACAGATTGATGCAGTTTTAAAAAATGCAGGGCAAAATTTTCATCTCAGCCTCTACTAGGCCTCCCTTTTTGGTAACTGCAAATTGCAGGCATATTTAATTTGGTTATTTTCAGGTGCAGTTAAAATACCTTGCAATTACTGTCACTTGGATAGCTATCTATTTTGTGGTTTCAAGTGCAAAGAGGCTGGCTTTTGAAAACCTGGCCCAGAATATCCCTTTAATCATTATAGACACAAGGGGGGTGTGGTAATATATTTTATTAGACCAACTTCTATTCATGAGAGAGGCGAGCTTTGTAGCCACACAGTTTTCACAGTTGAAGCTATCTAAAGTGTCACCTTCTGAGCCGAAATCTTCAATGTTTGCTTTCTGCACAGAAGGGGAACTTCCATGAAGTTGAATAAAATCCCTTTCACTTAAAAATAAATGAGCCCTTCCCTTCCCTGTCTCAAGCAATGTGTTTTGAAACATCCAGCTTGACACACAAACAATCCTCAGTGAAGGACAGGTGGTGATAAATGAGAGGAGGGATTAAACAGTGATAAACAAGAAGAGAAAATGCTGTTTACTATAGGTGGAGCTGATAGCAACCAGGCTTCTCTGGCTACTGGGTGGAGAGGGGAAGAAAAAGATGGGCCAAGCTTCCCGCCAGCTACCCATGTACCCAGTGCATGGGCCAGCAAACTCCTCCTGTGTGTTCGTCCTCTTCGGCAACGCACAGGGCAAGATCCCCTGCAACTAGTGGGCAAGGAAGAGAGAGCGTGCATGTGAGTAAGGCTAGGCTGGGCTGGGCTTCTCCTCTGCCCACCCCCCCACTAACCACTAGATCCAAGTACCCGTCCCCATTCCTCTGGGGAACAGCCTTAAACTGCTGCTAGCTAATGCTGTTAGTCCTGTGGGTCCAGTAGCAGTAGTCTGTACTGCAGTGCTGAAGATTCAGAGGTCAGATGCTGCTGCTGACTCATGATAGGGTTGGAGATGACTGTTAGTTGCATGTAGTTTTTACCTTTCTTGCAAGGAAAAAAAAAATGACTAGGAAATTCCTTCCTCCCTGTCCGCCCCCAACCCCCGCTATTCAAACACCTTTGGTCCCCTTGTTCATATTCATTATGGTACAGTGTTTACTTGTATGATACTTTGTGTCTTTCACAGGATTCCTGCTTCATTAACTGCACCACATGAATGCACAAGAGGGTAGAATTAAGGTCATGCAAGCAAACATAAATCTGGCATTTCCTAGCTTTCAGGTGCTTTAACGTTGTACACTAAATAACATTAGTTAACAAAATACTTGTTTGTGTGTGTAATATGTAAAATGACCAACTATATTGTAGGCATGTTAATATCTGTGCTATCTGACTTATTTTTAAATGGACAACCTTAATATCACCTTAATATTGGGTTTATTTAAAATTTACTCACTTTTTTCCCTGGCAAGCTGTTGCTACGTATCATGTTTTTGCCCTTTTTACTTCCCCTTTGCACCTTTTCTGCAATAGTTTGTGTTCAAATACATGTGTGTGGCTTTAGCAAAGCAATTGGGGAGACTCGTTATGATCTAAAACTTCATTTAAGCATTACCTCGTTTAATTCTAACAACGCTTATTTGATACACAGACCCGGGAACAGAAATAGTTGATTTCTTTGAAAATGGGAAAGCCAAGGCCCTGCTTTAAAATGCAGCTATTGTATTTGCCTTATGCGATAACAGACTAAATCTCTCATTAAGACCCTAACTGAATTGCAGGATGATCTTCAAATAATTGCGGCTGAGTCGTGGACAAAGCATAGAATATTATGGAAAAGTAATAATGGACCTTTATTAATAGGAGTAATTTGGAAAAGCCACAGTAGATGTATTTGTTTCAGAAAAAATTGCTGGAATGATATAAACATTCAACTATTAGTTTATGCCTGCAATTTTTTTGATAACCAGAGTGTTTGGTGCAACTACAGGGCTGTCAGTAAGGGGCAGGGCAAGGCAAGCGGGGAGTTGCCCAGGGTGCAAAGCTGGGGAAGAAGGGGTGGAAAAATGAAGGGGGGGAATGATAGGGGGTAGAACCCTGCAGTGGACATAATATTGCCAACCTTACTTCTGTGCTGGTGGTGGTGGTAGTGCTGCCTTCTGAACTGAGTAGCTGGAGGGTGATGGAAGTTGGCCGGGCATCCTACTCTGAAGGCAGTGCCGCCACCAGCAGCAGCAGCGCAGAAGTAAGGATGGCAGTACCATGCCTGCTGCAAGGCTCTAGCCCCTACTTTGTTTTTCCTCATTTTTTCATCCTACCCCATCCCCTAGCTTTGCACTTGGGCATCTGCCTCACTTGCCCTGCCCTGGTTATGGCCCTGCCCAAAACTCTTCAAGATCATTTAATGTAATAATGGGTGTGTGTTGCAAACCTCAAAATGTATGTAAAATTATGGACTGTGCAAAGTAAATTAATTTAAAACAAAATTGCGGTGGAAGCCTAATATTGTAGAATCCGCAGTATTGCGAATGAAGTCGGACCTTACTCATTATAAAATGACCTATTAACTTGGCCATTCTCCAGACTGCAGTATTGGAGTCCTTTCACAGGCTGTGAGTCAGCAAATTTGGGTGAGTCATGTTGTTAGTCATGTGCCCTTATTGTAGGGACAGATGAGAGGAACAAAGAATCAGTGGAGGAGAAACTCAGTCTGAAAGCCAGAGGACAGTATACTTCCTGTTTCCTGAGGCTAGTGCTGCACTTACTTATTAGAGTGAAGATTGTTTGTTTCACTTGCACTGACTTTCCTTTCTGGGAACATCTGAGGAGTTGCTAATGGTTTATAATCTTAGTTCTTCAGATAAATTAGAAATGTGAAATGAACACTGTCAAATCTTCAGTTTTTATTTTACACTCCATTCAACACCTTTTTGAGCTTGACATTTTACTTTGGATAAAATTTTCAGAGCGCTTAAGTGATGTAATGGCCTCTCTCATTGACACGTAAATCACTTTTGAAAATGGAACTTAGGTGCCTAAGTCACTTAAGCACTTTTTGAAAATTTTACCCTCTCCCCACCACCAGCCTGTAAAGGACTTGTTGATGTTTCCTCTGTTTCCCTGGATTTACAATGGATGGAATCTGGTTAAATTGAAAATGTATTTGGAAAAAAAAAAATTAGGCATGACCATTTCAGATTGACCTGCCCCATTTTTTCTGTAAGGTTATGTGATGAATATCCTAAAAATATCTGGGTTGTATGGGTATTGGCATAGAAGAGAACCTACTACACTTACATTTGTGTGCCTATGATTGGGATGTTAAGTTCCCAGAAGTCATAGTGGGCTGGTTCCATGCTTCTGGCACACCTCAACATCCATCTGAAAACAAAGGAGGATCCATTTTCTACCCGAATAACCTCTTACATTAAATTGTTTGACACAGGGTGCCTTAAATTAGCTCATATAAGAGAATATGCAGGTCATTTTAATTGCTGGATTACAAACAGCCCAAATGAAGTAGTGGGAAAAGGTTTTTTTAGTTTTGGGGTTTTTTTGGCTTTTTTTTTTTTTTCCTTCTGTGACAAATAAGGGCGCACCTGGAGGCAGCTTGTTCAGAATGCAGGCTGACGGGGTTCGACTCACCACTGCTGGCACCTCCGGCTGATCACTCTGGGAGTTAGCTCTCGACCTCTGCAGAGCACCCTCAATGTGTGGTATCTTGCCCATCATCTGCTCTGCTCCCCTGGGACCTGCGTACTCATCGCTTGGTGGCGCCCCCTTTACCGACTGTCTTCATTCGCCTCAGAACACCGCCCTCTGGCAGTGCCCACTTCTCTAGTCTCACCCCCTTCTGCGGGGGGGAAGAGGGGGGTTTGCTAACAGTTATCCTTCTGCTTGCACCTGCCTTGGTGCCAACCACAACCCTATATTCTAGCCCCTTGTCTCAGGGGCAAGTTACTGTCTGTCTCAGCCCGTCTCCTCAATGCCCAGGTGCAGTACCAGTGAGGAAGCGGGGGACCCAGGCCCACCCGCTACTCTGGGTCCTGACCCAGGGACCCTCTAACGGCAGTCTCCCTCTGACCTTCTTCTCTCCCCTCTTATCTACCTATTTTCCCTGGGCCACTTCCCCTTTGGCCCTGTGCACCTTCTTGACCCTGTTTAGCATGGGCTGCAGCCTGGCAGGTAATGGGCTGGAACTCCACTCTGCTCCCCCAAGCCTGCCCAGCACTGCTCTGCCCAAGGTGCTGCTCCTTACCTCAGGAGCCAGTCTTTCTCCCTTCCTAGCTAGGCAGCCTTTATATAGGACCTAGTTCGGCCCTGCTTGGCTCTCCCCTGGCCTTTACTGACAGGCTGCTGGTCTGCACAGCCTCTCCAGCCTGGTTCAGCCCTTTCTCTCAGGGGGTGGGGCACTGCCCCACCACATGGACTAATACATGTGTCTTATGTTTAAAATATTACACTTGCACACGTGCTACCGAGGAGCAACAGCTTTTTTCTGGAGTATGCCTTATTCACACATTCTTTTTGATACCGCTTGGTTTTCCAGCTTCATGCTGTTGTTGGAAGTATCTTGATACATCTGACTAGCATAATTTCTCTAACATGATGAAGTTGCAGTATATCCTACCCCTGTCATCTTGAATGTTTCGTTGTGTATCTAGGAAATGCAGCTCAGAGCTCGCCCACCTGCTTAATATCTTGTTCGCCTTTTGACTTTCACAAGACTGTCCTCTCCTGGTGCTCTCTCCTTACCTGTGATGGTTCGTTAGAGTGAGTGTTAATGTGTGTTGGTAAAGCTTCCTCTGACTTCTTCTTTTTTAGGGATCCTGTTTGACTGTCCCCGTCCTCTCCTCCTCTTGCTCTATACCATATCACTGGGTGAGGTCATCCACTCTCACTGCATCAACTACAGTTTCTGTGCTGACTTGCAAATCTGTCTGTTCCAGGCCCATCTCTTGATCCAGTCTGGCACCTCTGCCTTCATTTTAAAGCTATCTGGGGTAACTGGTGTGCACCACTCAGAAGTGGTACCTTCTTTGATATCTTCCTAGTTTATACCAACACTCCCTTGGGCATGGCTTCTCTCTTACAGAAACTTTCTCCAGCATGTCATTCTGGGGCTGGCCTTTTTAATTTGGCAGGACCATGTAGCAGCAACGTTAAACTGACCATTTACAACCGAATGCTTGATCGCCCTCTCTTCCAACAGTCATGCTTGTACTTCTTGTTTCCCTAGTTTTTCCTTTCTAATTTCTGAGAATTCACATCTGCTGTCAACTTAAATTTAATATAGCTAAAGCTCTCCCCCACTTTGTTACTGAACACCATCATCCATCCTGTCACAAACCCATAACCTGTGGGGTCCTATCTCATGCAGATGATCCAGGCAGTATTCCTATTCGGCTGCTGCTTTCACAATATTTCTAAGACCCATACTCCTATCCAGGCTCCTGTTATCTCTCACAACTTCTCTGGCTTCCTTGATAGCTGCTACTCCATGCCTCTCCTTTAAGAGCTCCTGAGATCACTTGGATCCATCATTCTGACCATGTCAGCCTCCTTCCCTTGAATCCTTTGTTTGGCTCCCTGTTCACCACCACATCAAATTCAAGCCTTCAAAGCCCTTCACAACTATTTGTCCACACTCATTTGACTGTCTCTGGTCATGCTCCCAAGGATGACAGCCTTAAAACGCCATTTGCGCACTTGTCCTATAACCACCTCTGTTTTTTCCTCTCCATAACTCCCCTTATGCATGGATCACCCAAGTCTTTAAGGTAGCTTTTTTTCAGTTTTCAGAGTAGCAGCCGTGTTAGTCTGTATTTACAAAAAGAAAAGGAGTACTTGTGGCACCTGAGAGACTAACAAATTTATTAGAGCATAAGCTTTCGTGAGCTACAGCTCACTTCATCGGATGCATTTGGTGGAAAAAACAGAGGGGAGATTTATATACACACACAGAGAACCTGAAACAATGGGTTTATCATACACACTGTAAGGAGAGTGATCACTTAAGATAAGCCATCACCAGCAGCAGGGGGGGGGGGGAAAGAGGAAAACCTTTCATGGTGACAAGCAAGGTAGGTTATTTCCAGCAGTTAACAAGAATATCTGAGGAACAGTGGGGGGTGGGGTGGGGGGGAGAAATACCATGGGGAAATAGTTTTACTTTGTGTAATGACACATCCATTCCCAGTCTCTATTCAAGCCTAAGTTAATTGTATCCAGTTTGCAAATTAATTCCAATTCAGCAGTCTCTCGTTGGAGTCTGTTTTTGAAGCTTTTTTGTTGAAGTATAGCCACTCTTAGGTCTGTAATCGAGTGACCAGAGAGATTGAAGTGTTCTCCGACTGGTTTTTGAATGTTATAATTCTTGACGTCTGATTTGTGTCTATTCGTTCTTTTACATAGAGACTGTCCAGTTTGGCCAATGTACATGGCAGAGGGGCATTGCTGGCACATGATGGCATATATCCCATTGGTAGATGCGCAGGTGAACGAGCCTCTGATAGTGTGGCTGACGTGATTAGGCCCTATGATGGTGTCCCCTGAATAGATATGTGGACAGAGTTGGCAACAGGCTTTGTTGCAAGGACAGGCTCCTGGGTTAGTGGTTCTGTTGCGTGGTGTGTGGTTGCTGGTGAGTATTTGCTTCAGATTGGAGGGCTGCCTGTAAGCAAGGACTGGCCTGTCTCCCAAGATCTGTGAGAGTGATGGGTCGTCCTTCAGGATAGGTTGTAGATCCCTGATGATGCATTGGAGAGGTTTTAGTTGGGGACTGAAGGTGATGGCTAGTGGCGTTCTGTTATTTTCTTTGTTGGGCCTGTCCTGTAGTAGGTGACTTCTGGGTACTCTTCTGGCTCTGTCAATCTGTTTCTTCACTTCAGCAGCATCCCCGATAATGTCACGGCTAACCTGGTGGCTGAACTTTGTGACTTTGTCCTCACTCATAACTATTTCACATTTAGGGACAATGTATACCTTCAAATCAGCGGCACTGCGATGGGTACCCACGTGGCCCCACAGTATGCCAACATTTTTATGGCTGACTTAGAACAACGCTTCCTCAGCTCTCGTCTCCTAATGCCCCTACTCTACTTGCACTACACTGACATCTTCATCATCTGGACCCATGGAACAGAAGCCCTTGAGGAATTCCACCAGGATTTCAACAATTTCCATCCCACCATCAACCTCAGCCAGGACCAGTCCACACAAGAGATCCACTTCCTGGACACTACGGTGCTAATAAGCGATGGTCACATAAACACCACCCTATATCGGAAACTTACTGCCCGCTATTCCTACCTACATGCCCCTAGCTTTCATCCAGATCATACCACACGATCCATTGTTTACAGCCAAGCTCTACGATATAACCGCATTTGCTCCAACCCCTCAGACAGAGACAAACACCTACAAGATCTCTTTCATGCATTCCTACAACTACACTACCCACCTGCTGAAGTGAAGAAACAGATTGACAGAGCCAGAAGAATACCCAGTAGTCACCTACTACAGGACAGGCCCAACAAAGAAAACAACAGAACGCCACTAGCCATCACCTTCAGCCCCCAACTAAAACCTCTCCAACGCATCATCAGGGATCTACAACCTATCCTGAAGGACGACCCATCACTCTCACAGATCTTGGGAGACAGGCCAGTCCTTGCTTGCAGACAGCCCCCCAGTCTGAAGCAAATACTTACTAGCAACCACACACCACACAACAGAACCACTAACCCAGGAGCCTGTCCTTGCAACAAAGCCCGTTGCCAACTCTGTCCACATATCTATTCCGGGGACACCATCATAGGGCCTAATCACATCAGCCACGCTATCAGAGGCTCCTTCACCTGCGCATCTACCAATGTGATATATGCCATCATGTACCAGCAATGCCCCTCTGCCATGTACATTGCTCAAACTGGACAGTCTCTACGTAAAAGAATGAATGGACACAAATCAGACGTCAAGAATTATAACATTCAAAAACCAGTTGGAGAACACTTCAATTTCTCTGGTCACTCGATTACAGACCTAAGAGTGGCTATCCTTCAACAAAAAAGCTTCAAAAACAGACTCCAACGAGAGACTGCTGAATTGGAATTAATTTGCAAACTGGATACAATTAACTTAGGCTTGAATAGAGACTGGGAATGGAGAGTCATTACACAAAGTGAAACTATTTCCCCATGGTATTTCTCCCCCCCACCCCACCCCCCACTGTTCCTCAGATATTCTTGTTAACTGCTGGAATTAGCCTACCTTGCTTGTCACCATGAAAGGTTCTCCTCTTCCCCCCCCCCCTGCTGCTGGTGATGGCTTATCTTAAGTGATCACTGTCCTTACAGCGTGTATGATAAACCCATTGTTTCAGGTTCTCTGTGTGTGTATATCAATCTCCCCTCTGTATTTTCCACCAAATGCATCCGATGAAGTGAGCTGTAGCTCATGAAAGCTTATGCTCTAATAAATTTGTTAGTCTCTAAGGTGCCACAAGTACTCCTTTTCTTTTTTTCAGTGTAGCCAATCAGCACCCTCTCCTGACCAGTCTGATGCACTGCAGTCGCATTGTTTTCTGCGTCGGCACTCAGAACAGAGGTTGGAAAAACAGAAAAAGTCTAAAGTCTTTCTGTTCTGCAGGGTAAGTTTGAAAGACTGTTTTAAGATGAAAACAGAAGCCAGAATTCAGTCTTTTTCCCTTTGAAAGAAAAGCCTAGTACATCTTTAGCAAACGGAACTTAAAACAGTTTACCTTTTTGTCTGAAGGGTAAATTGTAGTAAAACAGTCTGTGTGAAGCTCTCTCCAGGCTGACTACAATCCCCCCATGAACAAATATGAAAAACATCATCTCTCTTCTTTGGAGCAAGTCTTTCCAGGCTAGCTAAACTCACCATGTGAACAAATCAAAGAAAAACAAACTTGGTTTCTTCACTAACTTTTGCCTGCTGGTGTGGCACAAACTTTCCCAAAGGCCCACTACACAGGATGATCTGTTTACTCCCAGCAATAGTAGCAGCTGCCTTCCTGTTTCAATATTTGCCCCAGCCTGTGCTGCTTGAAGGCTAACGGGTCCTAGCTGACTCGGAATCTGTTCATTGATCCATGTCTTCCCCAGCTTGAAGCCTCCTGGCTTCCTTCCTTGGTCATGCCCTGAACTGTACTGGGCCCCTTAGGGATAGTATGTTCTAACACAGCAATATTTCCCTAAGCCCATTAATTACACTTTTATCTGTTTGTTTTTAAAGCAGTTTTGAAGTTGTTCAGTTGTAATAATAATATAGTTGTCTCTTCTCTTATTTTCCATGTTGTCCCAAAAAAATATTCCTCTGTCAGGGGAGAAACTTTAAATATTAAATAAACTGTTAATTATCACTTTACTAGGCAGAGCAATTAATATTTTATGGATGCAAAAAGTCACATTAGTGACTGTTAAACTGTCTAGTAATGTGCTTTTGCTCCTGGCGTTATGGCTGAAAAATGAAGCTAGTAAAATGGTCTTGTTAATGCATAGTAAAATCTTAATTTATACTTACCCTGCTGTAGCTGTTATTGGGAAATGCTGTTTTCTTTTGAGGACTTGTAGATCTACCAAATACAAATCTTATCAAGTTCTGAAGATTTTTTAAAAAAAGAAAAGGAGTACCGGTGGCACCTTAGAGACTAACAAATTTATTAGAGCATAAGCTTTCGTGAGCTACAGCTCACTTCATCGGACTAACACGGCTGCTACTCTGAAGATTTTTTTGTTCCCTCCCAAGGCACCTCTCTCCGATTCTGTTCCAGGGAAAGACTTGTGTCCTTTCCATGAGACAGGCAGTAGTTCTGGGGGGTTTCCGATCAAGTGCCAGAGACAAGACAGATGAGATACTCAGCTGGGACTCCACCATATTCAGATACACCAAGTGGCAAATCAGTTCTGTGACTTTTGGCTTCTCCTTGTGAGAAAGTTCCATCATATTAACCAAGAATGTTTCTATTTGGTAAAATCTTAGCTGAACAGCTTGTCAGTTTTCATCCTTTTTGTTATGTATATGGAGAGGATGGAAAAGATGTGTATAGAACATAGCCCTCTCTGTTGAAATGGCAGGAGAGTCTAAGCAAGATATCCAAGAAAGTGTATTTAGTGCAAAACCCTCTAAATGTTCGAGCTAAACTTTGAAAGTGGAGATGCTATAGGTTGACCCCTTCCCGTGCTGAGTAACAAGGATTCAGTGCAGCAGGTACTATTTGCCTTGATAATTAGTTACAGTATCTCATGAATGACTTCAGGGTTTAGTGAGCACCATGCTTCTCTGGATAACTTAGATCTGTTATATGAAGTTGGACCATGTTCTTTAGCAGAGACTCAAGTAGGATTTGTGAATGGCTGACCCAGAGAGATTGAAATAGGTGATATGGGTGCTAGGGAAAGACATGGAAATAATACTTATCTCGGCTGTTATACACTGAAAATTTATATTCCTCTTCAAGTGATGTCTCTGTGGGTGCTCCACTTTAGGTGTTGCACCCCGGAGCTTGTCATTGGAGATTTATGGGAGCAGTGCCTGGTTGGGTCGCACATGCATGGTCCCCATCTCGCGCCACTTCAGGCAGTTATCTGGCACTGTGTGACCAACCCCCCCCTCAGTTCCTTCTCTTCTGCCTTTGACTCAAGTTGGAACAGCTAGCAGCGACTTTCAGCTTATTCCGAGTAGCAAAGGTTTATCATTCGTATGTCCCTTCATGCTTCCATGCTGATGATGCTCATTAAAAAAATGTGTTAATTAAATTTGTGACTGAACTCCTTGGGGCAGATTTGTATGTCCTCTGCTGTTTTACCTGCATTCTGCCATATATTTCATGTTACAGAGGTCTCAGATGATGACCCAGCACATGTTCGTTTTAAGAACACTTTCACTGCACATTTTACAAAATGTAAAGGTACCAATGTGAGATTTCTAAAGATAGCTACAGCACTTGACTCAAGGTTTAAGAATCTCAAGTGTCTTCTAAAATCTGAGTGGGACAAGGTGTGGAGCATGCTTTCAGAAGTCTTAAAACAGCAACACTGATGCACAAACTATAGAACCTGAACTACCAAAAAAGAAAATCAACCTTCTGCTGGTGGCATCTGACTCAGATAATGAAAATGAACATGTCGACCTGCACTGCTTTGGATTATCAAGCAGAACCCGTCATCAGCATGGACGCATGTCCCCTGGAATGGTGGTTGAAGCATGAAGGGACATATGAATCTTTAGCGCAATTGGCACGTAAATAACTTGTGATTCCAGCTACAACAGTGCCATGAGTATGCCTGTTCTCACTTTCAGGACTGAGTGGACTTGTAGCTCTAAAATTTTACATTGTTTTATATTTGAGTGCACTTTTTTGTACATAATTCTACATTTGTAAGTTCAACTTTCATGATAAAGAAATTGCACTACAGTACTTGTATTAGGTGAATTGAAAAATACTATTTTTTACAGTGCAAATATTTATAATAAATCTAAAGTGAGCACTGTATACTATGTATTGTGTTGTAATTGAAATCAGTATATTTGAAAATGTAGAAAACATTAAAAAATATTTAAAACGAACGGTATTATTATTTAGCAGTGTGATTAATCAAAATTAATTGTTTGTTCGCTTGACAACGCTAACTAGTTTAAACTAGGGCTATTCTTTTATCCCCGTCCTTCCCTCCCCACCCCCCCAAATAAAAATTGTTTCTCTTCATAGGATTGTAGGTTTCTGTTCAACTGTTACTGTAGAGTAGTTGTTTTTCTCCCTGCTTTCCCCCCCCCCCCCTTACAGGGAGAAAATGCTCCCTGAGGGCATGGCTGGCTCCCCAGGGTTCAAATGTTGCCCTACTTTCAACACCAGTTTCAGATAGACACTCTGTGGGCCTTCTGTCTCGGTGAGACAGGTATACCACAGAAGTGCTTGCACTGCCGCAACTTCAAAGCCTGAACTAGGAAGGTGAGTGACCTTCAACTTATTTTCCTCATGAAGAAGTCTCTCCACCTTGCTTCTGAGCCCAAGGTACACACCTTCCATGGCCAGAGATCTCCAACAACAGCCTCTGACAGAGCCTTTCTTCCATGGTCCAGGCTCCCAACCAACTGCCATGAAGGCGACAAAAAAAAAAAAAGGTACAACGATCCTGACTCATGAGTTGGCTAAGAAAAGGTGCTCCTGCAACTGCACCAGCTCCTCCCATCGCTGAAATAGCAGGACAGTCTGGCACTGTTGGTACCAAGAAAATGAAAGATGCCAAGCTGCTGAGCTCTGACACAGGCAGAAAGGGGAAACTGAAACCCCATACCGCAGTACTAGCGGAGCTGATCAAACACCCAGTACTGAGAGTGTCCACCTCCACAGATGATGGCACCACCTAGTGCAGACACCACACACCCGGGGGTGCACAACGGCACCATCGAGCAGATTGCAACATCTGGGTACCGATTCCTGTGATGCCAGCAATACCAGTGCCATTGACACTGCAGCAATTCCTGAGCCAAAAAGACCTCATCGTCATGCCCCTGCCAATCTCCCATCCTCGGTACCAACGCTCAATACCAAGTCAACCCACCTCTCTACGTCTTTCTGTTCCGCCGTTTTCGAGCAATGATGTTCTATGCTTTATAGCATTCCTCTCCTGTGAATGCTCCCATCAGATCAGTTCTTCTGCACAAGGGCTACCTGGTTGACCTGAAGTACCACACTTGGTGTGGGCACCCCAGGATGCCACCTATGCCCTTCTTTCCACAGTGGCCGTTTTGACCACTGTGACCGTTGTGACCTGAGGCTCACTTCTCCTCATCTTCGCCTGATGACACTATCATGCCCCCGCCTCCCAACATGGGAGATGATTTGAAGCAATTCCAAGACCTCTGTAAGAGAGTTGCAAGTTCACTGGATATTTTGCTTGAAGAAGTCTAGGAAGCATGGCATAATAGACATACTGTACACATCTACCTCCTCCAAAATTGTTCTTCCTATGAATGATGCGATTATGGTACCAGTGAAGTTAATCTGGCAGACCTCAGCAAGGTTTAAAAAATACTACATGTTTGCGAAGGGAACAATTTATCTTCTCGCGGTCAATGAGCGAGGCAGACAACAGCTACCCCAGGAACATGCCCTATGACAAGAATTGAAAGAGGCTCAATTTCTTCGGCCACAAAGCATACTCCTCGGTGACCTTACACTTGAGAATACCTAACTAAGAAGTGTTACTCGCTAAGTACAATCATAATAATTATGCAAAATTCTCTTGAATTTTTTATTCTGGAACAGTAATTCAGATCATTTGCATCAGGACAATTCATAACGAGGACGGCACAGGCTGCTCTGGATTCTGCGGATCCAGCTGCGAGGTCCATAGCCACCACGATGATTATAAGAGCAGCTTCCTGACTCCATCTTTCTGGGTTTCCCGAACCAGTACAGTTGACGGTTGAAGACCTGCCATTCAAAGGACCCAAATTCTTTGCGGACAAAAGAGCCGAGTTGCTACATACTCTCGAGGGTGACATTATGATCCCTGGGTATTTACACACCTAGGAGCAAATGAAGACAAGGAAATTATCAGGCTCCTCAAAGATTCTGACCCCCTCCTTATGCACAGTGTCACAGATATTATGACCACCGGGACAGAAACAGAAAACATTGAGGAGATGACAGTCTACTCCCTCGAATACTGCATCCCAACCATCGACCTCCAGACAACAAATTTGAGGCCTTAGCTGTGGTTCCTGAGACCCCTACATCTTTCACTGCTGGAACCATCTACAATCTTCAAACCTTTTGGAGATCGCTTGCTTCCATTCTACCCAATCTGGAAAACTATTAAACAGACAGGTAGATATTAGAAATTATCCAGAGTGGTTACTCCATCCCCATAACCTCCAAATCCCCTACCCACTTTCCTTCCCTGTCCCTCTTTAGGGACCCCTCTCATGAACATCTACTGCAACAAGATGTAACCCACCTCTTGCATCTAGGAGCAGTAGAACCCCTACCAACAGAATATAGAAGGAAGGGATTCTATTCATACTACTTTCACACGCAGAAAAAAAACAGGAAGGTGGAGACCCATCCTTGACCTACGGTGACTTAACAAGTTTGTGAAGACTCATCGATTCAAAATGGTCACACTAGGTACTATAATTCCAGTGCTAGAAAGGGGGAATTGGTTGTCAGCCCTTGTCCTTCAGGATGTGTATTTTCATATAATTATCCATCCCTCATATTGGAAGTTTCTCTGATTTGCAATAGCGCAGGAACATTTCCAATACAAGTCCTACCCTTCGGCCTATCTACTTCCCCTCGGGTAATTTCAAATGTCTTAACTGTTGTAGCTGCTTACCTCCTCAGAAAAGGAATCATGATATTCCGTACTTGGATGACTTTCTCCTGAACTACTGACACCGCAAGCAGCGTTAGAGTCCACTGAACAGACAGTAACTCTATTTATGAGGTTAGGCCTTCAAATAAATATTAAAAAATCAACTTTGACACCAGTACAAGAACCAGAGTTTATTGGGTTCTACCTCAAGTCTCCCTAGGCAACAGCCTCTCTCTACCAAGAAAATGGTTTCTGATTTTAGCCAACCTGATCTCCACAACACGAAACAGTACACAAGTATCTGCCAGAACTTGACTGCAGTTTCTAGGCCACAGGGCTGCTACCACCTTCGTTGTCAGACAGGTGAATTTATACATGCGGTGTCTACAAGCTTGGCTCCGGACAAACTGTCCCACACAGGCACAATATAAACAAGCACATCCCAATATCCAACAAATAAGACTCCCTACTCTGGTGGACACAGCGAGATAATGTTTGCATGGGGATGCCCTTTGTACAGAATTGGTCAGTGCTCACCATCACCACAGATGCATCTATCTGGGGGTGGGGGGAGCACATCTAAATTCACATTCTGTCCAGAACTGGTGGAATCCCATCTTCATATAAACCTTTTAGAGCTATGAGCTGTTTGAAACACCTACTCCCACTTCTTCCTGATTGTCAAAGGCAAGACAGTACAGATCAGTGATCTCCAACATTTTTACACACAAGATCACTTTTTTGAATTTAAGTAAAACCTAGGATCTGCCCCTCTGACTCCACCCCCCTCCCCTATTCTCACACACTTTCACTGGGCTGGGGCAGGGGGTTGGGTTGCGGGAGGAGGTGGAGGTTCTGGGCTGGGGCTCAGGGGTTTGGAGTGTGGGAGTGGGCTCTGGGCTGAGCCAGGGGCATGGGGCTGGAGTACAGGAGGGGGTATGGGGTGCAAGCTCTGGGAGGGAGTTTGGGTTGGGTGCAGGAAGGGGCTCTGGGCTGGGGCAGAGTGTTGGGGTGCAGGAGGGATTCCGGGCTGGGATGCAAGAGGAGGTATGAGGTTCTGGCTCTGGGAGGGGGCTGTGGGTTGGGGTGCAGGCTCCTGCTGGGCAGCACTTACCTCAAGGGTCTCCCAGTTAGTGGGGCTAAGGCAGGCTCCCTGCCTGACCTGGCCCCACACTGCTCCTGGAAGGGGCCAAAGTGCCCCTGGGGAGCAGCACGTGACTCCGTGCCCTTCCCCTCTCTGCAGGCACTGCCCCTGCAGTTCCCATTGGCCACAGTTCCCCTTCCCTATGGGAGTTGTGGGGGTGGTGCTTGCAGGCAGGAGCAGCACGTGGAGACCGCTGCCACCCTCTCCCCCCAGCTTGGGGCCGGTACACCACCAAACTTTTAGCAACAGGAGATCCCTGTCGACTGGCAGAATCTCCAGGATCGACCAGTCAATCGCGATCGACCTGTTGGTGACCACTGGTTTAGATCCATGTGGACAATGTGGCTTCTTATGTTTTACATAAACAGACAAGGGGGAACACAATCACACTCTCCCTTGGGGGGCTCCCAACAATAGGTCTCTCTAGCGGTCGCACATAACACCAAATGCCCTCAGTTTTGCTCCAGGGCGAGACTTGGTCCACGTTCTCTAGGTGATGCCTTCCTCATCAAATGGAACACTACCCTTCTATACGCCTTTCCTTTCACCCCCCCTCCTATCTCAAGCGATTCATATGTCAAGAGTATGTTGACAACTGGCTTCTAGCTGTATGATTCAGGCAAGAAGCCCAAGCATCAACCTCCATGTTTCTCAATTTTCTTTCATCCTTTGGTGTCGGCGTCAATGCTGAGAAATTGATCCTAGACCCCATTACAGTCTCTGGATTTCCTAGGGGCTATCATCAGTTCGGTTACAGCACGGGTCTACTTACCAAAAGACAGGTTTCAGACAGTGAGCGATGTCATAACTTGCATCATGAGTAGTCCTTATGTACCAGCTAGGACCTGCCTGTCCCTCCTGGGCCATATGTCTTTGTGTACATATGTGATTCATATGTTCTGTCCACAGCTCTGGCTCTGACTCACAGTATGACATTCACATCCCTCTGCCTCTATGCCTCAGTTTCCCTTCCTCAGTTTCCCTATCAACCCACCTCTTTTCCCCTCTGTGCTTCAAACTAAGAAAGGTGAATAAAGTTGCAAAAAAGGACTTGTATTGCACACAAACGAATATTTGTATGACAGAAGTGAACCTTACAAGTACAGGGGAATAAACTTGGGAGGGGGAAGCACATTCTTCATCTTTTTAAAAAAATAAAAAACCCATACACTGATATGTGACAGGCAAGATCAGTGTATTTGTGGCTGTGCTTGTCTGTACACTCCCCCAGGTTGAAGTGATAGGAATAATGTACTGGCCTCTGATGCCAAATGGAACGTGGCAGGGGGGACAATGCAGTGCTGGAATGCTGTTCTGAACCTGTTGCAGAGGGTTTAACCTTCAAGGTGTTTCTCCTGAAGGTCAGCCAGATGCCTCAGCATGTCTGTTTGGGCCTTCAGAATTGCCATTTTCTCCTGTTGCACGTCGCGCTCATTCTCCTGAGCTTTTCACCTGTTCTTAATGTCCATGTGCATTTTTTTCCCCAAGAATGATCCTCCATGTCCTCTGCTCAGTGTCCACTGTTCCAGAGTGCTCTTTACAGACGTCATTGTGTGTTTTCTTTTTGTCCTAATCTGGTTCAGCCTCTCTGCTGGCGTGGAGGGAGAGTTGAAGGCCCACATTCTAAGCGGCAAAACATATAATGCACAGAGGCACCAATGTCCGTCCATAGTCAAGCTGTAGTGCACGCTTGCTATGTTTAAATCACCCTCCTGAATCCACGCAAGTGTAAAAAAGTACGCTTTCATTTTGGCCGAGTATTCATTGAACCGGTCTGCTGTTCCAGCCATGGAACCAAGGAGGGAGGGGGGAAAGCTGGTACATGTGGGGGTGAGGACAGGATGGGAATACAGGCCCTATTGCTTGCTGTTTGGGTGATTGAACTAAATATTGTTACATTTACCCTCAGGAGTGAGATATCAGCTGGGAAACAGGTGGAAAAGGAACAGTTGATGCATGCGTCTGGCTACAGATTGGGTCAGTATGTTGCTAGCCTGTGTGCTATGTGATGCCCGGTGAATTAATGCAGGAGTGGTGTGGAAAAGTATCCTATCGTGGTAGAAGAAATTAAGGCAGGCCACTCCAGAAACCTTCTGCAATGGATTGCAGACTACCTTCAGGAAAGTTTCCTTGAGTTCTTCAAGTGCTTTGCTTACTCATGTAGATTCCATTCTGAATGCACAGTTGCTGGAGATTTTTCTCCTAGTGGTATCTGTACGGTTGGCTCTGGAGACCTGTGCCCATGCGCCAGTAGACGGGCACCGCTGGCCCCACACCCTTTCAGTTCCTTCTTACTGCCTGTGACAGTTGTCAGGCTTTCATGAGGCGCAAAAAGGCTGTTCTTTCTCTAGTGGATGGTCAAACTATATCGCTAATTAATTACTCAGACAATATGATGTCTATGTTCTATGTCATTAAACAATGGGGAGCCCACTCCAAAGTCCTATGTCAGCAATCCTTATGGGACTTCTGTATGAAACATGGTGTTAACCTGGAAGCTTTGCATCCCCCTGGGGAATGGAACATGCTGGCGGATCACCTCTTCTCACTATGAGTGGTCCCTTCACCAAGAGGTCGTCTGATGCAGGAGCATTTGGCACCCTCAACTTCGGCCATGCAAAGGGTGCTGTTGAGTTCGATGCCACTCGACTCTCCCGATCAGGAGTGCCAGGTGGAGGAGCTAGAACTTCCCTCCACCCTGGACACTTTCGAGGCTATGACAGACCTGATCGCCATGATGGCTCCCCAGTCCATGGCCAGCAGGGACAGGTCTCTGGTGCTACTGCGAGTGGCACCATCTAGAGGCATGCCTGCCACGATGAGGCATTTGCCTCATCCCCAAGACATCGCTCTCCACGGCACTAGTCTCCACAGTGCCGCCATCAAGGCTCTGCTCCCCAGCATCGGCATTGAGATGGGGTTTGCCCACACTGGTCTCGCGGCACCATTCCCCCAACTCCAGCACCGTGACACCATTCCCCCATACTGTACCACTCGGCACTGCCATGGTCATCACAGTCTAGGTCCCATTCATGGGACTGGAGGCAGAGTCCTGCTATTCCGGACACAGCTGATACCAATCAGACTGACATAGGTACAGGCATGATGCCAGCATGGTGCTATGGCAGGGGCCTGCGCAGTGGCCATTTTGGACCCCGTGGGCCTATCACCAGGTCCAGGGCACATTCTCCTGGGGTTCACAGTCAATAGCCTCAGAGGGACATGTGCCCCCGACAGCCAGGGACTGTCCCCTCCTAGGGATTCTGAGGCAGTGTCGGCTCATGGTGCTCAACAGGATCCAGCCCCTGCACCCGCTCCCGGCACCTAGCCTGCAGTCGACACTGAGAGCCACAGCACCAAGCAGGACGATGGAGATGGAGGGTCTGGTGCCGCCTCTGGCTTCATCTTTGTCCCTTGACGAAGCAGTGGCAGGGTCTTCCTCCTCTGGACTGCCCCCTATTGATAGCAGGGCACATCAGGACCTGCTGTGCAGGATCACTTGCAATATTGGGCTACAGGTGGAGGAGGTGGTTGAACTGAAGGACCCTATGGTTGATATCCTAACATCTAAAGGGCCATCCAGGGTCGCTCTGCCCCTTATAAAGACAATTCAGGCCACTACAAAAAAAAAATCTGTCTGCCTCCATCTCTCCAATAGCAAAGGGGGTGAAGAGAAAGTATTTACTACCTATTCTTGCATCCGCAGCCCTGCTCACTGGTGGTGGTGGTGGTGGCAGTCAACAAGAAGTAGAGACTGGCAACAAGGCCTGTCTCCCAAGTCGAAAAACTCAAATAAGATGGGCCTTTTTGGTCAGAAGGTCTACTCAACTAGGGAGCTCCAACTGAGGATAGCTAACCACAAGTGATCCTCAGCAGATATAATTTCAATTCATGGAACTCCATGTTGAAATTTAAGGAACTTGTGCCGCATGACTCTAAGGCAGAGTTCACAGCAATAGTGGATGAGGGCAAGGCAGTGGCACGGATCTCTTTATAGGCCTCACTGAATGCTGCGGACTTCGCTGCATGAACCCTGGCCTCCGGCATAGCCTGGAGGAGGCTCTCCTGGCTACAGGCATCCGGGCTTCCTCCCGAAGTCCAACAAGCTATCCAGGACCTGCCCTTTGACGGCATGGGCCTGTTTGCAGAGCAAACAGACTCCAGCTTTAATAGCCTTAAAGATTCCTGGACAACACTGAAGTCCATTGGGCATGCATTCCCTGGCAACCCAACACAAACATTTTAAGCCCCAACCCCAGCAGTGCTTTTCTCCTCCCCAGCTGGGGCAGGAATGGCAGGCGCAAGCCACCCCATCCAGCCAGGGCCCGACAAAACCATCATCGGGCTCTAAGCAGGCCTTTTGAAGGTGCACCCAAGGATGGCGCACAAGTCACAGTACCGGATCCTCATCCCTGTTTCCTGAACATCTGTCCCATTTTTGCCATGCTTGGCTTCAAATAGCATCAGACCACTAGGTCCTTCGCGTGGTACAAGTGGGATATTCACTCCAATTCTGCTCCTCCCTCTTACTCCCTCCACCCCCCCTTTTCCCATCCCTCTTCAGGGACACTTTTCATGAGCATCTCCTCATTTAAGGATTAACAGATTCATGAAAAAGTTGAGGTTCCATATGGTCTCCCTAAGTGCAATGATCCCCTCTCTGGATCCGGGAGACTGGTATGCCGCCCTTGACCTCAAGGATGCGTACTTCCATATATCCATACTTCCTGCCCACAGACTATTCCTCAGGTTTGTGATCAACCACAATCACTACCAATTCATGGTCCTGCCCTTTGGTCTGTTGACATCCCCATGAGTGTTTACCAAGTGCATGTCAGTTGTGGCAGCCTTCCTCCGCTGCAGGCAGGTGCAGGTATACCTGTACCTCGAAGACTGGCTGCTCAAGGGGCGTTCCAGGGACCAGGTGGAGGCAAAGGTCCGCTTTGTCAGATCCACCTTTGACAGGTTGGGGTCTCCTCCTGATCAAAAAGTTGTCAATCCTGGTACTGACACAAAGAATAGAATTTATTGGAGGGGTTGGACACAAGCCGGGCCAGGGTGTCCCTGCCAGAGGCTCGTTTCCAAGCGATGATGAACATCATATCTGGCCTCAGATGGTACCCTACCACCATGGCAAGGTGTTGCCTGAGGCTCCTTGGTCACATGGCAGCATGCACATACATAGTACAGCACACTAGGCTGTGGCTCAGAGCTCTCCAAGCTTGGCTAGTGTCGGCCTACCGTCTGGGGCGTGACAGCCTGGACATAGTGGTCACCCTTCCGTTGTAGGTCCGAGTCCCTCTTCTGGTGGCTCGACCCGCAAGAGGTGTGCGAGGGAGTCCCCTTCAACAGACTCCAGCCCTCTGTCCCTGGTAACGGATGTGTCAGCACTGGGATGGGGCACACATCTGGGAACGCTTCAGCTGCAGGGCCTCTGGTCTCAGGATGAGCTCTTGCTCCATATCGACCTCGAGGAGTTGAGGGGGTCTGACTAGCGTGCCAAACCTTCCAAGCCCATCTGCAAGGGCAATGCATGGCACCTACGATGGACAACACAACTGCGATGTTTTACATAAACAAGTAAATTGAACCAGCTGTTCGTGGTGGTAGCAGACCGGATGAAAGAACTCCCAGTCTTGTCGCAGAGGATTTCATCATAGATCACATCATGCAGCTTGGCTCTCCCCGCTCCATCTTCGGCTGGCCCTGGGGGTATGCGATTCAAAAAGTTTGGAGACCCATGGTGTAAACCAGAGCTAAAACTTTCCCACACCAGCATCAACTTCCTGGACTCCATGATCAGCTGCAGACAACTATATACCAGAAATTCTCAGATCACTACACTTACCTTCACAGATCCAGTAACCACCTCAAACATCCCCAAAAATGTTATCTACAGACAGGCACTCAAATACCATAGAATGTTTCTAGGAGAAAGTCTGGGATACACACTGTAACACACTTAAAACCATGTTTACCAAACAAGTGTACTCTACCAGAGAAGTAGATTACATCATGGAATGGGCTGCCCAATTACCCTAAAAGGACCTGCTTCAATACGTTATTGGGGGACGACAACACTGCACTCCCCTACTTGTCACCTACCATCTCACATTGGAGTCTGTAGGGGGTATCATTAAACAATTACAACACATACTTGATGTGGACCTTGATGTGGACATCTTGAAATAAATCTTTCCTAAATCCCCTCTTCTGGCCTTCATATGACCCCCCCCCCAACCCCTTCAAGCTAATCAGAAGCAAGCTATCCTCCGAACAGGACACACCAATTCAGTGGCACCAGACCCTGCCATAACAAATGCAAAACCTGTAGACATTCCTCCACTGCTACAATGATCAATACCCCTCACAACACACCTTTCAAGATCCATGGGTCCTACGTGTGCTTATCATGTGGTATACCTCATCCAGTGCACTAAGTGCCCCAGTATCTATGTGGGTGAAACAAAATAATCACTACATTCTCAAATGAACTTGCACAGAAAAATGATAAAACAAAAATACCTGTGGGAGAATACTTTTCATAAAATGGCCTCTCCATGTCTGAGAGCTTAGTCCTTTTCCTCAAAGGAAACCTGCATAATAGCTCCCAAGCTCGTCTTTTGATGGTTAAATTCATAACTTTGCTAGACCCTAAAAATCATGGACTCAATAAAGAGACTGGATTTATGGCTCATTACAACAATTTGTACCCACTCACCTGCCTTTGTTCTATGACTGCAAAGGTTTTAACTGTCTGTTTCACCTTGAACGATCTCTTGCAATGTGTGTTAACTCTTTATGCTTAAATCTGTTCCACCTTGCGTTTAGTTGTGCCATTAAGTTCCTTTCCCAGAACTGAAGAAGAGCTCTGTGAGACAAACTTCTCTCTTTCACTAATGGAAGTCAGTCCAATAAAAGATACTACCTCACCCACTCCGTCATTACTGTCATCCATGGCCAGGGATGAAAGTAATACAAAACACTTACCGGTACGGGGGCCTGGCTCTGGGCCTCGAGCGGAAGGGGCGGAACTGGCGGTCAGCCTCCCCCAGCCAGCCCATCTGCGCTGCCTGGCCTGCGCCGCCTGGGGCAGTTTTCAATGATTAGTCACTGCTGAATAATATAATTGAAAGTCTTCACAGAAATTGTTAGCTACGAGTCTCATATAATTTGCCTAAATTAGGAAAAGGTTGAGTTATATTTGGGTTAGCTGACATGTTAGCTACTTTCTACCTAACCATGGCATTTTCAGTATAGCTTGTTGAGATATAAAGGTGTTAACCAGCATCTACACTAGAGTAAAAGTTGTGGTTGGTTGTGGTTAAGTAATGTGTTAGTTAACCCTGACCCAACACAGCCTCGTCTCGTAAGTTAAAGAACACTTATAGTGAGGGACTTAAATCTGATAATAAGGTTCTTGCTCTTCATAGAAATTGAAAGGCTTTAAGTGCAAAGGCAATGCAATATTAACTATGTAGCAGCTAAAAATGCCATGCTAATTTGGTTCTCATTTGTGATACCAGGGTGGAGGTGATTTCTCTCTACACAGCATTAATCAGGCTACTCATATTGAGGTATTCTATTCCTTTCTGGGCTCCTTGTTGAAAAAACTTACTCTAAAATGGACAAGTACAAAAATAAGATATATCCTGTAAGCTGATAGAAGAAAATGGCTAGGTGCATCTGTGAAAAGAGGGGAACTAGAGTCAACTGAAAGACCCAGGATATCCTTTTCAGCCTTTGGATCTAGGAATATGTCCAATCATTTGGCTAATACATGCTACTGAACAACAGAAGGCTTTTACTGAACTATCCTGTGAAGGTTGCAGGCTGTTAGAAGTGCATCCAGTATTCTCAGTAAATTTAAAGTATGCAGTGGTTTCCTGGTTTGTACTTAAGCAATATGTAGTTAGTAATGAAAACTGTCAGTTTTAACTAACCTGCAGTTAATTCTGTTGCATTTGCCTTACAGAGTGCCTGGTGAGGAATGCGATGGGATCAATAGCATGTCTGTGGAGAGTGGCCCTGGGACAAGACTGAGAAATTTACCAGTAATGGGGGATGGACTAGAAACTACACAAATGTCTACAACACAGACACAGACCCAACCCCAACAAGGCAATACTGTAGGCACTAACCCCCCTCCACCAGAGACCTCCAACCCTAACAAGCCCAAGCGACAGACCAACCAACTGCAGTATCTACTCAAAGTGGTGCTCAAGACGCTATGGAAACACCAGTTTGCGTGGCCTTTCCATCATCCTGTGGACGCTGTCAAGCTGAACCTCCCTGTAAGTACAGATTGAGAAATTCGCTGCTGCTTCTCAGATTACACATTACATGTCTGTGACAAGTTCTGGCCTCCCTGCCCCCTTGGGGTGCTGCCTGGAACTGGGGTACCACTGTATCTGCCTGACCCTCCAGCCTGGGATCCCTTTACACTGTATTGCTTAGGCAAGCCAGCCAAGCCCTCCCTCGGGTTTCAGACTGCACTTTACTAGTACACATCCAGGTTGGGACACACACAGATGCTGAGATCAGCTCTGCATGGGAAGGCACAGCTGGAATTGCCCAGTGCACACCTCCCTCAAGAGGGTAAACCCACAATTGTACCGTCTTGTGCTGCACAGTTCTCTAAGCTTAATTCACCCCCTCCCTCAGTGTGGAGGGGGATATACACAGCTTTTTGCCTCAAGTTACGATTTCCACACACACTGGTTTTAGACCAAACAAAACAAGTTTATTAACTACAAAAGAGATATTTTAAGATAAGGGATAGCAAACAGATCAGAGCAGATTACCTAGCAAATAAAACAAACATGCAATCTAAGCTTAATAAACCACAAAAAACTGGTTATAAGTAGCAAATTCTCACCCTAAATGTTGTTTTAGGCAGATTGCAGAGATTTTTGAAAGTAAACTGCACTTGCTCGCAGTTTAAAACTCCAGATATTCCTTTCACAGGCCAGACACCTGCTAGCCTGGGCTCAGCCCTTCTCCCCTAGTCCAGTCTTGTTCTCAGGTGTTTACAGTAGTCCTCTTTCTTGGGTGGGTAGTCAAAGAACGAACCACAATGATGTCACTCCCCTGCCTTAAATAGTTTTTGTGTATGGCAGGAATCCTTTGTCTACCAGTTTGATCCTCATCACTGATCAGTGGAAAAACACTAGTATTATTACGGAGTTCAGTACTAGGTGACTTGGTCATAGTTTCCTGCAGCCATAACGCAGAGGCTGTTTGCATCGTCCCCTGGAAGGCTTCTCAGTGGGCATCTTTTAAGACCTATTTCCTCCCTAATGGCTCTTCCCAGTGAGATATCTAGACTGATTACATTCTCCCTATTGGGCATTCCCCAGGTGTAAACACATTTGTAATTGATGCATAGACAATATTCCTAACTTCGGGTACCAAAATGATTCATGCATACAAGTAGCATAATCCAATTCAGTGAATCATAACCTTTCCAATGATATCTAATATGTCTTATCTTGTATAAAATACATCATAGTTATGCCATAATCATATCCTATATAACAATATCTCTCTGAAGAATATGGTGCGTAATGCCATAATGTCTATGAAGAATATGAAGTCCTTTGAATCTTGGGTATTTTTTCCCTCCTTCTGAAATCACTGAATCATTGGTTTTGTTGATGGAGACAGGGAGGGGTATACTCTCAATGATTCAGTCGATCTTTACGTTTTGTGGAGGGGGTGGGTATTTATAATTAGAAATAATATCCCTTCTGGTTTATAGACAGAAAATGCATTAGGAATAAATACTTTGAGTTGTTTAATATGTTAGGATACTGTTCCCTCCTGTCCCCCCAGTCCAGACTAGTTAGTTCAGCTCTCCGGCTGTCAGGCAGCAGGAATCATTAAGAAGATGAGCCAAGGAATTTGCCAACCTGGACTTCACTCTTCCCTGCCGCTCAGAATACTGTGCTGTGTTCTTTGTAGTCACTTGCTTGATCTGTGCTATTTTATATTAGTTAGCATAGACCTTGATGGAAGCTAAAATACTCATGGCCTTAGTGGAGTGCCTTGGTACTCATACAGCCTACAGGCTGCCTGCAGCTATGTTTCTTGTGGCCTTCAGTGCTGTTCAGTAATATTCAGTAATTTTATAAGGGAAGATTTTTAAATGTAAACATAGTTAATTGGCATACAGCCATTTTGAAACCTCTTGTGCCTCCATGGTCACTACTTCACTGTCTGCCAGAGTCCCATGGCTCACATACCACCTTCATAGGCAGGGAGGGAAGGGGGGTTGTAAAATATGCCATCTGCCTATACTAAACCACCACAGAATGGTGGGGAAAGCCATTGAGAGCTCTTCTGGAGAGAGCACCATGTGAATATAGCAGTAGAAATATACTACCGACTACCTGACCAAGATGGTGATTGTGAAATGGTCAGGGAGATTAGAAAGGCTGTAAAAAATAGAAATCTCAATAGTAATGTGGGATTTCAACTATTCCCATATTAATGAATACATGTCACCTAAGGATGGTATACAGAGATAAAGTTTCTAGACACCATTCAATAATTCCTCCTTGCAGCAGCAAATCCTGGGACCCACAAGGGGAAAAGGCAGTTCTTGATTTAGTCCTAAGCAGAGCACAGGATCTGATCCAAGAGGTGAATATAGCTGAACCGCTTGGTAATTGCAATCATAATATAATTAAATTGAATATCCTGGGTTGGGGGGGACAGCAAAGAAGCCCACCACAGTAGAATTTAACTTCAGAAAGGTGAACTACACATAAATTAGGAAACTAGTTAAATGAAAATTAAAAGGCACAGTCATAAAAGTGAAATGCCTGCAAGCTGCATGGAATTTTTTTTTTAAACACCATAATAGAGGCTCACATTAAATGTATACCCCAAATTAAAAACATTGTAAAAGTACCAAAAATGTGCCACCATGGCTAAGTAAAAGAAGCAGTCAAAGGCAAAAAGGCATCTTTTTAAAAGTGGAAGTTAAGTCCTACTGAGGAAAATGGAAAGGAGCATAAACTGTGGCAAGTCAAGTGTAAAAATATAATTAGGCAGGCCAAAAAAGAATTTGAAGACCAACTAACCAAAGTCTCAAAAACAAACAGCAATTTTTTTTTTAAAGTAAATCCATCCGAAACAGGAAGCTTGCCAAACAATCAGTCGGTGCACTGGACGATCAACATGCGAAAGGGGCATTCAAAAAAGATACGGTCATTGCGGAGAAACTAAACAAATCTTTGCATCAGTCTTTGCAGAGGATGTGAGGGAGTTTCCCATAACTGAGCCACTCTTCTTCGGTGACTAATCTGAGGAACTGTCGCAGATTGAGGTGTCAGTAGAGGAGATTTTTGAACAAATTGATAAACTAAGAATTCACCAGGACCAGACGGTGTTCACCCAAGAGTTCTGAAGGAATTCAAATATGAAATTGCAAAACTACCCTATCATTTAAATCAGCTTCCGTACCAGCTGCCTGGAAGATAAATTGTGACACCAATTTTTTTAAAAAAGCGCCAGAGGTGATCCTGGCAAGTAGAGGCCGATAAGCCTAACTTTCAGTAACATGCAAATTGGATGAAACTATAGTAAAGAATAGAATTATCAGACTCCTAGATGAACACAATTTGTTGGGGAAGTGTCAACACAGCTTTTGTAAAGGGAAATCATGCCTCACCAACCTATTAGATTCTTTGAGGGAGTCAACAAGCACATGGACAAGGGTAATCCAGTGGATATATATTATACTTAGACTTTCAGAAAGCCTTTGATATGGTCCCTGAGCAAAGTAAGCCATCATGGGATAAGAGGAAAGGTCCTTTCATGGATCAGGGACTGGTTAAAAGACAGGAAACAAAGGGTAGGAATAAAGGGTCAGTTTTCAGAATGCAGAGAGGTAAATAGTGATATCCTCCAGGGAACTGTACTAGGAACAGTGCTGTTCATCATATTCATAAATGTTCTGGAAAAAGGGGTGAACTGTGAGATGGCAAAATTTACAGACAATACAAAATTACTCAAGATGGTTAAGTGCAAAGCAGACTGTGAAGAGTTAGAAGGGGATCTCAGAAAACTGGGTGACTAGGCAAGAAAATGGTTGATAAATGCAAAATAATGCACATTGGAAAACACAATCCCAACTATACATACAAAACGATAGGTTCTAAATTAGCTGTTACCACTCTGTAAAGAGATCTTGGAGTCGCATATTGTTCTCTGAAAACGCCGCACAATGTGCATCTATTGTCAAAAAAGCTAACCATCTTAGGAACTGTTAAGAAAGCGATAGATAAGAAGACAGAAAATATCATCATGCCACTATATAAATCCGTGGTGCACCCACACCTTGAATACTGCATGCAGGTTGGTCGCCCCCATCTCAAAAAAGATGCTTGGTATTGGAAAAGGTATAGAAAAGGACAACCAAAATGATTAAGGTTATGGAAGAGCTTCCATATGAGGAGAGATTAAAAAGACTGGAATTTTTCAGCTTGGAAAAGAGATTACTAAAGGGGGATATGATAGACATTTATAAAATCATGAATTGTGTGGAGAAAGGGAATATGGAAATGTTGTTTATTCCTTTACTTAACACAGGAGCCAAAGGGCACCCAATGAAATTAATAGGCAGCAGGTTAAAAACAAACAATCAGTACTTCTTCACACAGTGCACAGTCAACCTGAAGGTAAAACAGGCACAGAGAGCACAGCTGCTTTTGGCATCCCAAAATTGCCCAAGCCCATGCTGCTAGCTCATTGGCTGCAACAGTGCCTTCTGAAGTAGTCATGGAGTACCATGAGAAGAAGAAATAAGACTACCATCCGTAAATATTTTTAGGAGAGGATTGCATAGTACCGTCATGAGACCTCTCAGGAGGATACAAAAGATATGTCCTTATGGACAAACTGCTCCAATGGGCTCCTACCCTGTGCCTGGTTTCAGAGTAGCAGCCGTGTTAGTCTGTATTCGCAAAAAGAAAAGAAGTACCCGTGGCACCTTAGAGACTAACAAATTTATTAGAGCATAAGCTTTCGTGAGCTACAGCTCACTTCATCGGATGCATTTGGTGGAAAAAACACCAAGTTTTTTCCACCAAATGCATCCGATGAAGTGAGCTGTAGCTCACGAAAGCTTATGCTCTAATAAATTTGTTAGTCTCTAAGGTGCCACACGTACTCCTTTTCTTCTTGTGACAAAGTTCCTCCTCTGCCTTAGTGAGTCCTGCGCTTTTTGGCAGATTTGCTTGCCTCAGAGGTTCACGGCAGCCCTCAGTTTGGCCATTTCTGCTAGAGGCTCAAACCTGCCGTTCACTCAGCTAACCTCATCACTGGCCAGCATGGGGGAAATGGAGAACAATCTCTACAGTGTCTGTTGTCCCATCTAGTGGGTTGGGGACAGGCCAGATTCCTTTCCAAATTAGATCTTCCCTTCTGGTGTTTCTCACAGACCAGGTCAACTTCTCCTGTGTCCGATCAGGAGTTGTGGGGATGGGGAGAATTCGGGCCCGCCCTCTACACCAGGTTCTAGCTCAGTGCCCTGTGGATAGCAGCTGTCTACAATGTCCTCTGTATCAGCTGCATGACAGCTACAACTCCTTGGGCTACTTCCCCATGGCCTTCCCCCAGCACCTTCTTTATCCTCACCCTAGGAGTTTCCTCCTGAAGCCTGATCACGCTTGTACTCAGTCCTCTAGCAGCACGCCATCTCACTCCCTGCTCCTTGCACACCCTCCGCTAACTGATGGGAGGTCCTTTTTTAAATCAGGTGTCCTGATTAGTTTGCCTATCATAATTGATTCTAGTATGTTCTTAATTCGCTCTAGGTGTCTTAATTAGCTTGCCTGTCTTAATTGGTTCTAGCAGGTTCCTGGATGTTCTAGCACAGCCCCTGCTCTGGTCACTCAGGGAACAGAAACCTGCTTCTCCAGTGGCCAGTAGCTCTGTCTTTGATGACTCTCCCATAGCACTCTGCCTTGGAGGGAGGCGGGCGGCTGCTGCTCCTGCTGCTGGGGCTGCTGCCTCTGCTCCAGCTACTCCCCTGGCTGGGCCAGATCCCCCACCCCTACCCCTTCTCTGCTACCTGGAAGAATTGGAAGGGGAAGTAAAAGTGGATGGGAACCTGGGAGGCAGTGACCATGAGATGGTCGAGTTCAGGATCCTGACACAAGGAAGAAAGGAGAGCAGCAGAATACGGACTCTGGACTTCAGAAAAGCAGACTTGACTCCCTCAGGGAACTAATGGGCAGGATCCCCTGGGAGAATAACATGAGGGGGAAAGGAGTCCAGGAGAGCTGGCTGTATTTTAAAGAATCCTTATTGAGGTTACAGGGACAAACCATCCCGATGTGTAGAAAGAATAGTAAATATGGCAGGCGACCAGCTTGGCTTAACAGTGAAATCCTTGCTGATCTTAAACACAAAAAAGAAGCTTACAAGAAGTGGAAGATTGGACAAATGACCAGGGAGGAGTATAAAAATATTGCTCAGGCATGCAGGAGTGAAATCAGGAAGGCCAAATCACACTTGGAGTTGCAGTTAGCAAGAGATGTTAAGAGTAACAAGAAGGGTTTCTTCAGGTATGTTAGCAACAAGAAGAAAGTCAAGGAAAGTGTGGGCCCCTTACTGAATGAGGGAGGCAACCTAGTGACAGAGGATGTGGAAAAAGCTAATGTACTCAATGATTTTTTGCCTCTGTCTTCAAGAACAAGGTGAGCTCCCAGACTGCTGCACTGGGCAGCACAGCATAGGGAGGAGGTGACCAGCCCTCTGTGGAGAAAGAAGTGGTTCAGGACTATTTAGAAAAGCTGGACGAGCACAAGTCCCTGGGGCCGGATGCGCTGCATCCGAGAATGCTAAAGGAGTTGGAGGATGTGATTGCAGAGCCATTGGCCATTATCTTGGAAAACTCATGGCGATCTGGGGAGGTCCCGGACGACTGGAAAAAGGCTAATGTAGTGCCCATCTTTAAAAAAGGGGAGGAGGAGGATCCAGGGAACTACAGGTCATTCAGCCTCACCTCAGTCCCTGGAAAAATCCATGGAGCAGGTCCTCAAGGAATCAATTCTGAAGCACTTAGAGGAGAGGAAAGTGATCAGGAATAGTCAGCATGGGATTCACCAAGAGCAAGTCATGCCTGACTCATGTAATTGCCTTCTATGACAAGATAACTGGCTCTGTGGATGAGGGGAAAGCAGTGGACGTGTTATTCCTTGACTTTAGCAAAGCTTTTGACACGGTCTCCCACACTATTCTTGCCAGCAAGTTAAAGAAGTATGGGCTGGATGAATGGACTATAAGGTGGATAGAAAGTTGTCGGGCTCAACGGGTAGTGATCAATGGCTCCATGTCTAGTTGGATGACCTCCTGAGGTCCCTTCCAACCCTGATATTCTATGCTGGACCACCCCCCACCCCCGGTTGTTGCTGCTCCTGCTGCAGCCCCTTGGGGGGGGCCTGCTCGCCCGCTCCCCAGAGGAGGGGATTGAGGAGGCTCCAGCCTCAGCCATTGCTACTGCTGCTGTGGACGCTACCACCATCACCACCTTCCTGCCTGCCCACCAGACAGCCTGCTGGAGCTGCTGTTGCTGCCTGGGAGCAGCTGGAGCCTCGAGGAGGAAGAAGGGGACCATCTGCTGCTGGGGGAGTGCACAGAGCCTCTGCAGACCACTGTGGAGGGGGCCTTCAAGGACTGTGTAACTTTCAAACTGTGCTTTTGTGGTGAGGCTCTTAACTGTGTGTCTGTGGGGACATAGGGGGTGTGGCGAGGAGCCTGCCCTCATGTCTATCTGTGTCCTGCCCCCACCACCACCATCGCAGCCCCCTCCATCACCCCCACTGCTTCTTACCATCTGCCTCAGGTCCTTCCTCTGGGACTCAGCTGCTCGCTTGGCTTGCCACGCCCTTTTGCCACCACTTGGGTCTGAAGCGGCAGCCAGCAACCACTGACTTTTTTTTGCAAGCGCACATGGGCGCATGTTGCCCCCCTCTGGACTGACACCCCCTCTTCCCTGCAGCAATCTCCCCCTCTCCCCTTGAAGCCCTTTGCTCCCCCGTTTTGCCCCAGCCTCTCAGCAGCTCCAGTTTGTTTGCCTACCCTGCCCTTTCCTCTCTGCAGTTTTGCTTGCTTGTTTACCATGCCCCCAGCCTCTGAAGCTAGCCCCTTGGTTTCCCTGTTCTACCTCCAGCCTGGCTGTTCCTCCCCCCCCCCCCCGCAGTTCCCCTGCCCTGACTAGTCCTTTGCTCTATGTGCCCATGCCCTCTCCTGTGTGCTTGTGCCCCTCCCCTGTTTCAGTATGAACCCTGGTATCACTGCGTCCCTCCCATGCTGTTATAACCCCCCATCTCCTAGTGCAGCTAGAGGAGCCGGAATCCCATTCAGTGTTAGACTGAACGTCCCCAAGTGCTTGGTAGCCCTCTCACTTCTGGCGCCCTCATCCCCTGCCTGCAGCCTAGTGGGGAGGAGTGGTCACCCTGTTTCCCCTTTCCCCTCCTCCCTCTGGTGTTTCTCCTCCATCCCTGCTCATTATGGTGGGGGACAAGGTGGGAGGGACCCCTCTGGCAGACCCCGCTACCCATCCTCCACCTGCCCCTCCCCCCCATCACCCTCTCTGGCTTCCACCTCAACTGCCACTGCTGAACCATCTGCTACCGCCTCCCTGGGGCACCAGCAGCAGTGGGCAATGGGGTGAACTCCACTGCTGCCACGTCTCTCGCCCCCTCCGATTCTGGGGGAGCCCCCCAGCCAGCGGGAAAGGCCAAGGCAAAAAAGGGTAAGGGCCCCACCAAAAAGGATAGGTCCTCTATGGTAGGGACTGCCCCTCTGCCGCGGCCCCGCCACTGACTGCGGCATCGCTCTGCTGGTGCCCCTCTCCTGGTCCCCAGGGCGTACTCAGGTGGCGGCGGCTCCCCTGCCTCCCCCTATGTCATCTCTCCTGGCTGCTGCCTCTGCTACCATCTCTGGGGTTCGGGGCCCCTTCCCCACCTTGACCAGGAAGCACGGCATCCGTTGCCTCCTAATGCCCGCCTTGCCCCATGTGGAGACCTACGTGCGGGCGTTGGCAAGGGTGGTGGTCTCCAAAATGTATGGGAAGATAGCCTTTTTCCTGGCATCAGAGGCCACCACCCAGGAGGTGGAGAAGGGCCTGGCGGTGGGAAGAGTATTCATCCCCCTGGAGCCACTGGAGAACCGAGGCGTTCGGTTGGTCCTTGCCTCCGTTCCTCCCTAATGCTGCCCTGTTACCTTGTCTCTCTATCCTGTGGAAACCCCTCTCCATAGTCAGCCCTCTCTCCCAGGGCTGCAAAGATCCTGCTCTCCGTCATGTTCTCTCGTTCCGCCGGCAGGTGCAGCTTCAACCACCACCGGTGGCGTGTGACGGAGAGGCGCTCGAGGGATCCTTTGTGATCCCCTACCAGGGGGCCCATACCGGGTGCATTACTCTATGGGGGAGGTCCGGTGCTACCTCTACCGGGCGATGGGGCACATCCGGAGGGACTGCCCATTGGCACGGCACAGAAGAGCATCTGGAACCTCCGAGCTCCAGCAGGGTGCCAGACCTCCAGGCTGCCCGTTGCCCGGAGCCGCTCCTCCTCCTCCTCCCAAGCCCACTACTGCTCCTGCTCATGTGCTGGGGCACCTCCCACAACGCGCCCAGATAAGTGGGAGGGCCCCGCCTCTGTTGCATGCACTCTGGCGGGGCCTGTGGAGGAGGGTGCACTGGGCATGGGAGAGGGCCCGCCCCAGGGGGAATCTTCCCTCCCCCATGCTGGCCCGCCACTGCCCCTGCCCCCTGGTCCAGCCCCTGTCCACCAGCCCACAGATGATGCCATGGAGGTCTGGGTCCAAGTGCAAGCAAAGTGGGGAGGCGGAAGGCTCGAGCTCTACTCCTCTCATGTGATGCAGAGGCCCCCTGAAAGACCAGGAAGGAGGCCACCGACACTGAGCCTTCTGCCTTTCCCCCAGCTGAATCCCACCCGCTGGAGCCAGCTGCGGATGACTTGGCAGCAATGGAGGGTTTCACTATCTCTCCTCCAGAGTCCCTCCTTGAGGGGGCCTCCGATGGAACCCCTCCATCTTCGCAGAGATCAAGGCCCTAGGTCTGACCCCAGTCACTCAGGGGGAGGATGACCCTCTGCCAGCGGACCTCGATCTGGGTGACCTCCACCTGCCCACTTCCTGGATCCCAACAGGACAACTATGCTGTACCCAACTGACCTGGTTCTATCACATTCTGTTGTACCACTACCTCTTCTTGAATGAGTAAAACAATGGAAAGTCAATACCTTTGTCCTGCTCTCTCAGGGTTGGTCCAGGCACCATCGTGCTCAGCTGGTGACTTTGGCTAAACTGAGGTAAAGTCTCAAACTGGTCCTGGTTTGTGGCATATCTGGACCCCTCTCCCGCCAGTACTTGTTCTCCTCCTTGCTGTTCAAGGCAGGATTCTCTGCCTTGGGCTCCTCAGCAGTATCCGGTGGTTGGTGGGGGTCTCTGCCAGGTATGTCATGCAGCTTGGTGTAAAGGCAACAGGTCTGGCCTTGTGGTATGCCTTCCATGATTCCTTCAGTTTCACACGTCATCGCTGCTGATCCCTGTTGTACCCCTTCATCTGCATCAGCTGTACAATCTTTTTGTACCTGTCCATATTTCTATGGCTGGTCCATAGCTGTGTCTGTACAGCCTCTTCTCCCCTCTGGCCCAGTGGATCCAATACCTCTTATCTACTCCAAGGAGGAAAGTGTCTAGTATACAGAGCCAGCATGGTTGGTTGGGCAGTTGCACACAACAAAGGAGAGCTTCTAGATGTGCTTACTGAGGCTGGCTATCAGCAGGGATCCTAGTTTTCTGTGATAACTCAAAATTCTCCGATGATAAAAACATAAAAATCTGGGGGGTTTTCTGTAATTAAAATGAAATGCTGAACTTCAGTTTCCTTAGCCATAATATATATAGGTGTCTGTTAAACACAATGTTTTACTGATATATTTACAATTTCTGGGCGGACAGACTAAGCCCTGTCCATTCTTCTGATTGGATAATGAAAAATTCCATTACTTTGGCTCCGGTCACAATTAGATTGGACAATCAGGGTTCCATGGTATACGTTTTTAAAAACTGTAAAAACTAAAGGTTCTCCATAAAAATGCAATGTTTTTCGGTGGCAAACGGATCCCTGGCATTTAAAAAAAAATATGTGGAGATTTTAAAGGATAAGGGAGTGTCTTCGGTCTTGATGGTTGGGCAGTGGAGTTCACAAATGTGACCAAGAGCAGTCACTGTTGGTCATTGTGTAGCAACTGCTGGAGGGTCGAAAACCTACCTATGCGAGGAGACTCGAAGAGCTTGCCTTCTTTAGCTTAACCAAAAGAAGACTGAAGGGAGATATGATTGCTCTCTATAAATACATCAGCGGGATAAATACCAGGGGGAGAGGGGAGTTATTTTAGCGCCAGTGTCAACACAAAAATGAATGGATGTAAACTGGCCATCATAAGTTTAAGCTCGAAATTAGGTGAAGGTTTCTAACCATAGAGGAGTTAAGTTCTGGAACAGCCTTCCAAGGGAAGCAGTGGGTGCAAAAACCTAACTGACTTGAAGACTGAGCTTGATAAGTTTACGGGGGGGGATGGGATAATGGGACTGCCTCCAATGGCATGTGGCCCATCTGTGACTGCAAGAAGCAAAAATCCACAGTGGCTGGAGATGGGACATTAGATGAGGAGGGCTCTGAGCTACTACAGAGAATTCTTTCCCAGGTATTTGCCTGGTCAATCATGCTCAGGGTCTAACTGATTGATTGCCATATTTGGGGTCAGGAAGGAATTTTCCCCTAGGTCAGAATGGCAGAGACCCCGGTAGTTTTCGCCTTCCTCTGCTGCATGGGTCACATGCAGGTTTAAACTAGTGTAAATAGTGAATTCTTTGTAACTTGAAGTCTTAAAACCATCATTTGAGGACTTCAGTAACTCAGCCAGAGGTTTGGGGTTTATTTCAGGAGTGGATGGGTAAGGTTCTGTGGCCTGCAATGTGCAGGAGGTCAGACTAGATGACCATGATCATTCCTTCTGACCTTAAAGTCTGAGTCTGTGACATATATCATGCAGCATCTACACTCACTGTCAACCTCAGTAGATCAACTGTGGCTCAGTGTAATTTAGGGAGGTGGTTTTACTGCATCACTGTAATGGGGCGCTTACGTTGACCAAAGACCATTTTATGCACAAACAGATCAACCCAAGATGATTTACATCAGCCTAAGTTACTGTAAAGTGATTGGTGGTGGCTGAGGCAAGAACTCTATGATAAATAGGAGTTCTGAGAATATAGTTTTCATGTGAAAGCTCCTCAGGGGTTTGGTTAGAGCTGTGGTGCCCAACCTTATATCACAGGAGGGCCACATAAACCTACACACAACTTTGTGTGGGCCAAACAGATTCTAAATACTTCCTTGTGTAAACTAAAATGATGTAAATATCATGACAAAACACTAATGAATCAGCCATTAGTATATTGTGTTGAAGCAGGGCATGGGCCTTGTGAATTCTAGTGGGCCATGTATGGCATCTGTGGGTCATAGATTGAGCGTCCCTGGGTTAGAGTAATCAGTAAAGTTCAGTGATTAGAAGTAAGAGCCATGGAAAAGCTTATCAAAGCTTTGCATTTATCCTGTTGTAGTACCGGTAAATATGCACTTTATGTACCAGCATTGTTGGATTTTTCCAGGTTCTAAACTGATATTTCTTTCTCTGATTTCCACAGGATTATTATAAGATTATTAAAACTCCTATGGACATGGGAACAATAAGGAAACGTTTGGAGAATAACTACTACTGGAATGCCCAAGAATGTATCCAGGACTTTAATACAATGTTTACAAATTGTTACATCTACAATAAGGTATTTGACTTTGGGTCTGCCAAGGGACTGTCCTGTAATCATTGCAGCACTTCAGAACTGCATGTGATTGGTTCAGATGTTACTTCTTATAACAATCCTTAAATGTAACTGAATCCAAATTAACAAACAGTTTCTTGAGAACTGTGAATACTAATAATTTGATAGCAGTTTAGGTCCCTTCTTGCCTTTATGCAATGAAAAGACAAGACAAACCTATCTTCCTGATATTCACTCAGATGAGTTAATAGTGGATATTGGCATTTAAATATCTATGGTAAGAGGCCAGAGACTGCTGGGGGTGAGGCTACATGCTTGGTGGTAGGAATGAGGTGAGAAGTAGAATGGTGAAATGAATCCTTTTACGCCCAGTTGTGTTTTTACTATGGCACTGTGAGATTCCCCCTTGCACAGTGTGCACAGTTCTGTATACCATTTTACTGGAGGGATATCAAGGAATTGAAAAAGATACAGAGAGCAGCAAGGATCTCTAGGGTGGCAGGGAATGGGGTGTTTATAATTGAAGATAGGTCAGAAAAAGAATTGATTTATGCTTCTAAAACTGAAGTAGGGGACATGGCTGAGTTGTGAAACTATGAGGTAGAGAGAAGATGGAGGCCACCAAACTGTTGGCGAAGGTAACAGTCTTAAGAACAAGGAGGCATGAACTGGATCTGGGACTAAGTGTTAAGAGAAACTTCCTTAGAGTGAGTTATTAACTTGTAGGTTCCATAGGCAGCGAAGAAGCTGTGTGACCCACACAGGATTTTGTTCATTTGTTCAAAGATCTGGTGTGATCCTCCCCACTACACTACACTTCACTTCCTCCTCTTGCTCTTAGTACACTCTCCTCCTCCTCCCTCATCATTGGCACCAAGGCTTCCTCCCTCCTCTTCTCTTCCTGCCCAAGTGTCCGATCCCCTCTTGTCTTCTAACCTCCTTTATATCTGCTTTCTCCCTTTTCTCACTCTTATCCTCTCTTTCATCACATTCCTTTTCCCTCACAATGCAAACATGTTTAGGCTTCCCTGTCTTCCCCTCAGACCATAGTCCAATCTCTCTCCTTACCTTCATCGCCAAACTCATGAAACATTCTATCTGCAACTGCTCTTGGGAGTTTTTCTTCCAGTTCTGTTCTTGACCCTCCAAACTGGCTTCTGCCCTCTGCACTCCACTGAAATTGCACACTAAAGTCTCTAATGATGTTTCCCTAGCTAAAACTCAGTTTCTGTACTCTATCCTCCTTGATCTCTCGGCAGCTTTAGACACCATCAGCCACTCCTTATGTCTTGAAATTTTGCCCTTTTTTTCATGATTCTGTCTTCTCATGGTTCTTCTTTCCTCTCAGACTGCTCATTTAGTAGTTTCTTCTGCTGTTGTCCCTCAAGGCTTCATCCTAGGGCTTTCTGTTTTTCTCCCTCAATCTCTCCATTCATCCAGTCTAGTATCTCAGACTGTTTTTCTGACATCTCTTTATGAAAATCCAGTCATCATCTTAACCTTAACATGGCCAAAACTCAGCTCTTGATCTTTCCTTTCAAGCCCTCCACGTTCCCCCTCCCTCCCAGTCACTCAGGCCCATAACCTGGGTGTTAGGTTGTGACTCTGCCCTGTCACTGGACCCACACATTCAGTCATGGGTGCTGGGTGGAGCCCCCCTCTGCGGAGGCTAACCCCTGGTCTCTCACACACCATAGACACCACCCCCCCGCCTGGTGGAGTCCCAGTCGGGCTGGCCAAAGCCCCGAGTCTCCACCCCCCCGGAGCCCTGGGCTGGCTGAAGCTGTGCCATGCCTCCCCCTCCCTGGACCCAACCCACCCAGGGGAAAAGCATGTTTGAAGATGACTTTTGATGTGCCCCATGCAAGTTCCGGAGCGGCTGAGGAGGTGGTATGTGCCTCCTCAGCCTCCCTGGAACCTGCCTGGGGCATAATAAAGCAAAAACTTTGCTGCCAAACCCTGCAACTGGGAGTCTGGCGGCCATGGCAGCCCGGGGGAGGTAGAGCCTCCCTGGTTTATTATACACTCTGCCCATGAATTCAGTTCTTTTTTTGTATATTGCTGTTTTCTTGCACATCTTTAAAATATGACCTCTGTCCACACAGCCAAAACCTTCACCCAAGCCCTCATCATTCATGTCTTGACAACTGCAGTCTCCCCTCTTCTGCCCTTAACTGCTGCTGACTGCTCTCATGAGGTCTATTCAGAATGCTGCTGCTAAAATGATCATCTTGGCTTGTTGCTCAGACCATATCGGCTCTTGCTGATTCCTCACATTGACACCTTCTTTACCTGTGCATCAGATACAAGTTTCTTGTCTTCATCTTTAAGGATGTTCCTAATTTAGCCCCACTCATACCATACTAATCTAGTAATTTTATCAGTATATTGACCCCTTCCTTCTCTCTGCTGGAATTCCCAGTCTTTGCTGCCCACCCAGTCAGCTTCTTCCTTAAGCAGTTCTATGCTTTCTCCCATAATTCCACTTATGAGTGGGTAAAATTTCCTGATAAAATCCAAAGAGTCACTGCCATATTTTCCTTCAGATCCCTCCTTAACACATACCTGCCATGCTGCCTATAAAATGCAGTCTGCTGATCATAGCACTAGCAGGTGACAAACTGGGATTATTCCACTTTCTATTTCTGTCTCCAGCTGAAAAAACAAATTACAGTGCAGCAACAAAGCTGTTCTTCACCATGCTCGTTTGTCTGTATGTTGTATTCATATCTCTCTACCCATCATCTGTTTGTGCTGTTTTTAGAATGTAAGCCCTTCAGTGCAAGGATAATGCATCTCTTTTCTCTTTGTTCAGCATAGTAGGGCCATAAGCCTTTAGATATGATCATAATATAAATACTACTACTACTACTCGTAATGTAAACATTTATAAAAAGAAAAGTCAGAGGAACCACATGGATGGGATCAGGAAGCATTAGAGCAGAGGGTGCCCAAAGTGTGGGGCATGCTCCCCTAAGGGGTGTGGATGACAGTCTTGGGGGGGCATGGCAGGGCGTGAGCCAGCACCCACAGGGGCAGAGAGAGTGTGCCAGTCAGCCCCTAACTGTCCCCAGCTCTGCTCTGGTCCAGTCCCTAGCTGCGTCCCCGGTTCCCAGCCCCATGTGTGTGCCTGGCCACAGCTCCATTCCAACCCAGGGTTGAGGCTCGGGGTAAGGCCGGGAGTGGAGCCACACCTGGCCGTGGGCCTGAATGCCAGCCCCCATCGCAGCCCAGCTGTGGCTCTGCTCCTGCCCCAGCCGTGGCCACAGCCTGAGTCCCCCTTATTGCTGTCCATGTCTCCCCCACGCCACGTCCCCACTCCCAGTGCGGGGGGTGGGGATGTACAGGGTTGGGGGGGCACGATCCTCAAAAGTTTGGGGGTCGCTGTATTAGCGTGCAAGATTGGGTGGGTGAAAGATGTATGATGTCTGTACTGGAATGGTTTTGTTGCATTTTCAATATTGGTTATGACTAAACTCAATATTAAAGGGAGAAAAAGACAGAGCAAAATCCTAAATGTGGCATTAATTTTCTAGGTTACAATCTCATATAAACCTTGCTTCGAAAGTGTGTACCAGGCCTAATTTATTTTATCTATCATTAATCCAGCCAGGGGATGACATAGTCTTAATGGCAGAAGCTCTAGAAAAGCTTTTTCTGCAGAAAATCTCTGAAATGACTGAGGAAGAAACGGAAATTGTAATAGTCCAGGCAAAAGGAAGAGGACGTGGGAGGAAGGAAGCAGGTAAAGTACTTGACTGACCACTCTTGAGTGCAGTTCTTGTTCTTGTTCAGGGATACCCTCTAGTGCCCACTGCAATTTGAATAAAATAGCAAAAAATGATCAACGACCCTCATGTAATCCTCAAACTACAAGTCACAACATACAATGCTTAATCTTAATTTCAGCGGTTTATCTACATTTGATATCTGAGCTATTGACAGCGAATGGTTATGGGCCACATTTTAGAACTCCCTTGACCATGTTTATCTTTGGGTACCCTGCTTATGCAGTAGAACCTACAAATATGTACACATTGTAATTAGCACAAGTAAATGGTTCTCTCCCTACTTTTCAGTGAAGTTTAAAAGGTGAGAACTATAGGAGTGAAATCTTATTACTGTCACTTCATTATATTTACTGAATATACTATAGTACATTGTGAAGGCCCATAAAAGTAAATTACAGTAGTCAAACAAGCAGAATACGTTGTATTATACCTTTTCCGTGAGCTTTACTGTGCTTTCTTGTAAAAGCTAATTTGCTTAATTAAGTCATCATGGCAAATAGCTGGTTCTACTGTAATTAGGAAGGGATTAGTAAGTGAAGGGAAACTGATTCTCAAAAGTCTAATGTTACTTGTGTGTTCGTTTTGGTGACACTTACATAACCCTTCAGGAATATTAAGGTTTGGATGTAACGTTGCGCCTAATGCAAAAAGCATCTGAAAACAGGTGCAACAAGCAGAATAATGTACTGAAGGCATTTTTGCACCTAAGAGTCATCCATATTGGTGACAGGTTTTAATTTTGATAAATCTGTCTACTGGGTGGGTTTTCCAAGATTGTGTATGTACAACATATTTTTATTGCATTTTGTAATAATCTGCCATCATTTGAAAGTGTGTTTGCTACCTTTGAGATGAAACGCTCTTCACTCGAGATAAATTCAGCTTTGTGTAGACAGCTTACATGAGGTCTGTGCCCCACTGAATTACTACTCATGCTCTATTTTGAGGGCTAAACTGATGCATTGGCTTTGTGTGGATCTTTGCAAGGTGGGGGTTTCAGCCTGAATGCTTTAGACTTTGTTTATTTAAAGGTGAACAATATCACATTGAAGGCTATTTAAAATTACTGTCAGTAAAACTATGCATGTAAACTTACGTTCAATATTTGTATTGTGTGCTTACATCTCAAGCCTATGCATTTTTAATAATTTAGGTTTTTTGAAGCTTGGTTCATAGATTCATAGATTCTAAGGCCAGAAGGGACCATTGTGATCTAGGACTGACCTCCTGTATATCACAGGCCATAGGACATCCCTAAATTAATTCAGATTTGAATAAGACCAATCCAACCTTGATTTAAAAATTTCCAGAGGGACTCCACAACAGCCCTTGGTAAGTGGTTCCAATGGTTAATTACGCTCACTGTTAAAATTTTGCGCTTTATTTCTAGTCTATCTAGCTTCAACTTCCAGCCATTGGACCGTGTTTTATTTTTCTCTACTAGTTTGAATAGCCCTCTCTCCAACTTCCATTCCCCAGGTAGATACTTGAAGATTGTGATCAAATCACTCTGTAACTTTCTCTTAGTTAAATAAACTGAGCTCCTTGTGCCTTTACCTATTCAGTTAGGTATATTTTCCAATCCTTTAATCATTCTTATGGCTCTTCTCTGAAGCCCCCAATATTTCACTGTCCTGGAATTGTGGACACCAGAACTGGATATGGGATTCCAATAGCAGTTGCAACAGTGCCAAATTCTGAGGTGATATTATATCATACTTTTTAAATTAAAAAAAATCAAGTTAATTTGACAAGATCTCTTTTAAATGAATCCTGTCTAATTGGCATTACCCTCCTTTACATTCTGTATTAATCAAGTCTCATAGCATCTGCTCCATTATTTTGCCCAGGCTGTGTCAATCTGAGAGGCCTATAGTTTCTTGAGTCATCCTGTGTATCCTTTCTAAATACTGGCACAACCTTAGCTTGCTTTCTTTCCTCTGTAACTGCTCCACTGTTCCAAGACTTACTGAAAACCATGTTGAGCGCAGCAAGCTCCTCAGCTTGCTCTTTTAAAACTCTTGGAGGCAAGTTACCCAGACCTGCTAATTTAAAAATGTCCGACTTCAGTAGCTGCTGTTTAATGTGCTTCTTAGTTACTGTTGGAACAGAAAGTGTTTCATCATCTTATGTTGTGAATTCATCTGCTTTTGGGAAAGAGCCAGAACAGAAATAAATGACACTTCTGCCATATTATTATTGACAGCTCTACCATTTCCATCGAGTAATGGACTAATAGCATTGTTGTGATTCCTTTTGTTCTTAATATAATTTAAAAACTTACTTTTATTGTTCTTAACTCTGCTGACCATAGATTTTTTTCTTTATATTTCTGCTTTCCTTATCTATTTTCTAGCTTCTAATTTATTGCGATTCAACTTACCCTCTTTTCATTTGCTTTTATGGAGAGATCTGTTTGTGTGTGTGTGTGTGTGTGTGTGTGTATATATATATGTATATATATGTGTGTATATATATGTATATATATGTGTGTATATATATGTGTGTATATATATGAGAATTATATAGAAGAATTATTTTTATAGTTGCTTTCACTTCCCCTTGGCTTGGCTGGTCTTTTATTCAGTGTCCTCAATTGTTAACCGTCTTTCTCAGTTGTGACTTTTCGGGCATCTAGTTAAAAGTTCTTATGCAGTTCCCAATTATCATTCACATTTTTATATGTAAATTTTCTTCCAGCTGATTGAACTGAGTTATCTTTGTGAAATTAGCCTTTTAAAACATTACTTATCTATATTACTGGCTTGGATATTATTAACAAATGCAATCAAATAATAATCACTTGCATCTCTGAATGTTTTAGTTCTGTGATTAATTCTTCATTTGTCAAGGTGAGGTCTAATATAGGTTTTCCCCCTTATTGGATGCATCATTTTTTAAGTTAGGAAATTGTCATTTATAGTTTTAAAAATTCAGAGGATGTTTTAATACTGGCAGCATGAGACCCTCCAGCATGTGTCATTCAAATTGAAGTCCTCCCCAAGTTATAGGTAGGTGTTTTAAGGATACAGCCATCCTGTTCTCCATTGTGATTTGGTGGTGTGTAGCAGCCACCAGCTAATACCCCATCTTGTGCCTTCATCTGTTAGAGAACATCGATCCATAAACTTTCAAGATCACTTGCTTTTCACCTGGAAGCAGGCAATGCTGGTTTTGACAGAGTGCCAATCCCAACCCCCTTTTGTCCACTTAGTCTTTCCTGAATAGCTTATTATAACCCTTAGTTCTAACATTCCAATCATGCTAATTTTCCCACTGGGTTTCAGCAATATGAACAAGTGAGATGATATGCTTGTAAATGAGTAATCCCAGTTCTGCTTTTTTATTACCCAGGCTCCTAGCATTGATGTATAGGTAATTATAGCATTTCTTCACTTCATATCCCTTTGTTTCTTGATTCTTTTTGTTTTCAACATCATTACTTCCCCATTTTCCTCTTCCCCTTTTGTTAGTTTAATGCCCACCTGACTAGCTAGTCTGTCCCTTAGAAGATTGGTTCCCATTCTCCTGAGATGAAGGCCATCCAAGCTATACATCCCCCTCTCTCCATAGAAGGTAGACTAGTGTTCCATAAAACATTGCTCTGCACCTGCTTAGTTCAGGCCCAAAGCTCTTGCTCAACAAATGTTTTTTTACATCTCTTGTATGCTGTATTTGAAAATAAGTTTTAATTAGCACCTTTGACCTTTGTGAGTTTCACCACAATCTTGCTAAAAGGTTACTCTTGTGACACCAGTATTATAGGATCTTGTGGACAAGATGGCTTACTGGTTTCTATCATCATTATAAGCGGATTTAACAATGACTTCACTGTGTAGTCACTAATCTTTGGTTTAACTATTAAATAAAATAGTCCATGTGATAAGCTGTGGAGGAGGGGAATGAAGCTTACTGCAGGTGTTGAGGAAGAACCTTTCTGCAAACAGTGTACTTGGACAGCTGTCTTCTGTGTTCAAGTTTCCAATAGGATAACATTCACTAGCTCACCCTTTGCTTGATCTTGCAGTGACATTATAATGTCATATTTGTGACATTAGTGTGTTGGCATCACTTCAGGGTTCCCTGATATCAATTCAGTGTTACATTTCCCCAAAGGGCACATCCACTGTATCTTCAAATAAGCCTCTCATTAGCCTACTGCGCCCACTACTAGTGGGAGAGTCAGGAATAGCCAAGAGGAGCGGAATCTGCCAGAAGACTCAAGGACTGAGCGTCTCTTTGAGCTGCATCTTGTAGTATACAAATCCTTCCTGCAATCTGGATATGTTCAGTTAGCTGCTGGTGACTGGGATATGCCACAGTACATGATTTTCACTGTTCTGAGTTTGTGATTATGAAGAATGGACTTTGTTTTATATGTTAATGTCTTTGGTTGTGATTAAAAAAAAGCTGTAACAGGACACTTTAGAGACAACCTGTAGAGATCAAATAGGGAGAGAGGCAGACTGTAAAAGAGGAAACACTCTTTATTTTTGTGTGTGCAGGTATTCCACAGCATGAAGTTCTCCAGGGTGTAGATTGGTTTCAGAGTAGCAGCCGTGTTAGTCTGTATTCGCAAAAAGAAAAGGAGTACTTGTGGCACCTTAGAGACTAACAAATTTATTAGAGCATAAGCTTTCGTGAGCTACAGCTCACTGATTGAGTCCCATACTACCAGAATCCCAAATGACTTATATTTTTAGCAAAGTAGTTGCAGCCAGCATAAGTCTTGAAAACATATATTCTTCTTCTAGGATATCCTTGTGGGTGTTCCACTTTAGATGTCTTGATGCCATGTGCTTGTAATCAGAGATTTGTGATAACAGTGCCTGATTGGGCCATGCATGTGCTGTAGCCATCGCACACGTCACCAAGAGGTTACATAGTGGTGTGCAGCCAACGCCCCAGTTCCTTCTCTACCACCTTTGCTTGAGTCTGAATGACCAGCAGCACCCTCTCTTACCTCAGATAAGCTTAATAGTTCATAGTTGTTCCTGATAGTGTTCACTTTGTTGTAGTTAGCTATCCTATCCCCTTGCCCTTTATATTTAATATTTTTACTTTAATTTTCCTTTTTTAAAAACTATCTATTTTTCCCCTTTCCTCTTTTACCCCAGCCTCCCTGTCAGGTACTCAGATATTGCCTTAAAAAAAAAAAAAAAAAGGGAGAAAGAACAGGGATAAACCCTGTTTTTCTTTCCAAGGACTTTTCTCTAAAGCATGCCCAGTGCACCTGGCTTTAAACTCTGCCTGGTTTGCAGACTTTCCATATTGGTCTCTGACGGCCACGCACAGTGTGTCCGCTGCCTTGGCAAGACTCACATTATCCAAAAGTGTCTGCACTGCAGAAAACTGACAGCCTGAACAAGGAAGGCCAGGGATCTCCAGTTGAAGCTCCTTATGATGAAGAAATCACTCAGACTGGCCTCCGACCCTGAGTCCAGAATGCCTCCTGGCCAACGGTCGCCAGAGGCAGCATCTGACAGGGGATCTGCTTCAACAGCGGCTGCTAAGGAGCCTGCTTCTAGAAAGGATACCAAAAAGCGGCCACGCTCATCCCCACACTGAGAATTGCCTAAACGAAAGCCATCTCCAAATGAAAAATCTGCCCCAGTACTGACAGCACCAAGAGCGTTGGACCATGAGGCACCGGGAACGTCTGGTACTGAGACTTACCAAGGAGATAAAGACCCTGTGAGGGCAAGCTCTAATGGAGGTTCACACAGTAAAGTCAAGCCTCCCAGCTCGGCACTTATGCAGCAGAAGAAAACCTCTGCACCGAGTAGTACAATGGTGCCACCTGCTGTACCTGTGCAGCACAGCTCTAAGTCATTGGCACCAACAGCTTCAGCTCTTATTTCTGGTCAGTGCATGATGCCATGCCCGGCACCGAGCATCGTGGTTCCGTAGCAATTCATGAGGCGTGCGGATCTGATAGTGGCCTCCATGCTTGAATCTCCTCTACTCGGTACAGACATTACCCCATCTAGACCAGGACCAAGCCTGTTAACCACTCCCTGTGGATCAGCCCCTCCTGTCTCCAGTGATGAGGCAGAAGAGGATGAGGCAGTAATATACACTTCTCACCTAACCCTCATCACCAAATATCTACAGACGTGCGGGGCTGGTATGGTCAACCATGGGCACTGCCCTCTATACCATTCCCACCCAATTGGCCATACTTGGATCCATGGTAATGTATAGGGCCCAAAACCTCAGGCCCCTAGCCTGTCTAGGTCCAGAGCAGCACGGTCCCCTTCGCCAACTGTCCCAGCATCCTCAGAGACACAAGAGGAAGAGACGGAGGAGCTTGAGGACACAACTGAAGGTGACACTTTGCTGCCCCCTCACATCTCATCTTTGGCACTGGACAAAATGAACCCCCCCCGGGATGATTTCATATCTTTTCAAGACCTCCTCAAAAGGGTAGTTGAATCCCTGGACATTTCACTAGCACAACTACCAGAGACTCAACACAAGCTCACGGACATACTCCAGGCATCCCCAGCAGCAAAGATAGCCCAGCCAATTCATGATATCAGGGAGCCTGCAAAAATAATCTGGCAGACACCTGCTACAGCCCCTCCCTCATGTAAGAGGTCTGATAAAAAAGTATTACATGCTAGCAAAAGGGGCCGAGTTTTTATTCACCTACCCCTCACTAAACTCTCTGGTGGTGGGTACAGTCTACTAAGGGGGAAAACAACACCAGTCCGGAACGACCCCATATGATAAGGATTGGAAAGACTAGATCTCTTCGGTTGGAAAGCCTACTCTGCCATAGTCCAGTTCCACACAGCCAATTATGCGGCCCTACTGGCAAAACGCACACACAATCTGTTTGCTAAAATGTCAGAATTTATTGAAATTGTACCTGATGACAAAAAAGAGCAATATAAGGCAAACATTTCTGAGGGGTGTCTCATCGCCAGGATGGCTCTACAGGCCTCTCTTGACTCTGCAGACACAGCAGCACAGTCCATCACTACATCCATGGTCATGAGCCGGGCATCCTGGCTCCATCTTTTCAGGTTCCCAAGGGAGGTCCAAGCAACTGTTGAGGACTTACCCATTGAAGATCAAAACTTATTCACAGACAAAACCAATGTGTCTCTGCAAGGACGACCTTAAAAACCCTGGATATCTATGTACCTGCAAATAAAAAGAAACAGCAGGTTTTGCAACCAGAGATTCCAGTCTTTGCCATACTTCCACCGACAAAGACAGTATGACCAACGGCATAAACAAAAACAGAACAGACGTCGGCAGAACCAAGATCAACCTTTGACGTCTCAACCATCCACCTCCAGACCGTCGTTTTGAAGGTGTGATCGAAGGCATGAGACCTCCACACTCTCTGATTCCAAAACCAGATATGGTGACCCGCCCACTCGGAGATCATCTGTCACAATGCTACCCTGTCTGGAACACCATCATGACAGACAAATGTGTTTTAGGGATTATCCAGAAGTACTACTCCATCCTCTTTATTTCTGTCCCACCTACCCATCCCTCTTCACCGTCCCTCTTCAGGGACCCCTCTCACAAGCACCTGTTGTAAAAGGAAATAAACCACCTCATACAATTAGGTGCCGTGGAACCCATACCATCAGAACACGGGGAGAGGTTTTTATTACCATTACTTTCTAATTCGGAAAAAGACTGTCAGGTGGGAACCCAGCCTAGATTTATGAAAACTCAAATTTGTGAGAACACGATGTTTCAAAATGGTGAGTCTAACCACAATAATTCTGACATTGGAGAAAGACTGGCTCTTGGCCCTCAACCTCCGTATTATCATTCATCCGACACTCGGAAGATTCCTGAGATTCACCGTGGGGAAACAGCATTTCCAATACAGAGTACTACCCTTTGGCCTTTCCACTGCCCCAAGAGTTTTTTCCGAGGTTCTCATTGTCATTGCAGCTCACCTCCACAGACAAGGAGTGATGATATTTCTGTTCTTAGAAGACTTCCTGATAAGGGCCCCAGTGCAGCAAGAGCAGTACACGCCACACAGAGCACGATAAACCTGTTCACAGACCTAGGGTTGCACATAAATGTACAAAAGTCCACACTGGTTCCTGTCCAAAGATTGCAGCTCATAGAAGCCTACCTCGATTGTCTCACAGCAACAGCAGTGTTACCCCAACAATGCTTCCTCACTCTAGTTGACCTAAGTTCAACGTGATGAACAGCCCACAAACATCTGCCAGAACATGCTTACAACTGTTGGGGCACATGTTGGCAATAATGTTTGTTGTAAAACATGCCAGACTCCACATGAGATGCTTACAGGCCTGGCTTTGACCAGTGTGTATACTGCCTGGACGCTCTCTCAACAGATGCCTCACAGTGCCACGCAGGGTAAAATACTCGCTAACATGGTGGACACAACCACAAAACATCTGCTCAGGAGTTCCTCTCCAACAAAAAGCTCCAACCATGACAATCACGACAGACGCTTCCCTGGTTGGTAAGGGGGCACATCTGCACAACAATATGATCCAAGGCCACTTGTCCCCAGCGGATTCTAGCCTGCACATAAACTTATTGGAGCTAAGGGCAGTCCGAAATGCATGCGAGTACTTTCTCCCTTTAATCAAGAACAATGCCATCAAGATCCTTACGGACAATATAGCGTGCATGTTCTATATAAATTGCCAAGGGGATCATACTCCCTATGTATCTGTATTTCCTAGCTTTTTAGTCTGAGGGTTTTGTGTTTCAGTGATGAGGCTACTGTAAATTGGCTTGCCAAGCTCCGCATCCAATAAGAAGAATGGTTTGGTTAGTGATGGTTCTACTTGAGACATCTTAACTGTTACACAATGCCACACTTTTGTGTTGGAATTGTAGCTATCATTTATAAGTGGCTAAATTTGACCACAGCTTTTTTCCTCAATAAATTGAATCTGTGGACACATCCCTGCTTACTGAAGTCATGCACGTAGACCTGCTTATGCTGCTGCATGTCCTGCTAAAGACTTTCCAGTGCCTTGCTGAAAGAGCAATACTGGGAAATAGCATCCAAAATATAGATACAGTAGAACTTCAGAGTTAGGAACACCTCGGGAATGGAGGTGGTTCGGAACTCTGAACAAAGCATTATGGTGGTTCTTTCAAAAGTTTACAAATGAACATTAAGTTAATACAGCTTTGAAACTTTATTATGCAGAAGAAAAATGCTGTTTGTAAATGAAAGAAACAGAGAAACGGTTTCCTTACCTTTGTCAAATCTTTTTTTTAAACTTTCCCTTTTTTAGTAGTTTACATTTAACACAGTGCTTTACTGTATTTTCCTTTTTTGGTCTCTGCTACTGCCTGAATGGGGTGTGTGGGTGAATGGTGTGTTCATAACTCTGAGGTTCTACTGTATTTGCTGGCCTACACTGTGATCTCTTAATTTCAGGTTGCTATCCTAGTTAGAACTTCTGCAAGCTAAAAATCAGTCATTTTTTGCTCATGATTAGGTTTTGTTAGTGATTGGGCGAATGGATGTTCCCAAAATAGTATGCAAGTTAAAATGTCAGGAAGTCCCTGTCAGAATGATAGGTGCTCCTTTTCCTGGAATTTGCAAATATAAAAATAGAACTGTTGCTAACGGACACAATGAAGAATATGTGGTGTCTGCCAGGAGGGTACTCCTGTAATGCCTGCTGGCCTGCAGTAGGTGGGTAGCTTCTTCTGAGAAAGACATGAGATTACTGTGCTGGAAAACCTCACCTTGCAAGCACTGTCAGAAGGAGGCAATGCTTCTGGTTGACACCAGGTATGGTACCAAGTATCAAAGAGGTAGCTATGTTAGTCTGTATCCACAAAAACAATGAGGAGTCCAGTGGCACCTTAAAGACTAATATTTATTTGGGCATAAGCTTTCGTGGGTAAAAAAAAAAAACCCAGAAGAAGTTGGTTTTTTAACCCATGAAAGCTTATGCCCAAATAAATCTGTTAGTCTTTAAAGTGCCACCAAATATGGTGGAATTCCTTAATTACTTACGGGCATGACTTTCAAAATACCTTTCCCATCCTTTAATGTGGAAACCCTATGTTCGCAGGTACCTGGCTTTTGCACAGGTATCTGCGGTTCTTTTCACATTTCACGTTAAAAGTTGCCTCATGGGAGTTCCTGCTAGCCAGCAAAACTGATGATCTTTCTCTGAGTATTGCAGATGTGTTGAGGTGATTGCTTATTTCCACTGAATAGCAACCCCTGTTGTTAATTGATGGGTATTAACTGCTTCTCAAGGAAGTTCTGCTCACTGCAGTACCACAAGCCTGGTAATTGTAAAGTGTAGTCATGCAAATAGCCAGAAAAAGATAAGCAGGCAGGGGAAGGGAGAGTAGACTCTCTCACCCTTTCTCCCCAGGTTTCAGAGTAGCAGCCGTGTTAGTCTGTATTCGCAAAAAGAAAAGGAGTACTTGTGGCACCTTAGAGACAAACAAATTGATTAGAGCATAAGCTTTCGTGAGCTACAGCTCACTTCATCGGATGCATTTGGTAGAAAAAACAGAGGAGAGATTTATATACACACACACAGAGAACATGAAACAATGGGTTTATCATACACACTGTAAGGAGAGTGATCACTTAAGATAAGCCATCACCAGCAGCGGGGGGGGGAAAGGAGGAAAACCTTTCATGGTGACAAGCAAGGTAGGCTAATTCCAGCAGTTAACAAGAATATCAGAGGAACAGTGGGGGGGTGGGGTGGGAGGGAGAAATACCATGGGGAAATAGTTTTACTTTGTGTAATGACTCATCCATTCCCAGTCTCTATTCAAGCCTAAGTTAATTGTATCCAGTTTGCAAATTAATTCCAATTCAGCAGTCTCTCGTTGGAGTCTGTTTTTGAAGCTTTTTTGTTGAAGTATAGCCACTCTTAGGTCTGTGATGGAGTGACCAGAGAGATTGAAGTGTTCTCCAACTGGTTTTTGAAAGTTATAATTCTTGACGTCTGATTTGTGTCCATTCATTCTTTTACGTAGAGACTGTCCAGTTTGGCCAATGTACATTGCTGGCACATGATGGCATATTTCACATTGGTAGATGCGCAGGTGAACGAGCCTCTGATAGTGTGGCTGATGTGATTAGGCCCTATGATGGTGTCCCCTGAATAGATATGTGGACAGAGTTGGCAACGGGCTTTGTTGCAAGGATAGGTTCCTGGGTTAGTGGTTCTGTTGTGTGGTGTGTGGTTGCTGGTGAGTATTTGCTTCAGATTGGGGGGCTGTCTGTAAGCAAGGACTGGTCTGTCTCCCAAGATCTGTGAGAGTGATGGATCGTCCTTCAGGATAGGTTGTAGATCCTTGATGATGCGTTGGAGAGGTTTTAGTTGGGGGCTGAAGGTGATGGCTAGTGGCGTTCTGTTGTTTTCTTTGTTGGGCCTGTCCTGTAGTAGGTGACTTCTGGGTACTCTTCTAGCTCTGTCAGTTTGTTTCTTCACTTCATCAGGTGGGTATTGTAGTTGTAGGAATGCATGATAGAGATCTTGTAGGTGTTTGTCTCTGTCTGAGGGGTTGGAGCAAATGCGGTTATATCGTAGCACTTGGCTGTAGACAATGGATCGAGTGGTATGATCTGGATGAAAGCTAGAGGCATGTAGGTAGGAATAGCGGTCAGTAGGCTTCCGATATAGGGTGGTGTTTATGTGACCATCGCTTATTAGCACCGTAGTGTCCAGGAAGTGGATCTCTTGTGTGGACTGGTCCAGGCTGAGGTTGATGGTGGGATGGAAATTGTTGGAATCCTGGTGGAATTCCTCAAGGGCTTCTTTTCCATGGGTCCAGATGATGAAGATGTCATCAATGTAGCGCAAGTAGAGTAGGGGCATTAGGGGACGAGAGCTGAGGAAGCGTTGTTCTAAGTCAGCCATAAAAATGTTGTCATACTGTGGGGCCATGCGGGTACCCATCGCAGTGCCGCTGATTTGAAGGTATACATTGTCACCAAATGTGAAATAGTTATGGGTCAGGACAAAGTCACAAAGTTCAGCCACCAGGTTAGCCATGACAGTATCGGGGATACTGTTCCTGACGGCTTGTAGTCCATCTTTGTGTGGAATGTTGGTGTAGAGGCTTCTACATCCATAGTGGCTAGCATGGTGTTTTTAGGAAGATCACCAATGGACTGTAGTTTCCTCAGGAAGTCAGTGGTGTCTCGAAGATAGCTGGGAGTGCTGGTAACGAAGGGCCTGAGGAGGGAGTCTACATAGCCAGACAATCCTGCTGTCAGGGTGCCAATGCCTGAGATGATGGGGCGTCCAGGATTTCCAGGTTTATGGATCTTGGGTAGCAGATAGAATACCCCAGGTCGGGGCTCCAGGGGTGTGTCTGTGCGGATTTGTTCTTGTGCTTTTTCAGGGAGTTTCTTGAGCAAATGCTGTAGTTTCTTTTGGTAACTCTCAGTGGGATCAGAGGGTAATGGCTTGTAGAAAGTGGTGTTGGAGAGCTGCCTAGTAGCCTCTTGTTCATACTCCGACCTATTCATGATGACGACAGCACCTCCTTTGTCAGCCTTTTTGATTATGATGTCAGAGTTGTTTCTGAGGCTGTGGATGGCACTGTGTTCTGCATGGCTGAGGTTATGGGGAAGCGATGCTGCTTTTCCACAATTTCAGCTCGTGCACGTCGGCGGAAGCACTCTATGTAGAAATCCAGGCTGCTGTTTCGACTTTCAGGAGGAGTCCACCCAGAATCCTTCTTTTTGTAGTGTTGGCAGGAAGGTCTCTGTGGGTTAATATGTTGGTCAGAGGTGTGTTGGAAATATTCCTTGAGTCTGAGACGTCGAAAATAGGATTCTAGGTCACCACAGAACTGTATCATATTCGTGGGGGTGGAGGGGCAAAAGGAGAGGCCCCGAGATAGGACAGATTCTTCTGCTGGGCTAAGAGTATAGTTGGATAGATTAACAATATTGCTGGGTGGGTTACGGGAACCATTGTTGTGGCCCCTTGTGGCATATAGTAGTTTAGATAGCTTAGTGTCCTTTTTCTTTTGTAGAGAAGCAAAGTGTGTGTTGTAAATGGCTTGTCTAGTTTTTGTAAAGTCCAGCCACGAGGAAGTTTGTGTGGAAGGTTGGTTCTTTGAGAGTATCCAGTTTTGAGAGCTCATTCTTAATCTTTCCCTGTTTGCTGTAGAGGATGTTGATCAGGTGGTTCCGCAGTTTCTTTGAGAGTGTGTGGCACAAGCTGTCAGCATAGTTTGTGTGGTATGTAGATTGTAATGGATTTTTTACCTTCAGTCCTTTCGGTATGATGTCCATCTGTTTGCATTTGGAGAGGAAGATGATGTCTGTCTGTATCTGTGCGAGTTTTTTCATGAAGTTGACAGATTTCCACTCTGTCAACTGGACAGTCTCTACGTAAAAGAATGAATGGACACAAATCAGACGTCAAGAATTATAACATTCAAAAACCAGTTGGAGAACACTTCAATCTCTCTGGTCACTCGACCACAGACCTAAGAGTGGCTATCCTTCAACAAAAAAGCTTCAAAAACAGACTCCAACGAGAGACTGCTGAATTTGAAATAATTTGCAAACTGGATACAATTAACTTAGGCTTGAATAGAGACTGGGGATGGATGAATCATTACACAAAGTAAAACTATTTCCCCATGGTATTTCTCCCTCCCACCCCATCCCCCACTGTTCCTCTGATATTCTTGTTAACTGCTGGAATTAGCCTACCTTGCTTGTCACCATGAAAGGTTTTCCTCCTCCTCCTCCTCCCCCCCCCCCCCCCCCCCCCCCCCGCTGCTGGTGATGGCTTATCTTAAGTGATCACTCTCCTTACAGTGTGTATGATAAACCCATTGTTTCATGTTCTCTGTGTTTGTGTATATAAATCTCTCCTCTGTTTTTTCCACCAAATGCATCCGATGAAGTGAGCTGTAGCTCACGAAAGCTTATGCTCTAATAAATTTGTTAGTCTCTAAGGTGCCACAAGTACTCCTTTTCTTTCTCCCCAGGCTCTGACAGGGACCCCTTTGAGGGCAGTGTGTCTTTGGACTTGATTCTACTTAAAATAGACCATGAAAAATTTGATTAGTACCTATCCTGAATTTGATTACTCAGGGAAGGATGCGCTAAAGTATTGTTACCCAAGTGCAACTATTTAAAAAATAATAATGACCATTATGAAATATGCATATGTTGCCTGATCAAAATGAGTACATTTGAAGCATTAAGTGTGGCCCTTCTTTATTCCTTCATTTTTTGACAGTTACACCCAAGCCAGGAGCATCTACGGTACAAAACGTAACTCAAGCATCATCCCCATCTCAGACGCAGGCCCCACAACAGAATCTTCAGTCTGTGCAAACAACTCATTCCTTTCCTTCTGTGACCCCTGACCTTATTGTCCAGACGCCAGTAATGACAGTGGTGCCTCCTCAGCCACCTGCACCTCCTCCCCCTCCTCCCCCACCTCCTGTTCCCCCAACCCCCGCTCCCCAGCCCATTCAAGCACACCCACCTGTTATCCCAACAACTGCACAGCCTGTGAAGGTGAGTAAATAAGGACTCTGTGGAGTTAATGAGTCAGGATTCTTTGTGTTCAATTTCCTCTCTAGAACAGAAGATTTTATTGGATGACTATTTTAAAACTTTCACTGGGAAGTCCATTTCATCTTAGGGTTTAAAATTGCTTTACAGATTTTTACTGATTGGAGAGGTGGGACTGAGGCACACAGAAGTGAAGGGTGGGATTTTCAAGAGCATTTAGGAGAGTTGGGCTCCTAACTCCTTATTTGCCTTTGAAAATCCCACCTGACTGACTTGTCCAAGGTCATCCAGCAGGTCAAGGACAGAATCATAGAATGATGATTAGGGTCTAGGAGTTCTGATTTCCAGTCCTCTTCTCTAACCACGAAGACTCTGCCTCACTTGTCCTTATCAATTAAAAGTAGAATCTGTTTTCCATAGATTGTTGACCATAGCAAAGTAATTGACTAGAACAGTATTTGCCCATCAGAATTTCTACTAAACATTTAGCCAACACCCTTGTATACTGGGGTTAATAGAGTTGGGTATTTTTAGGCTTTGCAAGGAAAAGAAAGCCATCTGGCTTGAAAAGCTATGTCACTGTGGCTAAGCTAGCCAAAAGTGACTAGTAATTTTGGGTGCCTCAATTTTTGGATGCGCAACATAACATTATTTAAATTTACTCTTCAAAAAGAGCCAAGTCCCCACCCATTAAAATCAGGCTCCTTTATCGTCTCTCAAGTTGGGTACCCAGAATCACTAGTTGCTTTTGAAAATTTTGGCATACATCTTCAGCAGATCAGATCCTGCTAACTAATAGTTCTTATCTTGAGTAATACCTTTTATATCATTGCATCAATAAGGTTGCCACTTTTTTTTTCCTGAGACATGGCACTTCTGTGGATGTCAGGTGCCACTTACAAAAGTTCTTGGCAGAGTTAGGTACCCAAGTTGTATGAACCTTCAATGGGAGTTGGTCACCTGATTGCCTTAGGTACTTTTGAAAATCCCATTCAGCAACTCAGCCAAAATAATCCAAGATCTGGGCTTCTGTAAACACTACACAAGCTGTAGAAATGAATCCTAAGTGGTTTTCTTGATCCTAACATGGTTCTTAAGTAAAAGGTTTTGAATTCTCATTTAACCATCCTCTTGACCTTTTGCTAATATAATAAAGATAATTTGTAGTTACGCATTTTTTTGAGGGCTCAGTACAAACTGCTTCTAGCATGCATATTTATAGAAAGCTTTTTAACTTTTTAGTTCCATCTCATCTGAGTATTTAGTGGTTAGACTTTAATATACAACCAGAGGTGGATCCTGTGAATACAATAGTAACAAAAGAGCACAAGACTAAATAAAATATTATAATGCTGTTGTATTTTTTCTTTTACAGACAAAAAAAGGAGTGAAGAGGAAAGCAGACACCACAACGCCAACAACAATGGACCCAATTCACGAATCCTCCTCGCTGCCCACTGAACCCAAGTCTGCCAAGATGGGTCCACGAAGGGAAAGCAGCCGGCCAGTGAAACCTCCAAAGAAGGATGTTCCGGACTCTCAGCAGCATGTGGTAGAAAAGAGTAACAGTAACAAAGTGTCTGAGCAATTAAAGTATTGCAGTGGCATCATCAAAGAGATGTTTGCCAAGAAGCATGCTGCCTACGCATGGCCCTTCTACAAACCTGTGGACGTGGAAGCACTGGGACTGCATGATTATTGTGATATCATTAAACATCCCATGGATCTGAGCACAATCAAAGTAAGCTCAGTTTCACATAGCCAAAAAAAAAAAATAGACTGTGCAGGAGGAATAACTTCCCTGGGGAAATGCAGTCTGTTTTACATGCCAATTCATGTATGTGGGCATACGTGTGCAGCTGCATGCATAACATGGTGTGTTGTAGATATCCACCAAAAAAGTGTGTTGCGCAAAAAAAAAAAAAAAAAAAGGAATATTCTCTGGGACTCTGTCTGAAATCAAATAACCATTCACTCTGTGTAACCTGAGAATTCTGGTAGGTGGAGTCTCTGATCTGTCCATAGTGTGCTACTCTAAGTGACAGGTCCTGAAAAGAAGACAGTCCTCTTTCCAGAATGGGTCTTCAAAAAAAAAAAAAAATTTTTTTTAAATTGCCTGTGCATTTTTAAAAAGTAAATGTCCTCTACTATGGCAGTCTACACTGAATACCCTTAGCCAAGATAATGGGCTCAATCAGTACAGATTGCTGTAGTAGGGGAATTTTCTTTAAAACAAAAACAAACAAACCACCACATTGGCTGTTCACCTTTAAAGGAAATGTTCTGCTTAATTTAAAGGACTGTGTTTCCAGAGCATCTAAATCAAAGCCTTCTGTTGTGAGGACACAGCTAGCTCCCTCTCATGGACTATTTGAGAGTTGCTTATCCAAGAGAAGTAATTGCAAAGCAGTCCATATCTCTGCTGAAAATGTCAATTCATTGTTGGGAGCACTGTCATTTTATAACTTCATCATGGATATCGCTTTAAACTGCAGAATTCTTTGGTTGTATCAATTTAACTCTGAGCGCTAATATTCACACAACTCAGACTTCTTTTTTAAAATACTTTAAGCAGAAGAAAGAGACAAATTTCTCTCTTCCCCCAAACCCATATTGAGATTACACTGGGAACTTGGCTTGTATGAAGTGAATGAAGGAGTATTGTTTTTCCTTCAATTAAATAATTAAAACCTGTGCTGAAGATTGAGCTGGTACCATTTCCCCTTTTTCTGAATATGCATAATAACTTTGAGCGTTCTGTAGTATTCTCTAATCAAACCAATAATCTAACCAAAAAAAAAAAACCAGCTAGGAAGTTCTGAAAAGCCACAAGTACAGAGAGGATCTGGATGGCTGAAGCATTGGTAATGGGATAACAAAGTTCTTTATTCCAGGTCACTGGTTGAAATTTAGTTCAAGTTGGTTGTGAGCAAAAATCATTGCCCATGACAACTGTTTTATGTTTATATGAAATGCATTGGTGGGTCTTGTTCCAGTTGCTGATGGTCAGGTGTCCACCTCTCAAAAAAACACCATCACTTTTGGCCTTGTTGTTGGCAGGCACAGCAGAGAGGCAAAGGATTGAATGAGCCATGGAGACAGAACTATCCTCACCTCTGGCTCCTTCAGACAAAAATTGAGGTATATAATGAGATGGTGTGGACAACTGTCGATAAATTGAGATCTGCACACGTCAGGGCTTCACACCACTACATTCACTTCATAATAAAATGAAGTTGCTGTGCAGGGAGTTTATTTTAAGGCTTGTGGTTTTGTAATGGCAGATAGTCTCACTCTGGACTGACTTAAGCCTGCACAGTTCAACTGCTTTGTTTCTTTAATCGAGCTCTATCTTTTCCCCGGGGGTGGGGATAAGATTCATCCTTAGATCCTTGGGGGATTTATTCCCACACTACACTCTCAAAAATCCTATGTTGCCACAGCCAGTTGGATGTGGTTCCCTGTGTCTGACAGAAAAATGCCAAGCATATTGCCTTCTTGAATGCTTCCAGGTTCCTGCTGACCTGAAGGAGGAACTATCCTGTGGTCCCAATTCCTCAAACTGTCACTGCTATGCTGGACTAAGCCCACTCGTGCAATGTCTTTAACTGCTACTGACAGTTTGTGATTTCTCTTATAAGAAAGTGATTCAAAGATTAAAAACATGTTTGTTTAAAAAATAATTTCAGATGCGTGTGTGAAGTTTTAGCCTATTGTTTTCAAACAAAACTTTGAATCATGATTGGTAATGATGTTCATGGTCATGGGGACCAGTAATCTAGTGAATTAGTTCCTTCATACTGTCGGTTGAATTGGTCGGCAGTGAAAGTGTCTGTCACATGTGATCAGTCGTGTCCTCCCATGTAGCTTGCAGTTGCCCATTATTATGGAGGGATGTTCTATGAAGGAATACCAGCTCCAGCATACAATGTTCCATTTTGGTCTCAGCAGTTTAGCTGCATTGTATGCTATTTCTGTAGTTGTCTTTTGGATGCACCTCCATGTTATAGTTCAGGATGACTGTAATCTGCTCCATTTTATGTAAATCAAATGCAGATCTCAGGTTTCTGGAAAGTTTCCAAAGCAGTGTTCCATTTGGCAAAGATTAGATATAGGTGGAAGCCCAGAACTCTATGGATGCCATAGATCCAAGATATTTCTTGTCCATTCAGTAACTTGTTTTGTTTGCTCTGTTGATAGTGGAGTTTTGTTTTCCCTTCTAGTCTAAACTGGAGAACCGGGAATACAGAGATGCTCAGGAATTTGCAGCAGATGTCCGATTGATGTTTTCCAATTGTTACAAATACAACCCTGCTGATCATGAGGTGGTAGCTATGGCACGGAAACTGCAGGTAAAGAAACAGCTTTGTTAGAGTGCTTTTCTGTTTTGAACTCGTACCTGAAACTTTTTCATAATGATCTAGCATAACCTACACCCTAAACTTTTAAAAGTAAAATAAATTGAAGTACAAAAATATACCAGAATGGTACACTAAATTTTCAAAAGCAAATCTTCCACTTTGCAGTGTTAGCATGAACTGTAGTTGCTATGCCATCTTGAACAGACTGAACTGGTAACTTTTTTTTTTTTTTTTTTTCTTTTTTGAGTAGTGTCCCTATAGGCACTCCACTTCAGGTGTGCATGCACCCCTTGCATCTTTGATTGGAGGTTTTCAGTAGCAGTGCCTGTTAAGCCCATGCATGAACTCCAGACATCCTTGTTCTCTGTCCCAACTATGAGTAGAGCTGTGTGACAAGCCACCCACAGCCTGAGACAGTGTCTAGCATGCCTGCTTCTAGTGTTGCTCGAAGCTTGCTTTAGGTTCATCTCATTTTTAATATAGTGTAATTATTCACTTCTACAAGTTATATTTTATAATGTCTTCGCTTCATTTGAGGCGAGCTTTTTTCAGTGCTTTTCCTTCTCCCCGCCTGAGGGGTTCCCTGTGGGGGTTTTTGCCTTGTCGCCGGAGTATGCCCGGATCTCTGGGATTCAAGTAAGGTCTCGCATCTCAGGAATCTGTCCCACTCAGTGCTGGACATTACCAGTACAGTTACTGTCTGGGGTACGTTCATATCCCTCAAAAGCACAATACCTACTCAACCTTTAAGATCAAAGCTTAACAGGAGATTAGATTCAAGCTTCTCTACAATGGAGCACTCCCATCTTCAGATCCAGGCTACGATACTCCCCTGTACATCAGCCTTTGAGTGAGCATAGTGTCTCATCAGCTTCTGCACCAGTTTTCCCCCCAACTTCTCAGGGAAAGATGTTGGAGGGTACCAAATAGGCACTTAAAAAGAGGAGTTCTAGTTCTCCTCATGAAGAGCCTATTTCAAAAAAAGCCCCAGTCTCTTCAGAAATTAACTGTTTCAGAGTAGCAGCCGTGTTAGTCTGTATTCGCAAAAAGAAAAGGAGTACTTGTGGCACCTTAGAGACTAACAAATTTATTAGAGCATAAGCTTTCGTGAGCTACAGCTCACGAAAGCTTATGCTCTAATAAATTTGTTAGTCTCTAAGGTGCCACAAGTACTCCTTTTCTTTTTTCAGAAATTAACTGTCAGAGATCTCAGGTCCCAGACTGGATACTTCTGAGTCTCCATGCTCCTGTAATATTGAGTGGTCTTCTAAGACTCCGAGCCCTTCAAAGAGTCACAGTAACAACCATACCTTGTTATCAAAGCTATACTCAGTACTACCTAAGCATGAATCGATCAGCAGAGACTCTAAATTCTCTGCTTCCAGAAGGGCTATACCGACAGGCTATCCTGTGCTGCCTTCGGTTTCTAGACAAGTGATCCAGGGTCCCTTGGTACTTCCAAAGGAGTTGTCATTGGTACCAAAGATGACTTCTGCTAGACAGGACCCATCAAAGCAAGTCTCAACCTGGTACAGACTCTGGAACATCCCTCATTCTCAGCACAAATCCACCTGATAACACAGGAATTTAGCAAAAAGAAAAGGAAGACTTGTGGCACATTAGAGACTAACAAATTAATTTGAGCATAAGCTTTTGTGAGCTACAGCTCACTTCATCGGATGCATTCAGTGGAAAATACAGTGGGGAGATTTATATACACAGAGAGCATGAAACAATGGGTGTTACCATACACACTGTAAGGAGAGTGATCAGGTAAGGTGAGCTATTACCAGCAGGAGAGCAGGGGAAAAAAAACCTTTTGTAGTGATAATCAAGGTGGGCCATTTCCAGCAGTTGACAAGATTGTCTGAGGAACAGCGGGGGGCAGAGGGGGATAAACATGGGGAAATAGTTTTACTTTGTGTAATGACTCATCCACTCCCATTCTTTATTGAAGCCTAAGTTAATTGTATCCAGTTTGCAAATTAATTCCAATTCAGCAGTCTCTCATTGGAGTCTGTTTTTTAAGTTTTTTTGTTGAAGAATTGCCGCTTTTAGGTCTGTAATCGAATGACCAGAGAGATTGAAGTGTTCTCTGACTGGTTTTTGAATGTTACAATTCTTGACGTCTGATTTGTGTCCGATAATGTCATGGCAAACTTGGTAGCTGAACTTCGTGACTTTGTCCTCACCCATAACTATTTTACATTTGAGGACAATGTATACCTTCAAATCAGCTTCACTGCTATGGGTACCCACATGGCCCCACAGTATGCCAACATTTTTATGGCTGACTTAGAACAACGCTTCCTCAGCTCTCGTCCCCTAATGCCCCTACTCTACTTATGCTACATTGATGACATCTTCATCATCTGGACCCATGGAAAAGAAGCCCTTGAGGAATTCCACCAGGATTTCAACAATTTCCATCCAACCATCAACCTCAGCCTGGACCAGTCCACACAAGAGATCCACTTCCTGGACACTACGGTGCTAATAAGCGATGGTCACATAAACACCACCCTATACCAGAAACCTACTGACCGCTGTGCCTACCTACATGCCTCCATCTTTCATCCAGACCACACCACATGATCCATTGTCTACAGCCAAGCTCTACGATACAACCGCATTTGCTCCAACTCCTCAGACAGAGACAAACACCTACAAGATCTCTATCAAGCGTTCTTACAACTACAATACCCACCTCTTGAAGTGAAGAAACAGATTTGACAGAGCCAGAAGAGTACCCAGAAGTTACCTATTACAGGACAGGCCCAACAAAGAAAATAACAGAACGCCACTAGCCATCACCTTCAGTCCCCAACTAAAACCTCTCCAACGCATCATCAAGGATCTACAACCTATCCTGAAGGACGACCCATCACTCTCACAGATCTTGGGAGACAGGCCAGTCCTTGCTTACAGACAGCCCCCCAACCTGAAGCAAATACTCACCAGCAACCACACACCGCGCAACAGAACCACTAACCCAGGAGCCTGTCCTTGCAACAAAGCCCGTTGCCAACTCTGTCCACATATCTGTTCAGGGGACACCATCATAGGGCCTAATCACATCAGCCACACTATCAGAGGCTCGTTCACCTGCGCATCTACCAATGTGATATATGCCATCATGTGCCAGCAATGCCCCTCTACCATGTACATTGGCCAAACTGGACAGTCTCTATATAAAAGAATAAATGGACACAAATCAGATGCCAAGAATTATAACATTCAAAAATCAGTCGGAGAACACTTCAGTATCTTTGGTCACTTGATTACAGACCGAAAAGTGGCAATTATTCAACAAAAAAAACTTCAAAAACAGACTCCAACAAGAGACTGCTGAATTGGAATTAATTTGCAAACTGGATACAATTAACTTAGGCTTGAATAAAGACTGGGAGTGGATGGATCATTACACAAAGTAAAACTATTTCCCTATGTTTATTCCCCCACCCCCCCTCGCTGTTCCTCGGATGTTCTTGTCAACTGCTGGAAATGGCCCACCTTGGTTATCACTACAAAAGGTCCCCTCTCCACCCCACCCCCCCGCTGGTAATAGCTCATCTTACCTGATCACTCTCCTTACAGTGTGTATAGTAACACCGATTGTTTCATGTTCTCTGTGTATATAAATCTCCCCACTGTATTTTCCACTGAATGCATCTGATGAAGTGAGCTGTAGCTCATGAAAGCTTATGCTCAAATAAATTTGTTAGTCTCTAAGGTGCCACAAGTCCTCCTTTTCTTTTTGCGGATACAGACTAACATAGCTGCTACTCTGAAACAGGAATTTAGGTATTCAAGAGACTTGTTTGTCTCAGAAGAGCTGAAGTCTCCCCTCTCAATGGGAACTGAGTGCCTGTTAATATCAACAGGGTTACCAGGATTAGATCTTTCCCTGGTGCTGCCCGCTTCTCCAGTACTTTCTGAGCAAGGTGGAGCTTATCCTATAGACAATAATGAGGACCTCTCTTCAGATTCCCAAATCTTTGTGCAAGGACCTGTCACCTTCCCTGACACCTTTACGGAAAGAGAGGATCTTGGGGCAAGACAAATCCATGTCCCTTCTCATTGATACGAGCAGCATTGGATGCCATCTTCTGTGCTTAATGGCTCTTCTCAGTGGCCATATTGGAATCTTTGTGCCACCGATTAACAGTTTTCAAGAGCCTCGTGCCTTTCTCATGGTGACCAGTGGGAAGACCATTGCTTCCAACTGCCAGAACACGTGCAGCTTGTACCTTTGTAACATAACATGCCAGGTTACATCTTTGCTGTGTCCAGGAATGGCTAAGGATAATTTATAGCCTGAACAAGCACAATCTAGTATCTTCCCCTCCCTAAGTACTGGACTCACTCAGTTGGTGGAAGGAGCCATCCAATATCTGTGCAGGTGTTTCTTTCATCCAGCCTCATATCTCCATAACATTAGATGCATCGATGATGGGGTGCAGGGGCACACTTGGGGACTCTCACCATTCTGGGCAAATTGTCCACCCAAGTGTGTCTCTTACACGTCAAAAATGCCTCATGGATTTGCCTTTGATTAATGGAATGAAATAGCTACAAAGTCATAACAGACAGCATAGCCAGCATGTTCTACATCAATTGTCAGGAGGGAGGGGGTGCAAGATCCCCCCCCTTCTCTGTGCTGTAGAAGTTATAGAACTGATGTATAACCAATCACGTCCTTATTTCAGTCTCGCCTTCCAGGTATATAAAACACCATGGCTGACAATATCAGCTGTCACTTCTCCCTAGATAACGATTGGGAGCTGGACTTGTGGACCCGCAATTGCATTTTCTGACCCTGGAGTTTCCAGAGATGGACTTGTTTATTGCCCCCACCAACAGGAAGTACAAGTAATTCAACTCAAGAGGAGGGCTGGGTCCTCTCTTCCCAGCAGACTCCTTTCCTAATTCCTTGGACAAAGGCCCCTTCTCCATGCATATCCTCCCACAGCCATGATCTTGAGAGTGTTGAACAAGATCAGACAAGACAAACCTAGGGTCATTTTTGTTATCCCATAGTGACCAAGTCAAGCGTGGTATCCTTACCTGATTTGTCTTTGTTGTCTGTTATTGAGTCTTCTGTCATCTCCCCACTTGCTGTCTCAGGATTCTGGTCGGACTCTTCATCCCAACCTGGGAATTTTTCATCTCAGAGCTAGGTTCTTTGATGGTTCTTGGGGATAACGTCTTCCTGTTCTGCAGAGGTATAACGGTGATGTTAAACAGCAGAAAGATATGTTGTGAAACATTTGCCTTCAGAAATGTAAGAGATTTCACCAGTGTTGTACTGGGCAGCAGTTTTTGCCTGTTCACTCTTCCCTCTTTGCTGTCCTTGACTACCTGTTGGAATTGAAAAAGTCAGGACTCTCCAGGAATTCAGTAAAGCTCACATGGCAGCCATAATGACCTTTCATTGCTGTGTTGAGGGATTCTCAGTGTTTGCTCACTCCAGGACAGCAAAATTCATTAAGAGGTTGAACCTTTTTCCATTGTATAGAGCTCACCCCTAAACAGAGGTGAAAGTAAGCTGGTACGCTCCGGTACGAAGTACTGGCAAGAGCCGGTGCACCATACTGGGGCAGCCCGACTTCCCCAGGGGGCAATTTAAAGGGCCTGGGACTCCCAGCAGTGGCTGGAGCCCCAGGCCCTTTAAATTGCCTCCAGAGCGCTGCTGCTGGAGCCCTGGGGTAGCAGCTGCAGGGCTCCGACAGCTATTTAAAGGGCCTGGGGCTCCCCTGCTTCTACTGCCTGGGCTCTTTAAATAGCCATTGGAGCCCCGCCGCCGCTACTCCAGGGCTCTGGCGGCTATTTAAAGGACCGGGGAGGTAGAAGCAGGGGAGCTGCGGGCCCTTTAAATAGCCACCAGAGCCCTGTTGTAGTTGGGGCTCCAGGGGCTATTTAAAGGGCCCGGGACTCCATCTGCCTCTGCAGCCCCGGTCCTTTAAATAGCTGCTGGAGCCCTGCCGCTTCCCCAGGGCTCCGGCGGCTATTGAAAGGGCCAGGGCGGTAGAAGAGGGGAGCCCCGGGCCCTTTAAATAGCCCCTGGAGCACCGGGCTGCTGCTGCTACCCCGGTGGGGGGGGGAACTTACCTTAAAGGGTGGGCTGGGGCTGCCTCTGACCCCCTCAACCGCGCCCCTTCCGCCCTAGGTCCCACCCCTTCCAGGGGACAGAGCTGGCCCCAGAGTACCGGTAAGTCACTCAACTTACTTTCACCCCTGCCCCTAAACTAAATTTGGTCCTTAATTGTCCCCTTTCAGCCGGTGGCTGCATGTTCCCATCTTCACCTGGCCATGAAAACTGCTTTCTTGGTGGCCGTCACTTCTGCCAAAAGAGTTGGCGAAAGGGGTTGATAATCGCAGACCCTCCCTTTACAGTATTCTTCAGGAAGAAAGTTTCATTACAACCCCATCATAGCCTTCTACTGAAGGTATGTTTTGAATTCTGTATTAGCCATTAATATTCCTGGATATTCATCTTCCAATCTTCTTCCCAAAATCATACCAGAGCACTGTTTGCCCGTTCAGCTCTATATCTCAGTACAGGGCATGAGGCCATCAGGAGCGCTTGTGTGGGACAAATGGGCACTGCTGCCGAAACTCTCTGATCTAAACCTCATGGGAGGCATCTGAAGTTGAACACCCATAAGGGGGGTGAGAGGGAAATATCTTGAACTGTAGTTCCTGCACAATGTGAGTAATCTCTCCTTGGTCTCTGTAACTGTGTACTTTGTTTACCATCCTTTAACTGAAGCGAAAACTTATTTTGCTTCCCATCTTATAAAGCCTCAGAAGCAAATAGCTTTATAAATAACTTTCTTGTATTGAGTACTGTGTTGCCGTCACAGTAATCTTTTATCAAAATTCGGTAATCTTTTGTGTCAGAGCCTTTCATTAAAATGTGCAGCTCTCCACTCATTCGTGCAGCATGTAGGGCTTTTTTAAATAGCAGTGTAGCTTACAGAAGGGAAGTGTTTCACTCAATATGGAAACTTCAGTATTCCATGAAAATGTCTGTTTACATTCGTATTCAGAGTAGCTGGAGTGACTCTCCTAGTTCCAATAGCCTGTGCAGGAACAGTCAATTATCTTTCAGTAACTTCACACTCTTGCATAATAGCTTGAGCTCTGCCCCACAGTAACAGGAAGAAGATCCAGAATAAGAGCCCAAGTTTCCCAGGGTGGTGTGCTCCCTTGTGCCATCTCATTTTGTAGGCTGAAAACACACACGTGCACTCTCTGCACTGGGCATTTTGGCATGTAGTTTGTGGATATTTCTGGGCTTAGAACAGAATATTGAAGGCCTCCTATAACTATCATGAAAGGTACTCCATTGTGTTGCCCCGTACATTGTACTATATTGGTATACTTGGATGTTCTGCTTAATCTAGCCTTTTCTGTGAATACCAGATCCATCCAGACTGACAGCTTGTCAGGATGGCTTTTAAAAGGGAATTATATTTGGCTGCAACTTACTTATCTCATGGTCTTGCTCCTGCATTTCCCTTCCCTTGGAGACGATTTTATATAGGAGAATTGTCAGGCACTTATTGATAAAAAGAAAAGGAGTACTTGTGGCACCTTAGAGACTAACAAATTTATTTGAGCATAAGCTTTTGTGAGCTACAGCTATTGATGTAAATGAAGGAAATGTAAATGTGAACCAGAAACATGTAAAGTTTTCATCTTCCTTCCAAGAGGAGAAAAAATCTGAAAGCACTTTGCCCATTCATCAGGCGTTGAAGCATTTTGTAAGGGTTGGATTACAAACTGTCTTTGAAAGTATGGTGTACAGGGCAATACCACCCACAGAAATGGTTGTCTTATATGCAGGGAATTTTTCCTATATGCCATTTTTTAATGTCTGTTTCATATTCCTCATGTATCTCAATTCCTGTCACTTTTGCTGCTGTATGCTGCATTTACTCAAGCTATATATATGTCCTTCTATTCCTGTGTGGCTTTGGATAAAGAATCCAGTACTGTAGCCCAAAGGAGCATTAGCTCTTTTGGCTGTGCACCATCACACTGTGTGTAACATCTCAAGTTCCTTGTCAGTGCATCATAACTGTCTAGCTACAGCAATGCTCAAAGCCACGCTCTGAATTTCCATACAACCCAGTGATCTGCTTAGCATTTTACACAGCATGTTACAATTTTTAAAAACATTGTTAAAATTGTTAAAAGGAGAAAGATATGTTTTAAGGAGGAACTGAGGGATTCACCACAGAGAACCTGCAAGCATCAGTGATGCTGGTATATCTGGTAGGAAGCACTTGTCTAGCACAAGGAAATTTAAATTACAGCTCGCCATTCTAAACATCAGGGCTTTGGTATATGAGTGCTGTACCAGGCTGCAGGCTATTACTGCATGGAGATCACTATTCTCCTTCCTCCCTGCTTCCTATAGTAATTTATTTGAAGTCCTGGCCTCCCAGTCTTGGCATTCTGGGCATTTTCACATTAATTGTGTCCTCTAAGTGTGCTTAGGAGAATGAGACTAAATTCTGAAGATGTGAAAAGTTAGATGCATGGAACTCCTCCTTTCAGGCTTTGAAGTGATGTTAGGGATCCATGTTAAATCATCTCTATCAGATCCCTACCCAGTCTTCACTGCACAATACTGCATAGATGGATCCAACAATTACATGACAAGGTCTTGGGTCAATCTGAAGATCAGTTTGTGCCCAGCCTTCTAGTGTAGCACTAGAAATGAGCAGTGTTAAGTCTGCTGACTGTCCTGTTGTGTAACAGAGGAGTGAGAGGCTGGTCTTTTTCCATTGAGTGCCTGCAATTTTAGAATGGTCTTCCCTCTGATATGCACCAAAATATATCAATTACATCCTTCCAGGCAAGATTTTAAAATAGCTTTCTGCTTTGTTTGCATTTTTATGGGGGTTTATTTATTGCTGAATAGTGGGTTACAAGTGTTTCCTATGAAAATTCACCAACTTCTGGAAACTTACGAGTTTGGATTCTGGTTTTTTTGGGCAGAGCTCAATCCTTTGTTTTAAGCGAAGAAAAAATTGGTTACACCTCACTTGTCTATAGGCTTTTTGGCTGGAGAACATTTTGAACACTGTCAATTTGACTACTGTTCTACTTGAAGCAGGTTCACAAGCGCAAAAAGTGTTGATAGACTGGTGAACATAACTGACTCATTCCATGCAAGGAAGTCTTCCATGTTTTTGTTTGTTTGTTTGCATTACTTTAGCACCAAGAAGCCTGAACTGAGATTGTGGAACCATACTTACAGGAACCCATAAGGATTCTCGTCCATATCAGAGATAGCGGGATCAGTCCTGGGATCGGTCCCACCCCATCTACTATATGGGCCACTTGCGTCTTTTGGCAGCGTATCGGCAGCAATTTTCTAGACCTTTGGTTCTACTGCACCAGAAGACTAGAGTCAAACATTCTCCTCCACCAAACCCCCAACACCAGAAGACCTTTGAGGGCTAGGGTGGACAACAAGGCTACCCCTCAAACCCCTGTTTAATCTTTGTCTCTGGATGAGGTAGTCCTACTTCCATCACCATCGATGGTTGACCTTTTTTGCTGATTCTAGGATCTTGTGAAGAGGATGGTGGACACCCTCAAGTTACCTCTTGAGGAGGTTAAAGACTCACAATACAAGCTCCTGGACACTTTGCAGTCAGTGACACCCACCCAAGTTGCGCTACCCAATAATGAAGATCTCATAGATTCAGCAAAGGCTGTGTGGCAAATTTCTGGCACTATACTGGCAATTTGTAAATGGACAGATGAAAAATATTGTTACCATAAGACTCAGGATTTTTGTTTTGCCATCCTCCAACTAATTCCCATGTGTTGAATGCCGTAAACGAGCCATGTAAACAGCATTATTCCAGGTCTACCTCTTATGACAAGGACCAGAAAAGGATAGACCTTTTTGGGCGAAAGGCTTACTCATCTGCAACCCTTCAATTTTGGATCACAAATTATAAGGCAGTCATGGCTAAGTACGACTTCACAAGAATTTACAGCAAGTTTGCAACCTTTATTGAACATCTTCCACAAGAGCATAGAGAGCACTTTCAGGCTATCCTTAAGGAGAGGCAGTTATTAGCCAGAGCCTCTCTCCCAGCATTCTTGGATGTTGCAGACACTGCCACTAGATCCATCTCCACAGCAGTTGTCATGCTCAGGGTGTCATGGCTCCAGCTGTTGGGGTTCCTGAGAGAGGTTTGATGATCAGAAGCTCTTCTCAGGAACTACAGACAAGTCCCCACACATGCTGAAGAACTCTGGGTCTGTGTTGAGGTTTCTGGGTATATGTACTCCTACAAAAAAGAGGAGATTTAGGGGGTCTCAAACTGCCCAAAGATCACACCCAACGTAGTTCTCTGGATTTCACAAAACTCGCTAGAAAGAGACTGAGATTCTGGAGGGAAAAAGCTTCCCACCTGCTGTCAGCAAGTACCCAGTCATCTTTGAAACAGCTATTTTGACAGGATGGTCAAGGGCTCAACTCCTCCCTCACCTCTAGTTTGCAAGCAATGGCCTTTTGCCCACCTCCACACTTTTGGAGACTGCCTTTCCCATTTCCAGCAGACACGTGTGTCATGGAGAATATAACATTGGGCTCCACTATCCACTTTGTCCCTTTTTCCCTTCCACTCTCCTTCCCCATCCTTTTCAGGGACCCCCTAACAAGATTATACTGAGCCAAGAAGTACACTCCCTCCTTTGTTTCGGTGTACCAGCACTGCCCCGGTGCAGCAGCAGTTAATCCTTTTCTTTGGGCTGAGGAGGCCATACCCCCTCAGTTCTACTGGGCATGCTCCAGCTGGAGACAGGGTATAAAAGGAAGCAGAGCTGCTCAGTCTGGGCTGACCACTGGTGAGGAAGGAAGTGCAGTGCTGGCTCCTGTGTGAGGACCACTTGCACTCCAGGATGCAGAGGCCAGCCAGACAAAGACAAACCCCGACCCTCAGGCTCAGGATGCCGCAGGGAGTGGAGAGACCATGGGGACCCAGAGACGGCAAACTGCAGGAAGTGACCCAGGGAAACTTGATGGGGAATTGGTTGTAGAACCAGAAACTAGCTCAGCGTGTTTCGGTAGGATCCCTGCTGACCTGGTGGCGGGCAACCCCACCACCAACAGGGCCCTGGGTTGGGACTTGGTGGAGAGGGAGGGGACCCGGTGGAGAGGTCCCCCTACCCTGGCCACCACTCACCCCGGGGTGGTGGCCCAGCTCACCCATATGATTGACTCTGGCCGCGAGGCCGCGCTGCCCTGGCAGCAAGGGCCGGGCTATTGACTCTGGCCGCGAGGCCGCGCTGCCCTGGCAGCAAGGGCCGGGCTATTGACTCTGGCCGCGAGGCCGCGCTGCCCTGGCAGCAAGGGCCGGGCTATTGACTCTGGCCGCGAGGCCGCGCTGCCCTGGCAGCAAGGGCCGGGCTATTGACTCTGGCCGCGAGGCCGCGCTGCCCTGGCAGCAAGGGCCGGGCTATTGACTCAGCCACAGTGCTGTAAAGCACTTCTCCCCCGTCCCCAAAAGGTGACTGGATGTACCAGCCCTGCGACAAGGAGCAGTAGACCCCACAGTGGAAGAGGTTTTCCTCAAAGTATATTTTTGTGCCAAGTCTCAAAAAAGTTCCAGATGGTGGCTCTGGCAGCCCTAATCTCTTCTCTGAAGGCAGGAGATTACGTTTCAGCCCTTGATCTACAGATGGCCTATTTCCATCTAGAGATACATCCTGCACATGGGATACCTGTGCTTTACCATGGTCCAGGATTGTTTTTAGTGCCGGGTACTTCTCTTCAGCCTTTCTTTAGCCCCAAAGGCATTCTTAAAGGCTTTAGCAGTAGCAGCTGCTCACCTTCGGTGAGAAGCAATTTTAGTCATTCAGTATTTTGATGACCGGTTAGTCCAGGGCTGATCTTACAAACCAGTATTAACTTCCACCCAGAGCCTCCTCTCTCTTCCAGGAATTGGGTCTCCAGTTAACATTAACATATATTATCCACATTAGCCCCAGTACGGAGGGGCTAATAATTATCCACATTAGCCCCTGTACAGAGAATACAATTCATAGGGGCATATTTGGATTCGTTGGTAGCCAGGGACTTTTTTCCCCACATACAAATTTGTAACTTTGTCAAATCTGGTTGGGACAAATCAAGGAAGTCTCTGTACTACAGTAAGGAACTGTTTGCAGCTCCTGGGTCAGTTGACAGTTTGCACCTTTGTGACCGAGCATGCAAGATTACACCTCTGCTGCTTTTAGGGCTGATTCAGAGGGACCAATTGGACAAACAGGTTAAGGTTCCCCTCCAGGTGAAGAACTCTCTGGATTGATGGAAAGATTAATGCAATGTCTGTGTGGGTGTCCCTTTGATCCAACCTGCTCCAATAATAAGTGTGACAATGGATGCATCGCTGTTTGTTGCATAACTCAGGGCAAGTAGTCACCTCAGTCAACTGGCTCTATATCAATTTGTTGGAACTCAAGGATTACCTACCTTGAGTTCTTGCCCTCATCAAGAGCAAAACAATCACAATCATGACAGACAATGTGGCTTGCATGTTTGATATCAACCACCGAAGGAGAAAGATTCCCCTTCCTGTGCTCTGAAGCTAGAAAGTTATGGAACTGGTATATAGCCGATCAGAGTCAGATCTCAGCTGTTTTGCCTTCCTTGGAACTCAGAATGTCACAGCCAGTATGCTCAGCAGGCACTTCTGACAGGACTAAGAATGGGAGTTGGACTGTCAAATTGAAGTAGCAATTGGAGCAGGTACAGAGAAGGGCTACTAGGATGATCCGAGGAATGGAAAACTTGTCTTATGAAAGGAGACTCAAGGAGCTTGGCTTGTTTAGCCTAACTAAAAGAAGGCTGAGGGGAGATATGATTGCTCTCTATAAATATATCAGAGGGATAAATACAGGAGAGGGAGAGGAATTATTTCAGCTCAGCACCAATGTGGACACAAGAACAAATGGGTATAAACTGGCCACCAGGAAGTTTAGACTTGAAATCAGACGAAGGTTTTTAACCATCAGAGGAGTGAAGTTTTGGAATAGCCTTCCAAGGGAAGCAGTGGGGGCAAAAGATCTATCTGGTTTTAAGATTCTACTCGATAAGTTTATGGAGGAGATGGTATGATGGGATAATGGGATTTTGGTAATTAATTGATCTTTAAATATTCAGGGAAAATAGGCCAAATCCCCTGAGATGGGATATTAGATGGATGGGATCTGAGTTACTATAGAAAATTCTTTCCTGGGTATCTGGCTGGTGAATCTTGCCCATATGCTCAGGGTTTAGCTGATCGCCATATTTGGGGTCGGGAAGGAATTTTCCTCCAGGGCAGATTGGAGAGGCCCTGGAGGTTTTTCGCCTTCCTCTGTAGCATGGGGCATGGTTGACTTGAGGGAGGCTTCTCTGCTCCTTGAAGTCTTTGAACCATGATTTAAGGACTTCAATAGCTCAGACATGGGTGAGGTTTTTCATAGGAGTGGGTGGGTGAGATTCTGTGGCCTGCGCTGTGCAGGAGGTCGGACTAGATGATCAGAATGGTCCCTTCTGACCTTAGTATCTATGAATCTATGAAGTACCAGGCTTGGAGTCCGATTTGAGAGGGCTCCGAGGTAGGACGAAGCGCAAGCTCCATGAGGAGGGTTCTTAAGCAGATATCCCGCTCCTTCTGAGTTTGAGGTTGAAAGTTTTTGCAGATCCTGCACTTATCCTTTCTGTGGGACTCCCCCAAACATTTTAAACATCTCGTGGGGGTCACTAATGGGCATCAGCTGGCTACACAATGAACATGGCTTAAAACCTGGGGAAAAGGGTATGCCCCGTTCCTTGGCGAAGTCCCAGCCAGGACTCTAACTCCTACACAACTACTCTAATGCTTAACTTAAAGGTCTAACTAAGTACCTAGCAACTAACAACAAGGGAGACAGAACAATGACCTGCAAGAACCGCTAATGCTCTTGCGATGCAAGACAAGGCACTCCAACCAACCGTCATGGGTGGTAAGAAGGAGCTGAGAGCGTGTAGGGTCGGCAGCGCATAATATACCAATGCATGAGCGTGGCACTCAAGAGGGCACTACAGCCGACCCTTAGATACCACTAAGGCAAAAATCTCCCAACTGTGCACGTGGGTGCGCGCATACCTAGAATGGAATGGACATGAGCGACACATCTTGAATAACAGCAGTTAGGAAAAGGTAGCTAACTGTTTGTTTTTTATTTTTTTGTTGTTGGCTTGCTTGGACATTCAATACAAATAATTTTAGCTAGGAAACTCCATGCAAAAAAGTACATTAAGAAAATATGCGAAGTTAAGCACTCGGAAGCCAGGAAATGCTAAAGTTAAGACTGAGTGTGTAAAATCTTGTAACACTGACTACTAATCTGTGTATAATAGAAAAAACAGACTTCATAAAAGTCATCTATATAGTATGCAAACAAACATAGTTCCTTGAGTGACTGCACATTTGCATTCCACTCTTGATGTTGGTGCACACAGCTATCAGAAACTCTTTACCTCTATAGTACTCGCTTGGCAGCTTGAGCCCCCCCATTCACCATTACATGCAGTTCTTCTTCGAGTGCTTGCTCATCGATTCCAATTAGGTGTGTGGACACTGCGTGTATGGCTGTCAGAAAGTTTTCCCCTAGCAACACCCGTTGGGTTGGCTGTGGAGCCCCCTGGAGTGGTGCTTTCATCACGTTCAATATATACCCCAGCCGACCCGGCACCGCCTCAGTTCCTTCTTACCACCCATGACGGTCGTTGGAACTGTGGAGTCTTGCTCTGCTTGCTCTCCACGCTTCCCAAGTCTTTAGATAGTATTTGTCAGGGCCAGCTCCAGGCACCAGCGTTCAAAGCGGGTGCTTGGGGCGGAAGTTAGAAAGGGGAGGCAGCATTTCTGCAGCGGCGACAATTCGGCGGCAGCTCCTCTGTCCTGGCGGCGGCGGCAGTTCGGCAGCAGCTACTCTGTTCCGCCGACCACAGCAGCAAATCGGCGGCAGCTTCTCCCTTTTGCCATCCCCAGCAGCTGTTTTTTCACTGCTTGGGGTGGCAAAAACTGCAGAGCCGGCCCTGTTATTTGTTAATTTGGTTTATAGTTCTTATAAAAGGAAGCCCCTCTCAGTTCCTTCTTACCGTCCATGATAGTCATTGGAATTCTGTTCTATATCAGAACAGTTCTGTCTCTCAGCCTTTGTGAACATGGGTGTGGGTGTGTATATATTATATAACACATACATAGTCTAGTCTTCAGTATTATTAGCCAAATGAGCAAGGGAGTTGCTGGCATTAATGTTGGGACTTCCACAGATGATCTTCTTTAAGGACAAGGTTTACCTGCATTCTCATCTGAAATTGGTCCCAAAGGTGGCTTCCCCTTTCCACATCAACCAGCCAATTTATTTGCCAGTATTCCTCCCTGCTCATATGTGGTATTGGGTAGGAGAGCATTTACATATGTTGGACATAAGAGTCTTGCCATTTTACTTGGGAAAAACAGTCACTTTCATAGATCCTCCCAGCTGTTTGTAGTATTGGCAAATAGGGTAAGAGGTCTCCTCCACCCAGAGAATTTCTTTCTGGATTGCACCCTGCATATGTATGTGCAATGACTTTGGCTAAAGTCACTCCCCATGACAGTCACAGCTCGTTTGACGAGGTCACAGTCAGCCTCAGTGACCTTTCTGACACAAGTCCCAATTGCAGACATTTGTAGTGGCAACTTGGTCCACATGTCCATGATCCACGTGCTGTGCTTAAGACCCCAAAGACAATGCTAGAGGGGAACAAGTTGTTCTCAAATCTCTATTGAAATAGATTCCAATCCCACTTCCTGTCTTATGGCTTGTGAGTCTCCAAGAATGGAATGAAAATGTGGAATCACTTGAAGAAAAAAGGGTTACTAACCTGTTCCATAACTGCTCTTCTTAGAGATATGTTGCACATGTCCATTCCGTGACATACACTCCTATCCCTCTTCATTGGAGTTATGGCAAGAAGGAACTGAGGGGGCTCAAGGCAGCTCTGCTCTTTATACCTGCACACAGTGACACACAGCAGCAGGGGAAGTTCGAGCCATCTAACCGGTACTGCTGAAGGAAAAAGTTTGATGGCCATGCACTGGGCATACAGACTGCCAAAGCGAAATTGATATGTGCAACACGTCTTGAACAGTAGTTATGGAACAGATTAGTAACAGTTTTTCGTACTAAGCCCTGCAACCCAATCTGAACCCAGCTACAAGCATCAAGTCTGGGACAGTTGGGTTCGGCTTTCCGTCTGTCTGCGGCGGTTACTTGTGATAGCAGCTGTGTACCTTACTCCTGCCGTCTGCCACCATCTGCTGCTCTGTGTGTACGCTGCAGTGTGCGAGGTATTGCGATGCCTCAGCATACTCATTTTGCAGGGTACACACAGCAGAGCATGGGTGATAGGACCAGAGCATGCAGCTGCCTCTGTGCCAACCCCACAGGCAGGAGGTAGCAGCAGTCGCAACTCAGATTCGGGGGAATGGAGTAGAAGGCTCAGGGTTGAAGTCAGGTCAAAAAATGACTTGACCCTACTTGGGCGGAGCCTAAAAATTAGGCCTGAGCAGACCTCTGGTAACCAAGAATATTATGATTGATCATAGATAAGATTGTAAATTGCATGTTAAGACGTCTACATCGTACTAAAAATGGAAAGTCGGTCTGTAACCACTGAGAATGTTAGAAATTGGTTCTTTCTGTGGCTCTGTGCTCAGTAGTGTCCTGTTTTGATACGACTAGTTAACCCTTTGCCCATTTCTGATCACTATTTTGTGCTGTTCATAAAGGTGTTAACTTGTATTTGAATATGAATTAGTGAATTTTTGTTAATAGGTTAACAATGTATTTTTGCCACTAGATGGTATCAGTGTCTTCAAAATCTGTGTCAACTTCAAGCTGCTTTTATTGGATTTTTTTTTCTGCCTGTTTTAGTTTTGATTATTACTTGATCCAGTTGGCAATTGTAGTTTCCAGTTTCTGCGTTAACCTGCTGTGAAAATGTTGCTTTTCATTGTTAAATACCTCAGATGCAGAGGCAATTTGTTTGTGGAGGGAAGGTTGTATGATTAGTAAAGCGTGTGAAGCACTTCAGGATCTTTAGAGCCTTGTCTGCTCTAGGCTTTTTTTGCCAAAAAACTTGCCACTAACAGTGCTGGTTGTTAGGGCAGACAGGGTTTTAGGTGGCAACCTATGATACGATTAATCAAAATTTGTATTACGGTAGTGCTTAAAGGTCAATAGATTGGGTCCCTAATGTGATAGGTGTCCACACATACTAAATATCAGTCCCTGCCCCCAAGAGCCTACAGTCTTCCCACTGCATCTTCTAGACCTTCTGTAAGCAAAGCTAAATGATACAGTAGTTAAAATGTAAATGCACACCAGGAGTTACGTGTGCTCTAGTGCACTTTCCATTGCTACCAAGTTGAGAAGCTGAACCAGAGGTAGCAACAGTGAGAATATTTTGGCAAAAAATGTAGTGTTTACAAAGTCTGTGGGAAGACAAATGGTACTATAATTACTTTTTCATTTACAAAAAGCATATAGAGAAAAAAACCATACAGGTACAAGTTTCTGATGCTAAGACTGATGAGAGATCAGAGACAGGTGCGACTGAATTAAAAGTGCAGGAAGGTTTCAAGAAGGGATTTCATTCAAGTCATAGTGACAGGTGTGGTACAAGAGCCAAAGTAGACTGGTATAAGTCAGTACAAATTTCATATCTGGGATCCTTCACCTGTATTCTAAGGTAGGACAAAGGAGAAGGAAACATATGTTGGTTTTGTGTTCAGTTTCCTTATTTAAAAAGTCCTGTTAAATGTATGTTGTTCAAAGGAATCATTAGTCTCTTGTGTAAATATTTTTGATAATGCTTAATAGCTGTTTTGTGAAATGAGGTTGATTTATTTTATTTAACTGTGTGTTAAAATAGTTTCATATTTAAATAGTAAATTTTTATACTGCAGCATATTTTATTTGGTGAGTGGTTGAAATAAGTTATGTAAATACATGTGTAAATATTTTTCATACCAACAGTATGCATAGCAGACATGTGATGAGCAGACATGTGCCCTGTGCTAAAGAGTTTCTTAATCTAAGTTGTATACACAGTAGAGTTCAGAGATAAACTCTTACGTACACAAAACAACATCTATAGATTAAATGTTGAACTTCCAGGCAGAAGGTGAATTTTTGCCTTATTTTTTTTTAAATGCATTCAAAACTTGATAGAGGGATGGTACTGGAAAACCTGACAGCAGAAGTGTCTCATAGAGAAAGAGGAGAACTTGCACCCTCCCACCCCAACCCCCCCCCCCTTTTTTTTGCAGCAATTAATTAGGGCTGTTCTTCATATTTATTATTTCAAAACTTCCTTTCTAACCATTTTATTTTTGTTTTACCCACATTTACTCTTTCTCTATATAAATATGGTTGAAGAAAAGAGCTGCAGTTATACTGAAGAAAATAAGGGATTTTGTTCGATCTCATTTATTCACAAGTTGTTTTATTTGTAAAATCCTTCACTCTTTCTGTGAAGGGGATTCAAATGTGAATCACAAAGGTATTTTTAAGTAAAAAACTTGTTTATCTGATTTTAAAAGTAAAAAGTCTATGGCTCTTGAAAATACATATAAACAAAACTGTTCCTCTTAAGAGTCAGAAATCTGAGATTTTGTCATCTTGGTGTCTATGCTAGAGAGAGAGTTCACAAAGGGAAAGAGCATAAGGTTTGTGAGAGAAGAAACTGTCTCTGAAGTTCAGTTTTTTCAACCTCTTAAGGGTATGGTGATTGTTTCAAGTGTTGCTAAAATCCTGCCTCACTGGTTATGTTGTCTTTTGGAATCTTACAGAAAAAAAACTTTGCTGTTAATTGTTCAAAGAAACAAAATGGACAGATGTTGAAAAATACTTTCAGGCTTTCACATCAGACTCTTAAAAGTTCTAATTACTTTACAGTTGCTATGTCATTGGTTTAAGTCAGTGCTTCACTTAAAGGTGACTCAGTGCCCTGTTTCACACTAAAGTGTAATTGCAAGTTGCTTGGTCAAGTGGTAAATGTAATTGAGGTGATGTTTGCTTTCTGTAACCAGCTGGTTATGATGTAACCATTGTCTTTAGGATATGAAGCTTGTACCTTTGCTAAGAAGGAGGGCAGACAGCAGTCACTGCAGTGGTACTGTTAAGAGGGTATTTGCATAATTCCTGTTTTAAACTGTCTGTGCTGAATAAGTGTTAGTACAGGGTATAGCTTGGCACAGAAAATCTCAGCATGCAAAGAGCACTTGAGTCTTAAACAAAAAAGATAGTTTTTAAACTATTTTTCCCTTGTCCCTATTGTTTCCTTCAAAGGTATTGTGGTTAAAGTCCAGTTTCCAGACAGATTGCAGATCTTAGGGAAATTACTTAAATCATACCGTCTTAAACCTCTAATAGCCTAATTGTTTGTCTCCAGGCCGCTAATACGTTCAGCATTCTGAAATTATAACTAAAATATCAGAAAGATAGCTAGACTTGCAGTAAGGTCTGGGATTTGGGCCTTTAACCTTGATGTCATGGTAATGTGGCCCACTACTAGTTATCTGCCTTTGATGTGCAGTCTTTTTGCTCACATATGGCCTACCTGACTTAGCTATTTAAATATGCATTTAATCAGGCAGAATTACCCCCTTAATCGTTCTGAGGCACAAGCCACAGATTGCTTGTAATGTAAAAATATGACTGAGCAGTGCATGCTTAACGGACAAATACAGACTTAATATTATGATTGGTAGCATATATGTGGCTTTTCACCATAAACATGTTTTTACATTTTTTAAATATAACCCTTTAAAGAATCCTGCTTTAGTTTTTACATATTGAATGATAAATGGGTTAGAGAATATTGGACCCTTCTGCTGTTAACTTACTTGTTTCCCCAGCTGCCTTTGCTCTAGATGGCGATGGTGCTGGCATGTCACAGTAACTAAATGTTGGCTTTTGGGACTTTTGTACCATGAAGAGCTTTCTACATTAACCTTATTTAAAAATTAAATCCCAGCCACTGTTTACCTGACTGAGCAGTTAGGATGTGCTCTGAGAATTTAGATAGCATTGTGTGTGTATGTCTCATTTCCCTTACCTGTAAAAAGATGGTGTTTCTAATTGCCAGCCCTACTATCTGGGATCTGAGAATCAACTTGGGTTATATCTGATATAATTCGCCAGCAATAAAGATTCTGCACCAGTATTTGTTTAACAATTCAGAGGATAATGACTGACCCAGGGTAAAATCCATTTCTCTCTCCCATTGCCCGTATTGGCACTGCAAGACTTGTGTCAAAATTAGAATCTTATTTTGGCACTAAAGTGGATGCAATATATCAGGGATCGGCAACCTTTCAGAAGTGGTGTGCCGAGACTTCATTTATTCACTCTAATTTAAGGTTTTGCATGCCAGTAATACATTTTAACATTTTTAGAAAGTCTCTTTCTGTAAGTCTATAATATATAACTAAACTATTGTTGTATGTAAAGTAAATAAGGTTTTAAAAATGTTTAAGAAGCTTCATTTAAAATTAAATTAAAATGCAGAGACCCCCGGACCGGTGGCCAGGACCTGGGCAGTGTGAGTGCCACTGAAAATTGCTCGCATGCTGCCTTTGGCATGCGTGCCACAAGTTGCCTACCCCTGCAATATATATTACTGAGAATACAATTTAGTCACAGAGGTCATGGAAGTCATGGATTCTGTGACTTTACCAGGCCTCCTTGATTTCTTCAGCTTCAGCCAGGGCTGTGCACCACTCCCCTGCAGCTGGAGCTGGGGCTATCTCCTCCGCCCCCACCTACTCGTGTCTGGAGCCAGAGCTGTGCCCCCCACCCCTGTAGCAATGGAGCTTGGACTGTCAGTCCCGCATGGGGCTCCAGCTGGCATACCACCCCTGGCAGCTTCCCTCCTCCCTCCCGCCCCCCCCCCCCCCAGTTATTTTAAGTAAAAGTCGCAGAGAGGTCATGGCTCCTGTGAATTTTTGCTTATTGCCCACAACCTGACTGACTTTTACTAAAAATAACCATGACAAAATCTTAACCTTACATATTACGCACGGGGAAGAGACCTGTTGAGTAAGAAGATGCCCTTTTTACATAGTTGCCTTTCCGACCATACTCTAAGCAACCAAGTACAGTAGAGCAGGTAGAGAGCCTGCCAGGGTTTTAAAGAACACAGTAAGACTTCAGAGAAGCTAAAATTCTTTAACTACAAAAGCAGGATGAATGAATAATCCCCCGCCCCGGGCCAATCTTTACAGATAGTCTGTACAAGAAGTATCATTGGTAAAGGTCTTTTTACATCCTTTCCATGTCTAAGTTGATGCACAGGGCAGAAACCAGTCCTTTTTTCTGTCACTTGCTGCTGCTTCCATTAGCTCTGTGGTGTTGTAATGAACTATTCTGCCCTCACTATTAAGGGAGGTTCCTAAGATTTATCTTGGGTGCTTTCATTTCTACTAGGCAGCTTCACATGGGGATATATGTTGGCATCTGCAGTACGTGCTTCAGATATATATTGGCATCTGCAGTACATGCTTCTTTCTGATTCTGGTGGAAATGGGCTGCTGGTTAGTGATTTCTCAGATCTCTTCATCAGTGATTTTTTCCCAGCCAATGCCCAGAATCTTCCATAGGCACTTATTTTCGAAGGTGTCTGTTATTCTGACTAACATTTTAGTAACTCTGCAGCTCTTGCAGCCGTGTGTTAGCACCGAGATTACTTTTGAATTGAAAATTCTGTTTTGTTCTGGCGCTGTATATTTTTGATTTCCATAGGTGGTTGAGTTTAGTAAATGCTGTGGATGCGTCTCTGTACATCAGAATGCATCCGATGAAGCGAGCTGTAGCTCATGAAAGCTTATGCTCAAATAAATTTTAGTCTCTAGGGTGCCACAAGTCCTCCTTTTCTTTTTTGTCTATTCTTAATGTCACTTCCTTTTTGAGGTCTCTGTTGGCTAACAGCATGCTGCCCAGGTGGATGAACTGTTTTACATTTTTTGATATTTTTAGCCTTCTAACGTGATGTTACCGCTGGACATCTGCGTTTCAAGGATGTTTGATTTAGCGTAACTAATTTTGAGCCTTGCTTAGCCTGTTATTTTTGCCAAGTTGTCTGTCTTTGTAAGTTTTTATGGGCATCACTCAGTAGTGCAATATCTTCAGCAAAGTTTAAGTCTTCTAGGCATTTTCCATCTACCCATGCTGTTCTGATGTTTGTGTTGCTAATACACTTCATTATCCAGTCTTTTGCAATGCCGAACAGCAGTGGAGATAAAATGCAGCCTTTCAGCACCATTGTCCACATTGAACCATGTCATCTGGTTGTTCAGATTTAGTATTAGCCATTCTGTAAGGGGATTTTTTCAATATATCAGTATATCTCTGTACTGGGTTTTGTATTAACGTCTTGACTCTGCAAGCATAGTTGTAATTTTTCTTTAGACTTCAGTCTACCATATCCTCCAAATCTCAGGTTTACCTTTTGACTTTAATTTTGTTTAAAATAACAGTTAAGGAGTGAACAGAGAGGTAGTGTAGTAGCGTAGTAAGCTATGAACTGCCTCAAAGTTTGTTTTTAATCAAGGAAGCTAAAACATTGAATTCTATTCTTTAGAAGTAATTTTGAGGAATTATTTGCACCCTCTGAACTTTGTCTTCTAATAAGTAAGGAAGGTTCTGTCCTGAATTGGACAATCAAACGTTTCTTTTTGCTAATCCATAGAGCTGTTCTGCTGTTTTAGTAGGTTTGATCATCCTGCAGCTTAGTATTTATTGTGTAGATAGTATAATCAATTCAGCACTCTTATCTTATTTAGTTACATAAGTAGGCTCTGAAGGATTAGATTTTTATCAGTAAATGTCAGTAAACATCAATTTCACTATACACACGCAAACTGAATATTTCTAGCGATAATAGAAAGTTACAGATAAGCAAAGTAAGAAAAATGCTGCTTGAGAACTTAGTTTAATTTAAGGATATTTACATATCTGATACTGACAATTTGTTTTTTAATGGTAATAAAGCTTTAACTTTTTGAATCTCTACATCTGCTGTCATTAAATAATTGTCTGACCACCCCATGCTTCCATGCGACTGTGGAAATGTAAATAAGTAGGAAAAAAAGTTTAAAACTTGTAATTTTTTGCAACTGTGAAAAACTAAATGGACAAAAAAATGCTTAAAAATAAAAATTGATATCAGAAGTTGAATTCTGCCAAGCCTGTACAGAACCTATATTGAATCTTAGTCTGTCCTCCCTTAGTTCCTTCAAGGAGGAAGGCTTGTCTGTCTTTATCAGGTGCTTATGTTGCTTGAATAATAATCATTATTACATGCTGAGCTGCTTGTAAATGTGTATTTGTATTCATGCAACCCCAGCATTATTTTTCAATGTGTGTTTCTCCTCCAGGATGTTTTTGAGATGCGCTTTGCTAAAATGCCAGATGAACCTGAAGAACCCATGATTCCAGCCTCCTCTCCAGTGGTGGTGCCACCCCCAACCAAGGTGGCCCCCCCTTCATCCAGCGATAGCAGCAGTGATAGCTCCTCCGATAGCGATAGCTCATCAGATGATTCTGAGGAAGAACGAGCTCAGCGACTAGCAGAACTCCAGGAACAGGTAATGTGTTCTGCAGGTCTAGGGGCTAGAGCAGGGGGAACTAGGAGCCAGGCATTCACAACTCTTACTGACTTGGGTGACCTTGGGCAATTTACTTTAGCTCTTTGCCTTAGTTTATCCATCTGTAAAATGAGCTACCAGCTTTCCAGGGGCTGTGAAGCTCAATTTTAAAGTGCTCTGACATCTGTCGTTGAAAGGGCTTAATGGGCTAAGTATTAATAAATATCATGGTGTCTTTCAAAACATTTGAGTATGTTCTATTTAGTTCACATATAATGTTCAAAAAAAATCACAGCACCACACTATACCATTGCCTTGAGTTAGGTAGCGTCATTTGAATCAATAGAATAGTTTTGGGCTGGCTGAACTTAAGACTAAAGTGTGGAACGTGGACTTATAAAACGGGGCCCGTAGCCACCACTTCTGATAGGGAGGTACAGCCCCGAATACAGGTAGTGCGCCATCTAGATTGCTGTAGCCTCACAGGCCCTCCTCGTGGATTAAATCATTCAGTGTCAATAACATTTAGTGTCCTACTGGTGCTGAGGAAGTGGGCAGTCTGTTCTTGGCCAAAAGGTAAGGAGAGTAGTAACTTTATTTATAAAGGCTTCCTACCCCCTGTCACGCGGGTCAGGGTACTTTAAAGTATAATGAACAAAAAAAATCAGTGTACAATAAAAAGCATCTCGAACTGACCCACTTAATATTCAAAGAGATGAAAGCAAGTGAGAGTAGCCAGGCCAGGAAGGAGGAGAAAGGAATGAATATGGGAGAGACGGTGCTGTAGAGCGAAAGTATCTTGATCTTTGTATGTCTGCCTCTTAGCTTAAAGCAGTGCATGAACAGCTCGCTGCCCTGTCCCAGCCACAACAGAACAAACCAAAGAAAAAGGAGAAAGACAAGAAAGAAAAGAAAAAAGAGAAGCACAAAAAGAAGGAAGAAGTAGAGGAGAATAAGAAGAGTAAAACCAAGGAACCACCCCTCAAGAAGGCCAAGAAAAATAATAGCAACAGCAGTAACTCAAGGTCAGCTTTGTGTCTGTCTTATCTTGCAGTTTTTGTATTTTACTGCACTGAGGAACAATAGAGAGTTAGAGATAACCTTCCTGCTTTCAGGATTACTTCCAACAGTAACCACTAGTGCCTGTGATATAGTGATGGCTCAGTCTGGGGTTTCTAGCTTCTGTAAGGGCCTTGGCATTGATAGTATCAGTTCCAGCAACATGTGTTGGTGTTGACCCCAATCCATTGTGCCTCAGTGTGACAGTACTTGTTTTCACTCGTGCACCCCTATGCTTCTGTGCCTGGCTTGTGTGGCTGTCATTAGTATCCAGTATGAGATATGATGGAGAATTAATTTTGTTCCTCTGTATATTGTCACTGTGACATTGAATCCCAGATCCTGGAGTTTTTTAGATTTCATCTACCTTCCCCTACTGGGTGCTGGAGGGATTGGCTTATCAGGGAAAAGGTTATGAGCTAGATATTTACAGCTGGGTAAGTGACAACTCAGAGGAGGTAAAATATCTTCAAGTACTTCACAGGCATACCCCCCAGCCAGCGGGAGAAACTATTTACAGTGCAACAAAGCATCATAACTTCGGGAAATGGGATGAAATGAAGAAAGGGGAAAATGTAATTTGCATATAAGTACAAACTGCTTGCTGTGAGCTTGATTAGGCTGCAAAATTGTCAAAGGTAAGGGACATTAGCCCATTTCTCAAACCCAACCCTACCCCCCATTTAGGGTATTGAGGCTGGATAAAATACTAGACCATGTACTGTACAGCTCAATTGTAAATCCTCCCCAGGGAACTGAACTGACTGTGGCCTAATAGATATCTTACTTCTCTAATTTCATTGGTAATCCTTTTACTATATAGGCTGTGCATTCTGTCTTAATGCTGAGGTGCTATGAATCTGGCTGAAGTGTGACCTCTTCAATTACATACACATCCTTTTTATAACTACAAATCTAGTTTCTCAAAATCATTGACAGTCTAATTTATGTATTCTCAGAACAAAACCACAACCCTAATATATGAAGTCTCTAACAGATAGTTACTTATTCTCAGGACAGGTTTGTTTGGTTTTTTTCATGCCTGCTGTTTCTTGCTTCCCCTCCTCTCCCACACACAGTACATAGATCAGCAAGTCAAAAATCATATATGGATCCCTCTTATTTAATGCTGAAAATGAATGTCACCAAGGAGCGGCTATCTATCACCTTCTGTTCTCTCTGCCCCTCTTACCCACCCATTCCAATTGTACTCTTAATAGCCTACTGAAATTAAACAACTTTGATCATTTTTAATTGGAGTGTAATGTAATCAGTGTTACATTTAAGACATTAATATCAAGCTGCTGCTTTTTAAACGCCTCACTATTTTGGTGTTTCTATAATAATGTTTTATAATTATTCCTAAGTAGTAAGAAGGAGCCTGTGACGGTGAAGAACAGCAAACCCCCTCCTGTCTACGAGTCTGAGGAGGAGGACAAGTGTAAGCCAATGTCCTATGAGGAGAAGAGGCAGTTGAGCCTGGACATTAATAAACTCCCTGGTGAGAAACTGGGCCGAGTTGTTCATATCATCCAGTCAAGAGAACCCTCGCTTAAAAACTCCAATCCTGATGAGATTGAAATTGACTTTGAGACATTAAAGCCATCCACGTTGCGGGAGTTGGAGAGATATGTAACATCATGTTTACGGAAGAAGAGGAAACCTCAAGGTACCTTTCATCCTCAAAGCAGTTTACTTCACATTCCAACGATGTAGTGCAAATCTTGACACGCGCGCACGCACGCACGCGCACACACACACACACACGCACATACTGTGCACATACTGTGCATATAGGTATTTATATCCTCATGCCAGGAAAGAGAAGAACGCATTTCAAAACTACTACTTTTCTATCAAAAGGTAGATTTGATTAATGGCACAACAGCATGTGTGTTAAATCTTACCACTGGACTTCAACTCAATGGCTTGTGATTTAGGGCTAATTTTATTTTAATATCCCTGTACTTTGAGCTCTAATGTAAATATTTTATTTACTCCAAACACTTGATATAAGGGACAGATCGTACTGCCAGCTAAATGGAATATTACATGCTGTTTCAATCTCAATGCAAACTTTTCTTGTAAAACCTTTTAGTTTTCTTTTTATTGTACAACAGTATTTTGCTCTGGGCTGCAAACTCACCTTCAGTGTGCCAAAAAAAAACCCAAAACACCTCCTCTCAGTGAAAGAATGTTCTCATGTCAAACTGGGGCGCCATCATGTGAAACAGTTGGCACATGTATAGGCCTGGATTTTGGATTGTCCCAGGCATGAGACTCACTACACTGGGGCTGCCATCCTGGATTCTTTCCACCAGTTTTTGGAGCTGTTTTTGGACTTTGTTTCAGTTTTTCATATGTGGTTAATGCACAGAAAAGCACTTTAAAATTGAAGTAAAGCCTCTTACAAAATCAAGTGGCTGCACATGTAGAGGGGAGTTTGGAGGACTCTCCAGTCACCCATTCCCATGCTTTTCTTTGTACTGATATATCTGAATAAAACCTTTACATTTGGAATTCAGCAAGCCATAAGATGATGTGAAATTGCCCTATGTGCTGTTGGCCTAAGCATCACTTGTAAGCTTATTTGGTGTATTGGAAAGAAAAATAGCCTAGAGCCTGAAGTGTTAATGTCAAACGCTGCATATGCATGATAAGCCTTCTCTAACACAGATTGCAGAAGGGTTGGGTCACGTGCAGGATTGAGTATATGCAGTTTTGGACCTATTATAATCCATAGGGTCAATAACATTCTTAAAAAAAATACTATGCGTTAATTATGGGCCAGTATTGTCTAGTCAGTAAATATTGTGTGTTAACATTTCTAGCACACTTTCCTTCTGCAAGAATCTGATACATGCATGTTTATGGGTTATTTAGGCAAAAGTTGTATTTGTTGCATTGGAATTGGGAGCAGCAGGGCAAACTCTTTGTTTCTGCCCTAGTTTGTAAAGCTCAAGACTAGGAAGGAACATGGGAACAGGGCAGTGAGTTTGCTGTGCCCAATTGCAATAGTACTTTACTTAGTTAAGCTACTTATGACTCCAACTATAGAACATCAGCATACAAGCAGCCCTCCATGCAATAGAATTCCTATTATGGGCGTTGTTGATTACAGGAGGACCGCACAGCACAAGACTGGATTCTGGGTTATTTTTGTCATCCTTTGACAATATTGTACTATTATCTTGTTGCAGCAGAGAAAGTGGATGTAATTGCTGGTTCCTCTAAAATGAAGGGGTTCTCCTCCTCAGAGTCTGAGAGCACCAGTGAATCCAGCTCCTCCGACAGTGAAGATTCAGAAACAGGTTAGATGCAGCTTATTTAAAGACTCAGTCCTATACCTGTCTTCTGTATAAATAAATATGTTTTCAGTACTGGCTTGGTCTTTAATTTTTTTTGTCTTGTAATTAAAACAGTACACACAGTGTAGATCCTGCATGTTGCAGTTGCCTGTATTGGACCCGACTTATGAAACTTGGAGGTGGGGGATATGGCATCTTGCACTTCCCAAGATTACAAGATTTTATTGCTTTTCTTCCTTGCGATGGGAGAGCCAACCTGCAACATAGGCCCAGATACTTTCTATCTGGCCAGTGATTTAATTACATATTTTTTAAAAGCCCCCTTCTCTTTTCAGTTTGCTCTTGGGGAGTGTAAGTGTTCTCACTAGGAACACTTCTGCACCAGAGCATTTTGCTGGACAACAGCTGAGGAAATGTGGGTTTATGTATAAAAAAATAAAAACAATGGCATGAAACAATTCTCTTCAGGAAAGGTAGGGTGAATTTAGTGAGCAATGACGACTGTATATAGCTTTTCTAGTCTCAGCTGATACTCCCTCAGAATTTGTGATTTAGGCATGTTAAGCTGATGTTTTTGCACTTCTGAAATAGCTTCTTAAAGTGTGGTTTTTCCTCTAAAGTGGCATTGTGGCATTCTTTTGTGTCGAAGTGAGCAAAGCTGCATAGCTAAAAATTGGAGTTATTTCTCGAACTGCCAACTCTGTGTGGGTTCTGAAAGTTAAGCTGGGTTCTTGCTGACACATAAATCACCAGTAATAAAGTTTCTGCAACTTTAACTTAGTTAACTATGTCTGATGAAGATGTACGAGGTAGAAAACAGTCCTGCTTCCACTTCTATAGTTGTATTGACTCTGAAGTGCAAACAGGAGTAAAAATAAATAAAAACGCACTTATAAGAAATTCTGTGACTGAAGTAATACATTTTCAGGCCTTCCATTGGGTTGGGAGGGGCCTAAGAGCATAGGTGCTGAATGCATACTGCTCTAAGCCCCACATGTATGCTAAATGTCATCTCTGCTTTTCCTGTCCCCTCCAGTCAGCAGAGGTTAGTATTTATAGGAGTTGCTTTGTATGCTTACTAATGACACTTCCTACAAACATTCCAATTTTAAGGCTGTATTTTTGTGGGGGGGAAATCTGCACTAAACTGAAGTTAAACATAACACATTTAAGTTGCATTATATTGTCAAACATATTTTTAAGTAAATTTAGTTTTTTGAAAGGAACTCCTGACCTTTGATAGTTCTTTAGAGGGAATTGTATTTAATACTGGTCAAAATATAACTTTCAGTGGTAGTGAGTGCTGTCCTCATAGTGTGTGTTAGTGGAGGAGAAAAATGGTCTTCTGCTACTTGTTAAGTCTTAAGGCAGAGCTGCCACATTTACACTCAAACCATAGACTGTTATTGTACATTGGTTGTTTTTCGGTGGCTTTATTTGACTAATGCAGACTTGGGCCTGCCAAAGCTTCTGTGAAAAACTTGTTTAGAAATCAATTTCTCTGTTCTTTCTTGCATGACTCTTTGCTCATTCAGGTCTGAGACATGGGAATTAAAAAAGTATTGTTCCTCTCTGCCCCAGAGATTTATTCCCAGTGTGATGCTGTTGTCTGCAAAAGCACAGTTGTGGATATCTTGGCCTGGTCTACGAAGTTTTTGTACTAGTATTTGGCTATACTACTATAGTTAAATCGGTGCAAAACCTGTGTGTAGACAAACCCTAAGATGCGACAATATGACAAAAACAGAACGTACGTTCTTGTTTGTCTTTTTCCATGGAAAATATGCGTGATCCAGACAAAACCATTTCTATGTCAAATGTTTCTCATAATCTTCCTGAGAATGAGGCAGTGGAACCTGATTCATTTAATTGGGTGGATATGAGTGAAATTGAGCATCACTTGCTCATTGTCCTGTAATTGACCTCTTGGGTTGTATTGGCTTAGAGAGCAGACTTCTGCCATGGAGCACTTTATCCTTAAGAACAAATTGCTTTACAGTTTACTTTTGTATTTTGAGTAAGCTGTCACTAGGCAGAGCTAATTAAAACCTTAGCTCTCTATAAATCCGATGAAGTGAGCTGTAGCTCACGAAAGCTTATGCTCAAATAAATTCGTTAGTCTCTAAAGTGCCACAAGTATTCCTTTTCTTTTTGCGAATACAGACTAACACGGCTGCTACTCTGAAACCTATAAATTTTATGTGGTGTATGGTATGGAAATCTGTAAGATGACTGTTTGCTCAACTTTGCAACATGACCGTCACATTAGTACCTCCAGTGTTCTCCACTGTGTGCCTTAACTGCAATTCCTTGGGGGAATTCTAAATGTGACTGAGCTTTTTTCTCTAGTGTTCTCTGTTCCATAAAACTATAAGAACTGACTGTAAAACTGCTCTTCCCATAAACGTATCCATATCTCCCTAGTCGGATTCTGTCTTGACATTCTTGGGATGACAGGGCCAGTGTTTTCAAAAATGGCCTCTTAATTTTGGGTGCCTCTGTTTTTGGGAGTGCATTTTGAACTTGATTATCACAGGTGCTGAGCCCCCTGCAGCTCTTTAACTTGAATTGGTGCCCCCAGCCAATAGGTGCTCAGCATCTCTGAAAATCATGGCCAGGGTGTCCCATGATTGCTACTGGAAATCAGATGTTTTTGAAAATGTTGGCATTAAGTGATTTAGTGCTTTCATTACAGCCATTGGACAGCACTCTGCCTCTGGGTATAGTGCAATGTGTGTGATAATTGAGCCTTCTTTCCCATCACATCTATTTTGAAATTGCAACTAGTCCTTGGGTTGCAACTTTTGGTTTTGTTTTAGCTTGTTGGCTGTTATCTTTCACTTCCTGTTACAAAATAAATCATATAATATGTTTATAATTCTCTCAGTTTAAACACTGTTTTTAAAAGCCAGCAACCCTGTGTGCAGTTTGTAATCTTTATCAAGCTTTCTGCCACATCATAAATCTACAGTCACCAGATTATTTTTTAAAATAGTCTTTGAATATGTACAAATGAATATACTTATTTTGATAATACTTTGTTACCAACAAAAGAAAAACTAAATTTTTCTGGTCTAGAATATTTACAGTGATGTTTGTTTTGCTAAAACTTTCTCCTGCTTTTCTGATTAAATATAGGGGCCCTTGTTGACCCTGTATTGCAGGATAGTAACTTAATTATTAACATATAGAATACCGTTTCCCATGAATTGAAATGTAAATGTTTAAACTTTTGAGAATTGTGTATTTGACACCTTATGTAACTAATGTATTATTAGTTCATGATACCCTTTATTGTAACAGCCCTATTGCTGGCCATCCGAGCTTCTCTCTCTGAAATGTTTAAATGAGCAATATGGTTCTGGAGAAGTTGCAAAATATATATCCTGATAGGAGAATCTTGGAAACATCTGCAATGACGAAGTGGAAAATTATATTTAAAATCTTACTGATAATCTTTGCACTTCAGTTTGTAATAAGATCTGGCTTCTTATGCTCTTCTTTTATAATAACTTGGTTTCTGTTTTTCCTTTTTTTACCCACTGAGCTGCTGTTTGGTGGGTGTACTTGGTGTTTTGTGCAATAGATGTATGTAGTTTTAAATAATCTAAAAATCTTAATATTATAATTCTAAGTTATTTTATCTTGGTTTGGTTTCTCGTAAAGCACTTTGATGCATGTAAAAATACACACCAGTTAATTCTATAATATATAAGAAAAAATAAGTACACATTATATAAGTAGTTATACTGAAATTACACTTCTGCTCTGATCTCCTGCAGTTCACTCTCCGTAGTCACTAAAGACAAGTTTTAATGCACCAGTACAGTGCTCTCTTACAGCTGCCTGACTCATCTCTGTAGTCCAGATTTCTGAAAAGCTACTTGCATTCTGGGTTGATTTTGCTCCACTCACTTTAGTCCACCTGTTGTTGCTAATCCTTAATCAGAATTTAAAACAGAATTTTTAAAGCATTCTTGTTAATAATCATGAGTACTATACTTACATTGAAAATCAGCCCTTGAAGATTTAATACCTTGAAGATAGATGATATTAGTAGAGAAAACAAATTACTGGGGGATGTTCTGCCGGAGATCGGACCAGGTGAACATAATGGTCCCTTAGTTTTTATAATCTATGAAAACAGAGGTACAGGATTAAAGGATTAGTACAGTTTAATTTTAGTTGTTTTGACAGTATCTTTATGAATTGTAATGAGATTGAAATTCATCCTGGAAACATCTACTTGTGATATAGACTAAACTCAACCATCATGTTGGCTGGTAACTTTCTTACCTCCTGACTTTCTGTTGCTAGTACTGTGAAATTTCTAGTAGATTCCATTGCCTCTTTCAATCATGGTTTTGGTATCTTCAGCCTGAGGTGAGTTGCATGTAAGCAACATCTTTTTCTACAGAATACAAATACCGTTTTGTAAGCATATCTGTTCTTTTGATTTGAATCATTCAGTCATGAATGATCAGGCTGTATTACACAGTAGTGCATCTTTATGGCAGAGAGTGTCCAGTGCTCCCAGAACACACAAATATATGTTAACAAAAGTCAGAAATTGCCTTTAGAGGTGCAATGCTGGGTCTTTCTGGCTTCAGTATCCTCTTACCACTTTAGTGCAGCAAAAGAGCTCAGTTTTTTTCATACTCTGGGGGGCGGGAATGTGGGAAGCAATACTTCTGGTGAACTTGGTCTTCATGTTTCATAGCTATTGTTTCATATTTCGAAGCTTTAATGCTGAATGAAGTAATATTGCGATGTTATACCTCACCTAAAGATCTTGAGTATTATTTTGTGTTCCTGTCTTAGCTAGCAAGCCTGAGATGTCTCCTGAAAAGCCTCAAAGACCACAGATATGTAGAAACCATTCTACTAAAATTATTCCCATCATAACAAACACTAAAGTTAAGGTTTCAACTTGACGTGTCAGCTTTCTCACAAATTTTGCTTTTGTTCTGAAACTTCCTGTGCTCGGCTCAAAGGTAAACTTTTGGGGTGAACATTTTGAGTTAACGCCAATTCAACTGTGAATTGTGCAAAAGAAGGATACATTACAAACACAGGAAAAGTATTTTTATATATGGATTAAATGGCTGACCTTTCAGACTTCAGACCCTGCTAAATTGTAATCTGTTCCTTAATAGAGTTTCCTTATGAATCTGAGGGGGGAAAATTCTTCCCTCCTCAGCAGTACTTCACTCATTTTGAATTTAATTGGCTTCTGTTTTGTCTTTATCAGGCATCAGGTAGCTTTTTAGTCATGTTTGACAGCCCTGCCCTTCTCAACAATCAAAATGCTTAACAACTTCAATATACTGTGATGATTGAGGAGCTTCAGAGAATGGGGAGCATCTAAATTGGGGGACTCTGTGCAGAAACTTCTTCTCATTCTCTTTTTCTCATGTGGGTGGGGAGTCTCTAACAATTTGGATTTAGTGGACTTAATGCCTAGTAGTATCAAAATTCCTGATCATCTGGCACCTAGGAAATTTAGAAGAATTAGGATATTCTACCCTAGTGTCCTGCATTCAGGATGTAGTTTGAATTGTGCATCTGAGGAGGCATTCTTACCCACACACAGTGATTTGTGAACAGAATGCCAGATGTCAGATTGGCAGAGCTTGTATACAGCAGCTGACCTGCCTAGTAATTCAGTAGGCCACCATTCCCCTCGGACAGTTGTACCTTCAATACCTCATATGGTTCTATGTAAATAAACTTACTTAGCTAAACTCTTAGAGGTGCTTTGGCCCTTGGGTGTCTGAAATAGGTAACTTGATTCCTTGTAGTCTTAACTTACCGTACAGATAATGTTTCGAAGTGCATACTACCTCCTGTCTGTTGTAGCTCCTCCCTGAGAAACATCAAATGGGAGAAGAAAAAATAAGATTAATTTTCTCTCAGTAGAATCTAGAATTAACTTTGTATTAATCACCAAGGACACTCCTAATAGCATCAGTAGGGCCCTACCAAATTCACGGTCCATTTTGGTCAATTTCACGATCATAGGATTTTAAAAATCATAAATTTCATTATTTCAGCTATTTAAATCTGAAATTTCATGATGATGTAATTGTAGAGGATCTGACCCAAAAAGGGATGAGGGGGTTGCAGGGTTATTGTAGGGGGGGTTGTGGTACTGATGCCCTTACTTCTGTGCTGTGCTGGCAGCAGTGCTGCTTTCAGAGCTGGGTAGCTGGAGAGCAGCGGCTGCTGGCAAGGAGCCCAGTTCTGAAGACAGAGTCACCACCAGGTCAGTACAGAGATAAAGACGGCATGGTATGGTATTGCCACCCTTCTGCGCTGCTGCCTGCAGAGCTGGGCCCTCAATCAGCAACTGCTGCTCTCCAGCTGCGCTGCTGCTGGCAGGGCACTGCCTTCAGAGCTGGGCGCCCGGCTAATAGCCGCTGCTCTCCAGCCACCCAGCTCTGAAGGCAGTGCAGAAGTGAGGGTGGCAGTACTATGACTCCCCTAAAATAACCTTGTGACCCCCCTGCAACTCTGTTTTGGGTCAGGACTTCCCAGTTTGAGAAAAGCTGGTCTCCCCTGTGAAATCTGTGAACTGTAGGATAAAAGCACACAAAAGATCAGATTTCATGGGGGGAGACCAGATTTCACAGTCCACAATGCTTTTTTCGTGGCCATAAATTTGGTAGGGCCCTAAGCATCAGTAATGGGGCTTTGCAGAAGAGCACTTTTATATCTATGGTCCTGCAAACCACTTGAGTAGTTAGTTGGAGAACTATGCAGTTGGGGAGTTCACTATTGAAATTCAACAGTTAAGGCTCCCTGACTGATCAAATTTGCACCCTTACTGTTCTGATAACTGTATCAAATTTGTCTTAATATTCTATTTTAATGTGGTGAGTTTTAATAGAAACTTTTTTGTTAGGAGTTTGGGTGTGGGATGTTCTTCTCTTTATTCTTTTTTAGCTGGGGATGTTCATTTTTTAAAACATGCTTTCTAATGAGATGTCAGGAAAAGTGCTTTACTTTGGTTTTGAGCCCATTGAAGAATGACCATCTTGATCATCACTCCTTGTCAATTTACAACATGCTGATTCTTGTTGCATCTGAATTGAGGAAGGAGAACTAATTAATTAATATTTGTAAAGCACCATACAGAGCTTCAGTCCACTAGGCACTTGCACTCTAATCCTATTTTAAGAAACTGTTCACTTGCATACATGGCTGCAGGATCTGGGCCTTAGTGTGTTTATGTACTGTGATACATAGAAAAACTAAGTACTATTTTTAATCACTGTTCTTTTGCCCTGTTAAAATTAGGGTTGTTGGGTTTTTTCTTCAAAATCCTAGTGTTTTTTAATGTAATAATTTGACAAATATCACACCAGCATTTTTCCACTAAGGTAATAGTTCCATTAGAAATTCAATAAACTGATATGCCAGCAAATCTGAATTTAGGCATCCCTTTTTCTGTAAAGCTAGATATACATCTTGTCCAAGACCAATTTGAATCTTGGGTTTTAGTGCTCTTGCTACTGTTAACAACTTTTAGCCACATTTTTAGGGAACTCTTCTGCCTTACATGACTGTGTGTCAGTGGCATAGAAGCCACAATGAGTTGATCTGCTCTTCCTGCACAACAGGGGAAGGGAAGCAGTTAGATTTAATTGTCTTCCAGTATAATGCCAAGAAAGCACCACAACACAGTCTGGAGACCATGAGTCACTTATACACAGTATTCACATTTTGAGCTCATCTCTAATACCAGGGTAGTATGGAGATTCTCTGTGCTATCAAGGGAAGTTTAATTTGTAACCAAAATTATTTTGTAAAGTTCTTTTACTTGCAGTCTCTTAGCATTGTTAAAATGTTTTCTCCAAATCACATGATTGTTCATGTTGTGTTTTATTTTTCTATAAATTGCTGGGGACTGGGATTGATTTTTACTGGAATGTATAACTGCATGTTTCTAGCAAAGCTGTAATCCAAGTTTCTCTGATGCACAAGTGTGAACTGTTTGAAAGTAAGAATGCATTTGACAATGAATGGACTGTCATTGCCATTTTGATTCAGATTCCTTTAAGGCACTTCAATTAGCATTTATCATCTACAAAGAATTACTTTATACAAATCTGTTTATTTTTATATTTTTATCTGCATGCTTTTTGATTTAACAGTAATGTAACCACAATCTTTTTAAAAACAAGTTGTATAGTTTTTTTATATTTTTGTTTTTAAATAAAAATAAATAAAGTGTTTGGTTTGTTACAGAAAATGTACCTTTTGTATAATGGAATTACAAGTTTTAAGAAGTCATTTCAAAATGGAAAGAATATTTTTACCAAGTATGTAATTGTATACTATTATATTGAGTATTTCACCTTCCTCAGCGAACATGTGGGGAAGTAACTAATAATTGGAAAAACTTGTGTGAGTGGGGAAGATACCCTAGAACCTTCCAGAGAGGGAAGCTATTTGACAGAATAAGTTCATTGTAAGCAGAGGCTTCTCTTATGGAAACTGGGCTCTGATCTTAGTGTTTCTACTCTGAAAAGTGACTTAGTGAGAATGGCATTGTGGAATCCCATATTTATTGTGTCTTGAGGATTTCTGTGTCAGATGTGCTGTGTGCACAAGTAGAAATTTTTTCTAACTACCAGCCTTAAAATCTCAACCTGGGCTCTAAGAGCCAAAGCTTAGTTGAAATGTGGTATGAAGAGAACCATCATAATGGTTCTGTGAACAAGATTTAGTTCATGCGGAGCCCTTGGTGTCTTTCATGGGATTCCATAGGTGTAACACTGATTTGGAACTTAAGCAATTTTGTAGATACACAAGATGGAATAGAATCAGCAGCTCACTCAGTCTTGGCTGTGTTGACTCTGCGGGGCTAATAAGAATGAAAAGCAGCAAAATTTTATCTGTAAAATACCTGATGTGACTATTCAGAGTAAAACTGCACTTTAAGCTTAGAAAAGTGATTTTTCTGGGCCATGTTTTATAACTGTCTTTTTTTTGAGTGTTCTTACATTTCTGAAAACCTCATGGTTAGTTAAATGGCCAGAAGGTTAGTGTACTGTGGCTGGCTGGAGTGGAGCAGAGTGGAACTGTGTCCATAGCTTCTTCAGTCCCACAGACTCATGAGTGTGATTCCAATATTAAACAGAACTGCTGATCGAAACAAACCAGGAGATGCACAACCTTTTGCTCAGAGTAGTATAAAGTGAATGGAGCTTCTTGTCAATCCAGACCAAACCATTTTCTCTTACTGTGTGCAGAGAATGGTCCAGTATCTTGGCTAAACATGTGATAGTTTGTCAATAATTCAGTTTAAACTAAAGACAGTATCAATACAAGAAATATGCACAACAGAAAGCAAACGTGCCGCTTCTGAGGAGCTTGGTTAGAAGCTAGCCATCATACCTCTGAGGAATATAATAGTGAGAGCAAACACTTGTACAAAGAAGTAACTATGGCGGAGTGACACCAGGAGTAATCATGTCAGTTTTACGGGGCTTGGTACCTTTTTAACTGCTTTTCAGGGTTGACGCTTGCACACAGCCTTATAATATGTCTGATATTCCCTCTTTTTCACACCTTTACTATTGCGAAACACACACGTTGATCAGCTGCATGGAAACCATGAAGCTAGGGGTCTCTGACATAAAGTACAAATGAGAAATGTTATATATTAAACATGGCATTTTTGGCTGACTCTTGAAGCTGGGGACTGTCTATGTATAATCTTGCATTTCCAGTCCCACTCACATAGGAGTGACACTGGCTTAATTGCCTTTTCGCTGATCATGTTTACTTGTGCAACTTCCTTGTGTGCTTATGCAGCGAATCCGCAACTTGTCGAGAGGAATTCTCTCAAATCCCATTGATTTCCAGAGATCAAATATTTCATAGTTTTCCTTGTCTCTTCCCCTCAAGTTGTGGTGTCCTTTTACAAAACTCCTCCTTTCCTGGAATCTCCCACGTTTTGTATCCCATCCTTTGGTTTCTTCCCATTAGTATTTTTCCTTCTGATTAAATGGAACATGACAGAAATATTGGTGTCTTCCATAACTTCCATTTTCAAGCCACACAGCTTATTCAGTTTCCTTCTAGTTTGGTGTGCATGGTGGGAAGTTACTTGCGATGCAGGCATGATAAAAGTGGATCAGCAAGTAGAATGTTTATAGCAAAGTTGAATCAGGTTCTGTTTGCTATATATATTACACTTGCATCAGATAAGAATGTGGCAGTTAAGGCTCCAAAGCACATTTGCACACCCCTCACATAGTGTATGGCTCACAGTAAAGCAGACATGGATACTTAACTGTTACAGAGACAGACATCTGTCACTTTGATGACTTTTTTGTAAATTTGATTTTAGTTTACTGATTAGTATGGGGCTTCTATTTTCTGCCCTCAGTCATAGAGCAGGAACTCAGAAAAGACCTCAGTGAATAGTTGTAAAACATTTTCTTGAAGACCTACATGTTGCTGCGTTTCCTTCTTGCCTTTCAGTGGCTTGGTGGTGACTCTTCAGTTGATTGGCATGGTGTTCCTGTGATTAATTCTCTCTCAGCCTCTCTCTCTCTCTGTTACCTGGGTTTTTGACTCAGATAGGGAAAGTCTATGTGGGGCAAGTCACTTAATAGCAGAAAACATCAATCACTCTTTCTTTTTCTTTTTCTCCTTTGTGCAAAGTAACGTCAAAATGGCTGGTTAAGATGGCTTTGTACATCTAAGTCAAAATCTACTCTTTTAAACAAGTTTGCAAGCAGATTAACCATGATCCTTTTTTTTGCATTTTAGTCCAGTGGACAGTGCACTGGACTGGGATCCAATTTCCAGCTCTACTATGTAACAGTTTCAAGAGAGACATTAAACCTCCATGTTTTAGCTTCCCCATCTGTAAAATGGGAATGATGATACTCGACCTCATTTGTAAAACGCTTGGAGATCCTCAGAGGAAAAGTGCAAATAACTTGTTTATTTTTTGTTCCATCCACTTCTGTATGGATGTTTAGAACATGAGCCTTAATGCATGTAATGTACTGAAGTTTTATTTTGGCTCTTTGAAATGTCTTCTGCTAGGTCAAGGACTAGTTAAGCAATTATTCTTACCAAGTTAGACTGGCAAAGTTTCAGACTTGTACACTAGTCCTCAAACGACTAGTGGCCCCAACCATTGGTGGTGTTGCTTCATCTCCCTACTGTAATGATGGAGCTCTGCTACCCACCTTGCATTTTCTTTTGGACATGTTCTGACCTGCAACTGAGCTTGGGCTGTTCCTAGTGGTCAGAAAAACAGCCTGAGCCATGGAAAATGTGAACAGTTGAATGGGAGTCTGCTGACATACTTGAGGTCTTGCTCTGGTAAAATTATACAGCTTCCTGAAAAGCTTAGGGAATCCCTATGATAGACCCTGGTGGCTGAAGGGACCTCCAGGAATACTTTAATTATGCTGTATTTACCTTATACCACAGGGAAGCTCATAATGAGAGATGCGTATGAAGGAATCATGATATACATAGGAAGTGGGTCTGAATACTTACAGATCATCTCAAATTTTGCTACAAAACGGTTTGACTTTGTATTAGCCTTGCAAAATTATGAAAATTTAATAGATTTCAAGGCCGGAAGGTACAAAAGTGATCATCTAGTCTGACTTCAATTTACCAGCCTAAGTACAAATTCTATCATATTTGCTTGTCCCATCACATGAGGACTCATGACGGTGAAAATAGGAATACTTTACTTACTAATTTAAAAAAAACAACAAAAAACTGAGGCACAAATGGGCCACTAGCATTTTGCCAAGGTTGTTTTAAAACCATGTTAAGGGGTAGTGCTTCAGTCTTAACCCCACACCACTGGGCATGCCAAATAATGAAGTAGAAGAACACGTTCAAGCAAGGGAGTTGATCCAGGTGTTTGGCTGGAATTCTCCAGGGGAGGACATTTAAGCCAGATGGTGAATATTGTGCCTTTCATTTTTGTTGATTTAATAAACTCTGAAGTAAGCTACAAAGGAAGTCTTGGGAAGCTCTAATATATAACAAATTTTCACCAATGGAGAGGGGCTGACTGGTAGTGAAAGCTGCTGAAGGTCCCAGACAGTTTTGTTATAGGGCGGAGAAGAAAGTTGCTTCTGTTTGACTCCCAGTGTGACCTCTTAAACAGCAAGAGGCCCTTGGATGCAAACTCTTAACAATTCTCCAATGTGAGAGGAAGGATGGCTTTCCGTGTAGCATCTGTTCTATCATGGCTGCTGTCTGTTTCTTTCCTCTTCTCCATCACTGACATTGTAATGTTCAAATAAGTGTTCTTGACCTAACTAATAGGCTGTGAAAACATTTGCTTCACAGCCAGCTCTCTGCAGCCCTGTCAGGTTGTATCTCCATTAGGCTATTTGGGATATTTTCCCTCATTGCAGCTCCTCCAATGGTAGCAATGGAAGTACTGTCAGTTAGACCACTGGCATTTTTACCACCATGTTATCTAACACTGGTCAAAATGGGTGTAGAAGACACCATGACACAAAGTCTGGCAGCGCCCTGAGTTCTGTCCACACTAACTGCTACTTTGGTTACCACCGGTGGCACTGCATTGGTGAGAGATTTCCAAGAAACTAATATAGGCAAGGGCTAACCAATTCTTACAGTCTGTCACTTTGGTGTCCCAAAGGCCTGTGGCCGAAGAATTAGTGTTGGTCAAAGTCCTGAAGAGATTTCTTTGTAAATCATTGTAGTTGATGTTTTGAAAGTTCTGATCCTTCCTGGTTTTGTGAAGATGTAGCCCAGGAAACTGAATCTCTTTCCTCCGGAATCTGTAGTAAGTTTCAAAGGTAAAATCAGGGAAAAGCTGCCTGTTTTTGTGTCTGAAAATGTGCTCTTTGCGAGTGCTTGAGAGAGAGCATTTTGCAGTGAGCACCAAAACTTTGCTACTCTTCCTGTGATTTAAGTGGTGTACTTGTAACCGAGATCAGTAATATTAGTTGCTCCCATATTTGTGTCAGTGATTCCTGGAAGACCAGCACCTGGATGCTAACCCTTTTATTATCCCTTCTTCCTTTCTCCACAGAAATGGCACCAAAATTGAAGAAGAAAGGGCACTCTGGGCGAGAGCAAAAAAAGGTGAGTTTTGGAGAAGCCTGCCTCCTGGAGCCATGAAAGAATTCCTATGAATGAGAGTCCTCAGTATACAGTGACTGCCGAATCATCATAGAGGTTGGGCTGGGCCAGGCACACAGGCTGTTAGAACAATACTCTTATTTAGGTCTCCCTTTTAGATCAGGAGCTTATGGTCAACCACAGGCTCAGTCCCTCCATTATTGATGTCTGGAATTGTTCTGAGCTGCCTCCCTGCATAGCAGATGACACAAGGCTGGAAGTTTAAATGAGAAGGTGTTTTGATCTCACAAGTTTTTGTCTTCCCTAGCATCACCACCATCACCATCAGCAGGTGCAGCAGCAGCAGATGCAACCACCGCCTGTCCCTCAACAAGCACCACCTCCGATGAAGTCCTCTCCCCCTCCTTTCGTACCTGCACAGGTCCCCATCATGGAGCATCCCCTCCCAGGGAACATGTTCGACACTATCACACATTTCACCCAGCCCATCATGCATCTTCCTCAGCCAGAGATGCCACCCCATCTCCCCCAGCAACCTGAGCACAGCACTCCTCCTCACTTGAACCAACATGCAGTGGTCTCTCCTCCAGGTAAGCACCTAATGGGCAATGCTGTGTGTCTAAAGCTGTAGCCCTTTCTTCTTCTTGGAGTAGATGAAGCCTTGTATTCCATGTAGGTGTGTGTATCCCCAGCACACCAGAGCAAGAGAAATTTGCCCAGCAGAAGATGGATGGCATTCGCGCCTTGTGGCTATAGTCCTCCTCCTGGCTACATGATGCAGTGCTGTCCTGACCCTCCCTCAATTCCTTCTTACCACCCGTGACTGGAGTCGGAGTTTTGTGTGGTCTCAACCTCTCAACTAATTTTAGTTTTTTCTCTTGTATATAGTTAGTAGTACCCTTAATTGTTAGATTAGTGTGTGTTACCAGTCTGTTTCCCAAGTGATGCCCTCTCTGGGGTTTAAACATTGTCTTTCATGTGGGGGAGCGATCCCCAGCAGCAAGGCCCATGTCAAGAAGTATTGCGCAATCTGCCGATTGGTTTAAGAAACTGACTCAAGTGGCTGGGGACCTTTGCCTAATGCATTGCCTGCTCGAACAGGCCGTGCGGCCTGCTTTCATCCCAAGGCCCTCAGTGGGTCAGAGGTTGCCCTTGGGCTCCAACAGCACTGCCACTTCATGTTCTGGAGCAGGTACTTAAATAAGGGCTGTTGCCTATGCCGAGGAAAAGGTTGCATAACACCAATAGGTCTTTTGGGGTGACTCTTCCGCCTCCCCCAGGAAAAGCATGGAACAGCATGGAGCTGGTGCTTCTAACCCTTCTCTGGTACCTAGTAGGGAGGTGAGAAACCCTCTATCTTTGACTTTGGTTCTAGCCTCTGGACATCCATTGAGTCTGGCACGGATAAGGGAGATGCCAGTACCGACTGTTTCTGCGTCGGCAGCATACCAAGTAGCTACAGACCTCCTTCTGCCTTTCAGTCCCAACCTCTCCTTTGGTCCAGGCCTTTGCCAAGTCTGTGTCTTCTATTGAATAAGCCACTGAAACCTCGGGTCTGTTGGCACTGCACCCCAATGTTCCCCTTCCACAAATTGTGAAAATAGGGCCTGTACTCTGATTGGTACATGGGACCCCGTACTAGGAACCTGCTCGGCACTGCTGCAGTCGGCACAGCAGATGTTTCCATGGTGGCTTTTGCCACCCTTGACATTGGTGCCATCAGACACTCCACTAACACTGTTCACTTCAGGATTGCCACTGCTTCCAGCACTGGCATGCTTGGTACCAATGATATTGCTTCCATTGGTAGCACTGTTTCCTACCTCATTTTGGACAGGTAGATGAGTCAAACATCTACTTGCTCCCTCTGGTTTTGCTCTGTCCTTATCTCTAGAATCCTGAGACTCCTTTGAGTTGGGGTTGTCATCCTCCCACTCTCCATTGCCCGACCAGCATTGAGGCCCACTGATGGACTGTTGCATATAACAGGATTGGCGCACATCTCATGGTCAGGACGGAGGTCCCTGGCCCTTCATCTGTTGGCCACCAATGCCTTATCCATGTCACTGCAATTAATCGTGATTAATTCTTTTGAGTTAATTGCGTGAGTTTAATGCGATTAATTGACAGCCCTATTTTCCACACTTCTCCCACCCATATCCAACAATCCTCCTGATTCACTCCAGGCTCTTTCCCTCTCCCTCAGTTCCTCCATTACTCCTTATTCCCTCAAACCCTTGCACTGCTTCTGAGAGGAAATACAATTCTTTACTATAATTTAAATGAATTACTCAACATTCTGTATTAATATGCCTCATAAGGAATCATTTTTTTTTTTTTTTTTTTTTAACAAATAATTGGAATTTTGGGAGGGGTCTGTATTGTTACAGACATACTTACTGACAGATATTTTGAAATAAATTACCAAAATAATTGGAACTGGCATGATTACATTGTTATTTTGACAAATATATACAGAATTTTGTAGAAATTTAAAATATTGTGTACAGAATTTTTAATTCTTCAAGTGTTGTCCCTGTGGGTGCTGCACTCTAAGTGTTTGGGCACCCCTGTTCTCATAATCGGAAATGTATGGTAGCAGTGCCCAGTTGGATCTCTCCTCAGGGGTATGGGTGATTCTCCGGGCTTTAAATGCTGCCTCACCTGTAGGCTATTGATCCCAGTGTTCGCTGCTTAGGCGAAACACACGTTCCTCAAATGTTCCCTCATTGTCACAAACTGACAGTCCAGACCAGGAAAGCCAGAGACTTGCAGCTTTAAATTGCTGCTCATGGAGAAGTCTCTCCAGCTGGCGTCTGAACTAGAAGCCAGAACTCCCCTGGTCAGAAGTCCCCTACAGCAGTCTCTGATAGAGGCTCTACTTCTAAGGCTCAGACAGCAGACCACCCTGCTATGAAAGTGGCTAAAAAGCATCCTGTGGCTTCACCAAACCAGGAGATGGCAAAGAAAAGATGTTCCCTGCACTGGCATGCTTAGTCGATACCAACCACACTATTAGCCTCTCCAACTGAGGTCGTACCGTGTGTACCATGAGAGCTAGGGACTGTAAATGAGAGAGCTCCGACACAGGCACTAAGGGGAAAATGAAACCCCATGCCTCAGCATCACCGGAGTTGACCAGACCCACGACACACAGCAGCTCAAAGCAACTGTAAGCCACGCTGCCATCTACAGGCAGTATGTTGCAACTGGCACACCCATCTGTACTAACACAACCTGCTGCGCCAAGGGTTACAACCGTAACGGCGCTGCCACTGTTGGTACTGTGCCAGTTCTTACTGCAAAAGGATTTGGCAGTATCCTCAATGCCTGAGTCACCTATTCTCAGCACCGACGTTACCCTGGCTCACTTGGTACCGAGTCAGCCTTCCACTCCACCTTGTTCAGCTCCCCTTTTTTCGAACAACAAAGATGAGGTTGGTGATGGGGAAAAGTATTCCTGCTGCTCTTCTCCCATCTGCAATACGGCAGCACATGCCTTGTTACACAGAGTCTATCATACTGTGCCCAAAGAACCCCAGTGGTACGAGTACCCATGGATGACACCCATGCCACCTCCACCACAGTGGCCATATTACCATGGATGGCACATCCTGCTTACCACCACATACCACCCTGTCCCTCCAGGGAGAGCACACAACCATCACCTGCACCGTTGGTAGTGGGACTGTGTCAGCACCCTGACGACATGCCAGCAGAACAGGATGAACCCTCTGACCAAGATCAGGACATTGAACCTACCCTTCACTTCTCTTTGTCTTCTCCTGAAAATACCATCTTGCCCCCTTTTCCCCGCAGTGCTGTGGGACCAACTCACATCTCTCTGATTTTCTCAGACCATCTTCTTCTCTACTACCCAGTCTGGCAGCCCATCACAACAGACACATGGGTATTGTAGATAATCAAGGTCGGATACTCCATCCCATTTACTTCTACCTCCCCCACCCCGTACCTCTTCAGGGACCCCTCTCACAAACATCTACTGCAACAAGAGGTAGACCACCTCCTATATCTATGTGCAGTAGAACTGGTACCACCAAAGTACAAATGGAAGGGCTTCTACTTGGATCATTTTCTCTCACAGAAAAAACAGATGGAGACCCATTCTCGATCTCTGACTTCTCAACAAGTTTGTGAATACCCAACATTTCAAGATGGTCACGCTAGGCACCATAATCCCAGAGTTAGAAAAAGGGAACTGGTTCTCTGCCCTTGACCTTTAAGATGCATATTTTCATATAACTATCCATCTTTCACACTGGCGTTTTCTCCATTTTGTAATAGGCCCACATAATTTCCAATACAAGATCCTTCCTTTTGGCCTATCCACTGCCCCTTGAGGTTTTTTTTGAAGGTCCTTGCCATTGTGGCTGCACAGCTATGCAGAAAAGGAATTATGATGATCCTGTACTTGGATGATGGCCTGCTCAAAGCATCAACACAGCAGGCGCTGATAGATGCCACAGAACAGACACTCGCTCTCTTTACGGCGTAAGGCCTCTAAATAAATACATACAAGTCCACACTAATACCAGTGCAACAAATTAGAGTTCATTGGAGTCTTTCTCAAGGCGATGGCCTCTCTACCACAACAGCAGTTCCTCACATTGACCAACCTGATTGCTACAGTACAAATCAGCCCACACGTCACCGCCAGAACATGCCTACATGGCTTCCACAACATACGTTGTCAGACATGCACAATTCCATATGAAGTGCCTTCAAGCCTGGCTCCACTCAGTTTGTCCCACACAGGCACAATATAAACAAGCACCTCACGGTACCAAACAAGGTAAAGGAGTCTCGTCTCTTTGGTTGGACTCAACCAGACAACATCTGCGTAGGAGTGCCTTTCACGCAAATTCTCCCAATGATGACCATCACAACAGATTCATCGCTTCTGGGTTGGGGAGCACTTCTATTCTGCGCACTATCCAGGGCCGCTGGTCCCCAGCGGAAACTCTTCTGCACATAAGTATCATAGAACTAAGAGTCGTTCGCAATGCTTGCTCCCACTTTCTACTGATAATGGAAAGCAAGACTATACAAATCCTCACGTACAATGTGGCTTGCATGTTTTATATAAACAGACAAAGGGGAGCACGATCACACTCCCTCTGTGTAGAAGCCATCAGACTCTGGCAATTGTGCATCAGATATTATATCCACATTACAGCACAATACCTACCTGGTTGCCAGAACACCACGGCAGATCCATTATGCAGGAATTCTCCCAGGACCATGTGTGGAAACTCAGCACACAAATGGTCTGGGACCTCTTCAAACATCGGGGATTCCTGACAATAGATCTGTTCTCAACCACACAAAATACCAAATGTCCACAGTTCTGCTCCAGGGAGGGGGGCTTGGTCGCCACTCTCTGGGCGATGCCTTCCTCATGAAGTGGAATGCTCCTTTCCTTTACGTGTTTCCCCCAACCCCCTTTTGGCCTTGGCGATCCACAAGATCAGGCAGGACAACTCCAGGGTAATTCTAATAGTCCCCACGTGGCGTTGCCAAACTTGGTATCCTTACCTTCTCAAATTATCAGTGTGCCCACCACAGACGCTTCCGCTTCTGCCTCGTCTCCAGGCTCCAGCCCAGGGACCCTAATAGTATCAGCTGTGGTAGCTGACCTTTTAGAAACATGACATGTACAATTCCCTGGGCTACTTCCCCCACAGCAGCCCTCACTTCCTCAAGCTCCACTTCACCCTTACCTCAGGGCCTCCTTCCTTGTACCTGATATGGTGTGTACTACTCAGCCTCTCCAACAGCACAACTTCCTCCCACAGCTCCTGATGCACACCCACCTGACTAACTGGGAGGCTTTTAACTAGTTTCAGCCGGCCCCTGATTGGCTTCAGGTATCCCAATCAACCTAGCCTTCTCCCTACCTTCTGGAAAGTTCTTAATTGGCCCCAGGTGTCTTAATTGACCTGGAGCAGCTGCTATTTCACTTATCCTGGGACCAGGGATTTGTTTAGCTGGGAGCCAATATATCTGTCTCCCACTACTCTTCTGGCCATAGCCATTTGGCCTTGCCCGTCACACTACATACCTTGGGTGTATGCAGGGCAATCACCTTCTAATAGACAGAACAAAAGCATTCTGTAAGTCTCGGAAACTGTTTCTCAATCACAGAATGATCCAAAGGGATCGCCATATCTACACAGAGTTTCTCCAAATGGATTTCAGATTGCAGAAAACTGTTCTTCCTAACGTGGTCAACAATCCCCTATGGCAGTGGTGGGCAACCTATGGGCTGCAGGCGGCCCGTCAGAGTAATCTGCTGGTGGGCCTCGAGATGCTTTGTTTTTATTGACCATCTGCAGGCACTGCTGCCCGCAGCTCCCAGTGGCCACGGTTCGCTGTTCCTGGCTAATGGGAGCTGCGGGAAGCGGTACAGGCTGCAGGGACGTGCTGGCTGCCACTTCCCGCAGCCACTGGGAGCTGCGGGTGGCTGTGCCTGCAGATGGGCAATGTAAACAAACTGTCGTGCAGCCCGCCAGCAGATTACCTGACGGGCTGCAAGTTGCCCACCACTGCCCTACAGGATTCACATGCATGCCACCAGGGCCTTATTGATCTCTATAACATTCCTTAACAATGTCCTCATTGTAGAAATCTGTAAGACCACAACCTAGGCGTCAGCCCATACATTTACTCAACATTACACTTTAGAACAAAGGCAACCTCCAATGCCCTGTATGGACTCACTGTGCTTTTGTCTGCTGTGACTTCAACTCCGAAGCCCCCTCCTCCTTCCGGAGGGTACTGCTCTGAAGTAACCCAGAGTGAAGCACCCACAGGGACATCACTCGAAGAAGAGAAAATTACTCACCTTGTGCAGTAACGTTGGTTCTTCAAGATGCGTGTCCCTGTGAGTGCTCCACTACCCTCCTTCCTCCCCTCTACTTCAGAGTTATTGCTAGGCTCTGCAGTAGAGAAGGAACTAAGGGGGAGTTTATCGCACAGCGCTAATTAACCGCCTGAAGTGGTGCAAGACTGGGACCACGCATGTGTGGTCCAGCCAGGCATTGCTACCATAAATCTCTGATTACGCGCGCAGGGGCGCCCGAAGCACCTAGAGTGGTGCACCCACAGGGGCACACATCTCAAAGAACCTACATTACTGCACAAGATGAGTAACTTTTTCTTTCTTCGTGCAGAATTTTTACATTTTTGGCGCAGAATTCCCCCAGGAGTGCAATTATACCGAGTCACAGAAAATTCCTTCAGTTCATCATGGCAGAATGCCAGTTTCAGTAAGTGGTGCTTCCATTTGGCCTCTCTTTTTCCCCCAGGGTTTGTACTAAATGCACAATTGCGTATCTCAGGGAGAACAGAATTCAAATCTTCCTGTATCTTAACAGCTGGTTACTGAGGGGCAGATCCAGAGAGGAAGTTCTTGCTCATGTCAGTACCACACTATGGTTGCTCGACTGCCTGGGTCTCACCCTAAACACCAGAAAGTCAACCTTGGCTCCCACTCAAAATATTGAATTACTTGGGGCCCTGTTATATTCCACGACATCAAGAGCATTGCTGCTGACCAGCCATTTTCAGATAATTCACCATCTTTGCCTCAGTCTGCAATCTCAGCCTTTATGACAGTTAGACCATGCCTGAGATTTGGGCCACATGTCTACTTGCACACAGGTGGTCCAGTTTGCAAGGTTATACCTCCGTCCCCTTTAAATGTGTCTAAGGACAGTCTTGAATCCTACTCTTTTTATTCTCTAGACAGACTGGTTCATCTCCCTCCACTGGTCCTAGACTCTTAGCAGTGATGGATGTAGCCACAGAATGTTTGCCAAGGCATTCTCTTTGTCCAGCGCTCGCCAACCAAGTACAGTTGTTACCAAAGCCTCCCTGATGGATTATAGGGTGCATCTGGGGTAACTGAAAGTACAGCTACTGTGATCGGCGCAGGAAGCCTCACTGCATATCAACTTGCTGGAGCTTTGGGCTATTTAAAATGCGTGTCACGCTTTTTAGCAACCTATCAGAGCCTCAGTGATTCACGTACTTACTGACAATATCACTGTGATGTGTTATGTAAACAAACGAGGAGCATGCTCCAGATTGCCTCTAGGCAGAGCAATCAGGCTGTGGCAGTTCTGCATCGAGGAGAATGTTACTCTGATGGTCATTCACTTGCCTGGGGTTCAAAATCAACTTTCAGACCATCTCCGCAGGTATTTTTGCCTGAATCACAAATGGTCCCTGAAAACAGGTGTCCTCCGGGTTATCTTCACAGCTTGGGGCATCCCAGTGATTGACCTATTCGCTACAAGGGACAACAGGAAATGTCGTCTGTTCTGCTCTCAACCGGGCCTCAGTCAAGCCTCCCTGTCCGAACTCACTGTGGTCCTGATCATCCCTCAGGTCATCCTCTAGCTCAAAGTGGCTCAGGCCAAGCTCATTCTCGGTGCCACATTGTGGCCAAGACAAAGCTGCTTCTCTGACTTTCTCATGCTGTCTGTTCAGCCTCCCACGAGACTTCCTCTTCATCACAACCTGCTAACTCAGAATCACAGATGCATCTTGCATCATGTGCTCACCTTTCTGCATCTCACGCCATGGCTGCTGCATGCCAGAATGAGGAGGAAGAATAGTGTTCAGTGGCTATCCAGCAAGTGCTGCTCAACAGTAGAAAGTACTCTACCAGAATGGTCTACTCAGCAAAATGGAAACCTTTTTTTGGTATGGTCATTAGCTCGTGGAATCCAGTCAAAACTGACTTCTTCTCACGACATCTAGGAGTACCTGTTACACCTTCAGACATGGGGGCTTGCACTTAGTCCAGTAGTTCTCAACCTGCGGGCCACTTGTGCCCCAATCAGCACACAGTTGCAGCCCATGTGACACCCTCAGGGCCATACAGGTAATGTATATATATTGTGTGGATCCAGCCCACATAACACACAGAGACCTGCATATGCGGCCCACAATGGTAAATAGGTTGAAGGTCACTGGCTTAGTCCATTGAAAGTGCATCTGGCAGCAATACTGGCATGTCATCCTTCTGTTTAGGGAAAATCAGTCTTCTCCAGTGACATGGTAATGAGGCTCTTAAGAGGGCTTCTTTGTCTATATCTTCTGGTACGAGAGCCAGTTCCCCTATAGGACCTAAACACAGTCCTGGCAACTCTGATGGGTCGTCCATTGTAGCCCCTATTATCTTGTTCCTTTTTGCTCGCGTCAGAAGACTGTTTTCCTGGTAGCAATAAGATCGGCAAGGAGACTGAGAGTTGCAGGCTCCGATGGCAGAATCTTCTTATATACAGTTCTCCAAAGACAAGGTAACTTTACCACCACACCCCACATTTTTGTTTAAAGTGGTTTCTGTTTCATTGGAACCAGGTGATGTATTTACTGGAGGTTTTTTTACTAAACTACATTCATCTCTGGAGGAGCTGCATCTCCATACCTTAGATGTCAGGCAATATCTAGCCTTTTATCTGGACAGAACTAAACTGTTTTGTGCCTCACCTCATTTGTTTGTGCCATATGCAGATTGCATATGCATATTGCATGTCCAGAGTGTTCCTTCGTGATCTTTTCCATATTGGACGTTTCCAGGGCTGCTATGTGGTCATTGGTAATGGTTTGTGAACTATGTATAGCATCACCACATCTTGCAGGGCAGAAGCAAGCTTTGGTAGAGCTGTCTTGCAGTCCTTGTTTCACTAGACTCTGAGCCCCGCCTCCGGGGGGGGGTGGCACTCCTTGTGATCCACCTAAGTGGAAAATAGAATACACAGCTGCGTCTACTTGAAGAAGAAATGGTTACTTACTGTACCTGTGGTTTTTCAAGATGTGATGCAATGAATCATAGAATCATAGAATATCAGGGTTGGAAGGGACCCCAGAAGGTCATCTAGTCCAACCCCCTGCTCAAAGCAGGACCAAGTCCCAGTTAAATCATCCCAGCCAGGGCTTTGTCAAGCCTGACCTTAAAAACCTCTAAGGAAGGAGATTCTACCACCTCCCTATGTGTATTCTATGAACCACCGTCCGTCCAATTTGCGTCGGAGTCTAATGTCTGGGCATTCGGTGCAAAGAAACTGAGGGATGCTTCGGGTGGCGCCGCCTCATATAGCCAGGAGTGGGCCTATGGCCATGAGGCATGAGCACTTCCCCCTACGTGTACTGCTAGGCAAATTTCTCCAGCTCCAGTGCTCTGGGCACACATACAAAGAGACATGGTTACAGTAAGTCATTGTTTCTTCTGCAGCCCTGCATTTCCTAGTTGGCGCCACATGGTCCCCGGCTTTGCAAGTCTGGGAATAACTTGATGTGTTAGAGAAGGACGTATGGTAACATGATTAAGAAATGGGGTTAGATGCCATGAGGTCTGTGTTATGTTCCATGTGTATTCTGTGTGATTTAATGGCACATCTTTTCCTCTGTTTGGCATGGGCAGTCTAATAAGCAGAACAACTTGTGCAGTTTTGCTGTGGGGAGTTGTGCTCTTTCTTCTGTTGTATGTGATGCCATGTATTCCTGCTCTTCTTCCCCAGCTTTGCACAACGCTCTGCCTCAGCAGCCATCAAGACCCAGTAATCGAGCCGCAGCACTACCCCCTAAGCCTTCACGTCCTCCAGCAGCGTCACCAGCCATAAGCCAGCAGCCCATGCTCCCCCAGCCGCCTTTGCCTCAGCCTCCCCAGGTCCTCCTGGAGGATGAGGAGCCTCCCACGCCTCATCACAGCCTGCCTCTGAGCACCAGCCAGATGCAGCTCTACCTTCAACAGCTGCAGAAAGTGCAGCCGCAGACGCCGCTCCTCCCTTCAGTGAAGGTCCAGTCACAGCCTCAGCCACCCCTTCAGCCTCCTGCTCATCCCTCAGCACAACAGCTGCAGCAGCAGCAGAGGCCGATGCACATGCAGCCCATGCAGTTCCCTCCTCATATCCCTCAGCCTCAGCCACCTCCACAGCAGCATCCGCCCCCGCAGCCGCAGCCAGCTAAACCTCAGCAAGTCATCCAGCACCACCCATCGCCACGGCACCATAAGCCCGACCCCTATTCAACTGGTGAGTGCTGAACTTTCCCCTCTGAGTTCTTAACATCAGTGCAGCTAAAACTAGTAACAAATTAAAGGCGTTGGATGCCTGGTTGGAATGTAAAGGAGGACTTGTGGCACCTTAAGTGAGCTGTTGCTCACGAAAGCTTATGCTCAAATAAACTTGTTTGTCTCTAAGGTGCCACAAGTCCTCCTGTTCTTTTTGCGGATACAGACTAACACGGGTGCTCCTCTGAAACCTGGTTGGAATGTGATTGTTCCACAATCTTCTGAGCTTTGCAAATACTGGTGGTGAGTTGGCATCGGGCTTGGAGCACAGACAAGTCATCAGGAAACGTACTTAGTCTCGGAGGAATTCTTTAATAACTTGATAGTCTAGTGAGAGTCTGGTGAGGACTCTAAGCTTTTCTCCTAGGAACTTAAATCCCAGTCCATGGGGAAAACCATCTATTGTAGGGCTCAAAGTTAGGAAACAGATTCTAACTGGCAGTGCTGTGCCCTGTTAAGATTCATCCCATCCCCTTCAGCATGGAAGTCTAGCCTGTCCTGAAATCAGGGTCCAGTTGCTGAGCTCCATCTAGAAAAAAGGCTGTTTGCTCCCTTTGGCAGGACGTTTGGTTTGTGATTTCATAGTAATAGCATAAATCACCACCTCTCTAGGAACAGATCAGGCTTCCTGGTTCTGTTTGGATTTAAAGTTCTCTTGTGCTGTTGGCAAGCATGTTGTGAAGTTCCCCATGAAAGGATTAAAAGTACATGACTGCCAGTTTAGTATTCGGTAAAAGGAAATAAACTGAAGTTAAGGAGGATGGCTGCTGAGTATTGTTTACTAGCCAAGCACTTTAAGTTGCCCCCTTGAGTAGTTTATTAGATGTTAAAATACAAATAGTTAAAATCTGGTGACAAGAGCCAGCATCTCCAGAATAGCCAAGCTAGCATTACAACACTAAACATGTACATATATGCTAGCCCCCAGCAAGTGATCAGATGGCAAGCAGCCTTGCCAAAGTGCTTTCCCTGCCTTAATGACAGCCCTTCTGGGGTATGCTCCAGTGGAGGCACCGCTGAAAAGGAAATAGAATGCCTATGACTGCTTGAGTGATTCTACCCAGATTGGGCGGTGGAAAGTCTCAAGCAAAGAGCTCAGACTGGTCCCTGAGACATAGACAGAGCCTTGTCCCTCCTAGCTAGGGGCAGATTTTAAACCCTTGTAAGATTATTTGAGCTGATGATGGTGTAGCCTAGTCTCCCTCATAGTGCCCTTGATCAAGAATATTTTCTTTACTATCTCTAACAAGCTTTGTTATAGGATAATAGTGCACACGAAGATGGATATTCATTTATTGTGTGAAGGACAAATATATTTTTCTCTGTCTTAAATATTTAGCATGAATTCTTTTTGCTTCTCCTTACTATTGTGTTGTTTTAGATATGTTATGTAATGACCCCTGGCTGTTGGGTGGAGTGCTATTTTCAGAATGTGCTTTTAATTTTTTCCTCCTACACTAAACATTGAACTGTGTATGTAGGAGAAATAAGAGGAATGTGTCAGTGGCCTTCAGCCATCATACTTTGGGTTGTGACCTTCTCAGATGTCAATGGTTTGAGCAGGATTTTGATGGGAGAGGAGAGACCTCCAAGGAAAACCCAGGCATTGCAAAAAGTGTTACAGGTTTTTTAGTGATTCAGGAGGTGGTTCTCTTTAGCACCAGGCTGGTGCCGCCAGCAGGGTGCTGCTGGAGGTGCTGTCTTTCCAATTAAACGTAAAACTGAGGCTCACTTTGGTTCATTACAGATCTCTAGTTAGGGGTGTTTGTCATGGTGCCTTGGTTAAATTCTAATTGGAATTACTACATCCTGCCTCTTTCAAACACACCCCACCCCCCTCCCCGGCCACCTGTAGTTTAAAATGGATGCCATAAACTATCATATAGGATTTCTGAGAGTTGTTACAAGCTACACCAGGGAGCTATAACAATAGAGAGCAGACAAATAAAGAAGGGTGCAGACAAGTGAAATTCAGTTGCTGCCCTCCCACCCATAAGGCAATCTGCTGAGCACCTCTCTAGTGCCTTAGTGTGTTGGCTGAGTCCAACCAGAGCCTGAAAAAGGAAAGCTCACTTCCCTTATAAATTTCAGTAAACATCAAATGAAATGGATGTCTCCAGGTGCTCCCTCAGTTCTCTGTGCCCTAAAGTGCATGTGTGATTTCTGAACAGAGATCTTGAGAGACTCTGGGGGCATAAAAATGTAAGGGGAGAGTTTTAAAATAGTAAATGTTCAGTGATTCTCAAATGTTCTGTGGTTCAGTGGAAGAAATTGCATAGAGGAGCTTACAAATTCTTTAAAATATGAATGTATTTTGGGTGGAGTTTTTCCATTCCTCAGAATGAAATCCGTGGGCTTCATGGCCAAATCCAAAGGGCAATCCAACAAAATCCTTTTCACTTGCCACTGCCTAGCCACCCACAGCACTTGTGCATTGTGAATGTGCCTGTGACAACCATGGCACAGAACAGTAAGAAGGCTGGTGGGAGGTTCCCCCTATCTGTATACCACTCCATGCAAGTCTGGCAGGCTTATGGAGAGGAATAAATAGATGCAACTAAGTGCATGGCTGTTTCTGTGCTGATTTGGGTGACAGAGTCCTAAAGTTGCTTCTGAATTAGTGCTTGCTGTGTGGCAGTGCAGCCTATGTGACAGCTGGAAGTACTGAGAGGTAGGACTAGACTACAGAAACTGCCAAACTGGTGTGGAGTCTTCCTGTGTTTGTAAGGTGTGCCTGGGTTAAATTTAACCTGCAGATGGTGTCAGTCCTGTGGAGCAGCATGCTACTCTATCTGACTCAAGGACGAGTTCTCACCTTGGTTAATGTTTGGATAAGCGATAGTGATGACAGGTTAACTGACTGGTGCTGAATTGTTTCAGGTCACTTGAGAGAAGCGCCTTCCCCTCTCATGATGCATTCCCCACAGATGCCCCAGTTCCAGGGTCTGGGCCACCAGTCACCACCTCAGCAAAATATCCAGCCAAAAAAACAGGTAAAGGAAGGCATAACCTGAATGTGGGGTCCCAAAGGGCCTGCTCTCAAAGCACAGCGTTCCCAGCCTGTGTTGGTAGCTTGGGCTCATGCCCACAACGGTGCACACTCCATGAGCATGCATTAGAGGCTAGGCCAGCCCCATTGTGGGAATCTCATGGTGGATTGTTCAGGATGTTACTGGCTCTGTGGATGTGGGATGGACTTACATCAGGGAAGGTGTTTGGATGGTGACTGACCTATCTCAATGTGCTAAATGGCAGGAGCTGAGAGCACCCTCTGTCGTGCAATCCCAGCCCATGGCGGCAAAGGAAGAGAAGATGCATTCACCGGTCATCCGAAATGAAACATTCAGCCCCACGTTGCGACAGGAACCTCCAAAGCACCCAGAGAGCATCAAACCCCCTGCACATATCCAGCAAAGTAAGTTGGAGCCCCTGCGCTGTTAGTGTTGAAATGTGTATTTTGGGTGTAACATGGGCTAGTCTGTTTCCCTTTGAAGGCTGAGATGGAGAAATGGACTGCTCATCACGGTGAAAGCCTGAGAGTCTACACCTCCAGTCTATTAGCCTGCCCTCGATAGTGGGGAAGGAAGGGACAGGATCACTCCCTGAATGCTCTAGGAAACTCAGACACCTTGGCAGCCTACAGGAATGGTCTTTTGCCCTTACCGTGGTGTATGTGTGTGTGTTTCAGGAACAGAAATGAAACCAATGGAGGGTGGGCGGCCTGTAATCAGACCCCCTGAGCAGAACGTGCCGCCACCTGGAGTACAGGACAAAGACAGACAAAAACAGGAACTGAAAACACCTGTCGCTCCTAAAAAGGTAACAGTTCACCACACCTGGATGTAGTCAGTTTGAGGGAAGGGGTTGTTTAGTGGCCCGGTCTGACCTGCCTACACTCCAGCATTTGGTCTATATTCTTTTTTGCGAATGGGGCACAGAAACTCTGAGCTACTAGAAGAGGCTGAACTCAGTAAAAAGCCCCTAAAAATTCTAGGCCAAAGTTGTCCCTTCTCTAACAGTTTGATCTACTTAGCTAGGTCCCCCATCCTCTTCTGCTTAGGACACAGGTGGTGGTGCCTCGAAGCGGACATGGCCTCATGTCTTATCCCAGATTGAGCAGACCTGTCCCTTCGTGCCAGGGTGGGGCTCACCAGAGTAAACTAGTTTTAGTGCTCACTCGCGCTCTCTCTCTCTCTCCGTTCCCCCCCCCCCCCGGATGCTGTGCCCTGCAGTGGTTTCTGAGCTATGGGGATTAGTACTCAATATTCTGGATGCAAAATAAAATATCAGCTGAACAGCAGCAAAAGTCAAAGCTCACTCGCAGTGTGATCTACTGCTAGGTCACCTAGTGACATAAAGGAAAAGGTGGAAAGTCCTTTAACTGTACTGAACAAATAGACATTGGTGCGCAGTCCTACACTGGGCCATGGGAGATGTGCCTTGTGTCTAATTACTTGGGGAATCTGCATGGGTACATTCCTGGGCCTTGCCCTTCAGATTATTTGGGAAGGGTGTTCATGTTTCCCTCTCACCACTGGTAACCATTTCAGTTGCCCAAGTTAGTGAAATATGCTGTCTGTTTTGGGTGCAGAAAATGGATGCAGTGGATGCATCCTACTACCAGCAGGGGGCTGTCCTGGCCTCCTGCAAGGGTGGGGCAACTCTGCACCATGGAGCCAGTAAGCACAGAGCTGTTCTAAAATACACTGAAACACAGTAGGTGAGGTAATAGCTTTTTATTGGACCAGCTTCTGTTGGTGGAAGGTACACGCGTTTAAGCTTCACAGAGCTCTTTTCAGGTCTGGAGAAGGAAATCAGACTTCTTCCTTCCCCAGACTTGGAGATTAGCTCTGTGAAGCTTGAAAGCTTATACCTTCCACCAGCAGAAGTTGGTCCTATAAAATATATTACCTCTCATATCCTGGGCCAACGTGGCTATAACAGCACTTTAAAATACAATTAATTAGTTACATCTGGTCACAGCTTGAGGTCTGAGGAAACAAACGTGAGGTTCAGTGGGCAACAGCTTTCACCTCTGAGCCTCAGTGTCCCCATTTCTAAAATGATGAGATGATACCCACCCTGCCCATTGCAGGGGGAAAGGTTGTTTGTGAAGTGTTTTGAGATGTTCAGTACTGGGTGCACCAGTGCTGTGAGATACAGTTTATTCCCATTAGCAAGGTGTAATGGCTGCTTGGGAGCTAAAGAATGACATTGCCATCAGTGTATCTTAACTCTTATTTGTATGGGTGCTGGAATATCCTTGGAATCCCAGTTCAAGGATCAATCCCTACAGTAATTAGTTCAGCTTCTCCTGAGAGCTCTTGGTTCACAGAGTATGCAAGTGTTGGGGGCTGTGGGGGGGGAGGCACCGTTATCCTCACTGCTTCATGAAGGTTTGGGCCCAATTTTTTAATGTTAAAGTGATTGTACAAGAGAATTTGGCCTGGCTGAGAGCTGTGAGGACTGATGGCTTCTATCTGCAGATCAGGAACAGCCTGGGCACAGCAAGGCAAGCATCTCCCACCTGTCGCAGAGATGCAGGGGGAGGACTCCCTGTGTGTGAGAAGGGAGCTCAGTCTCTGTGACCCATTCAGCCCTACACTTCTGGTCACAATTGGGGGGGAATGGATATGGTGGTTTGACGGTACGGGAACCAAGAGCTGTAAAGTGAGACTACCAACTCATTTCATACATGCCACTGTGAACAGCCTTCAGATGGTAACATCACCTTCTTCAAGAAATGGTCCCTATCTGTGTTCCGCTGAGGGGTTAAGCATGCGCATCATGTGCCCAGAGTCGGAGAATTTGAAAGTAGTGTCTGTTGGTCCCTTCATGTGCCCTGGCTCACCTTGTGCTTCGTCCAAGGTGTTAAAGGGAAGGGTTGACCAGCTGTGTCTCCAATTCTTCTCACTGCCGCATGGGTCAGGTCGGAACTTCAAGTGTCCTCCTCTCTGGTGCATCTTTAATAAAGATAGTTGTACATAGTTTTACCCAGGTTTATGGTAGTTTTACCAGTTTATTACCGTTTTTATTACAGTTTTAGCACTTAGTTAAGATAAAATTGGGGTTTGTTTTTTTCTTCATACAACACCCTGCCTGGTATCTGTGTGCAGGTACTGGACTATGCCCAGGATTCCGGGCTTCAAACTCTGCGCCTCCTGCCCGCGATTCTTCTCCATCAGTGATTAACCCAATACTGCCTCTACTGCTTGGGGGAAGCTCACATCACATCCAGGTTCAGTATTTGCCAATCCTTTCCCAGCCATACCCAAAAAGGTCAGACCCTCCGCTTCTGAAAGCACCACATAGAGCTCACCATGAGGCCTCACTCAGACCCAGAGAGGGAAACTCCCCCTGTATATCGGCCTGAATCAGTGAGGAAGGCACACCTCCCATTACCACATCCAAAGCCTATGGAGGCGTCTAACTGGGAGATAAGGAAGCATACCATAAGCATGGTACTAAGTCTTGCTCAAAGTCAAAGAAAGTGGATGCTCCTTCCACGAGTTCGAGCTATGGGGATGGAACTCTCACTAAGTCCCATAGGCATGAGAAGAAGTCCCACAAGCAATGGAATCTGGTACTTCCAAGCACCTGTCCAACAGTACCGTCATCACCAACCCTCCACAAGACATGGGATCCTCCTGTTCTGGGAAAGTCTATGCCACCGACACTGATACTAGCCCAGGGAAAGGGTGCCTGTGATACCGGGGAGATCTGGAACTGTACTTGAACCCCAGGACATGTTCACCTTGCCAGGCCCAGAGTCACTCCAGCCAGCCCTTCCACCTCTAGAGAGAGGATTTCTCCACCTCAGGACATTTCCCAGAACAGGTCCCCTCACCATCTGCTCTGATGATCTACACCCTTCTGCCGGCTCTGACAGTGCCCCCATTTGAACCAGTCTGCCTTCTCCTCCTCTGAAAAATAGGAACCAGGAGAGGAACCAACTATGTCCTATCACCCCTACGTGTCTTCACAGACTCTACCACATCCATGGCAGCATCCTCCATTTCAATGACCTCAGAGCCATTGGTACCTCATGCCATGGGGGCCACCACAACCTTCCTCGGATCTGGCCTATTGACTATCCTAGGGACCTGGTCCCAATACCCCCTCTTAGAACCAACCTGGTCCACGAGGGAACATTTTGCCTGCCTCCTGCTTAAAGTTTCCTTCTAGCAGACGCTTGGATCTGTTGGAGGAGAAGGAACACCTCAGTGCTGCCAGAATTAGTAAGTTTTCCCTCTTCATCTCCAGATGAAGCAGTGACTGCAGCATCCCCTTCGCCTCTGGATGACTTCAGGTAATTTCAAGGAACTGTTGCGGAAATTCTCAAGGGAATTCCAGTTTCCACTGGAAGAAATCTAGGCCCCTGGGACCAGCCACAATTGGACTGCCTATTACTGAGGCTATTCTGGAGCCTGCCAGGACTGGGTGGCACACCTCTCCCACATGTATGGCTACCCCAGAGGGGCCAAAAAGCATTACGTTCTTGCTAAGGGGTCTGAGTGTTTGTGTGTATCCATCCTCCCCGTCCCCTCCCACTTTTTTTGCATCCTCATCCAAACACCCTAGTTGTCCAGGCAGCGACTGCACAAGCCAAGCAACAGCACCCTCAATCTATACCTGCTGATAAGGAAGGCAAACATTTGAACCTTTTGGGTCACAAGGTATTTTCCTCAGCTAGCCTTCAATTCTATATCACAAACTCTCAGGAATTACTAGTCAAGTGCAACTTCCTGAATTACAGCAAGTTCTAGGAATTTACCGATAGCCTGCCACAGCACGATCGGGCTCACTTTCAGGCACTTACTGAGGAAGGGAAGCTGATAGCCAGAATAGCCCTCCAGTCAGGGATAGATGCAGCAGATACCTCTTGCAGGGCCATGGCTATAGTCATAGTTATGTGGAGTGTGTCTTGGCTCCATTCCTCTGGTTTCCCAAGGGAGGTACAGAATACTGTTGAAGACCTCACTTTTGATGAATCCCATCCTTTTAACCAAAAGACAGATTAATCGCTGCATTCCCTCAAGGACTCCAGAGCCACCCTTCACTCGCTGGGCATCTACGCTCCTGCCCCCAAGCTCAAATTCCACCAGTGCTATAGGCCCCCCACAATTTACCTTCAAAGACCACCTGTGGCTCCAAGGAAGCATCAGAAGACTCCGCTATCTCGCCCCCTCTTGGGCCTCCTTCTCAAGCTTCAACATCACAGCTACAACTTCCAGCCAAGAAGTATTTCTGAGGCAAGCCCCAACAACTATGCCTGACACCTCACAAACACACTCCCCCATTGGGGGTCATTTAGCACTCTTTTCTCATGGTTGGAGTGTGATTGATAATAGACAAGTAGACAAGACAAGTAGGTGTCGAACATCATCCACCAGGGCTATACGATAGAGTTCATCGAATTACCTCCTCCAAGACCTCCCTCCCTGTCCCTCTTCAGGAATCATCCTCACAACGGCATTCTCACCCAAGTGGTGAACTCATTACAACAGGGACACAGAGAATACCGGGGAACAGGGTTATACTCAACTTACTTCTTCATACCCAAGAAGAAAAGTGGGTGGAGACCAATCCTCAATCTCCGACATCTGTTGGTTCATTCACAAGCTTAAGTTTTCAGTGGTCATGCTGGCAGCAGTTATCCTATCCTTAGAAAAGGGCATGTGGTTTACAGTTCTCAATATAAAAGTTGCTTATTTTCACATTGATATCCATCCATCTCACAGACATTTCCTGAGATTCATAGTGGGCACCCACTATTTCCAGTACAGGGTGCTCCCCTTCAGAATAGCCACTGCTCCAAGTCTTCACCAAAGTTTTTTCCATCTTTGCAGCCTATGTCAGACATTAGACTGGCTTCTAATTGCACGATCCAGGCAAGAAGCCCAAGCATCAACCTCCATGTTGCTCAACTTCCTTTCATCTCTTGGAGTCAGCATCAATGTCGAGAAATCAATCCTAGACCCCAAACAGTCTCTGAACTTCACAGGAGCTATCATCAGTTTGGCCACAGTACAGGCCTACTTACTGAAAGACGGGTTCCAGACAGTGAACTCTCATCATAACTCGCATCATGAGCAATCATGTACCAGCCAGGCCTTGCCTGTCCCTCCTGGGCCATGTGTCTTTGCGTACATATGTGACCCCATTTGCACAACTCCACCTTTGCTGCCTTCAGACGTGGCTCCAGTATGTTTACTCACCAAACTGTCACTCCCTGGATTTCATGCTGCCATCCCTCTGAGTGTGGTCAGAGCCATGTCGTGTATGCATGCAGGTTCCCTTCCTTCCCTCCTACCAGACAAGATGATCATCACCAATGTATCCCCAATAGGCTGAACAGCCCACATGGATGAGCACAAGATACAGGGCACGTGGTCTCCCCAAGAATCCAGGATGCACATAAATATCCTGGAACTCCGAGCTGTAAGAAAGGTATGCCAATCCTTTCTTCTGTTTCATTCACTCCCATCATGGTCTCATCATATTAGACAACGCTACTGCTGTTTTCTATATCAACAAACGGGAACAAGATTGGCCTCTCTCTCTCTGGACTTGGTGCATCAATCACCAGATCTCTTGTCTGCAGGCTATTATCCAGGAACACAGAATGTAGTCTCGGACTCTATCAGCAAACGTTTTGTGATTGACCACGAGAGGGAACGTCACAATTCAGTAATACACAGCATCTTCACCTGATGGAGGACCCTGACCAGACATCTATTCACGTCACAAATGAACAGCAAATGTATCACATACTGCTCCAGAGGAGGCCTCAGTCGCCACTCTCAGGGTGATGCTCTCCTGCTCCCTTGGTCAGACCAAATCAACTACGCCTTCCCTCTTCCTCCTACCTTTCCTGCCTCAGGTACTGCACAAGATCTAACAAGACAGAGCGATCATCCCCTGCTGGCCCAGGCAATTCCAGTTTCCCAATCTCCTCCACATGTCATTCTGCCCACCATTTCCCCTCCACAACTTCCCCGATCTCCTGACACATTACAACAGCGAGATCAGGCATCATAATCCACATGCACTCCACCTCAGAATATGGTATTTGGATGGGCATTTGCTTTAGCATGCAAGACATCCTCTCCAGCCGCAGGAAGGACTCCACTAGGTAATGTTACCGAGCCAAATGGAAACATTTCTCATCTTGGGTTCAACAAAAAGTACTTCTGCCTGAACTGATGGGGATCCCCCAACCTTGATTATGTTCTGTCCTTGAAGTCATCAGCTCTTGCCTCAATTCTTTGAGAGTCCACCTGGCGGCAATTAGCACTTTGCACCGTCTTTACACACCCACTAACTACTAGGTTTTGGAAAGGCCTCATCACAACCTCTCCTATCCAAATGATCACACCCCAATGGTTACATGAATCTAGTTCTCTCTATGCTAACAAAACCACACTTTGAACTGTTACCATCGTGCTCTATGTCCCTCCTTTCCATGAAAGTTGCTTTCCTTGTTGCTATCACTTCTGCGAGAAGGTTGGTGAACTTGAAGCTATGATAGAGGATCCGCCTTTTATAGTATTCGAGAAGGATCATTTCCCTACGTCTACACCCCAGGTTTTATCAAAGGTGGTCTCCCAGTTTCACATAATCAATCTATTCACTTAACTGTTTTCTTCCTGAAACGACACACATCTGCAGAGGAACATAAACTCCATTCTCTCAATGTCTGATGAGCTCTGGCCTGTTGCTTGCAGAGCACAAAACCAATCAGGAACTTCCCTATGCTGTGTATAGCCGAAAGACTCGGGGGACAAGTCATTTCCACCTAGAGGATCTCTAAATGGATTTTGGGTTGCATTTGGGTTGCACTCTGCTACCAACTGTCAGGCCTACCTATCCCCACAGCGTTGCAGGCTAACTCCACAAGAGCTCAGGCTTCGACCATGGACTCCCTTCAGTTAGAGACAATAGAGTTCTTACCTGGAGTTCTTACACACCTTTGCAGCACACTATCTTAGTGTAGGACTCAGCAGCAGATGTCTCCTTGGGCATGGCAGTTCTCCACACAACCATTCCTTCCTCATCCTTGCACCCTCTTCCGACTTAGGTACTGCTTGTTAATCACCACCAGTGGAATAGTAGGGATCATCACTCAAAGAAGAAGTTACTTGCCTGTAATTGGAGGTTCTTTGAGATATGTGGTCCCTATCTGTATTCCACTTCCCCCTCCTTTCTTTCTCCTACGGATCTGTCTGATTTGTGTTGGAGAAGGAACTGGTGACACGGTCTGGTTCACGTCAGCCTTTATCACCTCGGCTGGAAGCACAAGGTGAACACAGGCGTGTGCACGGACCAATGCACGCTAATTTCAAATGCTCCGACTGCAGGTGTATGGTTCGCATGCGTAACCCCTCTGTGGAATACAAATAGGGACCACACATCTCGAAGAACCTCCAGTTATAGGTAAGTAACGTCCTCTTTCAGTAACTGTCAGTCTGTGCTGGATTGAAACAGGTCACAAGTGCTGAAGGTTCCCTTCAGCAAATGATTTTGGGGGAGTTCTGTGGCCTCTTACTAAGAACTTAACCATAATGCCTAGCATTAAGGTTCATGCCAGACTCATGCTACTGTGTGCTGTTAACATTAGCTGGGAAGCTTTGTCTGCTAACTATGGCCCAGTTCATCACTAATGCTGCCTTCTTGACTTCACAGGATTTGAAAATAAAGAACATGGGCTCGTGGGCAAGCTTGGTCCAGAAACCCCTCACGACTCCATCCTCCACAGCAAAGTCCTCCAGCGACAGCTTTGAGCATTTCAAGAGGGCAGCGCGGGAGAAGGAGGAGCGGGAGAAGGCGCTGAAAGCTCAGGCAGAACAGGTGGAAAAGGAGAAGGAGCGGCTGAGGCGGGAGCAGGAGAGGATGAGGTGAGAGGCCTGCACATCTGTATTTCATTGCTCGTAAAGCTTGTCTCTCTAGGGTACCAAGGTGCTGTGAATGGGGCTATGTCCCCACTGGGGACAATCACTTCTGCTTTTTGCTTCACTTGTCACCTTGGTGCCTTGGAACCACTGCTGATACTTTGGGAAAAGACAAGTTTTGCAGCAGGATCAACCAGAAGATGATGAAAGTAGGGCTGTCTCCACTGCCTTTTTGAGGAGTATACCAGACATGGCCCTCTTGTCCAGGCCACCTTTTCTCTAGCTCCCTCGGGTTATACCTCGGCTCTGTTACCTAGACGTGTGGCAGCACTTACATGCTGCAGTGCAGGAACTCTGAACATAATCAGTGTGTGTAATATAGCCACCGCTTCCCTGGTGGGCTCACGAGGAGGTGGGCTCCTTGCCCACACAAGAGCCAGTGCAAGTTGTAGAGCTCCAGCATCATACTCTATTCACAGTTCATACCACTGAGGTATCTGGGTGTGCCACTGGATAAAGCTGCTGTTTCCTCCTCCTTAAGCTGACTAACAATACTGTTAAGCAAGAAGCAACATGAGCAAGAATCTCTCGATGCTAAGCACTTCCCATTCCACAGTGTGGGTGTTGCAAAATGGGTGGCTTGACTATGCAACAAACTCCACAGGAAGGAACCCCTTAGCTGCCCATTCTCCAACTGGGATCCTCAAGGAACGCTTGCTGGGGGAGATGGCTGGACATATGGTGCTGGCTGCTCTTCCTCATTTCCAGCTGCTACCTTGCATTAAAAATGTAATGCATTGAGTCCTTTCCTCAGAGATTTCACTATGTCAGTGATTGCTGGAGTTCCTGCAGGAAGGTTATGGGATCACAATGGGGAGGGGAAGCATCCATGAGAAGCTCTAAGATATGGGTCACACTAGGAACAAGTTTGAAACAGCCAAATCTGAGACATCCCTTCCCACTCTAGAATGGTGTTTCCTCAAATATTCCTTCATCACAGCAATGATGAGCCAGCCCTGGGTGTGGAAGAAGGACCCAGCAGTACCCCCATAGAGCTGTATTAGAAACTGCCATGCCTTATGTGGTTGCACAAAGCACCTCACCATTCTAATGACACTTGGGTCTTGGCAGGAGTCGTGATGATGAGGATGCCCTGGAGCAAGCTCGCAGAGTGCAGGAAGAAGTCCGAAGACGCCAGGAGCAGCAGCAGCAGCACCAGCAGCAGCAACAGGTGTCAGCTGCAGCCTCTGCGCCCCAAGCACAGAGCTCTCAGCCACAGTCCTCTCAGTCTATGCTGGATCAGCAGAGAGAGATGGCCAGAAAGCGGGAGCAGGAGCGAAGGCGCAGAGAGGCGGTGAGTGGCGGGGGGATATTGGGCACTCTGATGTGGGGCTCTTTGAGGCAGATGTTCCGGCAATGAGCCGAGTGACGGAGCATCACTCTGCAGTGTAATTTGATAGTCCTAGAGCACACTGGGTTTATTGACCGGGGGTTACAAGCAGTCCAGAGTGCTTTTGCTGGAATGCTAATGCCTTGGTGAACTGAGTGAAGACTCCCAACTTCAACAAATTGGCAGATAACTGTGCCAGGAGACTTAGGTCCACTTTGCTAGGGAAAAAGTACTAGATTATACCAGTAAAAAGTTTAGGTAGCCCAACAAAATCCCTGGCCCCAGTGCCACTCATTGAGTCAAGTGCAGCATCCCTGCAATGTGCTCTTGTGAGCATCAATCCTTCAGCCTTTGTAATTCTCCTATCTCCTCTTCCCCTTCAGATGGCAGCTACTATCGACATGAATTTCCAGAGCGATTTGTTGGCAATATTCGAAGAGAATCTTTTCTAATAGCGCCTGGTTTTCTTCTCCTGACTCTTTAATTTCCCAGCGAATCTTTGACTCTCCATAGTGTTAACGGCGGCTGGGAGGGGGAGCGTTCCTGCAGCCTTCTGCATGTATGACCATTGCAGATCTTTCAGTTGAGGCCTCAGAAGGATCAGCAGAGTCTGCCTTACAGTTTGACTTTTGCCCCCCCTCACACACTGAAGACCGACCAAGACAAGCCAACTATGTACTAGGTTTGATTGGACATGCAGCTGCTGGGAAGGGTGCCCTGATCACTCGACATTCTCTATGCCAAACGTATTCACAGTATATCCAGGACTTCATGTTCTTCACACCTTTTCTATCCATAAAGGTTCTAAGTTACAGAATGTCTATGAATAAACAATGCTGTGTCATGACAGCAAAAGATGCTCTTCACTGAGAGGCTGCCTATGGGAGTATCCTGGCAAGAATGGGAGACCTGGGGTCCAGATGGGAAAATACACAAGCTGTGTCTGGTCCTTTCATCACTGGCTTTGCCTTTAACTTAACTTCCCACAAGCCTTTAGCTGGGAGCCATTCTCTGTAAGTGTTCGCTTGTGAAAAAGGGAATAGTACAGTGGAGGTGTCAAGTGTAACTGGCCATTTGAGTGAGGTTTTTGTTTTAGCATTGTGTGGAGGTCCAGGAATTGGAGCTAGACTACCGACCAAAGTCAGTTTCTTTCAGTCTGTTTTTTTTCCTCCAGGCAGTTTGGTACTGCTAGACTCTTGACTGGGTATTAATTGTCTCTTTGTTATAAAGTGGAGTGGGGAAACCAGTAACACCAGGGGAAGCTACCACCCTGTTACTAATGTTTAACCGTGGCTGTATTGTATAGTGACTATAGTTGGCATATATTTGTTTGAAGATTTTGGTGAGCCACCAAACTTGGTGTAAAAACACTGCTTATATTTTGCTCAGTTTCAAACTTTTAGCCTATATTTTTAACTGTAAAACCAGAAAGTTGCATTTTGGGTTTTTTAAAATGTCAAAAAATATGGTGTTTAAAAAAAAAAAAAGTTTTTATACCTAAAAGGAGTGGCTGAGAGGAGGGCAGGTGGAGGAGGCAGTTTTGGAAAGGCTCCTTCCACCACCTATCAAATCTCACTCACCAGCAATGGGAGCTTTCCCATGCGCCTTCAGTGTGTGTTCTTTTAATTTTATTCTATGAACTGTTAAAACGTTATGTGCCATAAATACCCACTATACAGTACAATACTGGTGTGTCAGTATGGGGCGAGCGCTGGAGTAATTGATTGGTTTTACTTTAATACGGTGAATATGCATTTGGTCTGTACTGCTCATGGAATAAACTCATCTCTTTTTTTTTAAAAGATGGTGTCGTACTGACATTTCTTTGAATCCTACTTGTGATGAAGATGTTTAAAGGGGTGAGGATTGTTGAGGAAAGCTTGTCCCTATCTCCTGACTGTGCTCTAGGGGAAAGGAAGGAGTTCTCACTCTCCTGTCCCCATCCTGGGGGGAAGCTTGTCCCAGGTAGCCAGTGTGCATCCTCCCTCCTAAGCAAGGGCCAGGAGAGCTGCCATGCTAAAGCAACATGATCCTGGACAAGGTGTAGTGAGGCTGGTCTTGTGTGAAGGCTTCATTCTGCTGTTAGCCCCCCTCTCTCACCCAGAGGGCGCATCAGGACACCAAGCACTGACACCCACAGCATCTCAAACAGCCAGCGTAGTCCCTTCCCAGTTTCTGAGATTGTGAGGCAGACGTAACTGACACTATGTAAAGCAAGCACAAGAGCCTGTCTAGTTCCAGAGGTAGTGATTGTCCCACTGAGCAAGAGCTGGGATTCTCCAAGCCTTGGCCAACCTATTCATTTTGAGAGCTGATGGCTTCCATTGATACTCGCTTTCTGAGGTTTGAATGTGGAGGGTGGAAGAAGGAGCATGGACAATGGGATGGGAGGGCCTTCTCTTCACATTCCAGACGTAGTTCAGTATGAGAACTGGGTGCAGCTATCCCTGGGAAGATCCAGTCAGGACAGGGGACAGATTAGACGGCACTAGCATGGATAAACTCCACTTTGCTGTTGTCTGTGACCAAGCAAGCGTTGAAATAGCAGCCTCAGGTTGTAGGGTTTGACTGTCTGCCATAAGATGACTTCAGTGTTTTCTAAGCTACTTTCTTGTCATCCCTTAGAGCTCTCTGCTGCCAGTGGGGAGGGGAATAAGTTTAAAAGAAATCAGCCTGTTAAGTAAGTTTCTCTTAGCTAACATGATCGACCTAGTGATGTGTGAGCCAGCTGTGGCTGGGGTAGTGGGGAGGCTGCAAGAAAGTCTAGAAATCCATCCCATAAACCTGCCCAAGTCCTTCCCCTACCCCCCACTCCATGAAACAACACTTAGTCAAACCTCACAGACTTCTCCCGACTCTAGTCTAGTCAGTGATCAAAACTTGTACGGACCAAGAGAATGGTCAGGACACTCAAGTCCCTCATCTCTGTAGCTCTTAATCTCTGGCCTCCCCACTGTGCTAGCCATAGTCACTGGCAAGCCCAGAGAAGCAGAGTGCAGGATTTGTCTGGTGATGTTGTGAGGAATAGTTCTTGATTCTATCCAATTATCATAGGGAGCTTATTAACTGCATCAGGTGAGGACCTCTTTGTGCTTGGGAATGTAGAGCCCCACTTTTCTGTTGGCTATTTCAGGAAATCATCCCAGTGAACTGCCTATCTCATTAGAGCCCTTTGGTGTCGCTAGTGGAAAAGTCCTCATTTCCTTTGAGAGAATCTGCACCAGGGAACTTCATTAGCAGCTAATCCTGCTGCTGTTGCAAAGAGAAACCCAAAAGAGCAGCATCCTTGTTCTCCTTGATTGGCAGAGCCCCAGGCCGGACCAGTGACTGGCTGCAGTTTAGCCTCAGAACTCAGTGGGTTTGTTTAGATGAGATGTGTCAGTGTGGATCAACAAGTGGTGGCTGCCCTTAACTTTAAAATACAACTGCAATCTGAAAGTTCCCAGTATCCTGTGCTCATGCTAGTGGCCTGGCCAAGGTCATTGTATGCTGGGACTTGTAGTATTCTTGTGAGCCAAGGCCCCCCACCCGTGATAAAAATGGACACAACTGGCATTTTATGCAAACTAGGAGCCACCCTTATGTTGCTGGCAAATGGCTGATAGGGCCTCAGGTTGGGCAAAGTGTGGGCAGGCTCTCCTGGCTTGGGCAGATTCTCTGTGCTGTGCCAAGCCAGGGGAATAGGATATGCTTGATTTTACTCTGATCCCCAAGAATTGGCAGGAGCAAAACCTCATGGCACTGTAGGGCATGGAATAGTCACGAAGATAGGTAGGGAACGTGCCATTTCCATGTCCCGAGGGCTAGTAACAGTCACTTCTTACAGTCCTTTCCCAGGGCTTCAGCTGCATCCTCTCCAGAACAAGCCTGCGTTACAGTTTGTAAATTACCTCTGGATTTCAATCTTTTTTTCGGTTGTGCATTGTGTAAGATTGTAGTGGGGGAAATCTGAACCGTTGGCTTCTCCTCTAACCTCTTCCAACAACGTTTCTTGAACCTCGCGCAGAGCCATGGGGCGAGCTGCTTCCATCTCTCACCCTTCTTGGGCAGTATTCCTCTTTCCAAGCTCTCTCCTCTTCTTACGAAAGCACTTTGGGTGATCATCTCCTCCCTCCTTTAATTTTAAGCTCAGGGTTTCCGGGTATTTTTAAGTGCACATCCGCTGTAAGAGTGACCACACACACACTCATCACAATTGTACATAAAATCCACCACATTGCAAACAAGAAAAACAAACCAATTGGAAGTGCTGGAACTTCTAAGAGAGCACCCTAGGTTGTAAAATAAAGAAAACAAATATTATATAATTTATATGTATGCAAAGAACAAATCCCCCTGTATCTAGTCAATAGCGATATTAGTCCTTTTTTTAATGTTCAACCCTTTTTTGCATTTGAAATTTGCCAAACCTTTATCATCAGTAGTTAATAATTCGGAGTAGCGGTAGCATTTTTTAGACTGGTGGGTTAATCCAGTAGTCTTTCTTTCCCTTTCTTGCTCGCCTCTGTATTGTTTGCAAATATCTGGAAACGTTTACAGGTTGCACCTACATACTCTGTAACTTTAAATATTTTTTTAAGCTGTACACTTCTTGTTCTCTTCTGTGCATTTTTTGTTTGTTTTTACATTGCCGAATGATGACCATAATGTGGTATCTTTAGCTGGAGAAATGGTTCCTTCAGTTTTTTTCTGCCAAAGGTGGTTTTGTTTTGTTTTTGTTTGTTTGTTTTTTGCTATTCTCATGGGTTTTTTCCTGTTTTACTATGTGTGTTTATAATTGGGTTGTAATTCAGATGATACACTATTTAATTTCCCCACCCCATCCCATTGTGTATGATTTAACAGTTATGGACATTAGAATGCCTCTTCTTGCTATAGAAGTCTAGTCTAAATGATGTAATCCTGGTTATTTTCTCCTTCTCCTTAATCCTGTACAAAAGAATAAGAGAAACGTACAATCCCACTGTACTTTTTGCACGGAACGCTTGGCAAATAATTCTGTCAGTGAATTTGAGACTTGTATTAAACACTTTAGACATTTGTAGAAGGGAATTCATAGAGTTTTCACTTATATACTAAAGGTTTTTTTGTGCAGTTCTCATTGCAAAAATAAACATTTGTACTGAATATAAAGCTAAAACTACTTTGTCTGAAATTTTATCTCTTTTTCTGCATTGAGACTAGATTCCCCCAAGACTGCGATAGTGTTTGGGCCCCAGTTCCATAAAGGGCTTATTGCAGGATCGACACCTTAATCATTGCGTTTTATATTCCAAAAATCAGCTATTGTGGCTACAGTGCAACAGTACACTGACCTCATTGATAAAACACCAGCACTTAAAGCAAGGCAACGGATAGTGCTGGCTATTCTAACCTGTTTGCTGCCACATGGTTATCAACAATGCACTGGCCAAGAGTCTTCACAGTGATGAATGCTTTTGGGGGCCCAACAGGCGACCCCTTGAAGGAGCCTGGTTCCATGAAAGTGCCAGGTACCCCCTCTGAAAATGTCACTCCTGTAAGATGTCACAAACTGGCACCTGTTAGAGGGCTTATTCCTTCACCCACCTACTTCCCTGGTCCTTGCGTGAAAAGAGAGCAACAATACCCAAAGTCCAAAGGTGTAAACAATTAGATGTTTATTGGGGTGAACTTCCAGCAAGCATGATTCCAGTTTCCTTCCTTAGTGTCCCCCTTCCCAGCTCTGACACCACAGAGCCTTACCTGTGTCCCTGTTCCCATTCCTGCCCTTAGCAAAACATGATTCCAATTTCCCCACCCCCATTCCCTGTTCCCATTCCCCGCCCTTACTTCCTGAATGACTGCAGACTATATAATGACAGGTTTCAGAGTAGCAGCTGTGTTAGTCTGTATCCACAAAAAGAAAAGGAGTACTTGTGACACCTTACAGACTAACAAGTCTCTAAGATGCCACAAGTACTCCTTTTCTTTTTGCAGACTATATAATAAAATTTGAGTTCAGCTTAGCTATACCTTAACCAATCATTTTACTGAAATTTAACTAACCAATCCTAACATATTGTCACATGATTATTTAACCAATTATATCCCACCACCTTAATTGGTTTACACCCAGCAAAGTTTATTATGCAGCAGACAGAAACAGTCCCAAAACCAGACAGAGATTATACAGACAGACAATAGGGAAATGTGGACTGCAATGATAGAACAACACAAAAATGAGGATTTCACATCCCAGCTATTGATAAGTGAGTTCTTGCCAGACAGGATGCTATCAAACTAAGTTTCCTTTTACACCTTCTAGGCACTTCCCTTTCTCTGGAGGCGATGGGCATTATCAGGACAGGATTGTATCCTAACAGCCCAGTAGCACCTTATTTCAATGTGACTAGTTTGGAATGTGAGGAGATGATCGGTCGCTTCCCAGTTTATGGCTGCCTCTGCTGCTTAGCCAAAGGCCTTAGCCTAAGAACAAGGTCTCAGACTGTCACAGTGAGAGAAGGCTCTTACACCAGCAGACAGTGATTTGATTCTTTCTTTTATACCTCTATAACTAGCTACGTGAAAAAAATGCACCTAAATTCTTAAGAGTATAGGCCTTTACAGACAGGCCTGAATATTTATATCCTAACAGCACCTAAGATCTTAAGTGTGGATAGAATTATGACCATCCCCCTCACATGGGCAGTGCAAGCTTTCTGCTGTCCTGAAAGACTCTGTTCCTTACTCTAAGTGCTTGTGTTTTGGAAATGGTGGGATATTGTATGCAACTACATTGTGGTTGTTGAATACCTGACCAAGGGTGCAATCCCTGGCCCTGCTGATGTCAATGGCAGCACCCCCCAAAGAGTCACACAGCTCTCTTCACTGGGAACATTGAGAAGGAAAATACCAAATGAGTGTCCCCCCCCCCAAGACTAGAGCCCAGTTCTCATGGCTCCACAGCTGAGGCCACCCAGTGCGGCCACGTGACCTCCCTACCATGTTACTGACCTTCTCTGGGCTTAATGTCTGAGAATGTGGCTAAGACCGGTCCATTGCACTTGCACAGCATGCTGTTGTCTACAGATCTCAAAGCCTTTCACAAAGGTGGGTGAGAATTGTTAGTTTCATTGTATGGTGGCCTGAAGTCAGTGATTTGAAGTCCGTTGTATGAGGCTCTCTTGGCTCGGACCATCAAGAACAGAGCTCTGTTCCCCACTCTGCCCTGCATTTTCTGTGTAACCTTTTCCAAGTCACTTATGCTGCCTGTGTCTCTGTTTCCCCCTCTGGAAAATGGGCCTGTGGACATTTCCCTGGGCCAAAGGGCGTTTGGTGGTGAACACAGCAGGAGAAGTCATTGCACAAGATCCTAGAGCCTCCTTTCACTTTGAAACGGGGAGGGATAGCTCAGTGGTTTGAGCATTGGCCTGCTAAACCCGGGGTTGGGAGTTCAATCCTTGAGGGGGCCATTTAAGGATCTGGGGCAAAAATTGGGGATTGGTCCTGCTTTGAGCAGGGGATTGGACTAGATGACCTCTTGAGGTCCCTTCCACCCCTGATATTCTATGAAATGTCCCCATGGCAGTTTGCAGTGAGAATCATCCCCAGCACTGGGGGCGGGGGGGCCTTCTGCATCAGCTTGATTGACAGAAAAATGCATCTAAACCAGGGGTGGGCAAACTATGGCCCAGGGGCTGCATCCGGCCCTCAAGCTCCAGCCAGGGAGCGTGGTCTGGGGCTTACCCTGCCCCAGTTGGGGAGCGGGGTCGAGGGCTTGCCTCACTTTATGCATGCTGGGGCTCCATGTGGCTCCCGGACGCAGGCACATGTCCCCCTCGGCCTCCTATGTGTAGGGGCAGCCAGAGGATTCTGCACATTGTGCTTGCAGTTCCCATTGGCAGGCAACTGCAGCCAATGGGAGCTGTAGGAGCAGTGCCTGTGGACGGGGCATTACGCAGTCGCCTGGCCGTGGCTCCACATAGGAGCTGGAGGGAGGACATGCCACTGCTTCTGGGAGCTACTTGGGGTAAGCACCGTCTGGAGCCTGCACCCCGATCCCCTCCCAGCCCAGGGCAAACTCCTGCACCCCAGCCCCACCATTGAAGCTCGCACCCCAACCCCCAATTTTATGAGCATTCATGGCCCACCATACAATTTCCATACCCAGATGTGGTCCTCAGGCCAAAAAGTTTGCCCACCCCGATCTAAACAGACATCGGACTATTCCTGCCCTTGAAAACTGCCCCCTGGTGTGTGCCAGCTATCACTCCCCTGGGTTCCAATACCACCCAGGGATGAGATTCCTCAGGCCTGGGGTGGGGCGAGGGGGAGGGGCACAAACATCAGGCACATAGGCTTCATAGGCTTTAATCCCAGACAGCACTTCCCTGATGTGATCACCCGGTTTGGCCACCATGACACAGATCTCTAAACATTTGACAGCTTGATTTTTAGTCTTCCATTTTATTTGATGTTGTTTTGAGGGATCATGGGCCCTATTGCACAACTTTCACCACCGCTGAGTCCCCTTTGAATAACAGTCCAGCTCGGCGACTCCCTCCATTGCCTTTGTCCAGCCAAAGGCCATGACCTGCAGAGCCCGGAATCTCGATCTGAAATTCCTTCTGCTTCCAAGCACTGAGCTGCATGGCCCAGCTGAGTCCCTTCAGCTGCTGAGGGCCAGTGTAAATAGCACGTGACCAACTTGGGCGATAGTTGGTATTTGCCATTGTTGGGAATCTTTATCCCTTCCCCATAAGGTTCAATGAGTCTACACCACTGGTAGGCAAACTACGGCCCGCTCTGGCCGGGACACTGGGTTGGGGGCTGCACCACACTTGAGGTAAGTGCCACTCAGAGCCTGCACCCCTGAGCCTCTCCCCATGCCCCGACCCTTCCCTAGCCCTGATACCCCTTCTGCTCTTCAAACCCCTCGATCCCAGCCCAGAGCACCCTCCTACAATCCAAACTCCTCATCCCCAGCCCCACCCCAAGCCTGCACCCCCTTGCACACCCCAACCCCAATTTTGTGAGCATTTTTGGCCCGCCATACAATTTCTATTCCCTGATGTGGCCCTCGGGCCAAAAAGCTTGCCCACCCCTGGTCTACACTTTAACTGAAAGTACCTTTATTAGTCCAAAGGCTGGTCATCCCAATAGCACATTAGATGATTATATGAATTAATTGTCCCCACCTAAATACTGTAAGGAGCCATCAGATACTTATTGCAGAGTCAGAAATAGACTTCACATCTTCCAGGGTTCTGTGGTCTTGGCTATCAATGGACCTTCTGAGCTGCTTTTCCTAATTTACCCCCTACACCTCTTGCCCACAGGTTCAGCTGTACTTGGGCTGTGTCTGCCTGCAACTACTTGTATAGCACTCACTTGTCTCAACTGTTTCTGTGCCAAGCAGTTACGGATAGCTCCTACTAGGTCTCTGGCTCTGACAGGGAGTCCCTAACCTCCCAGAAAAGGTCTAATTTGCCTAACGAAGTTGACAATAACCAATTTGCCTAACTTCACCTCCTGACTCAGGCACCATTTTATTAGCAACCCCCTCATCATTTCTCAAGATCTTGATAGTGCCTTGTATTCCTTCTGCCATAAAGACCCAGCTTCCAGAGTCAGGGGATTATGGGTGAATCACAGATTTCATTTAAATATGAAAAGCAAGTTCTTCAAGTGATTACTCATGTCCAGTCTACATTAGGTATGTGCACCGTTGCCAGAAACTTCTCCATAGTGATATCAGTCAGGCCGGCTCTCGTACCTTTTGGTGCCACACGCCTCATTTATGTGCCATTATAAGGGGCACTGCCAGCCCTGCACCTTCTCAGTTCCTTCTTACCCCGTGACCGTCACTGGAACACTTGCTTCAGCAAGGTGTGATTCAGTGGTTGCTCTTCAGCTTAGTTTATTAGTCTTCATTTTAGTAGTAATGTAAATAGCATTAGTGTAGATAGAGCCCCCTCTCTTAGCATAGAGGGGCTCCCTTTGCCCCTGGGACTGGGTATGTCCTTGTCCTCCAGCTTCAAACCCTGCGCCCCTGCATCAACTCTGTGCTGGTGAGTGACCCACACTCCAGCTGTCTGAAGCGTCTGGGAGAGGCTCATATATGACAACGTTGTCAAATCTGTTGAGAATTTAAGCCTCGTACAAAGAAAAACAGGGAGGCTAGACTAAGGACTATCCTAATGGAAGTCGCACTTAGACCAGCATCTGAGCCAAGCCAGTTCGATTTGGCACCGCGCTCCTCGGTTTCAGTGCGAAGTGCCCCTCCAGCACAGCATGTTTCTTGGTACTGTTCTCCCATTGAGGGGAGGGATAGCTCAGTGGTTTGAGCATTGGCCTGCTAAACTCAGGGCTGTGAGTTCAATCCTTGAGAGGGCCGTTTAGGGATCTGGGGCAAAAATTGGGGATTGGTCCTGCTTTGAGCAGGGGGTTGGACTAGATGACTTCCTGAGGTCCCTTCCAACCCTGATATTCTATGATTCTATGATCTCCAGTGACAAGAAAGAAACACAAAAAACAATGGTCTGAGAGGGGACACTCCCCAGTCCCAAGAAAGGACAAACACGGGGAGTGCAGTGGAGTGTGATCCATGTCAGGCCACTCCTCCACCTCCGGTGCCCCAGTGGCACCATCCACTCCACCCTGCCCATAGGTGCTGTTGACTCTGGAGTGGGATCACCCATCGATGTCGGGGAGTCATTGTGACTCCAGCAGGATTGTGGTGCCTTCCACCCTGGAGGCCTTTGCAGTGGCAAGGGACCTACTGTCCCTCCCAGTACCGCCAGTGGGACAACCATTGGCTTCCGTAAGTGTGACAAGCAGAAGGGAGCATGGGGCTTCGAGCTCTTACCTGGCACCAGGGGCCTCAGTACTGACCACAGGCAAACTGGTTTTCCTGTCGTCGACAAGGTCTTCCCTGATCCAGCACCAATCCCCAGACCCTCATCACTGACCAGCAGAAGTAAGGGAGTACCTCAGGAAAGCTCTTCATTGGAGTTGGAGATCGAGCCCTGCACCCAGCCTAAGAGCCGCTGCCACTACCCATCCTACATCCCTCTGGATCCTGGTGTAGGTCCACTCACTGGCATCTGGCCTGGAGGACAATGGCCAATGCAGATCCAGTGGCCATTCTGGAATCTGTGGGGCTTTCCCCCCCAGTACCAGGACCACCGTCCAACCATTCCTATTTGCTTGTGTCTAAGAGCAGGGCCCCTCCACCTCACCATTCTGCACCTGACCCAGACCCTGGTACTGAATCCATTACCAGCACACAAGAAATGGGCCTGGGGAACATAATTGGGGCCAAAGAAGAGGACCTCCCCCCCCTACTGGGTCAGGCCTCTTCCTCCTCCCCAGATGAAGCTGTCTTGGGACCAAGCTGCTTGGTTCCACAAGATGACTTTAGAACCCATCAGGAGCTTCTAAAAAGGATGGCTGCTAACATGGGGCAGGAGGTGGAGGTACTCAAGGAGTTAGCACATAGCCTTGTTGACATTTTGGCCACAGCAGTCCCATCCAAGGTTGTCCTACTCATTAATGAGGCTGTTATGGGTCTGGTTAGGTCCATGTGGTGACACACCCCATCTTCTCTCCTTCCTACTTCAAAGAAGGCAGAAAAGAAATACTCCGTGTCAGCCAAAGGGTACGAATACTTGTATTCTGACCCTCCTCCTGGGTCCCTTGTGGTCACAGCAGCCAATGAGAGGGACAGGCAAGACCAGGCAGGCAGCAGAAGAACTTAAGGAAGCTAGACTTGTTCAGCAGAAAAATGTATTCACTGGCTGGGTTACAGCTTTGTATTTCATAGAATATCAGGATTGGAAGGGACCTCAGGAGGTCATCTACTCCAACCCCCTGCTCAAATGGGGACCAATCCCCAATTTTTGCCCCAGATCCCTAAATGGCCCCCTCAAGGATTGAACTCCCAATCCTGGGTTTAGCAGGCTAATGTTCAAACCACTGAGCTATCTCTCCCCACCAACAAGCTCTGTCTGGGAGGTATGATTACAATATGCGGGACTCTATGACCAAGTTTCAGGACTCACTGCCTTAGGAGTCCAGGCAAGAGTTTTCCATCCTGGTAGAGGAGGAGAAAATTGTAGCCAGAGACTCACTCCAAGCAGCTCTAGATGCAGCTGACCCAGCAGCCAGAACGATGGCTTCCGCAGTGTTTGTGAGGCGATGCTCCTGGCTTCAACCCTCGGGGCTACACTGGAGCTCCAACAGTCTATCCAGAACCTCCCATTTGAGGGTACCTCCCTCAGAGCAAAATGGACACAGAGCTCCATGGTCTGAAGGACTCCAGGGCCACTCTCAGATCCCTGGGCCTCTACTCCCCGGCTACTTCGAGGAAGCATTTCAGGCCCCAGCAACCAGCCCGCTTCTCAACTCCACTACTGCGTCAGATCCTGTTCGAGAAAAGGAGCAGGGGTTAGAGGCATAGGCAACCACCCCAATCCACCTCAGCCACACTACTGGGGTCACACAGATACCCAGGATGCCCCAAAAAGAGCTTTTGAAGGTGTGCCTGAGGGCACTATTTATCCGTTCGTGTCTCAGATCCTGCTCCCCCTCCCCATTTTTGTTTTTGGACCAACTCTCCTACTTCAGCCCGGCATGGTCCCTCGTCACCTCGGATTGCTGGGTGCTGAGTATCGTGGCGGACAGTTACACCCTTCAATGTGCTCCTACCCATCCCTCTTAAGGGACCCATCCCATGAGCAACTTTTAGCCCAAGAGGTACAAGCCTTCCTACAGGTAGGAGCTGTGGAGGAGGTGCCCCAGAATTTGAGAGGGAAGGGGTTTTACTCCAGATATTTCCTAATCCTGAAGGCCAAAGGGCATCTTTGACCCATCCTGGACCTGCGTCACCTCAACAGTTATCTCATGAAACTGAGGTTCTGCATGGTCTCCTTGGCCTCCATCTTTTCCTCCCTGGATCCAGGGGACCGGCCTCGACTTGAAAGATGCATATTTCCACGTTGTCATCTTCCGAGTCCACAGAAGGTTCCTCAGGTTTATCATAAACCAGACCCGTTATCAGTTCACCATCCTCCCCTTTGGTCCGTCTGCAGCCCCTTGGATTTCTACGAAATGCATGGTGATGGTAGAGGCCTTTGTCTACCCATACCTCAACGACTGGCTAATCAAGGGACATTCAATGGCTCAAGAGAAGAACAGCATCAGCCTGGCCCTTCTGAGCACTGGGCCTGTTGATAAACAAGCAAAAGTCAACATTCACTCCAGTCCAGAGAATAGAGTTTATTTGGGCAGTTCTCGACTTGACCCAGGCCAAAGCCTCCCTTCCAGAGGCTTGATTCTGGACAACATCGGCTCTTGATATCCAAGGTCAAGCTCACCCCATCTCGACAGCCTGGTTCTGCCTCAAACTTTTGGAACACATGGTCACATGCACTTAGGTGGTACGTCACTCAAGGCTCCACCGCAGACCCCTGCAGACTTGGTTGGCCTCGGTGTGCTCACCAAATCCACTTGGACTCAGTGCTTACAGTTCCTACCCTAGTCTTCACCTCCCTTTACTGGTGGAAGGACCTGCAGTCAGTAACTGCAGGCGTTCCCTTTGTTACCCCCGCAGCCTTCAGTGTCTTTAATATTGGACGCATCTGATCTAGGTTGGGAAGCTCACCTCAGGACCCAGGGCCTGTGGTCTCAGGAAGAGCCTGGCTAGCTCAGTTGATAGAGCATCAGACTTTTAATCTGAGGGTCCAGTGTTCAAGTCCCTGGTCAGGTGAGGAACTAGTCATCAAGATCTTAGATATAGTACTCTTTGATGTTACTATTGCAGGGGAGGGATAGCTCAGTGGTTTGAGCATTGGCCTGCTAAACTCAGGATTGGGAGTTCAATCTTGAGGGGGCCATTTAGGGATCTGGGGCAAACATAGAATCATAGAATCATAGAATATCAGGGTTGGAAGGGACCCCAGAAGGTCATCTAGTCCAACCCCCTGCTCAAAGCAGGACCAAGTCCCAGTTAAATCATCCTAGCCAGGGCTTTGTCAAGCCTGACCTTAAAAACCTCCAAGGAAGGAGATTCTACCGCCTCCCTAGGCAACGCATTCCAGTGTTTCACCACCCTCTTAGTGAAAAAGTTTTTCCTAATATCCAATCTAAACCTCCCCCATTGCAACTTGAGACCATTACTCCTCGTTCTGTCATCTGCTACCATTGAGAACAGTCTAGAGCCATCCTCTTTGAAACCCCCTTTCAGGTAGTTGAAAGCAGCTATCAAATCCCCCCTCATTCTTCTCTTCTGCAGACTAAACAATCCCAGCTCCCTCAGCCTCTCCTCGTAAGTCATGTGCTCTAGACCCCTAATCATTTTTGTTGCCCTTCGCTGTACTCTTTCCAATTTATCCACATCCTTCTTGTAGTGTGGGGCCCAAAACTGGACACAGTACTCCAGATGAGGCCTCACCAGTGTCGAATAGAGGGGAACGATCACGTCCCTCGATCTGCTCGCTATGCCCCTACTTATACATCCCAAAATGCCATTGGCCTTCTTGGCAACAAGGGCACACTGCTGACTCATATCCAGCTTCTCGTCCACTGTCACCCCTAGGTCCTTTTCCGCAGAACTGCTGCCGAGCCATTCGGTCCCTAGTCTGTAGCGGTGCATTGGATTCTTCCATCCTAAGTGCAGGACCCTGCACTTATCCTTATTGAACCTCATTAGATTTCTTTTGGCCCAATCTTCCAATTTGTCTAGGTCCTTCTGTATCCTATCCCTCCCCTCCAGCGTATCTACCACTCCTCCCAGTTTAGTATCATCCGCAAATTTGCTGAGAGTGCAATCCACACCATCCTCCAGATCATTTATAAACACTGGGGATTGGTCCTGCTTTGAGCAGGGGGTTGGACTAGATGACCTCCTGAGGTCCCTTCCAACCTTGATATTCTATGAAGAGCTTTCCTGACACATAAACATCAGAGAACTCAGAGCGGTCCTGTCATAAATATAAAGGGAAGGGTAACCACCTTTCTATATCCAGTGCTATAAAATCCCTCCTGGCCAGAGACAAAACCCTTTCACCGGTAAAGAGTTAAGAAGCTACGGTAACCTAGCTGGCACCTGACCCAAATGACCAATGAGGAGACAAGATACTTTCAAATCTGGGGGCGAAACAAAGGGTTCGTCTGTCTGTGTAATGCTTTTGCCGGGAACAGATCAGGAATGCAGCCTCAGAACTTCTGTGAATTAGTAAGTAATCTAGCTAGAAATGCATTAGATTTTCTTTTGTTTAATGGCTGGTAAAATAAGCTGTGCTGGAGGGAATGTATATTCCTGGTTTTGTGTCTTTTTGTAACTTAAGGTTTTGTCTCGAGGGATTCTCTATGTTTTGAATCTAATTACCTTGTAAGGTATTTACCATCCTGATTTTACAGAGGTGATTCTTTTACCTTTTCTTTAATTAAAATTCTTCTTTTAAGAACCTGATTGATTTTTCATTGTTCTTAAGATCCAAGGGTTTGGGTCTGTGTTCACCTGTACAGATTGGTGAGGATTCTTATTAAGCCTTCCCCAGAAAAGGGGGTGTAGGGTTTGGGGGGATATTTTGGGGGAAGATGTCTCCAAGTGGTCTCTTTCTCTGTTCTTTGTTTAAAATGTTTGGTGGTGGCAGCATATGGTTCAAGGACAAGGCAAAGTTTGTACCTTGGGGAAGTTTTTAACCTAAGCTGGTAAGAATAAGCTTAGGGGGTCTTTCATGCAGGTCCCCACATCCATACCCTAGAATTCAGAGTGGGGAAGGAACCTTAACAAGTCCTTTTAGCTTGCCAAGCGTTCCTTCTCCAGATCATGGGCAAAGTAGTATGAGTGCTTACTGACAATACGGCAGCCATGTTCCACATCAGCAAGCAGGGAAGAGCATGCTCCTCCACCCTGTGCTAAGAGTCTATCTGTCTGTGGAACTTCTGCGTGAAGCACTCCATCCACCTTGAAGCTTCCCATCTTCTGATCCTGGAACGTCCTGGCCAATCACCTCAGTAGATCTTTCTCCTCTCACCACGAGTTGTCCCTTCACCCAGAAGTGACCAGATACATCTTCCAGAGGTTGGGGGTTTCCCCAGATAGACCTGTTAGCAACCAGGCAAAACAAGAAATGTCAACAGTTTTGCTCACTGCGCAGACACAGCCAGGGCACCTTCTCAGATGTCTTCCTGCTTCCACAGACAGGTTCCTATTCTATGCGTTTCCTCCAGTTCCTCTGGTGCACAAGTTCTTTCTGAAAGTCAAGTGGGACAAGGTATGGGTTATTGTTACAGCTGCACCAACGCTGGGTTGACATACTACTCGACTTGACAGTAGCACCCTCGCTGCCACTCCCACCCCTCCCGGACCTGCTGTGACAAGATCACAGCTGCTTACTCCACCATGTGGAAGCTCCATGGTTGAACCCGGAGGAACAGGCCTGTTCAGAGCAAGTCCACCAGGTTTTGCTAGGTAGTAGGAAGCCGTCTACTAGAGCTATTTACCTGGCCAAGTCGAAGCATTTCTCAGTATGGTCTTCTCAACAAGTCCTTTTGCTGACTCGGTCTTCCCTCCAGTCTGTGCTGGAATACCTGCTCCATCTGAAACAGCAAGGTCTGGCCCTCGCTTTCATCAAGTTACACTTAGCAGTGATCTTGGCCTTCCACCCTCCAGTGAGCGGTAGGTCGGTCTTCTCACATGAGATGTCCATTTGCTTCCTTAAAGGGTTAAAAAGACTTTACTCTCAAATTTGCAAAACAATTCCACCATGGGACCTAAACCTGATCTTGTCAAGGCTCTCAGGTCCTCCCTTTGAACTGCTAGCATTGAGTCCTCTGCTATACCTCTCCTGGAAGGTCACCTTCCTGGTGGCAATTACCTCGGCCAGAAGGGTCTCGGAAATCAGGACCCTTACGTCAGAACCACCAAACATGGTGTTCAAGGACAAAGTACCCCATGCAGCATTTCTTCTGAAGGTGGTCTCGCAGTTCCACAATAACCAGGCTATTTTCTGCCAGTTTTCTTCCCGAAACTGCACAGAAATTCAGAGGAGCAGTGTCTTTACTTGTTGGACATTAGATGTGCCCCAGCCTTCTACAGCCATTCCATAAATCCATGCAACTCTTTGTGGCAATAGCAGATAGGATGAAAGGCCTACCGGTTTCAGCCCAGAGAATCTCATCTTGGATAACCTCCTATATTCATGCATGCTACAAGCAGGTGGGCTTCCCACCTCCTGCTATCTTGACCGCCAGTTTGATGAGAGCTCAGGCCTCATCAGTGGCATTTCTTGCACAGGTCCTGATCCAAGACATCTGCAGGGCTGCGACCTGGTCATCAGTGCATACTTTCTCCTCCCACTACATCATCGCCCACCAGGCTTCAGATGATACCAGGTTCGGAAGAGCAGTGTTGCAGTCGGCATGTCCATGAACTCCAAGTCCACTTCCTTGGGTTCCGCTTGTGAGTCACCTAACATGGACTGGACATGATCAAGCACTCGAATAAAAAAATGGTTACTAACCATTATGTAACTGTTGTTTTTTGAGATGTGTTGCTCATGTCCATTCCATGACTCACCCTCCTGCCTCTGTGTTAGAGTTAGCTGGCAACAAGGATGAGAGGGTGTGAGGCTGGCTGTGCCCTTTATACCAGCGCATAAGTGTGTAGCACCAGGGGTTGCTAGAATCAGCCTGACGGATACCACTGAGGGTGAAGTTTGTGGTGACAGTACCTGCAATGTGCACACACCTAATGTGGAATGAACATGAGAAACACATTTCAAAGAACAACAGTTATGGAAAGGCCAGTAACAGGTTTTTTTTCTGGCACTTGTAGTTGCAGAGGGAATCTGGAAAATGCCCTCACTCCCCTGAAAGGCTCAGAAACTGGTCCTTGAAGAACAAGCCCCCACAGTGATTATGATTAAAATCTCAGGATTTTGGGGGCCTAGTTCTTGATTTTTGAACCCCAGGGGTTAGTGATGTCATGGTCATGGAGTAACACCATGACACCAGCCGCTAGGTCCCATGCTGGCATTTACAAGAGCTGTCACCCTCCATGAGCACTCTATGCAACCACACCAAGTGTATATAGAGCTGTGTGGGTGACCTACTCTCAATTCCTTCTCTACTGCCTCGGCTGGAGATGGAGCTGTAGCGTGTCCGTCTTGTGTGCATCTCGGCATGTTCTTGCAGTTAGTTTAGTGGTTCCAGTTAGCGCTAGTTGTCAGTACAGGACTGCTGCTCCTCTGCCCTGCAAACCCCTAGGAAGCTATGAGGGGGGAGTGAGGAACAATATCAAGGCTCCATACATCCAGGTCACTTTCCCTGTCTGGGCTGCATATGGAGAGGGCACGAGAGCAGCAGCTCCTGATGCCTCACAGCCCGGCCCACGTGGGGAAAGTGACCTGGATCCAGGGAGCCCTGGAGTGTGTGTGTGTGTGTGTGTGTGTGTGTGTGTGTGTGTGTGTGTGTGTAAAAACAGCTAACAAAAGCCAAAGCTGGCTGTAACACCAGCTATGTGCTACTCCCACTATCTCATCCTTCACATTTCTCATATGAACTACCAGGGCTTGAATTACATTTTTGTATGAAATTGGGGCAAATTTAAAATGTTTTAAAAATAAAAAATATGAAAAACTTTAATACATTTTATTTAGTGTCATTATTCATACTAGTCTTGCTAGTCCTTCCCCCAAGGCAGAGAGGCACAAAGACTAGGATCAGGACCAGCTGTGCCCCCAAAAGACCAGGCCAACCCTTTTGGGGACTGGTCCTGCTTTGAGCAAGGGGTTGGACTAGATGACCTCCTGAGGTCCCTTCCAACCCTGAGATTCTATGATAACCCTCCAAACCGGACCAGACCCCCATCCCTCCCCAGACCAAACTGGTCCCAACCTGCGTCCCTCCCCAGACCAAACGGGATGTGACCTACATCTCGCCCCAGTCCAAACCCCCTGAACTGGACCAGATCCACGTCCCTCCCTAGAACAGGGACGCTTGTGGGGGGATGGGGCAGGGGGCACTGGATCTCCCCCAGAGGCGCTGGTGGAGGGATGGGATGAAAGGACTTCAGTTGCTGTGCAGGGCCCAGGCTGATGGGGCTTCCTGGAGCCAGGAGCGCCCACTGGTCGGGGTGTCCATCCATTGGGTGCTGGTGCCGTCTCCTGCCCAGCATGGTCTGGGACCCCCATGCTCCCCAGCCTCTGCATTTGAATAATGGCGAGGCGGGGGAGCTGCATGCTCAGCACTCTCCCACCAGCGCTGCCCCAGGTCTGGCAGGGGCCTGAGAGCCCAGGAGAAGGCAGGGGCCGTGCCACGGGGGAGCCCAGCTGTCTGCAGCATGCAGCAGCCAGAAACCCCTGGGCCCGCAGCTGAGCCTCCCCCTCTCGGCCCTCCCACTCACTCCACCAAGCGATACGAGCCTCTGGCGGGAGGAGGTGGGGCAGGGCTGGAGTGGAGCCGCAGTGGCTGAGGGCTTCTCTCCACCCCTGTCGCTGGCAGGAGCCTCAGCTGGCGGCCGGCTGGCTGAGAGCAGCAAGTGGGAGGGGGGGAGGAGACAGGGAGAAGGCAGCCCTGGGCCCGCCAGCCGAGAAGAGCAGGGGGTGTGGGGAGCTGGGCCAGGTGGAGAGGAACCAGTGCTGTGGCCGCAGCATGCAAGTGGAGCATTGGGCCAGCACCTGGTGCCCTCTTTGGCAGGCCATATGTAGGAATTCTGTTACTCCAGAGACTTGTTGGTGTTTAACAAGCCGGAATCCCCACTGCTTATGGGTACCAAACAACTCTAGGTATTGAGGCCCCAGTCTCTGGATTGCCATTGCTTCCCAGTACCACAGGACTCTCTGCCCTTTTCTACTGCCCCCCACATTGGAAGACATTGAGGAGAATGAAGGAGGCATTCAATCAGTCTGGGGTTCCCCTCCGCATCATTGCAGGAACCCATGCTCTGACAAAGATCCTTGCCCACATCAGGAATGGTGGCATCAGTCCTGGGTCCCACACTCTCTCCCATCTGCCCCCACCCCCCATATGACCATGCTGGGCTCCTTGGGCACCATATTGGCAGCAACTTGCCCAGACCTCTGGTTCCACTGCACGAGGAAACTAGGGTCAAACATTCTCCTCCACCAAACCCCCAGCACAAGGATGTTAGGATATAGATATTCAGGCCTGTCTGTAAAGGCCTATACTTTAAGAATTTAGGTATATGTTTATCATTTAGCTAGTTCTAGAGGTATAAAAGAAAGAATCAAAATCACTGTCTGCCTGTATAGAGCCTTTTCTCACTGTGACAATCTGAGGCCCTGTTCTTAGGCTAGGCCTTTGGCTAAACAGCAGAAACAGCCATAAGCTGAAAGAAAAGGAGTACTTGTGGCACTTTAGAGACTAACAAATTTATTTGAGCATAAGCTTTCGTGAGCTTCATCCAATGAAGTGAGCTGTAGCTCACAAAAGCTTATGCTCAAATAAATTTGTTAGTCTCTAAGGTGCCACAAGTCCTCCTTTTCTTTTTGCAAATACAGACTAACACGGCTGCTACTCTGAAACCAGCCATAAGCTGGGAATCGTATGGCCACATCCTTACATTCCAAACTAGTCACATTGAAATAAGGTGCTACTGGGCTGTTAGGATACAATCCTGTCCTGATAATGCCCATCGCCTCCAGAGAAAGGGAAGTGCCTAGAAGATGTAAAAGGAAACTTAGTTTGATAGCATCCTGTCTGGCAAGAACTCACTTATCAATAGCTAGGATGTGAAATCCTCATTTCTTTGTTGTTCTATCACTGTAGGCCCCATTTCCCTATTGTTCATCTGTATAATCTCTATCTGGTTCTGTGATTGTTAAATGGGGGAGGTTTAGATTGGATATTAGGAAAAACTTTTTCACTAAGAGGGTGGTGAAACACTGGAATGCGTTACCTAGGGAGGTGGTAGAATCTCCTTCCTTAGAGATTTTTAAGGTCAGGCTTGACAAAGCCCTGGCTGGGATGATTTAACTGGGACTTGGTCCTGCTTTGAGCAGGGGGTTGGACTAGATGACCTTCTGGGGTCCCTTCCAACCCTGATATTCTATGATTCTATGATTCTATGATTGTTTCTGTCTGTTGTATAATTAATTTTGGTGGGTGTAAACTAATTAAGGTGGTGGGATATAATTGGTTAGATAATCATGTTACAATATGTTAGGATTGGTTAGTTAAATTTCAGTAAAATGATTGGTTAAGGTATAGCTAAGCTGAACTCAGGTTTTTCTATATAGTCTGCAGTCAATCAGGAAGTGTGTGGGGGGGGGAGTGGAATGGAAACAGGTAATGGGGGTGGGGAAATTGGAATCATGTTTTGGTAAAGGGGAGGGAATGGGAACAGGGACACAGGCAAGGCTCTGTGGTGTCAGAGCTGGCAAGGGGGACACTGAGGAAGGAAATTAAAATCATTGCTTTCTGGAAGTTCGCCCCAATAAACATCAAATTGTTTGCACCTTCGGACTTCGGGTATTGTTGCTCTCTGTTCATGCAAGAAGGACCAGGGAAATAAGCGGGTGAAGGAATAAGCTCTCTAACATCTTGGTGCCGTGACTTGGATGCATCGCATCAGATAGTTGAGTGGCAGCCTGTAAGTCCCCCTCCCCAACAGTCCATGCAGCTGCTTCGAGGGGGTATGACGAACTCTCGTGATGGTAGTTGTCGGTTCTGGCAAGCCAGGGTAAAGGATTTTTTGGATAAATGGATAAGGAAGAACCAGGGCCCATACCAGGTGCAGGGGTCACCCTCGGATGAGATTAAAAAGGAAATAGAGGCAGTGTTAAGAGACCCAGAGGGATGTGGGGTGGCTGAGGAGCCCACCCTCCTTTGGTATATGGGTAGTGGAAGAAGGTCCCTGCCCATTGGGACTGAATGCCTCCCAGGGAAAGGAGGCACTTCAGTCCACTTGTGAGAGGTTTAAAGTAAGGGCAGCATTTTGGGAAGCTGCCAGTAATCTTTCAAGTTTGGTTCTGTTTCAGCAAGGGCTGCTGAAGGGTTGTAAATTAGTTAGGGGTGGTTAAAGATGATTCGGCACAACAGGGTTTAGAATCAAAAGCAGAGTTAACAGACTACCTTTACAGACTGGTGCTTGAACTTGGTCTGGGGTGGGGGGGGGGGCAGGGAAGGTTTCAAAGTGAAAAATAGCAGGGTTTTCAGGAGCAGGTCACAACCCCTACTCTTTTCCCAGAGCCAGGATGAAAACCTGGGGATAAGGTTTCCCAACTGTTTCAACCCAGGGAGCCTACTCTTGGCTCAGAAATAACTATATCCTTTTCTTCTTTTCCTTCTTCTTTTTCTCAGTTTACTTAATTTGCTGCTGGTAGCCTGTACTTTAAACTGACCTGACTGGCTTAATTGGTTTCTTTCTACCTCTTCTCCCTCCTCTCCCCCTGCTTTTCCACACTTTTGTTTTTCTAATGTTTTAATGGAGGGTATTTTGGATACTTATGTAAAATGTTTATGGTTATTTTGAGCAAAGTGTGACGGAAGTCTGCTGTATTCCACTGGAATTTTTTGGAGTAAAAAATCCACAGGCAACCATGGAAACAAATGTTTTACTGCCTTTTTGAACAGTCTCAAAGTAAAGACAGCACAAGTTAAGTAAGGCAGCTGTGTGGCAATAATTGTACTTGGTGGCTAAGTTGTTACAGGAAAATTGCACTACCTTAAAGAACTAAATATAGGAGTAAGTAATTTAATGAAGTGAGTGAAAAGTTACAAATAGCTTTTTCAAAAATTAATAATATAACTTTTGGAGAAAAGTAAACATTTGAAAGTTGTGGAAAGGGTAAAAGGTAACAGTTGTGGTGTTACAAGAAGGAAGTTTTTGGTTTAATAATAAAACCCAGTTATATAAATGTAACTGTATGTGCACCTCTGTGCAGTCACATTTGATGGAAGCTTGGTAATTAAATTATACAAGGGGGTCAGGTAGACTAGCTACCACCACCACTATGCTTCTGTCCCCAGAAGCCTTTACAGCTATTCTGAGGGGAAATGGGCCCTTTCCCCACAGAAATGGTCTGTAAGGGACTGCTACAGGCAGCAGGCGGAGAGATAATCTGATCAAAATTATTTGACTGTTGGGTAATGTAATCAAAATCGCTAAAGGAATGTAAGAGGTTTCTATTGGAACTTAACTTGGCCGCCCTGGCTGTCTCTGGTTGTACAAGATGGGAGTGTAATCAGGGTACAGTTGTGTGGAAAAAGAGTAATTGCAGTGCAAGGGATGTTAGGCAAATGAGAATTTTGTGTGTGTGTGTGCTCACAGGAAAAAGAAAAGGAAAAGGGGAGGAATGATGGGAACACTGAGCCTTGGGATGGCTCTGGGGGATCAGACTGTCGCTTTGGCATGAAAACTCTGTGGGCACAGAGGAGGCAGTTACACCTTGTGTAAAACTAATATGGCTAATATAATGTTATGGAGGTTAAACTATGGAAGGAATGTGCATTTTCCCAGGATGTGTGCAGTGTATATTGGAGAAGGGGTAAAAGAAATGCAAACAAAACATGGTACTTAATTAAAATCCTATTAGGGCTCCAAAAGGAGCCACAATAGATTGTGCTTTCTTTTTGAAATCTGTCTGTGTTTTGGAGCAGGAGATGAAAGTGGAAAGTAATCAAAACTCTGGTGGAAGTGGAATGTATCCCTGTCAAGGTTCCTTCCCCTCTCTGAACTCTCGGGTACAGATGTGGGGACCTGCATGAAAGACCCCTGAAGCTTATTCTTACCAGCTTAGGTTAAAAACTTCCCCAAGGTACAAACTTTGCCTTGTCCTTGAACCATATGCTGCCACCACCAAGCATTTTAAACAAAGAACAGGGAAAGAGACCACTTGGAGACATCTTCCCCCAAAATATCCCTACAAGCCCTACACCCCCTTTCCTTGATAGGAAGGCTTGATAAGAATCCTCACTAATTTGTACAGGTGAACACAGACCCTTGGATCTTAAGAACAATGAAAAATCTATCAGGTTCTTAAAAGAAGAATTTTAATTAAAGAAAAGGTAAAAGAATCACCTCTGTAAAATCAGGATGGTAAATACCTTGCAGGGTAATTAGATCCAAAACATAGAGAATCCCTCGAGGCAAAATCTTAAGTTACAAAAAGACACAAAACCAGGAATATACATTCCCTCCAGCACAGCTTATTTTACCAGCCGTTAAACAAAAGGAAATCTAATGCATTTTCTAGCTAGATTACTTACTTACTTGGAAGGCTGCATTCCTGATCTGTTCCCAGGAAAAGCAACACGCAGACAGCCAGACTCGTTGTTCCCTCCCCGCTCCAGATTTGAAAATATATTGTCCCCTCATTGGTCATTTTGGGTCAGGTGCCAGCGAGATTACGTTAGCTTCTTAACCCTTTACAGGTGAAAGGGTTTTGCCTCTGGCCAGGAGGGATTTTATAGCACTGTATACAGAAAGGTGGTTACCTTTCCCTTTATATTTATAACACGCCCCCCAAATCACAGATTGGGTGAAACGCTGGCTGTGATTTCTTCCTGGAGCTCTAGGAGAAAACAGAATTAATAAGACACATGCACCTCTAAATATACTACTAACTGTATAAAGTCTAACAACATTTTCCCCATCTCAAGGACGATTTTAACCAGTTGATTCTGGGAAACTTTCACGGGAGAGTGCATCAGCCACTTTGTTAGAAGCTCCTGAGATGTGTTGTATGTCGAAGTCAAAATCTTGGAGAGCTAAACTCCACCAAATAAGTTTTTTGTTATTTCCCGTGGCGGTATGAAGCCACTGTATTGCAGTATGGTCGTTTTGCAAGCTGAAATGCCGTCCCTGAATGTATGGGCGTAGCTTTTCCAGAGCATAGACCAGGGGTTGGCAACCTATGGCACATGTGCCAAAGACGGCATGCAAGCTGATTTTTAATGGCATGCTGCTGCCTGCCGGGGCCGGGTCCCAGCCGCCGGCCTCGCTCAGCCCGCTGCCAAATCCAGGCCGGGACCCCGGTAGGCAGCAGCATGCCATTAAAAATCATGCCCACCCTGGCCCGTTCATCTCCTCCCCTCCCCCCACTCCGACGGGGTCAGAGTGAAGAAGCTTGGTCCTGCCAGCTGCTGCTGCAGGGCAGGCAAGGTCTTCCCTCCCCTGCCTCTTCCCCCAGCGTGCTGGGCTCCTGCCCCTCCTCCTCCTCTCCCTGCCGCCGATCAGCTGATGGCCCTTGCAAGGGAGTGGGAGAAGCGGATCCGCAGTGTGCTCACTGCACCATGGAGGAGGCGGAGAAGAGGTGGGGATGGGGTATGGAATCGGGGCATATCCCCTCCAGCCCCATGCTGTGAGCTGCTCTGGACAGGGGGCTGGGAGCACCTCCATGACCCTAGCCCACACCCCCAGTCCTCTGCCCTGACCCCTGCACGCTCCCTACCCTGACCCCTGCACCCCACCGTGACTCCAGCCCTGACTCCTACACCCCCCTCACATGCCCCCAGCCCTCTGCTCTGACCCCTGCATCCCCCCACACCCCAGCCTTCTGCCCTGACCCCTGCACTCCCCCATGACCCCAGCCTTGACTCCAGCATCCCCACACATACCTAGCCCCCCCACACCCCATGCCCTGACTCCTGCACCCTCCTCACACACCCCCAGTCCCCTGCCCTGACTCCTGCACCCGCCACACATACCCAGCCCCCCCACACCCCATGCCCTGACTCCTGCACCCCCTCACATGCCCCCATCCCTCTGTTCTGACCCCTGCATCCCCCCACACCTCAGCCTCCTGCCCTGACCCCTGCACTCCCCCACGACCCTAGCCTAGACTCCCACACATACCCGGCCCCCCCACACCCCATGCCCTGACTCTTGCACCCCCCACATTCTCACCCCCACCCTGAGCACCAAACTGGAGCTCCTGCAACCCCCCACCATATTCCTACCTGCACCCCTTGCACTAAATGGGAGCTGCTGAGGTAAGCACTCCACTCCCAAACCTCCTGCCCCAAACCTGAGCCCCCTCCCTCATTCTAGCTCCTGGACAGATCCTACACCCCAACCCCCAGCCTGCTCCTTCACCCCCAGCCCTGTGCTCAGTGCACTCCCACCCTCAGCTCAGTGCAGAGAGAGAGAGAGAAGAAGAAAATGGGCTAGAACCAGGGAGAAGGTAGGTACTCACTTTATGTGGGCAGGGCCGGGATCCCAGACCGGCAGTGGGCTGAGCAGGGCCGGCAGCCGGGACCGTGGCTGGCAGGAGCCAGCAAACAGAATCCCAGACCGGGAATGGGCTGAGTGGCAGCGGGCTGAGCCGCTCAGCCCACTGCTGGTCTGGGGTCCCAGCCCAGCTCAGCCCGCTGCTGGTCTGGGGTTCTGGCTGCCGGCCCCTCGCTCAGCCCACTGCCGGCCTAGGTGAATGGAACCCCAGGCTGGCAGCGGGCCAGCGGCGTAAGATCAGCATTTTAATTGAATTTTAAATGAAACTTCTTAAACATTTTGGAAACCTTGTTTACTTTACATACGCCAATAGTTTAGTTATATAATATATAGACTTATAGAGAGAGACCTTCCAAAAAACTTGAAAATGTATTACTGGGACACGAAACCTTAAATTAAAGTTAATAAATGAAGACTCGGCACACCACTTCTGAAAGGCTGCTGACCCCTGGCGTAGACAATGGCGTAACATTCCTTTTCACTGATTGACCAGTGGCTTTCCCTCTCAGACAGCTTCTTGCTGAGAAACACGACAGGATGGAACTCTTGATTCGGTCCTTCCTGCATTAAGACTGCTCCCACACCACGCTCGGACACATCTGTGGTTACGAGGAATAGTTTGTCAAAGTCTGGGGCCCTTAGTACAGGGTCAGACATGAGTGTCGCTTTAAGCTGGTTAAAGGCCTTCTGACACTCTTCAGTCCACTGAACTGCATTTGGCTGTTTCTTTTTGGTTAGGTCTGTCAGTGGGGCGGCGATTTGGCTGTATTGCAGTACAAATCGCCTGTAATATCCAGCCAAGCCTAAGGAGGATTGGACCTGTTTCTTTGACTTTGGGACAGGACACTTTTGGATAGCATCCACTTTGGCCTGTAGGGGGTTGATAGTTCCTTGACCCACCTGGTGTCCAAGGTAAGTCACTCTGTTTAGGCCTATTTGACACTTCGTAGCCTTAACACTTAGTCCTACCTCCCTTAGGCGCTCAAAGATTTTTTATAGATGTTCCAGGTGTTCTGCCCAGGAATCCGAAAATATGGCCACATCGTCAAGGTAGGCGACTGCATATTCTCCTAATCCTGCTAGGAGACCATCTACAAGTCTTTGTAAGGTGGCGAGTGCATTCCGCAGCCCGAAAGGGAGTACATTAAATTCATACAGCTTGACATGTGTGGTGAAGGCAGACCTTTCCTTGGCAGATTCATCTAGCGGTACCTGCCAGTACCCCTTGGTTAAGTCCAAGGTAGAGATGAACTGGGCCCGTCCCAGTTTATCTAATAGTTCATCTGTGCGTGGCATTGGATAGTTGTCTGGGCGAGTTACAGCATTTAGCTTATGGTAGTCCATGCAAAAACATATCTCCCCATCTGGTTTGGGAACTAGAAACACTGGAGATGCCCATGCACTGCCAGAGGGGCGTATTACACCCATATGTAACATATCCTGGATCTCCCATTCTATAGCAGTTTTAGCTTGAGGAGACACCTGGTAAGGTTGGGCTCTAATTGGGTGAGCATTACCTGAGTCAATGGAGTGGTATGCCTGTTCAATCAGTCCTGGGGTGGCTGAGAACATCGGCGCATAGCTAGTGCACAGCTCCTTGATCTGCTGTCGCTGCATATGCCCAAGGGTCATGGCGAGATTCACCTCTTCAATGCCACCATCACTTTTCCCTTCGTAGTAAACACCTTCAGGACACTCAGCATCATCATCTCCCTGGGCTGTAAAGTGACAACCCTTTAATTCTCTGGAATAAAAGGGTTTTAGAGAATTAACATGGTACACCATTGCTGCTTTATCAACTGTAATGGCCCTTTAACCTCACAGCCATATACAAGTTCAAATGGTGAAAACCCTAAACTGGGATGGGGTACAGCTCTGTAGGCAACGAGCAACTGCTGCAACACTAGGTCCCAATCATTGGCGTGCTCATTTACAAATGTATGTATCATGGCCCTAAAAGTTCCATTAAACTTCTTCACCAGGCCATTTGTTTGATGATGGTAAGGGGTGGCAACCAAGTGATTCAACCCATGAGTTTCCCAAAGGCTTTCCATAGTTCCTGCCAGGAAATTAGTTCCTGCATCTGTGAGGATGTCAGAGGGCCAACCTACCCTGGCAAAAATGTCTGTTAGTGCCTGGCACACACTTTTAGCCCTGGTCTTGCTTAGAGCTACTGCTTCCAGCCATCGGGTGCAAAATCCAATAAAGTCAGTATATACTGCTTTCCTATGGGTGTCTTTTTCGGAAAAGGACCCAGAATATCCACAGCTACTCTCTGAAATGTTTGGAACTTCAATGATGGGGAGTGGCTGGAGAGGGGCTTTGACCTGGTCTTGGGGTTTTCGGACTTTTTGGCATACCTCACAAGACCGGCCATAGGTAGAAACATCCTTGCCCATTCCCTCCCAGTGGAATGACCTCCCCAAACGCTCTTTGGTCCTGTTCACCTCAGCATGGCCACTAGGATGATCGTGGGCTAAATTCAAGAGCTTGACCCAGTACTTAGTTGGAACTACCAACTGTCTCTGAGGATGCCAATCTTCCTGGTTTGATGGATCCTGGTTCCTGGATCGATTAGAAGAGCTGAGAGGCGGTGGGTTGCTCCGTGCCGCCATCCAAGCTCTCTGGAGGCTTTCATCTGCTTCCCGTTCAGTCTGGAACTGTTCCCTTGATGCTGGAGACGTCAATTCCTCGTTGGATTGTGGACCTGGGCTTGGTCCCTCTGGAAGCGATGCAGGTGATGGGGCTTTTTCCATTGACTGTGAACCGCTCTCCGCTGGTGTACTATGTTGGGGTTCAGGCTCTGGCTGAGCCTCTTGTGTAGGGTTATCTGCTGCTGCCAGTGCAGGTTCGGTGGGGCCCTCTGGTATTGGGGTTGCAAGTACTGGATTCAGTGCTGGTACTGGTTCTGGTGCTGGTTGTTCCACCGGTTCCGGTTCTGGCACTGGCTCTGTCTGGGTCTCTGGGACTGGATCCACTACTGCTATTGCAGACGTTGGCATTGGGTCCGGTTCCATCACCTCTGACTGGGTCCTGGTAGAAGTTTCCGGAATAGAGCTAAGTGTGATAGCTTGCTTAGCCTGGCTGTTAGTGACCACTCTCAACCTCTTGGCTAGCTTCACATGATTGGCCAAGTCTTCTCCCAACAGCATGGGGATGAGATAATCATCATAGACTGCAAAAGTCCACGCTCATGACCAGCCCTTGTACTGAACCGGCAACTTGGCTGTAGGCAAGTCAAAAGAGTTTGACTTGAAGGGTTGAATCATCACTTAGACCTCTGGGTCGATTAAATTGGGGTCCACTAAGGAAGCAGGGATAGCCGACACTTGTGCTCCGGTGTCCCTCCATGCTGTGACCTTCTTCCCGCCCACACTCACAGTTTCCCTCCGCTCTGAGGGTATTTGGGAGGCATCTGGGCCTGAGGACCTCTGGTGTGATTCCAGTGCAATGAACTGTAATCTGTTGGGGTCCCTGAGGCAGTTGGCCTTTACATGTCCCGGCTTGTTACATTTAAAACATCGTCCAGCTGACCGGTCTATGGGGCGAGGTGGGTTGCTGGAGAACGGTGTGCTGGGATGATAAGATGTCTGGAGTGTTCCTTGGGGTGTAGTTGGGGCCTTGGCTGCCCCCGGTAGTAGGGTGTGGTCTGAGGTTGTCCCTTTTGGTATCCGCTCCAACTGTGACCAGGGTTGTTCCTCTCCCCTCCCTCCACCCGTTTTGTTCCGGCTTGCCCCGCCTCTTTGGTGGTCTGGGACTGCTTGTATTGATCGGCATAAGAAGCAGGACTTCCTGCTGAGTTCATATTCTTATCCCATAAACACTGTTTTATATCATCCTTGGACATACTCAGTAATTGCTCCTGTATCATCAAATTTCGTATTCCTCCAAAGCTAGTTACATCCCATCCGTTGAGCCATTTATCAAATAGATCTGTCATCTGGTTTACATAAGCCACATTACTTAGTCCAGGTCCTCTCTTAAGGGCTCTAAATTTAACTCTGCAAGTTTCAGGTATAACTTGAAATTGTTTTAAAACCAAATCCTTGAATTTATTATAGTGAGAAGCCTCCTCAATAGGCATCTTATTGAATATGTCCAGAGCTCTTCCAGTCAATTTTGCGACCAATGTGGTCATCTTGTGAGCTTCAGGAATTTGATGGAGTGTGCACAGTCTCTCAAAGGTGAGAAAATATTCAGCAATATCACTGGATTCATCGTACTGTGGACATAGTTGCTCCCATTTGTGGATTGTTGGGGAAGGATTGTTAGGGTTATTCGGTATATTCTGCTGAGCCTTTGCCTTCTCCATCTCCAGTGCATGCTTCCTCTCTTTGTCCTTCTCCTCCTCAGCATGCTTCCTCTCTTTTTCCTTCTCTTTTTTCCTTTGCCTCCATTTCTCTCCTGTGGGCAGCCCCCATTTCTTTTTCTTTTGCCTCCATTTCCATCTGTCTGAGTTCTATCTGTCTTTCACGTTCCTTTTGTCTTTCCCTCAGCCTCAAATCTGGCTAATTCCAGCTTCTGTTGAATAGTGCATTCTGCCATCCTAACCTCTCTGTTTTTAACTAACTTTACACCAAAGAGTTAGAAAGAAAACCAAACAAAAAAATCTGGCTTGTAAAATGTTGCTGTGCTGTAACCTGATACTTTTGTCTCTGATAGTTGTTCTCAGCCTACAAAAAAATCCTTTTGTTATGCCTGCTGCTCTGTCCCCCAGGCAGAGAGACAGAATCAACAGCTGCAATCACCTTTTACAAAACCTTTTAAAATCCTGCTGTGCTTCTGGTTCAAAATGATCCCACCTCTGCCACCATGTCAAGGTTCCTTCATAGAATCATAGAATATCAGGGTTAGAAGGGACCTCAGGAGGTCATCTAGTCCAACCTCCTGCTCAAAGCAGGACCAATCCCCAACTAAATCATCCCAGCCAGGGCTTTGTCAAGCCTGACCTTAAAAACCTCAAAGGAAGGAGATTCCACCACCTCCCTAGGTAACGCATTCCTGTGTTTCACCACCCTCCTAGTGAAAAAGTTTTTCCTAATATCCTACCTAAACCTCCCCCACTGCAACTTGAGACCATTACTCCTTGATCTGTCATCTGCTACCACTGAGAACAGTCTAGATCCATCCTCTTTGGAACCCCCTTTCAGGTAGTTGAAAGCGGCTATCAAATCCCCCCCTCATTCTTCTCTTCCACAGATTAAACAATCCCAGTTCCCTCAGCCTCTCCTCATAAGTCATGTGTTCCACTCCCCTAATCATTTTTGTTGCTCTCCGTTGGACGTTTTCCAATTTTTTCACATCCTTCTTGTAGTGTGGGGCCCAAAACTGGACACGGTACTCCAGATGAGGCCTCACCAATGTCGAATAGAGGAGAATGATCAAGTACCTTGATCTGCTGGCAATGCCCCTACATATACAGCCCAAAATGCCATTGGCCTTGGCAACAACAGCACACTGTTGACTCATATCCAACTTCTCATCCGCTATAACCCCTAGGTCCTTTTCTGCAGAACTGCCTAGCCATTAGGTCCCTAGTCTGTAGTGGTGCATGGGATTCTTCCGTCCTAAGTGCAGGACTCTGCACTTGTCCTTGTTGAACCTCATCAGATTTCTTCCCGACTCTGAACTCTCGGGTACAGATGTGGGGACCTGCATAAAAGACCCCCGAAGCTTATTCTTATCAGCTTAGGTTAAAAACTTTCCCAAGATACAAACTTTGCCTTGTCCTTGAACCATATGCTGCCACCACCAAGCGTTTTAAACAAAGAACAGGGAAAGAGACCACTTGGAGTTTTCTTCCCCCAAAATATCCCCCCCAAGCCCTACACTCCCTTTCCAAGGGAAAGCTTGATAAGAATCCTCACCAATTGGTTCAGGTGAACACAGACCCAAACCCTTGGATCTTAAGAACAATGAAAAATCAATCAGGTTCTTAAAAGAAGAATTTTAATTAAAGAAAAAGTAAAAGAATCACCTCTGTAAAATCAGGATGGTAAATACCTTACAAGGTAATTAGATTCAAAACATAGAGAATCCCTCAAGGCAAAACCTTAAGTTACAAAAAGACACAAAACCAGGAATATACATTCCCTCCAGCACAGCTTATTTTACCAGCCATTAAACAAAAGGAAATCTAATGCATTTCTAGCTAGATTACTTACTAATTTACAGAAGTTCTGAGGTTGCATTCCTGATCTGTTCCCGGCAAAATCATTACACAGACAGACGAACCCTTTGTTTCGCCCCCAGGTTTGAAAGTATCTTGTCTCCTCATTGGTCATTTGGGTCAGGTGCCAGCTAGGTTACCGTAGCTTCTTAACCCTTTACAGGTGAAAGGGTTTTGCCTCTGGCCAGGAGGGATTTTATAGCACTGGATATAGAAAGGTGGTTACCCTTCCCTTTATATTTATGACAGGACCTCTCTGAGTTCTCTGATGTTTACGTGTCAGGAGAGCTCTTCATAGAATATCAAGGTTGGAAGGGACCTCAGGAGGTCATCTAGTCCAACCCTCTGCTCAAAGCAGGACCAATCCCCAGTGTTTGCCCCAGATCCCTAAATGGCCCCCTCAAGATTGAACTCCCAATCCTGAGTTTAGCAGGCCAATGCTCAAACCACTGAGCTATCCCTCCCCTGCAATAGTAACATCAAAGAGTACTATATCTAAGATCTTGATGACTAGTTCCTCACCTGACCAGGGACTTGAACACTGGACCCTCAGATTAAAAGTCTGATGCTCTATCAACTGAGCTAGCCAGGCTCTTCCTGAGACCACAGGCCCTAGGTACTGAGGTGAGCTCCCCGACCTAGATCAGATGCGTCCAAAATTAAAGACACTGAAGGCTGCGGGGGTAACAAAGGGAATGCCTGCAGTTACTGACTGCAGGTCCTTCCACCAGTAAAGGGAGGTGAAGACTAGGGTAGGAACTGTAAGCACTGAGTCCAAGTGGATTTGGTGAGCATACCGAGGCCAACCAAGTCTGCAGGGGTCTGCGGTGGAGCCTTGAGTGATGTACCACCTAAGTGCATGTGACCATGTGTTCCAAAAGTTTGAGGCAGAACCAGGCTGTCGAGATGGGGTGAGCTTGACCTTGGATATCAAGATCCGATGTTGTCCATAATCAAGCCTCTGGAAGGGAGGCTTTGGCCTGGGTCAAGTCTAGAACTGCCCAAATAAACTCTATTCTCTGGACTGGAGTGAATGTTGACTTTTGCTTGTTTATCAACAGGCCCAGTGCTCAGAAGGTGGCTTTGGCCAGGCTGATGCTGTTCTTCTCTTGAGTCATTGAGTGTCCCTTGATTAGCCAGTCGTTGAGGTATGGGTAGACAAAGGCGTCTACCATCACCATGCATTTCGTAGAAATCCAAGGGGCTGCAGACGGACCAAAGGGGAGGATGGTGAACTGATAACGGGTCTGGTTTATGATAAACCTGAGGAACCTTCTGTGGACTCGGAAGATGACAACGTGGAAATATGCATCTTTCAAGTCGAGGCCGGTCCCCTGGATCCAGGGAGGAAAAGATGGAGGCCAAGGAGACCATGCAGAACCTCAGTTTCATGAGATAACTGTTGAGGTGACGCAGGTCCAGGATGGGTCAAAGATGCCCTTTGGCCTTCAGGATTAGGAAATACCTGGAGTAAAACCCCTTCCTTCTCAAATTCTGGGGCACCTCCTCCACAGCTCCTACCTGTAGGAAGGCTTGTACCTCTTGGGCTAAAAGTTGCTCATGGGATGGGTCCCTTAAGAGGGATGGGTAGGAGCACATTGAAGGGTGTAACTGTCCGCCACGATACTCAGCACCCAGCAATCCGAGGTGACGAGGGACCATGCCGGGCTGAAGTAGGAGAGTTGGTCCAAAAACAAAAATGGGGAGGGGGAGCAGGATCCGAGACAGGAACGGATAAATAGTGCCCTCAGGCACACCTTCAAAAGCTCTGTTTGGGGCATCCTGGGTATCTGTGTGACCCCAGTAGTGTGGCTGAGGTGGATTGGGGTGGTTTCCTATGCCCCTAACCCCTGCTCCTTTTCTCGAACAGGATCTGACGCAGTAGTGAAGTTGAGAAGCGGGCTGGTTGCTGGGGCCTGAAATGCTTCCTCGAAGTAGCCGGGGAGTAGAGGCCCAGGGATCTGAGAGTGGCCCTGGAGTCCTTCAGACCATGGAGCTCTGTGTCCATTTTGCTCTGAGAAGAGGGAGATACCCTCGAATGGGAGGTCCTGGATATACTGTTGGAGCTCCAGTGTAGCCCCGAGGGTTGAAGCCAGGAGCATCGCCTCACAAACACTGCGGAAGCCATCGTTCTGGCTGCTGGGTCAGTTGCATCCAGAGCTGCTTGGAGTGAGGCTCTGGCTACAGTTTTCTCCTCCTCTAACAGGATGGAAAACTCTTGCCTGGACAGGTGAAACACAGACCCAAACCCTTGGATCTTAAGAACAATGAAAAATCAATCAGGTTCTTAAAAGAAGAATTTTAATTAAAGAAAAAGTAAAAGAATCACCTCTGTAAAATCAGGATGATAAATACCTTATAGGGTAATTGGATTCAAAACATAGAGAATCCCTCGAGGCAAAACCTTAAGTTACAAAAAGACACAAAACCAGGAATATACATTCCCTCCAGCACAGCTTATTTTACCAGCCATTAAACAACAGAAAATCTAACGCATTTTCTAGCTAGATTACTGACTAATTTAACAGAGTTGGAAGGCTTGCATTTCTGATCTGTTCCCGGCAAAAGCATCACACAGACAGACAAAACCCTTTGTTCCCCACCCCCCCTCCAGATTTGAAAGTATCTTGTCCCCTCATTGGGCATTTTGGGTCAGGTGCCAGCAAGGTTACCTTAGCTTCTTAACCCTTTACAGGTGAAAGGGTTTTGCCTCTGGCCAGGAGGGATTTTATACACTGTATACAGAAAGGTGGTTATCCTTCCCTTTATATTTATGACAGTCCTTTTAAGACAGTCTCTGAGCTGCTAATAGCTTTGGATTCGAAAGCAAGTGAGAAAGCCTCTGTGTGAATGCAAATTACCTAGCTGATGGGGGAAGAAGAGAACTGCCCATTAGTGGCAGCACAAAGGAGCTGCAAATAATAAATACATCTGGTCAGCAAGCAAGCTACTAGAAGACTCAGATTATGGCCCTTCAGGAAAGGGAGGTGAAAAAACAAGTCAAGCCTGAAAATAAGGGGGACAGGCTAACTCTAAGGGGTGTGTGTGTGTGTATACAGTGCTGAAATCTAAAACTGTCTCTCTCAGCTATTACCCAAGAATAAACTTAGAGCTTGGTACAGCAGAGAAACTATTGCAAACCTGGTCTGTTGTACAAGAGGGGAAACTGAGGTACACCACCTCATAAATTTCATAAAAGACCAGTGAGTGGGGTAATTCACTAGCCTGACTATAGAACAAAATAAGGACAGCCTGGAGGTAATTCTTCTGTTTTTCCTGCAATTAGCAAGGAAATTTGTAAAAGTAAGTGGTGCTATTATTAAGCAATAATCTGTCCCCACCAGGGGGATGAACATTGTTTCTTTTGTTTTTCAGACATTCTACAAGCAAGTTGGTGCCAGCGGAAGAATAACCCAGGATACCAAGAATCTATGTTTTGTATTGTTTGTCTGTGGTGTTTGTCTTGTTGCTAGCATTGCTGTGTTTCAAAAAACAAAAAACCTCATGATGTGGGTGGGGATGGCTTCAAAAGGCTAACCTGGGGGGGAAGATGTGTAAGGGGATGCAAAATGCTCAACTGGGAGGCCAGCACCTGTGTAATAGCTACCATGGTACCTGGAAATGGAATGGCAACTAAGGAGGGCCCTACAAGCCCTATGGGAATAATGAGAAGGGGGGGAGCTCACTGGGAATCAATGGAGTGTGAAATCATGTAAATCCAGAGAAGATGTTTGGATGTGCTCCTCTCCTATGACTATGGAGGAGCAGGATCAATGGCCTATGTCAAGGGGTGGACAATTGGGTGTAAGTGAGCTGTAGCTCATGAAAGCTTATGCTCAAATAAATTTGTTAGTCTCTAAGGTGCCACAAGTCCTCCTTTTCTTTTTTTGTATAAGGTGTTTTGCTGGAAATGTACATATTACTAGAAGGCACAATTACACCATGCCATAATCAAGCTATACATATCTACATGCTGCTATCTGGACTTTGGTGCACAAATGGATCTGTAAATCGTATTGCTGTGAATAATCAAACCAGGGCATACGGCCTGATTCCATACCAAGTGGTTACGTTGGTTTGCACAATAACCCATTTCTCTGTGGACATTGAATGGACTTATAATATGGACGAAAGCATGCAAAACATGCAGGGGCAGCTTGTTGCAACTGCCAGCAAGTGGACACATTAAGATCTTGACCCTGTCAAATGAGGAGAGGCAGTGTTTTGGTGGTGGCTCGAATGTTGAACCATACTGCAGTGGTCAAAACTCAGTGTTGCTGTGGATTATCATAGCAGCTGGTGTATTGTTAACTGTACTTGTGTTACGTTCATATGGAGATAACCTATAAGTAATGTAGTAAGCCCTCCCCCACAGTGTACTAGACAACCGGTACCCAACCTTGTCAGGCCCACTATAATGGGAAGTCTGGAACAATAATTGGAATAGGTGTGGTATGCCCGTACGAGAGAAGGTGCAGGGCACTATACTACACAAGGGGCAGTGGGACAAATGGAATATTGACACCTTGATGCCCAGCACTATCAGGAAATGTGTCGCCATATGTCCTATGCTTTTCCAGGGATACCTGGGCAGAAGGATCCCAAAAGAAAAAGGAAAAAAAGGGGTGGAGTGTTAGGATATAGGTATTCAGGCCTGTCTGTAAAGGCCTATACTCTATAAGGTCACAATGTAACTGTTTACACGGACAGCTGCTAAGCTTTCGGGGTGGTTCATGATTATTTGGAGTCCTGGACTAACAGGGGATACCTCACTTCATTTGGTATCCCTCTTAAAAATGGAGGATATATTGCAAATTTATTGGAAGCAATCCAAAAAACCATTTAAAGTGTCTGTAGTTAAAATTAAGGCACATACCAGAAACAATGACCCTCTTTGCATTGCATCCGCAGATGAGGTGGCCAAAAAGGCAGCCACAATGCCCCAGGACAATTTTCAAGTAGCAGCCACCCAAATTTCTGACTTGAAACAAATTTCTTTACCTGAATTGCAAGAACAATGTCCTAAAGAGGAAAAATGGACATAGATTGAGAATGCCTGCAAAATCGACAAAAACAATACCTGGGTTACAAAGGACCAACAGTTTGTGGCTCCTAGAGCAATTATAGTTCACCTTTGTGGTCTCTACCACCTGCCAACACATCAAAACCCCAAGGCTATGCTATACCAAATGAAGGGAAAGTGGTGGTGGCCCAAGATGACAGCAGACATACATAACTACTGCCGACAATGCCTTCTATGCGCTGAATGTAATGGAGGAAAAAAGCTTAAAGTAGTTATGAGGCATCAGCCTCGACCCATGGGCCCTATGCAAAAAATTCAAACTGATTTTATAGGGCCCCTTGCCACCTACAAAAGGAAAAAAATATTGCTTGTTTCTAATTGATCACTTTACTCTATGGATTGAAGCCTTCCCCACCTCTAAGAATGATGCAGGAACAGTGGCCCGGATCCTGGCCAACGAATTTTGCCCCCGATGGGGCTTACCCTATTCAATAGATGCAGGTCAGGGAACGCATTTTACAGGACAAATCATGAAGGAGGTCTGCTCTGCCCTAGGCATCAAACAGAAATTCCACTGTCCATACCACCCTGAGAATTCTGGATTGGTAGAATGAGCAAACCAAACTTTAAAGAAAAAGATCGTAAAGGCTTTACCTATTTCAAGGAACCAACTGGGTAGCACAACTACCCGCTGCCCTTCACCAGTGGTTTCATCAGTCAATTCCTGAGAAATCTGGGACCACTGATGCTCATTTAAACTTTGGAATCCTGGTAAGTGCTCAATGACTCAATCTTGACATTTTTGGGGCAGTACCTTGGCTTTTTTGGTGGCACATGTTAATATTAATGTTTCATCACATGCATCTTTCAAAATGGTGCTGGGGTGAAATCTCAGAAACAATCTTCAAATGTTTCTTTGCTGAAGTTCTTCACAGGCAAGTTATCAATACTACTACATTAGCAAGGCGCATTAGGTCTTCATAACCTCAGCTAAGAACAAGAATTTGGACGAAACGTCCATGGCAGTGGTTCCAAGCAAGGCTGTCTGGGAGCTTGTTTTCACACATGTAAACGTGCTGTGCCTTTACTTCCAGAGTGCAGGACATGGGGTGTCTCCTTGCCTCTGCTTGTATCCCCAAAGTTCATTCCCTTTGCTCCTTTCTTGTTGACTCCATGTGTAAATGGGGCTTCCCTGGGGTTGGCTCTCAATGCTTATGCTCCGTGGCCAACAGAGAGACCAGTGTATCTACAGCCGTTGTGTGACCCAGAACCTGTCAGCTCTGCCTTGGACACAGACGTTAAATTATATGTTCAGTGCATATACACAACTCCTTCAATTTTAGCCGTACTCCCCCCCACCCCTGCAATGATTCTGAGGAGCGGGATGACAGCACCTTCCACTGGAGACCTCCCATGACATCATTGCTGGGTAAACGCCATGAAAGTGGTGTGCTCAGTGTAGTGAGTTTGTCAGGCTGTTGGAACAGTGAACCCTTTGCTAGCTGGTACCAGTGGAGCTCTGCCAGCCTCCTGCCCAGCTGTCTCCCATGGTTCTTGCTGACATGGAGCTGTGGCACAGGGGAAGCTGGGGCAGGTGCTGCAGACAAGGCCGGTGTCCGGGATTGGACAAACCAGGGGGACACCAGCTGCCAAGCCCAGCGGCCTCATTGGTCAGGGGAGGCGCTGGAGGTGCCGCCCTCCTCCCGCCATGGTGCAGCTGACTCCTGGGTGACTGGGCATGAACTTTCCCTTCTCCCCCCTCCCCGTCGTTGCTGGGCTCAGGGCTGCGTTTGCACTATGTCACAGCTGGCCAGGATGGGGCGCAGCTCATGCTGTGTCTGCACAGATTCCCCCAGAACTGGTAGGTCTCTCTGGCTGCTCTTGGGTGGGAGGGGCGCCTGCTTCCCATGGCTGGTGAGGAGTTGGGATGAGGGGGTGTTTATTACAGTCATGCCTAAGGACCAGTCTGGGTCAGGGCCCCATTGCGCTGGTGCTGCACAGACCAAGCAGCAGGCAGTCCCTGCCCCTAAGGAGCTGACAGCGTGAGGGAGGTAGGGCAGGTGAAGGGCAAAACACACTGGTTCAAAGGCCGGCCTGGAAGGAGGGTCTCAGCGCCAAGGCAGGACCTGCTCAGGAACCCTGAATTCTCTCCCCAGAGAGCTGGGCCCTGGAAGATGGTGCGATCGAGAAGCTGCATGTTCCTCCTGCAATGCCCCTTCCTTTCTTCACAGAGGTGTGTCGCACGATGCTGGGTGAGCTGTGCTTGGGGCGCTGGCTATCACAGCTCAGGCCCCCGTGCTCAGCCCCGGCTCTGGGCAGCCGTGGAGGGGATGGGAGGGTTAGGGAGCAGCTGGGAATGGCCCTGAGATTTAGCTGGCAGGGACTCTCCCCCCATCCCCCGACTGGGCAGGGTATCCCCTGGGCACTGATTGAGCTCAGGGTTGTGTGTGTTGGCAGTTTGCCTGGTGCTACTAACTGCAGCAATTCAAGAGGCAGTTCCAGGTGGTGGTGCTGGACCTGCGGGGCTATGGGGGTTCAGACGCGCCACGCAGGAAGCAGCACTACCGGATGGAGGCCCTGCAGGAGGACGTGCATGGTGTCCTCCAGGCACTGGGCACCTAGGACCAGAAGGATGAGGAGTGGCTGCTGGGCATGTGTGAATGGAGGCCTCTGTGCTTTGGCTTGGGAGGGTATGAGCTGTAAGAGAGCTGGCCCCTTTGCTGGAGGAGAGGAACCTCCCTGCTGAAGCTGTTCCCAGGCGCAGAGGGGGCCTTTCCTCGAGACCCTGCTGCATCCCTCTTGACATGGTCACAGATGGCTCCCCCCTTCGGATGAGTTGTGGAAGTGCCCAGCCTGAGCTGTTCCTCCAGAAGGGGCAGAGGGGCTCTCCTCCAGTCCCCACAACAGCAACCCTGGAGCACCACTGTGGTTGGGTGGGGCACTGTGAAGCCTGTGATATGCCCCCCAATCCTTAGCATCTCCCTGGTTGGACGTCACGAAGCAGCAAGTGGGAAGAACTTGGCTGCCGTGTGATAGCGTGGCTGTGCTCTGCCGAGTCTGGAAATCCATTTCTGGGGCGAGAACTGGAGCAATGAGCCCATGTGTTTGTAGCAGAGACAGATGCTCAGTGTCCCATCCCACCCACTTGCTTGCTTGGTCCGTCCAGGCTGTCCCAGCCTCTGGCTATTGCCCCAATTGGGGAGCTGGGAGACAATGGAGGGGGGCATCTCTATGGTGGGGGAGGCAGTGGGGTGGTAGGGCATCTCTGTGGGAGAGATGGACCTGCCCTTGGCAGGGTAAGATAGAGGGGGAGGCTGGTGGTGTGGGAGAGGCAGTGGAGGGTGTGGCCTGCCCATGGTGGGGAGAGCCCTGACTGTGGAAGTCCAGCTCTGTCCAGCGTCACTCTGCCCTGATGGTCAGTCTGCCTGGCTGTCTCTGCTTCCAGGCTTTACCAAGTGCATGCTGGTAGGGCATGACTGGGGTAGTGTCATTGCATGGGAGTTTGCCATGAATCACCCTGTCAAGGTTCCTTCCCCACTCTGAACTCTAGGGTACAGATGTGGGGACCTGCATGAAAACCCCCCAAGCTTATTTTTACCAGCTTAGGTTAAAACTTCCCCAAGGTACAAACTATTTTACCTTTTGCCCTTGGACTTTATTGCTGCCACCACCAAGCGTCTAACAAATATATATAACAGGGAAGAGCCCGCTTGGAAATGTCTTTCCCCCCCCAAATCCTCTCCAAACCCTACACCCCCTTTCCTGGGGAAGGCTTGATAAAAAAACCTTACCAGAGGTGAGGTGAACACAGACCCAAACCCTTGGATCTTAAGAACAATGAAAAAGCAATAAGGTTCTTAAAAGAAGAATTTTAATTGAAGAAAAAAAAGTAAAAGAATCACCTCTGTAAAATCAGGATGGTAAATACCTTACAGGGTAATCAGATTCAAAACATAGAGAATCCCTCCAGGCAAAACCTTAAGTTACAAAAATATACATTCCATTTAGCACAGCTTATTTTATCAGCCATTTAAATAAAACAGAATCTAACGCATATCTAGCTAGATTACTTACTAAATTCTAAGACTCCATTGCTTTTCTGTTCCTGGCAAAAGCATCACACACACAGAGAGAGCCTTTGTTTCTCCCCCATTCCAGCTTTGAAAGTATCTTGTCTCCTCATTGGTCATTTTGGTCAGGTGCCAGCAAGGTTATCCTAGCTTCTTAACCCTTTACAGGTGAAAGGATTTTCCTCTGGCCAGGAGGGATTTTATAGCATTGTATACAGAAAGGTGGTTACCCTTCCCTTTATATTTATGACATGCCCCCCAAATCACAGATAGGGTGAAACGCTGGCTGTGATTTCTTCCTGGAGCTCCAGGAGAAAACAGAGTTAATAAGACACATGCACCTCTAAATATACTACCAACTGTATAAAGTCTAACAATATTTTCCACATTTTAAGGATGATTTTAACCAGTTGATTCTAGGAAACTTTCATGGGAGATTTCAGAGTAGCAGCCGTGTTAGTCTGTATTCGCAAAAAGAAAAGCAGTACTTGTGGCACCTTAGAGACTAACAAATTTATTAGAGCATAAGCTTTCGTGAGCTACAGCTCACTTCATCGGATGCATCCGATGCATCGCTCACGAAAGCTTATGCTCTAATAAATTTGTTAGTCTCTAAGGTGCCACAAGTACTGCTTTTCTTTTCATGGGAGAGTGCATCAGCCACCTTGTTAGAAGCTCCTAAGATGTGTTGGATGTTGAAATCAATATCTTGGAGAGCTAAACTCCACCAAATAAGTTTTTTGTTATTTCCCATGGTGGTATGAAGCCACTGTAGCGCAGCATGGTCGGTTTGCAGGTGGAAATGCCATCCCCAAGCATATGGGCGTAGCTTTTCCAGAATGTAGACAATGGCATAACATTCTTTTTCACTGACTGACAAGTTGCTTTCCCTCTCAGACAGCTTCTTGCTGAGAAACACAACAGGGTGGAATTCTTGATCCTGTCCTTCCTGCATTAAGACTGCTCCCACACCACGCTCGGACACATCCGTGGTTACTAGGAACAGTTTGTCAAAGTCTGGGGCCCTTAGTACAGGGTCAGACATGAGTGTCGCTTTAAGCTGGTTAAAGGCCTTCTGACACTCTTCGGTCCACTGAACTGCATTTGGCTGTTTCTTTTTGGTTAGGTCCGTCAGTGGGGCGGCGATTTGGCTGTATTGCAGTACAAATTGCCTGTAATAACCGGCCAAGCCTAAGAAGGTTGGACCTGTTTCTTTGACTTTGGGACAGGCCACTTTTGGATAGCATCCACTTTGGCCTGTAGGGGGTTGATAGTTCCTTGACCCACCTGGTGTCCAAGGTAAGTCACTCTGTTTAGGCCTATTTGACACTTTAGCCTTAACAGTTAGTCTTGCCTCCCTTAGGCGCTCAAAGACTTTTCATAGATGTTCCAGATGTTCTGCCCAGGAATCCAAAAATATGGCCACATCGTCAAGCTAGGTGATGCATATTCTCCTAATCCTGCTAGAAGACCATCTACAAGTCTTTGTAAGGTGGCGGGTGCATTCCGCAGCCCGAAAGGGAGTACATTAAATTCATACAGCCTGACATGTGTGGTGAAGGCTGCCTGCCAGTATCCCTTGGTTAAGTCCAAGGTAGAGATGAACTGGGCCTGTCCCAGTTTCTCTAATAGTTCATCTGTGCATGGCATTGGATAGTTGTCTGGGCGAGTTACAGCAAAAAGCTATCTCCCCGTCTGGTTTGGGAACTAGAACCACTGGAGATGCCCATGCACTGCCAGAGGGACGGATTACACCCATCTGTAACATATCCTGGATCTCCCGTTCTATAGCAGTTTTAGCTTGAGGAGACACCTGGTAAGGTTGGACTTTGAGTGAGCATTACTTGTGTCAATGGAGTGGTATGCCTGTTCAGTCAGTCGTGGGGTGGCTGAGAACATCGCTGCATAGCTAGTGCACAGCTCCTTGATCTGCTGTTGCTGCATACACCCAAGGGTCATGGAGAGGTTCACCTCTTCCATGCCACCAGCACTTTTCCCTTCGTAGTAGACACCTTCAGGCCACTCAGCATCATCTCCTCCCTGGGCTGTAAACTGACAAACCTTTAATTCTCTGGAATAAAAGGGCTTTAGAGAATTAATATTGTATACCTTAGGCTTTCGGTTGGAGGTGGGGAATGCTATGAGATAATTAACAGCTCCCAGGCACTCCTGGACCATGAATGGCCCTTTCCACGATGCTTCCATTTTATGGGCATGGAGCGCCTTTAAGACCATGACCTGGTCCCCTACCTTGAAGGAATGCTCTCTGGCATGTTTATCATACCAGGCTTTTTGCTTTTTTTGAGCATCCTGTAGGTTTTCTTTAGCAAGGGCTAGAGAGGTTCGGGGGGAGTTTTGTAGGTTGGTTACAAAGATCAGAATATTAGTTCCTAGAGAAGGTGTAAATCCCTCCCATTGCTGCTTCACCAACTGTAATGGCCCCTTAACCTCGCAGCCATATACAAGTTCAAATGGTGAAAACCCAAAACTGGGATGTGGTACAGCTCTGTAGGCAAAGAACAACTGCTGCAACATTAGGTCCTAATCATTGGAGTGTTCATTTATGAATTTACGTATCATGGCCCCCAAAGTTCCATTAAACTTCTCCACCAGGCCATTTGTTTGATGGTGGTAAGAAGTGGCAACCAAGTGATTTACCCCAGGAGCTTCCCAAAGGCTTTCCATAGTTCCTGCCAGGAAATTAGTTCCTGCATCTGTGAGGATGTCAGAGGGCCAACCTACCCTGGCAAAAATGTCTGTTAGTGCCTGGCACACACTTTTAGCCCTGGTCTTGCTTAGAGCTACTGCTTCCAGCCATCGGGTGGCAAAATCCAATAAAGTCAGTATATACTGCTTTCCTATGGGTGTCTTTTTCGGAAAAGGACCCAGAATATCCACAGTTACTCTCTGAAATGTTTGGAACTTCAATGATGGGGAGTGGCTGGAGAGGGGCTTTGACCTGGTCTTGGGGTTTTCGGACTTTTTGGCATACCTCACAAGACCGGCCATAGGTAGAAACATCCTTGCCCATTCCCTCCCAGTGGAATGACCTCCCCAAACGCTCTTTGGTCCTGTTCACCTCAGCATGGCCACTAGGATGATCGTGGGCTAAATTCAAGAGCTTGACCCAGTACTTAGTTGGAACTACCAACTGTCTCTGAGGATGCCAATCTTCCTGGTTTGATGGATCCTGGTTCCTGGATCGATTAGAAGAGCTGAGAGGCGGTGGGTTGCTCCGTGCCGCCATCCAAGCTCTCTGGAGGCTTTCATCTGCTTCCCGTTCAGTCTGGAACTGTTCCCTTGATGCTGGAGACGTCAATTCCTCGTTGGATTGTGGACCTGGGCTTGGTCCCTCTGGAAGCGATGCAGGTGATGGGGCTTTTTCCATTGACTGTGAACCGCTCTCCGCTGGTGCACTATGTTGGGGTTCAGGCTCTGGCTGAGCCTCTTGTGTAGGGTTATCTGCTGCTGCCAGTGCAGGTTCGGTGGGGCCCTCTGGTATTGGGGTTGCAAGTACGGGATTCAGTACTGGCAATGGTTCTGGTGCTAGTTGTTCCGCCAGTTCCAGTTCTGGGACTGGCTCTGTCTGGGTCTCTGGGACTGGATCCACTACTGCTGTTGCAGACATTGGCCTGGGGTCTGGTTCCATCACCTCTGACTGGGTCCTGGTAGAAGTTTCCGGAACAGAGCTAGGTGTGACGGCTTGTTTAGCCTGGCTGCGGGTGACCATTCACACCATCTTGGCTATCTTTACATGACTGGCTAAGTCTTCCCCCAACAGCATGGGGATGGGATAATCATCATAGACTGCAAAAGTCCACGTTCCTGACCAGCCCTTGTACTGGACAGGCAACTTGGCTGTAGGCAGATTGAAAGAGTTGGACTTGAAGGGTTGAATAGTCACTTGGATCTCTGGGTTGATTAAATTGAAGTCCACTAAGGAAGCATGGATAGCCGACACTTGTGCTTGGGTGTCCCTCCACACGGTGACCTTCTTCCCGCCCACACTCACAGTTTCCCTCCGCTCTAAGGGTATCTGGGAGGTATCTGGGCCTGAGGACCTCTGGTGTGATTCCAGTGCAATGAACTGTAATCTGTTGGGGTTCTTGGGGCTGTTGGCCTTTACTTGCCCCGTCTCATTACATTTAAAACATTGTTCAGCTGATGGGTCACTGGGGTGAGGTGGGTTGCTGGAGAACGGTGTCGCGGGACAATAAGGTGGCTGTAGGGTTCCTTGGGAGGTAGTTGGGGCCTTGGGCTGCCTCCGGTAGTAGGGTGTGGTCTGAGGTTGTCCCTTCTGGTATCTGCTCCAACTGCGACCAGTTTTTTTCTTTTCTGCCACCTCCCCTCATTTGGCTCCAATCTCCCCTGCCTCGATTACAGTTTTGGCCTTCCCATCTAGAATGGATCTTTCTATTTCCTCAGGAACACCCTCTAAAATCTGCTCCATTTGCATTAGGAAGGGCAAACCTTCTGGAGATTTAACACTTGCTCCTGATATCCAGGCATCCCAATGTTTCACAGTGTGGTAGGCATGTCAGGTAAATGACACTTCTGGTTTCCACCTTAGGGCTCTGAACCACCGACGGGAATGCTCGGATGTTAGCCCCATTCTGACTCTCATCTTGGTTTTCAAACAGTTCATACTTGTTCATGTGTTCTTTAGGCATTTCAGCTGCCACTGAGGGTCCACTGAGCTGCGGCCTCAGCTCTTCCATGTATTGGTCTGTAGAGATGCTGTACCCAAGGCAGGCCCTTTCGAAGTTTTCTAAGAAGGCCTCAGAATCATCGCCTGCCTTGTAGGTGGGGAACTTTCTGGAGCGGGGGGAAGTGGTACCTGGAGAAGGATTGCTAGGGTTTGTTGGTATATTCTGCTGAGCCTTTGCCTTCTCCGTCTCCAGTGCATGCTTTTTCCTTCTCCTCCAGTTCTTTGTCCCTTGTCTCCATTTCTTTTTCCCTTGCCTCCATAGCTCTCCTATGGGCAGCCTCTTGGATTTTTTCTGCCTCTTTCACTGCCTCCAGTCTGGCTAACTCCAATTTGTGTTGTGTCTTGGTTTCTGTCATGTTTGCCTCTCTGTTTTTAACTAACTTTACACCCAAGAGTTAGAAATAAAAAACAAACAAAAACTTGGCTTGTAAAATTTTGCTGTGCTGTAACCGGATACCTATGTTCTCTGATAGTGATTGTCAGCCTACAGAAAAATCCTTTAAAAAAAACAAACAAACAAAAAAAAAACCCTAACACCTTTGTCTCCAGGCAAATAGACAGAAAACCCCTCTAGTTGCTCTTAGGTAAAAAACAACTTCTTCAGGTCTGTGAAGACTTGTGAATTTCCCTGCAGGAGGTTAACTACCCTGCCTTTAGGTAGAGAAAATTCCAGCTCCCAAAAGACATTTCCCTTTTGTCTCTGCTCTGGCCCCAAAGCAGAGACAAAAAAACCCAAAAACCTCTAACTGCTTTCTGCTTAAAACCTGCTTTCCAGCAGCCTAAAGGAAAAAAAATATTTCCTTTTAAAATCTGTGCATCTGGTTCAAAAAATCTCAAATTGATCTCAAAATGATTTCAAGTTAATCCCACCGCTCTGCCACCATGTCAAGGTTCCTTCCCCACTCTGAACTCTAGGGTACAGATGTGGGGACCTGCATGAAAACCCCCCAAGCTTATTTTTACCAGCATAGGTTAAAACTTCCCCAAGGTACAAACTATTTTACCTTTTGCCCTTGGACTTTATTGCTGCCACCACCAAGCGTCTAACAAATATATATAACAGGGAAGAGCCCGCTTGGAAATGTCTTTCCCCCCCAAATCCTCTCCAAACCCTACACCCCCTTTCCTGGGGAAGGCTTGATAAAAAAAACCTTACCAGAGGTGAGGTGAACACAGACCCAAACCCTTGGATCTTAAGAACAATGAAAAAGCAATAAGGTTCTTAAAAGAAGAATTTTAATTGAAGAAAAAAAAGTAAAAGAATCACCTCTGTAAAATCAGGATGGTAAATACCTTACAGGGTAATCAGATTCAAAACATAGAGAATCCCTCCAGGCAAAACCTTAAGTTACAAAAATATACATTCCATTCAGCACAGCTTATTTTATCAGCCATTTAAACAAAACAGAATCTAACGCATATCTAGCTAGATTACTTACTAAATTCTAAGACTATTGCTTTTCTGTTCCCGGCAAAAGCCTCACACACACAGAGAGAGCCTTTGTTTCTCCCCCATTCCAGCTTTGAAAGTATCTTGTCTCCTCATTGGTCATTTTGGTCAGGTGCCAGCGAGGTTATCCTAGCTTCTTAACCCTTTACAGGTGAAAGGATTTTCCTCTGGCCAGGAGGGATTTTAAAGGTGTTTACCCTTCCCTTTATATTTATGACACACCCAGACATGGTGGAGAAGCTCATTTTCATGAATGCCACCCACTTGTCCATGCTTCAAGGTGAGGCTCTGACCTGTGAGGGTCTGCGGCAGGTCCAGGTCAGAAGAGGCTAGTTCTTACAGCGCAGGCAGCTCTGGCACCTGCCAGCAGCATGGAGGTCCCAACCAGGTGACAGTGGTGCTCCTTGGGGTGGGGAGGCAAGGACTCTTGGGGTCTCTGCATTGTGGCTGGGGCTCCCTGCCTCCACAGGGTATGCAGGCTCTCCGAGCACCAGGCCAGCCCAAGCAAGCTCTGAAATGATGTCACTGGCACTTGCTGTGTGACTTTGGCTTCTATCTCTGGTGGGAGCCCTGGGTGTTCCCGGGGCACTGGGGTAGGAGACCCTCTAGCCTCAGCACGTCTGTGTCTGCCTTTCTGCCCACTTGCTGCAGAGTACGTAGCCTGCCACCCCTGCCAGCTGCTGCACTCCAGCTACATATTGATGTTCCAGCTCCAGAGGCTGCCTGAACTGCTCTTGTCTTTGGGTGACTCCCAGGTGAGAGCGGGGGATGAGTGGGGTAGGAGCAGGGAGTGGAGCTGGTTGGTTGCGGGAGTGGGAAGGGACCTGACAGCTGTGGCTCAGCTTAACTAGAATTCCAAATGTGCCTGTTTATAGAACTGCCCTTTCGCTCTCTGCCAGAGTCCTGGGTGCATCCACCTCTGGGGTGGGGATGTGGCACCTGGTAACCACCCACTATGCAGCATGTTAGGGCTGGAGGTCAGGGATGCAGGGTGGAATGGCCCCAGTGGGAATTTAATCCTGACTCAGGAAAGCTGCCAGGGGATCGTTAATGACTGCGGACAGTTACAGCTCTGGTGTGCAGCTCCTTCAGCATCCCATACAACCCTGCTGGGATATTGGGATCAGCACTGGCTTCTGAAGTTAGGCCTCCCCACCCCCAGCACCATTGGGGCCAGTGCAGTGCAGGGGGAGAAAACCTGCATACTGAGTGGTGACTCGTACTGTGTCCGGCAGTCCCTTGTTTTTCAGCTGGCGGATAAAACAGAGGCCCTAACCATTGGCACTTGTTAAAGATCCCAGGTGCTTTTTGCAAGGGTGCTGGCCTGGCTGAATTCTGGGATTATACCCACCTATACTGGAACTGCTGCAAGGAGTAGCTAAATAGCAATCCAATAAACTCTCTGGTTCGACAGGAGCTGAACTTTATACTAAAGGACCCTGGCCCTTTGGAGCAAGGTGCTTTGTTCTGGGCTGCCTAGAGCCAGACTTCAGGAGAAAGGCAGGTAAGTCAAACCCATGAAAGGAAATAATTAGCCAGTGGAACTCACTGCTACAGGAAGTTATTGAGGCCTGAACTTAGAGAGGTTCAAACAGGAAATGGACATTTTTCTGGGTAAGGAGAAGAGCCAGAGTTGTGAGGTTATGACCAAAACCAAAGGCAAAACACCATGTTGGCCAGGAGAGCGACAGTCCTGCTTCAGGGCTTTAGTGTGTCTCTGAGTATCAGAGCCTGGGAAGAGACCTTGCGAGGGCTGGGGGTGGGTTCTTACCCCTTCCTCTGTAGCAACTGGCACTAGCCCTGTCAGATATGGGATCCTGGGTAGATGGAGTGTGGGGTTGATCCAGGTGGATGATGCCCATGTGCCCCCCCCCCCAGCTGTGTGTATGTCCTGTCCATGCCTAACCTGGAGGCAGGAGTGTGACTGCCTCTCTCTTCATCCCCCAGAGCCCGACAGGCTCTTCCTGCTTGCTCACTGAGGAGACATTTTATGGTCCCTCATTGTTCTGGGACTCTCCCCTGGGATTTGGGATGCTTGTGTGACTCTGTTGTGGGGAGGGGTGGAACTTGGCCCTCTCTACATGTGCTTTTATGGGCCCCACCAGGGAGACAGCCCTTGCTTGATGAAAGCCACGTGGGGGTTCTAGGGCAGTGCGAGAACCAGCGCTGGTCCCTGAGATCTCCCTGATGCACTTTAGGAAGGCAGCAAGCTTGTCCTTGGTATGAAAAAGGTTGAGAAACACTGTTCTAGGAGAAGCAGCATGAGCATGCGAGGGGTCCACTCTGGGATAGAGGAGACTGAATAGGTCAGATTCCTCCAAGGAGGCCGCTGACTCCATGCTAAGCTTGCTGGCTAGGAAGAACGGGGGACAATTCTGGGGAGCACCTCACCTGTCCCAGTAGCTGGTCAGGGTCATCTCGGGGCGGGAGCCTCCACGAGCCAGAGCCTTGACACTAGGTGGAATTCTGCTTCTGCATTTCATGGGGGCTCCCCATCCCTGCCTGGCGGGGGCTCGCTAGCTCTGGATGGGGTTAAGATTTGGGAAATACCAGCCTGTTGGCCAGGAGCCAGGCCCCTGCCTCTTTGGCTTGCCAGGATCCAGATCTGAGCCATCCCTGCGGAGGGATTAGGCTGCCTGTTCTGGATGGGGTTTGTTTGCTAGGAGCCCTCCCCCTGGCTCACCAGGCCCCACATCTGAGCTGTCCCTGACCCCGGCTGTGTCTGTCCTGGGGCAGATGTTGAAGGAGTTGGCCAGCAGGAAGGCAGAAATCCAGACCCCTGAGCAGTGCCTGACGGTACAGGAGTTGGAGGCCTATATGTTCAGCTTCTCCAAGCCTGGAGCACTGATGCCACCCCTCGATTACTACAGGAACGAGTTCAGAAAGGGCCCCTGCCCCTCCATGGGGCTCGACCCTGTGCAGCACACAGAACCCCGTGAGGTGCCCCTCAATTGCTGGGGAGATGGGTTGGGTGGGGGTGCAAGTGCTGGGCTGGAAGGAGCCAGGAGGGGGAAGTGACTGCTGCAGCCCCACTGGCTGCCCAAGCAGCCCTGCAGGGAATGAGCAGAGGGGCTAGTGGGTGACAGCCCCAAGGCAGGAAGGGATGTGCTGGGGCCTGCACAGGGCTGTAGGATCCCATTCCACCTGGTGCTTCCCCTGACACTGCGCAGAGCCAAGGGCCGGGGGATCTGTGCGCACTGGGAGCTGCTGCCCCTCTCTGCTCCCAGCTGGTCTCTAGCTGGAGCCCTACACCTGCCCCAGGGAGACAGCCTGAACTGTGACATGGGCTCCAACAGGGAGCCATGAAATTGACAAGAATGACAGCCAACCGCTGATGTAAGTGACCACAGGGATGCTGCGTCGTCCTATCCACACCGACATAAGCCCTACGCCTCTTGTGGAGGTGGAGTTGTTATGTTGGAGTAACAGGGCACTTACGTCAGCAGGAGCAAGGCTGTAGTGTTACTCCTGGGGGAATGCTGTGCCACTGCGTGTGCACAGAATTCATTTCCCCGGCAGATTTCTTTGCTTCCCTGAAGAAAAATGATTTTCTGGCAGGGAAGCAAAGGGAAGCTGCAAGAGCAGTCATGCACCACTCCCTAGCTACACAGGTACATCATTTCAGGCATCTGGAGCAGCTAGTGGAGAGGTAAATCACTGTGGGGCTGGGGACACCCCAGCCAGTGGCTCCTACCCTGAGCTGGGATCAGCTGCTAGTCCCAGCTGGGCTGGAGGCAGGAGAGGACGGGACTTCCTCTTCCCCTGCATAGAGTGGCTGGGGCTGTGTCAGACTCACCAGCAGAAACCTCCCACAGCTGCAGGAAGCTCAGCATCCTCAAAGCAGCTGATTTCTGCCGTGGATTCCCCACGCTTACCGTTCCCCTTAGTGACTCCCTGTGCTCTGCTGCCCATACGTATGACTGGAGCTCAGGGTGCCTAGATGCCAGTGCTCTCTGCCAGGGATAGACTCCTTAGCGCCTTGACTGTAAATCCATTTGCAGAGGGTGATAGCTTCTGGATAGAAAGTACTGCCTTATGGTCCTAGTGCTCTGAGTGTATTTAATAAATGGCATTTGGTACAGAAACCTCCCTGGTGTGGGCAGGTGTGGCCAGCCTTGGCCAAGAGATCTGCATGTCAGGAAATCTCCCAGGACTAGTCAGGGATTTGCCTGCCTGGAGCTGTGCTTCCTCCCCCTTCCCCGCCCCAGGCGGCCCCTGCTTGCAGAGAGGCTGTAGTTCCCAGCCGGGACTGCTGGGGGTCTGGTAAATGGGTGGCGTGTGGATGCCTCTAGGAGCTGGGCCTGGCTGGGCCAGTAGGGGTCAGCAGCTCAGCTTACAGCCACTGACTGGGCAGGGAGGCAAAGCTGTGCCTGCTTCCTCCCATGTGGCTGTGGGGGGTAGGAGGCCACCTGGGCTGCCCCACTTCCAGGATGTCTGCATCGCTAGGGCCCCAGACTCCCCCCATGGGAGCAGGTGGGGAAGGGGAAGCCAGCCCTGAGCAGAGGGGAGCTGGCTCTTGCTGCCCCAGCCCAGTAAAACGGCTCACTTTTGCTTTTCCATCAGCTGCTGTGCAGCACTTCTGTCCCCAGGTCCTGGGCTAGGCCCCTCACCGGGGTATCTGGGCACATTACAGACATCCCGGGGTTTAGGAGGGAGGGAAGGATCGTTATCCCCATTACACAGAGAGGGGAAGGGACTAGCTTAGGGCCGCCCACAGTCTGTGGCAGAATAAACCCAGGTGGCCTGAACCACAGACCATCCTCCTGCTTAAAGTGCCCAGGGCTAGAAACAGACCTCAGCAGGGGAGGCCTGGCCTTCCCCTTCTCCTCCCCAGCAGAGCCACACCCCTGTGCCTCAGCTCCAGTCCCCCCTGCCGCTGGGGGCTCTCCTTTCCCAGCCCTGGCTGGAGTTGCATCACACACTGGAGGCCCAGAGAGGTTAGGACCAGAACTAGCAGACCTCCCCCACAAAGGGGCTGAGTTATGTGACAGCCCAGCAGGAGCACAGGGCAGAGGCTAGGCTAGAACCCAGGGAACATGGCTCCATGGCCAAGACCTTAACCACAGACCCCCTTCTTGGGCAGGTCTGCAGCCCCTTCTCCCAGGCCCTTCCTTTGCTAGCAGGGATGGCTGGTGTCTCTGCTGATGGTGTAGGCTGAGCACAGCCGGTTCGGGAGTACCCAGCCCAAAGCAGCCGGGCTCTGGATTCACCCCCATGCTCCACTCCCAGATCCCCACCTTCAACTCCCTGGGGGGGACCTTCCCCCCTCAGTTCCTACTGCCTGGGAACTCGGTGCCTCTGTTGGAGTAATGAGATCCCACAGGTGGGTCCAGGGGGAGTGAGTGAGACAAACTGACTCTGAGGGCCTCCCAACACCCAGGGCAGCCCCAGCTCCAGTCCCCCTGGCCTCATGAAAACAGCCGTCAGCCCAGCCAGAGCATCCCTGGGGAGAGCAGGACCCAGGCTGCAGGTCCCAGGCCGTCAGGGACCAGCCACTAGCCCGGCCAGCCTGCCGCCGTGGGACCCGGTCTGGGGCTGAGGGCTAGGGGATCTATCCTTCCCACCTCCCTGTGCAGCTCCACCAGTGGCTCAGCTCACGTGGGAGAGCAACCAGAGACCCCCCACTCATCTGCTGGCAAAGTCACAGTCCCCCCACAATAGCTCCCTGGGGCCCTGGCCAGATTGCCACCCCTTCCCCCACACTGAAAGGGGGTTTCAGACGTTGCTTTGCCTCATGGGGCTGCAGCTGGAGGCACAATCCCAGCAACAGTTTTCCATGGCTGGCCAGCAGGATGAGGCGCAAACTGAGATCTTCCCCCCAACAAGCACGGGGAGGCTGCCACACCTGGGGTCCACCGCAGGACTAAGTGGCCTCAACTCCTTCCCCCTCCAGCCATTTCCTCTAGACGCACGTGGAGCGCGCTGCGTGCCAAGCACACAGATCAGCTCCTAGCTCCCGGCTCCCCCGCACCAGCCCCTCATTCCAACAGTGTCAGCGCTGCACAGCTGGGCAGCCTCCCATTAGGGGGCGGAGGGGGAATCAAGCGTAGTCAGCTCCAACCCCACCGCAGCCCATCTCTTGGCACGCACAATCTGAGGGCTCCTTTGCCCTCTGCTCTGACCCCACAGCCCCTTGAGGGGCTACATGCATGGCAGCTGGGACAGCGAGGTGTGATGCTGAGAGTCGTGGGCTCCGTTCTCCTGGGGCAGCTGGCAGGCCTACCCTGGGGTGCCAGGAGGAGGTTCGGGTCCAGCCAGCAGGAAACCCCTTGGTCTGTCGGGTGTGGCGGGCCTGATGCTCCAGTGAGATTCTACCGCCAAAACAGGCAGTCGACAGCTGCAGACACCTTCCCTTACTTCTGAGCTGATGGGAACGGAACTGCCTCAGCACAGAGGAAATGGGGCTCCTCTGGCACCCTACAGACAAAGACAGCTCCACATACGTTGCCAAGTGGGGTGCAGGAACCAGAGCCATCCAGAGAGAAATGGATGGCTGAGAGCGCCAGGACCCTTGGGTTCCGTTCCCAGCTCTGCAAGGGGAGTGGGCTGTAGTGGTTAGAAGGGATGGGGGGCTGGGAGTCAGGAATCCTGGGTTCTGTTCTCAACTTTGGGAATGGGGTGAGTCTAGAGAATTAGAGCAGGGAAGGCTGAGAAGAATCAGGACTCCTGGGTTCTGTTCTGAGCTCTGGGAGGGGAGTGGAGACTAGTGGTTAGAGCAGAGGGTTGGGAGCGTGAAACCTGCGTTGAATAATAACCCTGCACTATAGTTATCTTTCACAGCAAGTTACCTCTCTCATCGCTGGCACATTGCTGTGTGCTGGCAAGTCGGTAGGACTCCCAGCTCACAGTCACTAGAAAGGCGAGGGGGCTGACCAGCTGCGATCCCAGGACTCTTGCTGAGTTTGTCACTTGCCCAACAGAGCCAGGGGAGGCCAGATCCCAGCTGGTCCAGTGCGGAGCTGGGTAAGCATTTTGAAGATCTCTCCTGGCCTCCTCAGTGCTTCCTAGCCAGCGGGTGCCCTGCCCCAATGCCCCAGCTCTGTGGAGAAGCGGGGGAGCCCCCCCCCCCATTCCACATACTGAACCGCAATAAAAGCAGCATGAAACACAAGGTCAGCTCCAGCCATGCTCCCCCTGCCCCCTTCGACAATCCAATGGGATCCCCCCACACTGCACCGCTGGGCTCGTGCGGATTTCATGGACAGGAGGCCACGACGCAGAGTGAGGGAAGGATGGCAAGGGGGAGGCAGAGAAGCCGAATCCGCGCTCCAGCTCCAGGTTTCCCCATGCGCCCAGGCTGCAGGAAAGTTACTTCTAGGCAAAAATGAGAAAAAGCTGCAGTTTCAAACCAGGGTGGCCAAAACCCCGCCCTCCTCCCACCATGAGGGCCCCGGAAACGCCAGGGTTCCCCTCCCCCCTGCACCGCTATGGAAGAGGGGCGCCACCTATCCCAGAAACTGCATTAGACCCCAACGCTTGCGGGGTATGGGGCGGGGGAAGAGGTTTGCAGTTAGAGTCACCTGGGGAGGGTCCCCTGGGACTCACAGCGGGCGTGAACCCTCCCTGGCTTTCCAGACAGCAGTTACCTGGGCCTCCCTCACACTCTTCCGCAGCACCCCCCTCCCCTCAGCCTGCACCCCCCAGTCCCACTGCATCCCCTCCCCCTGGCATGCTCCCCCACTGTCCACTGCACCCTCTCCCTTCAGCCTGTGCCATCCCATGGTCCCAATGCACCCCTCTTAGCTCAGCCTGTGCCCCCCACTCTACCACTCACCTCCCTCAGCCTGCGCCACTCCCATCCCCTCAGCCTGTATCCCCCCCACTGAACTCATCTCCAACAGCCTGTGCCACCCCCCCAGTCCCATTACACCCCTTTCCCTCAGCCTGCACCACTACCGTCCCACTGCACCCCCTCCCCTCAGCCTGCACCTCCCCCAGTCCCACTGCACCCCTACCCCTCAAACTACTCCCCCACTGTTCACTGCACCCCCTCCCTCAGCCTGCACCCCCCATCCCACTGCACTTCCTTCCCTCAGCCTGTGTCACCCCATTCATTGATGATTTAGATAATGGCATAGAGAGTACACTTATCAAATCGGTGATCTTTCAGAAAACTCCATCCTGGCCACTATGGATGTAGAAGCCCTCTACACCAACATACCACACAAAGATGGACTACAAGCTGTCAGGAACAGTATCCCCGATAATGTCACGGCTAACCTGGTGGCTGAACTTTGTGACTTTGTCCTCACCCACAACTATTTCACATTTGGGGACAATGTATACCTTCAAATCAGCAGTACTGCGATGGGTACCTGCATGGCCCCACAGTATGCCAACATTTTTATGGCTGACTTAGAAAAACGCTTCCTCAGCTCTCGTCCCCTAATGCCCCTACTCTACTTGTGCTACATTGATGACATCTTCATCATCTGGACCCATGGAAAAGAAGCCCTTGAGGAATTCCACCAGGATTTCAACAATTTCCATCCCACCATCAACCTCAGCCTAGACCAATCCACACAAGAGATCCACTTCCTGGACACTACTGTGCTAATAAGTGATAGTCACATAAACACCACCCTACACTGGAAACCTACTGACCGCTATACTTACCTACATGCCTCCAGCTTCCATCCAGGACACACCACACGATCCATTGTCTACAGCCAAGCTCTAAGACACAACTGCATTTGCTCCAATCCCTCACACAGGGACAAACACCTACAAGATCTCTATCAAGCATTCTTAAAACTACAATACCCACTTGCTGAAGTGAAAAAACAGATTGACAGAGCCAGAAGAGTACCCCAGAAGTCACCTACTACAGGACAGGCCCAACAAAGAAAACAACAGAACGCCACTAGCCATCACCTTCAGCCCCCAACTAAAACCTCTCCAACGCATCATCAAGGATCTACAACCTATCCTGAAAAATGATCCCTCACTCTCTCAGATCTTGGGAGACAGACCAGTCCTCGCTTACAGACAGTCCCCCAACCTGAAGTAAATACTCTCCAGCAACCACACACCACACACCAATTCCTAACCCAGGAATCTATCCTTGCAACTAAGCCCGATGCCAACTCTGTCCACATATTTATTCAAGTGACACCATCATAGGACCTAATCACATTAGCCATGCCATCAGGGGCTCGTTCACCTGCACATCTACCAATGTGATATATGCCATCATGTGCCAGCAATGCCACTCTGCCATATACATTGGCCAAACCGGACAGTCTCTATGCAAAAGAATAAATGGACACAAATCTGACATCAGGAATCATAACATTCAAAAACCAGTAGGAGAACACTTCAACCTCTCTGGCCACTCAGTAAAAGACTTAAGGGTGGCAATTTTGTAACAGAAAAGCTTCAAAAACAGACTCCAACGAGAAACTGCTGATCTTGAATTAATATGCAAACTAGATACCATTATCTTGGGTTTGAATAGAGACTAGGAGTGGCTGGGTCATTACACATATTGAAAAGGAGTACTTGTGGCACCTTAGAGACTAAAAATTTATTAGAGCATAAGCTTTCGTGAGCTACAGCTCACTTCATCGGATGCATTGGGTGGAAAAAACAGAGGGGAGATTTATATACACACACAGAGAACATGAAACAATGGGTTTATCATACACACTGTAAGGAGAGTGATCACTTAAGATAAGCCATCACCAGCAGCAGGGGGGGGAAAGGAGGAAAACCTTTCATGGTGACAAGCAAGGTAGGCTAATTCCAGCAGTTAACAAGAATATCAGAGGAACAGTGGGGGGTGGGGTGGGGGGGAGAAATACCATGGGGAAATAGTTTTACTTTGTGTAATGACTCATCCATTCCCAGTCTCTATTCAAGCCTAAACTTATTGTATCCAGTTTGCAAATTAATTCCAATTCAGCAGTCTCTCGTTGGAGTCTGTTTTTGAAGCTTTTTTGTTGAAGGATAGCCACTCTTAGGTCTGTAATCGAGTGACCAGAGAGATTGAAGTGTTCAATCAGAGGGCCTAATCACATCAGCCATACCATCACAGGCTCGTTCACCTGCGCATCTACCAATGTGATATATGCCATCATGTGCCAGCAATGCCTCTCTGCCATGTACATTGGCCAAACTGGACAGTCTCTACGTAAAAGAATGAATGGACACAAATCAGACGTCAAGAATTATAACATTCAAAAACCAGTTGGAGAACACTTCAATTTCTCTGGTCACTCGATTACAGACCTAAGAGTGGCTATCCTTCAACAAAAAAGCTTCAAAAACAGACTCCAACGAGAGACTGCTCAATTGGAATTAATTTGCAAACTGGATACAATTAACTTAGGCTTGAATAGAGACTGGGAATGGATGAGTCATTACACAAAGTAACACTATTTCCCCTTGTTATTTCTCCCCCCCACCCCACCCCCCCACTGTTCCTCAGATATTCTTGTTAACTGCTGGAATTAGCCTACCTTGCTTGTCACCATGAAAGGTTTTCCTCCTTTCCCCCCCTTGCTGCTGGTGATGGCTTATCTTAAGTGATCACTCTCCTTACAGTGTGTATGATAAACCCATTGTTTCATGTTCTCTGTGTGTGTATATATATCCCCTCTGTTTTTTCCACCAAAATCATCCGATGAAGTGAGCTGTAGCTCACGAAAGCTTATGCTCTAATAAATTTGTTAGTCTCTAAGGTGCCACAAGTCCTCCTTTTCTTTTTGCGAATACAGACTAACACGGCTGCTACTCTGAAACCTACACATATTGAATCTATTTCCCCATGTTAAGTATCCTCACACCTTCTTGTCAACTGTCTAAATGGGCCATCTTGATTATCACTACAAAAGTTTTTTTCTCCTGCTGATAATAGCTCATCTTAATTAATTAGCCTCTTACAGTTTGTAGGGCAACTTCCACCTTCTCTATTCGTATATGTAGTAGCTAGGCAAGGTACTAAAGAACTTCAACAGGACTTTATTTTTTAAAGTGGAAACCTCTTTTCCAAGCTGCTACTGCACCCTCAGTAGCTCTCCCTCAGCCTCTTCAACTCCTCCCCCCTCCTTCCGGCTTCCTGTCCTTTCAGACTCCCAACAGCCAGTGCTCCCAATTCTAATAATTACAAGCAACATCTAAACACCACATTCCCTCCTCTCTTAAGAAACTCTCCCAATTACAATAAACATTGTTGTTCTAACCACAGGAACAAATAGGAAACAAGGCACTATACTATTGACAGAAATATTACACTAAAAACACTATACATAACAAAAAGAAAAGGAGTACTTGTGGCACCTTAGAGACTAACAAATTTATTAGAGCATAAGCTTTCGTGAGCTACAGCTCACTTCATCGGATGCAAACGCATCGAAATGCATCCGATGAAGTGAGCTGTAGCTCACGACAGCTTATGCTCTAATAAATTTGTTAGTTTCTAAGGTGCCACAAGTACTCCTTTTCTTTTTGCGAATACAGACTAACACGGCTGCTACTCTGAAACCTATACATAACATAGTCCCTAGTCCAGACAGGTGGTCGTCTGGATATGACAGGCCATCTCTCAAGCCCCAGTTCCAGTGCAATGTCTTGTTGTGTTGATACTACGGTGAAGTCATCCAATGCAGACTGGGTGTTGGCATAATCTCCTCTTGGTGCATAGGCAGGTGCAAGATAAGAAGCATTCCATACCCGCCCAGCAGAAAGTCGATAGGTGTAAGGTCCCTTCTTCTCTATGATTTTAAGAGGAACTGTGAATTTATGGTCCTGTTTGTGCAAAATTCCAGGTTTTTGTATTCTAATGAAGGAACCACACTCAAATTTTGGTTCCTTAGCACCCTGCCACTTTTCTGTGAAAGCCTTATATTTTGCTTGGTTCTGTTCAACTGTTTTTCTCACATCATCCTTGGCTGGGGCCTCAGGTCGTGCCTTTAACAATCCAGCAATGTTCAGTTTAGTATTCATCTGTTTCCCATGCAGTAATTCTGCGGGTGATCTTTGCGTTGTGGCATGTCGTGTAGCCTGGTATGCTTGCAAGAAATCAGTAGTGAAGGTTATCCACAATCGCCCTTCCAGTTTAGCTGTTTGCAAACTCTCTTTCAAACTTCTGTTAAACCGTTCGATTTACCCATTGGCTTGAGGGTAGTATAGGGATGACCTTCTGTGTAAAATGTTCCTCTCTGATAGAAAAGTTTCAAACTCCAGGGAAGTAAATTGACTACCATTATCTGAAACCAGTTCTTTGGGGTTACCTTCCCTGCTAAAAACTGAAGAGAGGAACTAATTACTGTAGCAGAAGAGATTTGTGATGTAAACGCTACCTCAGGCCATTTACTGAAATAGTCTATTAAGGTGATGGCATAATGACAGTCACTTGGAGCAGTATCAAAGGGTCCTACAATGTCAATCGCCACATTTTCCCATGCAGATTCCGGAAGAGGAACAGGCTGTAATAGAGGGTACATGTCACTGCTGTCTTATCATGCATTTGGCAAGTGACACAGAATTTTATGAGTGCTTCAGTTTGAGAGTCCATCCCTGACCACCAATACAGATTCCGTAGTCACCGTTTGGTTCTGACAATTCCTTGATGAGTATTGAAGGAACAAATATGGACGCCGCATAGAATCAAGCACGTGGGTTTATTACATACAGCACTGACGGAGTGTCACCTCGCTTATTAGGCTCAGAGACACTGCCAATCAATTGATTACAATGGATTATATGGATTTTCCATGGGCAGAGGGAAATGACGGGGTAGGCAGTCCCAAACCCCTGGATAAGTCTAGCAGCAAGACAAGATAAGCACAGTAGCCAATGGTCAAAAGGTTACATAATGTCTCTACCAATGGTTTCAGGTTAACACATGCCACTTAATTAGTACACAGGTGTTTTCCATTAAACAATATTTTAAGTGTGTTAGTATAAAATATATATATATTTTGAATTCTAATTTGGGATCCATAGGAATGAAGTAGCTCCCCTGGGGGGAGGGATAGCTCAGTGGTTTATGCATTAGCTTGCTAAACCCAGGGTTGTGAGTTCAATCCCTGAGGGGGCCATTTGGGGCAAAAATTGGGGATTGGTCCTGCTTTGAGCAGGGGGTTGGACTAGATGATCTCCTGAGGTCCCTTCCAACCCTGATATTCTATGATTGTCCAACAGGTACACACCTAGGAGTTAAAGCAAAAGGACAAATGAAAAGTATATAGCAATAAAGATTGTCTTTTAATTATTCATTTGTGTTTCTAAGGCAGGTACTAGCAATGGCTTGGAGGAGAGGTGCACATCTGTGAGAGGGAGGATATCATATCTCATACTGATATGTTTGAACCTCTTTCATGAATTCAAGGCTGGTGTGTAGGAAGGCACCTCTTCTACAGAAGAAACAGGGCCCCTTTCATGCAATAAGGCAAGCGAGAAAGGCCATCAACTACCATATTTTGGTTTCCAGGCTTATATTCCAGTTCATAATTGAAAGAGAGTAGTCTTGCAAACCATCTAACAAAATGATATCTTGCTCTTCCCTGTCCTTTCATGGTGAGCAACATCATCAAAGGGCTGTGGTCTGTGCTCAACTTGAACGTGCAGCTCCACAAGTAAGTTCTCCATTTTTCAGTAGTCCAGACACAAGCAAGTGCTTCTTTTTCGACTGTAGAATATTTCCTCTCAGCATTACTTAGTGTCCTTGAAGCAAATGCAACAGTCCTCTCTGTGTTGTCCTCATGAAGTTGTGTGAGGACAGCCCCAAGTCCATAATCAGAAGCATCAGTAGTTACAATTGTGGGCAATGCAGGACTGAATAGTGCAAGTACTGGACTATGTACAATCAAGTCTTTCACCGTTTCGAAACTAGCTTGTGCATCTGCTGTCCACACTTAGGTTGAACTTCTCCATAGTAATTCTTGTAACGGTTCAATGACAGACGCATAATTGGGAATGAATTTTGTATACCAGGAGGTAAGACCCAAGAAGGAACCTAAGGTTTGCAAATCTGTTGGAGGAGGAGCATTTGAAATTGTCAGGATATGAGCCAGATCAGGTTTTAGTCCAGCCTGTGAAATTGTATGCCCCAGAAAGGAGAGTTCAGTTTGTCTAAATTTGCATTTGGACCTATTGAGCTTGAGACCTGCTTTGCTAATGCAGTTTAGTACAGATTGCAGGTTATTGTCATGCTCCTCAAAAGTATTTCCAAACACAATAATATCATCCAGATAGCACTGAACTCCATGTTGATTCTTCAGAATCAATTACATCATTTTTTGGAAGGCACTTGGGGCAGATGCGAGACCGTATGGAACACATTTAAAACGAAATAGTCCCTCATGTGTAATAAATGCTGTGAGGTCTCTGCTATCTTCATGCAACATAACCCGGTAGTATGCGGTCTGCAAATCAAGAGTAGAAAACATCTTTGCTCCACAGAGTTCTGCAAATACTTCTTCTATGTGAGGAAGAGGATGGCTGTCAATCACAATAGCTTGATTTGGCTCCCTTAAGTCCACACAAAGGTGAATGCCTCCACCCTTTTTCTGCATCACTACTATAGGTGAAACCCATTCCGAGGAGTCAATATCTTCAATAATGTCCTTTTGAACAAGTTTTCTAAGTTCCTCTGAAACAGTTTCCCTGACTGAAAATGGTAAGTGCTGTAATTTCTGTCATACAGGCATCACATTATTCTGCATTTTAACTTTATGCAGAAACCCATAAGCATAGCCAAGTTTCTCAACAACCTGGTGTTGGGTCCCAACTGAAACTGGTGTGTATACCACAAGAGTGCTTTGCTGAGGAAGATCAATTTGTCCATTAATTACCCTGAGATTTAAAGCAGCCAATTAATCTCTGCCAAGTATAGGAGTGCCATTGTGGACAATGTAGAACTCTGCAGTTACACAGCAATCACCAAAAGCAACTATTGCTGGCAGGCAGCCACATATTGGAATATGGTTTTTCAAATAACACACCAAGTGAAGCTTGGGTTCAATAAGAGGCACATCTTTAAAGTAATGCAAATAGATGGAATCAGGTAGTTTAGATACTGTTGAGCCAGTGTCCAACATTAGCTGAATAGAGTGTGATTTGCCTGAGGGTATTTACCGTGCACTTTATTTGTTCTGGAATATGTGCAGTAGTGATTTTGTCCATGCTCAGCACAGTAACATCTGGTATTGTAACTGCATGCACCTGTTCATTGAACTGGCTGCTGCGACATACTTTAGCAAAATGTCCAATCTTTTTGCAATGACAGCACTGAGCTACATTTGCCGGACATCCTGTGTAGCTTGCAAGGTGTTGTGGGGATCCACAATGAAAACTTTAACTGTATTTTGAATTTGCTGATTTGGTGGTTTTTCATTAGTTTTCCTCTTGTAATTGTTTGTCTGCAGTGATAGTGAACTTTTCTGCAAAGGAGCCAAAGCCTGGACTGTGCCTCCTGTATCCATGCTCATTATTTTGGCTTCAGCTTTAGCTGACTCAATCTGGGTAGCAATGGTTATTGCTTTTTCTAGTGTAAATTGTGGTTCTAGAAGTAAATGTTCTCTTACACGAAGCATGGTTGTTTTCTCAATGAGCTGGTCTCTAATCATCTCATCTGCCATATTCCCAAAGTCACAAGTTACAATCAGACTCCTCAGGGAAGCAATATACTGCATTATAGTCTCCCCTGGTTTCTGCGCACACTGGCGAAATCTGTAGCGATTAGCTACTACATTCACTTTTGGCACAAAAAAGTTCTTTAATGCAGTGAGTGCAATCTCATATTTATCATCTGCAAGGGGAAAATTGTAAAATATACGCTGCCCTTCTGCTCCAAGGCAGTGGATTAGCAGAGCACGCTTTCTTACTTCAGAAATCTCTGTAGCAGTGATTGCAAGCAGATAAGTCTCAAACATATGGTCCAGGCAGTAAAAGCAATTGGAGGCTCACTTGGGCTTTGTAGAAAGGGTGCAGGTGGGTTCAGAGGCAGAAGATCCCACCCTCATCGCCAAAATGTTGTAGTAGCCAGGCAAGGTACTAACAAACTTCAACAGGACTTTATTTTTTAAAGTGGAAACCTCTTTACCAAGCTGCTGCTGCACCCTCAATAGCTCTCCCTCAGCCTCTTCATCTCCTCCCCCCTCCTTCCTGTTTCCTGTCCTTTCAGACTCCCAACAGCCAATGCTCCCAATTCTAATAATTATAAGCAACATCTAAACACCACTCTGTGTGTGTGTGTGTGTGTGTGTGTGTGTTCCATTCTATGCATCCAATGAAGTGAGCTGTAGCCCACGAAAGCTTATGCTCTAATAAATTTGTTCGTCTCTAAGGTGCCACAAGTCCTCCTGTTCTTTTTATAAAGTTTGTGGATGATACCAAGCTGGGAGGGGTTATAAGCACTTTGGAGGATAGGATTAAAATTCAAAATTATCTGGACAAACTGGAGAAATGGGCTGAAGTAAATAGGATGAAATTCAATAAGGACAAATGCAAAGTACTTCATTTAGGAAGGAACAATCAGTTGTACACATAAAAATAGGAAGAAGACTAAGAGGGGACATGATAATTTTCAAGTACATAACAGGTTGTCACAAAGAGGAAGAAGAATTGTTCTTCTTAACCTCTGAGGATAGGACAAGAAGCAATGGGCTTAAATTGCAGCAAGGGCAGTTTAGGTGGGACATTAGGAAAATCTTCCTACCTGTCAGGGTGGTTAAGCCCTGGAATAAATTGCCTAGGGACGTTGTGGAATCTCCATCATTGGAGATTTTTAAGAGCAGGTCGGACAAGCCCCTGTCAGGGATGGGCTAGATAATGCTTAGTCCTGCCATGAGTGCAGGGGACAGGACAAGATGACCTCCCGAGGTCCCTTCCAGTTCTATGATTGTCCCACTGCAGCCCCCCTTCGCTCAGCCTGTGCCACCCCCTGACTTCAGCCTGCACCCCCCCACTGAACCCCCCCTCCTGTGCCCCCCACTGTCCCACTGCACCCCCCGCCCCTCGGCCTACATTCTCCGCACCAGTCCCTCTGTTCCGGACCACCCCACTACCCGCAGGACCTGCCCCCCCCCAGCTCCTGCCCCTGGTCCCCGCCCCCTTCCCTGCTCCGGCTCCCAGCAGCGCCCGGGACCCGGCGCCCGAGCCTGTCCCGCTGCTCCGCTCGCGATCCCAGACCCGGACCCCGCTCCTCCGCCCTAGAGATCCATGGCGCGTCCGGGAGCCCCGCGCCGCAGAGCCAGACTCCAGCGCAGCCAGGTTGCCTCCCTCCTGGACCCCGGGAAACTTCCCCCGCCAGCAGCAACTCGAGCCCCGGCCCGGCCGCCTCCTGCCCGGGCTCCCACGCCCGGCCCGGCCCGGCCCCGCGCTGCAGCCAGCGCCCCCTGGCCGAGCTGGCGCGGTGCAGCGCACGTTGCAGTTTCCACCGCTACCCTGCAAGAAATTGCTGCCTGTAGCTATTGGCTGCACCGGGCGGTAGTTTTATACAATAGCCGTTTCTTACAATCCCCCCGTACCAGTAACTGCTACCGGTAGCACAGGCCTATGGAGAGCCGTTTAAGACACTGCACCCGGGGGGGCTGGCCGGGCTCACTCGCTGCAGGCGGGGGTAGAGGGTGGGACACCGCTGCGCTCAATGGGGCTCGGGCTCCGGGGGACAGATGACAATGGAGGGGGAGGGATGCAGTGGGGGGCGGGCTTTGCTGGGAGATCTCTGAGTGACGGAGGAAAGCCCCCCCCCTGGGGTAGAGGGCTCCAAACCTGCCTCCCACCACACCAGGGTGGGGGAGGTGGCACAGGCAGCGGGGTGGGTGCTGGGGTCAGAGATGCGCTGGCTCAGGTCCCATAACCTTGGCCTTTCCCCTCCCTTCCAACATCACCAGAAAGGAGGTGCTTGCTGTTTGCTGCATCTTGGGGACCGCTTGGAGAAATGGCCCCACATTTCACTCAGTGCCCAAACCCCGCACCCCCATGGTGGACAACACATTTCAAGCTAAGGCAAGCCAAGTAACTGTGGATTTTAAAGAACTTAGAAGAGTTAAACTTTATTCAGAAAGTGGTCTTAACCTCAACTATAGCAGCGCTGGCATGCCACTGATGTATTTATTTAGGAAGTTTTAACAGGTTTCCAAACCCCATGCTGTAACTATCAGAGCCCAAAGAATAACCAGCTTTTGTTTACAGAAACATTCTCCTGTAATGTAATCACCAGATCTTTATTTAACAGAGGGAGGAAGGCGGCCTCTTTATGCTACCCCAGACCTGTTGTTTCTGGTGATTTTATTACACTGAGTTAATTAGTTGCCCTATCAAATGTTACTAGTCAAAATAATGGTGCAGGTGTGCTGGGGTTTGATTAGCAGTTTAATGTGTTTTGTCTAAGTGTTGAAGAAACGGGAACCATGTGGTAGTTCTGTTTTGCTGAGTACATGTGCTATTAATTCCATAACAATCTCCCATGTTTCTTTGAGTCATTCCTCTAGAGTTGGACTATTTTTCTTTCTCCAGTAGGAGGCTGTCGGTAGCCAGGCAGCTACCAGCAGACGAGGAATTAATTTGTGTGACCATTTCCAGCAGGAAGCCCCAGGAGGATCACCAAAGATCAGTTGGTAATAAATAGCTCCACCATTTGTGATACTTGGTTACACGTTGCACTCCAATGCTCTCTAATGACTGGACACGTCTACCATCTATGTTCTGACACTTTTGGGGGTTACGTTACCCAAGGTGTCTGGGGTGAATCACAACCACCTGCTTAAAGCAGGAGGGAGCCCCGTCTGTGCCCATGGGGGAAACTCTCAGCTCACGAAAGCTTATGCTCTAATAAATTTGTTAGTCTCTAAGGTGCCACAAGTACTCCTTTTCTTTTTTCTCCCCAGCTGCTGGCTGCTGGCCATGCAGATGCTCCACTACAGGTTCTGTGAGCCCCACTCTTACACACTGCAGGCTTGCAATTTACACACTCCACTTTGTTACACTTGATGGCTCAGTCCCCTATCTTCTGGACACCCACAATGTACTCCAATCTGCTGGGGCTGTAGGCAGCCAGGCCTAATGGTCAGAGCCAGGGTCAGAAGCCAGGAATGAAAGCTGGAGTTGGAATCACCCCAAGGCTTGGGGCCAGAGTTGGGGTCAGGAGTCATGGCAAAAGTTGAGCAAGACTCAGTGTCAGGAGTCACGTTGGGGGTCAGGACTGGAGTCTGGGGTCAAGGGTCAAGCTGGAGTGAGGAACCAGGAACAGTGTCAGGGACCAAGCTGAAGTCAGTACCAAAGGTCTAACTAGAGTCAGGGTCCAGTACAACAGCAGATCAGGAGTTAACTTAGATAATTTCCAGTGCCGCCTCCTGATTTAAGTACTGTGTCTGGGCCAATTGGTGGGGCTGGACATCTGTTCCAAATGGAGCTTGATGGGTGGAACCTCTGGTGGACCAGTGGTCTGTTTGCCCCCTCCCCTGCTAGTTCCAGAGAACGGTTGGGTAGCGATCATGACCTAGGCACTACTTGGGGACCCAGGAGCCTGGGTTTGAGACCCACAATCTCTCACATTGGCACCCTGCATCTGTCACTGGGCTTGGTTTTCTGGAGTGGCTCTTTCACCAGGTTAGGGGTGTGGACATTCTCCACCAGCTCCTAGGAGTGCTCTGTAGGATTGTAACCTTCCCAATCTATGAGATACCAGAGTCTATCTCATCTCATTCTGTAGTTGAGGATCTCATGGACAATATACTCATCATGATTATATACATGATCTTGAGCATGTACTGGGTGAGGTGGCACTTGGGAGTGGTGAAGGATTGGATCCTACATGTAGGGCTTCAGGAGTGATATATAAAAACAGGGTGTATCTAGAGGGATTAGAGTAGGTGGGGGTAACTGGGTTGATTTTCCAGCAAACTTAGGGGCAAAGGAACTGGTATTCCAATATACGAGATGGCATCTTGAAGTGTAGGTGTTTTATCAAGAGCCATACCAATCTGTCCTACTGAAAGTGTGGGCCCCTCCTGTCGATGGTGGTCCGCATACTGTTTGTAGCTCCTTTTGGTGTCCTCCAGGTGTATCATTACATCATCTTGGGTTTGACTGAGTTGTGCCCAGTCCCGGGCTGCTGGGTAGGAGGAAGTTGCAGGTAGCTCTGGGTAGAATTGAGGACAGAATCCATAGTTTGAAAAGGGGCTTTGCTCTGTCGAGGTGTGTTCCACTTTATTATATGCAAACTCCACATGAGTAGGGCCCTACCCAATTCACTGTCCATTTTGGTCAATTTCAGTGTCATAGGATTTTAAACATCCTACATTTAATGATTTCACCTATTTAAATCTGAAATATCACTGTGTTGTAATTGTAGGGGTTCTGACACCAAAAGGAGTTGGGGGTGGTCCCAAGGTTATTGTAGGGGAAGTTGGCATAGTATTGCATTGCCATCCTTACCTCTGCGCTGCTGCCTGCAGAGCTGGGCCCTCAGTCAGCAGCCGTCACTGTCTGGCAGCCCAGCTCTGAAGGCAGAAGTAAAGGGTGGCATGGTATAGTATTGCCACCCTTACTTCTGCGCTGGCAGGGTGCAGAAGTAAGGGTGGCAATACTGCAACCTCCCTAAAATAACCTTGTGACCCCCCACTGCAACTCCCTTTTGGGTCAGAAACCACAATTTGAGAATTTCCCTGTGAAATCTGTATAGTGTAGGGTAAAAGCACACAAAAGAACAGATTTTGCGGTCCAAGACATGGTTTTCATGGTTGTGAATTTGGTAGGGCACTATACATGAGACAGCAGGGAGGACCAGTCATTCTGTTGGTAGTTTATATAGCAGTGAAGATACGCTCCAGAATCTGAGTGGTTCTTTCCATATGACTGCTTGCCTGCGGCTATGTGGATGAGAGACAAGAGCAAATGCCCAGCATTCAGAGGGCTTTATCACAGAAGTGGGAGATGAAGTACACTCTGCAGTCATAGATGATGTGCTCTGGGAGGCCATGGAAGCAGACGACTTGGTCCACCCTGAGCCAGGCGGTCTCCTGGGAGGAGGTAGGCCAGTGCAGGGGATAAAGCATGCCATCTTTGTGAGGCCTTCAAAGTGGTCATGAACCCATCAGATTCAGGTAATTCTACTATAAAATCTAGGGCAGTAACTGATCAGGAGCTAGATGGAACCTCGAGGGGTTGCTGGAGTCTGAGGGGTTTATTGTGCATTCCCTTGGAGTTAGCACATACATTGCAAAAGTTGACATAGACATCGATGTGGCTCACATGCAATACCACCAGATGAGACAAGAGACTAGGCACTGCATTTTGAACCAGCTAAAATGTCCCACAAGGGGGGGGGGCAGTTGTGACATATTTACAGAGTTGCAGTTCTCAGAGGTCTGAGGGGAACATATATATATGCCCATTCCTGTAGGTTACCCTGTCTTGGACCTTGTGGGGTTCCCTACCTATGGACTCCTGTTCGTCAGGAGGGATCCCCTTGGGCTGAGGCTGATTGTATTTGCGTGGGCTGGTCTTGGTGAGGAGCTGAGCCCAGGACATTATGAGGCTTGAGGATCTAGAAGATTTCAGGGTTCAAATCATCTAGATCAGCGTAATGTTCCCCCTATTTTGGGTTTCCGGGTGATAGGAGATTATGAAATTGAAGCATGAAAAGAACAGGGCCCACTGATGCTGTCACTGGTTAAGGGCCTTGGCTCTACATAAATATTCAATGTTTTAATGGTCTGTATACACCTGGATGGAATACTAGATCCCTTCTAAATGGGGGCACCACACCTCAAAGGCAGTTTTAATCGCCAGGAGTTCCTTATCCAAACTCTCATACTTCTCCTCTCCATGTGTATGTTTCTTGAAGTAAAAGGCACAGGGATGTAACAACTGTTGGGGACCGTGTCTCTGAGAATGCACCGCTCCGATCACCACATTGGAAGAGTCTTCTTCCATGATGAAGGCCTGCGTAGTGTCTGAACGAACCAGTATGGGAGTAGTGGTGAATGTGAGTTTTAACTACTTGAAGATCTGTTGGACCTCAGGGGAACCAGAGACACTTGATGTTTTTGTGGAGCAGGGCAGTGAGGGGGGTTGTGGAAGCAGAGGAAAGGATGAAGGGAATTTGAATGCAGATATCTTAAGTTCTAGGAATAGAGCAAGAGTCAGGCTAACACTAGCTCTGATAACGCAAGACTTTTTTTTCGACCTTGTGTTAGATAAGAATGGAACACAGACTGTAGCAGGAACTGCTGAGAAAAGTAAGATAGCAGGAAGGTATATGTATAAACAAGATGCGGTTGTTGATCATTATTGTCTGTAGCAAAGGTATAAATGCTTACCCTAATTGTTTATCTAACGGAGACCTGCCTGGGATGGGGGAAGCCCTGTCCAGGTGTACTCTCCCCTTGCAAGTGCTAGAAACAAAATAAACTATCTCTGATGTGTTGCAACCAACCTGAGAAAGAAGACAGTGTTTTCTTCCACAATTTACATATGGGCCTTCTTGATTGATAGGAATTAAAGGGTTCATGATGCAGTTACATTCCCTTAGGCTGTCCTAATAGGAGTTGTTTTGTGGGGAAAGTGCAGGTGCTTCGGGGTTTGGAAAAGGGGGTGGAGGATTTTCAGATGGTCGATTTGGGCATCCATTTCTCCAGTGTTCCTCCTGGCCACAAAAGTGGCATGCAGTGTTCCCTGTCAGGGCAGGATATGAGGAACCTCTCCCTCTTCCCTGACCTTGTCCTCCCCCACCCCTCGGCCTCTATATTGATAAGTTTGCAACTGCAAGGCCAAAAGTTTTGTTTCAGTACTTTCTTCTGCTCTATGCAAGCTGCACAATGGTTGGCAACTGTCATCAATTCAGAAAGGGGTTTAGTTTGCCAGCCAATGCAGATAATCCTTAACTGCTGCTGAACCTTTGGCAGGAGTCCCTGAACAAAGGCAGCCCCTACTGCCTCTCTGGCATTGTCAGCTGGCCGGGTAATTCCTGAATGTTTGTTCAAACACCTTAGTTAGTCTATCTAGATAATCAGCAGGGGACTTGCCTTTGTTCTGTTTACAGTTGTTAATCTTTGTCCAACTTCAGAATAAACCTCTGATAAAAATTTGTGATCCCCAGGAAGTCCTGTAGTTTGAGAACATTGCATGATGCTGCCCACTCAAGGACTGCTATTCACCTTGCCAGGATCCATCTTACTACCATGAGGTGATAAAATGAGCCCTAGGAATTCTATAGAGGTCTGGCCAAAGACACACTTCTCCTATTCACATGCTGATATAGTCTCCTCAGGATGGAACAGACATGCAGGGTGTGCAGCTCAGCATTCACTGAAAAAGTAATTCTGTGACCCAGGTATACTACCACATATTGGTCCAGAATGTTCTGGAGCATGTCGTTCATAAAATGTTGAAATGTGGCAGGTGTATTCATCAAACCAAAGGGCATGATGAGGTATACAAAATACCGTAACAGGTTTGGAAGACAGTCTTCCACTTGTCCCCAGCTCTAACATAGACACATCCCTCCAAAGTTTAACTTTGTATATTTAAGCGACTCCCACCTGCTCCAATAGCTTGGGGTGTAGGGATAGTGGGTATCAGTTCCTAACAGTGACTTGATTTAAAGTCCGATAATCCACACACAGTTGGAGGGTGCCTTTTTTTGTTTGTTTGTTTGTTTTGGATAAAGAGGCCTGTTGCCCCAGCAGGGGAAGTACACGTACGAAAAAAGCCCTTAGCCAACTTCTCCTGGGTAGGTGTGCAGTGCAGCTAGCTCAGGCTTGGACATGGCATAAATGCAACCGACTGGAATGTTTGCTGCAGGTTGTGACTTGATTGGACAATGGTAATCCTTGTATGGGGGTATGACAGGATCCCCGGGGTACAACCTGGGACTGTGGGACCGCTATGCTCCCTTAACTCTCTAGCCTGGGCTGTCTCACACAATGCAATGCCAGTGACAAGCAGCAAACCCCTCCAGGCACTCTGATCACTCAGCCATCAGCATGTGGAGCCCCACACCCAGCTAGATTGCATGAATGCTCCCTGAGCCACTCATGAATCATACAGAGAGAGGCACCAGCCAGTCACCCCAGCCCCTGGCCTTGCACCCCATACCATCTTACACTGCTCGAGACTCCCTTTGACAGTGCAAGCTCATTAATTAGCTCACCACTCCAACAAAAGGGTAGTAAATCTGCAACAGCCCTTGTTAACCTAAGCTGGGATTCCCCCAACACTTCAACCAAAACTGCACTGTGCTACGTAAAATATAAAACAGATTTCTTAATTACAGAAAGGCAGATTGTAAGTGATTATAAGTAGACATAGAGATCAACGTTAGTTACATAGAAATAAAAATAAATTTGCAGTCTAAATTCTACAGACTAAGCAAGATTTGAATCAAGCAGTCTCTTACCTTAACAAATGTTACAGGCAGCTCACACTTCCAAGTACACAGGCTGGATTCCCTTCCGAGACTGGGACCAATCTCCCCAGTTCAAAGTCTTTGTCTTCCAGATGCTTTCCCAGGTATTGAGATGGGGGAGGAGAGAGGCCAAGTGATGATGTCACTGTCCCTCCTTTATATTTTCTTCCAGCTGCTAGAAAGATCCTTGCTGTGACGCGAGGTCAGGCAGTCCTCATTGTGCATGTGCCCTCTCTGAGAAGTCTCTGGGATAGTGGATGGACCATCAACGCCTGTCTGGCCAATGAGAGTTGCTCCTTTGTCCCTGCTGAAAGGCCAGATGGGGCATTTCCCAACCTCTCAGCATATTTCAGTAGCACATATAGCAAAACTTCATAAGAACGGCCAAACTGGGTCAGACCAAAGGTCCATCTAGCCCAGTATTCTGTTTTCCAACAGTGGCCAATGCCAGGTGCCCCAGAGGGAATGAACAAGTGATCCATAACTTCACAGACAATTATAGCACCTGCAATCCAACAGGATATTAAGGCTCTACAGATCAATACTTTTAAAATGATACTTCACAAGGCATACTTTGTACAAAACATATCAATCATATAACTATGGTGAAAATGGGGGTTCCGGGGTGCTACTTTGAGGTACAGAGCATCACAGAAGCAAGGCATCTGCAATTTCCTTTTCAAAGACCTCAGTGTAGTTGTTATATTTGGAAGGAAGTAGAGAATCAGGGCCAGTGGTTGGCTCTGGTACTCTGACTTGTAACTGGTGGGGAACTACTGCATGCTCTGCATTTCCTGGGGTCAAGCTGTGCTGCTGACAAATCTCTGAGGAAAAGCTGACTGATAGTTCATGCCAGTGGATAAGTGGGCATGGAAGGCTGGGCAAGAGATACCCAGGATCCAGGGGAAATATGGGGAACGGATGGCAATGAACTGTAGTGTCTCTCGCTGCCCTTGGATGGTGAGCTCCTCAGGAACCGTTTCCATGGCCACCAGCCCAGAGGACAGGAGGGACCTGTCCGTTGTCTCTACAAGGGTTTGGGTTTGGCTGCAGGGAAATCTGCAGATCTTGGGCATCCTCCATGTTGATAAAATTATCTGCTGCAGCTGTGTCTGCGAGGGGATGGTTGGGAATGCCCTTCACCGGGCTTGGGCTGGCTCATTTCCCAGATCCCTTCATGCTGGGTTCTTCGAGGGGCAACAAGAGATCGTGTGACCCGGTTCCCCACAGGGTAAGGCATTGCTGGTGTGCTCTTTCCTCAGGGGTGTGTCACCAGCAAGCCAGGTTGCTTTGCATCAGCTCACCTGGCAGAGTGGACTCCAAGAGCAGGGGGCAGTGTTGTGACATCTCTCATCATTCTGCCCATTGCACATGTGGCTGATGGTCGGTCTGGATGAGCAGAGCAATGAAGTCATCCTGACCTGTGGGTGGTCTCGACTCGGGACAGCTCGTCCTTGATCTTGTCCCACAAGTCCCATTGGAAGTTCCATTCTGGATCCGACATAAGGGTGCAGCTATGCCTGACCCCTGTCCTAGTTTCCTCAGGGGAGCCTCAGCAAAGGGGGCACAGTTGTGGTCATAAAAAATGATGATATCATCCACTGGAAGGTGTCCCAGTTAGACAGGACTGGATGGCTGGTTTCCAACAAGGGGGAGTCTTAAGTCTTCTTCTCAGTGTCTTTGTTGCTTGCAGCATAGGTGGGGGCAGGAGAAAGGCCAAGCATGTGGCCCCTGTGTTCTGTTTTATACCCTCAGTCCCATGTGCTTGGGGAACACAAGTCCAGGCATGTCTGCGGGGCATTGCTGAGTCTCCAGGCAAGGCTAAGCAGTTCCCCTGGTGTGGCCTCATGCAGGTGAGTCATTGCATTGTAGCTCCCTTGCTGGACAATGGCTGTTGATGGTTTGTTTGACACCTCACCTGGGCGTTGGTAACTTTCCTTGCCGTTGCCTCTGGGGAGCTAATATCCGATTGATTCTCCAACTTACAGCATGTTTTAGTGACAACCATACAACACAATTTTCATAACTTCATATGCATTAATGATATACATATATGGATAGAGAAATGCTTTCAGCAAATCATAATCTTTCCCTTGATATCTCACATGGCCTGCTTTATATGCAAGATCAAAATGATATGTAATTGAGGGATATGGGGGTTACAGGGCGCTCCTCCAAGTATAGAATGTCACAATCGCCCACTGGAAGGTGTCCAAGTTAGACAGAACTTAACCGCTGGTTTCCCACAGGGGGAGGCTCAGTCCAATGTCTCCCCAGTCAGTGGGATATTTGCTATTCTTGGAAGAATACATCTGCAGTCGAAGCAGGAACAAGAGGCACCATTGGTTCATGAAGCCCTGAAATTTTGACAACTCCCTTTGAAGCGCCCCAGCAGAGGGAGAGCGTGTCCCAGCTAGCGTGGTGGCATGGCCGGTTGAGCCCGGATCACAGTGTTCTCTGCATGGAGCTGAGGTGCTTGCTCCCGCAATGCCCAATTTTCAGCAGCCAGCTGCACAATCTGCACCTGTATTACTTGGTTATCTACCTGGAGAAGTCACCTGTTCATGTGATGCCGATGCTCCTTGGGGTTAGAGGAGCTCTACCAGGTCCATGCTAGGCTGGGCTCACTCGGAGGAGTAGAGGCCTGAGCAAGCTGTAGGACCAGGGCATGGGTGGTCAGGCCTAGTGGTCAGAGCTAGGGTCGGCAGCCAGGAACCAAAGCCAGAGTTAGCGCTAGAGTCAGGATGACTCTAAGAGTAGGAGTGATTGGGGTCAGGAGGTACAGCAAAGGCTGAGCCAGAGTCAGGAGTCACATGGACGGTCAGGACTGGAGCTGGCATCAGACAGACACACCAAGAATTGAGCTGGAGTGAGGAACCAGGGAACAGCGCCAGGGGTCTAACCTGAGTCAGAATCGAATAGCAACAGCCAAGGCCAAACTGGAGTCAGGGAACAATGCCAGAGTCAAACTGGAATCATGCGTTAGGCCCCAGAAACAGCAGATCAGGAACTTACCAAGTTGCTCGGACAACTTCCTGTGCCTCTTTCTGGCTTCAGTAGCTTGACCAGAAAAATTGGTGGGGCTGGATGTTTGCTCCCAGGAGCTTCATGGATGGAGCCTCTGGTGGGCTGCAATTCTGTTAGCTCCCTCCCCTGCTGGCTCTGGCGCGCTGCTGGGCGGCGGTCGCAATCTGGGCACCGCTTGGAGACCCATGGGCCTGGGTTCGAAATCCCGCACAGCTGTCTCCATGGAAGCAGCAAACGCCAGTTCTCTGGTTTCACCTCAGTTCAACAAGTCAATGATAAAACACAACTGAAATTTATTTACCAGAGCTTGAGATAACAAATAACAGTAAATTAACAGTCAAATAACAGTAAGTCTAAGAGTTTGGAAACGTCAGTAAAAGTAAAAGAAAACCATAAGGCCCAGTCTATGGCCTCTATGTTTTAACTAGTTACCTTCCTCTCACCAATGGTCCGTCCTTACAGCACTTGTCCCTCTGGGATCCACCTTTCATGAGCCACTCCTGCTGGCAGAGTTTCTCGTCTGTAATTATCAAACCTGATTCCCCACTCTGGCACTTCGAGTGCAGAAGGTGGGGACCCACAAGGATTTTAAAAATTAATACTGGTCACTCCAGGCTCCCCTGAGGGGATAGCTCTGTGGTTTGGGCATTGGCCTGCTAAACCCAGGGTTGTGAGTTCAATCCTTGAGGGGGCTTTTTAGGGATCTAGGGCAAAAATTGGGGATTGGTCATGCTTTGAGCAGGGGGTTGGACTAGATGACCTCCTGAGGTCCCTTCCAACCCTGATATTCTATGAAGATTAAACTCCTAAGGTTACAGTTTCTCTCTGACCTTGGATCGGTAGACACTGCCACCACCCAAGTGCAAAAACCCCTGAAACCAGAAAGGTGTACTTGGGAATTCCTTCCTGTGGGCTACCCTCAAGCCCTTTCCCCCGGGGAAGAGCTGAAAAAGAAAAATAAAGGAAATCAGCTGTTGCCATCAGCTAGTTAAACAACATATGCACAAGCCTCTTAGGTCACCAAAAATACAATCCTGTTCTTAAAAAAGGTAAATTTTATTAAAAACAAAAAGAAAGATCATCTGGAACGTAGGCTTTTGCTAGATTTAAAAAAACCCACTTACAAAAATCGAACATCAAGAATAACCTTCTTGAGGTCCAGCTTAAAGGTTATAAGCAAAATAAAAAGCATCTGGGGTTAGCAAGAGGAGTCCACTAGCCATAAGAAATAAACAGAAATAAACCTAATTGTGTTTTTCTAAACATTTCTGATCTACTTACACATTTGGGGGTTCCAAATAAGTAGTTCTAGGTATGATTTGATGATCTATGATCATACCTGGCTTAAAGCGTCTCATAGCATAACTGCTCCCTGTTCCCCTCTTTCCCATAGAGCAACAACAGAGACAAAGGGGAAGTTTTTTTTTTCATTTTAAAAAGATCTAGCCTTCCCATCGGCTCCTTTGGTCAGGTGCCCACTCCCTTTCCTTCACCTGGGAGACTTTGTTAACCCTTTGCAGGAAAAGCAAGCAGTGAACAGCCACCAAGAGGGACTTTATAGCTAACTGGCTGGCTGGGTGCCCATAAAAGGGAGCTACTCCCCCCACCTTCATTTATAACAGTAATGGATAACCATGAGGGCCATTTCTTCTGCTCTTCTGCAGTTCTAGGCTATTGTCGCTGAGCAGAGCTATTCAAAGAGCTGTCCTGGGGTCGGTACATAATCGCAGTGTTTTCTCCGGGGTTGTCTGTTGTTCTCAGCGTTGATTGAGGTAGACCTGAGACCCAGCCTTGCCCCAGCTAACCAGTCTCACTTCAATGCTTTTGCAACTTACTTGTCAGCATTTTCCATGTCTCTGAAGCTATTTCCCATATAAACAGCTCACAATAACCATGACAACCAGCTAGTACTTGGCTTTCTGCAGAGACCACACACGACCCCTTTGGTGAGATATTGAGAACACGGTTGGACACAGGAGGGATTTACCTGCCTTGGGGTGTCTGTGTCGACATGCATAAAATCTCCTCTCTTTCTCCAACATCTGTCCCCATTCACTCTCGGTATAACCTGACTTGTGCGAGGTACCATTGAAACAGTGTCCTAAAGAATCGTTGTTTTACTGTGTTACCGACGGAGGTTGCTGCTCCTCTTTCCCAGAGCAAATTCCATTCCTCTGAGATAATTTGTCTGCCCAGATCCCAGTGCATCAGAGATGGACGTTTTTGGTTAGGAAAGCTACCCGCAAAGATTGACGTAAATGATTAATCATTTTTCTGAATTCATCAGAAGCTGTCACTTCTATTAACATTTGTGTTCTGAATAGAAAGCAGTTTGGGGGGCAGCTCACCAGCCCTCATCCATCCTCCCCACACCCTCACCCTGTTTGTGGGGACTCCAGCCCAATGCAGCTGTGGCGGTCAGGATGGTGGGAGTCCGTAGCCCTGGCAGGATCCCACATACTTTGCTGGCATTTGGGAGGGAGATGCAGATTCTGGGGATGGAGCAAGCCTGGATGGAAAGTCCTGGCTGGGTCAGAACAGTTCAAGTCCCAGCCAGATCAGACCCAGCACACGGACTCTGGCACCTCCTGCCCTTTGTCCCATCTGCTCAATGGCTGGAAAGTGCCACTCGCCCCTTCTTTGAGTCCCCTCACTCCATCACCACCTGGATTCCCACCCCACTACGATTGCCTGCCCAGAGCCAACTGGCTTCAAGTTTCCCTGGCAGAATCTAGATGTTCATCTGTTGGGCTCCCTGAAACTTGTTGGAGAAGGAGGAGGAATTCTGGGGTGAAAGCAGTTTGATTCCTACCTGAGTTGCACTGGGTCCTCCTGGGTCTGGCTGGCACAGCCACGCTGAGGCTCATGTGCCATCTCTCTGGGCTATCACATGCCAGGAAGCTCCTGTCTGACTAGGGCAACCCAGGAACTAGATGCCTGTCTGGAGGGATGGGGGGCTCTAATCCCACTACTAACACTGCACTTGGAAAGGGATTCACAGCCCCCCATCAAGGTTCCTTCCCCACTCTGAATTCTAGGGTACAGATGTGGGGACCTACATAAAAAAAACCCTAAGCTTATTCTTACCAGCTTAGGTTAAAAACTTCCCCAAGGTACAAACTTTGCCTTGTCCTTGAACCATATGCTGCCACCACCAAGCGTTGTAAACAAAGAACAGGGAAAGAGCCCACTTGGAGATGTCTTCCCCCAAAATATCCCCCCAAGCCCTACACCCCCTTTCCTGGGGAAGGCTTGATAAGAATCCTCACCAATTTGTACAGGTGAACACAGACCCAAACGCTTGGATCTTAAGAACAATGAAAAATCAATCAGGTTCTTAAAAGAAGAATTTTAATTAAAGAAAAGGTAAAAGAATCACCTCTATAAAATCAGGATGGTAAATACCTTGCAGGGTAATTAGATTCAAAACATAGAGAATCCCTCTAGGCAAAACCTTAAGTTACAAAAAGACACAAAAACAGGAATATACATTCCCTCCAACCCAGTTTATTTTACCAGCCATTAACAAAAGGAAAACTAACACATTTCTAGCTAGATTACTTACTAACTAACAGTAGTTGTAAGGCTACATTCCTGATCTGTTCCCGGCAAAAGCATCACACAGATAGACGAACCCTTTGTTTCCCCCCCCCCACTCCAGATTTGAAAGTATCTTGTCTGCTCATTGGTCATTTTGGTCAGGTGCCAGCGAGGTTATCTTAGCTTTTTAACCCTTTACAGGGTTTTTGCCTCTGGCCAGGAGGGATTTTATAGTACTATATACAGAAAGGTGGTTACCCTTCCCTTTATATTTATGACACCCCCCCCCCAAGCTCTGGGGCAAGAAATACCATCCTGGGGGGAGGGGGACAGGCCCAGAGAAGGGAAGTGACTCACTCAAGGTCCTTCAGCAACTCAGTGGCAGAGTGGGAATAGACCCAGGCCACCTGCTCCTTGGTACAGACAGGTCCCAAGGCAGCTGTCTGCCCCAGGTCTGAGATCTCTGTGTGGGACATTGGCTACAGCCCCCATTGCTCCCATGGCATTAGCTCCCCATGCTGCTGCTGCCCCAGGCTTTGCAGAGTGCCGGGCCCAATAGCCTCCTTCTCTGTGAGCTGTTCCTGCTCCTCCCTTTCTGTGCGATTTTCACAGCCCAGAGTAAATGCTAAAGCCAGTTGTGGGGCAGGGCCAGGAGCCAGGGCGCTGGGAAAGAGCTGCCAAGCCCCCAGCTCACTCAGAGCACATCTGCAGAGGTTTGGGGGATTAGGGAGCAGCCTTAGCAATGGGTTTTGGGTGCCAAGGTGCAGCCAGAGCAATGGGCTGAGGGATCAAGGCACCCCCAGGGCTCTGGGGGACACAGACAGGTTGGGGGGCAGCATGTGAGGCTTGGGAACACACACAGAGGGGCTTGGGGAGCACAATGAGGGGGTTGGGTGCCTAGGAGTGCTCCCTGTGAAGGGTTTGGAGTAGCAAAGTGATGGGTTCAGGGGGGCAAGAATACACAGTAATGGGTTTAGGAGTGCCTGGGGGGCTCACACAGTGAGCATTCGGGGGTGACTGGGGGGTCACAGTGAGGGTTCAGGGGTACCAGGGGGGCTTACACAGTGAGGGATTGGAGGTGCCGGGGGGGTTCACACAGTGAGGGTTCAGTAGTACAAGGGGGGCTCACAAAGTGAGAGACTGGGGGTGCCTGGGGGCACCTCATGACTGGTTCAGACCGCACCGCCTCCACGACAGGGAGCTCATTGCTGGATCTGGGGAGGGAAGGGTGGCTGCCCTGCCCTTTAATAGTGAGTGCTGGGAGGCAGAGCTAGAGGGCAGGCTCTGCCCCGAACTGCCCAGGCTCTGTCTCTTCTGGGGTCAGAACTACTCCAGGGGCCAGGAGGGCTGGAGCGAAGAGCTGCCCCGGGATGGTTCCTACTATGGGGGCTCACCCCAGAGCCAGGCCAGGCTCCCCAACAGGCAACCAGACTCCATCTCCCCTGCTATGACCTCGGCCTTCACTTCCTGTCCTAAACAGCCATGTTTGCCCAGCCATGTAGTGCAATGTGGCTGTTAAACTGCCCCTGCCCACCCCAGAAGTGGCTGCAGCTCAGCGCTGGCTGGTCCCTGCACACCGTGTATGTGGCAGTAGGGATGGGGGTGGCAGGCTGTGGGGCCTGTGCAGGTTCTTTCTGTCCATAACCATCTCCCAGGCTCCCCCTCGGACTGCAGCCTCTGCTGGGTCCCAGCCCAGACGGGCTTTGCTGGAATCGCTGCAGCTGTTCCCTGGTTAGGCACGGATGACAAAGATGCAACTTTTCAGCTTCAAAATGATCCTTCCCAGCCACCCCCTGCTCCCCTCCAGCCCCACATCATCTGCCCACACCTTCCCTCCAGCCCCACCTCATCCCCCACACTTCCGCTCTAGCCCCACATCCCCCCGATCCCCTCTGCCCCACATCCCCCATCCAGCCCCACCTCCTCTACACCTCCCCTCCAGCCCCACACCTCCCCTGACCCTACACCGCCCCTCCAGTCCCATGTCTCCCCACACCTCCCCTCGAGCCTCACATCCCCCCAGCTCCCCTCCGCCCCACATCATCCCCCCACACCTCCCCTGCAGCCCCACATCTCCCCTGCTCCCCTCTACCCCACACCTCCCTCCAGCCCCATGTCCCCCCACACCTCCTCTTCAGCCCCACATCCCCCCAGCTCTCCTCCAGCCCCACATCATCCCTGCACACTTGCCCTTCAGCCCCATCATCCCCCAGCTCTCCTCCAGCCCCACATCATCCCCCACACCTCCCCTCCAGCCCCACATCCCCCCTGCTCCCCTATGCCTCACCTCTCCCCTACTCCCCTCCAGCCCCACATCCCCCTGCACTTTCCCTCCAGCCCCACGTTTCCCCCTGCTTGCCTCCAGCCCCAAATGCCCCACAATGCCTCCAGCCCCTCATCATCCCCCACACCTCCCCTCCAGCCCCACCTCCCCCCTGATGCCCTCCAGCCCCACATCCCTCTGCACCTCCCCTCCAGCCCCACATCTCCCTTGCTCCACTCCAGCCCCACATCCTCCACACCTCCCCTCCAGCCCCTCCCAGATTCCTTCGCTGGCTCCTGAGGCCCTTAGAACAAGGGATCTGCTACAAGGGTATTGAGGGGCAGCTGGTGAGGGTACAAGAGGGGACCTGAGGTGGCTGAGTGGGGGTGGTAGTGAGGAGGGGGTTGGGGTAGAGAAAAGAGGGGGAAGGAGCTTGGGGCTGGGCTGTCTCAGGGGTAGGAGGGGTTGAGGCACTGGGGCAGCAGCATTTTTGGGCCATGAGCTCAGCTCTCCGTACTCCATCCCTGGGGAGGCATGAGGCAGATCCAGGCTGGTCTTGGTGCTGGGCCCCATACAAGGCCACAAGAATGTGGGGGGCAGGGTGAAGTGGCAGCAGTTACTGAGGAGAGGAGCCTTCCCTGACCCATATGTCAGGGGCACTGCCCCCCAGCCCCACCCCAAGAAGAACTGCTCTGTGGGCACCCAGTGCAGCCCCCCTCCCCTGAGTCAAGCCACCCAGCTGCTCTCCCCAGCACAGGGAGCCCCAGGTCCTTGAGGTAAGCACTGCTTGGAGCCTCACTCTGTGCCCCAACTCCTGCCCTGATCCCCCTCCCACCCTCTGAACTCCACGATCCCAGCCCGGATCACCCTTCTACACTCCAAACCCCTCATCCCCAGTTTTACCCCAGAGCCCTCACTCCCCCCGACCCCAGCCCAGAGCCACCTCCCGCACCCTGAACTCCTCATTTCTGGCCCCACTCTGGAGCCCGCACCCCCAACCAGAGCCGCACCCCCTCCCGCACCCCAACCCCAATTTTGTGAGCATTCATGGCCCGCCATACAATTTCTATTCCCATGTGGCTCTCGGGCCAAAAAGTTTGCCCACTCCTGAAATAACCCCATCAAAGGCAGTCTAGAGCTTGGACTTATTAATCAGTTCCTTTCCTGAGTGATAAGGTATCTCTGTCCTAGCAGTCAGTCTGTCCAGCACTTGTCCAGGGAGCTGGGCTCCACATTTTCCTGGAAGGCCCCTGCTGGCAGAGTGTCGCCTCCCTGATGGATAGCACTGGTGCCGTCTTTCCTTCTCTTACAGTCTCAGACCCTTTGCCTGTGTCAATGCTCACATCTGCATCATCCCTGGACTGTAAACTCTGGGCTGGGCTGGGTCCCAGATGCTGATTGTTCTCGGTTTTGATGGGAGACCCCCCCCCCCAGCCTCTGACGACATGGCTCACCTCCCACGGGTTTGGAACCCAATATCCTCCATGTTTCAAAACGCTGCCAGCGTTTCCTGTGCCAGCCCCCTCCAATAACCACGACAACCAGCGAGCTTTGAGCTCTTGGCTGAGACCACACGCCACCCCTGTTGGTGAAATAGAGAGAAGATGGTTGGACGCAGATGTCACATACCTGCCTGGCATGTCTGTGACACCGGCTCCCAGAGTAGGAGCCAGACAGTGGGACCGGGTGGGGCATGGACAGGCATGAGGGAGCATGGGCGGACATGGGCAGCAGAGTTGTGGCACAGGCTCCGTCACTGTCCTGGATTGAGCTGGTCGGGCTGATCCTGGCTAACCCAGGGCCTGTGCCGCTCCATGGTGAGATCAGCCTGGCCTCCCAGGTGACATCCTTCTCCCCCCCGGCATCGGTGTGGGCAGTGTGTCCTGGCACTGTGCAAGGGACAGCCTGCAGGGACAGATGTACAGACATGGCCCTGCTGCCCAGGGGGCACCCTGCACTCAGAGCCTGCTACGTGCTGCTCGCCTGGAGCCCGCGGCACGCCACTGGCGCCTGGTCCTGTGGAGAGTCCCACACACCGGTTATTGCTTCTGGAGCCTGATGCGCCTGTCTGGCCTGGTACTGCAGCTCCTGGAACTTCCTCTGGGTGGCAGCATCACCCTGCACCAGCTGTGATCCTGGGCACAAGGGAATGGGAGCAGACGCAGTTCAGCAGCGCTGTGCGGGGAAGAGGGTTTTCTGAGTCCTGAGTCACAGCCGCTGAAGTGGCAGGGGCATACACAGCCTGGTGCGGGAGCTGCCCTGCTCCATTGCCCTTTCTCCCCAGCTCCCCAACCCCCATGTTACTCCAGCCCAGCAGGCCCTTTGGTTCCGGTCCCGTTGTGTAGGACAGAGTCCTGTGGTGGTGGCCAGCTCGGGAACACTGGTAGAAGGGGGGGACAGCCACAGCCAGAGGGGCTGGAGTGCTGCCTGGGTGGGAGGTAAGGACTCCTCTCCAGAGGCCTCTGTGCCCATGGGAAGCCCAGCTCCTGCACAGTCTAGGCACTCTGGATGGCAGCGACCTCTTGTGCACCTCCAAACTTCACCAATGCCATGACACGCAGCCATCTCTGTGGGGGAGCATGGCGCCTGGTAACTAACTAGGAACCGCTGCCCAGATAATCGTGAGGTTTTAACATGATCAGATTCGGGTCTGTTTATTGGCCAACTGCTCTTTGAGTCTTTAGGGGGACACATTTGCCAGCTTTTCTCTGCAGCTCGCCAGGAGGGCCAGAAACTCACTTTGTTTTTTCAGAGGAAGCAGAATCACATGACACCAGAAGCTGGGGATTTGAGAAAAATGGCCCATTTTTGTGAGAGTCATGATCAAGTTGTGTGAGTTGGAAATACTGAGCCTGGGAGGCAGGAATGTGAAAGGGGAGAGAAGCCCCAGGGGAGAATGTACGGCAAGAAAGATATTGTGTGTGTGCGTGCACATGCGTGTGTGTGTGTGCTTCTGACCAAAGATCTACTGAGCTGGAGGCAGTTTGGCATGGACCAGCGCCAAGTGATTCCTAGTGGGGGGAATAACCCAATGTCTCCATGCAGCATTGGCCTGCTAAACCCAGGGTTGTGAGTTCAATCCTTGAGGGGGCCATTTAGGGATCTGCGGCAAAAATTGGGGATTGGTCCTGCTTTGAGCAGGGGGTTGGACTAGTTGACCTCCTGAGGTCCCTTCCAACCCTGATATTCTATGATTCTAACCTTGCTGGGAGCAGCACGGACTCCCTGGGAGCAGCTCAATGAACCCTGTGCCACCACACTCCACACAACCAACACAGTGCTGGGCTATGGGGGGAGGGAGTGGGCTCAGGGCTGATGTGAGGGATGTGGCTGGTGCGCAGCTCTACAGCAGGGGGCACCCGTGCCTGGACACCGTGTGCTGGGCTGAGCAGCTGTCCCCCAGGGGCTCAGCAGGGCATGTCAGGCAGAGATGGCAGGGAGCAGGGTTAGGGGCTTGGAGAAAATCCCCTGTAAAAAGAGATTGAAAAGGTTGGAACTAAGCAGAGAGGGAACAAACACCAGCCTAGGGAAATAACTGGATAAAGAACAGGTACCTAAGTGAGATGTCTTCAAGTTGGTAGGGCCTGAGGAGATCCACCCTAGGGGACTTACATAAGTGGCTGGAGCAATCTTGGAATAGTTAGAGATTATCTACGAGAACTCCTGGAGGATGGGTGGAGGTCCCAGAGGACTGGAGAAGGGCAAACAAAACTCCCATCTTTAAAAAGGGGAATGCAGAGGACCGGGGATTATTGACTAGCCAGCCTGGAAAGATACTGGTACAACTTATTAAACACTCGGTTTCTAAGCACCTAGAGTTTCCTAACCACAGTTGTTCTCCCAGCGTGGTTGCCCAGTCCTTAGTCAGGATCCAACACTGAGCCCAACGTGCTGGTATGATGGGGTGTCCACCCCACACAAGGCCTGATGGGCTTACAGTGACAGGTGGGCCAATTAACTGCCCAGGCTGCACCTGAAGGAACAGCCAGGAAGCAGGGATTAACCAGAGAAGGCTCAGCTGGTCAGGAACAGGAGGGGCTTGACTAAAGCCCAGGAGCTGAGAGCAGCTGGGGGCTGCAGGGAAGTACCCTAGGGAGGAGTGTGGCTGGCAAACCCAGAGAGGGAGGAGAGTCAGCTTGGTAGGAAAGGCTCATGGGAAAAGCAGCAAGGGGTAGGATAGTGCAGACCTTGGCTGTTGATCAGAGGGTCCCTAAGTCAGAGTATAGGGCAGGCCTGGGTTCCTCTGCCAGCCATTCGGGAGGTGACACAGACCAGACTTTCAGGGACTCTTTGCCCTGAAAGACTTTGGTACCCCAGAAAGTGAGGACCCTAGTGATCTGGCTAGGGGGGCCAAGTCATGAAGAGGAAGCTACAGCTCTTGGAATGAGAGGGGATGATGGGTGGCGACACTGCCAGAGGAAGGCGCAGTACCTGGAAGGAGCTAATCCCCAGAGCGGCCAGGAGGAGGTAGCCCTAGCAGCGAGTAGAGCCCATGATATCTCGGCTTTTTTGTCTCCTTAGGTGAAAGATACCAGAGTGGCTCTCTCTGCTTATAGCCTCAGAGCTTATCTTTGTGTTCCAAGCCAGGAAGCCCTCCCAGGGGTTCAGTTAATTTCTAGTCTCTTCCCCCCACAGTGATAGTTACGTGGCTCTCTTCCCGCCTCATTAGTTTAATGGCTTTGTTTACCTTCTATGGAAATGTACTTCCATCGTCTCTGCTTACTCAATTTACACTGGAGACACATTTAAGCAGGTGGAACCACGCTATTTTTCTAGGGCAGGTGCCGTAAACCCTGCTTCCCACACCCATTTTTGGAACATATTTCCAGCCCATATTTATAATTTACTATATGTTAACCGTACACCCATCACGCAAGAATATTGATGAATTGCTAGTTTTCCAGTGACATCTTACAAGACGCCTGTTAAATAAATATGACAACTGTGTGTGGGGTGCACTGAGCTGGTCAGGCCTGCTGAAAGGCACTGCTATACAGCAGGGAACCCCCTGCCCTCCGGTGCTGGGGTGCCTGTAAGACCACACACAGTCCCTACTGACATCCTCATACGCAAACTAGGGAAATGTGGCCTAGATGAAATTATAATCAGGAGGGTGCAAAACTGTACTCAGAGTTATCAATGGTCTGCTTTCCAACTGGGGAACGTATCTAGTGGTGCCCTACAGGGGTCAGTTCTAGGTCAGGTACTAGTCAATATTTTCATTAGTGAGTTGGATAATGGAGTGGAGTGTACGCTTATAAAATCTGCAGATGACCCCCAAGGACAGGACTCAAATTCAAAATGACCTTGACAAATTGGAGAATTGGTCTGAATTCAGCAGGATGAAATTCAATAAAGACAAGTGCAAAGTACTACACATAGGAAGGAAAAATCCAATGCCCAACTACAAAATGGGGAACAACAGGCTAGGTGGTAGCACTCCTGAGAAGGATCTGGGGGTTATAGTGGATCACAAAGTGAATATGAGCCAACTGTGTGATGCAGTTTCAAAAAAGGCTAATATCATTCTGGGGTGTATTAACAGGGGTGTTGTATGTAAGACACAAGAGGTAACTGTCCTGCTCTACTCGGCACTGGGGAGGCTTCAGTTTGGAGTACTGCATCCAGTTTTGGGTGCCACATTTTAAGAAAGATGTGGATAAACGGAGAGCAATACAAGTGAGAAAAGGTTGAGAAAACCTGACCCTGAGGAAAGGTTAAAATAACTGGGCATGTTTAGTCTGGAGAAAAGCAGACTGAAAGGGGACCTGACAACAATCTTCAGCTGCATGAAGGGCTGTTATAAAGATGGGGATCAATTGTTCTCCAGACCACACCCGCTGGAGGTAGGACAAGAAGTAATGGGCTTAATCTGCAGCAAGGGAGCCTGAGGTTAGGAAAAACTTTCTAACTCTAAGGCTAGTTCAACTCTGGACCAAGTTACCAAGGCGGCTGTGGAATCCCTGTCACTGGACGTTTTCAGGAACAGGTTAGACCAGGGGTCTCAAACTCAATTTACCTTAGAGCCAGGGTCAGTGCCAGTCCTCAAATCCTCCCAGCGGGCCAATAATGTCACTCATGTCCCCCAAAACTCTGCCCCCCACCTGCCTAAGGCTCTTGGAGGGAGTTTAAGTCGGGGAGGAGGTAGGGGATTGGGGTGTAGGCTCTGGGTGGGAGTTTGGGTGCAGAAGGGATGAGAGGTTGGGTTTTGGGGGGGAGGGGGAGAGGGTCTGGGGTGCAGGCTCTGGGATGGAGTTTGAGTGCTGGGTGCAGGCCCTGGGCTGGGGCAGGAGTTGGGGGTGCAGGAGGAGGAGGTGGGGTTGCAGGCTCTGGGAGGGAGTTTGGGGGTGGGTGGGGGTGCAACACTTACCTGGGGCTCCAAGGCGGGGTGAGCCAGGGGGCCTCCATGCACTGCTGCCCCCAGGCACCACCCCCGCAGCATCCCATTGGCCGCAGGGGTGCTCGGGGCGGGGGCAGCGTGCGGAAGCACAGCCCCGCCCCGGGGCCGCAGGGAGGGGCCGGCAGTCACTGGAGCGAGCGGGCAGACGCTGCTCGGCTCCGCTGTGCTGCCGGGGGCCTGGGCCATTGCAAATCGCCTGCGGGGGGAAGCGCCCGGGGGCGGCAGGTGGGGCTAAGGGAGAGATCTGGCCCCAAAACTGATGGAGCCCGGCGGGTTGCCGATGGCCCGCGGACCAGGAGTTTGAGACCCCTGGGTTAGACGAACATCATCAGGGATGGGCTAGGTTTACTTGGTCCTACCTCAGTGCAGGGGGCTGGACTAGGTGGCCTCTCAAGGTCCCTTCCAGCCCCACATTTCTATGATTCTATGCAGTGAGTCAGAGTGGGCGTAATTCAGGTCTCCAGAGTAATGAAGGGGCCAGAGGACGATAGGGTACCCCTGTCTCATGGCACAAGAGTGATGGGTGGTGAGCTGGAAGGCAGTTTATTCATAGTCGATAAGGGGCTCTTTCACGCAAAGTGTGGCTGGTCTGTGGAACTCCCTGCCACCAGATGGCAGCTGCTGAGGCTGCTCCTGAGTGGCCAGAGTGCCAAGTGGTGCTCGACAGTGCATGAGCTGGAGGCCTCTTTGTCTGGCCCCTCCCAACCTAGAGTGCTGGTCTCGCCCCTGCACTATTGCAGGAACCTGTCTGGGTCAGCGCGAGCCCCAGGCAGCACCCAAGTCAAGCTCCTCCCCCCAGACATGTGCTGAGTTGCAGGGGCAGGCCGTCCTGCAGCCCTGCCCATGGCAGCCTCGGAAACCCCCCCATACCTCCCCTTCCCCACACAAGGAAGCGGAGCTGTCCCTGCCCCAATGCCCTTGTGCCCAGTCTCACACTGGTGTAGGGTGATGTCGCCCCCTGGAGGAGGCTCCAGAAGCTGCAGTGCCAATCCAGACCCGTGCGTTAGCTTCCAGAGGACAAGCTGGTGAGAGGGACTCTCCCAACAAATCCATACCAGCTGCTGCAGGGCCTGAGCACCCCTGGGAACAGTGGGCTCCAAGGGGGCAGAATGTGAACTCAGGCTCTGAGTGCAGGGTACCCCATGGGCAACAGGGCCTCACCCACAGGGCTGCAGTACCAGCCGTCCACCCCATAGCCTGATCCTCACACCATGCCAGGATATGTTGCTGCCCATGCAGTGCTAGGTGGAGAAGGAAGTTGCCCAGGAGGCTGCATTGATCCATCCATGGAGCAGCGTGTTCAGCAGGGCCTGGGCCTGGGCGTGTCCCTGACACTGAGCACTGGGTGAGACAGGATCAGCCCAACCAGGTCAAGCTGTGAGAGCGACCCGGGGATGCACCTGGGAACCCACTTGGTGCCCGGCTTCTCTGTCATGTCTGCCAATCCCACCATCCCATTGTCTGGATCTTACACCCGGAGCCCCTGGGGCCATGGCCTGCCTGCGCAGGTTGGTTTGTAGTGCATCTAGCACCATGGGGCCTCCTTCTGGGCTCCCCTGTACAAGAGAATAAACTACCAGGCTGTGTTTGGGGCAGCCCAGGGCTCCATGCACAACCCTGGCCGGGACCCTGCGAAGGGAACGTCACTGGGACATGCCCCACCTAGCTCATGCCCCGTGGGAAGGCTCAGGCACAGCTCAGGGCTTTCTTTCTCCCTGCTCCCTTAAAGTCCAGGCTGGGCTGGGTCAATAGCACCCTCCCCTCCAGAGCTTCCCTCCCCCACCCACACAATAGCCCTGGCACCGGTCCTTCTCTCCCAGCTGCTGCTGCTGCAAATTGTGTGAGCCGCGGCAGCCAGTGCTGTGTGTGAATCATATTAGAGCCGGTGTGGGACCAGCAACCCTGTGTGCACCTGGCTCGGCACTGGGACTCAGCTGCACTGGGAAGGGTCTGCCCATGCCACTGCTGGCACTAGCTCCCCCCTGCCTCCCTCCTTCATGGCTCCTGGTCTCCAGGATGAGCCCCATTCTGGCCTCCCTTTAGAACCCACAACACCCTGCCTCTCTCAGTGCTGGTCCCCCCTCGCCACCCCCTGCATCCATCCCAGGCCATGGCATCCTCCAGCACAAACCCCACCCAGCACATGCTCCCTACGGCTGGGCCGCTGCCCCCCATGCCCTCATCTCACCCCATTTCCCAGGCTGCTGCCCCTCGTGTAGCTGCAGCTCGGGCCTGCTCTGTCCCCCCATGTCACCGGGGGGGCAGCTGCAGCACCATCCTCCCCAGCCCAGCCAGCATCCCTGCCTCCCCCAGCCCAGGCTGATGGCGCGGTGAGTCAGGCCCAGCAGAGCTGCCCTGCGTGTGTGTGTGTGCGTGTGCGAGCATGCTCAAGCGGGCCAGTCACCCTGGATGCCAACGTCCAGGGCTCCCGTACTGCTGGCTGGCTGGTCCTTCCTTTGCTCAGCTGCCCTGGCCAGCAAAGCACTTAGGCCTAGCAGCCATCTGGGCCAGCTCTGTACCAGCAGCTCTGCTGCCGGCAGCCGGCCTGGGGCAGTATGAAGATGGCACCGCACTGCCACTGGCTGCCTAGTCAAAGCTCGCTGCAAAGCCAGCTCTGCACCTGCACGCCTGCTCCCGCCCCACAAACTCTCCAAGGAGGGGAGAGCAAAGGACCCCCCAGCGACAGGCTCAGCCTCCCCTCCACGCACCGGAGCTTGTGTTGTTACTAAAAACCCATGTCCCGCTTCCCTACACGCATGTGCCCCTCTCCCTCCAGCCCACACCCTGCCCAGCTCCTACCCCTGTCAGGGCACAGTGATGACAATCTGTGATCACTGACGCAGTCAAAGCCTAGACCAATGACAAACAGACTCTGCAGTGGGAATTATGGGTAAGCACCACTGTAATTTATGTAAATGAGGCTGGCGAAGGCTGGTGTCCCCTTCCCCTTCCTCCCTCCAGAGGGCGCAGAAAGCTCCCTCCCACTAGGAAACTGGAAAAGCAACTTCACTGTCCCCTGTGCCCCCCTGGCCCCACGACGCGTCCCGCCTGGCTCCAGCTCTGAGCAGGCTGCAACAGGGACTGATGGTGTATCTGTTATTTTTCTGTACAGTGCCTAGCACTATTGGGCCCTGATCTTGGGTTGCACTTCCTAGGCTGTACCTAGCACTCCTGATACCTCCCCGCTGCCAGGGTCTGAATTCAGAAGCACCAAGGCCTGGGCACAGCCTGCTGCCCCCAGCTGCATCCAGTGCTGAGATGCAGGGCAGGGCCGGGGCTACACAGAATTTAAGAGGCTGGATCAGCCCAATGGCCCATCCAACCCAGTGTCCTGTTTGCTCACAGCAGCCATTGCCAGGTGCCTCAGAGGGAATGAACAGACCAGGCAATCACTGAGTGATCGATCCCTGGTCATCCACTCCCAGCTTCTGGCAAACAGAGGCTAGGGACACCAGAGCATGGGGCTGCCTCCCTGACCATTCCGGCTAATAGCCATTGATAGACCTATTCTCCAGGAACTTATCTAGTTGTTTTTTGAACCTTGTTATACTTTTGGCCTTCATAACATCCCCTGGCAACGAGTGCCCCAGGCTGACTGTGTATTATGTGAAGAAATACTGCCTTAGGTTTGTTTTAAACCTGCTGCCTGTTAATTTGATCGGGTGACCCCTGGTTCTTGTGTTATGAGAAGGAGTAAATAACACTTCCTAATGCACTGTTTCCACCCCAATCATGATTTTATAGACCTCAATCATATCCCCCCTTAGCCGTCTCTTTTCCAAGCTGAAAAGTCCCAGTTTTATTAATCTCTCCTCATACAGAAGCAGTCCATCCCCCTAATCATGCTCTTCTCTGGACCTTGTATATGTCTAAAACAGCTTTTTTGAGATGGGACGACCAGAACCACTATCGGAGGGGTAGCTATGTTAGTCTGTATCAGCAAAAACAAAGAGGAATCCTTGTGGCACATTAGAGACTAACAAATTTATAACAAATACATTTGTTAGTCTCTAAGGTGTCACAAGGACTCCTCATTGTTTTTGCAGAACTACTAAATTTGACAGCAGTGGCATGCTGAGAATCTGGACTGGAGACTGGGAGTCAGGATTCCTGGGTTTCATACCTGGCTCTGGGAGGGGAGTGGAATCCAGTGGTTAGAGCAGGGGGCTGGGAGTTAGGACTCCTGGGTTCCATTCCTGACTCCCTGTGAGGGGAGGGTGGTTTAGAGGTGCAGATAGATCTTTGGCCCAGTATATGGATTTACCACATTCATTGTGGCTGGGACTTGACTGGGCTCAGCTCTGCCAGGCTGACCACCTGCGATGCCTGTCCTCTCTCTGACAGGGGGAGGCTTCGGGAGGAGACTGAATTGACGGACACTCGATAACACAGGCCCTGGAACAGATGCTCACTGACACCACTCAGTCACTTACTCTCCCAGCGCAGTGCCTGGGCTTCTGGCTCCAGCCTCTCTCCACTGGAGATAGAGCCCTGATCTGTAAGCCTGGCTGAGGTGCCAGAACCAGCCCTGAACCCCTGACAGTGGGGAACCCCGGTCTCCCCAACCCAGGGCATCTGCTCTATGTCAGCCCCTGAGCAGGATGGGGTGGCTCCTGGAACCTGGCAGCTGGGGAGAAGCGGGGGAGGCTGTGGTACCCAAGTAGGGTGACCAGACATCCCAATAAAATCAGGACTGTCCCGATTTTTAGTTTTGTTCCGCGTCCCAACTGATGCACGGTGGGGACGCCATTTGTCCTGATATTGAGGCTTTGGCCACTCCGGCTGGGTTTTTTTGTTGTTTTTTTTTGCACTTTGGCAACTTGGCTCCGGCTGCTTTTTTTGCTTCCACCATGTGTCCCGATATTTTGTCCATTTCATCTGGTCACCCTACACCCAGGCAAGACAGAAGTGGTCAGGGACATGGCAGATACTACTACCCTGACATGGTCCAGATGAGGAGAGGCCCCCACAGAGGGGTGGGGCACGGGCCTCACAGAGGCTGGTGCCCTCAACTGCACTGATGGGGCATCAGGCTCTGGAATGTGCCCCAGCACTGACCTATGGGCCCAGGCCCAGAGTCACTCAGACTGGCTAGGCAGGGAGGGGGCTAACCAGCTGCATGAGTGACAGGCAGACAAGGGGGCTGGTGTCCAGTGAATCCACCTGCATCCAGGTTCCCAGCGTGGGCCAAACTTGCCAATCTGCAGGGGCTCCCGCAGGCCTGGGAGCTGCCCCTGTTCCCTGGCTCCACCCATGGGGATGGGGGAGCCAGCCACCCCTGGAGAACTGAGCTGGCTGATCACCCCCAAGAGACTACGCTGGGAGGGGGAGCCATGAGGTCCCCACACTGCAGAACCAGAGATCCTAGAGGAAGGGATGGTGGGATGTGGGGGTTGGGGTGCAGGAACTGGCGCCTTATGGGGTGTGGTGCCCAGGCCAGGATGCTGGGGAGAGGCGGAGTTTAGGGTCCAGTGGATGGCCGGGGTGGAGGCAAGGGGGTTTAGGGAGAGGAGAGGATGGGGGACAGGAGTAGTCACTGGACTGGGGAAAGGGAGGGAGATATCAGCCCTAGAGCAAGGAGGATTGTGGGACACAGCAACATTACCAGGGTTGAGTAGGGGAGGGGACAGAGTGTGAGGACTTGGGGTGTAGGGAGAGACTGGGGCTGGAGGAACCTTGAGCTCCCCACAGCAGCCAGAACTCCTGCCCTGTTCCCTATAGCGCCCCCCGCTGGGAGAGGCCAGGCTGCAGCAGCTGGGAGCTTCCTCCCCCTCACAGCCAGAGCTCCTGACCCGCCCCCCACAGCACCCCCTGCTGGGAGAGACCTGGCTGAGGTAGCTGGAAGCTCCCCCCACAGCCCATGCTCCTGCTCTATTCCCCACAGTGCCCCCTGCTGGGAGAGTTCAGGGCTGCAGTAGCTGGGAACTCCCCCAGAGCCAGCACTCCTGCCCCACTTTCCATAGCGCCCCCTGCTGGGAAAGGCCAGGCTGGAGTAGCCAGGAGTTCCCCCACAGCCTGCGCTCCTGCCCTGTTCCCCACAGTGCCCCCTGCTGGGAGAGACCTGGCTGAGGTAGCTGGGAGCTCCCCCCACAGCCAGCGCTCCTGCCCCACTCCCTGCTGGGCGTTCCATAGCATCAAGGACCTGAACCCCCTGTGCTGTCACTCCCACTGGAGCTCATATACAGTGAGTGGGCAGCCGGTGGGTCCCTGCAGGTGGTGGCAGTCTGGTGGGGTCCCTCAGGCCCCAGAGCTCCAGGTCTGGGCTGTGAGCTTCCCCCTGGGCACGGCGCCTGTGAGCATCCATGCGGCAGTGCCCTGGCTCCCCAGGACCAGCGTTAGGTTCGGGGTCCAGGCGGTGGCTATGCCCTGCAGGGTTGGGAGAGGTTGGCTGGGGTGGGGGCATGTGCAGTGGTAACCCTCGGCCTTCCTGGGGCCAGAGCAGTGCCCAGCCGTGGGGAGCAGGGACAGCCAGGCCCCAGGCTTTGCTGTGAATGGCACTGGTTGCAGGGCCTGGCGCTGAGCCAGCCTGACACTTATCTCCCCACGGCGGGCACCGGGCCAGCCCCTCCCCCAGCCTGTGCTGTGGGAACATTCTTACTCAAGCGAAAGAAATGCCTTTGCCGTGCCTAATGGCTTGCACATGGGGGGCGGGGCCCTGGGAAAGGTGCTGCCGGCGTCGGGGGGCAAGGGGCACCTCAGGACACACCCCTCACCCGGCACGTGGCCTCTTCACAACTGGGCACTCCTCACAGCAGGGCCCAGGAAGGGCAGTTCTGGATCTAAACGCTCCCCTCTTCGTGGGGTGATCGTCTCTGCGGCCCTCACTTTGGGACACTCCCTTTGCAAGGAAGCCCCCCATGTAACAAGCTGCACTCAAGGATCCCTCGTCCGGTGCTGAGATGCAGCCACCTCTGGGGTGGGAGTGTGGGGGACCGTTTGTACAGGGTTCCAACGCCCAGCGCTGAAATGCGGCCACCTCTGGGGTGGGGGATGGCAGCTGTTCAACAGACCCTCCTGACATCACCTGGCCAAGGAGGTCATTGCCCCTGCAGGTCGGTCTAGGAATGGGGACACAGACCCAGGACTGGCCCTGCCTCAGCTCTAGCACACACTCGAATGCAGGGCCAGCGGGGGGCTGTGGGTCAGGAGTGAGGGGCACCAGCAGAGCTGTGAGCGTTGGGGCAGCGTAGAAATGGAGGGATCAGCGCACAATGGAGGGGAGCCAGACGCGGTAACGGCGGGGTTGAAGTGAGTTCTTGGGGTTAGTCAGCCCCCTGCCCCCTCCCACCCAGTCCTGGCCAGCTCAGCTTTAGAGGATGTATTGTTTCCATGTGTTGGCAGCTGCGCCTGTGTGTGTGTGTGTGTGTCTGTGAGGGATTGTTTGTGTGTGTGTGCATGCGTTTGTGTGTGCGTGGGGAGGGATTTTGCGTGTGTGTCTGGGAGGGATTGTGTGCGTGTGTGTGTGCGTGTGTGTGTGTGCATGTGGAGGGGAGGGATTTTGTGTGTGAGTGTGAGTGTGTACGTGCATGTGGGGGGAGAGATTTTGTGTGTGTGCGTATGGGAGAGATGGTGTGCGTGTGTGTGCATGCGTGTGTGTGTGTATGCATGTGTATGTATGTGCATGTGGGGGGCAGGGATTGTGTGTGTGTGTGTGTGTGTGTCTGGGAGGGATTGTGTGCATGTATGTGTGTGTGCATGTGGAGGGGAGGGATTTTGTGTGTGTGTGTGAGTGTGTATGTGCATGTGGGGGGAGAGATTTTGTGTGTGTGCGTATGGGAGAGATGGTGTGCATGTGTGTGCATGCGTGTGTGTGTGTATGCATGTGTATGTATGTGCATGTGGGGGGCAGGGATTGTGTGTGTGTGTGTGTCTGGGAGGGATTGTGTGCATGTATGTGTGTGCATGTGCGTGCGCCTGCAGTACAATCTGGGCTTGATTTGGAGCCAGCTTTTTTCCCCAGCTCCATTTCTGTTTTAAGCAAAAGCATCTGTATCCTTCCCTCCCCCAAGTCCCCCTCTCCCTTTTCACCCCAGCACCCCAAACATCCAGCACTTCCTCAGACCTCTCCAGTCCTGTCTTCCCATCTCTGGGGGCACCCCCACACATCCCCAGCCCCCCAGGGTATTCTGCCACAATCCCAGGATTCCTACATGCTCTTGCACCCCAAAGAGCCCCCCTCACTCCAACCCCCCTACTACAACCTTCCCGGTCCTGAACAACTGTCCCCACCCCTCTGCAGCAACACCAGGACCCCTGCTCCATGCTCCGGAGGTTGCCCCTGGGCTCAGGGTTCACTCAAAGCAACAGCCAGCAGGGTGTGGAGTGCAGTAGGGTTGGGGGAGGCAGTGGGGGCAGCAGGGTGGGGGGAGGAGTGGGGGCAGCATGGTGAGGGATACAGTGGGGGTGGGGGCGGCAGTGGGGGCAGCACAGTGGGGGATGCAGTGGGGCAGGGGCAGCAAGGTGGAAGGCAGCCCCACAGGCTCTCTTCAGCTCTGGGGAGATTCCCCTTCTGCCCAGGCCTCCCTCTGTGTCTGGGAGGCTCCTCCCCAGCCCCAGCTGCAGCCCATGATCTCCCACATGCCAGTGCCTGACCCGGGCTGGGCCTGCCTGGGAAAATGCTGCTCTGGATCCAGCCTCATTCCTTTCTTGGCAGGCGCCTGATGGGGGGGAGGTGGGGGTGGCTGTTCTGGGTTGACCCACGCTGGGCAGCCCTTTCCCAGAGGGAGAGCTCAGGACTGAGACCTGCTGCCTCCCCAGAACAGACCCCAGGGGGCGCTCGCCCCCGACCCAGTGCTGCATTCCAGCTCCATCCCTGCCATTGCCCCAGAGGCTGTGAGCTTCCCTGCAGCACTGCCCTGCTCTGCCGTGATCCTGGGAGTCCAGCAGGGGGAGCTCTCACACAGAGTGAGTGTGGTGAGTGCTGCTGGGGGTGAGGCTGGAGGTCAGGACTCCTGGGTTCTGTCCCCAGCTTTGGCACCCCAGAGCACAGATTAATGCAGCCGGGATTGTTGGGAGCACGGCCCCTCTGGGAGGAGACACAGAGCTGGGGGAACAGCTGAGTGTGTTGGGGGGTGTAGCTGAAGGGATCCCCCCCGTCCCCAGGCAGAGGAGCTCCTGGCCTGCCATCTGCAAGGCCCTGTGCCACCTTAACCCTGAGGCCCTGTCTGTCCGTGGGGTGGGCCCAGTAGAATAGGAATAGCATTGCATGAGCACCATGCAATAAATGAAGTCATGTGCCCCCTGCTGGCTGGCATGAGCACCATGGGCCTGTGCTTCCTGTGCCCCGCACTGCACGGCCCAATGGCGAATCCCGCACTAGCTCGGGGGCCAGGGAGGCTGCGGGGAGTGGGGGACGGGGAGAGAGAGAGGAGTTGCAGCGATTCTGCCTGTTGCTGGGGAGGTGTCCACGGGCGAGGAGGTGCTGTCCTGTGTCATCAGTGCAGGGTTAGGGGTCCTGCCTGGAGGGGAGGCTGGGAGCTGCCTGGTGTGCTGGGAATGTCCCGATGGGGGGTTATTTATACTGCACCCCGAGGAGCCGGGGCCTGCCCCCTTGCAGCTATTAGTATCCCACTTCCTCCTGCCCTGCTGCCCTTTTCTTCCATCCTCCTTTATTTATAACAGCTTGGCCTCCACTGACCCACCCTGCTCCCCAGCATGGGCACCAGGACTCCTGGGTTTTCTATTCAGCTTTGGAAGGGGAGGATCTAGTGGGTTAGAGCTGGGGGCTGGGAGCCAGGACTCCTGGGTTCTCTGACCAGCTCTGGAAGGAGGGGGGGGCTAGTAGTTAGAGCAGGGTTTTGTGAGGGAGCCCAATGTAGAGCAAAGGAAGCACCTTTCCCCACATCCCTGCCAACAGAGAGGTGAGCAGTCTCATCCCCTTGGGAAATGGGGCAGATCTGGGGGTCACGTCTCTGGCACTTGGGTGGAGGTGATATATATTGAGCTCCAGGGATTTGATTGAGCAGGGAAGGCAGTGGCTGGAGGCTGTGAAGGGGGTGCTCTCCCCTTGAAGTCAATGCTGACTCCAGCCAGGCATTGGGGGGCACTGTGCCACAGGGACAGGGTGGCAATGCCCCAGTGTGGGGTAGGGGGCACTGTGCTATGGGGACAGGGTGGTGATGCCCCAGTGTGGGGTTAGGGGGCGCTGTGCCACAGGGACAGGGTGGCAATGCCCCAGTGTGGGGTAGGGGGAACTGTGCTATGGGGACAGGGTGGCGATGCCCCCATGTGGGGCTAGGGGGCCTCTCCCCTGACCGGCTCTGGGCACTGCTCCAGCTTACGCATACAATGAGCTGCTGTTCGGACCTGCTGCCACAGCTGGCCGCTCTGCTGGAACAGCTGGCCGCCTGGGTGCCTCACCCCGCTCTGCTGGGCTGGGGGCCTTGGGCAGGGATGGAAGCAGCTGGGAGCTGACTCCCCACTCCCGCTCCTAGACAGCCCCAAGGCCCCTTCAGAGGGGGCACCAAGGAGCCGCTGAGCTGACATAGCCCCCTGCCAGGCCCCTGGGTCTTACAGACCCCCATCCTGACCCCCTGGGTCACACAGACCCCGCCTTCTTCCCCTGGTTCACACAGATCCCACCCTGACCCCCTGGCTCCTCCCCAGCTCACACAGACCCCCCAGTTTGTCTGTTTTCTTCTCCATAGGGTGACTCCCCACCTCTGGGCAGAGCTGGAAAGGGAGCTCGGAGTGGGGTCAGATGAGGGGCAGCCTCTCTGGGTCTGTCTTAACCATTTCAGGCTCCTCACCTGGGCAACTCTGGGGCATCACGCCCAGATCAACCAGCTCATGGGGCTACAGGGCCACCTGACAGAGCCAGGCAAACTGCTGCCAGCCTCCCCCCAGCTCTGCCAGTGCCCCTCAGTCCTGACCCGCAGCCCCCAGCTGTCCCAGCTCTGTGCTCCCCAGGTCTGCTGAGGCACCTCGGTTCCCCTTTGCTGCCCCTCATCCCAGGTTCTCCTCCAGTGCAATGGGGAGGGATCCCAGCACCCAGTGGGGGATCCAGCTGCTCTGGAATGTGCCCGGGCTGCTTTTCCTGAACCACCTCCCAGCACCCAGGGATGGGCAGGACCTGCTGGCTCCCTGCTGCCAAGGGCCGGCCAGGGGTGGGGGGAGCAGGGCCGCCCCCCCGCAGGTGCCTGGGGCTGGAGAACCAGAAATTCCTGCTCCCTGCAGGAGCTTGCCTCGTGGGAGGGGGGTGGAGAGGGGGGCCCAGGGGTTTGGGGTGGGGGCACAGAGGAGGTGTGGGGGATGGAGGGACAGAAGAAGACCCAGGGGGAATGAGGGGCAGAGGGGAGGCTTGGGAGGATATGAGGCAGGGGGCAACCTGGATGGGCAGAGGGGAGGTGTGGGCAATGGGGAAAGAGAAGGAGACCTGGGGGGATGGGAGCAGAGGGAAGCCTGGGGGCAGAGGAGAGGCCCAGGGGAGATGGGGGCAGAAGGGAGGCTTGGGGGGGATGGGGGGCAGGGGGAAGCCTGGGAGGCAGCAGGAAGGTCGAGGGGAGATGGGAGCAGGGGAAACCTGGCAGGGGCAGAGGGGAGGCCAAGTGGGGATGGGGGCAGAGAGGAAGCCTGAGGGGACAGAGGGGAGGCCCAGGGGATCACAGGGGCACATATTAGTTCAGTGACTGACCTGGAAAGGTCCTTAGCACTTCAGGAAGAAGAGAAAGAGCCAGACCTGGCCTAGGGGACTCCCCCACTTCCCCACTTGGGCTCAAGATTAGCCAAGGGGCCTTGAAACAAGCTCTACAGTTAAGAGAGCATGGCCCAGTGGTTACAGCAGGGGGGGTAGGAGCCAGGACTCCTGGGTTCTATCCCTGGCTTGTGGAGAGGAGGGGGTGGGGGCTGGGGGCTGGGAGCCAGGCTCTTGGAGGGGAGTGGGGGCTGGTGGTTAGAGCAGAGAGGAGGCTCCCAGCTTGGTCATGCTCCCCAGGGGAGATTCTCTCCTCAGCCAGCGGCTGGCCCCACTGGGGGCAGTTTGAAGGTCTGGGGAAGGTGGAGAGACAAATGCCCCTGGGTCTGCTGCTGGAGAGGGAGAAGGATGTTCCAGGGGGCAGGGGCACATGTGGGGGTTGGGTTGAGCCCAAGGGATTAAGGGGGACAATCTGCCCCAGGGATGTGGGGGAGGGGGACTCTGCATGCGGCGTGGCTCTGGGGAGAAGTCTGTTGGGGCAACACCCCTCCAGCCCCATTGCTGGATCCAGGGCAGCCAGAGCGTGATCGTGCCCCCAAGCTCTTGGGGCTGGGCCCCACCTGGTTTGGATTCCCTGAGGGCCCAGGGCAGGGGCAGGCTCTTTGTCCTACAGGTTCTGTCCCCCATCATGGGGGTTAGCCAGGCAGCTCAGGTGCCTGAAGCTGGCCCCCCAGGCCGGCTCATGGCTCAGGCTGGCCTGTACTCCTCGCATCCCCACAAGCTCTGGGGCCACTGGCCTGAGCTGCAGCCCCAGACCCCACCTGCAGGGGGCAGTGGGCAGTGGGGGGGAGTGACGTTTACAGAACCTCCCCCTCCTTCCTGCGCAGCTCACCCAGCAATTCCTCCTACCCTGCCCGTGGCTCTCTGGCCAGAGCCCAAGTGGGGAGACTCCCAGTAACAAATCATGGATGGACAGACCAGCCCAGAGCCTGGGAAAGGGGAAGCAGCTCAGCTGTAAAGACTTCCCCTCGCAGCATCGTCATATCATCCCCACCCCCCTGCAATCCCCCCGGCTACACCCCTGGCCCCTCAGCCACACCCTGACCCCCCCCCCCAGCCACACCACCTGCTCCCCAACTCTATCCCTGAGCCCCCAGCCATCCAGCTGTTCCCCTGACCCCCAACCATTCTACCTGATTTCCCCAGCCATGCTCCAGGCATCCTTCGACACCCCGCGTGCCCCCTCCAGAAAGCACAGCGCTCCCCAGCTTGTCTCCCATTTACAATCAATTTACTCTCCTTTACAGAGACTTTATCAGCATCGACCTGGAGGGGAGGGGGCTGGGGGGTGCAACAGTCCAAGGACTTGGCTCCCTCCTTAGGGGCTGCTGCTCCCTCCCCCACACTGAACTTTCTGTCTCTCTGGTCCTTTTTCCATGATGGGGGAAGCATGGGGCTGGGACAGCAGGGGGCAGTGGGTAAGGACTGAGTTCTGAGGGGCATCGCTGGGGGGGCTGTGGGTCGGGACTGAGGGACATCGCAGCGGGGGGGGGCTGTGGGTTGAGACTGAGGGGCATCACTGGGAGGGACTGTTGATCGGGACTGAGGGACATTGTAATGGGGCGGCTGTAGATAAGGATTGAGGGGCATCACAGAGCTGAGGGGCTGTGTAGGGGAGAAGTGAGAACTGCCAAAAGCCAAGCAGAGCTGGACCTTGGAAAGGGAATTAAAACCAACAGTAAAAGGTTCTGTAGCCAAATAAATAAGAAGACAAGGAAAGAAGTGAAGCCACTAAGCACTGAGGATGGGGTGGAGATTAAAGATAACACAGGGCATGGCCCAACACCTAAACAAATACTTTGCCTCAGGTTTTAACGAGGGTAACAAGGAGCTTAAAGGTAGTCACATGGTGGCTGATGGAAATGAGGATATGGAGGTAGAAATTATCACATCTGAGATGAAAGGCAAACTCAAATACCTTACTGGAATAATTAAGGGAGCCCAGATAATCTCCATCCAAGAATATTAAAGGAACTGGCACATGAAATTGCAAACCCAATAGTGAACTCGGGGGTCATATCCTATGGCTGGAGTTCCTGTTTTAAGAAGGAGGGGGGGAAACGATCTGGGAAACTACAGGACTGTTTTTTTTTAACTCAGCTGTATGCAAGGTCTTAAGACTAATTTTGAAAGAGAAAGTAATTAAGGACATACAAGTGAGTGGTAATTGGGATAAAATACAACCTGGTTTTACAAATGGTAGGTCCTGCCAGACCAACCTGATCTGTTTCTCTGTGAAGATAACTGATGTTTTAGTCAAAGGAAATGCAGTAGATCCAATCTATCTGGATGTCAGTGAGTCATCTGATACAGTTCCACATGGGAAATTATTAGTTCAGTTGGAGAAGATGGGGGTTAATATGAGAATTGAAAACTGGATAAGAAACTGGCTAAAGGGGAGACAACAACCGGTCACGCTGAAAGGTGAACTGTCAAGCTGGAGGGAGGTTACTAGTGGAGTTCCTACGGGATCGTCTTGGGACCAACCTTATTTAACATTTTTATTACTGACCTTGGCACAAAAAGAGGGAGTGTGCTAATAAAATTTGCAGATGACACAAAGCTGGGAGGTGTTGCCAATACAGACGAGGATGGGAATCTCACACAAGAAGAGCTGGATGACCTTGTGAACTGGAGTAATAGAAATGGGATGATATTTAATAGTGTGAAGTGCAAGGTCATGCATCTAGGGACTAATAACAAGAATTTTAGCTATAAGCTCGGGACGTATCAGTTGGAAGTGACAGAGGAGGAGAAAGACCTGGGTGTATTGGCTGATCACTGGATGACTGAGCCACCAATATGATGCAGCTGTGAAAAAGGCTAAAGCAGTCCTAGGATGCATCAGGTGAGGTATTTCCAGTAGCGACAGGGACATGTTAGTACTGTTATACAATGAACTGGTGAGACCTCACTTGAAGTATTGTGTGCAATTCTGGTCTCCCATGTTTAAGAAAGATGAATTCAAACTGGAACAGGTGCAGAGAAGGGCGACTAGGGGGATCAGAAGAATGGCAAATTGACCTTGTGAGAGGAGACTCTAAGAGCTTAGGGGGGATGTGGGGCTGGAGGGGAGCAGGGGGGATGTGGGGATAGAGGGGACATGTGGGGGAATGATGTGGGGCTGTAGTACAGCTGGGTGGATGTGGGGCTGGAGGGGAGCAGTGGGGATCTGGGGTGAGAGGATGTGGGACTGGAGGGGCGGTGTAGGCAGATGTAGGACTGGAGAGGATGTGGGGCTGGAAGAGAACTGGGGGTGTGTGGATGTGGAGGGGAGGTGTGGGGGGGTGGGGCTGGAGGGGAGATGGGGGGTGGGGCTGGAGGGGAGCGGTCACTGGAGGGGAGCGGGGGGGATGTGGGGCTGAAGAGGAGATGTATGTGGGGGGAAGATGTGGGGCTGATAGGGTGGTGTGGGGGGAAGATGTGGGGCTGGAGGGGCGGTGTGGGGGGATGTGGGGCTGGAAGGGGAGCAGGGGGGATCTGGGGTGAGAGGATGTGGGCTGGAGGGGCAGTGTAGGCAGATGTAGGACTGGAGGGGATGTGTGGAGGATGTGGGGCTGGAAGAGAACTGGGGGTGTGTGGAGCTGGAGGGGAGGCGTGAGGGAATGTGGGGCTGGAGGGGAGCAGGGGGGATGTCATGGGAGGGGAGGTGTGGGGGATGTGGGGCTGAAGAGGAGGTGTGGGGGGGACATGGGGCTGGAGGGAGGTGTGGGGTAGAGGGGAGCAGGGGAGATGTGGGGCTGCAGGGGAGGTGTGGGGGGATGATGTGGGGCGGAGGGGAGCTGGGGGGATGTGAGGCTCGAGGGGAGGTGTGGGGAGACATGGGACTGGAGGGGCGGTGTAGGGTCAGGGGAGGTGTGGGGCTGGAGGGGAGGTGTAGAGGAGGTGGGGCTGGATGGGGGATGTGGGGCAGAGGGGATCGGGGGGATGTGGGGCTAGAGCGGAAGTGTGGGGGATGAGGTGGGGCTGGAGGGAAGGTGTGGGCAGATGATGTGGGGCTGGAGGGGAGCAGGGGGTGGCTGGGAAGGATCATTTTGAAGCTGAAAAGTTGCATCTTTGTCATCCGTGCCTAACCAGGGAACAGCTGCAGCGATTCCAGCAAAGCCCGTCTGGGCTGGGACCCAGCAGAGGCTGCAGTCCGAGGGGGAGCCTGGGAGATGGTTATGGACAGAAAGAACCTGCACAGGCCCCACAGCCTGCCACCCCCATCCCTACTGCCACATACACGGTGTGCAGGGACCAGCCAGCGCTGAGCTGCAGCCACTTCTGGGGTGGGCAGGGGCAGTTTAACAGCCACATTGCACTGCATGGCTGGGCAAACATGGCTGTTTAGGACAGGAAGTGAAGGCCGAGGTCATAGCAGGGGAGATGGAGTCTGGTTGCCTGTTGGGGAGCCTGGCCTGGCTCTGGGGTGAGCCCCCATAGTAGGAACCATCCCAGCGGCAGCTCTTCGCTCCAGCCCTCCTGGGCCCCTGGAGTAGTTCTGACCCCAGAAGAGGCAGAGCCTGGGCAGTTTGGGGCAGAGCCTGCCCTTTAGCTCTGCCTCCCAGCACTCACTATTAAAGGGCAGGGCAGTCACCCTTCCATCCCCAGATCCAGCAATGAGCTCCCTGTTGTGGGGGGAGTCTGAACCAGTCACAGGGTGCCCCCAGGAACCCCAAATCCTCACTGTGTGAGCTCCCTGGTACTCCTGATCCCTCACTATGTCAGCCCCCTGGGCACCCCTGAACCCACAGTGTGAGCCCTCCAGGCATCCCCAAACCCATTGCTGTGTGTGCTCCTTGCCCCCCTGAACCCATCACTTTGCCACCCCAAACCCTTCACAGGGAGCACTCCTAGGCACCCAACCCCCTCACTGTGCTCCTGAAGCTCCTCTGTGTGTTCCCAAGCCCCACACGCTGCCCCCTAACCTGTCTGTGTCCCCTAGAGTCCCGGGGGCACCTTGCTCCCCCAGCCAATTGTTCTGGTTGCACCTTGGCATCCCCAACCCATTGCTGAGGCTGCTCCCTGGTGTTCCCAAACCTCTCCAGATGTGCTCCGAGGGGGCTTGGCAGCTCTTTTTCAGTGCCCCAGCACCCGGCCCCGCTCTACAGCTGGCTTTAACGTTCACACAAGAATGACAAAGAAAAATAAATAGGAGGCTCTGGGCTGTGAGAATCGCTCAGAAAGGGGGGAGCAGGAAGGGCTCACAGAGGACGAGGGAAGTTGGGCCAGGCGCTTTGCAAAGCCTGGGGCAGCAGCAGGGGAGCTAACGCAGTGTGGGGAATCAGAGTAGCAGCCGTGTTAGTCTGTATTCGCAAAAAGAAAAGGAGGACTTGTGGCACCTTAGAGACTAACAAATTTATTTGAGCATAAGCTTTTGTGAGCTACAGCTCACCTCATCGATGCATTCGGTGGAAAACCAAATGCATCCAATGAAGTGAGCTGTAGCTCACAAAAGCTTATGCTCAAATAAATTTGTTAGTCTCTAAGGTGCTACAAGTACTCCTTTTCTTTTAGTGTGGGGAATAGGAGGGCTATGACCAGGCCCCCCCACCCCCGCAGACATCGCAGCCCTGGGGCAGGCAGCTGCCTTGGGACCTAAGGCCATTTTCCTAACTCAGTGGGGATCCCAGGCACCTAGTGCACTGCGGCGCTGTTCATCTCCAGCCCAGGGGACATCCCAGCCTGTCCATAACAGAGTCCTTGCAATGGCAGTGTCTCAGCCCCCATGAGATGAGTTGGCTGGAGGTCACGATCTGCTCCCCGCAATGGGCCCCAGGTTGGCAGCCTCAGCAGAGGGGCTGAGTGGCCCCAGGGGCAGAGCTCTCCGCTGCCCCCAGAGGGGCCTGTCCCGAGCAAGGGGTGGTGCATTGCTGGGGGTTGGGGTGCAGATGCTTGCCCTACTGTAGATGAATCTTCAGGATCTGATTTACAGAGGTGCTGAGCACCCACAAGTCCCGCAAGTGCTCAGCCCCCCTGAAATGAGCCCCACAGCTCCAGCTGTGCCCCATATCCCATGCCCCTTGGTGTCATGTGGAGACCAGTCCAAGGACGGGAGCGTGGCCTGCTGTGTGCCAGCCTCGGGGCACTCTGCAGCTGGGTGTGCCCCACCCCCACATGTGCTGTGGGGTGAAGGGCCCGGAGAGCATGACCTGCCCCCCTGCCCGGGTTCATACAGCAGCAGTGCCCGCTCAAGTCAGTGGGATCTGAGATGTCAGCAGCGCTGCGGCTAATGAAGGAGTAAAACGGGTGTGATGATATTCCATCCTCACCGAGGGTCAGGAGGGGGGGATGGGAACTGGGGCTCCATTGTTCAGACAGCCCCACAACACCACCTGGCCTGTGAGCCCAGCCAGCAATTCCCTGAGCCGCACCGCTCCCTGGAGAGATCGCTGTCACCCCATGATATTGGGGGCTGAGGTGCCCCGAGGGGAGGGCATCTTCCCAAGGCCACCCAGTGAGTTTTGGGGGAAATTTGGGACCAGAATCCAGGAGCACCCCCCCAGATGAGCCTGAATCCCCAGGCCCCACCTGGAACCTTCTATCTGGGGAATATGGGTCTGCCAGATACAGCCTCCAGTGCCAGCTGCTGTGGGGGCAGCAGGGCTAGAACGGCTGCAGGGGAGGTTCTGCTGTGCAGGGCTTCTCCTCTGAGTTGCTGAGAGCTCTAAGGTCAGGGAGCAAGTGGGCCTGGGGGAGGAGGGCAGCCCTGTAGGGAAGGCACCAGGCTGGCCCCCAGCAGACCTGGGTTCTGTTCCCAGCTGTGCCGCAGCCCAGCTAGGTCACCTCCCCTCTCTGGCCTGTTTGCTCTCTCAGCCTGTGAGCTCTGTGGGGCAGGGACTGTCTCTCTCTAGGTGGCTGTGCAGGGCAATGGGGCCCTGATCCCAGCTAGGGCCTATATATGGGCCACGCTTGCAATAACTCCCACCAGCACCTCTGAGAATCAAGAGCTCTTGTGATGGAGCAATCTCTTGGGGGGAGAGGCAGGGCAGGCCCTGTTCCCTCCTCTGGGGGCCACTCACATGTGCCAGGGGCTGAGAATTGGGAGCAGGCAGCTGTCTGTCTGTAGATTGTTCCACATGCCCACCAGTTGGAATAGCAGTGATCTGGGGAGCAGGCTGTGGCTGGGTGGCAGGTGGGGTGCTGTGTCAGGGAACAGGAGGCCTGGTTCTATTCATGCTCTGCCACTGAGTTGCTGAAGGGCCTTGGGCAAGTCACTTCTCCTCTCTGGGCCTGTCCCCTCCCTCCCCACTGGATGGTATTTCTTGCCTCAGAGCTTGGCTCTGGTGGTGGCTCTCAGTTGGCTGTGAAGCCCTATCAAAGCACAGTGTTAGCCATGGGATTACAGCCCCAGCCCTGCGCCCATCCCTCCAGAGAGGCATCCAGTGCCTGGGTTGCCCTAATCAGATAGAAGCTTCCTGGTATGTGATTGCCCAGGGAGGTGGCACATAAGCCTTGGCACGGATGTGCCAGCCAGACCCAGGGGATTGGGGGTACAGATGCTCACCCAGCTGTAGATGAATCTTCAGGTCCTGATTTTCAGCGTGCTCAGCACCCCTGCAAAGAGCCCCACAGCTCCTTAGCTCTGCCCCATACCCCTTGGTCCCTTCACGTCCTCTTTCTCAATAGGAGTCAAACTGCCTTTTCCCCCATCAATTTGCCTCCTGCAATGACACCTGGCCTTCTGGAGCCTGGTAGAGCAGTGTCTGGGCCGAGCTGCCTTGGACCCTCCTGGAGCCCAGCTGTCTTGTCTGAATTGCCTTGAACTTTCCAGGAAAGCTCCATCCTGCCAGGGCAGCGTGAGGCCAAAAGGCTCTGGGTTGGCACTGTTACCAGTGTGGGCACAGCTGGGCCCGACTCCAGCTGGTGATGGAGCGAGGGGGGGCTCTGCACTGAGGAGGGGTAAGTGGTTCTCTCCAGCTCTTGAGCAGTTGGGGCAAAGTGGCAGGAACCCCCAAGATGCTAACCAGCCCTCCAGCATCTCTCTCCAGCCCCCTTGGCTGGTTCTGCTCCAGCTGGGACTCAAGCAGTTCATCCATGGTCTGCTCTATTTCATCCCCGAGTCTGCCTGGCTCCCCCCAAATGCTAACAATGCAGCAGGGATCCTGCCAGGGCTACAGCCGCCCCAGCGTGCGGACCCTAGCAGTTGCCTTGGGTTGGAGTCACCGGAAGCGGGGGTGGACGACGGGCCGCCCCTCGCCACAGCCAGCCAGCGATGGAAACTTTCCCCTCCTTGGGGATTTGGATGCTCATAAAAAACAACCGCTTTTTTTGGTCATGTTGGAGGGAGGATTCATGACTCTGTGGGAAAGGCCAAGGCTATGGGGCCTGAGCCAGCACATCTCTGACCCCAGCACACACCCCGCTGCCTGTGCCCCCCTCTCGCCCTGCTGGGGGAGGGGAGGCAGGTTTGGAGCCCTCCACCCTGCGGGCCTTTACCCGGTCGCTCAGAGATCTCCCAGCAAAGCCCCCCCTGCACCCCTCCCCCTCCATTGTCATCTGTCCCCCAGAGCCCGAGCCCCACTGAGCGCCGCGGTGCCCTCCTTTCCCCCCGCCTGCAGCGAGTGAGCCCGGCCAGCCCCCCGGCACCTGCCGGCGCCGGCTCGGGCAGGGGGCGCTGGCTGCAGCGCGGGGCTGGGCCTGGCCGGGAGCGGGCTGGGCAGGAGGGAGGGGAGGGAAGGAGCGTGGGAGCCCGGGGAGGAGGCGGCCGGGCCCCGCCCCGCGCAGAGGAGGGGCGGCCGGGCCGGGGCTCGAGTCGCTGCTGGCGGGGGAAGTTTCCCAGGGTCCGGGAGGGAGGGAGGCAGCCTGGCTGCGCTGGAGTCTGGCTCTGCGGCGCGGGGCTCCCGGACGCGCCATGGATCTCTAGGGCGGGGGCGGCGGAGGAGCGGGGTCCGGGTCCGGGATCGCGAGCGGAGCAGCGGGATGGGCTCGGGCGCCGGGTCCCGGGCGCTGCTGGGTGGCAGCTTCCTGGGCATCGCGCTGCTGGCGCAGCTGGGAGCCGGAGCAGGTAAGGGGGCCGGGGCGGGGACCCCGTGCGGGGGGCGCGCCGGGTCTGGGAGCTGTGGTCCGGGGAGCTGGAGCGGGGCTCGCGGCAGCTGCGAGTGCCAGGGGAACCCCCCCACCCGCGGCGATCTCTTGCTAAGCAGCCCGGTGTTGGGGCAGTTCCGGAGACCCCGTTGTGGAGGGGTCCTTTCTGGGTATTTGGGGGCCCTGGCAGTTGGGGGGCCCCCAGTTTGATGTTACTGGTGGCGTCAGGGAGCGGCGGAGACCTGATCTGGTCCCTTCCCTTTCTCTTTACCAACTTTACAAAACTTTTTATTTTTTGGGAGGGTTTCAAAGCCAGGAACCCGCCGCGCGCCCCAATGAGGCGGGCTCCCCCGGCAGGGATCAGCGGCTGAATGGGGGCTCGGGACGTTGACGGCTCCGTCCAGTTGGGGAACCACTTGTAACCAGTCTCTTGTGCGCTCTCCCCTGCCCGGAGAGCCCCCCCCCCTTGTCTGTCCTGGGGTGGGGGGGGAGAAGGGGCTGGCCCTGTGTCAGAGCACAAAGAAAATACTTAATCAATGTATAATCCCCGCTGGGGGGAGGGGGCTGCGCGGCCCCTGCCCCGCGGCGGGGCTGGGGCGGGGAGTTCGCAGGCACTGATTTGAGGCTGCGGGGAACAATCCTGCGCGCCTCCGCTTCCACCAGGGACTGGAAGTAACTTTCCAGCAGCCTGCGCCAGCCGGCCTGGGCGCGCGGGGAAACCTGGAGCTGGAGCCCGGATCCGGCTTCCCCAGCCGGCGCCTGCCCCCTCGCCGCCCTTCCCCCGCTCCGCGGTCGCGGCCTCCTGCCCATGGAATTCCCCACGAGCCCGGCGCGGGGGGGGGGGGGGCTGTGCAGGGGGAGCAGGGACCCCACCCCGGGGGGTTAGCTGGGATTGCCATGAAGCGGCTTCCCCCGGGGGGAGGAGGGGGGGCTGGGGCTGATATTACATTTGATGGCATTGTTGTCGTGGTTCAGTGTGTGGGGGCTCGGGGTGTGGGGCGAATGGGGGGGGGGCTGATTGCCTGCACAGATGCTCCAGCGGCTGCTTTGGCTCCGGTCTCTTCCCTCTGCCAACCCCGGATGCTCAAACTTTTCTGTGTTGGAAAGTGACTCCGAGGCACTGTCCTGGGGTGCTCCCAGCCCTGCCCGGGCTGGGCTCCCCCCACTTCTCCACAGAGCTGGGGCATTGCAGCAAGGCACCCGCTGACTAGGGAGCACTAAGGAGACCGGGAGAGAACTTCAAAATGCTTACCCAGCTCCGCACTGGGCCAGCTGGGATCTGGCCTCCCCTGGCTCTGCCGGGCAAGTGGCAAACTCAGTAAGGGTCCTGGGGTCCCAGCTGGTCAGCCCCCTCCCCCCCCCCGAGTGTGAGTTGGGACTGAGGTGATGCATCTGGGAGATAAGATGATTCAATTGCGTGTCCTGCATGGACTTGCCAGTGCACAGCAATGTGCCAGCGATGAGAGAACTGCTGTGAAAGGTAAATACAGCACAGGGTTATTATTCAGCGTGGGTTTCACTTGCCCACGAAGCTGCTGGACTGGTTTGTGTGGCTCCGGGGGACCGGCCTGCTGCCTGCACTCCCAGCCCATGGGACCACATGTGGATGGGCCCAGGGCCTGTGGGATGGCTGCTGCAGGTTGAGGATGCCCTGAAGTATAACCCCTCCTCCCCCCTTGCTGCCTGGCTGGACATAGACCAGCATTGTTCTTGTTGAGCAACTCGCTGCCTTGCGGAAGCCCCACCACACCATTCGTTCCTGAGCAGCGCGTGGCCCCACAGCTAGACAGGGGTCTGGCCGCTGCTCCCGCACAGACTGCTGGTGCCAACCCCCCTCCCCGCCCTGCAGGAGCTTGGAGCGTCTCAGTCCTGGAGCCAGGAACCAGCTCCAGACGCACCCAGACAGTGTCCTCACTAGGGAAAGACGCCTCTACCCCCCTCACAGCCTGAGTGAGGACAAGGCCTTTGCAGCTCCAACTGCTTGGGGGCTGGGCAAGGGCTGGGAGGCCTTGGGCTTAGCTCAGCCTCTTCTGGGTAAATTCTTGTCTTGGGTGGTTGGAGTAGAAATCAGGTTATGGGGGTGTCAATTACCCCCCTCCTCCATGTGTGCAGGGGAGCGGCCTGGTTTCCCCACCCCCCAGTCCTGGGGATGAGGGCCCTGGGGGGGGCAGCAGCCTGCTCCTCCTGGGGGATGAGCTCCCAGGTGCGGGGGGGGGGACTGGCCCAGTTCCCCCGTTCTGGGGATGAGGTGGGGGGGGAAAAACAGCCCAGCTCCCACCCCCATCCTGGGGATGAGGTCCTACCTTTGGAAAGTCTCGTTTCCAGGACTTTCCCTGGTTGATTTTAGCCACCCCCTGTTTAACCTCCCCCTTCCTCCAGAGCAGCCTGGCTCCCACAAAACTGGCTTCTCTATGCCCTGCTGCGGCAACGTGGGGTCCCCAGGGCGCGATGGTTTGTGTGGGACCCGGTTGGTTTGTGGCCAGGCTCTCCACGTTGCCCTCTAAGTGAAGGGGCTGGTGGGGGCGGCCTCCCCGTGGAATGCGGCGGGGGCGGGAGTTGGGTGGCAGGCAATGGCTCGGTGGCGCTGGTTCCCTTGTGGGCGCTGGCCTCTGTCATTCACCCACAAACAGTGTGGAACCCTGCCCCTCCTCGGCGCTGGCTATGCCGGGGGAGCGCTCAGAGCTGCAGCAGCTGCCTCCCCTCCAGATGCAGGAGAGGGCCGGCTGGCTGGCTGGCTGGGCCATTGACTTGCCTGCCCCTTTCTTCTCCCCACTGCGTTGCTAGCCTGTGAACAAAGCGGCCAGGCAGCTGGAGAGCTGTGGAATCTGGAGAGGGCCCTGGAGCCGCCTGAACAATCACACTGGCTAATCCGGTTGTAAACACTCCTCCCACAGAGCCTCTGGCTGCAGCAAAGGGAGACCCAGGGACCCAACCCGCCTGGCCGGGAGGAGTGGGGCTGGGGGGATCCGCCTGCCCCAGCACAGCCAGCACAGGCCATGCTCTCCTGCCCAGCTGGTAGGACAGTTTGGACCTGTTCTCAGGGACTCTCTGCCTGGCTTGTGAGCCCCCTTCTCTGCTGCCTTGGCAACTGCAGAGCTTTCTCCAGGACAGCATCCAAATGTGCCCCAGAATCAGGGTCTGAACCCGCTCGCCCACCCAGGATGGAGACCAGGAATCCTGGGGCAGTGGTGTCTCACGAGTCCCGCTCCACACATGGGCTTTTAGCAACACTGACCCCTTCCCCCGCCATGGGGAGAGCGAGGGGTGGGTGAGCCTCCCCGGGCCCTGCCGAGGGCTCCAATTGCACTGAAGGGTGCCTACTGGGGCCAGTGGTGGGGGTTCAGATGCTGGGGCTTGGATTGCGCCTTGGAAGTGACAGGTCCTGTCTCCCACTCCAACCAACCCCGCAGCATTCGGTCCCCATGCTCTGGGCTGGGTCACAGCTGGCATCCCCTAGACATAAGAGGCTCCACTCTCCCAGACCAACCACTCTGAATTGGCTGCACAGTTGGGGCAGGGGCAGTTGGCTATGTCTGCCAGGCTGGGGTGCCAGCTCCACTATCCTGTGACGGTCAGTTCTGGTCCCTCCGTGGATCCTTGGCTGGCAGGAGCAGCCCTTCTCCTGTCCTGGGGAGCGGGGGAGTTGCAGCAATGGGATCCATGACTGAACAGCCTGGGGCCCTGAGCTCCTCATGAGGTTTCATAAATGCCAGAGAGGAGGCAGGTTGGGGCTACTTCTGCCCCAGTCATTGGCAGAGCTGAGGATAGAACCCAGGAGTCCTGGCTGTCTCACCTTTGCCTGGTCCATTCCTCTCTGGGTGGCTCTGGATCCTGCGTCCTGCCTGACAACATGCATTGAGCTGGCTTGGCCTTTGGTGTCCTGTTTCAGGCAGATGGGAGGTACCGGCAGCCCCTGGGCTGGCTGCGGTTGGGGTCCCTGCCTTATTGCTAGTTGAAGTGGTCCTGCTAGGCTGCCTGTGGTCAGGATCCCGGGGCTGCTGGGCAGCATGGGTCAGGGGTGGGAGACTCTGTAGGTATGTGCCCTTCCTCGCCTGGCATACCTGTGATGCAGAGGGGTGAGAGGCTGTGTCCCAGCATGCACTGTCCCTATCTCAGCTGTGGGGGGCGGGGGAATATGGGGGCCAGGGCTGGGCCAGGTGTGTGTCGGCACAGTGCCCCCCTCACTGTCCGTGAACCCCCACAGCTCAGAGCTGAGCACCTCGCTGCCTGCAGGGGCTGATGGGAGACTGTGCCTCAGGCCTGCCGGAGCAAGAAGCTGGGGCTGTCTGTGAGGGTGTCCCACTTTGGACAACAGGACTTGGGGGAGGTGTGGAGGGTCGTTCTGTGCCTCTCCCCCTCCCCAGGAGTCCCAGAGCCCTCCGAGGCACCGGAGTCTCCAGGGTCATCCTGACTGACCCTGCCTTTGGCAGCATGAACTCCCCCAGCATTCCCATAGCCTCTTATCTTCACCGTCCTTGAATTTCTGCAGTGATGGGGCCTTGGCTGCTGCTGTTTGTTTTTTTTGGTGGGGGGGAGAATGGGTGCTAGTGGGTTAGAATTGGGGATGGGGCTGGCAGTCAGGATTCCTGGGTTCTATCCCTGGCTTTGGGAAGGAAGTGGGGGCTACTGGGTTAGAGTGTGGGGTGGGGCTGGCAGTCAGGACTCCTGGGTTCTCTCCCAGCTGTGCCACTGACTCACTGGGTGACTTTAGGCAGTCCCCTTCCTGACTCTGTGCCTTAGTTTCCTGTCGGTGCCCTCTTTGGAGGGCTGTGAGGGCCTGCCCCATGGGTGCATGCTGCGGGTTCCCCATTGCACTTCCCATCAGGCCTCCCTGCAGATGGGGAGTTGGAGCTGGCACCCAAAGGGTTAATGTTCTGGGACCCCTTCCCCACATTGCCTCTCTAGAGTGGAAGAAGTTAGGATTCTTCTTAAAATCCCCCCCTCCCCCCACTGCTGGGCCTGCCCTGGGTATCACATTGCGGGGCATGGGAGCCCCTCATCGCACACATCCCAGTGTGGAACAGGCTCCCACTCCACTGTGGGGGGGCTCGACTGGGTTTGCCGCTCCACAGACTCATCTGTGCCTGACAGGCTGGGGGTTCCGTGTGGGGCCCGAACCTCCTCCTGGCACCTGGGGCAACCCCACCAGCTCTCCAGGAGAATGAGCCTCTCGGCATCTCATCCCCCTCCCCCACAGCTGCGACGCCTGGGGCCCCTCATGGGGCTATGGGGTGAGGGTTGGTGCTAAGGGCAAAGGAGCCCAGGGATCAGAGTGGGGGTGGGAGCCGTCTAAGCCCGATGCCACCCCTCAACTGCAGCCGTGTGTGGGGAGGGGGCTGGTCTCGCCTGCAGCACTGGCTCTGGGGGCTGCCTGGTGGAGCCGGGGCTGGAGTGGGGGAGAGGGGCGGGGGCGGCATTGTCTCTGGGAGCTGATCTGTGTGCTGGGCACGCAGCACGCTCCAAGTGGGTCTGGAGGAAATGGCTGGTGGGGGAAGGAGCAAGGCCCCTGAGCCCTATGTGGCCTGTGGGGCCCAGGCCTGGCCTCCTCTCTCTCTGCATGGGGGGGAGGGGACTGTTGGGTTTGTGCCTCGCCCTGCTCCCCAGCGTGGAAAACTGCTGCTGGGATTTCCCTTTGGGATCAGCTCCTCCAAGGGGCCTGGAGCTGCAGCCCCGGGGGCATAGAGATGTCTTAACCCCATTTATTCAGGGGGCCAATCCAGCCAGGCCCCCAGGAGAGCTGGGGGGGCTGTGACCAGCCCAGCCCACCCCACCCTCCCATTAGCAGCCCAGGCAGTGGCCCATGGGGGGGTTGTGGGGTGTCTCTAGTTTGCCCCCCCATGCTAGCCCAGCTGCTGACAGAGCTGCCCAGAGGTCTGGAAGGGGAGAGGGCTTGCAGGGCTGGGTGCCCTGGCCCCTCGACCATAGATTGGGTCCAGCCAGGGCTGGCAGCTGGTCCCTGTCATCCTGGCACAGGATGGGTCTCACTCTCCCTGGAGAGGCTTCTTCAGGAGGCTGTGGGGCCTGGCAGAGCTGGGGCTGCCCTGGGCAATGGGGGTGGGGTGGGCCTCCGTGTCGGTCAGTCTCCCTCAGAGCGACCCTCCCGCCCCAGGCTGTGGGAACCTGGCACTCAGGGTGGAGGCAGAGGGCTGGGCTGGCTGTAGGGTGAGCTGTGGGTGCAGGTCTCCTGGGCCTCGAACTGCTGTAACACCCAGGATGGTGCAGTCGCAATCCCCTCCCAGCTGTGCTGCTCTGTCCCCAGCACGTGGGGCTGAGGCCCCCGGCTCTGTGCTGCCTGGCATGTCCCAGTGTCCTTGGCAGGGTGAGGGTCTCTGAGCCGAGCTAGCAAGTTACTGTTGTATGAGTGGCCTGGGAAGAGGCAGAGATTAGCAGGGCAGGTCCCTGGACGCTTGATGAAGATACTGGCTGGGCTCTGAGGCCCTGACAGGTCCCGAGCTGCTTCCACTCCCTGTGGGGCCTGGGCCCATGTGCCACAGGGGAGAGGGTTCTGGGAGCAGGAGTTCTGGGGCCTGCTGTCCCCTTGGTCCCAGGGGGTGCGGGGCCATAGCATCTGACTGGAACCTGCAAGTTGTGCCTGGAGTCCTGAAAACCCCTGTCCCCCTCCCCCTGTGCTGGATGGCACTGGGGGCTGGTAGTGGTGGAGTCACACAGACCTTTCCTTGGCTCACTGGTGGGGGGCACCCCCAAACTAAACTTCTTAGTCATGCATGGAACTTGTCGGACAGCTGCCCTCCTCCTGGTTTGTGGGGTGTGTGTGTCTTCCCTTTGTCTGCTGCGGCTGGGATGAAATTTTCCCCATGCAACTTCAGTACCAGTGTCAGTGCAGCATTGACTCTGAAGCCTAATGGTGGCTGTTTAAATCCCAGCCCTGATAGCCGCTGTCATAAATATAAGGGGAAGAGTAGCAACCTTTATGTATGTAGTAGCATAAAATTCCTCCTTGGCAGCTGTACTGGACTGCTTTACAGCAACGTTGCTGTTGATCATTTCAGGGTGGGGCTTGGGGTTATGGGCAGGGTCCTGCCACATCCATCCAATTTATGGGGTGCTCCGATGTTCCCTGGGGCTTGCCCTGAACAGTGTGCTCTAAGCCAGGCGTGTGATGGACCAAGGACCATCTGGGTGAGGCGGGGGCACAGGGAAGCAATGAGCAGCAGCTGTCAGGGGTTGCTGCTAGGAAGTCCCCTGGATACCCCCACCCTGGTGCAGCTGGCATGGCCAGTGACTGAGCTGGGCTCCCCACAGAGGGGCTGGGCACGAGGGAGCTCTGCGTGGGGGTGGGTGCAGGGAGGTGAGGAGGCCACTCCTCTGCTCTAATGGGCTCTCTCCCACTCTCTCCCTGCAGCCGTGCAGTGTCTGGAAGGCTCCATGCCCTGTGAGAATGGCGGCCAGTGCATCCTCTACTCCAACGGGAAGGCAGCCTGCGTGTAAGTGACCCCCTGCCCTGCAGGTTGGGATCCATGCCCGCTGCCATCCAGCACGGGGCTGTAGGCAAGATGGGCTCCACGGTGGTTGGGTGTTGCTCACAGGCTGCGGGGGGAGGGGACGGGGGGGTGCCATTCCCACTGCCCTTGGGGTCGGGGGATGGGCAGGTCTGAACCAGCGGGAACCGGAGGCCTGGGGCTGGGTTAACAGGAGGGAGGGTGGTTCCCGGCAGTGCGCCATAAGGAGTAAAGGCAGTGTGGCCCAGTGGTTCAGCCGGCTCAGCCCAGGTTCTGCAGCACTGGGTTCTGTTCCCGGCTCTGCACCCATCTTGCTGGGTCTCACCTGATGTGTGTCCTTGGCTGGGGGCCTGCATGGCTGTCCCACAGCCCGTCACCGTGCCTGGCACGGCCATGCCCTAAAGAGCTGGTGGTGATTGGGGAATGTCAGCCAGCAGGGAGAGGGGTCATGGCACGAAGCCCCAGTGGTTGGGGGATGTGGGGAGCAGCCACTTACCGTGAGGTAGTCTCTTACCTGCTCCTCATGGCCTCCGCGAAGGGATGCAGCAGAAGGGACCCTCGCCAGGCCAAGGGAGGGGAGCCAATCTGGGAGAATGGCGTGGAGCCACCCCACTGGGGCTGCGAGCATGTGGGAAGGGCTAGGGGTTGCCCTGAGCTGATGGGAGCGGGGGATGCTTGGGACAGGGTGGGGTGTTATAAGAGTTCAGGGGGGTGGGGTGGATCTCTTCCCATGTCAGCAGCCAGGCAGTGGGCGACTCACTCTGCCTCTGGAGGCCCAGCTGTTGGGCGTGACCCCTCCTGTCCCCGAGGCCCCGCGCTGGGGAGGGGAACACGGGGTGATGCTTGCTGACACAGAGGGGGGAAAAAGGGCTTCCAGCCAGGGTTGGCATGAGCTGGGAGGGCGGCTGCAGAAGAGGTGAATCTTGGTCCTGGGGGGGAGGCTAGTGGAGGGCAGAGTGACAAGGTTCCTGGATGTTTCCTTTGGGGCTCCCTGGGCAGAGAGCTGACACCCCAGGGCTCACATCCTCTGGCCCTCTCCTCCACCCACCCCACACTGGCAAAGGGGCCGAGATTTGCCCCCCCCCCCAAGCCCTTGTTTCCTCCCTGCTGTGGCTGTTGCCATCCCAGATTGCAGAGCAGTGTTAGCAGTGACATGTGCTGGCCCCCCCCGCCCCCGCAGCTCCCCACTTCCTGCCGCGGGGGTGGGGGGGACACGACTCCTCCTGCCCGGCCTCATTCCCAGAGTCTCCCAGACAGGGGGCCTCTTCACGAGGGGGCCCTGGAGTCATTTGATCCCATGGCTGCAGACAGCCCTTGGAAGGGAAGCAGCTGCTGATCTGCGGAGCTGGGTGGGGGGCATGTGAGACCTAGGCCGTGTCTGGAGCTGAGCTGACCCCATCAGGCTAGGGTGACTGGGCTGACCCACACCTCCCCAGCCCCTATTGGAGCAGCTGGCCTGTGTAGGAGAGGCCAGGAAGGAGTGTGCTGAGTTTCCTGGTTCTCAGCTCTGCCCGCGGGAGCACTTGAAGGGAGGCTGTTTGGCTCCCCGGCCCTGGCTGGGCCAGTCCTCTGGGAAGGGGCTGGCTGGAGAGACTGCAGGCCCTGAGCCCCAGCCTGGCCAGATGCTTTCCCTGGTGGTGATGCTGTAAAGGCCATGTGGAGGGACCCACCAGCTGCTGGTGGGGAAGGGGCTGGGAACAAAGGGGAGGCGGCACTGGGCCATGGCAGCTCTTGCTGTGCCCGGCCCTGCTTGGTCAGTGTGGATGGAAGATGGGTGTGGAATGGCGATTGTCACGTCTGCCGTGCTGTGCCACCCAACAGGCTTGCGGAGTCCTGGCGAGCCAGCTGCAAGGGGCTGGGGCTGACTAGCATGGGGTGCTTCAGTGAGTGTCATCACCCTGCTTCACAGGAGCAGAGCTGGGGATAAAACCCAGGGATTGTGACTCCTAGTGCCCCTGCTCTAGCCACTTGACCCTGCCGTCTCTGATCCCAGTAATGACTTTCTCTGTGAATCACTTCCATTTTCTTCCTGCATCTGACTCTGCAGTGCGAGCTCTGGGGGGTGGGGCTGCCAGTGGGGCAAGGCAGGCTGATTATCTGCGAATCCTCTCTCCAGGGCAGGGCTCCAGGCCCTGATGCTGGGGAGTTGGAACCAGATGGGGCTGAGCCCTGAAGACTGGACGCAGGGGGCCTGGGCAGCTCCTGGCAGTCTCTCTGCAGAGCTGGCTCTGACCTGTCACCCCGGTCATGGATTCCAGGGGGAAGAGGTTGGCGCCTGGCGGGGGCAGCGGCTGGCTCTGCAAGGGTAGCCTGGGTGGCCTTGTGCCCACCACTTCCTGCAGGGTGAGCCAGGAATAGCTGAACAGTTTCTGTGCTGTGCCGTCGCCTGGTCCCCGCTGCCTCTAGTGCCAGGCCACGGCACAGCCGCCGTGCAGGCAGGTGCTGGAGCTCCCTGTGGCAGGTTCCCCTCTCCTTGCTGCCTGCGCTGGAATGCCAGACAGGTGGATGGGCCTCCTGCTGCCCCGCCCCGAACAGGTGAATCACCGGCTGCTGCGCTGCCTGGCCAGGAGTAGGAGCAGGATCTGGATGGGGCCGCGCTGCCTGGCTGCTGGAAATCATGGGCGGGAGTGTGGGGCTGGAGCACCAACTGAATGCTGACCTGTGCCCCCCGCACCGCTCCTCTCTGCCAGAACAAGCACAGTGCCCCCTGCCCCAGCTCACTGGAGCAGGCTCCCATCTGCATGCTGGATTCTTTGTGCTCTGGAGACAGCCCCCCGGTGCTGTGGGAGGGGGGCAGATAGGATTGGGTGTGGGGGGCAGGAGCGGTGTGGCGGGGGGCACCAGGGATCAGGGAGGTGGGAGGGGCGCAGTGGAGGGCAGAGAAGATGGGGGGAGGGGTGGAAGGGGCACAGCAGAAGCAGAGATGATTGGAGGGGGTGGCAGAAATGAGCAGCTGTGGGAGGGAGAGGCATGGTGGGGCGCAGGGGGCAGAGAGGAGCAGCCGGAGGGCAGGAGAGGTACGGCAGGGATAGAGGAGTGGCCAGAGGAGGTAGAAGGGGGGCAGAAGGCAGAGAGGAGCAGCTGGGGGAAGGCTGGAGAGGGGCAGAGTGGAGCGGCTAAGATGGTGGGGGGAGGGGCAGTGGGGGGCAGCCAGGAGGGCAGAGAGGAGCGGTGGGGGCTCACAGGGGGCAGACAGGAGGGCAGAGAGGGGCTAGGGCAGAGAGGAGCGGCCCAGGGGCAGAGAGGAGCAGCCGGGGAGGATCACAGTGGGGCAGGGGACAGAGAGGACAGCTCTGGGGCAGAGCGGGCGAACTCTAGGCGGACAAACTCTGACTAGGGGACAGAGAGGAGCAGCCAGGGAGCAGAGAGGAGCAGCCGGGGGACTCTCCCTGCCGTTTGGCCCAGCATGGTGCTGGTGCTGCTGGAACCTGTCGAACGGGTTGGAGCCAGCTCAGGGGGGGGGAGGGGGGAGAAAATGTATCTCCACCCCAGTGCCAGAAATCTGCCCCCCCCCCCCAGTGTGCAGGGCCTCTTGTAGGGGGGCAGCTCCCTCTTGGCCCCATGAGCCCTACCGTGCCAGTCTGGAGCTGGGTTTTCAGCCTGGGTCCGTCTGCCAGGCACCCTCAGGGTGAGAAGGTGGGGATGGTTTAGGCTGGATTGAGCCCGCACAGATGGATGCAAAAGGAAAGGGTGCCGAATGAGAGTGGGAGCTGGAGAAGTGGGAAGGTGGGGGACAGGATTGGAGCAGGGTCTGATAGGGTGGGGGAAGTGGTGATGGGTGGGGGAATGGCCCATGGGGAGTATGTAAGTGGGGGACAGGATTGGAGCAGGGGCTGACAGGGCCAGGGGGATGGATGGGGAGGGGGCTGTTGGGGGAATGCATATGGGAGGATGGAATTGGAACAGGGGCGTGAGGTCAGGGAGTGCAGTAGGGACCACTGGGGAATGGGAGGGGGCACATGCCAGGGTAGCCCCCATCTGCCAGGTGAGGGGGCATTCTGGGAGCAGACAGGCTGTGTGGCCTGGTGGTCAGAGCAAGGGGAGGCGGGCTGGGAGTCAGGACTCCTGGGTTCTATTCTCTAAAGCTGGTTGCTGTCTCCTGCAGCTGGGAGGTATGGGGGGGAAGTTGTGCCCCTGTGCGCTCTCGTGCCAAGGGGCATCCCATCCCTCCAGGAGCGGGTGCTTGAGGCAGCTGCTGGGGTGACTCATGGGGTGACGCAGCAGTGGAGCCGCTGAGTCACCGCCCCACGGAGCGGGCTGGGTGCCGGGCTCCACTCCCCAGACATGAGCAGGCAGGACTATCGCCATGGGGCTGGGAAGGGGGCTGCCTTCCCAGCGTGGGAGCCTGACTCTGCCTGCTGGGGAGGGCGCTGCCAGGTTGTGGGATACAGGGCCCTGCTCCCCTACTGCTTCCTGCCACAGGGACGCCTGTCCCCACATCCCGTTTCCCTTTCCAGGGGCTGGGAAGCTTTGCCAACCCCAGCCTTGCACTCAGGGTGGCCCCCCGCACACATGCAGGAAGAGGGGAGTTGGCATCTCACCAAGTGCTGCTGGAGGGAGCCCAAAATGGAGTGTGCAGGATGGGGATGGGGGGTCCGCAGGGCATTCCTGGTCCATGCTGGGGCCAGTGGAGTTGCCTGTGTCACTGCTGGGGGGGCTGTGTGTCCTGGGCTGGTCAGTTGCATTTGCTGTGGCTGCTGCTGAGGCAGGCACAGCCATCTGCAGGCTCCTGGGGATGGGGAGGGGGAGGGAGGAGTTCCTACAGGCAGTATTGGTCAATGGATCTGAGCCGGCGGCAGGGGAGTTATGGTCTAGATGGGCCCATTGCTCTGATCTGGTCCAGTGCGGCAGGAGAGAAGGGCTCCAAGGCTGGATGGGCCCATGGGTGTGGCAGGCAGGGGGCATCTGGTCTGCGCTATCTCTCTCCTCACCATCCCTTTCCCCTGCCCCGTCTGTGCCCCCAGCACCATGCGTGCTCTAGCGCCGCGCTGCCCTCTCCTCTCCCTGTTGGGCCATGCCCCCAGCTCTGTGGGGTAGGGCCCAGCACTCTGGGGAGCTGGTGTAATTTCAGGCCTGGGCAGAGTCCCTGCTGTCCCGCAGTACTTGCGTGACCAGATGTCCCGGTTTTATAGGGACAGTCCCAATATTTGGGGCTTTTTCTTACATAGGCTCCTGTTCCCCCCCACCACCCCCTTCCCGATTTTTCACACTTGCTGGTCACCCTACGCGGTACCTGCCTGCAGGGCACTGGAGGGAGCAGGGCAGGAGCGCAGGATCTCCTCCAGTCCCAGCCTCTCCCAGCAGGGGATGCTGTATAGATAGAGCAGGCTGGGAGCTCCCGTGCTGCAGTGGGGTGAACTGAGCACCCCCCTGTTTCTTCTGCAGGGTGCCCCCCCCTCCGGAATTGAGGGCCTGGTTTGCAGGCCCTGGACTGCGGAGCAAACAGGCATTCTGCGTTGCCCTGGTAACGGCAGGCGAGGGTGGGGGTTGGCTGGAACCGCCGCTGAGCCGGAGACAGGAGCAGATTGGGGGGTATAATCTGTGCACCCGGACCCAGGCTGTGGTGCGGCTCCCCCCAGCTGGTGCCCTCTGGAGCCAGCCCAGCCTGCTGCCAGGTGCTGCCCAGCGCTGGCTCCATCCTGGGACCCGAGCTGTCGTCAGGAGCGAGCCGAGAACTGGGGCTGGGAGGCAGGATGGTCCTGTCCAGCCTGGCTCAGTCCGGCAGGCTTGGCTTCCCTCCCCTCCTCCGCCTCTCAGCCCCTGCACGCCGTGGGTCTCGGACCCAGCCCTGTGGTGCATGCTCCAGGCTGTTAGCCCGGCAGAGAGCCCTCCTGTGGCCTCCCCATTGCAGAGCTCCCAGCGTGCACTGCTCCAGCTTGGCTAGCTAGAGACCTGTGAGCTGGGCCTACCCTGGCTCAGTCCTATAGGACGTAGCCCTGGGGGGGGGGATGATTGTGGGAGGCAGGAGGGACTCTACCCTACTCCTTCTGCATGTGCCCCGAGGAGGTGAAGCTGGGGGGGAGCAGGGAACCAGAGAGGGGTGCGGACCTGCTGGCTGGGCCAGGTTCCACTGGGAGCGGGTTCCCCTACAGACGAGCTCTGGGCGGTGGGGTCCCGGGGTCGGAGCGGGGTCCCGGGGCCGCCCCTGCGGACGAGCTCTGGGCGGTGGGGTCCCGGGGTCGGAGTGGGGTCCTGGGGCCGCCCCTGTGGACGAGCTGTGGGCGGTGGGTCCCGGGGTCGTAGCTGGGTGCTGAGGCTGCCCCTGCGGACGAGCTCTGGGCGGTGGGGTCCCAGGGTTGGAGCGGGGTCCCAGAGCCGCCCCTGCGGACAAGCTCTGGGCGGTGGGGTCCCGGGGTCGGAGCAGGGGCCGGGCTTGGGCAGGTGCTAAGAGGTGCAGCGGCAGGTGAGCTCTTAGGAATGACGGGGTGTGGGGGGCTCAGGGAGTGGGTCCTGAATTGGCTGATGCCTGCTCTGCATGGTTTGTAGCGGGTGGGGGTGATTCTCTGCCGATCTGGGGTTAACAATAAAGCCCCATGTGGTGGTGCTGCTCTGCTAGTATAAAGGAGCCTTGTACTTGTGTAGCACGTCTCCTTCCCTGTGCAGGAATAGCTACACAATGGGGAGCCCTTTTGCACTGGCACAGATTCCCCCATGCTTGGAGTTGTACCCCGAAGCTGAGCCCAATCTGGTTTGCCAGCAGACCAATACTCAGGATTAGGAAGCAGAGTCAGACTCAATGGCCCCTTCTCCCCTGGCCCCAGCTATAGGCTGAGGCAGGGAGGATCCCTCTGGGGGAGCAGAGAGGGAGGCTTAAAAGCTTCAGTGGAGATCTGGCAAGGGCTGGGGGAACAAGGAGGGGGCAAAGTGAGCAGCTGGCACAATGATGAGTTCACGCTGGTGCCAACTGAGGCCCTGCAAAGGGAGCTGAGCCCACAGGGTGAATGGGCAGCACAGGACAGGGGGTGTTTGCAGCGGAGCAATGCCAAGCAATGCCTGTTGGAGGGAATAACCTGAGATCTGGGGCAGCCCCTAAGACCAGCACCAACTGTATGAGGGCCAGGCTACCTTGGGGACAGCTTGATGGAGCCACGGGGATGGAGATGGCTGATGTGCTGTGGCATGGGGGCCCATGGCTGGGTGCTGAGTGCAGGGCTGGGCGCCCACCCACAGAGCACAGTTGGGGGATGGGCTGAGCCAGAGACAACCCCCACCCCCGCAAGGAACCCCTGGCAACCAATAAAAGCAGAGGAAATTGATGGACTCTAACCCCAACCCTGCTCCGGAAAGAGAGACCAGTCGGAGACTCCATGATGCTGCCCCTAGGAAGTTCATTGCCAGTGACGTGATGTAGCAGGCACCCAGATGCAGTGGTGATGGGTGTGTGGCCTTCCTGCACTGGTTCCAGGCGCTTACCCTTAGTCTCGATCCTCCCCCTGAGGGAGGGACTCATACCAGTGTGCCCCCTCTCTGCAGGTGCCAGCCCGGGCTGATTGGCGAGCGTTGCCAGTTCCAGGACCCCTGCCACCAGTCGCCCTGTGCCAATGGGGGCGTGTGTGAGAGCTCCCTCAAGGATGGCACCGTGCAGTACCAGTGCACCTGCCCCAAGGGCTTCCGAGGTGCGGGTCATGTAGGTGGGGGGCATGCTGGTCTAGGGGAGGGGGTGGCACCCAGCTTGGCCTGGTTGGAAGAGGGGCCAGGATCTGACCAGGCTGGAGAGGAGGACCCATGCCACGCAGGCCTAGGGGAGATGGGGGATGGCAATGGGGGTGCTGTGGGAGATGGGGAGGGACCCTCAACCCAGCTGTGGGAGGGGAACAGAACCTGACTGAACAAGGCTGGGCACACCTTGGCCCCAGGGCGGTGACCTGCTCCGCCTAGTGGGGAGGGCTATCTGGGGTGTCCTCATGCCCAACCAGGCCCCGCTCACAGACCCCCCCCCACAGGTCAGGACTGCTCCCTGGCTGATGCCTGTGCCAACAACCCCTGCGCCAATGGGGCCCGCTGCACCAACTGGAACAGCCGCTACAACTGCACCTGCCCACCAGGCTACCAGGGCCGCAACTGCCGCATGGACGTGGATGAATGCCGGGCGTCGGGCGTCTGCCGCCATGGGGGCACCTGCTTCAACACGCCAGGCTCCTTCCGCTGCCAGTGCCCAGCCGGCTTCACGGGGCATTTGTGTGAAAGCGTCTACATGCCCTGCGCGCCCTCGCAGTGCCTCAACGGGGGCACGTGTCGCCAGACTGGGGAGCTGAGCTACGAGTGTGCCTGCCTGCCGGGTGAGGGGGTGGGGAGCTGGTGGGGGGGCTGGGGAGGGAGTGGGGTGCTGAGCAGAGTTTGGGGGCAGCACTCTGGGCTGCAGGGGTTGGCGGGTGGGGGCCTGGTGGGGACAGTGCTGGGGGAATCTGTTTGGGGGGGGATGCTGTTCCCCTTCCTTAGCCCTGGAGGCAGGCGTTGTTAGGAGTGTGCCTCTTCCCCTGTCCTGGCGCGTGTGCCCATGGGGCTAGCGGCTCCAGGCAGCACTGCAGGAAGCTCATCGGAAGCTGTAAATGGCGCTGGGAGAACTTGGACCCTGGCCAGGAAGGAAACAATCCCAGGGAGTGTCCGGGAGAGCAGCAGGGCCAGAGCTTGGGGGGCTCCCAACCATGGCCCATCCCATCCCCTCCCCACCCCTGCTCCCCAGAGCCCCCTTTGGCCCCCTCCCCAGCTCAAGCCAACCGTTTCTTTCTCCCCTGTTAATCCCTTCAGCCCCCAGCCCCCAAATAATGTCTCATTCTCATCTAAGCTGCAGCTCTGCTCCTGCCAAATCCTGCACCCTCTGCCAGCTGGCCTGGCACTGGGAACGCAGGGAAGGAGGGGTACGGTCTGGAGGACCCTGTGTGTGTGTGTGGGGGGGGGGGCAAGCCCTGTGGTCTGTGTGTGCGTGTACGGGGGACAGCAGGCTTGGGGGCACTGTGTTCATGTGAGGTGGGGGAGTGGGCTTGGGGACACTGTGGGGGAGCAGAGTTTTGGGGGTGCTGGGTGATCAGGGTTCGGAGAGCCGTGTGAGCAGGGTTTGGGGAGCTGTGTGTGCGTGTAGGGGGGAGCGGGCTCGGGGGCGCTGTATGTGCCAGGGGGCAGAGAGCTCAGGGGTGCTGTGTGTTTGTGTGGGAGCGGGCTCAGGGGTGCTGTGGGGGGGGAGTGGGCTTGGGGGTGCTGTGTGCATATTGGAGGAGCCGGCTCTTGGGGCGCTGTGTGTGCTGGGGGAAGAGAGCTCGGGTGCTGTGTGTCTGTGGGGGGGGACAGCGGGCTCGGGGACTCTGTGTGTGCATGTGTGGTGGAGCGGGCTCGGGGAGTTGTATGTGTGGGGGGAGCAGGCTCAGGGGCACTGTGGGGGAGCAGCGAGTTTTGGGGGTGCTGTGTGTGTGTGAGCAGGGTTCGGGGAGCTCTGTGTGTGTGTGTGGGGGAGAGCAGGCTCTGGGGCGCTGTGTGCGCGTGGGGGGGAGAGCGGGCTTGGGGGCGTTGTGTTCGAGTGGGGTGGGGGAATGGGCTCAGGGACGCTGTGTGCATGTGGCAGGAGCTGGCTCTGGGTCTGCTGTGTGTGCCAGGGGGCTGAGAGCTCAGGGGCGCTGTGTGGGGGAGCAGTGAGTTTTGGGGGCGCTGTGTGTGTGTGTGTGAGCAGGGTTTGGGGAGCTGTGCGTGTGGGGGGGAGCAGGCTCAGGGGAGCTGTGTCTGCCGGGGGACAGAGAGCTCAGCAATGCTGTGTGTGCTGGGGGGGACAGCAGGCTCGGAGGTGCTGTGTGGGGGGGAGCAGGCTCGGGGTGCTGTTGTGTGTGTAGCGGGGAAGAGGCTTGGGGGTGGTGTGGCGGGGTGGGGCAGTGAGCTTTGGGGGCACTGTGGGTGTGTGTGTGTGAGTGGGGCTTGTGGCGCTGTGTGTGGGGTGGGGGCAGCAGGCTCAGTCGCTGTGTGTGCGTGGCATGGGAGCGGGCTCGGGGCGCTGTGTGCGCCAGGGGACAAAGAGCTCAGGTGCTGTGTGTGGGGGGGGGTTGTGAGGGACAGCAGGCTCAGGGGCGCTGTGTGTGTCTGGGGGGGGGACAGTGGGCTCGGGAGTGCTGTGTGTGCGTTGGAGGAGCCGGCTCTTGGGCGCTGTGTGTGTGTGGGGGGGGGGAGAGCGGGCTCAGGGAGCTGGGTGTGTGTGTGGGGGGAGAGCGGGCTCAGGGAGCTGGGTGTGTGTGTGGGGGGGAGAGCGGGCTCAGGGAGCTGGGTGTGTGTGTGGGGGGGGAGTGGGCTCAGGGAGCTGTGTGTGTCTGTGGGGGGACAGTGGGCTTGGGGCTGCTGTGTGTGCGTGGGGGGGTTGTGGGCTCAGGGAGCTGTGTGCGCGTTGGAGGAGCCGGCTCTTGGGTGCTGTGTGTGCCAGGGGGCAGAGAGCTCAGGTGCTGTGTGTGCGTTGAGGGGACAGCGGGCTCGGGGGGTGCAGTGTGTCTCTGTGGGGGGACAGTGGGCTCGGGGGGTGCAGTGTGTCTCTGTGGGGGGACAGTGGGCTCGGGGGTGCTGTGTGCGCGTTGGAGGAGCCGGCTCTTGGGCACTGTGTGTGCCAAGGGGCAGAGAGCTTGGGTGCTGTGTGTGCATGGGGCAGGGTATAGCGGGTTTGGGGGCGCTGTGTGTGCGTGGGGGGGGGAGCGGGCTCAGGGAGCTGTGCGGGGGAGCAGCAAGTTTTGGGGGCTCTGTGTGTGTGTGAGAGCAGGGTTCAGGGGGCTGTGTCTGGGGGGGAGAGTAGGCTTGGGAGTGCTGTGTGTACGTGGGGGTGAGTGGGTTTGGGGGGGCTGTTCCTGCTGCAGCGTGGCCTAGGGCCGAGCAGAGCTGCGTGGAGCCAGAGGGGCAGGCAGCCCACCCGTTGCCCCCTGCAGCAAACCCTGCTGGGGCCTGTGCAGAGGGCCTCCCGCAGAATCTGGCCCGCCATGCTTGAGGCGGCTCTGCTGTGGCCTTGGGGCTTTTCTCACCCCTCCAGGCCAAGCTGCTGAATCTGCCATTGCCCTGGGGGTACCAGCCAGGGGAAGGTGGGCATGGGCATTGCAGGGCCTGGCCCAGGGCCTTGTCCCTTCAGGGCTTTGTCTGATAAATGCCGCACGACAAGCTCCTGGCTGGACCCCCTTCCTTGTCTGCAGTGACCCCTCATCCTGCTCCCTGACCCTTAGCAGAAGCTCCTGCTCCTGTTGCTGTGAGCCCCGGTGTGGGCAAAGGGGAAAACTGCCCTACCTCGCCCGGCCCTGCTGGGACCTGCATTTGTTCCAGGGGTCTGCTGGGTTGCAGCAAGGGGCAGGGGGCTGGATCCAGGACTCCTGGGTTCTATTCCCAACACTGAGCAGGGCGAGGGACTAGTGGGGTTGGGGGGTTGGGAGTCAGTTGCCTGGTCCCTGTTTCAAGTTTAGCCAGACTCTGTTTGGCCGGCTGCCTCTCAGATGGGGCTGGGGGGTAGATTCAAGCTCCGTGCCTCTTGGGGACTGGGTGGAGACGCTCTGGGCTGGGGAGCAGGTAGGAGACGTTCTGTGGCCAGGGCCGGGGTGCAGGTGGAGACGCTCAGGGCTGGGAGCAGGTGGAGGGGCCGGGGCCAGGGAGCGGGTGAGAGACACTTGGGCCGGGGAGCAGGTGGAGACGCTCGGGGCCAGGGCCGGGGAGTGGGTGGAGACGTTCAGGTCTGGGAGCGGGTGTACGCACACTCTCTGACTGGGTGGTGCTCTCTTTCTCCAGGTTTTGAAGGGCAAAACTGTGAGATCAACATTGATGATTGCCCGGGCCACAAGTGTCTGAACGGGGGCACCTGTGTGGATGGGGTCAACACCTACAACTGCCAATGCCCGCCTGAATGGACAGGTACCACCTAGTGCCCTGCTCAGCGGCAGTAGTTAACCGCTCGCTGGCCACCCCTAGCAGTGCAGCCAGCTCTATGGGTCCTGAGCCTTAGAGCCAACATCTAACCGTGTGGGGCACGGACCGTGTGTCCAGCAGCCCAGGGTTGCCATAGGACCCCAGGAGGAATGTGACACAGGGCCTTCCCTTCTGAAGGGGGTGCCGGCTCTGATCCAGTCCCAGGGCAGGAGTCTGGCTGGCTCAGAGGGTGGGGAATGGGACACAGGGCCTTTCCCCTTTACGGGGCGCTGGTTCTGATCCCGCCCCAGGGCTGGGGACTGATTGGCTGAGGTGGTGGGGAATGGGACACGGGGCCTTTCCCCTTTACGGGGCGCTCGTTCTGATCCTGCCCCAGGGTTGGGGACTGATTGGCTGAGGTGGTGGGGAATGGGACACGGGGCCTTTCCCCTCTAGGGGTGCTAGCTCTAACCTGCCCAGGCTCAGCCCCCTTCTCCCCCAGGCCAGTTCTGCACAGAGGACGTAGATGAGTGCCAGCTGCAGCCCAATGCCTGCCACAATGGGGGCACCTGCTTCAACACCAACGGTGGGCACACCTGCGTGTGCGTCAACGGCTGGACGGGCGAGAGCTGCAGTGAAAACATTGATGACTGTGCCACGGCCGTCTGCTTCAACGGGGCCACCTGCCACGACCGCGTGGCCTCCTTCTACTGTGCCTGCCCCATGGGCAAGACAGGTGAGGGGGGAGGGGGGGGTCCGGCCTGGCTCAGCCCAACCTCAGATCTCCTAGCACCCGTCACCAGGGGATTTGGGATTCTTCTCCCCATGCTTAACCCCTCCCCCTGACAGTATGTGGCGAGCTGAGGGGATGGGGCTTAGGGGTTGGCCAAGGGGATGGGAAGGGCTAGGAAGGACCTGAAGGGGCAGGGGGTGGCTGAGTGGATGGGGGCAGAAGGAGTGGAAGCGGGTGGGAGGGAGACCTGAGGAGAGGGTGACAGGCTGGCTGAATGGAAGGAGTTGAGAGGAAGGCTGTGAGGGGTAGGGAGCTGGGGCAGGGGAATGGTGTGGGAGGGCTGGAGCTGGCTGCTGGGGGTTGGTGGGTGTGGGGGAACTGGAGCCAGCTGGGGAGTGTGTGGGTGTGGGAGGACTGGGAATGGTTGGGTGGGGATTGGTGGGTGTCTATGTGGGTGGGAAATACTGGGGCCAGCTGTGGGGGGAGGGTGTTGGTGGATCTGTGTGGGTGTGGGGGACTGGGGCTGGCTGGGGGTAGGAGTTGGTGTGTGCAGGTGGGGGTGTGTGACTGGGGCCATCTGGGGGAGTTGGTGGGTCTGTGGGGTGGGAGAGGCCGTGGCCGGCTGGATGAGGGTTGGTGTGTGTCTGCAGGTGTGGGGGGAGGGGGGGACCAGGGCTGGCTGAGTGGCTCTGTGGGTGGGGAGGACTGGGGCTGGCTGCGGGGGGTGGGGGGGCTTGGTGGGTCTGTGTGAGGGCACTGGATCTAGCAGGGGGTAGGAGTTGGTGTGGGGGGGTTGGTGGGTGTTTGTGCAGGTGCGGGGGACTGGGGCCGGCTGAGGGGGTTGGTGGGTGTCTGTGCGGGAGGCCAGGGCCAGCTGGGTGGGGAGGTTTGTTGTGTGTGGATGGGGAGGAGGGATGGGGGGCATTGCCTTAGCCTTCCAGGATGGGGCTGGCACGCTGCTCCCTGAGGGCCAGGCTAGCTGGGCTTCTGCAGGGTGGTTGCCTCGCTGCTGCCTACACCCCCTCACTCCCTCCCTCTGCCAGGTCTCCTGTGCCACCTGGACGACGCCTGCGTCAGCAACCCCTGTCATGAGGATGCCATCTGCGACACCAACCCTGTGAATGGCCGGGCCATTTGCACCTGCCCCCCAGGCTTCACTGGGGGGGCCTGTGACCAGGATGTGGATGAGTGCTCTATTGGTGAGGAAAGGGGCCCTTTGCTCAGTGATGGGGTCGGGGTGGGGGAGGTTGGGCCAGGATTCGGGGGAGGAGGAGCTGGCCGGCCGGCCCTTTGCTCAGTGATGGGGTTGGAGTGGGGGAGGCCTGGCTGGGATCGGGGTGAGGCAAGGGTTGGGGGGTCTGGCCCCCACCCTGTCTCTGACTTGGGCACGTCCCTGCAGGCGCCAACCCGTGCGAGCACTTTGGCCGCTGTGTGAACACGCAGGGCTCCTTCCAGTGTCAGTGCGGGCGTGGCTATACGGGTCCCCGCTGCGAGACTGACATCAACGAGTGCCTGTCCATGCCCTGCCAGAACGACGCCACCTGCCTTGACCGCATTGGGGAGTTCACCTGCATCTGCATGGCGGGTGAGTGCCCTGGGCCCCCAGCATTCCCCCCGCCCAGCTCAGCTTGCCCCAGAACAGCTGAGTGGCAGCTTAGGAGCCCTTGGGGATGCATGTGCTCTGGGGTTGGGGCCCTGCCTTGTGGGGAGACTGGCTCTCTCCATCTTTTCTCCCCGCCATACACCGGGACTCTGAGCACAGCCTGTGTCCAGGAGCGCCAGATCACCTGGGGAATGGGGGCCAGTTTATCCCCCGAGACACCAAATGCTGGTTAAGTGATTGTGAAGTTGACTGCGAGTCAAGATTCCTGGGTTCTCTCCCCAGCTTGGGGAGGTGAGCATTGTGCTGTCGATTCAGGGGCTGGCTGGCCTGAGTATCTGGGAATGAGAGATGTGATTCTTCCCCCTCCCCCAGGGCAGCTGCAAGGCATCACCTTCTAACAACACCTCACAGTGAGTTTGTTGGGACTCGGCCCAATGCCCAGCGGGGTGGGAACCTGGGTCCCCCGCCCTGTATCCCAGCTGGCTCTAGCCAGCGTCCTTGCTGGCAGCCCCAGCTGAGAGGCCAGGGCTGGATGGGCGTTGGGTGCCCCTCTGTGACGGGGCTCCCCGTGGGCAGAGCCTGGCCTGGCCTGCATTCCTCTCCTGTCCAGAGCAGGGAATCCTGGCTTGGCTCGGCTCCCAGGGATTGGGAGCCATTGGGAAGCCCAGGCGCCTGGGGTGAGGGCCCCTCCCCTGGCAGCTGGATGGAGGGATCCCGGGGGCTGGGCCTGGCAGGGAAGGCTGCTGTGCTTAATTTGGAATGAAAGAGGTGCCAGGGTTCAAGCATAACACATGCGGCAAGCCCAGAGGTGCTGGGGCTCAGCCCTGGCAAGCCCTGACACAAGTTAAGCACTGGAAGACTGGCTGTGGAGTCAGCTCCTCACCCAGAGGTGCCGGAGGGGCAGGGGGTGCATAGCTGGCAGCCAGACGGTGGGAGCGCAGGGCTGTGCCTGGAATACTAATGGGGTTGGGGGAGGCCTGCGCGGGGCTGGCCTGCTCCTTTTTGTCTCCCTGCTACCCCCTGTGGGGAGGAATCTTCCCCTCGTTAATTTCAGCCCTTTGTGAGGCTGGAGCTGGGGGGAGGGGCAGTGCCGGCACTGCCCTCGCCAGGGCACCGGGCCCTCTTCCCTGGTCCAGCACCCTGGTCTCTGCTGCTCCACGCTGGTACCTGGTCATCCTGATGGGAAGGGGGCCTGCGGTGCAGGAGGGTGAAGGAGCCATAGCGCCTCTGCCCCAATGCCTGCGCCAGAGATGTGGGAACCAGGGAATGGGCACAAAACCAACCCACAGACTCCACGTGCCCCCACCGCCTGTCCGCTCCGGGGGCCACACACACAGCTCAGCTCAGAGCGTAGAGGAGGGATCGGTGCTCTTCTATCTCTGGGGGGGGACTGGGAGTCAGGACTCCTGGGCTCGGTCCCCAGCTCTGGGAGGGGTGTGAGGCCTAGTGGGTAGAGCAGGGGGCCCGGGAGCCAGGACCCTGGAATTCTGTCTCTCCAGCTCTGCCACTGACTGGCCTGGGCTCTGGGCGAGGGTTTCACCTCTGCATGAAATACCATCCCTGTGCTTGATGCTTTGTTAAAGTCCCTGAACCAAGCAGCGCCAGCACCCCCTCCAAACCATACAGTTTTATAGGGGACCCACTGCCCTTCAACCGGCAGTACTGGCAGCCCTGGGCTGGGTGTGTCCATGGAGCAGTGCGGGGGTGGGGGTGGGGTCTGGATAGTGAGCTTGGGGGATAATAGTTCAGGAGCCCCCAGGCCCCTGGCTCCCTCCATTCACAGCCAGGGCAGCGCAGCCATCGGGAGCTTCTGTCTGGCTGAGGCTGGAGGGTGCTGTGGGCCTGGCCCAGAGGCACTGGGATTTATGGGGAAAGGGGGCTCCCAGATTGTAATGGGGGCTGGGAGAGGGCTGTGGGGGGCAGGAATTTCCAAATGCGGCATTGTCTCCCCACCCCCTGTGTGGCCAGCTGCAGGAGGAGCCATAGCCTCAGGGTGCAAGGCCTTCCGGCCATATGGGAGCAGCCTGTCCATGGGGTGGGGTCACAGCTGTGGTGGAAACCGGGGCTGCTGAACCCCCAGGGGGAGAGGGTACGGCTGGCTCTGCTCTCCATAGCCTGGGCACTCCCTGCTCCCCCAGACTGCTGCCTCCCCAGCACCTCTGTGTTTTCTGCGGCCCCAGATCCGCCCCCAGAGATGCATTGCCCCCCAACACTGCCCTCTCCTGTCACACCCCACAGGGGACAAGAGCCCCCACTGCTGCAGCCTCAAGCAGAGTGTCAGCCCACCTGTGTAGGGGGATCCCACTGCCCTAGTATTGGGACCCTCTCTGGTAATGGGCTTACTCCAGACCCACCCCCCCCACAGCCTCTCTGCCCCATGGCGCAGCCATAACCCCACACAGTCTGCTGCTTCCCCTGGCAGTGCCCTGCCCTCTCAGAGTCTGCCACCACCCCGCCTCCTTTGCCCCATGGCACTGCCCTTCCTCCACATAGCTTGCCACCTCCCCATGGCACTGCTCTGCCCCCATAGCCTGCCACTTTCCCTGCCCTATGGCGCTGCCCTGCCCCCACAGAGCCTGCCACCTCCTTGCCTCCCCTGCCCCATGGCACTGCCCTCCCTCCACGTACCCTGCCACCTCCCCCGCCGCATGCCGCTGCCTGCCCCACATGGCCTCTGCATGCAGCCTTGCCCCTGCCCCATCTCTAACATTGCCTCTGGGTTCTGGCTGCAGGGTTCAGCGGCACGTTTTGTGAGATCAATGTTGATGAGTGCGACAGCAACCCCTGTGTCAATGGCGGGGTCTGCCGGGATGGCGTCAATGGCTTCACCTGCACCTGCCCCTCCGGTGAGTCTGGCTCCTCCTGGGGCCGTGGGCTGGGGGCAGGCACAGAGCTCCCAGCGCGGCCTGGCTGGGTCCGGGGCCATGGGCTTGGGGGCAGGCACAGAGCTCCCAGCGCGGCCTGGCTGGGCTCATGGAAGTGCCCCGGGCTGGGCTCATGGAAGTGCCGCAGGCTGGGCCCAGCAGCAGGGGGCCTATGGGGCGGAGGGGAGGGGGCTCTGACTGGGGAACCATAACACACCCCCCTCCACTCCTCCGCCCCATACCTGCACTGCTCCTTTCACCCCGGAGGCCACCTCTTGCAGGGCTGATGGACAGCCAGGCCGGGGCTGTCCCTGCTGACTGGGGACAATGGCACCTTTGTTCTCCTGGGGCTGCCTCCCTGCTGGCACACAGCCCCCTGAACCTAATTTACATATGGGGCAGACGCTGGCGAGGGGGAGGGGAGGGGAGCTGGCCTGCCCCATTGCCGGGCCCAGTGGGGAGCCTATGCCATGGGCCTGCACAGCACCCGCCTCTGGGACAGGATGTCCCCATCCAGCTCGCTTGCAGATCCACCAAGCTTGCGCCCAGTCCCTCCCCCAGAGCCTGTGCCCTGTCCCGGAGCTCTTATCCCTCCCACCCTTGGACCCTGCACCCCATCCTGGAGCCCCGCTCCCCTCCCCCCCCCGAGCCTGCTCCCTGCCCCTGAGTCCCTCTCTTCTCCCACTCCTGGACCCTGCGTCCCATCCCAGAGTTCCTCTCCTGCCCCACTCCCACCCCCAGACCCTGCACCCTTCCTCTTAGCTCCTCTCCTGTCCCAGGCCCTGCATCCCGCCCCAGACCCTGCACCCCGCTCCCCAGGGCCTGTACCCCCAACTCTGGAGCTCAGCTCCCCGCACCACTGTGGCCTACTCCCTGGCCACAGCATATTCCTGTCCCTCTTACTTCCATGGCATCCCTCCCCCCGAACTCCTTTGTCCACTTGACCCCTTGCTGTAGCCCAACCCTGACCTGGAGCCTTTGCCTGAAGTTGCTCCAAGCTGCACCCCACCCCAGAACTGCAGGCGACAGGGCTTCCTCGTAGCTCCTCGATATGGGGCTGCCCCTCACCTCCACACTGCCCCCCAGATATGGAATGGGCTGCCCCGCACTTACCCCCAGATGTGCCTGGCTGACCCTCCCTCGCTCGGCCCCCAGCATCTGTCCCCGAGCAGGGCTGTGTCTGAGAGCACAGCCGAGGGAACGCTCCCAGGTTGTGCCGCCCTCTGGGGCTGTCCCAGCGCTCCGGGTGGGGACTGGGGGCTCTGTGGGGAGTCAGCGTAGGGCCCTGGCATACATTTGAACCCCCTGCCTTTCTGTGCCCAGGCTTCTCCGGTTCCATGTGCCAAATCGACATTGACGAGTGTGCCAGCACGCCCTGCCAGAACGGTGCCAAGTGCGTGGACCGGCCCAACGCCTATGAGTGCCGCTGTACTGAGGGTGAGTGAGGGCTGGCGTTGAGGCCTGGGTGCTCTGTGGCCTCAGCACAGGCTGGGCGGCTTGTCCCACGGGGCCACAATAGTTCCTCCCATCAGCAAGGGGCAGCGGTGCTCCATGCCACCCCCATTCCCAGGCGTGGCTAGGGCCCCCACCCAGCAGTCTGGGGAAGACACTGCTGCTGCATCCCCAACCATAAGGGGGTCAGGGGTATGTGTGTATTAAACAGAGGCATTCGTGGTGCCCGGGAATGGGGAGATGGTGCCAAGGCTGGAACCCACCTGCTAGCCACACTCTATGGGGGGGCTCCCCTTACCCCATCGGAGCCCCCTCCCCTCACAGCATGGAGGATGGAGGGCCAGGTCTGGCAATGTGTGGGGCCGGTTGCCTGCACTGGGGACCCATGGCTGGGGTCACATTCCATGGGGCTGGGCTGTCCCCTTCCTGGGCCCTCCGGCATCTGGAGACGGGACAAGAATGGAGCTGCTGGAGTCTGTCCCATGCGGGCATCCCCTCCCCAACAGGCGGGGGTGGCGCTAACCACATGCCTTGTGGCTGCAGGGCAGTCGGGCCACCCCAGCGTCACTCAAACCTGGCACTGCCCCGCGAGGAGGGTCAGAGCCAAGCCCCCCTACCCTCTGCTCCCTCCCCCAGGCTTCGAGGGCACGCTGTGCGAGAAGAACATTGATGACTGCTCTCCCGACCCCTGCCACCATGGCACCTGCCTGGACGGCATTGCCAGCTTCACCTGCTCTTGTGCTGCCGGCTACACTGGCTACCGCTGCGAGAACCAGCTCAACGAGTGCCACAGCAGTCCCTGCCAACATGGGGGCAAATGCATCGACCGCATCAACAAGTACCAGTGCAACTGCCTTCCTGGCACCTCAGGTGGGGGCAGGGCTGGGGGCCTGCATCGCGCTGGCTGGGTCTGCCGCCCTGCCCCATCCCCACGGTCCCTGGCACCGCCCCGCTCCATCCTCAGGGGTGCACAGTGCTCCTCCTCTGCATCCCCAGGGTCCATGGCTCCTCCCCACCCCAGGGGCACACTGTGCTCCTTTCCGCCATGTGCCTATACTGCCCCCCTCACTCCCCCTCCTGGTCCATGGCCCCTCCCTCCCCTGGGTCCCTGCGTTCCCTTACCTGCAGCCCTAGGACATGCACAACCCCCACCTCAGAACACACCAGCCCCCGGTGCTGGCCCCCAGTCCCAGGGCACATCCGCTGCCCCCTCTCTCCTGGCTCCCCTCACTCCCACCCATCTAGCCCTAGGGCATGTGCTGTCCCCAGGAATACGCTATCCCCCCAGCTCCCTACCCGGTGTTTCTGCCCTCCGGCCATGGGGTGAGGTTCCCCGTGTGCTGTGGGGCACTGGCAGTGGCTGGCTGGCGCGGATGTAAGGCAGCCCCTCTCTCCAGGCGTGAATTGCGAGGTGAACTTTGATGACTGTGCCAGCAACCCCTGCGACTACGGCATCTGCCACGACGGCATCAACCGCTATGACTGCGTCTGCAAGCCTGGCTTCACAGGTGGGGCAGGGACGGGGCCCAGTTCCAGGGAGCCCTGGCTTTGGGGGGTGGGTGGGGTGGGGTCCTGTGACCCTGATTCTGAGAGGATGGGGATGAGGGGAGCTGTTAGGGGTGGGGCCTAACTCTGGGGTGGTGGGGCCCTAGCTCTGTGCGGGTGGATGGGGGGTGGGAGCTGGGCCCCGTCATCCTGGCTTCGTGGGGTGGGGTTCTGGCTCTGGGGGTGTGTGGGGGCTAGGCCAGGGAGTGTCCTGGGCCGAGCCATATGGGGTGCCCATGCCAAGTGGGCGTGTCTCACAGGGCCCCTGTGCAACGTGGAGATCGATGAGTGCGCGTCCAGCCCCTGCCAGAATGGCGGCACCTGCCTGGACAGCGAGAACGGCTTCACCTGCCTCTGCCCCGAGGGCTTCCACGACCCCCACTGCTACTCTGAGGTGGACGAGTGCAGCAGCAGCCCCTGCGTGCATGGAGCCTGCCGCGACGACATCAACGGGTGAGGGAGCGCTGCGTCCGCCCGTCCGGTCTCCACCCCGCCCCGCCTGTGTATGCCCACCCTGCCGCGCCCTGCCCTGCGTCCACCCGCCCTGCCCTTCATCCATCTGCCCTGCCTGCGTCCACCCGCCCGGCCCTTGCCCTGCCCTGCCCTGACCTGCCCTGCGTCCACCCGCCCTGCCCTTCATCCATCTGCCCTGCCTGCGTCCACCCGCCCGGCCCTTGCCCTGCCCTGCCCTGACCTGCCCTGCGTCCACCCGCCCTGCCCTTCATCCATCTGCCCTGCCTGCGTCCACCCGCCCGGCCCTTGCCCTGCCCTGCCCTGACCTGCCCTGCGTCCACCCGCCCTGCCCTTCATCCATCTGCCCTGCCTGCGTCCACCCGCCCGGCCCTTGCCCTGCCCTGCCCTGACCTGCCCTGCGTCCACCCGCCCTGCCCTTCATCCATCTGCCCTGCCTGCGTCCACCCGCCCGGCCCTTCATCCATCTGCCCTGCCTGCGTCCACCCGCCCGGCCCTTGCCCTGCCCTGCCCTGACCTGCCCTGCGTCCACCCGCCCTGCCCTTCATCCATCTGCCCTGCCTGCGTCCACCCGCCCTGCCCTTGCCCTGCCCCGACCCGCCCTGCCTGCATCCACCCGCCCGGCCCTTGCCCTGCCCTGACCTGCCCGGCGTCCACCCCCCTGCCCTACCCCCACCCCGCCCTGCCCTGCGTCCACCCACCCTGCCACGCCCTGCCCTGCCCCAGCCCTGCGTCCACCCGCCCTACCCCGGCCCTGTGTCCACTCGCCCTGCCCCTGCCCTACCCCGGCCCTGCGTCCACCCGCCCGGCCCTTGCCCTGCCCTGACCCGACCTGCCCTGCGTCCACCCGCCCTGCCCTTCATCCATCTGCCCTGCCTGCGTCCACCCGCCCTGCCCTTGCCCTGCCCCGACCCGCCCTTCCTGCGTCCACCCGCCCGGCCCTTGCCCTGCCCTGACCTGCCCTGCGTCCACCCCCCCTGCCCTACCCCCACCCCGCCCTGCCCGCGTCCACCCGCCCTGCCCTGCGTCCACCCACCCTGCCACGCCCTGCCCTGCCCCGGCCCTGCGTCCACCCGCCCTACCCCGGCCCTGTGTCCACTCGCCCTGCCCCTGCCCTACCCCGGCCCTGCGTCCACCCGCCCGGCCCTTGCCCTGCCCCGACCCGCCCTGCCTGCGTCCACCCGCCCGGCCCTTGCCCTGCCCCGACCCGCCCTGCCTGCGTCCACCCGCCCGGCCCTTGCCCTGCCCTGCCCTGCCCTGCCCTGCGTCCACCCCCCCTGCCCTACCCCCACCCCGCCCTGCCCTGCGTCCACCCACCCTGCCACGCCCTGCCCTGCCCCGGCCCTGCGTCCACCCGCCCTACCCCGGCCCTGTGTCCACTCGCCCTGCCCCTGCCCTACCCCGGCCCTGCGTCCACCCGCCCGGCCCTTGCCCTGCCCTGACCTGACCTGCCCTGCGTCCACCCGCCCTGCCCTTCATCCATCTGCCCTGCCTGCGTCCACCCGCCCTGCCCTTGCCCTGCCCCGACCCGCCCTGCCTGCGTCCACCCGCCCTGCCCTTGCCCTGACCTGCCCTGCGTCCACCCGCCCTGCCTGCATCCACCTGCCCTGCCCTGCCCTGCCCTGCCCTGCCCTACCCCACCCCACCCTGCCTGCCTCCACCCACCCTGCCCTTGCCCTTGCCCTATCCCGACCTGCTCTACCCCCACCCCGCCCTGCCTGCGTCCACCCGCCCTGCCCTTGCCCTGCCCTGCCCTACCCTACCTGCATCCCACCCTGCCTGCATCCGCCGCCCCTGCCCTGCCCTTGTCCTGCCCCATCCTGCCCTGCCTGTGTCTGCCGCCCCCCAGCTTGCCCTTGCCCTGTCCTGCCCCCACCCCACCCCACCCCGCCCTGCCTGCATCTGCCACCCCCTGCCCTGACCTGCCCTGCCTGCATCTGCCACTCCCCGGCCTGCCCTTGCCCTTGCCCTGCCCTGCCCTTTATCCACCACGCCATGCCACGCCCCACCCTGCCTGCATCCACCTGCCCTGCCTGCATCCACCGCCCCCTGCTCTGCCTGCATCTGCCCACTCTGCCCCCACCCCACCTGCTTGCATCTGCCCGCCCCGCCCTATCCTGCCCCCGCCCCAACCTGCCTGCATCCGCCCGTCCTGCTCCTGCCACAACCTGCCCTGCCCCCACCCTGCCCTGTCTGCATCTGCCCCCTGCCACAGTGCTGCACTTGTCCGCCTTGCCAGGGGGAGCCCCTGGACCCAGTGGCCCCATCCCAGTACTTGCTATGTGGCGCCAGTTCCCCAGAGAGCCCTGGGGGCACAGGGGGGCGTCCCCTTGGGGCAGGGCCTGCACTGACGCCCCCTCCCCCGCAGGTACAAGTGCGAGTGCGAGCCGGGCTGGGCCGGCACCAACTGCGACCTGAACAAGAACGAGTGCGAGTCCAACCCCTGCCAGTTTGGGGGCACCTGCACCGACTACGTCAATGGCTACCGCTGCAAGTGCAAGGAGGGCTTCCAGGGTACATGTTCCCGCATCCACCCTTCCCCTCCTATACCCCTCCCCACCCACCCCCCACTGACCCTCTGTCTCTCTCCCAGGGACCTACTGCCAGACAAACATCAACGACTGCGTCTCCAGTCCCTGCCTCAACAAGGGCACCTGCATCGACGCCATCGCCAGCTACACCTGCCTCTGTGACCTGCCCTACACAGGTGGGGCTGTGCCCACTGTGGGGAGAACAGGGCACCCAGGCCAAGTGGGGAGGGCCTGTTTCTGGGAGCCTGAAGGGGTGGGGGGGTCCTGTGGTTCTCGGGGGTGGGGAGTTCCTGTAGTTGAGGGGGGCGCCAGCTCAGACAGAGTGAGGGTGTGCGTGGGGGTGCCTGTGGTTCTGGGAGGTGGGTGGTTCCTGTGGTTCTGGGGGGCGCCAGGCCAGGCGGAGTAAGGGGTGTGTGCGGGGGTGCCTGTGGTTCTGGGAGGTGTGCTGGGACTGGGGGGGGGGTCCCTGTGGTTCTGGGAGGTTTGCTGGGGTGCGGTGGGGTCCTGGTGGTTCTGAGGTGTGCGGTGGGGCAGGGGGGTGCCTTTGGTTCTGGGAGGGGTGTGTGTGTGTGGGGGGGGTTCCCTGTAGTTCTGGGACTCATGGCAGGGCAGTTCCTTTGTTGGGCAAGGTCTGTGGCCAGGGCAGGAGCCTCATGTGGACTCTGGGGCCCGAGAGTCGGAGCTGCTCTCACCATCGCCCCCTTCTGCCTGCAGGCCGCAACTGCGAGAACGTGCTGACACCCTGCTCCCCTAACCCCTGTGAGAACGGGGGGGTCTGCGACCACACGCCCGACTACGAGGGCTTCACTTGCAGCTGCACCCCAGGCTGGCAAGGTACCGTCCCTCCGCCCCACTCCTCCCCCATGGCCTCCCTGCCCTGCCTGCTCTGATGTGTGCCCTTTCCCTCCCCGCCAGGTCAGAGGTGCCATGTGGATGTGAACGAGTGTGACCGGACCCCCTGCCGGAACCGGGGCACCTGCACCAACCTGCATGGCGGGTACAGCTGCGCCTGCCGGCCAGGCTACACAGGCACCAACTGTGAGACGGACATTGACGACTGTGCCCCCAGTGAGTTTGGGGGAAGGGTTCACGCGCACTTGGCGGGGTACCACACGCCAGCTCGCTTGGCTCAGCCACTCCACAGCCCAGCCAGGGCACAGTGCAGGACCCCAGCCCTGCGGTCGGAGGGCGCTCAGCAGGGGGTGCTCTCCCCTCACTTTCCCTGCTGTCCCAGTGCTCCAGGGTGGCATTTGGGGGCGCTGTGCTGTGGAGCAGGGGGCTCAGTAGGGGGCACTCTCCCCTTGCAGTCCCTGTTGGCCCAGTACCCCAGCGTGCTACTGGGGTGCTGTCAGGAGGTGCTGTTAATTGGAGGTTTCCTACCAAGTCCTTGCTGTTCCATCATCCTGCCATTCCCCGGGGCTGAGCTGAAGCTGTCCTGGACAAGCTCTTCCCGAGGGCTGCCTCTGGGCCTGCCCAGCCTGCTCATGCTGGGTTCTCCTTCCCCTCCCACCCAAGCGGCTGGGCAGCAGGGCTGTGGGGCTGGGGAACAGCCACAGCTCCCTCCCCAGAAGGGGCTGGCTGAGTGAGTGGAGGAAGGGCTCTGGGAATGACCGGGATGTGGGGGTGAATCTCTCCCTGGGGGTGCCTGCCCTGATTGCCTGGCGGGGGGGAGAAGGGGAGGCCATGGAGTGGCTGAGCTCCTCTGGCCCCTTCTGACCCTGCTGCAGGCCTCCCCCGCCAGCCCAGCACACACCCCCCCCCAGTGACCCTGCCACTTACCTGCCCGCAGACCCCTGCCTCAATGGTGGATCGTGCCAGGACGGCATCAGCTCCTTCTTGTGCACTTGCCTGCCGGGCTTCACAGGCCCACGCTGTGCCAGCGAGACCAACGAGTGCCTGAGCAGCCCCTGCCGCAACGGTGCCACCTGCACTGACTACGTCAACAGCTTCACCTGCACCTGTGCCCCGGGCTGGGCCGGCCTGCACTGCGAGCACAATGTGCAGGAGTGCACCGACAGGTGAGCCCCCTGCAACTGGGGATCCCCCTTATCCCCCGGGCTGGGCCGGCCTGCACTGCGAGCACAACGTGCAGGAGCTCACCAATAGGTGAGCCCCGTGACTGGGGATCCCCCCGGGCTGGGCCGGCCTGCACTGCGAGCACAATGTGCAGGAGTGCACCGATAGGTGAGCCCCAGGCCCCCATCGGGGAGCCCTCCCCATCTCCCTGTCCCCAGAGGACCTCTATCTTCAAGGAGCTTCATCTCTTGAGAGAGTGGTGCCAGGGCAGGGCGGTGGGTTGGGGGTGGTTGTGGGGGTGTGGGGATGAAAGGGTGGTGCTGGGGGGGGCAGGGGTTGTACTGATGGGTGGTGAATGGGGCATCGAGCTAACTATGCCTGTGGCCCTGCAGCTCCTGCTTCAATGGCGGCACCTGCCTGGACGGGGTGAACTCCTACACGTGCCGCTGCCACGCCGGCTTCACGGGCACTCACTGCCAGCACGAGATCGATGAGTGCCAGTCCCAGCCCTGCCTCAATGGGGGCACCTGTCTGGATGGCGTGGAGTCCTACCGCTGCACCTGCCCCCAGGGCTACACGGGTGCCCAGTGCCAAGTGAGCCCTGCCCCGGTGATGGATGGTGGCACAGCAGGGAGGGGCAAGGACACAAAGTCCCAGCGTCTGGGGAGGGTGAACATGAGGCCTGGCATTGTGGGGGGAGCCTGGCCTCAGGGGAGGGGGAGAATCCAACATCCCACTGCGGTGGGGGTAGGGGCCTGGCCACAGGGGAGGGGAGGAATCCAAACCCAAGTGCGGTGGGGGGCAGGAGGCAGGTGCCAGGGGCCTGGCCTCAGGGGCGGGGGGGAATCCAACACCTCAGTGTGGTGGGGGGCAGGGACCTGGCATTGCTGGAGCCTAGACAAGGCTATATTGGTTCCCCAGGTTGCGTCCCCCAAGAGTACATTGTCCCCCTAACTCCCCCTTTCTTGCAGAACCTGATGGACTGGTGCAGGCGCTCGCCCTGCCAGAACGGGGGCCGCTGCGTGCAGATGGGCACAGCCCTGACCTGTGACTGTCCAGGGGGCTGGACCGGCCGCTACTGTGACATTCCCAATGTCTCCTGTGAGGTGGTGGCAGCTCATCGAGGTGAGGGCACCCCTGGGCAGGACTGACCCCCACTGGTCCCTGCCAGGCTGGGCTGGGAGGGGTCTGCCCTTGTCGGAGCTGCCCTCGCTCAGGGATCTGGGTCTCCAGTGCCCTAGAAAGATGGGGGTAGTTGTGGGCCATTGGGCAGCTTTGGGTGGAGCTGTCAGCTCAAGTATAGTCTGGACCCTGCCCTGCCCCCACTGGGCCCTGCTGTCCCAGTCACACCTGCTCTAGCAATGCTCTTGGTACCCCCACAGCTATACCCAGCTCTAGGAGGGAAGAGGGGTCTAGTGGTTAGAGCAGGGGAAGCTGGGAGTCAGGACTCCTGAGTTCTAGCCCCAGCTCGGGGAAGGGAGGGTGGTCTAGTGGTTAGAGCAGGGGGGCTTACAGCCAGAGTCCTTGTCCTCTCTGTGCCATGGTTTTCCCCTCTTGGGGCTGTGCTGGGGCTGTGGCGGGCACAAGGCATCACAGTCTCTGTCTGTCTGTCTGTTTGGGGCAGGGGTCTCCAAGGAACAGGTGTGTCACTACCGGGGCCAGTGTGTTGATGCCGGCAACACCCACTACTGCCTGTGCAAGGAAGGCTACGCGGGCAGCTACTGTGAGAGCGAGGTTAACCCCTGCCAGCCCAACCCCTGCCAGCGCGGTGCCTCCTGCCACAGCTTCATAGGCAGCTACGACTGTGAGGTGAGCCCCAGGGATGGGGGCCGCATGGAGGAGCTCCAGGCGCTGCCACCAGCGCTAGCCAGGCTGGTGGGGAGCCGCAGGAGTTGTGCCCCCCACGAGGACGGCTGGGCCAAGGGGATACCGAGCGAGGCACATTCAGACGTGCTTGCCTTGGAGCAGGGCAGCCGAGACTGGCCTGAGCAAGAGCCTGGGAGCCAGGACTCCTGGGTTCTATCTCCAGCTTGGGAAGGGAGCATGGTCTAGTTGTTGGAACAGGAGGAGTGGGAGCCAGGACTCCTGGGTTCTATCTCCAGCTTGGGAAGGGAGCAGGGTCTAATGGTTGGAACAGGAGAGCTGGGAGCCAGGATTCCTGGGTTCTATCCCTAGCTCTGGAAGTGCAGTGGGGTCAGGTAGTTGGAATGGGGGCCTGGGAGCCAGGACTCCTGGGTTCTCTCCCTGGCTGTTGTTGACAGTTTGTACTGTGGGGTAAGTCCTTCTCCCCCCGCGATAGTGCTCCATGACCCCCCACAGCAGTGGAGAAGGTTGGTGATGGCAGCATGAGGCCTTGTTAACACCTCTGTGGCTGGAGGGGGTTGAGCCGAGGGGCTGGGCAGCCCTGGGGTGGGGCCCTCAGGAGAGGAACTGGGGCCCAGGGCCCTGATTGGGCTGTGTCTGTCTCTCCCTACAGTGCCCACCGGGGTTCGAGGGCAAGAACTGCGAGTATGACATCGATGAGTGCCAATCCCACCCCTGTCAGAACGGGGGCTCCTGCATCGACCTCATCGGGCGCTACATCTGCTCCTGCCCGCCAGGAACCCTGGGTAAGGCCAAGCTGGGCTAGTGGCCGGGCACCATGGGGGGGAATGGGAGGCAGGTTACCGGGGCAAGGGGCGGCTCTGGTTACTCCCAGGAGGGGGGTACCTGTGGGGTGGGGAGCTCAGGTTGGGGGATCGGGCCTGGTTTCCTTGGGAGGCCAGATCCGCACAGGATGGGGTGGTTGGGATGCTCTGGTTACGACGGGGGCTGCAAGGTCTCTGCCCCCCCAATCCCCAGGCGTCCTGTGCGAGATCAACGAGGACGACTGTGCCACGAGCCCTGGCAGCCGGGCGCCCAAGTGCCTGAACAACGGGACGTGCGTGGACCGGGTGGGTGGCTACCGCTGCAACTGCCCCCCGGGCTACACGGGTGAGCGCTGCGAGGGCGACATCAATGAGTGCCTGGCCAAGCCCTGCCTGCCCCAGCGCACACTGGACTGCGTGCAGGGCGCCAACGACTTCCACTGCCTGTGCAAGCCGGGCTACACGGGTGAGTGTGCCGAGGGGTGGGGCTACACTCAGCCAAGGGGCGTGGCTTCACGGGGCATTTATCCCAGGGGCACTGGGGTGCATGTCAATGGGCTGTACTCAGTGCAGGGTGGGAGCAGGGGAAATCCCTGGGGAGCGGGGGGGCTCTCTAGGCTTGGGGTCTGGCTGGCACAGGGAGGCTGGGGGTCTATGCACCTTGAGGGGCTGAGCTGTGGGAAATGGCTGTGCTAGGAGCAGTGCTGGAGGCAGGGTGGGGGGGCAGGTCCCCTCTCCCTAGACTCTTCATGACCTATCCCTGTCCACCCCCCGCCAGGCCGGCGCTGCCAGAACATCGTGAATACGTGCGAGTCCCAGCCCTGCCAGAACGGTGGCCAGTGCAAGCTGACAGTGAACACGCCGCTGGGCTACACCTGCCGCTGCCCCCCGGTGAGTGCCCCCTTGTGGGAAAGGGCAGGGTGCTGGGCTCAGGCCAGCTGGGGGCCTCCCCCTGGCCGTGCACAGCCTGCAGTCTTCCAGGCCCAGAGGGAATGGGGCTGTGGGGGGGTGCTGGGGGCCTGCTCCACCATTCCAGTCCTGGAGCTGCAGGATGGGCTCTGATCTGAAGAGGGGCATCTTGGTTCTGGTGCTGCGGGGAAGGGTTTAGGTGTTGGTCCTGGTGCCCTGGGGGAGCAGGCTGGTCCTGCTGTGGGGGGAGGGTTTCCATGGCACTTGAGATGGGGTGGGAGAGGGTTCCCATGGCACCTGGGGTGAGGGTGCTGGGGGAGGGTTGCTGTGACACGTGGGGGGAGGGGACCCATGGCACCTGGGGGGTGGATAATCAGCTGAACGTGAGTGCCCAGTGCGACGCTGTGGCCAAAGGAGCTAACGCAATCCTGGGATGCCCAGACGGGCATAGAGAGGTTCTCTTACCTTGTACCTGGCACGGGTGTAACAGCTACTGCACTCCTGTGCCCAGTGCTGGTCCCATAGTGCAGGGATGCTGGTCCATTGGTGAGGGTCAGAGGGGAGCCCCGAGAATGGTGGAAGGATTCGAAGAACAAGGAGCTCGAGCTGTTCAGGGCCCAAAGGGAAGGGGGCAGGGGAGTGGAGCCCAAGCTGGGCTCCTGGGCCTAGCGACTGAGGTGTGATGCGATGTGATGTAGCGGCTGGGAACTGAAGCTGGACACGTTCAGACTGGAAACAGCCCCTGGAATGGGCCAGCAAGGGCCTGGGCTGGGTTTTCCGTCATGGGCCATTTGCAGTGGAGCTGGGCTGTGGGTCTAGCTGCTCTGCTCTGTCATCCATGGTTTAGTTCTTGCCTGTGATATACACGCCACGTGGAGGGGCCCGTTCTGGTCTGGGTCCTGGTGCTGCTGGATGGGGTGATCCTAGTTCTGGGTTGGTTCTGGTCTGGGTCCCAGCGCTGCTGGGCAAGGGGGAGGTGGTTCTGGCCCGTGGCCTGGTCCCGGTGCCATCTTTCTCACCCTCTTTCCTGCCCCTTCCCAGAACTATTCCGGGCCCAACTGTGAGCGAAGCGTGCTGTCATGTCGGGAGCTCGCCTGCTTCAACGGGGGCAGCTGCCAGCACACAGCGCTGGGTGCTCGCTGCTCCTGCCTGCCGGGCTTCACTGGCTCCGACTGCCGCCTGCGGGCTAACAGCAGCTGCACCAGCGTGCCTTGCCTCAGCGGGGGCACCTGCATAGAGATGTCCTGGCCTCCCCACTTCCAGTGCCTCTGCCCCAGCGGCTTCTCCGGCCTGCACTGCGAGCAGAAGCTCCAGCACCCCCTGGAGCTGCAGTGTCTGCAGGAGGAGTGCGATGCCAAGGCCGGAGATTCCTACTGCGACAAGGAGTGCAACAGCCCTGCCTGCAAGTGGGATGGGGGCGACTGCTCCCTGCTGGTGGGCAACCCCTGGCAGCAGTGCGAGGAGCCCCAGTGCTGGCAGTTGTTCAACAACAGCCAGTGCGACGAGGCCTGCAACACGGCCGCGTGCCTCTACGACAATTTCGACTGCAAGAGCCGTGAGCGCAGCTGCAAGTAAGGAGGGTGCTGAGCCGGGGGGGGCAGGGCAATGGGATGGGGAGGCGCTGCCCCTGGGGGGGCGCTTTACAGAGGGCGCTCTCCCTTCAGAGTTTGCACTTGCCCCAGTGTGGTGCTGGGGGGCGCTTTGCTCTCCCCCCATGGTCATTGCTGACTTCAGTGCCCCAGCGTGGTGTGAGTGCGCGCTGTGCAGCTGGGGGGGACACGTGAAATGACACGTGAAAATGAGGCCCTGGGCAGTTGTGCCCAGTGCAGATCCCATGGTGATTGCCAGGGTCGAGCCTTTAATCCTGGTGCTATGCCCAGGTGGGGCACAGGAGCTGTTTATACAGGGACCCCTTGCCTGGCGCTGAGATGCGCCCCGCTCTGGGGGTGGGGTGGGGGCTATTTATACAGGGACCCCTCACCCAGCTGAGATGCAGGCCACTCCGGAGTGGGGCGCGGAGGATGTTTATACAGGGACCCCTCACCTGACTCTGGGGTGGAGCACAGGGGCTGTGTTAGCTACATCTCACCGCGGGCCAAAGATGGCTATGGGCACTAGAGCCATGTCCAGGATGTTTCTCACTGTGGGATGGAGTCTCTGCTGCAGGAGCCAAGTGACCCCAGGTGTCCTGGAGTGCCCAGCAGTGCGGAGGGGGACTGGCCAGAACGGGGTGGGGCGGGGCTGGGTGGGGTTGTGCACTGACCATGCCCCCCTGCCCCCCAGCCCCGTGTATGAGAAGTACTGCTCGGACCACTTTGCCGACGGGCAGTGCGACCAGGGCTGCAACCAGGAGGAATGTGGCTGGGACGGGCTGGACTGCGCCCGTGAGATGCCAGAGCACCTGGCCAGCGGTGTGCTGGTCATCACCGTGCTGCTGCCCCCCGACGAGCTGCGCAGGACCAGCACCACCTTCCTGCAGAAGCTGAGCGCCATCCTGCGCACCTCGCTGCGCTTCCGCCTTGACAGGGACGGCAACTACATGATCGAGCCCTTCTACCGGCCCAGCCGCCTGCGCCGCCGGGAGCTGGGCCGGGAGGTCATCGGGTAAGCTGCAGGCCGGCGTGGCCCCATGGGCCATGGGGAGTCAGGGGGAGGCGCAGCCCCGCAGGCCACGGCCATGGGGAGTGGGGGGAGACACAGCCTCAGGGAGTGGAGGGGAGATGTGGGCCACAGCCAGGGGGGTGCGGGGACCACAGCCATGGGGATTCAGGGGGAGATGCAGTCCTGTGGGTTGGAGTTGGGGTGAAGGGGGGAGATGTGGGCCGCAGCCGGGGGGTGGGGGTGGGGGAGAGAGACAGCCCCACGAGCCATGGGGGAGGTGGCAGGGAGGGAGGGAGCCAAGGGTCTGGGATCCTGGGCTTTAGGGGGCTGGTACAGGGGCTGGTGCCAGGGTGGGGCAGGTTAGCACTTTGTGGGGCTGGCACTGGGGGTAGGGGCCAGTGCCAGTGAAGGGAGCCAGTCCTGGGGCAGGCACTAGCAAGTTGTCTGTTGACTGGTCAGGACACAGAAGTGCCACACAGCTGCTTTCAATCGGCAGTCTGGGTTGCCACCCGCTCTGATGCGGGGACTGGGGTGGCTCAGCTGTGGCCCGCTCCCTGTGCTTACGGATGGCAGCAAGGGCCCTGGGGGCAGCATCCAGGGGCCTTGCCTCCTGCCCGGCCCTGGGGCCCAGATGGGAGCAGGTTGGGACGGGGCCTGCACAACGGTGCTAAGCAGCTACTGGCAGCCTGGCAGAGACCATGTGGTCCACGGGACCGAGGTCCCGCTGCTGGGACATGCACAGCCCTTGCTGCAGGGGGTGCTGAGCCAGCCCTGCCCCAGGACTCTGTGTGGGGCAAGGGGTGCTCAGGCACCCCTACAGTCTGGGGCTCAGCACCACTATGGGCAAAGCCAATGGTAATTGTCCCCTTCCCTGCCCCAGCTCCGTGGTCACCCTGGAGATCGACAACCGCCTCTGCTTCCAGGCCTCAGACAAGTGCTTCCCCGACGCGCGCAGCGCGGCCGACTACCTGGCTGCGCTGGCCGCTGTTGAGCGCCTGGAGTTCCCCTACCCCATCAAGGCTGTGCACAGTGAGTGCAGGTGGGGCCGGGGCTAGGGGGTGGAGTTTGAGGGCAGGGTGAGAAGCGGGGTGGGGTGAGAGGGCGGGGTGGGGTGAGTGAAAGGGAGCGGAGTATTGGGAGGGGATGGAGTGAGTGGGAGGGGTGGGGTCTCAGGAGGGGTGGGGCATGATCTCAAGAGGCAGGGTCTGACCCCCATCCACTCCTACAGGTGACAAGTTGCAGCCGAAGCCCCCGGACTCCGTGCCCCTGGTGCCCCTGGTGGTGGTGGCAGCGGCCGTGATCCTGCTGGTGATCCTGGTGCTGGGGGTGCTGGTGGCACGGCGGAAGCGGGAGCACAGCACACTCTGGTTCCCAGAGGGCTTCAGCCTGAAGAAGGAGAACAGCAACAAGAACCGGCGGGAGCCCGTGGGCCAGGACGCCTTGGGCATGAAGTACGGGACCTGCCCTCACGGGGCCAAGCTCACACCCTGCTCCCCACACCCAGGCCTGGATTCCCGCTCGCTGCAGCAGCATGGGGGCTTTTACCTGCTGCAGGACCCCCCTGTCCTCCCCCGACCACCACCACCAGGGGGCAGTGTGCAGACTGTCTCTGCCGCACACCCCACGGCTGCCCAATGCCTTGTGCAGTGGGGGATGTCCTAGGAGTGGCCCTCTGAAGCCCTGGGTGGGTGGGGCAGTGGCCAGGGGCTGCGCGGCAGGGGCTGGGGTCTAAGCTCTTGGTTTCCCTCTAGGAACATCAGCAAAGGGGAAAGCCTGATGGGGGAACACTCAGATGACTGGATGGATGCAGAGTGCCCGGAGGCCAAGAGACTCAAGGTACCAACACCTGTGGACCAGCAGTGAGCCCCGGGTGATGGGTGCTGGGCTCAGCGACGTGGGGGAGGAGGGGTGTGGGGCACAGTGACGCATCGGAGGGGGAGGGGGCGGTGTCTGGCAGGGTATGGGAGCCCCTAGCAGGGCTGGGGCAGGATCTACCAGCTCCATGATTGGTTGTGCTCTCCCCGCAGGTGGAGGAGCCGGGCAGGGACTCAGAGGACCCTGTGGATTGCCGCCAGTGGACACAGCATCACCTGGTGGCCGCCGACATCCGCATGCCGCCATCCATGGCCCTGACGCCACCCCAGGGCGAGTTCGACACTGACTGCATGGATGTCAACGTCAGGGGGCCAGGTAAGGGGGCCTGGCTCCATATCAGGGACTACAGCTCCCAGCATGCAGTGCAGACACCCTGGGAGCAGTGGGCAGAGGAATGGCTCCCCTGCCTATGCAGCTGACCACAAGTCCCAGCATGCACCACTGACCAGTTCAGCCCACAGCATGCTGGGAGTTGTGGTCTCTCATGCTGGAGCTCTGGGGCTGCCCCAAGTTAACCCCTTGGTGGTGGCTCTCCTTGCAGACGGCTTCACTCCGCTCATGCTGGCCTCGTTCTGCGGGGGCGGTGTGGAGACCGACCTGGCCGAGGAGGATGAGGCCGACGACTCCTCAGCCAACATCATCTCGGATCTCATCTGCCAGGGCGCCAACCTGAGCGCCCAGACGGACCGCACAGGTGAGACTGCGCTGCATTTGGCTGCCCGCTATGCCCGGGCCGACGCTGCCAAGCGCCTGCTGGACGCCGGCGCTGACACCAACGCCCAGGACAACACGGGCCGCACACCGCTGCACGCTGCGGTGACCGCCGACGCCCAGGGCGTCTTCCAGGTGAGACCCACCCCCCACCCGTGGTGCCAACGCCAAGGGCGTCTTCCAGGTGAGCTCCTGCTTTCCCTCACCCACCTGGGTCGCGCCCCAGTTGCTCACTCTCCACCCCAGAGCTCCCCTACGCAGTCGTCTTCTACTGGAGGCCCACCCGCCCATCCTGGGCCAAGCCCCTGGGCACACTCTGCCCTTGCTAGAACAACCCCCTGGAGAGCTCCCCCTCTGCCCACACTGGGAGGGCTCCGAGGGCCCCTGGCTGTGCCCATGCTGGGAGAGCTGGGCTAGGCAGGGTTGCCTCGGGTGCAGTTCTTCCATATTCCCATCTCACACCTGCCCTACCCGGCAGATCCTGATCCGGAACCGCTCCACGGACCTGGACGCCCGCATGGTGGATGGCTCCACGGCACTGATCCTGGCCGCCCGGCTGGCCGTGGAGGGAATGGTGGAGGAGCTCATTGCCTGCCACGCAGATGTCAATGCCGTGGATGAGCTAGGTATGGGGCAGCTTCCCGCCATCGGGGGTCTCTGCTGAGGCCTGCCCCCAGCTTCCCCTGGGGAAGGGTCTGGCTGTGGGTACTGGGGCTCAGCTCTCCACCCTTCCACGCCCAGCATGAGCCCACTGTGGGGGCTTGGTGACATGGGGGAGCACTGCCATCCCTGAACATTTGGGAGGGGCTGTGCAGGGAGGAGGAGCTCATAGCTGAGCTAGCCGGGGACTGCGGGTTGGGACTGAGGGACAACGGCAGAGCTGTGGTGGGAGCAGGGGAGCCCAGGGCTGGGCTAGCAGGGCTGTGGGTCGGGACTGAGGAGTAGGGGGTAGACCAGGGGAGCGCCCCCCCTCATGACTCGGCTCCCCCAGGTAAATCTGCGCTGCACTGGGCCGCGGCCGTGAACAACGTGGAGGCTACGATCGCGCTGCTGAAGAACGGGGCCAACAAGGACATGCAGGACAGCAAGGTGAGCGGCAGGCGGGATGGGCAGGCCAGCAAAGCCTGGCTGTCCTCGTCCTGCAGGCCCCGCCAACAATGGGGGCCCCCACTGTGCCTTTCTCTAGGAGCCTCTGGCCCAGCACCAGGATAACCTGGCTCTAAAGCCCTGGCATAGAGGGCTGTGGGCATCCCCCAGCCCTGCCTGGCATCCCCCTCAGCATAGTCTGAGCCACACTGTTGCCCCCCCCAGGAGGAGACCCCGCTGTTCCTGGCCGCTCGGGAGGGCAGCTACGAGGCGGCCAAGATCCTGCTGGATCACTTTGCCAACCGGGAGATCACAGACCACATGGACCGGCTGCCGCGGGACATCGCCCAGGAGCGGATGCACCACGACATCGTGCGGCTGCTGGACGAGTACAACACGGTACGCAGCCCGCAAGGGGCACTGCCCCCCGGCCACACCATGTCCCCGCTCATGTGCCCGCCCAACAGCTTCCTGCCCAGCCTCAAGCCCACCCCTCAGGGGAAGAAGAGCCGGCGGCCCAGCACCAAGAACACGGCAGGGGCAGGCAGCAGCACCAGCCTGGCCAAGGAGGCCAAGGGGCGCAGCAAGAAGCTGAGCTTGGAGTGCCAGGGCTCCCTGCTGGAGAGCTCAGTCACCCTGTCGCCCGTCGACTCGCTGGACTCTCCCTACGTGGCCAACCCCACCTCTCCCGTCCTGGCCTCGCCCGGCGTCTTCCACCCAGCCAGCTCCTCCATGTCAGTGGGCTCCACGCCCATGGTGCACGGCCTGATGGACGGGCCCTTTGCCGTCAGCCTGGCACGGCTCAGTGACCTGGGGGAGGTGGCGTCAGCCCAAAGCACCATCCTCTCCATGAACCGGGTCTCCATGCCCTCGCTGCCACGCCAGCCTGGCTGCGTGGGGCTCAGCCTGGGCATGGTGAGCCCAGTGGCGGTGCCCTTTGATTGGCACACCCGTGTTCCCACCTCCCAATGCAACCCAGTCATTGGGGTGGTGCATCCGGCTGCCTCCCACCCGAACCTGCACCAGCCGGCCCAGCCCTTCCCGCAGGGGCTGCTGCTTCCCAACCATCTGGCCATGGTGCACAGCTCCCAGGTGCTGGCCACCCCCAACCCTGCCAAGGATCAGCCCCCACCAGCGCCCACCCCTGGGCAGCCCATGCCCCCGCCGCCCCCTGCGGCACCCACCCTGGCCCGCACCAGCCAGCCCATCTCGCCCAAGGAGGGGCAGGGTGGTGCGTGCCCTGGCCCCCCACCCCCACCCCAGTATTACAAGGCACCCGGCGGGCAGGGGGCAGAAGATTACCCCACACCCCCCTCGCAGCACAGCTACACCCCCGGCCAGGATGGCACCCCCAAGCACTACCTGCATCTGCGCAGCGAGCACCCCTACCTGACGCCCTCGCCCGAGTCCCCCGAGCAGTGGGCCAGCCCCTCGCCCCACTCACTGTCCGACTGGTCTGAGTCCACTCCCAGCCCGGCCGTGCTGGGGCCCCCCCAGACCCTCTCCCACCTGCCCGACCAATCCACCAAGATGCAGGTGTTTGCGTGAGGGCAGGGGGGAGCCCGGGCCCCGAGCCCCTCCCCCAGCTCCCCTTCCTGGGGGAGCCCCTTTACCCACTCCCAGACCCTGCCTCCTGGAGAAATTCCCCTCCCCCCCATGTTTTTTTATAAGAAAAATGTCAAATGTAAAAAGGAAAAAATCCCTCTCTCTGTGGGTGGGGGCTGTGGGCTCCCCCCCAACTGCCATGGGGGGGCTCTGGCCATGCTCCGACCCCCCATCTCCCCGGCGGGGGGCATTTGTCTTTTTTTAAAAAAAGTCTTTTTGTATAGAAAAAAGTCATTTAAACGAGCGCTTTATTTTTACAAAATATTATATGTAAAGTGTCCAGTAGGTGTCACTAAAGCACCACGGGCGGGGGTGGGGCTGTAGCGGGGGAGGGTGATCCCTGGCCTCCCCCCACTGTCGCTCGGTGGGCAGAGCGCCCCCCACGTTGGGGAGGAGCCCGCTCACTGTAATTGTGTACTGGGATGCAGCGATAGCCTGTGGCCGCTGCCCGGGGCACAGGGCCCCCTCCCCGCAATGCGGGGGGTTCATCCCCTACCCCTACCCCCTACTCAGGACCCTCCGCAATGCGGAGGGACTGAGCCCCCTCACTGCCCCGAGCTCTCTGCCTGGGGCTGAGCCTCCCCAGGTCCCCCATCCTCCCTGTCCTGTTTCTTGGCACTTCATCACATTCCAGGTTAATTTATTCCTTGGAGATGCCCGCTGCCCAAGTGGGGCCTGTCTGGTGGGGGGGCTCCGGCCAGCGACAGGGGCTGCCAGCTGCTCTTGGTGTTTGTCTCCCCCATGGCACCACTGCCACCCCCACCCTGGGCACAGCTGGTCGGGATGGGTGGCACCTGTCTTCCATGGCTGATCCCACCCCCTCTGCTCCACAATGGCCATTTGCCCTCCCACCGGGGGGCCCTGCCCGCAGTACGATGCCAGGCAGCAAACTGACAGCCAGCTGGGCTCCGGCCCCTCTATACATTCCCCACATGCCTCCTCTGTCAATGGGTCTGGGAGCAGGGGCTGGGGAGAAGCCTGGTGCCTGGGCACAGCCCCTGCCCCCCGCTGTAGCATAGAGGGGGCAAGGCCCCCGCTCGTCACTCCTAGGACGAAGTGTAGCTCATTTTTAAACTATTTTTTAAATTCCTGTTTAAATCAAGTAGCTTTGAACCAACTGGGCGCCGCTGTACAGAGCTTGGCCCTGCGCCTAACCCCCCTGGGATTTGTGGTACCAGGGACCCTCACCCGTCCCTGCACCTATGCCCCCTGGCACTCACTGTGCAGAGCCAGCCCTGCGCCTGACTCCCCTGGGACCCGCTGTACAGAGCCCACCCTGCACCTAACTCCCTGGGACCTGCTGTATAGGTCCCTCACCCCCATCCCTGTCCCCACACATAACCCTGCTGGGACCCACTGCAGAGCCTGCCCTGCACATAACTCCTCTGGGACCTGCTGTACAGGGGCCTCCATCCCTGCCCCTGCACATAAACCCCCTGAGACCCGCTGTACAGAGCCCACCCTGCCCCTATCCCCCTGGGACCTGCTGTACAGAGCCCGGCCGCACTGTGCCTAATAAAGCTGTAGTTAACAAAGAACTTGTCTCTGCCCCCATTCTGTGCGCCTGTTTCCCGCCCCATTCGGTGCGCCTGTTCCCCGCCCCATTCGGTGCGCCATTTGCCATACTCAGGGCCTTGCCATGGCTCTGGGTTGGGGTGGAGCCGCTGCTCTGGGTCAGCTCCAGTCCTGGGCTGATCTTGGTTGGTTACAGCAGCCTGTTTCCTTGGGGTCATCTGGGCTGATCCCCACTGAGCAGTTCAGGGCCTCGGCAGCGGGGGCACCTGTGCTGTGAGTTGCCTGCGGCCTGAAGTGCCGTGGCTGAGCGACGGGGCCCTGGGGAGTGTGATGGTTGCACACTCCAGGAGGACAAACAGCAGCTGGCAGAAATGCCCACGTCCGCCCCCCCACAAGCTCTGTGCCCGCACATTCTCTCTGCGCTTCCCCAGGGGCTGGAGCTCTGCCTCCCCGCCGTGCCCCATCTCTCGGCCCCTCGCCCCGGCTCAGCACTGACCTGCCATGGGTGGGCCCCCATTGCTTTCACCCCGAGGTGCCTGGTCCCTGTGGGGCTGGAAGGAGGCTTTTACTCAGGGAACTTGCCCGCCTTGCGGTGGGGACACGGCTAACCTGCTTGGCTGCTGATCGTCCTCCAGGGTCTTCTCACAGTCCCACCTGTGTGCCCAGCCGGGCAGAGCCGTTCCCCTCCCGCCCCAAGTCCCTGGGTACAAGCAGAGAGGGCTCAGAAACCTGGGCTGTGCCCCAGATTTCCTGGGGGCAAGCCCTGCAGCAGCGAGCCGCAGAATGTGAGGGCTGCTTGCAGCCAGGTGCCTGCTGTGCAGCCTGGAGGGGGGCATGGCAGCTATTGGCTTTCAGGAGACTGTGATAGTCCCGGGTTCAAAGCCACCAGCTCCTTCAGCGTGATACCCCCCGTCTCCACTCTGCCCAGTGTCTCTGGGGTCTGACACGCTGTCCCAGACAGAAAAGAAACAAATGGGCAAGACCAGCTGAATGATTTGCATCTTCCCAGGATGTGTCAGGACGAGTCAGACCCCAGCCCAAATCCTCAGCGCATCCCCTCCCTGATTCCTGGGCAGCTTCTGGGAGGGGCCGCCTTCGACGGGCACCTGCCTCACCCCTGTTGTTTTGGTGGAGTCAGCAAGCTGGGATGGACATGGCTCAATCTGTCCTGATGGGGAATTCATGCCTGTCACAACTCTTCCAGCCTCAGCTTCCCGCAGCCCCATTCTAGGTGCTTGGGGCAGCCCCGGGTGGCCGTGTCCATGCTGTGCCCAGCTGTAAGTGCTGGCATTCAGGTCCAGCAGGAGAGGGGGGCGAAGCGGGCAGGCCAAGGCCCATCTTCAGCTTGCCCTGCTCCTGTGCACCTGCTCACCCCGGCAGCATATCCCTGTCTGAGCCAACAGTGGCTCTATCTGCAAATCACAGATCAGCCTCCTGTAACCAGCGCCAAGCCCACAAACCGCTGCTGGCTGCACGGGACAGAAATGTTCAGCAAATGCACTGGGAGCAGCTCCAGCGTTAGCAGCCGAGGGCCAGGTCCCAGAATAAGGGTCACCCCCCGCTCCCCCCCCCGGAGCATCTCCCGGCGAGTTGCTAGTCCGAGAGCTCCTGCCTCGGTGTGGCAGGACAGGTGGTCACTACAAACCGCTGCTCCTGCCTGCAGCCCGTCAGTCTCAGCAAGGCTCAGTCTCAGCAAGGCTACGGCTCCCAAGGGAATTGCCTCGGGAGAATTCATCAGACACTGCTCCTGACACTGATCACGCCGGCCTTAGTTGTAGTGAAATCCAAGCCAATTATTCGTGTCTCCGTCTGGGCCCCCCAGACGTCTCGCTGCCCTGCCAGCAGGCCGGTCAGCAAACCCAGCTCTCCCCAGGTCTGAGAGCCCAGTTACGTAGTTCAGCTTGGAGCACCTAGGCCCTGGCTTTGTAGCATGGCTGGTCTAATAACTTCCATTTGAACCAGTGTCTAATACTGTACACCCTGCACCCCCACCCTCCAGCACAGATCCTATGGCACGCAATCGCTGGACTCCCAGGCTTGCTGTTCATGGCCCAGGTCTGTGTCCTTGGTCCACGAGATCGGTGCTAGTCCCCAGCGTTGAAACTGTCCCTTGGAGGAACCCTTCAGTTGGCCAGATGTCCAAGGCATCCTGCTCTTCTTCCCCTCCTCTGAGACTGAGCCCCTGGGCTTCAGCCCTCCTGCTGCACCCTGTGAGCTCCACCTGGCGCATCCAGCTGAGAAACATGCCTGGCCAGAGACTTGCCCACTCCTCAGGGCCCAGCACACCCTGGCAAGGATGTGCAGTGACACCAGGCAGCGTTTTCAAACAGAGTTGGGTTTATTAATTGTCTGGAACCCAGCCAGGAATTCCCCAGGTTTGCACAGAGAAGCAAAGGCTAAAAGACAGTCCATCCTGGCCAAGCCAGCGTGCCACCCCAGTCAAGCTGCCATGGATTCAATTTTTGTTCCTCGTCCCCATGGCGGTCCCTGGTGAGAGCTCAGTGTCATAGAATCATAGAAGATTAGGGTTGGAAGAGACCTCAGGAGGTCATCTAGTCCAACCCCCTGCTCAAAGCAGGACCAATCCCCAACTAAATCAGCCCAGCCAGGGCTTTGTCAAGCTGGGCCTTAAAAACCTCTAAGGATGGAGATTCCACCATCCACTCCCTAGGTAACCCATTCCAGTGCTTTACCACCCTCCTAGTGAAATAGTTTTTCCTAATATCCAACCTAGACCTCCCCCACTGCAACTTGAGACCATTGCTCCTCATTCTGTCATCTGCCACCACTGAGAACAGCCACACTCCATCTTCTTTGGAACCCCCCTTCAGGTAGTTGAAGGCTGCTATCAAATCCCCCCTCACTCTTCTCTTCTGCAGACTAAATAACCCCAGTTCCCTCAGTCACGTGCCCTAGCCTCCTAATAATCTTCGTTGCCCTCTGCTGGACTCTCTTCAATTTGTCCACATACCTTCTGTAGTGGGGGGACCAAAGCTGGTCGCAATACTCCAGGTGTGGCCTCACCAGTGCCGAATAGAGGGGAATAATCACTTCCCTTGGTCTGCTGGCAATGCTTCTACTAATACAGCCGAATATGTCATTGGCCTTCTTGGCAATAAGGGCACACTGCTGACTCATATCCAGCATCTCGTCCACTGTAATCCCCAGGTCCTTTTCTGCAAAACTGCTGCTTAGCCAGTCGGTCCCCAGTCTGTAGCGGTGCATGGGATTCTTCCTTCCTAAGTGCAGGACTCTGCACTTGTCCTTGTTGAACCTCATCAGATTTCTTTTGGCCCAATTCTCCAATTTGTCTAGGTCACTCTGGACCGTATCCCTATCCTCCAGTATATCTACCTCTCTCACCAGCTTAGTGTCATCAGCCAACTTGCTGAGTGTACAATTCATCCCATCCTCCAGATTGTTAATGAAGATCTTGAACAAAAATGGCCCCAGGACCGACCCCTGGGGCATGCCACTTGCCTACTGGCTGCCAACTAGACATGGAGCCATTGATCACCACTACCCGTTGAGCCCAATAATCTACCCAGCTTTCTATCCACCTTATAGTCCATTCATCCAGCCCATACTTCTTTAACTAGCTGGCAAGAATACTGTGTGAGACCATATCAAAACCTTTGCTTAAGTCAAGATCTATCACATCCACTGCTTTCCCCATATCCACAGAACCAGTTATTTCATCATAGAAGGCCATCAGATTGGTCAGGCGTGACTTGCCCTTGTTGAATCTATGAATCTGACTGTTCCTGATCACTTTCCTCTAAGTGCTTCAAAATGGAGCCCTTGAGGACATGCTCCATGATTTTGCTGGGGGCTGAAGTGAGGCTGTAATTCACCGGGTTCTCTTTCTTCCCTTTTAAAAATATGGGCACTATATTTGCCTTTTTCTAGTCATCCGGGACCTCCCTCAATCGCCACAAATTTTCAAAGATAATGGCCAATGGCTCTGCAATCACATCAGCCAACTCCCTCAGCGCCCTTAGAGGCATTAGATCTGGACCTATGGACTTGTGCATGTCCAGCTTTTCTAAATTAGTCAACCTGTTCTTTCACCATTGAGGGCTGCTCACCTCCTCGCCATACTGCGCTGCCCAGTGCAGCAGTCTGGGAGCTGACCTTGTCTGTGAAGACCAAGGCAAAAAAGCATTGAGTACTTCAGCTTTTTCCATATCATCTGTCGCTAGGTTGCCTCCCCCATTCAGTAAGGGTCCCACACTTTTCCTGACCACCTTCTTGTTGCTAACATACCTGTAGAAACCCTTCTTGTTACCCTTCTTATCCGTTGCTAGCTGCAACTCCAATTGTGCCTTGGCCTTCCTGATTACACCCCTGCATGCTCGAGCAATATTTTTATACTCCTCTGTAGTCATCTGTCCAAGTTTCCACTTGTAAGCTTCCTTTTTGTGCTTACGCTCACCGAAGATTTCACTGTTAAGTCAACAGGTTGCCTGCCATATTTGCTATTTTTTCTGCACATCGGGATGGTTTGTTCCTGCACCCTCAGTGAGGTTTCTTTAAAATACAGTCTGGACTCCTTTCTCCCTCATATTAGCCTCTCAGGGGATCCTGCCCATCAGTTCCCTAACAGTCTGTCTGCTTTTCTGAAGTCCAGGGTCCGTATTTTGCTACTCTCCTTCTTCCTTTTGTCAGGGTCCTGAAGGCCAGCGCTTAACCTGACACCTGCCCCTTTGTTCTCCAGCTCAGGGCCTGTGCTCCATTTCCCTGGGCGGCTCCTTCCTCTGGGCTGTTGCTGTGAAGTTCCTGGCCCTTGGGGCTCACCTGTCTTTCCAGATCCTCCCCGAGACAGGTCAGTTTCAGTCCCATTCACCCTACTCTTGCTCTGCCCCAGGAGTGGTTCACTTGGCTGCACGCCCGAGGCAGCAGCCCCAGACCAGGAAGTCACGGCCCTGCGTAGCCTTCATAAACGTGGCACAGAACACGCCACCTCGTCCCAGCTGAACCGCAAGCTGGGGGGGGGGGGCTTTTGCCAGATGTTCATGCTGCTCTGGCCTGGCCAGATGTGTATTTCTCAGTCCTTTTCATGCCCACTCAGTTCCCAGACCGGACATCACTGAACGGCTGCACTTCGGGTTTCCACTAGTGCCCATTCCCCTGGTTTTACAACCCACATGTTTCTCTCTGGTCAATAACATCATGTCCCAGAATCGAGTCCCCGTGTCCAGCCTGTGCATCAGACCCAGCACTGTACGGTTTCCGTCCACCTGGCTAGCAGCTGCTTCCTCTGCCGGCACATTGCGGTGAGGAAAGATTCAACGGTGGGGGCCCATTCCACAGCCTCTTGTCCCGTGTCCTCGGCTCTCTTCTGGGCACAGGATCTGCGAGTCCCGAGTACAGCTGAGCATCCATCAGTTGGTCAACTGCCAGTCTGCCCTGGCTGTCCTCTGGTATCTGGGTACGCCAGGATCACAGGTCTCTGCAGGTCCTCGGCTAGCCCAGGTGGGGTCTCTTCTTTCCCTTTCCTGCCTCTTAGCTGTGCCCTGGCCAGCTCAACTCGCTGGATGGCTCCAAACCACGTAGCAGGGGCTTGCACCAGGTCAATTCCCAGGGCTGGTGCTGTGGGACAGTCCCTGGGAGGACCCCTTCAGCGTGCCAGACCCCCTGAGGGTCTCACTCTTACTAGGGTGAACCACTCGGCTTCACTGCCTTGTTAGACCAAACCTCGGAGCCTTCAGCACCCCTGCCTCCCACCGTGAGCTCCCCTCAGAGAGTCCACCTGGGTTGGGCACCAGCAGGAGACCTGTACCCCCAAAGGGAGAAGTGCACACACCCCCCCTTTTAGCACCTGCATTGACTCTCAGCAAGCATTACAGAAGCAGTTGGGTTTGTTAGCTGTCTGGAACACAGCGTGGAAAGTCCTGGGTTAGCACAGAACAAAGTTGTTGCTTGGTCCAGCTTGGTCAGTCAGCCCCAAGCTCTCTGCCCTGCATTTGTCCCACTACAGGAGAGCTTCCAGCAGCACCTGCTTAACAAACCCCTGCCTTCTGGCCCCTCCTCAGTCCTTGATTCTTGTTCCCAGACAAACCCGGGCGGCTTCCTGACTAGGAGAGGGGGCCCTCCCTGCTCTTTAGTTTCTAGGTACCAAATGTTTAAGCAATTAGTGTCTGTTGCCTTCTCAGCTTCTCTATGGCCATGGGATCCAGGCCCCAGACTGCTGGCATCAGTTACATCTGGATCTTGGGGTCTCTGCAGGACATAGGGGAAACTGAGGCACGCTGTACTCATACAAAATATTACAGAGAATTCCCACTCCGTCACACCAGGTCTGGCTCACTGCACCCTTTTCTGGGGGAATTCTGCAGCACAGTTAGAGCTGGGCCACCCAATCTGGCTGCTAGGCACCCCCCTTTGGACTATGATGTTGACCTGAGCCAGATAAACCTCCCAGGGGCTTCCCCATCATGGTTTGCCAGGAAGCCAGCTTACAGTTTCTCTCCTTAGAAACTGGATCCCACTTTTACCACCAGTATTTCTTCTTTGAGTGATTGCTCATATGTATTCCACAGTAAGTGTGTGTGCTCGCCATGTGCACCGGTGCCAGAAGTTTTTCCCCTAGCAGTACCCGTAGGGGGCGGGGAGCATCCCAGTGACCCCTGGAGTGGCGCCTGCCTGGCGCGGTATAAGGGGAGCCGCGCGCTCCCCCCACCCTCAGTTCCTTCTTGCCGCCAGTGAAGGTGCATTGGAATTACGCTGCTCCAGCTTCGCTGCAGCTCGTCCCCAGAACTGCTTGTTCGTTCAATGTTAAAACCTGTAGTTAGTTTAGTTCAGTTAGTTAGAGCGCCTGGGCCAGGGCATGCCCCCACCCCACACCCCGGGTTTTAAGTCGTGTGACACTCATAGGTGATCTGTGCCAAGGAGTGACCCGCACGTGGACTGTTTACACTGTTTGGGAGAAACCCATATCAGCGATCGCTACAATGTTTGCAAGTCGTTCAAGCATTAGGCTCTGGGCCATTGTGATGGAGTCAGCGGTGTGATGGAGTCAGTCAGTGATGGAGTGTGATGGAGTCAGTCGCCGACTCCGGTGCACCACTCTGAGCCGGCACCGGGCACCGCAGTGTCGGTGCGTGGCGATCTTCTGGAGCCTTCGACCAGTCGGCACTGCTCCCCATCCACGGGGCATAAGAAGACACCTTCTTCGCAGCGGCACCGAGGTAAACCCGGGGCAGAGGCTAGACCAGGGGTCTCAAACTCAAATGACCATGAGGGCCACATGAGGACTAGTACATTGGCCCGAGGGCCACATCACTGACCCCCCACCCTGCTGCCCCGGCCCTGCCCCCACTCCACCCCTTCCATGAGGCCCACCCGTGTCCCACCTCTTCTCTGAAATTCCCACCCCAACTCCACACCCTCCCTGCCCTCAGGAGGTGCAGGAGGGTGTAGGGTGCAGCAGGGGGTTGGGGTGCAGGAGGGGTGAGGGTTGCGACATGGGGTCAGGGTGCAGGGTGTGGCAGGGGGCTCAGGGCAGGGGGTTGGGATGCAGGAGGGATAAGGGGTGTGGCAAGGGGTGTAGGAGGGATGTGGGGTGCTGCAGGAGGAGTTCAGGGGGTGGGCTCTGGCCCAGCATGCACTGGGAGCTGCCCTGCCCCCAGGCCGCTCCAGGAAGTGGACGGAACCTCGGGGGGCGCACAGGGGTCTGTGTGTTGCCCTGGCTGCACCTCCAGGGACTGCCCCCCGCAGCTCCCATTGGCTGGGAATGGGGAACCGTGGCCAATGGGAGCTTTGGTTGAGGTACCTGGAGGAGCGGTCAGGGCAACACACAGACCCCTGTGGGCCCCCCTCACCCCAGGTCCCGGCCGCTTCCCGGAGCGACGCGGGGGCAGGGCAGGCAGGGAGCCTGCCCTGCCCCTGGTGCGCGCTGGGCTGGAGCCGCTCTAGGTAAACTTGGGGGGGGGCCATGGGGAGCTGGCGGGTCGCAGAAAATAACCACACGGTCTGTATGCAACCCACATGTTTGAGACCCCTGGGCTAAACCCATGTCGGGCAGTCATAGAATATCAGGGTTGGAAGGGACCTCAGGAGGTATCTAGTCCAATCCCCTGCTCAAAGCAGGACCAATCCCCAATTTTTGCCCCAGATCCCTAAATGGCCCCCCCAAGGATTGAACTCACAACCCTGGATTTAGCAGGCCAATGCTCAAACCACTGAGCTACCTCTCCAGCCTCTCAGCCTCCGACTCACGTAGAGTGGAGTAGCCCGGCCGCTTCGGACCAGGCCTCCCCGCATGTCCGTATGCCCCCCACACTGGAGGCCTTGCAGGCGGCCCAGGACCTCATGTCCATGCTGGTACCAGTAGCACTGCCGATGTCGGTCCCGCACTCCAGGGGCAAGCCAACGCTAGGATCTCCATAGTCGCCCCTGGCTCGGTACTGGTCTTGGTCCAGGGAACGTTCCCGACGCCATTCGCCACCCAGCAACTGTTCAAGCCAAAGTCCATGGAGATCGCCCTCGACTCCCACCATACTGTCTGGTTGGGTGCCATCCGACTGAGACTCTCTGCACCGTCCACCACGAGGAGCGAATACCGACGGGACCGAGGCAGACGTCGCCAGAGGCCCCTCTTCTCAGAGGGGTTACTGCAGCTGGTTACAGCACGGACATCGACACCGTTCCCACTCGGAATCCTGCTCCAAGAACCCGCCAAGGCATTGCCTCCGCAGCCCTGGGCGTCAATCGCTGGTGTCTCGCTGTTGCGGATCCGCCTGTCGGAGTCAATCACAGAGCAGCTGCTACCGACGGTACTGGTCCTCCACGTCGAGATCACAGTCCCATGGTCGACGTCACTTCCGGCACCGCCATTCCTCCCAGTCCTGGGACAGTGGCAGGTCGTTCATCAGCCCTGCCTCTGCTCGTAGTCGTCCCTCCTTGGGCCCAGTTGCTCGGCCCGGCTGGCCTGGCCTGTCGGTGACGCAGCAAGTGTAGTGGCTCCGGGCCCTGTGGCTGGTCCAGTGGGCACCGTGGCCTCTGATGCAGCCCCGGTGGGAGCTCGCTCGGTGGCTGGAGCCTCAGAGGCACCATCAGCCTCCCTCTCCAGACCTCTGAGGAAGGAGTTGGTGGGACGTACATCCCCGGCACCGTGCCCAGGGACCGACCAAGTGGTGTACCTTGCGGTGCCAGCGGACACCCAAAGTACCGCACTGGCCTCCTTGCCCTCCCCGGATGAGGCAATTACAGCCCCGCTCCCTTCAGTCCCACAGGAGGACTTTAGGGCCCACCAGGAACTCCTGAAATGGTGGCTAAAGCCTCCACCTCCAGGCAGAGGAGATGGAGGAGCCCTTGGACTCCCTGTGTAATGTGCTGTCGTCTTTGGCACTGGGCAGGGTAGCCTTGCCTCTCAATGAAGGGGTGGCAAAAATTTCAAATGGCCTGTGGCAAACACTGGTCTTGTTGGCCCCCACCTCCAAGAAGGCGGAATGCAAGTACTTTGTACCCGCCAAGGGACACGAGTATCTATACACTGACCCGGCGCCCAACTCCCTGGTGGTCGAGTTGGTCAACCACAGGGAACGGCAGGGCCAGCCAGCCCCTACCCCGGAAAATAAAGATTCATGGAGGCTGGACTCTTCTGGAAGAAAAGTTTATTTGTCCTCGAGCTCCCAGTTACGAGTGGCAAACCACCAGGCTCTCCTGGGCTGGTGTGTGATAGGAAGGAGTTCAAGGCGCTGGTGGAGGAGGGTACAGCGGCTGCCAGGGCAGCTCTGCAAGCAGCTTCGGATGCGACGGACATGGCTGCGCAGTCCATGGCCTCCGTGGTGTCCATGAGATGGGCGTCGTGGCTCCTGGTTGTCCAGTGGGGCACAAGCCGCCATGTAGGATCTCCCGTTTGATGGCAAAGCTCTGTTTGCGGAACAAACAGATACAAAGCTGCATGGTATAAAGAACTGCCGCATGACCCTCCAGACTCTGGGGGCCTCTATGTCCCGGCTCCGGCTAAATCTAAGTTTAAGCCACAGCAGACTCCTGCTCAGGCCTCCATCCAAGATACGAGGCCACCTATAAGAAGGCACGGAACTATAAAAGGTGCCCTTGGAGGCAGTCGAGGCCGGTCCCGCAGCTTGGGTCCTCCAAGGGCAAACAGGCGGGGAAAAGGCGATTTTGATGGAGGGGTTCTACTCCCACTATTTCCTTATCCCGAAGGCCAAAGGGGGACTCGGACCCATCCTGGACCTGCAAGGTCTGAACCAGTTCATGGTGAAGCTCAAGTTCCACATGGTTTCCCTGGCCTCCATCATCCCCTCCCTGGATCCCGGGGACTGGTACGCTGCCCTCGATTTGCAGGACGTGTACTTTCACATCCACATATTTGAGGGGCACAGGCGCTTCCTCCGTTTTGTGGTGGGACAGAATCACTACCAATTCATGTTCCTCCCATTTGGTCTGTCCACGGCCCCCAGGGTATTTACAAAAAGAAAAGGAGTACCGGTGGCACCTTAGAGACTAACAAATTTATTAGAGCATAAGCTTTCGTGAGCTACAGCTCACTTCATCGGATGCATTTGGTGGAAAAAACAGAGTATTTACAAAATGCATGTCAGTGGTAGCTGCCTACCTCAGACGGTGGGGGGGTCCAGATCTTTCCCTATCTAGATGATTGGCTGGTCAGGGGCTCCTCCAGGTTGCAGGTGAAGGGTCATGTGATGCTCCTCCTGTCCACATGCACCGCCCTGGGCCTGTTGGTGAACAACACCAAGTCCACTTTAGTCCCAGTACAACACATGGAATTTATCGGGGCACTCCTGGATGCTACGTCGGCCAGTGCCTCCCTCCCACCAGACAGATTCAAGACCCTGAAAGGTCTCATCAACTTGATCACAAAGTTCCCGGTGACAAGAGCCAGAGTTTGCCTGCAGCTCCTGGGTCACATGTCGGTGTGCACATACATGGTCTGCCATGCCAGACTTAGAATAAGGCCCCTCCAGCTCTGGTTGGCCTTGCAGTTCTCTCAGGCCATGGACAGGATGGATAAGGTCCTCACTGTGCCGGACTCTGTGCTCACCTCCCTACAGTGGTGGTCCGCCCGGAATAACATGCTCCAAGGGATCCCATTTAGGGACAGGGCCCCATTGTTGGAGCTGGTGTCTGATGCGTCGGACCTGGGTTGGGGGGCCCATGTGGGGAACTTTCAGACCCAAGGCCTGTGGTCGGCTCAAGACCTGACCCTACATATAAACGTCAAGGAACTCAGGGCAATTAGACAGGCATGTATGGTCTTCCACTCGCACCTGCAGGGCAAGGTAGTCGGGGTCCTCACAGACAACACGGCCTCGATGTTCTATATCAACAGGCAAGGCGGGGCCTGCTCCTCTGCCCTCTGCCACAAAGCCCTCAGGTTGTGGGACTTCTGTATAGCCCATAACGTCCACCTGAAGGCCTTCCACCTTCCAGGCGCCCAAAACGAGAAGGTGGACTGCTCGAGCAGGGACTTCTCCTCGCAACACAAGTGATCCCTCCATCGGGAAGTGGCCCACCAGCTCTTCCAATGGTGGGGAACTCCCCAGGTGGACCTGTTTGCAACTCGGCAGAACCGGCATTGTCCCCGGTTCTGCTCCAGGGTGGGCCAGGATCTCTGATGCCTTTACCCTGTCCTGGTCAGGCCGGCTTCTCTACGCCTTTCCCCCATTCACTCTAATCAGCAGGGTCCTGGAGAAGATAAAGATGGACGGGGTTTGAGCCAACCTGCTTGCCCCGGCATGTCCCATCAACATTGGTACAGGACCCTCACAAGCCTAGCAGTATCTCTACTGTGGCCGTTGCCACCCCGCCCGGACCTGCTCTCTCAGGACCAGGGCCGCCTCCTCCATCCCAACCTAGCGGCTCTTCACCTCATGGCATGGCTGCTCGGTGGTTAGGTGGGGAGGAGGGGACGTGCTCCGAACAAGTTCGGCGCGTCCTCCTTGAAAGTAGACGGCCCTCCACTCACTGCGCTTATTTAGCAAAGTGGTCTCGTTTTTCTCGCTGGGTGGCAGACCAGGGTGTCTCCCCTGTGGCCACCCCGATCCAGCTTATCCTTGACTACCTCCCCCACCTGAGGGCCCAGGGCCTGGCACCCTCCTCAGTCAGGGTGCACCTGGAAGCCATATCAGCCTTCCATCCGCCAGTGCACGGGAACACGGTATTTTCCCATGCTATGACTGGCCAGTTTCTCAAGGGATTAGACCATCTTTTTTTGTATTCTAGACCCCACAGTGGGACCTGAACCTGGTGTTAGCTCATCTCACGGGGCCCCCTTTTGAACCACTTGCCACGTGCTCCTGGTCTCACCCCTCGTGGAAGGTGTCCTTCCTGATTGCAATTGTGTTGGCCAGTCGAGTCTCGGCGCTCAGGGCCCTGACCTCTGAACCTTTGTACACGGTTTTTCACAAAGATAAGGTCCAGCTCCGCCCACATCCTGCATTTCTACTGAAGGTGGTCTCCGCTTACCAGTTGGGCCAGGACATCTCTCTACCGGTCCTCTGCCCCAAGCCCCATGCTTCCGGTGAGGAGCGTTGCCTCCACACGCTGGACATGCACCGGGCTCTGGCTTTCTACCTGGAGCCGAACAAGCCTTCAGGAAGTCCTCGCAGCTGTTTGTCGCCTCGGCTGAGCACGCGAGGGGCCAGCCAATTTCCATGCAGCAGCATCCTTACCTGTTCTGGGCTGGCGGGGTTCCCCTGCCACCCATTGTGAGGGCACATTCGATTCAAGTGCAGACCTCATCGGCTGCTTTCGTGGCCCACATCCCTATCCAGGACATTTGTAGGGCCACCACGTGCCCTTCGGTTCAAACGTTCACCTCGCACTACGCTATCATCCCCCAAACCAGGGATGACGCCGGGTTCAGCAGGGCTGTCCTCCGTCCTGAGAACTTGTGAACTCCTACCCACCTCCAACAGATATAGCTTGGAATCACCTATTGTGGAATACAAGAGCAATCACTCGAAAAAGAAAAGACAGTTACCTTTTCCGTAACGGGTGTTCTTCGAGATGTTGCTTATGTTTATTCCACATTCCTGCTCTCCTTCTCCTCTGTCAGAGTTGTCTGGCAAGAAGGAACTGGGGGTGGGGGGAACGTGCATCTCCCCTTATACTACGCCAGGCAGGTGCCATTCCAGGAGTTGCTGGGGCGCTCCTCCCTATGGGTACTGGTAGGGGAAAAACTTCTGGCACCGGTGCATGTGGCAAGCACGCACACCAAGTGTGGAATAGACATAAGCAACACATCTCGAAGAACACCAGTTACGGAAAAGGTAACTGTTTTTTCCCCTTTGGCCTAAGGGATTTGCAGCTACTGTTGTTTCCATTAGGGGCAGGAATTGCTGCTCTGAGTCGGGTCTATTCTCAGTCTAGTTCTGGCTATTTATACAGGGGCCTGTTTCCCTGGACAGGGGAGGAACAAACCGAAGTTGCCAGGTTCCATGCTCAGAAATCCCTGTCTGCCCCTCCCTCCAGTTCTGTGCCTAAGAAGCAACATCTCTGCTTCCTCCCAGGGACCTGCTCACAGCTCCTTCTGCCCCCATCCTCCCCTGCATCCCACAAGCTGTACCTGCATTTTCAGCAGATGCCCTCTCTGGCCATGTGGCTCAGCTCTGAGCTGTCCCATGCCATAGGCAGTGCTTGTTTGAAACTGGCTCTGCAGCCAGGGGCTGGCTGGCTTGCTTCTGGGGTCCCTGAAAGAGGGTCCTTGACATTCATTGGCTCTAACGACGTTGGAGGTTCTCTAGATCCAGACCTGCCCACCCACGCTGGGAGCTGGCAGCACCACCTAGCATCAGAGCGCTGCCCTAAGGACTGGCCAGGATGGGCGTCTGCCTCACTCCTACCTCCAGTGCTGCAGGCGGCCAGCTCTGGGCTGGGACAGGGCCACAGGCTATTCGGCCCCACAGCAGCAAGACCCAGCCACTTAGGACAGGGTAGAAACGTTGGCACTAGCCGAAACTAAGCTGTGGAGCCAGAGGGAGCAATGGCTTCATCGGCAGGAATGGAGCTGGAAGCGGGTGGGGGGCCCCAGTGTGTTGGATGTTGATTTAATGCCTCCTGGGGAAGGTGACTCCTCTGACAGCACGACACCCCCTGCTGAGCGACCTGTGACCCCTGATGGCACGGCGCCCCCTGCTGAGCCCCCTGTGCTCTGGGTTCAGCTCAGCTGCCCAGCTAAGAGGCAGGGAAATCCCTCTCCACCTTGGGTACTGGTGCGAGGAGTCCGTGTCCCGGTGATCGGCTCAGTCGGTCAGTTGGGCAAGAGGTTGAGGTGCAAGATGGTGAGGACTCTGTCTGAGGGGTACAGGCTTTGAGGTGGGGCCAGAAATGAGGGGTTCAGGGTGCGGGACGGGGCTCTGGGCTGGGGCAGAGGGTTGGGGTGCAGGAGGGGGTGAGGACTCTGTCTGGGGGTGCAGGCTCTGGTGAGACCAGGGAAAAGGGGGTTGGCATGCAGGAGGGGGCTCTGGGCTGGGGCAGGGGTGCAGGAGGAGATTTGGGGTGCAGGCTTCAGCTGGGCATGGCTTACCTCGGGTGGCTCCCAGGAAGCATCGGGCATGTCTGGCTCCTAGGTGGAGGGGCCAGGGGGCTCTGTGCGCTGCCCTTGCCTGCAGGCACTGCCCCTACCCACAGGCACTGCCCCTGCAGCTCCCATTGGCCAGGAATCACTTTCAATGGGAGCTGTGGGGGCGGCAAGCCCACCTCTGTGCCTAGGAGCTGGACATGACGACTGCTTCCGGGAGCTGCGTGGAACTGGGCAGCAGGGAGCCTGCCTTAGCCCCACTGACCAGACTTTTAGCGGCCTGGTCAACAGTGCTGGCCGGAGCTGCCAAGGATCCTGTTCGACCGGTTGAAAACTGGATGCCTGGCAATCCTAGGCGGGGCAGTGAGCCAGGGCACTGGGCTTCACGGGGGCTGCAGCTGGCACAGGGTTGGGGGAAGTGAGTTCAGAGGCGTTGAGGGCAAAATTATGCAGATCTTCAGAACCCTTTAATATTCCTCCCTCACCCCCATGCAGCCCAACCCCCCTTTGTAAAGTACCTTCCCTAAACAGACCTCCCCCAGCACCGAGCTGGCCTCCCCCCAGCACAATGCTACCCCTCTGCCCCCTAATCTCCTGGGCATTGCCAGAGGGCCCTGCTCAGCCCTGGGGGCAAGGCCAGTCTCCTGTCCCACAGACAGGACCTCAGGGCTCAGAGAGGGTCTGAGCAGTCTCCTTCACAAATAGATGAAGTTGTCCCATGACAGACAGGGGCTCAGTCCCAGGGCAGCACCTTAACCTGTGTCTGGCCTGGTTCTGCCCCAAGCTCCGCAGGGATGTGCTACCCTGCTGAGCCAGGTCCTAGAGCCTGGGGGGTCAGCCATGTGGAGTGCCCCGTTGTGCAGCTAGTGAAGCTAAGTATTGCGCTCTGGCCAGCTGCTGGGACCACCAGGTGTCTGCTTTTCGACTGGAAAGTCTGGTCGAAAGGGGACCTGTCCAGCGTCCAGTCAGAAGTACTGACTGGACACCAAAAGTCTGGTTCCTGCCGGCAGGGATGCCGGAACAGGGGGCCAAAGCAGTGCCCACCAGTGTATATGACCTCAGCGAGGCACTTGCAGAGAGCTGGGGGCAGAATGGCTGCCAGCCCGGTGGGTGCCAATCCATGTTGCGGGATTGTATGGATTGTGCCCTATTTTCTACCCTCCTCTATGCTCTCCAGCTGTGCTTCCTCCCTGCCCCACTGGCCTGCTGCAGAAACACCCCATCTTCGTGAGAAGCCGCTCCAGAGGCTCCGAGACGCGTGTGACCAGCACCAGAGCCGCAACCTGAGCCAGGGATCTCACGCGGGATGGTCCCTTCTCCGCCGGGGCAGAGGTGACTTGGCAGCACCAGCTCCCGCTTTGCTTCCCTCCCCCTGCCACTCAGATGGGGGCTCGGCCCAGCCTGGGAGAGTGGGGGAGCAGTGCTCTTAAAGCTCAGGGCTTGCGGCTCATTGCGGAGCCTGGCCTCCATCTTGCGCACATAGTGTGGGGAGGGAAGGGCATTTTCCCCAGCTAGGGTTGCCAGGCATCCGATTTTTCGACAGGAATGCCCTGTCAAAAAGGGATCCTGGTGGCTGCTGAAAGTCTGGGTGGCCGCGGCTGGCAGGCTCCATGCCTGGCTCCACACGGCTCCCAGGAAGTGTCTGGCATGCATGTACCCCTGGGTCCTAGTCCCTCTGGCTCCTAGGTGCCTAGGAACCAGAGGGACATGTTGCCACTTCCCAGGAGCCACCTGAGGTCAGCGCCCCCCAGAGCCTGCACCCCGAACCCCCTCCTGCAACCCAACCCCGTTCCCTAGTCCAGAGCCCCCTCCCACACTCCAAACCCCTCATTTATGGCCCCACCCCAGACCTTGCACCCCTAGCTGGAGCTCTCACCTCCATTCTGAACCCCAGACCCTCCCCCAGCCCAGAGGCCCCTCCCAGCCAATGTGGTTCCCAGCCAATAGGAGCTGTAGAGCCAGTGCTTGGGGCGGAGGCAACCCGTGGAACCACCATGGCGTGGCTGCCCCTGCACCTAGGAGCTGCAGGGCCATACTGGCTACTCCCAGCCTCGCACCAACTGGACTTTTAACAGCCCAGTCAGAGGTGCTGACTGGAGCTGCCAGGGTCCCTTTTCTACCGCGTGTTCCATTGAAAATTGGACACCTGGCAACCTTATTTAGAGAGGAGGCACAGTTGGGTTTAAAAAAGCATTTAACTGCAACTGGCCTGAAGCTGGCAAAGCAGAAACCCCATACTGGGGGCTGGGATTGAACCCTTCTCCCTCCCCTGGGATGGGAAGCTCACAGCCCTGGCCTCCTGGGATGTGAGGGAGATTCCCAAACCTGAGCCCTTCTTTTTAGGTGACAAATCTGAGGAACTGTCCCAGATTGAGGTGTCATTAAAGGAGGTTTTGGAACAAATTGATAAACTAAACAGTAATAAGTCACCAGGATGAGATGGTATTCACTCAAGAGTTCTGAAGGAACATAAATTAGAAATTGCAGAACTACTAACTGGAGTCTGTAAGCTATCATTTAGATCAGCTTCTGTACCAGATGACTGGAGGACAGCTAACGTGACACCAATTTTTTAAAAAGGCTCCTGAGGTGATCCTGGCAATCAGTGCCAGGCAAACTGACTGAAACTATAGTAAAAAACAGAATTATCAGACACATAGATTAACATAAGTTGTTGGGGAACAACATGGTTTTTGTAAAGGGAAATCATGCTTCACCAACCTGTTAGAATTCTTTGAGGGGGTCCAGTGGATATAGTCAGGGCCGGCTCCAGCTTTTTTGCCACCCCAAGCAGCAAAGACAAAAAAAATAGAAGCAGGACTTGCCGCTGAACTGCCACCCAAGAGGGAGAGAGGGAGTGAAGGACCCGCCGCCGAATTGCCACCGAAGACACGGATGTGCCACCCCAATCACGGACAGAGTGCTGCCCCTTTCTATTGGTCACCACAGGAACCTGCTTCTTTTGCTGGGGTCTGGAGCCGGCCCTGGATGTAGTGCACTTAGATTTTCAGAAAGCCTTTGACAAGGTCCCTCACCAAAGGCTCTTAAGCAAAGTAAGCTGTCATGGGATAAGAGAGAAGGTCCTAACATGGACTGGAAACTGATTAAAAGATAGGAAACAAAGGGTAGGAATAAATGGTCAGTTTTCAGAATGGAGAGAGGTAATAGTGGTGTCCTCGAGGGATCTGTTCTGGGCCCAGTCCTATTCAACATATTCATAAAGGATCTGGAAAAATTTACAGATGATACAAAACTACTCAAGATAGTTAAGTCCAAAGCAGACTGCGAAGAGCTACAAAGGGATCCCACAAAACTGGGTGACTGGGTAACAAAATGTCAGATGAAGTTCAGTGTTGATAAATGCAAAGTAATGCACATTGGAAAACATAATCCCGACTACACATATAAAATGATGGAGTGTAAATCAGTTGTTACCACTCAAGAAAGAGATCTTGGAGTCATGGTGGATAGTTCTCTGAAAACATCCACACAATGTGCAGCGGCTGTCAAAAAAAGTGAACAGAATGTTGGGAATCATTAGGAAAGGGATAGATAATGAGAGAGAAAATATCATATTGCCTCTATATAAATCCATGGTACGCCTACATCTTGAATACTGGGTGCAGATGTGGTCTCCTCATCTCAAACAAGATATATTGCAATTGGAAAAGGTCAGAAATGGGCAACAAAAATGACTAGGGGGTCTGGAACAGCTTCTGTATAAGGAGCGACTAATAAGACTGGGACTTTTCAGCTTCGAAAAGAGACGACTAAGGGGGCGGGATATGACAGAGGACTCTTAAATCATGACTGGTGAGGGGAAAGGGAATAAGGAAGTGTTATTTACTCCTTCTCATAACACAAGAACGAGGGGTCATCCAATGAAATTACTAGGCAGCAGGTTTAAAACAAACAAAAGGAAGTATTTCTTCACACAATGCACAGTCAACCTGCGGAACTCTTTGCCAGAGGATGTTCTGAAGGCCAAGACTATAACAGGGTTCAAAAAAGAACTAGATCAATTCATGGAGGACAGGTCCATCAATGGATTTTAGCCAGGATGGGCAGAGAGAGTGTCCCTACCCTCTGTTTGCCAGAAGCTGGAAATGGATGACGGGGGATGGATCACTTGATGATTACCTGTTCTGTTAATTCTCTCTGAAGCACCTGGAATTGGCTACTATTAGAATACAGGATACTGGGCTAGATGGATCTTTGGTTTAACCCAGTATGGCCATTATTATGTTCTTATGTATGGGGAGTGGGGTCTACTGGGTAGAACTGGGAAACTGGCATGCAGGATTCCTGGGTTCTCTGGGGAGCGGGGTCTGTTTGGTAGAGCTGTGGAACTGGTGCTCAGGACGCCTGGGTTCTCTGGGGAGTGGGGGTCTAGGGATTACAGCTGGGGACTGGCACTCAGGACACAGCACTGTGAAATTTTTTGGATGAATTGTTTATTTGCTAAAAATGCAGTTTTTGGTCGACCTGAAACTCCTTGCAAAGCTGACAGGATTGGTTTTTGGCTGAGAACCCTTTGCCCGGCCCCAGTTAAGCAAAGCCAAGTGTCCGTCTGTCCCTTCAGCCCAGAGTTAGGACACTTGGATCCCCACACTGGAGATCTGCCCCTCCAGGTGCGCCCTGCCCCCACGGGCTATTGGTGAGTCAGGGTGGGAGCTCCTGGCTCTCCCCTTGATGCTGTTCCACTGTGTAAAAATACCCGAGTAGCCCTCGAGTCAGGAGAGTGACGGACGCTTGGGCAGGTGCTGCTGGTGTCCAGTGAGGAATGGTGCAATCCTCCAAGGGACCAGGCAGCAGGAAGAGTCCTGGCTTGACATCCCTGCTCTACAGGGAAGCTTCAAACCAGGGTCTCTGGTCTCCCAGGTGGGTGCCCTGCCCCTGGCTGAAGGCACCGAATCACCACTGGCTGAGTCTTGCATGCAAAGAGGTTTTCCTCATTTTCTGCCATTTTCTAAACTGGCCTGAACAATTTAGTCTGCTGTTTTGGGGGGCTGGCCAAAGCAAAACCTCAGCTATTCCCCCAGCTGTCCCCTGGACTCCTGGGTTCTCGTCCTGCCTCAGGGCACGGGGGCTAGGGATTGAAGAGCCAAGACACACCACTTTGGCATTATCAATACATGGAGCCATGTGGCTATGCCAGACGCTATCGGCACATAGCTATGTGTGTGTGTGTGTGGGGGGAGTTGGCATACGCCTGCCCCAGGGATGGGGTGGTAGGGGTACAGACATGGCCACAGCTGCCAGAGCTCCCAGCCCGGTAGCAGCGCCACAAGGTGCAGTGGATTTTGGAGGGGCAGGGCTGCCGGTCTCTCAGCTGCTGTCCATGGCCCCAGTGCTGAGTGCTGGTGCCCATGCCCATGGGGTTGTGGCACTGGCTCTTGGTGCTGCTCCAGGCGGGGCTCCCAGTCACAGACATTCCAGAGGAGCTGGCCCTGGCTCCATCCCCGGCCCTCGATGGCTTTCAGCGTTCAGGCCTGGCCACTGGGGCAACGGTCACTCTAATATTTCCCATCCGTGTGCGGAACGAATTTCGTTATGTGCACCAATATGGAGGTGATGTGTGGCGGGGGTGGGGCTGAGGGGTTTGGCGTGTGGGAGGGGGCTTAGGGCTGTGACCCCCTTCTAGCTGCGCATGTGCCCCCTACACCCCTCTCTATGTACCCCCGGCCCCTATACCCTCTCAGTCTACCTATGGACCCCATACACCCCCTCTATGTGCTTCCATACACCCCCTCTAGCCATAGCTGGGTGCACCCTAAGGCCCTGAGCTCCGGCTGGGAAGGCTGCTCCTCCCCCTCCCCCGCTGGAGGCTGGGAGCCGTGCTGCTGCCCCCCCCCCGCCCCTCTTGCTGCCCCCACATCCCTCCCCGGGCCCTGGAGCAGAGCGTCTCTGTCTCTCCCCTGCAGCTCCATGCTGCCTCCCTGCAGCAACTGCCGCCACAGGGTCCTAGTGCCCACCACTCCCCTGCCAGGGCAGGCTGACCCTGAGCCTGCCCTTCCCCTCAGTCCCTTCCCTTTTCCGGCAGGACCCTCCACCAGCACAGGGCCCCCCCGCCCGCAGTCACCGCTCCTGCCCCATGCTGGGCAAGGAGGCAGCCCCATCCCCACCCCCAGTGAGGCTACAGTCAGGGGCAAGAGCAGGGGAGGAGGCGCACGCCGCATCCCCCGGCACCCACCCTGGGGGAGGGGAGGGAGATTCCTAGACCTGAGAGGGGCCCTAGGAGCACATGCAGTGACAGTGGTGGGGGTGAGTGTGCTGCTGGGGGGGCGGGAAAGGGGGGCTCCTCCCCAGAGCTCGCTGCTGCCAGCAGGGAAAGGGCTGGGGGGAGTCCTCCTCTCTGGCCCGTCCTAGAGCAGCCTGCCTGCACCCCAAACTCATCCCCAGCTCTGCCCCACCCCAGAGCCCACACCCCCAGCCAGAGCTTTCACCCCCCACCCTCAAACCTCAACCTTAGCCCTGAGCCCCTCCACCCCCCCAACCCCTCATCTCCAGGCCCAGCCAGAGCCCTCATCCCCCTGCACCCTAACCCTCTGCCCCAACCCTGAGCCTCTAACACCCCAAACGCCCCAGCCCCAGATAGAGCCCTCACCCCCACATTCCTACTCTCGTCCTGAGCCCCTCCCACACCCCAAACCCCTCATCTGCAGCCACAGCCCTCACCCCACACCCCTCATCTCTGCACCCCTTCCCATCCCCAAACTCCCTCTCAGAGCCAGCACACCAATCCCCTGCCCCAGCCTAGGGCCTGCACTCCAGACCTCCCCCACCCAAACTCCCTCCCAGAGCCTTGGGGAGGTGGGGATCGGAGTTGGGCAGGGGCGGGTTCTGGGCACCACCAAAATTTCTACAAACCTGCCACCCCTGATGACAGGCTCCCTCCCACCTGCCCACGCAGGGTGTATTTGTTGCCTGTACAAACTTCCCTAGCAGCTGCACAAAGTTGTTGTAATTGTGTCACACAGTGAACCCTACGCTGCTACCATAAAATCATAGAATATCAGGGTTGGAAGGGATCTCAGGAGGTATCTAGTCCAACCCCCTGCTCAAAGCAGGACCAACCCCAACTAAATCATCCCAGCCAGGGCTTTGTCAAGCCTGACCTTAAAAACTTCTAAGGAAGGAGATTCCACCACCTCCCTAGGTAACACATTGCAGTGCTTCACCACCCTCCTAGTGAAAAAGTTTTTCCTAATATCCAACCTAAACCTCCCCCACTGCAACTTGAGACCATTGCTCCTCGTTCTGTCATCTGCTACCACTGAGAACAGTCTAGATCCATCCTCTTTGGAACCCCCTTTCAGGTAGTTGAAAGCAGCTATCAAATCCCCCCTCATTCTTCTCTTCTGCAGACTAAACAATCCCAGTTCCCTCAGCCTGTCCTCAGAAGTCATGTGTTCCAGTCCCCTAATCATTTGTGTTGCCCTCCGCTGGACTCTTTCCAATTTTTCCACATCCTTCTTGTAGTGTGGGGCCCAAAACTGGTTTGTGAGTGGCAGGTCAAGAAGAGCTCTGCCCCTAGTTGGTTCCTCCAGCACTTGCACCAGGAAATTGTCCCCTACACTTTCCAAAAACTTTCTGGATTGTCTGTGCACCACTGTATTGCTCTCCCAGCAGATATCGGTGATTGAAGTCTCCCATGAGAACCAGGGCCTGCGATCTAGTAACTTCCATTAGTTGCTGGAAGAAAGCCTTGTCCACCTCATCCCCCTGATCCAGCGGTCTATAGCAGACTCCCACCACGACATCACCCTTGTTCAGAGGTGAAAGTAAGCCAGTACGCCCCGGTACGGCGTACCGGCAAGAGCCGGTGCACCGTACTGGGGCAGCCCGCTTCCCCAGGGGGCACTGGCTGGAGCCCCAGGCGCTTTAAATTGCTTCCAGAGCCCCACTGCTGGAGCCCTGGAGTAGCGGCTGCAGGGCTCCAGCAGCTATTTAAAGGGCCTGGGGCTCCCCTGCTTCTACCACTCGGGCCCTTTAAATAGCCACTGGAGCCCCGCTGTTGCTACTCCAGGGCTCCGGCGACTATTTAAAGGACCAGGGTGGTAGAAGCAGGGGAGCCGCGGGCCCTTTAAATAGCCCCCGGAGCCCTGGGGTAGTGAGGGCTCTGGGGGCCATTTAAAGGACCGGGGCTCCAGCTGTCTCTGCCACCCCGGTTATTTAAAAGGCCAGGGTGGTAGAAGAGGGGAGTCCCGGGCCCTTTAAATAGCCCCCGGAGCCCCGGGCTGCTGCTGCTACCCCAGTGGGGTGGGCACTTACCTTACAGGGTGGGCTGGGGCTGGCTCTGAGCCCCTCAACCCTGCCCCTTCTGCCCTAGGTCCCGCCCCTTCCGGGGGCCAGAGCTGGCCTCAGAGTACCGGTAAGTCACTCGACTTACTTTCACCCCTGCCCTTGTTGCTCACGCTTCTAAATTTAATCCAGAGACACTCAGGTTTTTCTGCAGTTTCATACCGGAGCCCTGAGCAGTCATACTGCTCTCTTACATACAGTGCAACTCCTCCAACCTTTTCTACCCTGCCTGTCCTTCCTGAACAGTTTATATCCATCCATGACAGTACTCCAGTCATGTGAATTATCCCACCGAGTCTCTGTTATTTCAATCACATCATAATTCCTTGACTGTGCCAGGACTTCCAGTTCTCCCTGCTTGTTTCCCAGGCTTCTTGCATTTGTGTATAGGCACTTGAGATAACTTGCTGTTTGTCCTGCTTTCTTAGTATGAGGCAGGAGCCCTCCCCTTTTGTGTTCTCCTGCTCGTGCTTCCTCCCGGTATCCCACGTCCCCACTTACCTCAGGGCTTTGGTCTCCTTCCCCCAGTGAACTTAGTTTAAAGCCCTCCTCACTAGGTTAGCCAGTCTGCTTCCGAAGATGCTCTTCCCACTCTTTGTTAGGTGGAGCCCGTCTCTGCCTAGCACTCCTCCTTCTTGGAACACCATCCCATGGTCAAAGAATCCAAAGCCTTCTCTCCGACCCACCTGCGTAGCCATTTGTTGACTTCCACGATTCGACGGTCTCTATCCAGGCCTTTTCCTTCTACGTGGAGGATGGACGAGAAGACCACTTGCACCTCAAACTCCTTTATCCTTCTTCCCATAGCCATGTAGTCTGCAGTGATCCACTCAAGGTCATTCGTGGCAGTATCATTGGTGCCCACGTGGAGAAGCAGGAAGGGGTAGCGATCCGAGGGCTTAATGAGTCTCGGCAGTCTCTCCATCACATCGTGAATCCTAGCTCCTGGCAAGCAGCAGACTTCTCAGTTTTCCTGGTCAGGGTGGCAGATAGATGACTCAGTCCCCCTGAGGAGAGAGTCCCCGACCACCACCACCAGCCTCCTCCTCTTCAGAGCGGTGGGTGTGGAACCCCCATCCCTAGGACAGTGCATCTCATGCCTTCCAATCAGCGGAGTCTCCTTCTGTTCCCTTCCCTCAGATGTATCATCTAGTCCACTCTCCGCATTAGTATCTGTGGAGAGAACATGAAAACGGTTGCTTACCTGTATCTGCGCTGCTGGTACATGGACGCTCCCCTTTCTTCTTCTGGAGGTCACATGCTGCCAAATTTCTTCACCGTCCTTCTGTCCCCGCTGCGCAGCCTGCTCTGAATCTTCAGAATATTGTGCCCGTTTGGCCATGACTCCCGTTGGCCCCCCACTTGAGCCTGCCCAGCCAATCACCGCCTCCCCAGCGCTACATGTGACCTTTGTTGACTTACATCAGTCATAGCGCTCTTCCACCACTGTGCTCCAGCTTGGTTGGTGCTCTTTGCGCCCGCCTCGTAAGTGCCATCACATCATTGGTCATGGGGATGTCCAGGGGGTATGTCATAACCATACAACTAAGGGTAGCCTAGAATTCCTCATCTGTAAGGGGTTAAGAAGCTCAAATAACCTGGTTGGCACTTGACCAAAGGGACCAATGGGGAAAGAAGATACTTTCAAATCTTGGGTGGGGGAAGGCTTTGTAGTGTGTTCTCTGGGGAAAACAGAGAAGTCTTAGGTCAAAAAAACTCCTTCTCCTATAAACCATCCTGTACAAGTCTCTGATATTACAAAAAGAGTAAGTAAATAAGGCAAAGCGCGTTAGATTACCTTTTGTTTTCAGCTGGTGAATTTTCTCTTTGCTAGAGGGAGTTTATCCCTTTTTTTTTGTAACTTTAAAGTTTTGCCTAGATGGGAATCCTCTGTGTTTTGAATCTGATTACCCTGTAAACTATTTACCATCCTGGTTTTACAGAGGTGATTCTTTTACCTTTTCTTTAAATAAAATCCTTCTTTTAACAACCTGACTGATTTTTCCATTGTTCCAAGACCCAGGATCTTTGATCATTTTGTAACCAATTGGTTAGGATATTATTCTCAAGCCTCCCCAGGAAAGGGGGAGTAAGGGCTTGGGGGGGTTTGCTGGGGGAAGAGGAACTCCAAGTGGTCCTTTTCCCTGGTTCTTTGTTAAAATCACTTGGTGGTGGCAGCATTACTTAAACCCAAGGTACAAGGGAGAATATGTGCATGGGGAGTTTTTAACCTAAGCTGGTAGAATAAGTTTAGGGGATCTTTCATGCGGGTCCCCATGTCTGACCCTAGAGTTCAGAGTGGGGAGGGAACCCTCACAGGGTGGGATTTGGTGGGGACTCTGTTCTGAGTGGTGGTGTGGTAAGGGGGCCGGGCTGGGAGAGGGGTTGGATACGGACCGGGGGTCTCGGGGGCAGTCAGGGAATGCGGAATGGGGGCATTGGATAGGGCGTGGGAGTCCCAGGGGGCTTGTCAGGGGGCGGGGGTGTGGCTAGGGGGCGGGACAGTCAGGACAGGGGGGTTGGATAGTTGGTGGAGTCCTGGGGGTGATTAGGGGGCAGGGAGGGTCTCTGGAGGGGGCGGTCAGGGGACAAGGAGCAGGGGGGGTTGGATGGGTTGGGGGTTCTGGAGGGGGGCCTGTCGGGGCAGGGGTGTGGAGCGGGGTCAGGGCAGGCAGGGAGCAGGGGGAGTTGGATGGGTCAGGAGTTCTGAGGGTCCTATCAGGGGGCAGGGAGTGGTTGGATAGGTGTGGGAGTCCCGGGGGTCTGGATAAGGGTCAGGGCAGTCAGGGGACAGGTAGGGGGTAGGGTCCTAGGGGGGCAGTTACAGTGGGGGGGAGTCTCAGGAGGGGGCAGTTAGGGGACAAGGAGCAGAGAGGCTTAGATAGGGGGTGGAGTCCTGGGGGGCAGTTAGGGGCAGGGTCCCAGGAAGAGGCAGTCAGGGGACAAGGAGCAAGGGAGGTTGGGGGTGGGCATTGGCTTGCTGGGGAGGGGGAGCAAGGGGGTTAGCAGTTAACCCCACCCCGATGTCATAAAGTGGGGGATTTTCTTAGAGTTTTGCATGAATACTGTGTGGGTCTCAGTTTCCCTGTGTGCTGTGTGTTTAACGAGGTGGTGGGAGAGGGTTTGTTGTTGCAGAGGACTGGGTGTGACCTCGCCTAGCAGCCAGGACCGGGATAACTGCCTGGAGATGGGGGACCCCAGTGACCTGGTGACCAGGAGGGCAGTCAGCCGGTTCTGGCCAGTGGGGGAAAGGACAAAGGACTGAGGAGAGAGGACCCCGGTGACCTGACCAGCCAGTTCCAGACAGTGGGGGAACAAAGGACGGAAGAGAGGGGGCCCAGGCAACCTGTTTACCTGGTGGGACTGAAGACAAAGGACAGGGGAGGAACTGTTGGGGGAGATGATATAGGATGGTTGGCTGGAAGGAGGGGATTGCTGGACTGGGGAGAGAGCAGCCAGAGCCCACCTGGATGCAGGAGAGACCTAGATGTGCTGTGCTGAGGGATGCTAGGCCAAGGGCCCAGAGACTTTCCTATGCTGGGTTCAGACGCTCAATAAACCCTCCTGTTTTATACTGTTTTACACTGGCTGAGAGTCATTCCAGACTAGAGAGCGAGGTTGCATTATTCCCTCTGGGAGTGGAGGCTCCAGGGGTCCAGAGTAAGTGGACTCCCTGAGGGGGCCCACGGCGAGAGATAGGCATGCTGAAGGTTCAGGGAGGTGCAATTCCAGGATGCAGAGTGGATGCCTACGGCTTAACCCCCAAGAAAGAGTGGACCTCTGAGAAGGACTGTCACGCTGGAGGGAGGTTTCGGTCCATCCCATGAGAACAGTCCTCTGTCCGTGAATGCCTCCTAGGAGTCAAATATCCCAAAGCCCTCCTCCTAGCACCACTGCCTGAGCCCTCTATTGATCATCCTCTAATCTTGTCTCACCTTCACTCTCTTCCTCTAGGGAGGGGAGATTCCCACTGAAGATTCCCACGGAGCCTCCATTTCCTTAAGCATCTTCCCCAGCCTGGCACAGTCTCCCTTGATGCGAGAATTTAGTGTCATTTGTTCCCACATGAGGGACAATCAGTGGATTCTTTCCTGCTCCCATTAGAATCCTCTTCAGCCTCAGATCCACATCCCGAATCTTAGCTCCTGGCAGACAGCTCACCCCTCTGTGCTCCAGATCAGCTCTGGTGACAGGCCTGTCTGTCCTTCTTAGTAGGGGGTCACCAATCACGTAGAACCTGCCCCTTCCTGATGCTGGTGCGATTCTCCAGCCTTCCTCCTGTTCTTTCTGGCTGCAAGTCTTCTTGTCTTTTATTCTCCCTTGCAATCTTCAGTGAGTCATCCTGCATCCTCCTGGGGCTCTGAACTCCGGGTGTCTCCATTGGCTCTTCCCCTCTGCTTATAGGACTAGCCACTCTTCTTTTCTTCCTTGTCCTCCCTCAGTTACAGACTGCTGTGCCCCGTCTTCGCTTTCTAACTCAGCAAACCTGGTCCTGAGCTCTCTTTCTCCTTCCCGAACTGGGCTTTTTCTCTGTGAGAATGAAGAGCCCTTTACTAACTCGATGTTTCCCATGCAGGTACTTATAAACTGTGCCCAAGTCACCGCTCAACCTTCACTTTGTTAAGCTAAATAGTTTGAGCTCCTTGAATCTATCACTATAAAGCAGGTTTCTAATCCTTTAATCATTCTCGTAGCTCTTCTCTGACCCCTCTCCAATTTATCAACACCCCTTAGGAATTGTGGGCACCGGAACTGGAAACAGGATTCCAGCGGTAGTGCCAAATACAGAGGTAAAATAACCTCTCTGATCACAGGTGCCTGCTTCTAATTTTCCCTGGGGGTGCTCAGCTCCAGGACCTACCCCCACTCCACCCCTTCGCCCAAGCCCCCACCCCCACCCTGCCTCTTCCAGCCCCCACTCCATCCCTTCCAAGCCCCCATCCTGACTCTTCCCCACCTCTTTCTGCTCCCACCCCTAAGCGTGCCCCAGCCCCACTCCTCCCCCTCCCTCCCAGCACCTCCTGCATGCCACGGAACAGCTGAGCTGCAGCGGGTGGGAGGCGCTGGGAGGGAGAGAGGGGAAGGAAATGTTCAATGGGGCCATCGGCAGGTGGGAGTGGGGGTGTGGGAGGAGAGCTTGGCTGCCAGTGGGTGTTAAGCACCAACTAATTTTTTTCCGTGGGTGCTCCAGGGCTGGAGCACCCACGGCGTCAGCACCTATCTCTCTGCTCCTACTCGACATTCCCGTTTATGGATCCCAGGATAGCACTAGTCCTTTTGGGCACAGCATCGCATTGGGGGCTCATGTTCAGCTGATTGTCCACCACGACCCCCAAACCTGTGTCAGAGTAACTGCTTTCCAGGAGAGAGTCCCCCAGCCTGCAAATCTGGCCCATAGTCTTTGTTCCTAGATGTACATTTACATTTACCTATATTAAAATGAATAATGTTTGCTTGCGCCCTGTTTACCAAATGGTTCAGATTGCTCCAAATCAATGACCTGTCCTCTTCGCTAGTTACCACTCCCCCAGTTTTTGTGTCATCTGCAACTTTATCAGTGGTGATTTTATGTTTTCTTCCAGGTCATTGATAAAAATATTAAATAATGTAGGGCTAAGGACTAATCCCCAAGGAACCCCACTGGAAACATACCTGCTTGATGATTTCCCCTTTACAATTACATTTTAAGACCTATCAGTTAGCCAGGATTTAAAGTGTGCCATGTTCATTTTGTATTGTTCTAATTTTTTCATCAAAATGTTCTGCAAGTCTAAGCATATTACATCAACACTATTACCTTTATCAACCAAATTTTTAATCTCATCAAAAAAAGATATCAAGTTAGTTTGCCAGGATCAATTTTCCATAAACTCATGTTGATTTGCATTAATTACATTCCCCTCTACTTCTTTAGCAGTCAAGTGCCATATCAGCCATTCCATTATCTTGCCTTGGATCAATGTCCGGCTGACGGGCATCGAATTACCCATGTCATCCTAATACCATTTTTAAAAATTGGCACAATAGAGTATTAGCTTTCTTCCAATCTTCTGGAACTTCCCCAGTGCTCTAAGACTTATTGAAAGTCAACATTAGCTCCTCAATCAATTGTTTTAAAACTCTTGGATGCAAGTTATCTGGACCTGCTAATTTAAAAATGTCTAACTTTAGTAGCTTCTGTTTAACATCCTCCAGAGATACTAATGGAATGGAAATAATGTTATCATTACCATGTGATGAGACTATATCATCTGTTTTTCCCCCAAATACAGAACAGAAATATTTATTGAACACTTCTGTCGCTTTTGCATTAATATTAATAGTTCTACCATTTCTGTCTGGTAATGGACCAGTACCATTGTCCAGATTCTTTTTGTTCCTAATATATTTAAAAAACTCCTATTCTCCTTAACTCTGCTGGCCATAGATGATTCTTTGTGTCCCTTTGCTTCCCTTATCAATTTTCTTCCATTCTTAACTTCTGATTTATATTCATGACTATTAACTTCCCCTTTCTTCCCCTTTCTTGTTACATAGCTTTTTTTTAATATTCATGCACACAACCATGCACATTCACATAAAAAGAGGTGCATCTGAATGCCTGCGCACACGCACACACCCACACCCACACATGTATGCACCCTCTCACACATAAGTACACTCACACACGTGAACATGTATGCATGCACACACAGGATCTGGATACTGGTCCCAGAGCCAGGCTCTCTTTGGAAGCTGTTGATCTTGTGGGAGTTGGGAGAGGGAATCCCGTGAAGGGGTGTCATGGACTCACAGGACTTGTGCTCTCTGGAGGGAGGGAAATAGCCTTTTGGGATGGAGTTGCTGCAACTGGTTAAAAGAACTTTAAACTAGGAACTCACAGGAGAGGTTGGGAGATGCTCAGGTAATCTCCGTGTCTGATTCGAATATTGACCTGGAGGAAAATCAAGAAAGAGAGGACACAGCACTGGAGAAGGGACCAGCAGTGGGTAGGAGAATGGACATTTAGAGGAAGGACAGTGCCGATACCATTCAGGAAGGCGATACTGGAAGCAGAATGACTGTACCTAATTCGGCAAGGAATGTGGGTGAAGCCAAGCAGCAGCAATTAAGATGCCTGTACACCAATGCAAGGAGGCTGGGTAACAAAATGGAGGAACTAGAGCTACTGGTGCAGGAAGTGAAACCAGACACTGTAGGGATAACAGAAACCTGGTGGAACAGGCATGACTGGAGTACAGGGATTGAAGGGTATGTGCTGTTCAGGAAAGACAGAAACAAAGGCAAAGGTGGAGGACTAGCACTGTGTGTTAATGATGAGGTAGACTGTAAAGAAATTAGAAGTGATGGAATGGATAAGACCAAGTCTGTTTGGGCCAAAATCATTCTAGGGAAGAAGCTACCAGATGTCCCCATGGGACAGTGTTTGGGATGTGCTACAGACCCCCAGGATCTGATCTGGATAAAGACCTCTTTAATGTTTTTGATGAAATAAATACTACTAGGAATTGTGTGATTATGGGAGACTTTTTCACTTCGCAGAGATAAATTGGAGGACAAGTGCTACTAATAACAGCAGGGCCCAGGTTTTCCTGGATGTGATAGCTGATAGATTTCTTCACCAAACTGTCCCTGAACCTACACAACGTGATGTCATTTTAGATTTGGTATTGGTGAGCAGTGAGGCCCTTGTAGAAGAGCTGGTTGCAGGAGACAACTTTGGTTCGAGTGATCATGAGCTAATTCAGTTTAAACTACATGGAAGGATAAACAAAAATCGATCCACACTGAGGGGCCTTGATTTCAAAAGGGCAAACTTTAAATAATGAAGGGAATTAGGGACGTGGGCTGGACTGAAGAACCCAAAGATCTGAATGTGGAGGAGGCCTGGAATTACTTTGTCAAAGTTCAGAAGCTCTCTGAAGCCTGCATCCCAGGCAAGGGGAACAATTTTGTGAGGAAGGGTTGCAGACCATGCTGGATGAACAAGCATCTCAAACAGGTGATTAAGAGAAAGCAGAAAGCCTATAAGGAATGGATGATGGGAAGGATCAGCGAGAAAAGCGACCTCTGGGGGGTCAGAAAGTGTAGGGGAGAAGTGAGAACTGCCAAAAGCCAAGCACAATTGGACCTTGCAAAGTAAATTAAAACCAACCGTTAAAGGTTCTGTAGCCAAATAAATAAGAAGAAAACAAGGAAAGAAGTGGAGCCGCTAAGCACTGAGGATGGGGTGGAGATTAAAAATAACACAGGGCGTGGCCCAACACCTAAATGAATACTTTGCCTCAGGTTTTAATAAGGATAACGAGGAGTTTAGAGATAGTTGCATGGTGGCTGATGGGAATGAGGATATGGAGGTAGAGATTACCACATCCGAGGTGGAAGGCAAACTCAAATAGTTTAATGGGACTAAATTGGGTGGCCTGGATAATCTCCATCCAAGAATATTAGAAGAACTGGCACATGTAATTGCAATCCCAATAGCAAGGATTTTTACTGAATCTGTAAACATGGGGCGGGGGGGCAGGGTGTACCCTATAGCTGGAGAATTGCTAATATAGTTCCTATTTTTAAGAAAGGGAAAAAAGGTGATTCAGGACACTACAGGCCTGTTAGTTGGACCTCAGCTGTCTGCAAGGTCTTGGAACAATTTTGAAAGAGAAAGTAGTTAAGGACATAGAGGTGAATGGTAATTGTGATAAAATACAACATGGTTTTACAAATGGTAGATCCCACTAGATTAACCTAATCTCCTTCTTTGAGAAGATAACTGATCTTTTAGACACAGGAAGTGCAGTAGTTCTAATCTACCTAGCATTTGATACAGTTCCACATGGGAAATTATTAGCTAAATTGGAAAAGATGGGGATTAATAAGAGAACTGAAAGGTGGATAAGGAACTGGTTAAAGGGGAGACTATAACAGCTCATACTGAAAGGTGAACTGTCAGACTGGAGAGAGGTTACTAGTGGAGTTCCTCAATCAATCTTATTTAACATTTTTATTACTGAGTTTGGCACAAAAAGTGGGAGTGTGCTGATAAAATTTGCAGATGACACAAAGCTGGGAGGTGTTGCCAGTACTGAGGAGGATGGGAATCTCACACAAGAAGAGCTGGATGACCTTGTGAATCATAGAATCATAGAATCATAGAATATCAGGGTTGGAAGGGACCCCAGAAGGTCATCTAGTCCAACCCCCTGCTCAAAGCAGGACCAAGTCCCAGTTAAATCATCCCAGCTAGGGCTTTGTCAAGCCTGACCTTAAAAACCTCTAAGGAAGGAGATTCTACCACCTCCCTAGGTAACGCATTCCAGTGTTTCACCACCCTCTTAGTGAAAAAGTTTTTCCTAATATCCAATCTAAACCTCCCCCATTGCAACTTGAGACCATTACTCCTCGTTCTGTCATCTGCTACCATTGAGAACAGTCTAGAGCCATCCTCTTTGAAACCCCCTTTCAGGTAGTTGAAAGCAGCTATCAAATCCCCCCTCATTCTTCTCTTCTGCAGACTAAACAATCCCAGCTCCCTCAGCCTCTCCTCATAAGTCATGTGCTCTAGACCCCTAATCATTTTCGTTGCCCTTCGTTGTACTCTTTCCAATTTATCCACATCCTTCCTGTAGTGTGGGGCCCAAAACTGGACACAGTACTCCAGATGAGGCCTCACCAGTGTCGAATAGAGGGGAACGATCACGTCCCTCGATCTGCTCGCTATGCCCCTACTTATACAACCCAAAATGCCATTGGCCTTCTTGGCAACAAGGGCACACTGCTGACTCATATCCAGCTTCTCGTCCACTGTCACCCCTAGGTCCTTTTCCGCAGAACTGCTGCCGAGCCATTCGGTCCCTAGTCTGTAGCGGTGCATTGGATTCTTCCATCCTAAGTGCAGGACCCTGCATTTATCCTTATTGAACCTCATTAGATTTCTTTTGGCCCAATCCTCCAATTTGTCTAGGTCCTTCTGTATCCTATCCCTCCCCTCCAGCGTATCTACCACTCCTCCCAGTTTAGTATCATCCGCAAATTTGCTGAGAGTGGAATCCACACCATCCTCCAGATCATTTATGAAGATATTGAACAAAACGGGCCCCAGGACCGACCCCTGGGGCACTCCACTTGACACCGGCTGCCAACTAGACATGGAGCCATTGATCACTACCCGTTGAGCCCGACAATCTAGCCAGCTTTCTACCCACCTTATAGTGCATTCATCCAGCCCATACTTCCTTAACTTGCTGACAAGTGAACTGGAGTAATAGAAATGGGATGAAATTGAATAGTGGAAAGTGCAAGGTCATGTATTTACGGACTAACAACAAGAATTTTTGCTGTAAGCTGGGATGTAGCAGTTGGACGTGACAGAGAAGGAGAAAGACCTGGTTGTATTGGCTGATCACTGGATGACTATGAGCTGCCAAAGTGATATGGCTGTGAAAAAGCTAATGCAGTCCTAGGATGCATCAGTTGTGGTATTTCCAGTAGCGACAGAGACATGTTGGTACCATTATACAAGGCATTGGTGAGACCTCACCTGGAGTATTGTGTGCAATTCTGGTCTCCCATGTTTAAGAAAGATGAATTCAAACTGGACAGGTGCAGAGAAGAGCAATTAGGATGATCCAAGGAATGGAAAACCTACCTTATGAGAGGAGACTCAAAGAGCTTCGCTTGTTCAGCCTAACCACACGAAGGCTGAGGGGAGATCTGATTTCTATCTATAAATACATTAGAGGGATAAATACTGGGGAGAGGGAGGAGTTATTTAAGTTAAATGCCAATGTGGACCCAAGAACAAATGGCTATAAACTGCCCATCAATAAGTATAGGCTTGAAATTAGATGGTTTCTAACCATCAGAGGAGTGAATTTCTGGGACAGCCTCCCAAGTGGGGGCAAAAAAAGTGGCTTCAAGCCTGAGCTTGATAAATTTATGGAGGGGATGGTATGATGAGATGGCCTGCAATGGCATGGAGCTGATCTGGGACTGCTAGCAGCAAATATCCCCCAAGGCCGGTGATGGGGCACTGAGTGGGGAGGGCTCTGACTTACTACAGAGAATTCCTTCCCAGGTATCTGGCTGGTGGGGCTTGCCCACATGCTCAGAGTCTAACTGATTGCCAGATTTGGGATTGGGAAGGAATTTTCCCCCGGATCAGATTGGCTGAGGCCCTGGAGGGGTTTTTAGCCTTCCTCTACCACATGGAGCCCTGGTCACTTGCAGGTTTAAACTAGTGTAAATGGTGAATTCTCTGCAACTTGAACCAGGATTTGAGGACTTCAGTAACTCAGCCAGAGGTTAAGGGTCTATTCCAGGAGTGTGAGGTGAGGTTCTGTGGCCTGCAATGTGCAGGAGGTCAGACTAGATGGTCATGATGGTCCCTTCTGACCTTAAAGTCTATGAATCTATGAGAGAAAGGTCTGACACCATCCAATGGCTGGAATTTGAAACTAGACAAATTCAAACTGGAAATAATGTGTCAATTTTTGACAGTAAGGGTAGTTAACCATTGGAACAATTTACTGAGGGTTGTGGTGGATTCTCCATCACTGACCATTTTAAAATCAAGATTGGAGGTTTTTCTAAAAGCTCTGCTCTAGGAATTATCTTGGGGCAGGTCTCTGGCCTGTGTTATACAGGAGGTGAGACTAGTTGACCAAAATTTCCCCTTCTGCTCTCAGAATCGCTGAGTGTGTGTTTGTGTATGCACGGATGTGCTGCGAATCTGCATGATTGTGTGTGGATGGGGCTTGTGTGCTGCAGGTTCTCAGCTCCTTTCCCAACGGGACTGTCAGGGTTCCCTCCCCACTCTGAACTCTAGGGTACAGACGTGGGGACCCACATGAAAGACCCCCTAAGCTTATTTCTACCAGCCTAGGTTAAAAACTCCCTAGGCACAAATTCTCCATTGTACCTTGGGTTTAAGTAACGCGGCGGCCACCACCAAGTGATTTAACAAAGAACCAGGGAAAAGCACCACTTGGAGTTCCTCTTCCCGCAGTAATCCCCCAAGCCATTACACCCCCTTTCCTGGGGAGGCTTGAGAAAAATATCCCAACCAATTGGTTACAAAATGATCAAAGACCCAAACCCCTGGGTCTTGGAACAATGGAAAAATCAGTCAGGTTGTTAAAAGAAGGATTTTATTTAAAGGAAAGGTAAAAGAATCACCTCTGTAAAATCAGAATGGTAAATAGTTTACAGGGTAATCAGATTCAAAACACAGAGGATTCCCATCGAGGCAAAACTTTAAAGTTACAAAAAAACAAGATAAACCTCCCTCTTAGCACAGGGAAAATTCAAGTTACAGAAAACAGGAATAAACCTCCCTCTTAGCACAGGAAATATTCAAGCAAGACAAAAGATAAACTAATCCGCCTTGCCTGGCTTACCTATACTGGTTGCAATATTGGAGATTTGAATTAGGATGGGTTGGAGAAGATGGATTTTTGTCTGGCCCCTCTCAGTCCCAAGAGAGAACACACACACACACACACAAACAAAGAGCACAAAAAATCCTCCCAGCAAGATTTGAAAGTATGGTCTTTCCCCATTGGTCCTGCTGGTCAGGTGCTAACCCGGTTATCTGAGCTTCTTAACCCCTTACAGGTAAGGAGGAATTCTAGGCTACCCTTAGCTATATGTTTATGACAGGGACCATTGTCCTGTCTCAGAGCAGCTCTGTGCATGTGCCCCCCATCTCTAGGGAGCTTGCAGGGGGAGATGTGGTCAGTGCTTGGGTAGGACCCTTCCCGAGTAAATGCAGCAGTGGGTGAGTGGGATGGCTGAGTCTGTAGGGGGTGCTGTGCTCCAGGGAGTGGGGCAGAGTTGCAGAGTCCCTCCAATACATCTGTTAGTCTATAAGGTGCCACAGGACTCTTTGCCTCCTCACAGGCTTCCCCTTGGCCTGCAGAGACTGAGAGGCATTGCGGAGAAGCTGCTGCTGTCTCTTGGGCCAGAGGTGCCTGCCTGTCATTGCTGGGTGCAGCCTGTCGGGGTGAACGAGGCCACGCAGGTTTGTAAATGTTCCCCACCCTGCTGTGACTCAGCCTTGCCACTCATGTTGGGCTGCGTATAATTAGCTGTTCGCAAAGAAGTGGGGGGTCATTTTACCAATGGAGAAACCGAGGCAGGAAGAGGGGAAGAGACTCACCCAAGGTCACCCAGTGAGTCAGCAGCAGAGCCAGGGATAGAATCCAGGAATCCTGCCTCCTTGGGCTAGAGCTCAGAGCCAGCTGCTCCCAAAGGCCAGGACCCTGGAGCTGTTAGAGAATCTCCCTTAGCAGTGGAGGGGGTATGATCTACAGCTGAGCTGTTCCAATCTGCTGCCCCCACAGTGGGCAGTGGTCTCTCTCTCTCTCTCTCTCTCTCTCTGTGAGAGAGAGAGAGAGAGTGAGAGAGAGAGAGCTAGCTCACTGCAGTCTGGACAAGCCCCTGGAGGGAAAGCGGGCAGGGACTGGCTGGCAGAGCTAGTGCGGGGCAGCGTCCAGGCCCCATTTCCCACCCCGAGAGGCAGATATGCCCCCCCCGCCACACTGTTCCCTTTGGTCCTGCCACCCTCGGGAGGTGTCTGGTCCCTGCACTGCAGGCAGAGGGTTAATAGGACACGTCTGGGCTCATTAATCGTCTTACCCTCTTGGCAGGGAAGCCACGATGGGGGAAGTGGGGCAGTGGGGGGGTATGTGGCTGGTACTGAGCCTCTGTGGAATGCTAAACCCAGTGCCTGGGGATTAACCCTTTGCTGCAGGGCCCAGAAGGTGGGGAAGTGGCAGGGGCTGCTGGCCATGGGGAGGGCTCATCTCAGCCCAAGCAGCTGCCCCCTCCCTGGCTCCGGCCAGGACCTGCCAGACGGGGTAGGAGCCTGAAGGGGGCTGGGGCAGGTTGGGAGAGGGCATGGAGGTATTGTGGGTGACTTGTAAGGGGCTTCTCTGGACTCTGCTACACTGGGGGACTCACCATGCCCAGTTCTCCCCCCCACAAAACTCACTGCTCAGCCCCATCCCTAAAACTCACCACCATGGCACCCCTCACCTGCCCCACAGCCACCCGCAAACTGACTCCCCACCCCATCCCAAAAACTCACCCCCCAACCTAAGCTTCCCCAATCCACCCCTCCACTAAAACTCACTCCCCACTCCTAAGCCTCCCCCAACCTAACTTCCCCCCCTCAGCCCCTACCACCCCTTCCTTCCCTTGCATTGCCCCCCCCGCCCCCACTGGCCCGTGGGTCCCTTGGGCACTGGTCCAGCCCCCGACAGTCCTACGGATTGAGGGGTGTGAAGGGTACAGCCCTGCCGGGGAGGCTCCCTGCCCAAAACCCACATGCCGTGCACCCCTCGGTGTCCTGATGGGCAAGGGCTCCATTTCCATGCACCCCAAGTGCATCCATTTCCCAGAGTCACACAGGGAGAGAGGGGCAGAGCTGGGATAGAACCCCAAGTCCTGACTTCCAGCCCCCCCACCCCCGCTCTAACCATTAGACTCCACTCCCATCCCACAGCTGGGGAGAGAACCCAGGAGTCCTGTACCCTGACCCTAAACCTGTGCTCCCTTGTGATATTCCCTAGGGCCACCAGGTGTTGTCTCCACCCACATCCCAGGCCTTGATCTGTCCTCCTCCAAGGGCTGTCAGAGAGCAGGGCTGACAGCCCCCCACAGCCAGGGGTCGGTGGGCCTGGCCTCCCCCCTGGGAGGGCACCAGCACGGGGTAAAGAGATGGAGAAGGAGTAGAACCCAGCAGCCTCCTCTTGTGGGAGGGATAAGGAGGCGATAGTGGGACAGGCAGGGCTCGGCCCTCTGGCTGGGCTGGGGGGCAGGCCGGGACAGCTCTAATCCCTTTGGTCAGGAGTCGGAGGCGGGGGGAATCTCATTCTGGATTTGCTGCTCAGGCCCTGTGGTAGGCCTGAGCCTATTCCCAACCGGGCACAGCTCGGCATGTGTTTGCCCAATCTCCTATAGGGGGGAGGTCTCCCACCCCTCTGCAGACACTGGATGCCAGTGTCCTCTGCTTAGTGTCTCTAGGGAAGGATGGCACCTCCCAATTTCAATTCGTGTGCTGGCCTAGCCCTGGAGCAGCACCCCCTGCCCGCACACAGTGCCCATCCTGCACCTGGGCCTGGCTCCCTGGGCATTCCTTAGCTCAGGTCCCGCTGACCAGGCCCAAGAACCATCCCATGACGCCAACCGTCGTATTGGGGAGTTATCCAAAAGCCTCTTCTCCATGCACCGGGGCCGGGCACTATGGGCAGGTACCGCAGGGCTCCCAGAATGCACCGGGGCCGGGCATTATGGGCAGGCACCGCAGGGCTCCCAGAATGCACCGGGGCCGGGCACTATGGGCAGGCACCGCAGGGCTCCCAGAATGCACCGGGGCCGGGCACTATGGGCAGGCACCGCAGGGCTCCCAGAATGCACCGGGGCCGGGCACTATGGGCAGGTACCGCAGGGCTCCCAGAATGCACCGGGGCCGGGCACTATGGGCAGGCACCGCAGGGCTCCCAGAATGCACCGGGGCCGGGCACTATGGGCAGGCACCGCAGGGCTCCCAGAATGCACCGGGGCCGGGCACTATGGGCAGGCACCGCAGGGCTCCCAGAATGCACCGGGGCCGGGCACTATGGGCAGGTACCGCAGGGCTCCCAGAATGCACCGGGGCCGGGCACTATGGGCAGGCACCGCAGGGCTCCCAGAATGCACCGGGGCCGGGCACTATGGGCAGGCACCGCAGGGCTCCCAGAATGCACCGGAGCCGGGCACTATGGGCAGGCACCGCAGGGCTCCCAGAATGCACCGGGGCCGGGCACTATGGGCAGGTACCGCAGGGCTCCCAGAATGCACCGGGGCCGGGCACTATGGGCAGGCACCGCAGGGCTCCCAGAATGCACCGGGGCCGGGCACTATGGGCAGGCACCGCAGGGCTCCCAGAATGCACCGGAGCCGGGCACTATGGGCAGGCACCGCAGGGCTCCCAGAATGCACCGGGGCCGGGCACTCTGGGCAGGCACCGCAGGGCTCCCAGAATGCACCGGGGCCGGGCACTATGGGCAGGCACCCCAGGGCTCCCAGAATGCACCGGGGCCGGGCACTATGGGCAGGCACCGCAGGGCTCCCAGAATGCACCGGGGCCGGGCACTATGGGCAGGCACCGCAGGGCTCCCAGAATGCACCGGGGCCGGGCACTATGGGCAGGCACCGCAGGGCTCCCAGAATGCACCGGGGCCGGGCACTATGGGCAGGCACCGCAGGGCTCCCAGAATGCACCGGGGCTGGGCACTATGGGAAAGCACTGCAAGGCTCCCAAATACACTGCTGCTGCCATGGCTGCGGTTTGTGGCTGCCCCAGAATGACTCTGATGAAATGGAGCCCCCAGGGATGAGCCAGGGTCCCTGCCACCCCTGCCACGGCCTGACCCTCTGCTGTGCTCCAGCACAAAGTGGGACTGGCTTCCCTAAGCCAGGCCCTGCCCGTCTGCCTCAGCCGCTTGGGGCAACGTCTGCGCTGGGGAGTGGGGAGCAGATGGGGACGCCCCATCCAGAAGCAAAACAAGGCAGTGATGTTGTGTGGGGAGGGGCGGGCGTTGGCTGCCCGGGCTCGCCTGCAAGGCGGCGGAATGCAGCCCATGTGCCGGGGGGCGGGCACACCGGCATGTGCTGCCAAACATGCCGACTGGGAAACATCATTGTCCCCGATTCTCCCAGCCCCACCCGCCCCGTCCCCCGACCGGCAGTGCTCGCTCTGCCAGTGACATGCAGCCCCCTCTGGGGCAGGATGTGCCAGCCGCCTGGCCCGATGGGGGATGGGTTTGGGAGTGGCTGCTAATTACCTGACCTGGAACCTGGCCCGGGCTCCCGGGGTAATACCCTTCCCCTTGCAAAGGGGCCACGGCTGCAGTAACCCTTTGTTCCCTGGAGAATGTGCCCTTCCTGAAGCCAGCTCTGTCTGGCCCCCTCTCTGGGGGTCACCCTGATCCCCCCTAACCCCCAGATTCACCTGCTACCTCTCCCACACCCCTGGAACCCAAAGACTTCTGCTATGCCCCATCCCTCTCTAGCCTTTCCTGCTACCCCTGCCCCTCACACCTCTCCAGTCCAAAGGCTCCTGCTAACCCTTCCCTTCACCTGTGCAGATCCCCTCCCACAATCCAAGCTACCTGGGTAAACCTCCCCAGTACCTGTTTCCCTTTGGAGCCCCTTCCCCAGTCCCAGCAGCTCTGGAGTTTGCCAGGTACTCACCCACTCTGTTCCCCACTCTCCTCCTGCCCAGGGAGCTCTGGCCCATGCTGATGCCCCTTAGCCAGTGCTTTGGCTCTCGACCCCAGGGTATAGGAACCCTGCCCCTGAGAGTATATGATTGAGGAGGAATAAATTTTGAAATTATATCTTGGCTGCTCCTTCAGGCTCCCTGCACCCCCTGTACTGTCCCCGTTGTGCTGCTCCTCTCAGCTGAATGCATCCCACCCCCAGGGCTCCCTGCACCGACCCCACTGCGCTTCTCCTGTCAGCCAAGTGCATCTCACCCCCAGGGCTCCCTGCAACCCCCATATTGTCCCCACTGCGCTTCTCCTGTCAGCCGAGTGCATCCCACCCCCCAGGGCTCCCGGCACCCCCTGCACTGACCCCACTGCGCTTCTCCTGTCAGCCGAGTACATCCCACCCCCAGGGCTCCCGGCACCCCCTGCACTGACCCCACTGCGCTGCTCCTGTCCGCTGAGTGCATCCCCCACCCCCAGGGCTCCGTGCACCCCCATGCCATCCCTGCTGTGCTGCTCCAGTCAGCCTGGGGAGGTGCAGGAAGCCATGGTGGGTAATGGGGAGGGCCCATGCTGGGGGGTGGGGTTGTCCTGACCTTGCTTGGGGATAGGGAGTAGCAGGAAGTTTGGAATTCAAGAGGGGTGATGGCCAGGTGTGGGAGGGGTAGCAGAAGAGTCTGGGGGCTGGGGAGGAGGTGGGGGGCAGCGGCATGACCCCAGACAGGGGGCTAGACAAAGCTGGCTTGAGAAAGGGCTCGTTCCCCAGGGAGCAAAGGGTTAACGTGCCCATGGCCCCTTTGCAAGACGGGCATTACCCCCAGAGCCTGGGGTCCAGTGCCAGCCTGAGTGTCTACATTGCAATTTTATAGCCCCGCAACCTGAGTCAGCTGACGGGGCCAGCCATGGCTGGGCTGTGAGTCTGTTATTGCAGTATAGACGCACCCTGTAACTCTGTGAAGTGCCTAGGGCCTGGGCTGCAGCTGTTCACACTAGAGAAACGCAGCACTGCAGCTTGCTCCGGCGTGACCGAACCAGCGCAAGCTGCAGCAGTGCCACATCAATGCCAGCCCCTACTTTGGGGCTCTGGGCCTAGGCAGGCTGTCCCCTCCCAGAAGCCTCAGCTCAGATCCTGGCTCTTTGCACCCACTGACATGGGATATTTGGCTCGTCCCTTTGCCAGCTTGAATGGCTCTGCCCTGCTGTGTGTCAGCGGCAGGGGCTATGCCCTCAGTCCCTGGGACAGGACAGAATGGACATCTCCTGTGGCTGATCAGCAGCACCCCCCCCACCCCCACGCACACCCAACCAATGGATGGATGGAGTCCTCTGCCCCCTCCTCGCCTCTTGGCTGGGGCTCTGCCAGGGGCCAGTCAGTGGCTGGTTTGGGGGGAATAGGATGCCTGGGAGGGGGAGGAGCTGGAGTTTCCGGCTTTCCTTCATGCCTTGCCCCATTTCACTGTTTCCTCCTGAAGCTGCACCAGGGGTTCCCTTCTCTCACGGCTCCCTCTAGGGAGTGATCTAGGCCCAGGTAGCCCTCTAGGCCCCTTCACATAGGCTCCCCCATGTAGCACATCCCTCCAAAGCTTCCAGAAGTGATGGGGGTAGGGGTGCTGACAAATGGCTTCACTTGGCATTGGACAGCCTTGCCTTAACTACCCATTCTGCTTTCTCTCAGATCCCAGACAGGGAAGGGGGGAAAACACCTGCTGCTGAGCCCCCTCCCCCCAGTAAAGCCAGTTGACTTGTTCAGCAGGCACATGGGGGAGTCCTCAACCACTGATAACGTCCTTTGTGCTTTTCAGGGGATTCCCAAGGGCCAAACCAATTCAATCCTCCGTAAAACCTGGGTTTCAGCTCTTTGGGGGGGGGTGTCCTCTGTCCCTGCCTGGACTTTTGGGGTCGGTTCAGGACAGGAAATGTGCGAGATAGCTCGAAAGGTTGACTGGGATGCAAAGCCCGCTGCCCACCCAGCTCTAGCTGCAGGGAAGACCTCGGGGCAGCAATGTGGAGACTGACGGTAGAACACGTGGGAGTCTCGTGGCGCTAGCGCCTCAGCCCTGCTTCAACGTGCCCAGCCAACTCTGTCATCAAGGTTCTCAGGAACGAGAAGCAGCAGCCGCACCTGGGCACGTGGCACTCGCCTCTGCCAACAGCCATGCCAGCCCCCAGTGCTGAGCTCAGCAGTGCTCCAGCAACAGGCTTGGAGTCCGCTTGGCCTAGGATGGGGAGCCCTCCATGGAATGAATCAATGTTGTGGGGAGCAGAGTTGGGGCTCAATAGGGGGTGGTCTCCCTATGGTCAGTGCTGCCCCCAATGTGAAGTGGGGGGCACTGTGCTGCAAGGAGTAGGGTGGGGGCTCAGTAGGGGGTGCTCTTCCCTTGCAGTCAGTGCTGACCCCAATGCCCCAGCATGGTGCTAGGGGTTGCTGTGGTGCAGGGTGGGGGGTTCATACTATTCCCAAGACTCCAGTGAGGGTCTGGTTGATGAGTTACAAGGTTTTAGCCTCAGCTAAAACAATGTCATGGAGCTTTCCCTGGACCCTACTTTCTGCCCCAATTCCAGTGGCGTCAATTCTAGTCCACCCTCCTGAATGCCCTGAGCAGTTAGCTACGGGATCCCTCTCTCTGGGTTATATCATTGCAGCTGTTCAGCAGCTGCCAGGCCAGACCCTGTTCCAGTCCAGAGGTGGCTGCATTTCAGTGACAGTGCAAAGCGAGACCTGTGAGAAGGCAGCATATGGCTTTGGGTGCTACTGGAAGGCAGGTTATTAGCCAGCCCGTTTGGTGGCCTTCTGCATGAGGCCAGTTTTGTGGGTCTCATCTCAGGTGTCCACTAGCTGAGCCCCAGTAGAGAGGCCAAGGGCTGAATGAGCTGGGGAGCCCAACCTTCCATTGCCCACTTGGGCGGGTTGGAAGGGGATAACAGAGAGACCTCAGAACTTGCCACTTGACTGAACTATTGTGCAGAGGGGTTCAGCTTGTCCAGGAAGCACGGGCTGGGAAAAAGGGAGGAGTTGCATTATACATAACACTCGCTCTTGTAAACTGCACAAAATTCTCTGTTACTCGCACACTCTAGGGGCACCCACCGTTACCCTGTTCCTAGGGCTCAAGCACAACCCTGTTAATTTAGGCACCCACACTTACCCTACAAACCCCCAGAGTGTAAGGTTATGCCCAGAGTCCAAAGAAGGGTCTTTTACCAGTGAAAGAGCCTTACATAGTAATATGCTACTTAACCTCTATTTATTAACAATCACCAAAACAGAATGCATATGCTATGCATACAATGCTCACCACTCTCAATAAGGCAGATAAACTTTTCCCTGCTGGCCAGTCAGGATCAGGTCATCTGGGGGCTCCAGCTTCTGCACAATGTGATTGGCAGCGTGTGAGGTCTGGCAGCTCTGATCTTGGGGCTGTGTCCGATAGTTAGTTCCAAAGAATTTCCTTTTGGACCCCAGTTTATATAGTGAAACTTAAGCCTTGCTTAGCTCTACCTTAACAAATCATTTTACTAACCAATCCTAACATATTGTAACAAAATTCTCTAACAAATCATAACCCACCACCTTAATTGATTTACACTTAGCAAAATTATGCAACAGACAGAAACAATCAAAGACAGAGATCATACCGACAAACAATAGAGAAGTGGGGACCATAAAGAAATGAGAATTTCACAACCGCAACGATTGATAAGTGATTTCTTGCCAGACAGGATGCTGTCAGACTAAGTTTTCTTTAACCACCTTAAGATCTGTTCTTTATCTGGTGATGGTGGGCACTATTAGGACAGAATTGCCTTCTTAACAGCCCAATATTACATTGTTTTAATGCAATTTAGATGGAATGCGAGGATGTGACTTTTTGCTTCTTAGCTCATGGCTGCTACTCTCCTAATATGGCTGCAGACAAAGGCCTTATCCATACAGTCCTCTCCTTATGACACTTTTTCCAAAGCCGTCATTACTATTCCAGGAGTCCAATACTCAGACCTGCTGAGCTTGGGCTTGCCTCCTGGGTATAATTAACAGGGGTCTTATTTGACTGTGCGGGCCAGCTTCCTGTAGTCTTCAAACAGTTCTCTTCATCCAGCAAGCCAAAGCTATTATGCTTATTAATAAAGTCAATTGGATTCCAGTGATTACCACAACAAGGTGAACCATGATATTTAAGCGAACCAGTTGCAGAAGGTGACCACCCTAATAGTGTTTCCCACCAGGAGTGATATCCTGCATCTGCAACAGTTTTCAGTACATGAGTGATGTCTGTAATATGTTGTATTTCAATACATATTTGTTCTCCGTTTGTGCAATATATATTGTAAATGCAAATGTAACATAGGATGGATTAACAATTTTCTTATCATGGTCATAGTCATGCCTAAGGTTACAGGTGTTACAATTGTGGTTTAAGTTTCAAGTAGTTTACAGTCCATACAGGTACACCGTATTTAAAATCACAACTTTTAATCTTTGTAATATTTCAGAAACATCTATTAACTAAATAAGTCATAAAATACAATTCCTTATCGTCTACTACCACCATTGGACAATGACTTCTAACACAAACACATCCCCTTCCTGCATATACAACAGCTGACTTTTGTTTAGTGAATACATTAAACATACATCTTTGGGTTCCTTGGTCTTTAACATAGAAATATTCACCTCTTTCTTGTAAATTTTGATCCTCATACACATCCCAAATTCTCATGGGCTACACACTGAAACATGTCAATGGTTTTCTTTATAGGCCCAGGAATATGATCAGTGGAATACATAAGCAAATTTTTTGTTAACTGGATTCCCACAGGTACCACTGGATATATACCAGTAGTGAGACTGGGGTGTACAGTTACTACATATGCTTGTAGAACCATTTGATTCATAGATTCATAGATTCATAGATACCAAGGTCAGAAGGGACCATTCTGATCATCTAGTCTGACCTCCTGCACAGTGCAGGCCACAGAATCTCACCCACCCACTCCTATGAAAAACCTCACCTATGTCTGAGCTATTGAAGTCCTTAAATCATGGTTTAAAGACTACAAGGAGCAGAGAAGCCTCCCTCAAGTCAACCATGCCCCATGCTACAGAGGAAGGTGAAAAACCTCCAGGGCCTCTCCAATCTGCCCTGGAGGAAAATTCCTTCCCGACCCCAAATATGGCAATCAGCTAAACCCTGAGCATATGGGCAAGATTCACCAGCCAGATACTACGGAAAATTCTTTCCTGGGTAACTCAGATCCCACCCATCTAATATCCCATCACAGGCCATTGGGCCTTTTTACCATGAATATTTAAAGATCAATTACTTACCAAAATCCCATTATCCCATCATACCATCTCCTCCATAAACTTATCAAGTAGAATCTTAAAACCAGATAGATCTTTTGCCCCCACTGCTTCCCTTGGAAGGCTATTCCAAAACTTCACTCATGTTGTTGACTCATTCAGATACCGCATATAATTTGACTGACATGCTTTCAAAATTTCAGATTTTAGAGTGCCCATATGACTGTATGAGGCACTTAAGATAAAACACCTAAAAGACAAGTCTCACTGCCCCAAACTTACAACATAAGTGATGGACTTGATAGACAAGATGATAGGGCAAGAAAGGGCACAGGTTATGGAGATTTTACACAATGACCCAGTTTAGTTCTCATACATCTTGGTGGTACCTTTCTTTTTTGTAAACACTCATTTAACATAGGCAATATTAGAGAAGTGAGATTTTAGCAATAATTTGAATTAGGTGAGGGTTAAGGGCTTGAATAGATTCTGAAAGAGTGGTGTTCCGAGCACTAGGAACAACATAGGAGGAGATATGGAGACAGAGACATAGGGGTGCTTACTGTAAGTCAGCAAATTAACAGTGGCCATCTAGAAAGGAAGTTAGTTGTAGGTGACTTTTAGAAATAGTCTTTATTTAGGGTAAAATTTACCAATTTCCACCATGGCATTAATGGTCTCTCCCCTTCCGTAACGTTTTCCAACAACTTTATATCCAAAGGCAAATTTCCTTGCATGCTTTCCCGGATTATTTGAATGACCAATTGCCGATTTGTTTCCTGGGCCTATGTACAGGCTAATGCTAAGGACACATTTTCTTATATTGATTCCATAGTCCCTACTGAAAGTAACAAATACTTTTCACCTTGCTGTTGCCATACTGGCAGTATTTTAGAAAATAATTGTTGTCCCATTCCTAATTTTGACAAGGATGCACTGATGAGCTTTCCCAATTCTTCTATTGCAGCTGTAACATAGTTTAGTTTGTTTGCCATTACCTCTGTTAGTAGCATCCAGTACTCCAACTCCTAATCCAATTTCCCCCTAGGCAGTTTTCAATACACTCGAGAGCCTTTTTTAGGCTACCCACCCCTCCTGGCTCCCAGGCAAATCCCATAATCTTCAGTAGTTCACATTAAGATAGCGTTAGAGCAGCTCTACCCTCACTGGGCCTTTACTGTACTGCCCCTTATACTAATCAGGGAAGGTGTTATAATGGCCTTCCTTTTCTTACATTTAATTTTAAACACCCAGGTGCACTCAAAAAGAAAAGGAGTACTTGTGGCACCTTAGAGACTAACAAATTTATTAGAGCATAAGCTTTCGTGAGCTACAGCTCACTTCATCGGAAGCTCACGAAAGCTTATGCTCTAATAAATTTGTTAGTCTCTAAGGTGCCACAAGTACTCCTTTTCTTTTTGCGAATACAGACTAACACGGCTGCTACTCTGAAACCTGTCAGGTGCACTCAGTTGGCCTTACATCCTGGAAGTTGATTAAGACTTGCCACTTATTACCGATTTTTTTTCTGGTAACCACATACCCTTCTTTCCCTTGGTAATTTCACTTTGTGCTTCAAATTTGTTTGTGTACATCCTTCCATTCCCACCAACAGATAAACCTTGTGTCCCATGCATATTCTGCCTTTAAATGTGCCTTTACCACCTGTGCATGTTTCCCTGTTAACAGACTGGCATTCCTTGACCTCTGCCCTTTTGCAACATTGTTTTCTGTAAATACAATTAAAATACTTAATCCTTTTCTGCCTAATGCAGTATCCTTTAAAAAAAATACACAACAATGCTAGCAACAAGACAAACACAAACCATAAAACACAATCTTTGTCGCAACAGTAGATGGCATTCTGGGTTGCTCTTCAGCTGGTACCAGCTTGTCCTGAAGTTCTGAAAGGCAAAAAACATTTTTCTACCACCTTTGGGTGGTATGTGTGTGTGTCTGGGTGTGAGAGAGACAGATTATTGCTTAAAATACTCCCTCCTTTTACAAATTTCCTTTCTGATTGCAGGCAAAGTGTGGGACCCTTACTGAATGGAGGAGGCAACCTAGTGACAGATAATGTGGAAAAAGCTGAAGTACTCAATGCTTTTTTTGGCCTCGGTCTTCACAGACAAGGTCAGCTCCCAGACTGCTGGACAGGGCAGCAAAGTATGGGGAAGAGGTGAGCAGCCCTCCGTGGTGAAAGAACAGGTTAAGGACTATTTAGAAAAGCTAGACATGCACAAGTCCATGGGTCTCGATCTAATGCATCCAAGGATGCTGAGGGAGTTGGCTGATGTGATTGCAGAGCCATTGGCCATTATCTTTGAAAACTCGTGGTGATCGGCGGAGGTCCCGAACGATTGGAAAAAGGCAAATATGGTGCCCATTTTTAAAAAGGGGAAGAAGGAGAATCTGGGGAACTACAGACCTGTCAGCCTCACCTCAATCCCTGGAAAAAACATGGAGCAGGTCCTCCAGGAATCCATTTTGAAGCACTTGGAGGAGAAGAAAGTGATCAGGAACAGTCAACATGGATTCACCAAGAGCAAGTCATGCCTGACCAACCTGATTGCTTTCTATGAAGGGATAACTGGCTCTATGGATAGGGGGAAAAGCAGTTGACATGATCTCTTGACTTTAGCAAAGCCTTTTATATGGTCTCCCACAGTATTCTTGCCAGCAAGTTAAAGAAAGTATGGGCTGGATGAATGGAATATAAGGTGGATAGAAAGCTGGCTAGATTGGGCTCAACAGCTTGATGTTTAATTGGCAGCCGGTATCAAGCAGAGTGCTCCAGGGGTCGGTCCTGGGTTTCATTTTGTTCAATATCTTCATTAATGATCTGGATGATGGGATGGATTGCATCCTAAGCAAGTTCACAGATGACACTAAACTGAGGGGAGAAGTAGATATGCTGGAGGGTAGGGATAGGGTCCAGAGTGACCTAGAGAAATAGGAGGATTGGGCCAAAAGAAATCTTATGAGGTTCAACAAGGACAAGTGCAGAGTCCTGCATTTAGGATGGAAGAATCTCATGCACCACTACAGGCTGGGGACTGACTGGCTAAGCAGCAGTTCTGCAGAAAAGGACCTGGGGATTACAGTGGATGAGAAGCTGGATATGACAGTGTGCCCTTGTTGCCAAGAAAGCTAATGGCATATTGGGCTGCATCAGTAGGAGCAGATAGAGGGAAGGGATTATTCCCCTCTATTCGGCACAGGTAAGGCCAAATTTGGAGTATTGTGTCCTATTTTGGGACCCCCACTACAGAAAGTGTGTGGACAAATTGGAGAGAGTCTAGTGGAGAGCAACAAAAATTATTAGGGGCTGGGGCACATGGCTTATGCGTAAATACTGAGGGACCTGGGCTTATTTAGTCTGCAGAAGAGACGAGCGAGGGGGAGATTTGATAGCAACCGTCAACTACTTGAAGGGGGGGTTCCAAAGAGAATGGACCTCAGCTGTTCTCAGTGATGGCAGATGACAGCACAAGGAGGAATGGTCTCAAATTGCAGTGGGGGAGGTCTAGGTTGGATATTAGGAAAAACTATTTCACTAGGAGGGTGGTGAAGCACTGGAATGGGTTACCTAGGGAGGTGGTGGAATCTCCATCCTTAGAGGTTTTTAAGGTGCAGTTTGACAAAGCCCTGGCTGGAATGATTTAGTTGGGGTTGGTCCTGCTTTGAGCAGGGGGATGGACTAGATGACCTCCTGAGGTCTCTTCCAACCCTAATCTTTATGATTCTATGAAAACAAAGTAATTACCCCCATACTTTCCTGGTGTTTTTGTTCTATAGACAAGCCAGGTTTCAGTGGCTTCTACCTTAAGGGTTTAGGATGAATTATCCCACTATTTGGTTATTAAATTCATTAGGTGGTGGACCTCAGTTTCCCTTTTTATACAGCAGATCAGGTTTGTAATGTTTTTGTCTGCTGTGCCAAGCTTTAAGTTTATTCACAGGTAATAACTGAGAAGCATTATTACCAGATGACTTTAAAGTTTTTTTTCCAAAAATCATACACATGATGCATTGTTACAGGGTTACTCATTAACATTCAATTTATCCCAATGTTTAATATTAACAACAACATTAGCACCAAATCTATTACAAGGGGGTGTTTATAAATATCCTGTTGTACCATACCTTTTATTTAGACAAGTTTATTCTCAGGCTTGACTTGTTTTCCCACTTTCCTTTCCTGGAGGGTCATAATCTGATTCTTCTTGCTTACAAGTAGCTTATTTGCTGACCAGGTATGTCCATTATCTGCAGCTCCTTTGTGCTGCCATTTATAGACAGTTCTCTCCTTACTCTATCAGCTAGGTAATTTGCATCCACAGAGAGGCTTTCTGCCTTTCTTTTGGATCCAAAGCTACTAGCAGCTCAGAGACGGTCTTAAAAAGGGACACAATCAACTTTGAGAGTTCTGATTACTTTTCACTTTCAACTCCTGCTTCCAAAACACACAGCGATCTGAGAAAGAAAATACAACCTATTGTGGCTCCTTTTTGGATTTTAATTAAGTAGCATGTTTTGTTTGCATTTCTTTTACCCCTTCTACAATATACACTGCATATGTCATAGGAGGTGCATTCCTTCCATAGTTTAACATTATATTAGCCATATCAATTTTTACATAAGATGTAACTGTTTCTTTTGTAGTCAGAGTTTTCATGTAACCTTATCAAAGTGACAGTCTGATTATGCAGAGCCACCTTAAGACTCAGTGTTCCTTACATTGCTTCTTTGTGCACCTCACCCCTGCTGTTGCTCTAGTGGAGCACTGTCTTTTTCATTTCTTATTCTTTTACTGCAGCTCTTATCTGCTATTTTATCCTTTCTCCCCCCTCCCCCCCCCAACAAAAGGGATCCAGAATCTCTCCCCATTCTCCTGGTTCTGGCTGCCCCTTATTACTGACATGACTTTGGTCTTTATCTAAAAACATATTAAACTTTATAAATCATTGAGGTACCTTAAGAGTTAAATGCTAAATACCAAAGCCAAACAACACTAGTTACCTGTGTCTGGCAAAAAGGTGTCTGTCAGTTTTGCAACTTTGAATGAAAGATTCAAATGGATTTTTAGTGGTATTATTTAAAAAAACAAACAAACAAACAAACAACCATTTCATCTTAAACCTACAAAACAGGAGTTTTACAAACCAGGTGTGTTAGTTTAGATCCTTAAACCCTTACATATTTACACAGTATATTTACACACCACACTCACACACCAAAAACACTAACCCAGGAACCTATCCTTGCAACAAAGCCTGTTGCCAACCATGTCCGTATATCTATTCAGGGGACATCATCATAGGACCTAATCACATCAGCCACACTGTCAGAGGCTCGTTCACCTGCACATCTACCAATGTGATCTATGCCATCATGTGCCAGCAATGCCCTTCTGCCATGTACATTGGCCAAACTGGACAGTCTCTATGTAAAAAACTAAATGGACACAAATCAGACATCAAGAATTATAACATTCAAAAACCAGTCGGAGAACACTTCAATCTCTTTCGTCACTCGATTACAGACCTAAAAGTGGCAATTCTTCAACAAAAAACCTTCAAAAACAGATTCCAACGAGAGACTGCTGAATTGGAATTAATTTGCAAACTGAATACAATTAACTTAGGCTTGAATAAAGACTGTGTAATGACCCATCCACTCCCAAAGTAAAACTATTTCCCCATGTTTATTCCCCCCTACCCCCCAACTATTCCTCACATGTTCTTGTCAACTGCTGGAAATGGCCCACCTTGATTATCACTACAAAAGGTTCTCCCCCCCTACCCCTCCTGCTGGTAATAGCTCACCTTATCTGATCACTCTTGTTACAGTCTGTATGGTAACACCCATTGTTTCATGTTCTTTGTGTATATAAAAATCTCCCCACTGTATTTTCCACTGCATGCATCCGATGAAGTGAGCTGTAGCTCATGAAAGCTTATGTTCAAATAAATTTTAGTCTCTAAGGTGCCACAAGTACTCCTTTTCTTTCTGTGGATACAGTCTAACACGGCTGCTACTCTGAAACCTGACACAGACACACACACACACTTTTTCTTAACATCCCTTGCACTGCTTTAATTATTTTTACACAGCTGTACACAGATTACATTCCCTTTTATGCATATGGATGCAGTTAAGTTCCAATGGAAAACCCTTATGTTCTTTTAGTGATTTTGACTAAATTGTCCATCGTCAAATGATTTAAATCAGATTGTTTCTCTGCCTTCTGCAGTTATTATTTACAGACCATTCCTTTGGAAAAGGGCCCATTTTCCTTCAGAATGGCTGCAAAGAAACCAAGAATTCTCTTCCTAAAATACCTTCCCTCTTTAACATTTTCTCATCTTTCAACCGTTCAATTCCCTCTAGCCTCTGCAGAGTTAACTTCTCACTCTTTCCTTAAATCACTTGTTTATCTCCCAAAATGACACCTTTATCAGCTCAGATATTCCCAGTATTGTCCCAGGGCTCTGAATTCCCATGCCTGTGCTTACTGCTTCCCTTACTCCTGCCACTATGCCCCTCAGGCCGAATTTCGATACCTGGAAAGATACTGGAACGAATGATTAAACAATCAGTTTCTAAGCACCTAGAAAATAGTAGCATTAAGGGATAGCCAGAACAGATTTGTCAAGAGCAAATCATGGCAAACCAAACTAATTTCCTTCTTTGACAGGGCTACTGGCCTAGTGGTAGGGGGGAAAAGAGTAGACCTGATATATCTTGATTTTAGTGAGGCTTTTGACAGTCCCACATGACATTCTCATACGCAAACTGGGGAAGTATAGTCTAGATTAAATTATTGTAAAGTGGGTGCACAACTGGTTGAAAGACTGTATTCAGAGTAGTTATCAATAGTTCGCTGTCAAAGTGAGAGGACATTGTGACGGATAGGGTCACAGAAACCCTCTTTGGGACTGCCACCTGATGTGCCTAGACTACCTCTGAGCCTGTTTTCTCTGACAGCTTGGGACTTCAGTATCTTGCCTTGTTAGAGCCAGACACGCTTGCCTGCTGCGAACACAGATCCAAGACTGAACCACGTCCCCCACAAACTGCAGGCTTAACTGAAAACAGTTTAAGAAGTTCTCCTGTCTCCAGCACTCTGATACCCAGCTCCCAATGGGGGCCAAACCCCAAATAAATCCATTTTACCCTGTATAGAGCGTATACAGGGTAAACTCATAAATTGTTCGCCCTGTATAACACTGATAGAGAGATATGCAGAGCAGTTTGCTCCCCAGGTATTAATACATACTCTGGGTTAATAAGTAAAAAGTGATTTCATTAAATACAAAAAGGAGGATTTAAGTGGTTCCAAGTAACAACAGACAGAACAAAGTGAATTACCAAGCAAAATAAAATAAAACACACAAATCTAAGCCTAATACAGTAAAAAACTAAATGCAGGTAGATCTCACCCTCAGAGATGTTCCAATAAACCTCTTTTTCAGACTAGACTTACTCCTAGTCTGGGTCCAGCAATCACTCACACCCCTGTAGTTACCATCCATTGTTCCAGTTTCTTTCAGGTATCCTTTGGGGGTGGAGAGTCTATCTCTTGAGCCAGCTGAAGACAAAATGAAGGGGTTTCCCCAGGGGCTTATATAGTCTCTCTCTTGTCGTATTGGAAACCCCTTCTCCTCTGCTATACAGAATCCAGCTGCAAGATGGAGTTTTGGAGTCACATGGGCAAGTTACATGTCCATGCATGACTCAGTTCTTTACAGGCCAATGCCACATTCCCAGGAAAGCTCAGATGTGGATTGGCATCTCTCAAAGTTCATTGTCAGCTTAAGTGTTTCTTGATTGGGCACTTACTGAGAATAGTCTTTTCTCAAGAAGCTGACCAAATGCTTCACTGAGGCTACTTAAAATCAAAGTACATAGCCAATATTCATACATTAATACAAAAATGACACTTGCAAACAAATAGGATGAATATATCCAGTAGATTATAACCTTTGCAGAGATATGTTACATGGCATATCTAGCATAAAATCTGTTCCAGTTATGTCATATTTACACTCATAAGCATATTTCTATAAAGCATTACGGGGTGCAACGTCACAGACATGTCTAGTGGGGTCCCACAAGGGTCAGTCCTTGGTCTGGTACTAGTCAATATTTTCATTAATGACTTGGATAATGGAGTATGCTTAAAAATGTGTGGATGACACCAAGATGGGAGGGATTGCAAGCACTTTGGAAGAGGGGATTAGAATTCAAAACAACCTTGACAAATTAGATAATTGGTCTGAAATCAACAAGATGAAATTCAATAAAGGCATATGCACAGAACTACACTTAGGAAGGAAAAATCAAATGCATAACTACAGTATGGGGAAAACTGGATAGGTACCTTTGCGACTGAAAAGGATCTGGGGATTATAGTGGCTCACAAACTGAATATGAATCAACAGTGTGATGTAGTTGTGAAAAAGGCTAATATCATTCTGGGGTATATTAATAAGAGAGTCCTATGTAAGACACAGGAGGAAATTGTCCCACTCTATTCGGCACTGGGGAGGCCCCAGCGGGAGTCCTGTGTCCAGTTCCAGGTGCCCCACTTTTGGAATGACGTGGACAAATTGGAGACAGTCCTGAGGTGAGAATCAAAAATGATTAAAGGTCTAGAACACCTGATGTATGAGGAAAAGTTACAAAAACTGGGCAGGGTTAGTCTTAAGAAAAGAAGGCTGAGGGGGAACCTGATAGCAGTCTTCAAATATGTGAAGGGCTGTTATAAAGGGGACAGTGGTCATTTGTTCTCCATGTCCACTGCAGGTAGGACAGATGTAATGGGCTTAATCTGCAACAAGAAAAATTTAGGTTCAATATTAGGAAAAACTTTCTAACAATAAGAGTAATTAAGCTCTGGAACAGGGTTCAAAGGGAGATTGGGAATCCCCATCACTGGAGGTTTTTAAGAACAGGCTGGATAAAAAAAATCCACCCCCCTAAGAAAAATAGTTACATCAATCTAACCCTCTGTGTAGACAGCTCTATGTCAGGAACGCTTCTACCGCCTGTCGGGGAATTGGATTAACTATGCTTCGGGAGAGCTCTCTTCTGGTGGCACAGAGTGTCCTCATCAGGGCCGGCTCCAGGCACCAGCTTTCCAAACAGGTGCTTGGGTTGGCAGTCAGAATGGGGTGACAGTCCGTGTCCTGCGGTGGCAATTTGGCGGCAGCTCTTCCATCCAAGAGCGGTGGCAATTTGGCAGCAGCTCCGCTGCTCTAGCACCAGTGGCAATTTGGCAGCGACTGCTTGGGGCGGCTAAATTGCTAGAGCCACCCCTGGTCCTCATTAAAGTGCTACCATGGCACAGCTGCGCCGATGCAGCATTTTAAGTATAGACAGGCCGTTAGAGTGGCTTAGCTGAAGTTGTTTCAGACGGCTAGATCAATCTGGATTAAGCATGTCCACACATGTGCTAGTGTAAGTGCTCCTGCAAGCAGATCAGGCCTTTCCCTGTTGGAGGCTGCCGTACATATTGTAATACAGCTGGGAGGCAGTGGCTCTGGGAGGTGCTTCATGGACGCGGACTGAGCCCTGGCCTTGGGAGCTCTCCCATTCCCAGTCATTTATTGGGGGCCCTGAGGGCTGCCCCACCCCAGTTCACAGGTTTCATTTTATTTTCCATGGGGAGCATGTGACAAACCCAATCCTGCCAATGCCCACAAAAGACCCAGGTTGAGCTGCTTTTCCACTGCAGACAGCAAGGCTGTTCCCAGGGGAGGTGTATTTGCTAGATCAGGCCCCATGCGCTTTGATGATGGATCCTCCACAGAGAGCTTGCTCAGGCTCCCATTGGTTCAGGAGTGCAGGATCGGGCCCCTGGAAGGGATTATAACTACACATGACCGGGAGAGGAGTGCGGTCTAGTGGTTAGCATGTGGGAGGTTGGAATCAGGACTCCTGGGATCTATTCCCAGCTCTGGGAGGGGAGTGGGATCTAGTGCAGAGAGCAGAGAGGGCTGGGCAGCCTGTCTCCTAGGTTCTATCCCTGGCTCTGGGAGGGGAGCAGGGTCTAGAGGCTAGAGCAGGGAGTTGGGACTCCTGGGTTCTATCCCATCTTTGTAAGGGGAGAGGGTGCAGTAGTTAGAGCAGAGAAAGGGCATCAGGATGCTTGAGTTCCCCTTGACTGTTTTTTCATCAGCCAACCAGAGAGTTAATTTGTTTGAACTCATGTGTTTGCTCTGCAGTACAGTGCCCAGCCATCAATTCACAGCCTGGGCACAGGGTGAAGGAATAAACATCTGAAGACACAAATAAAATAAATGCTGGATGTGGCAGGTGGGGAGCCAAGCCTGATACCCAATTTCAGGCAAATAAATGCTTCCACCTGCAAGCCCCCCTCCCCGGGTGCAGAGAAGACATGGCAAAGGCCTGGCCTGGAATGCTGGAAAGCCAGGCTCAGTCCCCTGCACAGCCCTTGCTATGTAACTTACTCCTCTGAGCACTGGAAAAATAGCCCTGCCCCACGGGGTGCTGGGTTACTATATCCCTGCCCCACAGGGTGCTGAGTTACTATGGCCCTGCCCTGCCATGTGCAGGTTACTATGGCCCTGCCCCACGGGGTGCTGGTTACTATAGCCCTGTCCCACGGGGTGCTGGTTACTATGGCCCTGCCCCACGGGCCATTTAAAGACCGTGCAGTTTTTCTTCTTGCTGTAGAATGTGGCAGTTAGGGGAGGGGCCCTGGCACTGATTTTGACCCCTGGTCCTGCACCCCAAGTATATGTGTCGGGGTGTGTGTGTGTGTGGAACAGAGCTGGCATACAGCTCCCTGCTGGGCAGCTCAGCTCAGCTATTTTGCATGGGTGTATTTCCACACCAAATTCAGCAAGGCCCCAGCCCTGCAGTCATTGTCTGGGTGCTTCATGTAACATACAGGCCCTTGGGCCAGGCTGAGTGTGCACTAGTGTGACACAACCCCCCCCCACGCAGTGATGGAGAGAGCGTAGGGGTGTCTCACACAGACACACACAGGGGAGCCTGGTGGTGGGGCAGTCATTCGTACATGAGGAGGGTTACACACACACACACATTGGGAGTATATTAGGGTCATACACATGGAGAGTGTAGGGGGGTCTCTCTCTCACACACATGGGGAGTGTAAGGGGAATCACAGAAACACACACAAATGTGGGGGCATAGGGGGATCTCAAACACTGCATATGGAAGTGCATGGGATCTCTCTCTCTCACACATGCATGGGGGGAGAGTAGGGAGATCTCTCTCTCTCACACACACACACACACACACACACACACACACACACATGGGGGAGCATGGGGGATCTCTCGCTCTCTCACACACATGCACACACAGAGTGGGGCAGGTTAGGGGGATCTCTCTCTCTCACACACACTGTGGGGGGAACATAGGGGGATCTCTCTCTCACACATAGACACGAGGGGAGCATACGGGGATCGCTCTCTCACACACACATGGGGGAGGGGAGTGTAGGGGGATCTCTCTCTCTCACACACACACTTGGGGGAGTTTAGGGGGATCTCTCTCTCACACACACACACAGACACAGGGGGAGCGTAGGGGGATCGCTCTCTCACACACGGGGGGAGGGGATCTCTCTTTCACACACACGGGGGGAGCTGAGGGGGATCTCTCTCTCTCTCTCTCACACACACACACACAGACATGGGAGGAGCATACGGGGATCACTCTCTCACACACACATGGGGGGAGGGGAGTGTAGGGGGATCTCTCTCTCTCTCACACACACACATACACCGGGGGAGCATACGGGGATCTCTCACACACACACACACAGACACGGGGGGAGGGTAGGGGGATATCTCTCTCACACACACACACACACACACACACACACACAGAGACAGGAGGAGCACACGGGGATCGCTCTCTCACACACACACACGGGGGAGGGGCGTGTAGGGGGATCTCTCTCTCTCTCTTACACACACGGGGGAGCTTAGGGGGACCTCTCTCTCTCTCACACACACACAAAGACACGGAGGGGGAGCGTAGGGGAATCTCTTTCTCTCATACACACACATATGGGGGGAGGTTAGGGGGATCTCTCTCTCTCTCTCACACACACACACCGGGGGGAGGGGTCTCTCTCTCACACACACACACACACACACACACACACACACACACACCGGGGGGAGGGGGATCTCTCTCTCACACACACACACACAAACACACACACACACACCGGGGGGAGGGGGATCTCTCTCTCACACACACACACACAAACACACACACACACACCGGGGGGAGGGGGATCTCTCTCTCTCACACACACACACACACACACACCAGGGGGAGGGGGATCTCTCTCTCTCACACACACACACACACACACACACACCCCGGGGGGAGGGGGATCTCTCTCTCTCACACACACACACACACACACCGGGGGGAGGGGGATCTCTCTCTCTCTCTCTCACACACACACACACACACACAAACACCGGGGGGAGGGGGATCTCTCTCTCACACACACACACACACACACACACAAACACCGGGGGGAGGGGGATCTCTCTCGTACACCCTGAGGCGGGGGCCGAGCCCAGCCCAGCCCGAGGCCGCAGCGCCTTGGAGCTGTTCCCCGCCCGCAGCCCCTTTGTGTCTCTTCCCCGCAGAATGAAGTGGCTTTTTTCCTCCCAACATGCGCGGCCCAGACAGCAGCAGTGGGGGGCGGGTGCATCCATCTCCCTATATGTGCGGGGGAGCTGAGTGGATGGTTCTGCGAGAGCCCCCCATTGCTGGGCGGATGGGTCTGCAGAGCCCCATTGCTCGGGGGGGGGGGGGGCGGATAGGTCTGCAGAGCCCCATTGCTGGGGGGGCGCGGATGGGTCTGCAGAGCCCCATTGCTCGGGGGGGGCGGATGGGTCTGCAGAGCCCCATTGCTGGAGAGGGGGACGGATGGCTCTGCAGAGCCCCATTGCTCGGGGGGGGGGGGCGGATGGCTCTGCAGAGCCCCATTGCTGGAGGGGAGGCGGATGGGTCTGCAGAGCCCCATTGCTGGGGGGGGGCGGATGGCTCTGCAGAGCCCCATTGCTGGAGGGGGGGGGCGGATCGGTCTGCAGAGCCCCATTGCTGGAGGGGGGGGCGGATGGCTCTGCAGAGCCCCATTGCTGGAGGGGAGGCGGATCGGTCTGCAGAGCCCTATTGCTGGGGGGGGGCGGATCGGTCTGCAGAGCCCCATTGCTGGAGGGGGGGGCGGATCGGTCTGCAGAGCCCCATTGCTGGAAGGGGGGGGCGGATCGGTCTGCAGAGCCCCATTGCTGGGGGGGGGCGGATCGGTCTGCAGAGCCCCATTGCTGGAGGGGGGGGGCGGATGGCTCTGCAGAGCCCCCCGGCTGGCTCCCAGCCTTTCGCCCCAGTGCGGGCAGAGGCTGGCACCAGGCGTGGGGCGGCTGCACGGGCGGGACGTGGATGCCCCCTCGCTTTTGCCCCCGCCCCGCCTAGGGCAATTACCTGGCCGCGAGCCCCGCCCCCCGCGCTGAGTGACAGCCGCCGGGATCACATGGGGGGCGGGCGCCGGGCTCGCCACCTGGGAGCCGCCGCGGCCGGGGCTGGAGGCGGAGACGCGCCGGGGATGCGTTCGCGGCCGGCCGCTTGTGCAGCAGCCGCAGCCGCAGCCGCAGCCGCAGGCGGGGCGCCGGCCCCCTACCCCATGGAGCGGGGCTGCTGAGCCGGGCCATGGTGGCCGCCGCCCCCGCTGCCGCCGCGGCGATGAGGAAAAGCTTCCTGGTGCCCGAGATCAAGCCCCTGGATCAGTACGACTTCCCCCGGGCGCGCAGCGCCGCCAGCCTGGCCTGGGCGCTGGCCAAGGGCTACGGGGGCGCAGGTACCGCTGGGGGGCAGGGGAGGGGCGTGGAAAGGGGGATCGGGAGTATGCGGGGTTGGTGGAGCTAGAGGGGCCTGGGGATCTGGCTGGGGGGGTTCTGCATTATAGGGGGCTTGGAGGGGGTGCTGGAGAGGGAGGGCAGCTACACGGGGCGGGGGGTGCACCTGGGAAGAAGAGGGGGATCTGGATGATATGGGGCTGGGGGGCAGAGGGAGCTCTGGATTATAGGGATTGTGGGGGCAGGTACTGAGGAAGGTTTGGAAAACTCCGGGGGCCCGGGAGGGGGAAGTCCAGGATATAGGGGGTAGGGAGAGCAGAGGGGGTTGGATTATGTCGAGTGGAGGTAGGTATGGGCCAGGAGATCCCCGATCACAGGGTGGAAGGAGGAAGAGGGAGGCTGGGCAATCCGGATTATGGGGGGAGAGATGAGCTGTAGTCTGAAGGGGGGGATGGGACGAGAATCCAGAGTACATGGGGGAGGAGACTTGGTTTGTGGGGAATTTCCTCTTCCTTGTCCTCTTGCCTGCTCTCTGTCAAATGTAGGTGGCTGGTTTGGGGGTCCCTGAGGGGAGGGGCCTGATTTTCTCCCTGGCAGGAGTGGGGTGGTGGTGACCACCCCTCTGCCTGGGTTTGGCTTTGGGGGGATTTGGGCTCTGCTGGTCACACCCCCTGCTGTTGACAAAGGCCTCCATGCTGCTCCCTGGGGATGGGTCCCTTGTGGGGTGGGGGAGATGTCCAGTACCCCCATTCCACACCTTATTGTGGTGGGAGAGCACTTAGCTGCTGCAGTGGGGTTGATGGGGTTTCTCTTTTTTCTGGAGGGAGGGGGAAGGGAGGGAGTCCCCCAGCTCCATTCACCTGCCTGCTCAGAGCTGGGGGCAAAGAGGGGTCCCTCCCCTGTGCCATAACCCTGCCATGCCTCTCCCTAGCAGGGCCCTTGTTTCCGGGAGCTCCTGCTGTATGGCCTGGCATCTGTAAACGCCCAGCCTGAACAATAGGCTGGAGTTTTTGCCCTCCATCTCAGTGCCCAGAGGGGCTTTTTCTGGCTCTGGTGGGTTGTGTTGCACCAGGGATAGGGCTACATGGTGTGTGTGTGTGGCGGGGGGGTGGTGGCTACAAGTATGGGTCTGTCACCTGCAGTGCAGACCCTCCCTCCCGGCAGCTGCGACATATGAAAGGACTGTCTGAATATTCAGGAAGATGGGGAGTGGGTGTGAGGGGGTTGTGTGTGCTGGTCTATCCCCCCAGCCCTGTCTGCAATCTGTTCCCAGGCCTTCCCTGTGATTGGAGGGGGTGGAGTGGGGGGGATACAGAAGGGCTGGGATTTAATCTCCATGTATTTTTCTCTCCCTGGCTGGCTCTTCCTGAGGCCCTGGGTGGGCAGGTGTCTCTCCCGGTGGCGGCAGGGTGGAAAGGACCTGGCCGTCGAAGGGTTTTGACTGAAGGCCATGTTTGTTCCTCTGTTTGTGTCTTATCTTGGATGGGTAGAGGGGGCTGCTGTGCCCGACACCCCCAGCACCTTAATCTCCAGCCCTTGGGCTGCTCTGTATTGTCTCCCGGAGTGCTGAGGCCCTTTTGTTGCAGTGGCAGGCCCTGGGTGGTGGGAGCCGTGGTGACGTGTGCATGGCGCTGCTTTAACCCTCTGCTTGCTGCTGCTGCGTGCCCAGGGCTGTGGGCAGCTGGCTGGTGCTGTGCCCCGCCCTGCCAGGCTGTGATACTGGCTGTGTCCGGTGGCCTTGGCAGGTGTCGCTGTCAAACCTTTATCTCTCTATGATGACGCTGGAGCTGGAAAAGCCCAATTGGGGGAGGGAATTGTCTGCAGTGCTCTGGGGTGCTGTCTCCAGCAATGGGGCTTCTGCTAGCCTGCCCTAGCTACTGATGTGACCTCATGGGGAGGCAGTTGGCTTGCCAGCCTTCCAGGATGTGTCCCTGTGCCCAGGGCACCTGGCTAGTGCTGGCACCTGCCCTGGAAATGCAGCTCAACGAAGCCCGGGCTGGCCAGACTGTGAGTGAGGAGTGATTGCAGACATTGCCTGGGGGCCCAGAGACTGAATCTGAGATGTGGAGGGGTCCCCTCTGGGTGGGAGCTTCATGCGGAACCCAAATTGTCCCATCTCATCAGTGGGGTTAGGCCTCATGTGCTGGCTCCTAGATCCAGGGTGTGGGGGCTTCCCCTGCCCTTACCCAACACCATCCCCTCCCCCTGGGCCCCTTTGGCAGGGCAGCATGGGACTGGGATCAGTTGGGCTATAGGGTGTCTCCCCCCTCTCTCTGTGGGGTCCTGCACCAAGCTGTCTGACCTGATGTTCCAGGAGGCCCGGGGATCAACTTTGGGTGGTGGTAGTGAGGGGCAAGCGAACCTTCCCATTCGGGGCTCTCTGATCCTTCAGCCCCCCAGAATAGTGTCTTCTACCCCATTCCCCTGAGCTCCTGGCTCCCAGTCAGCTATGGGGCTCTCCTGCCTCTGCCTGGCCTCTGATCCGCCCCAGATGTCTGGCTGGGAGCAGCCCTCTTTCACACAGGCTGGGGATAGGGTGGGGCCCCCCCAAATCTCCTCCACACACTGGCTGGCTGATGGGGGAATTCCTTTCCCCTCCTAGTGCTGTGTGGCTGGGAATGGGAGGGGTGGCAGAAGGAGCTGGGAGGGGGCAGTGCATCCCCCATTGGGGTGGGTGCTAAGAGTCCTGTGTCGCAGGCACATGGTGAGGAGGGAGGGAAGCCCCACTTACTAAGCAGCCAGCCTAGGGGGAGGGGGGACGTTAGGCTGATACTGCTGACCTGGAAGTAATGTGGGAGGGCTTGAAGGCAGATCTGCAGCCCATGCGAATGCTTCTGGACTAGGGGCTGGCTCTCTGTTGGGTGAGCGCTGCCAAGGCCATAGGAGAACAAAGAGCTAGCGGCCTGTGGCCTGCTCTGTGCGGGAGTTACTCACTCACTGCTAGAATGCAGCTGGCTCTGGGGTGAGGCTCTTCACTTCAGAGGAAGTGAAGGCAGGTCCTGCCCCAGCTGGGTGTTGTGGGGTGTGGGGCAGGATGAAGTTGATGACAGTAGGGTCAGGGCAGGGTGCAGAGTTCACCAGCCTGATGCTGTATGTGGTGCGAGGGAGGGGGCCCAGCTGAGAACAGGTTCCCCCTGTCCCTGCCCTTCTGTGTCACACATAAACAGCCCAAGCAGGGAGGCTGCATCATCTGCTTTGGACCCAGGCCAGGGTGGCCCTGGTGGGGCAGCGCCAGGTTCATAGTCCAGGGCCCTGCTGGGAAAGCATGCTTATCTTCAGCCCTGGCAATGCCGACACCTGCCGGCAGCCCTGCCGACCTGAGCTGGGAACGCACACATGGCGCCCAGTTTGCATGCCCCAGTGCTGTCTGCATTCCAGCACTGAGGCCCGGATGGGTTTTGGACTGGCTGTGGAGTGAGTCAGGTCCTAACAGCGCTACAGACCCAGTGGAGCTGGGTGGTGGGTATGCAAGGCCCTGGTAGTCGCTGTTGGTGTCTGACAGGAGGGCCTGCAGGTTCTGCCTGAGGGGGTGGGGGGAGCTGTTGCACTGGCTACTGTGTGGGCTCCCCCAGCTGAGATTAAGGGGCTCCATTGGGCCCAGGACTGCATGGATCCCGAATAAGAGACAGTCTGTGCCCCAAAGAGCTCCCAGTACGTAAAGTGTGGAGGGGAAACTGAGGCACAGAGTGCCGCTGTACAGCAGGTCAGTAGCAGAGCTGGGAATTGAACCCTGCAATCCTGACTCCCAGTGTGGAGCTGGTGCCACTACACCCCACTGTGCCCCAAAGGCCAAAATTGTTCTCGCCACTCTTTCAATTAAGCGTGGCTCAATGGGCCAAGGCTCCAGCGGTAGCCCCTACAAGGGGTCCTGCCTGTTGGAACTACAGAGATTCCCATCAAAGTCTGCAAACTCTACTGGCTGTTCAGAGGTGTCACAGGCATTGCAAGACCCTGTCTCCATCCCAGAAGGACCCTGTTGGGGCAGGGGTGTGGCCTGTGCTAGCACAGCCGCCCTGGGGGACAGCGAGGCCTGCAGGGACCAGGCAGCACCATGAGCACCAGACGAGTCCTGACAGGATCCTGGCCCAGCTGCTCCAACGCCATGTTCAAAGCTGGTGATTCAGGCAGGGGCGGGGACTCCTGGATGCTGAATTGCTGCGGTGGGAAGGCTGGGAAGGGGAGCAAACCGGTCTCGGCTATGATCTGGGCAGGCTGGGATTGCCAGGGCGAAGTGCCTGGGTATGTGCTCAGGTCCCACCCTAGAGCCAGTCTGCCCCCCGATCACACTGACCCCAGCTGCATCCCCTGATGCCTGTTGTACCTTCCCCCCCTCCCCACTGCACTGTTTGCAGGGGCGTTCCTGCCGAGCCTCTCTAGAGACCTGTGCTGGGGGAGGCTCTCGCATCTGCTGGAGGGAGGTGGGTGATGGGGGTGGGGCGCAGGGAGACTGTGGCATGAGCCAGTCCATTTGGGGTGCTACCAATGGAGGTGGGTATCTCTGTAACCCACATCCCCTTCCCTACATAGTCTGGCTCCTTCTGGGGGGGACTGGGCTTCTGCGTACCTTCTCAGTGCAAAGGGACAGAGACCAGTGGGGGAAAAGTTCCCACCACCCCTGTGGCTACCCCAGCGTGGCTGGGGTCTGTTGAGTCTTTGCTGTCTCTGCCTTGCCCAACCTGGAGAAGGACTGTGGTGTGGGAGAGGTAGCCCCTGACTCCCTCACCCTGGGGCTGCTGCTCTTCATCAATGGAGACAGGTCACTGATTCAGAGCGATCTGGAGTGCTTGGTAAACTGGGCGCATGCAAACAATCTGCCTTTTAATCTGGTTAAATGTAAACACAGGCATCTATGGACAAAGAGCGTAGGCCAGACTTGCAGGGTGGAGGCTCTGTCCTGGGAAGCAGTGACTGGGGGTCATGGTGGATCATCTGCTGAACGTAAGCCCACAGTGTGATGCTGTGGCCAAAAAGGCTAATGCGATCCTGGGATGCATAAACGGGAATCTCAAGTTGGAGTTGAGAGGATATTTTATCTTTGTTTGGCACTGGTGTAACTGCTACTGGAATCCTGTGTCCGGCTCTGGTGCCCATAATTCACAAAGGATGTTGGTAAATTGGAGAGGGGTCAGAGAAGAGCCATGAGAATGATTAAAGGATCAGAAAGCTGCCCTAGACTGAGCTCTTTGAGTCTATCACTACATTCAGCTTAACAAAGAGAAGGCTAAGGGGTGATTTGATGAGTCTACAAGTACCTACATGGGCAAAACTATTTAATACTGGGCTCTTCAGCCTAGCAGACAGAGGTCTAACCCTATCCAAAGAGTGGAAGGTGAAGCTAGACATGTTGAGAGTGGAGGTAAGGTGTACGTTTTTAATGGCGGGAGTAACTAGCTGTTGGCACAGTTTACTGAGGGTTGTGGGGGATTCTCCGTCACTGACTATTTTTAGATGAAGATGGGAGGTTTTTCTAAAAGCTCTGCTCTAGGAATTAGCTTGGGGCAGGTCTCTGGCCCGTGCTGTACAGGAGATCCCAATGGTCCTTCATTTCCTCGTGATGTCCCGGTGCCCTGGCAATGGCAGCAGCGGTGCATCTGGGATCCCAGATCTCTGGTGAGGAGCAGGGCTTCAGGGTACTTCCCCAATGGGAGGCGCTGCCCTTCTCTACCAGGTAGGCTCTGGTCCCACTGTGGGTCCATGTCCTTCCCCACCTCCTCCAGGGCAGATGCAGGGTCTGGCACTCCCCACAGCGGCCCAGACTCTGTGAGTGGCTCTTCCTACTGCCCAGTTCTGGCTTCTGGCCTGGCCAAGAATGGGGCCTCCGGGGGGAAGAGGAGGAGCAGGGGGTGGGGCTGCATGGCAATGGGGGGCAAAAACCCACCTTGGGCCCTCCACCCCACCAGGAAGAGGCTGGTGCTGCCCCCAAGCATGAGGCAGGCGCAGAGCGGCTCCGCAGGGAATCCAGGACAAATGCTGTCCAAGAGTCATTTAGCCTGGGGCCAGGACTTGGAATGTACAGGACTGTCTTGCCCCATTAGGGATGGGTGGTCCCCATATTTGGAGCCAGCCTGGGACCCCACTGGGGGAAGATGTGCAGGCACTGCAGGGAGTAGCTTGTTGCAGCTTCCTTCCCTAGTGTAGACGGGTCCTGTCAGCCTTGTCTCCCAGCAATGCCCTGCCCCAGGCTGCCAGCTCTCAGGAGTCCAGATCTTGAGGGTGCTGGCCCCTTGTTGTTGTGGGTGGGTGGGTGGGTGGGGGAAGGGAGAGCCACTCCACCTATATTTTTCTCTAATCTTGGCTGGTCAGCTATGTGCAACCGCTCTCAACTAGTCCTGCTGCTGCCTTAACCCCTGGGCCTCCACAGCCACCATGTCCTCTGCCTCTGGTTGCCCACACCTCCTATTTGCTGGCGCCACCTCCAGTTCTTGGTGCCCAGCTGCTGCCCCTACTCCTAGCACAGCATGCTGGTCCCTGCAGCCTGGGCTTCCAGCTCTGAGCAGGCCCTGCTGTGGGGTGGGAGCAGGGGGTGCCTTCTCCCCCAGGCCCATGTCTGGACTGTGCCAGCCCATCCCAGCTTGGGAGATTTCCTTCCTGATCCCCTCACTAAGGCTCAGCTGATGCCCTGATGCACTGGATGCAGGAGGGATGTGCCCTATCTTACCCCAGCTAACATAATTCCAGACACTCGTCCTGCATGGACTGAAGGCCCCAGCAGGCCCTGCTGTACCTGGCCCCGAGCCATCAGGTGGCATGGCTTGTTGGGGCCCGTTGTCTCCGGGGGCCTTGCCCCTGCCTTGGAGCTGGGTTTCAAGCCTGGCTCCTACCAAGCGGCTGGGTGTCTCACATCATGTGCACCCATGCAGGCCCCCAAAGTCTTGTGTCGTGGCTCCCCAGGCACGGGCACCTGCCTCCTGAGTGCTGGGGGGCCGGAGGGAGTGCTGGAGAGGGAGGGCAGGTACACTGGGGGTGTGTGTGCATGCATGCACACCTGGGAAGAAGAGGGGGATCTGGATTATACGGGTGGGGGCGGGAAGGTGGAGGCAAAGGGATGGGGGGGGGGCTGTGTTCTGGATTATAGGGGTTGAGGGGCAGGTACTGAGACAGGTTAGGAAAGCTCCAGGGGCCTGGGCAGGGGAAGCCTAGGATATAGGAGGTAGGGAGAGCAGAGGGGGTTGGATTATGTGCAGTGGAGGTAGGTATGGGCCAGGAGATCCCCGATCACAGGGTGGAAGGAGGAAGAGGGAGACTGGGCAATCTGGATTATGTGGGGAGAAATGAGCTGTAGTCTGAAGTGTGTGGGGCAAGGAAGGGACGAGAATCCAGAGTACATGGGGGAGGAGACTTGATTTGTGGGGAATTTCCTCTTCCTTGTCCTCTTGCCTGCTCTTTGTCAAATGTAGGTGGCTGGTTTGAGGGTCCCTGAGGGGATGGGCCTGATTTTCTCCCTGGCAGGAGTGGGGTGGTGGTGACCACCCTCTGCCTGGGTTTGGCTTTGGGGGGATTTGGGCTCTGCTGGTCACACCCCCTGCTGTTGACAAAGGCCTCCATGCTGCTCCCTGGGTATGGGTCCAATACCCCCATTCCCCACCCTATTGCGGTGGGAGAGCACTTAGCTGCTGCAGTTCGGGTGTTGGATGGAGCGGGGAAGGGAATAGAGGAAGTCCCTGTGGGGTGGAGAAGCTGGCATCTCATGGGGAAGCTGTGCTGGGAGGCATTTTGGCTGGTGTGGTGGGGGCAGGGCATTGTCTAGTGGGTTAGAGTCGGGAGCTGGGAGTTAGGCATGTATCTAAACACCCCCTCTTTGCTTGTCTCCCAGTCGTTTACCATTATCCCTATTTCCCCACCCCGATCCCCTATCATGCCAGTCCTCGGGTGGGGAAATAGGGGCCTCTTGGGTGCTGGGGGGAATGGAAGGGGCTTCTGGGGTCCTGTGGGAGGCTGCTGCTTTCCAGGCTGGGGCATGGAGGTTGTGCCATGCCCATCCCACTAGGTACCACGTTTCCAGCCAGTTCTGTCTGTGCCTTGGCTGATTGGTCGGGAAAGTCCCACAATAGCATTCCCATTGGATGAGTGCACAAGCGTTCCCACCGTGAAGCTGGTGGCATGTCCTGGGTGCAGGTGCTGTGTGGGTCTACCTGCCACTGGCATGCCCTATGAGTGACCAGGCCAGCAGCTGGGCATGGGATGCAGTACAGTCTGCATCCTTCCCTGGGGCCTGGCTTTGGAGATGGGGGCAGCATGTAGGTCAGGAACCCCCCTGGCAGCGATGCTCACAGCCCCAGGATCAGGGCCTTTCTCTGGACCTGGCTGCATGCGAGGCATTGGCACCTCCGGAGCAGGAACACCAGGCTGCCATCTCCAGGACATGGCCAGGGGCTGGCCCCGAGTTGCTGGGAGGGTGCGTGCAGGGGCCTTCGTGTCCTGTGCAGCTCTGCCTGGTGGCGTGCACGCCATGGGCTCTTATTTGGTGATGTAGATATGCTGCGGTGGTGGCTGCAGGTCCCAGTGCTTTGGCAGCTAGGGGTTGAGCCAGGGTGGGGGTAAGAGAGGCCTGTGGGTGTCTGCTTGTGCCAGTACCTCCTGCCCCATGTGAGGGGAGTCTCAGGGGGGTGCCCAGTGGTGATAGACTCTAGGAATTCAATCTAGTTAAACAACGAGAAGGTTAAGGGGTGACTTGATCCCAGTCTGAGTTGCTACTTGGGGAACAGCTATTGGCTGAGGGGCTCGTCCGTCTAGCAGAAAAAGCTCCCCCCCCCCCAGCCAGTCTGAAGCGGAACAAGTTCAGCCTAGGAATAAGGTGCATGTTTTTACTAAGGAGGGACCAGATCCCCCAGAGCGTGGGGGATTCTCTGTCGCTGGCTGGGTGTTACAGCAAGGCTGGCGCTTTCTCTTTCCACCCTGCTTTAGCCTGCAGGGGGATGAACCGGGTGGTCCTGGGGCCTGGGCTATCTGGGAGGTTGGACTGGATGATCACAGTGGTCCCTTCTGGCCTTGGAGCCTATCGGCCTCCTCCAGCTGTGGGGGCTCTGCAGGGATCCCTGACATCAGGCCTAAGGGGCTGGGCCAGCTCTGGACATACGTTGCGGGCTGTGTCCCTGCTTCATGGTCTCCAGTAGGCTGGGTGGCACCATGCCCTGGTCCCAGCCCCCACTGCAGCCTGGCCCAGCCTGGGGCCTTGGAGACTGTTCCCTTCACCTCCCCGCCCCCCTCCCCTGGGATTCTCTCCTGGTGCTCAGAGCAGTTCCGCCCACCCCCCGCTCTCACAGCAGAGAGCGGGTGTTTGGGGTGCTCTGTGTGGGGTGTACCCCTGGTTCCCACCTCTGGGCAGCTGAATGTGCGTGACTCCCATCTGCACGCCTGACAGGCTGGTGGAGGGGCTGCCTCCCAGCTGTGCTTATCCAAGATATAGCCGGGCAGGCTCCCCGGGGGTGAGGGAGGTCTGGCGCCGACCCAGCGCTGCTGTGTTCTCCTCACAGCCTTGCCCAGATAAGCGGCTCAGGCAACGGGGCTGGATTAGCTCACTGGCTTGCATCACCAGGGCTGGTAGCACTATCATGGAGTTCCCGGTGCAGGGAGGCAGCCACCTCTGGGGTGGAATGTGGCAGCTGCCCAGCTGTTTAGGATAGGGAGTGGAGGAAGGTCCCAGTGGCAGGGGGCAGGGCTCCCAGAGAACCCAGGAGTCCTGACTCCCTGGGTTTGGACCTTTGTTTCTCTGCTGCTGTTGGCAGCTCCACACTGATCCCTTGGGGGCTGTTATCGGAGCCCCACAACCAGTGGGTTCCTGCTGAGGTCAGCATAGGGAACCTCCGGCCAGTCACCCCAAAGGACAGGAGAAGGGCTATGCACTCTAGCCCCCCAGCTCTGTCACGCAGGCCCTTTATGTTGATTTCTGCCGCTCACCCTCCCTTTCCACCCAGCCTCAGTGGGGTCCCAGGGGCCCTGTGCCAGGGTGTGTTGCTGTGGCTGTCACAGGCCTGTTCTCCCTCCCCTGAGGCTGCCCTGCCCTTGGACCTTCCCCACTCTGCCCCTCTGAGCCGGGCTCTGCGAATCTCAGACATCAGGAGCTGCTTGGGAACCAGTGTCTGAGCCCTGCAGCCCCCCGCTATCACAACCAGGGCCCCTTAATCCCAGTCTGCTCCTTCCTCCCCTCACTCCTGCACACAGCTCCTTTAATCCAGAGCAGAGATCCTGCTGTGGGGCGTGATGTGTAGTGGGGCTGAGCCCCATTGTGCTAAACTGGGATTACATAACTATGCCTTGGGGGCTGGGGTGTCTGCACCCACACTCACCCCCACCCCATTCTGGGATCTGGCTGTTCCCAGCGTCGGCTGCTGGAGGGGCAGGCAGGTGTTGTGGGCACAGTGCCACAGGGGGGCGTGGTGTCTTTGTGCTGGAGCTGCAAGTCCCGTGTGCAGCAGGGACTCTGCCATCAGGTGATGCTGACTCAGCTGTGTGGGCTGCTCCACCTGTTCCCTGGGGATGGGGGGCACTCTCCCTGCTCAAGAATGTCGTTGTCCCCTGTGTGTGTGTGCGCGTACACACATGCTCGTGGTGGTGTGGGAGCTGGTGCACAAATCTCATGTTTTACGTCCTTTCTGCATAGAAAACGGCATCAGGAGGGCCCATCTCTTCCTGCCTCTTTGTGTGGGAGGGAGAGGGGACTGTAAGGGGTAAGGCATTTTGGGATGTATAAGTAGGGGCGTTGCCAGCAGATCGAGGGACGTGATCGTTCTCCTCTATTCGACATTGGTGAGGCCTCATCTGGAGTACTGTGTCCAGTTTTGGGCCCCACGCTACAAGAAGGATGTGGAAAAATTGGAAAGAGTCCAGCGGAGGGCAACAAAAATGATTAGGGGACTGGAACACATGACTTCTGAGGAGAGGCTGAGGGAACTGGGATTGTTTAGTCTGCAGAAGAGAAGAATGAGGGGGGATTTGATAGCTGCTTTCAGCTACCTGAAAGGGGGTTCCAAAGAGGATGGATCTAGACTGTTCTCAGTGGTAGCAGATGACAGAATGAGGAGTAATGGTCTCAAGTTGCAGTGGGGGAGGTTTAGGTTGGATATTAGGAAAAACTTTTTCACTAGGAGGGTGGTGAAACCCTGGAATGTGTTACCTTGGGACGTGGTGGAATCTTCTTCCTTTGAGGTTTTTAAGGTCAGGCTTGACAAAGCCCTGGCTGGGATGATTTAGTTGGGGTTGGTCCTGCTTTGAGCAGGGAGTTGGACTAGATACCTCCTGAGGTCCCTTCCAACCCTGATATTCTATGTGCACCCTGCCCCCCTTATGTCACCTTGGACATAAATGTTGGAGTCATCAGTGAGTGGGGCAGAGCCAGAGGGAGAACCCAGGAGTCCTGACCCCCAGCTCCCCTGCTGTAACCCATTAGAGCCTCCTCCCAGAGCTGGCAATGGAACCCATGAGTCCTGGCTCCCAGGCTGGCCTATTGAGAACAACCTGTTGAAGCTGGTGGGAGCTGTGGCGCTATCTGGGTTATTGATTAGTGCCATTCCCCCTAATATAGGCCTGGTGTCTCTGTGCCCAGTGATTCCCCCTGCCCCAGTATCCATCTGAGGCAAGGGGCTGGCACAGTGACCTCTGCACCCATGTCCCAGGTTCCATTAATCCCAACGAATCTGGGCTGGCTGAATTCCCTCTGCATCTTGGTGAGCCTGGGGTAAGTGAGTGAGCCCCCCTCCCTGCTGCTCTCCAGCCAGCAGCCCCCCCCCCCAGAAGAGATGGGGCTTGTGATGCTGCCTCCTTGGGAACTGAACCCCCAGGGAAGTTCTCCAGGATCTGTCCTGCAAGTTCCCAGTGTGGCGCTGTGGGGTGACACCAACAAGTCTGCTGGGGCTGGGCCCAGGGCCAGGAGCAGCCGGCCTGGCTGGTTTCCCTTCCCCCACCCCCGTTAATGGCTCCTGCCTGAGGATTACAGTTGCAGGAGGTGTGTGAACATCCTGGCATCCCAGCTCTGGGGGTGTGGGGTAACTCATGGTGTGGGGGAGCCAGGCGGTGCCTACACTGGGGGTGCCCATGGCAAAGTGGGCAGGGGTTCCAGGCAGGAGCACCTGGAATGCGTGTGCCATCAGAGCAAAGACTAACCCCTGAGCACTGCATTGGGTGGCGGGGGGGCATTGTACCAGCTCCATGGCCAGCAAGGGGGGCACTCCAAAGTGCCCCAGATCAGGCTGGTGCAAAGGGATTGTTCCTAGCAGCTGAGGGGCCTCCTAGGAAGGTGACTGGCTGCTGCTTCTGCCTGCCCTCTGGGCACTGTGTTAGGAGGGGCTAGGGGTGCTGGCTCAGCCCTGCTGTTGGGGATGGGGTGGCACAAGGACTCTGGAATTGGTCATCATGGAAATGGCTGGGAGCTCTTGGCTCTCTCATGGCCCACCATAGTGAGATCCAAGATGACAGCACATGGAAGTGTTAGAGTTGAACTCATGTCTGAGGGGTAGCAGTACAGAGCACTGCCTGCTCCATGCCCCCAGGAGCAGAGTGGGGCCAGTGGGTCTCAACCCTTCCTGGGAGAGCTTGCTGCCTGTCACTGGGTCCCAGGTAAGCCTGTCTCAGTCTTGGTGGAGCCCCCCTTGTGGTTACTGAGGCAGTGACTGGGCTGGCAATGGGAGGGCTGGAGCAGCCCAGTGGTGTCATGGCCACTGCACTGCTTGTGGGGATTCTCCCATAATTGGGCTGGGGCCCATTCTGGCCGGGTGGGGAGTGGGTTCCACCTCAGCCAGTCTGCAGCAGTCTCTCCTGGCTGCTGTTTGAGGGGAAGCCAAAGAACCAGGTTGTCCTGGGGCTCCCTGCTGCTGGATGGGCTGACTGGGCTGTGGGTGTGCTCTGGGGGGCTGTGAGGGTTGGGATCATCCCCCTGTGCTCTGTCTCATGCTGGCTGCTATGCCCTTCCTGTCCCTGGGAGTGACTCCCCCCCCATTCCGATGCACCTGCCCGCCCCTCCCCATGCCTGGGAACCCTGTCGGCTCCATCCGCCTCTGCCTGACGCCCTGGCAGCTCTGGGCGAGGGAGGCAACAGGGCCATGGCCCATGGGAAGATGTGTCGGCCCCTGCTTCTCATATCCCAGGACATGTCTATACAGGCACCATGTGGGGGGGGGGGCAGCTCCTGTCTGGGAGCTGGGAATCAGGGTGGGGGCCAGGCTTGCTGCTGTTGGGCCCCACAGGGGCTGGGGGTTTCCTTCTCCAGAACTGACTGTTGGGGAAAACCCTTTCCTTCTCCAGTGTCCCTATAGGGGGGAATGTATCATGGGAAGAGTTTGGGGGCTTGGTGAGTGGGGCTGTGGAGGGAAAGGGGGCCATGGGAATTGGCCAATGGGGAGGCCATGGGGATTCAGGGGGCTGTGAATGGGGTGGACCATTTGGGGCATGGGGGAGCTGTGAGGGGCTGTTGGGGGGATAGTAAGTGAGGTGTTCTGGGTGAATGGGGAGCCATGGGAGATCTATGGGGATTCTGGGTGAGTAAGGGGCCACCCCATCAGCTCCTCACCCCCTTCTCCTTGCAGAGAATGTGCCAGAGGAGCTGCGTGATCCCTTCTACACGGACCAGTACGAGCAGGAGCACATCAAGCCACCTGTGACGCGCCTGTTGCTCTCCTCAGACATTTACTGCCGGGCCTGCCGCCAGGTGCTGCCCCCCGACGATGTGGCTGCATCTGCCCCCAAGGACAATGCCGCCCTGCTGGCGCTGCTGGGGCGCCATGGCCTGGCCCCCACCTACCAGGATAAGGCTGTTAAGGAGGCCGACCTGCGCCAGAAACCCATCAAGATGGTAAGGGCCAGGTGGGGGGGACCTTCTGGTGACTGCTTCAGGGGTGCATGTTCCAGTGCAGTAATGGGGGGGGTCTGTCTAGGGTCCTCCAAACAGCTGGGGGAGGCAGCTTCCAGACTGCCCCTTACCCCACACAGGGAGACACCCCAGGGGTATGTCCTGTCCAGGGACCTTTCTATGCATTGTGTGGAGAGGGAGTGCCTGCTGCGGGGTGCCCTGTGGTGCCAGGTGCCTGGACACCCAGGGCAGTGCATGGTTGTGGGAGGTGCCCAGTGGGGCCTTGGCTGGCCGAGGATAGGAGGGTGCTTGGAGCCCAGGCCATGTGCTGGAAGGTGGAAGGGGCAGATGCTGCCAGGGCAGGGAGTGGGAGCTGTAGTGCCCCTGGAATAGGCTTCTTAGGGGGAAGGGCATGAGCCCAGCACCAGGGAAGGCTGATGCATTTTTTGCGGGGAGGGAGCAGGCACCCTGGATTGGGCAGGTCTGCCCCCATTCTCTGCCCATCCTGGCTGCCGCCTCCCCCCACAGGCACTGGGCACAGGCCTGGGAAGTGCATTGGCATTGGGCGGGGCCTTTATGAGCTGGGATCCTGGCTGGCACCTGAACCACCCTCGGGGAAGGGGGCGGGAGAGACCTATCTGCAGGCTGGGTGCTGACTTGGGGGCCCTGCCTGTTGTGTGCGCTGGGCGGGACTTTCAAACCCAGAGAGGGGGGCCCCCTCCTCTCTTCAGGCTGGGCTAGGTTGCTGGGTGTCCAGGTGTAAAAAGCAGAGGGGGCTGGTGCCCTGTGCAGGGTTAATGCTGTCTGGAGGGGTGGGGTGTATGTGCTATTTGTAGGCAATCCCTGGCGTGTGGGGCTGTGAGTGCAGGGCTCCTGACTGGGGGGCCCCAAGGTGGCACTAGCCGGGGGCTCTGGGAAGTCCAGATCAGCTCTGCCATGAGCAGCTGCTGTCTGGGCTGGATAAGTCCCAGAGGCTGTGGGGGGGAGGGTCTTGCCAGCCTGCTTAAATCCAGGGGTAATTTTGGGGGGAGGGGAGTCTGCTCCTGTAGCCTGGAATTATAAACCTGCCTCTGTGGGCTGGTTGGGGGCCCAGCTGTTGGCGTGGCTCTGCCAGCAGGTGCCTGATGAGATTGTGGCTTGCCAAGCTGTGCTCGGATTGCTATTAATGCTGCCCTGGTGATCTGGCCGTAGGGCTCTGGCTCAGGCTGGGAGAGTGTGTGTGTGTGTGTGTGTGTGTGTGCGCGCATGCGTGCCATATATAGATGGCCTGTTCAGAGCCGGGGTGGGGGAGGGCAGCATTTGTGCAGGGCACGGCGAGAGCACAACCCAGTTCTCTGGGCCACACACTGCTCTGGGTGGAGGCGCGGGGGAATTGCAGCCATGTGGCAGGCTCTCCTGCGTGCCCCCAGCAGGGTGCTCTGATAGCCGGGCTGCCCTGGGAGGGTGTGGGTGGCGCTCAATGGTGGCACCGAGTCCTGGACTCCTGGTGCCTGTCTCGAGGCCTGATGCCCCAGGGAGCTGGCTCTGGGACCTGCTGCCCTTGCAGGTGGGGATGGGCACCCCGGGAGAGCTGGGGTATTGGCAGGGGGGACACTGGGCTCTTTTTGGCTTCTCCCCTGTGCTGAGGGGGAGCTGGCAATGGGGATTAGAGGCTGCTCCATAGAGCCGGGGGGGGGGGTGAGGAGCGGCTGGCTTGCTGCCAACGGGAGCTGTCGTGGCATGGGGTCGATAGCCGGGCTGGGATGACTGCTGGGATGGGGCCGTAGAGGGCAGCCCTGCTGGGAGGGAGTGATGGTGGAGGATGAGCGGGAGGAGCCTTCCTCAGCCCTGACTCCAGGAGTGGGCAGCTCTGGGCAGGGCTCCCTTGCCCTTTGGGCTGGGCTTCCTGGACAGGGATTTTGTGGGGTGGGTTGCAAGTCCCAGACCCAGCTGTCTAGCCCAGCCCCTAGGGGCGCTATCAGGGCACGAACCTGCTATAAGTGTCCCAGTCCTGCCTGGTTTAGGCTGTCAAGGTTCCTTCCCCACTCTGAGCTCTAGGGTATAGATGTGGGAACCTGCATGAAAAAACCTCTAAGCTTATTTTTACCAGCTTAGGTTAAAACTTCTCCAAGGTGCAAACCATTTTACCTTTTGTCCCTGGACCTTATTGCTGCCACCACCAAGCGTCTAACAAAAATAACAGGGAAAGAGCCCACTTGGAAACGTCTTTCCCTCCAAAATCCCCCTGCCCTACACCCCCTTTCCTGGGGAAGGCTTGATAAAAATCCTCACCAATTTGCATTGGTGAACACAGACCCAAACCCTTGGATCTTAAGAACAATGAAAAATCAATCAGGTTCTTAAAAGAAGAATTTTAATTAAAGAAAAGGTAAAAGAATCATCTCTGTAAAATCAGGATGGTAAATACCTTACAGGGTAATCAGTTTCAAAACATAGAGAATCCCTCTAGGCAAAACCTTAAGTTACAAAAAGACACAAAAACAGGAATATACATTCCCTCCAGCACAGCTTATTTTATCAGCCATTTAAACAAAACAGAATCTAATGCATATCTAACTAGATTGCTTATTAGCCCTTTATAGGAGTTCTGACCTGCATTCCTGCTCTGGTCCTGGCAAAAGCATCACACAGACAGACTGAACCTTTGTGTGTCCCCCCAGCTTTGAAAGTATCTCGTCTCCTCATTGGTCATTTTGGTCAGGAGCCAGCGAGGTTATTTTAGCTTCTTAACCCTTTACAGGTGAAAGGGTTTTTCCTCTGGCCAGGAGGGATTTAAAGGTGTTTACCCTTCCCTTTATATTTGACAGGCTCCATGGCTGTGGGGAGGGAGAATGACTCCCTCCAATCCCAGCTGCTGCCCCAGCTGGCCAGGCTGCCCCATGCCCTGTCAGAGCAGTGCCTGATCCCTGTCCTCATGGGAGACTTGCCAGGCCCCTGCTGCCATGGCGCTGTAATTCCCATCCCTAAATCCCACAGGGCCGGGGGGCCCAGTTTGCCCAGCGAGACTGCACTGGTCTGTCATCCTCTCCCACACTGCATAGCCTAGGCTAGAGGGGACATTGGCCCAGTGGCCCTGGCGGTGAGGGCTTATAGAGTGTGTCTTCCTAGCGCAGACTCTGCACCTCTGCCCCAGTAATCATGTGTCTGGCCTGGTCCCTGGTGGCTGATGTTGGCCAGTAACAGACCCCTCATTGGCAGGGGGCTCTTTACCTCTTGCATGGGAGGAAATTCTCTCCCTGTTGGGGACTCAGCCGGGGAGTCTGGGTCTGGGTCTGCCTTAAGTGGGTGTGAGCGTTAGACTCTTGTGAGCATCTCTCCCAGCTAATGGAGCTGACACTGTCCCACTGCTTACAGAAAACATCTGGCTCCTTCTCTGACCCTCTGAGATCCAGTGGCAGGCAGTTCCTCAGGCTAACTCGGGCTGATCTCTATTACCCAACTGGTGTTTCCTCCAGTCAGCCTCTCAAAATCCCTGTCACAAAAGCCCCTCTCTTTCTCTCCTCTTCCCGCACATGTCTGCCTAGGCCAAGGAAGGCTGAGAGTCAGGTCAAGGGGTGTTAGCTGCCCTGCTTAACTTCACGGCCTACACAAAACAAACCCTTCTTGGGCTGCCTTCTTCAGGAAGGCGAGTGCTTCTTGTGTCCTGCACTGCCTGCCCCCTGCCCCCCACACCTGTGGTTCTGCCCTTGGCAGCTTCTTGGGTGATACTGGCATAACACACCCCAATTTGCCCCTGCTCAGCCAGGCCTGGCTAATTGGATTCTTCCCCACCTGCTGGGGGTTTCTGGGCAGGCTCCGCCTGACCTGAGCTGCCCCCTGTGTCTGGGATCCAACCCCCCGGGATGGGAGATAGAAATAGGGAAGCCCAATGCACACTGGAGTCTCTAGGCTTGGTGTGGGCCCTGCCACTGGGGCCTCTGTTGCACCCAGGCTGGTGCCCGTGCCCTGGCCTATGGGGGATGGGCTCGTGTTAATGATTGACGAGCTGCTCTGTTAGGCAACAGCCAGCTGGCTCCTTCACAGGCTGTGGCGGTGGGGGAGCTGGGAGCACTGGTACCAGGGTCGGAGCTGCGCTAATCGGGTTAAACATTAGCCACAATGGGATGCCAGGGGATCTGTCCAGGGATAATTGGCTTGTGGGAGGATCCTATTACCCCTGTCCAGCAGAGGAGTGGGGGCTGGCTCCTGGGGCACATGGGCTCCTCTACCTGAGGTCTGTGGCACTGGCATGAACCCTGGGACCCTGTCAGCCCAGCCCTGGCAGGGCCCTGCCCTCCTGCCCCCTCACTCTCTCACAGGTTCATATTAATGGCTCCAGCTGGCTAATCCAACAGCCCTGGGTGCTGGGGAGCCCTGTTGCTCTAGGTGTGTCCCGTGCCCCCCCCCCCCCCAGCCTGTGGGCTCTGCTTTCACCATCAGCTCCTGAGACTGTAGCCCCAGGAGTCCCTGTGCTCCAATGAGGGTGCGGGGTGTCATGTGTGTGCATGTCTTGGTCAGTCCTTGCAGGGATATGGGGAAGCTGCCTCCATTCTGAGGGGGCCCAATGGGAGTCTCACCTAGCCAGGGGCTGGGAGTGTTGCTCTCCTGGTGGTGGGAGAAGTCATTAGCCCCATATTGATGAGGGGGAAATGGAGGCACAGAAGCTGAAGGGGTTTGCCTGGGGGGACACAGCCAGTCAGGGGCAGAACCCAGTCTTGACTCCATTGCTCAAACCACTGGACCCTACTCCTCTCAGAGCTGGGAATGGAACCTAGGCGTCCTGGTGCCAGTCTCCTGCTGTAACCATTAGGCATTTCTCTCTCACAGCTGCCATTGCCTTCCCCAAGGTATGTAAGCTTGTTGTCGTGCCAGGCCCTACATCCTAAGGTCAATGGGCCTGGTGCTGCCGTGGCATGGGTTACTTGCCGGCGCTGCCCCAGCGGTGAGGTCCATGTCTGGGCTGGGCCTGGCAGCAATGCCCTGGAGCTCTAGTATCTGTATGGACCCAGCTGGCTTGCAGCTCCTCCTCTTGCTCTCCTCTCTTGAGCCTGCCTGACCCTTAGTGCTGAGTTGTTGGAGGCCCACAGCCCCTATTCAGGCACCTTGAGGCCTGTAGCTGCGGGTATCCTTGGCTGCTCCCAGCCCTGGTCCTGGCCCCAGCTGGGGGGAATATGGGGCTCCCTCCCTCTGGCTCTTAGAATACTTCTGTTTGCTCCCCTTGCAGGAGTGCATGTCCTGCCCTCTGACTGTGGGCAGTGCCTATGAGGTGAACTTTGGGGGCTGCCCTAGCTGTGGGGAGTGGAGGCCCTGTGGCTAGCCATGGGCCTGGTGCAGGGCCCGTTCGAATACCGAGGGTCTGTGCTGATGACTCACTGGCCAAGCTGAGCCTGCAGCATGCTGGTGTTGGGGCCAAGGGCCGCTTCTGTGGCGGGGAAGGCTATCTCTCATGTGCTCACCCTAACCCCTCTTTGCCCCCCACCCCCAAAGGTGCCCTAGGTGGGTGTAAAGCAGGGGGTCTTGTGCCCATGGGAGGGGCGGGCATCAGGCTGTCCGGGGTCATGGGGATTAGGGTGTCTTAGCTGGAGTGGAGTGTAGGGTTGGCAGTGGGAGGGGTGGCTGTCTGGAGGGGTGGGGTCTCTTGACTGGGCAAGGCCATGTAGTTGAGGAGGTGAGGCTGCTAAGGGCAGTGTCTTTTCCTCACAGGGTCTGTGGGGCCAAGGCGTAGGGGTATGTGTGGGGGTGGGGTGGGGTATCTGGTGAGTGCAGTGTCTGATGGTTCCTTTTCTCTGCAGGGTGTTGCCAGTGAGGGGTCTCTGGGGTGCAGGGATGATGATGTGGGGGGCACGTCTCTGGGGTGCAGGGTTGATGATGTGGGGGGGTGCGTCTCTGGGTTGGGGCAGTGTCGGTCCCTTCTTGTGGCAGGGCACGTGGGGACTGGTGTGTGTGTGGGGAATTTCTGGGTTGCACCCAGCTGTGGGCCTGGCAGAGAGGGGTGCTCTCTGGAGTGGGTCATAGGGTTGGGATGCATAGCAGTCAAGGATATGTCTGACAGTCCCGTCTCTCCATGGGGGGCTGGGGCAGGGTCTCTGGGCCAGGATAGTATGGTGGGGTGGGGGCAGGGGCTGGTGATGGGGTCTCGGGGGCAGTGTCTGATGGTCCATTCTCCTTGCAGGGCGCACACCTGGCAGTGATTGACTCCTTGATGATGGCCTTTGCTGTGGAATCCACCCACTCGCTGAGCGCCCCCCCTGGCACCGATCTGGGTACTGGCTCCTGGGAGCAGAAGCTCCTCTGCTGGGTGGACACGGTATGATATTGGGGGAACTGTGCGGGGAGCCATGGCCCCTGGTGCTCCCTAGCTTTGGGATGCTTGTTCCCAGGACACTGCTTTGAGTGGGCGCCCCCATCTGACACTGGGAGTGGTCTCCTTCCACCCTAGAGACTCTGGTCCTTGAGCCCCTATCGAGCTACCCTCTTCCTGCAGCATTGGAGGGAGGGGCTCTCCCTGCCCCAGCACAGACTAACCTGTCCCTACCCCCACAGGTGAACCGCAAGCTGCAGGAGAGCACAGAGCGTGACGGCTCGCAGCAGCCAGCACCTGGCACAGAGGGCCAGACCCAGCCCCCAGCAAGCGGCCCCAAGGTGGGTCTGTCTAGCACTGTGCTGAGGTCTTCCTATGGGGGGAACGAGGGGGTTTGTGTGGGGCTCTCTAACTCGAAGCAGGGTGAGTGAGCAGGGCCACTGGGTGGTGTGGTGGGGCCATGGGGTATTCCCGGGGCTTGGTGGCATTAACTCCTTCAGGGAGGGGCTGTGGCTGGTCCCTGGGGACAGGTTCATCCATGGCCTCCAGGGGATACCTGCTCTCTCCTGCCCTGTTGGGAGAGGGGGGGCCCCCCACTGTCCATTCTCAAGTCTGCTGCTGAATGTCCCCTTCTTGGCTGTGTGTGTGTGTGTGTGTGTGTGTGTGTGTGTGTGTGTTGGGGGGGGCAGGGGGATTCTGTGTGCTCTGAGCTCCTGGGGGTGATGGATCCTAGTCTTGCTGCTCCCCTCTCACCCCATGCTTCCCCCCTCTGGGCGGTTCTCCCTGGCTCCCAGTGCTGCCCTGGTGGCTGCTGGGTAAGCAAGGGGCAGCTTCGTGCTTGGGGACGAGCAGAGGTGTGGGGGGGGACACTTCCATGCACCCCTCCTGCACTCAGGGGATGGGAGCTCCCCTCCCCCACTGCTGGGCATGCAGTCTGCCCTCCCTTGCTGCGGTGCCGCCCTGGGGCAGCTGGCGTGACCCCTGCGTGCCTGCCCGCGGGCCCATGGAGGTTCGCTCTGTGACTCTTCTCTTCTGCGTCTCTCTCTCCTCCTTCCTGTGGCCTTTCTCCTTCCTCTGCGTCAGTGTCCCACCAGGTGGTACTGGAAACTGGTTCCTGTAAGTGGGTGGTTTATTTACTCTCCCCTCCCCCCGTGCCAACTCTGATGACCGGGGCTGTGTCCGGCCAGCGCTGCTGGATGTGGGTCTGCATGCCAGGAGACCCCCCCCCCCCCCCCGAGCAAAGGATGCTGGGGCTCCAGAGCACTGCGGGAAGGATGGCCCCTGTGGGGGGAGGGGAGGGGGGGTGGAAAGCCCCAGGACACTGGGAAGGATGGCCCCGGTGGGGGTGGAGAGGTGGCAGGCCCAAGGGCACTGTGTGGGGGAGAGCCCCTGTGAGGGGTGATGAAGCACTGAGGGAAGTTCCTACTCTAGAAAGGGTGGTGGCCCAGAGCATTGTGGGAGGGTGCCTGCTGTGGGGAGGCCATTCCTTCCCCACCACTGGGCATGGCTCATGGGGGAGGGAGGGCGCTGGGTCCCCTGGATGCCATCCTGTCCCTTGGGGTGGGGGGCAGCGGCTTCAATGGTCTGAGGATCTCTTGGGTGGTGAGTCTGCTGGGCTCAGAGCAGAAGATGCTCCGTAGACCCCATTGTGGGGGATTTCTGCTGGGGGTGGTGCCTGTCGCTTGAGGCCAGCAGATGGTGGTGAATGCATCCCAGCATCCTTTGCTCACAACCCCCCCTCCCCCAAATGCATCCCCTTCTTCAGTCTCTTAGCTTCTTACACATAGGTCTGTGGCATCTGCTCTGCTGAGGAAAAAAAAGGGGGGGGTGGGAAATCCCCACCTGGTGGCTGGGAAGGGAGGAGCATTGCCTGGTTCTTGCCAGGTTCAGGATCCATGGGCGGGCAGGGTCAGGTAAGGGTATATAGGACTGTCCAGCCTGTGACCCCAAAATGTACCCTATGGCTTCACTGGGGAGAGTTGGGTTCAGTAATGAGCTAAGAGACCCAGGAGTGGGGGAGTCACAGCCAATCAAAAGCAGCATGCTGGTCACATGACATCCCCCGTTCTCTTGTCTTGCTCTTACCCCCCTCTAGGGGTTAGGGCCCCCAGCACTCTGGGGACCTGGCTACGAGCAGGAGGGTGCCCACCCTGCAGGGTTAGGGTAGAACTGGGTTTGCGGGGTGCTCCACAGTCTAGTTGGGATATAGGGAGGCATCTCTGCAGGGACCCCAGCTGCATGTTAGGAGAGGGCCACCCTGGGGCAGGCTCAGAGGGCAGTGCCCCAGAGGGTAGGGCTATAGAGTGGCGCCCCCCACAGGCCTGGCCAGGCAGCAGCTCCCTCCCTGTGGCGCTCTCTCCGGCAGCCGCTGGGCCCCCGCACTGACAAGGCTTTCTCTTCCCTTTGCTGTTGCATCCAGCATGCCATCGCTTTTTGTTTGAAGGAGTCGGGGAGTAAACCTCCTGTGGTAACGTATCACTCAGTGCCTGTGCCTGCTGCTGTGTGCCCGCCACACCCACAGAGCTTAGTTTTGTTCTGTTCCATCCCCTGCCCAGGGGGCTGGTTATTCCTTCTGCAATGCCTCTGCCCCCAGCTCATCTCCCCGCAGCAGCAGGCATTGCCCATGCTGGCAGGTTTGGAAGTGCAGTGGCCTCCAGGCCTGGGTGGCCTGGCATGAGTGACACTTGCTATGGGGCAATGGGGGCAGCTCCCCCAGACCTTGGTTTGCCCCCACCAACTTTTCATAGGTCTGTGCTCCACTACGTCACTCCCCGCCAACTTTGCAGGGTACAATAGAGTCACATGTAACAGGTCTATGCTAAGGCAGCTTTGCCCCCCAAAGGCTGCCCCTGGGGAGCGATAGGGGTTTTTGGACAGGCCTAGCGTCATGGTGCCATCTAGTGGCTGCAGCCCACCCAGTGGCCAAGAGCAGGCATCTCGCCATGGGGGTCCCTCCTAGTTCTGAAGGTCCCAGGTTTTGATTCCTTGTGCTGGCGTACACACCACTGTGCCCCCACCCCCCTTGGGTTAGATATGGGGTGGCCCAGGTGTTGGACAGCCCCGGAGGAGCTGCCCGAAGCTGTGGACAGGCAGCCCTGCGTCTGACTGGAGTGTCCATCGCCACCTCGGCTAGGGAACTGTGAGCCCCATGGACTCTGCTTTCCACCGATGGGCATGCCCTTGCAAGGGAGCAGCACAGGATGGACTGGCACCCCCAGCCCATGTCGGGCAGTCTGTGCAGGAGTCTGGTTCACAGGCCTATGGGGCCACTGGGCTGTAATGGAGCAGCTGGTGGCTCCTGGACCAGACAGCAACCGCATTCCGATAGGGTCGCCTGACCCCTCTCTGTTGGGGTCCTGCAGCATCTGGGCCCTGGTGTGTTGGAGGGGGCAGGGATTCCCCATACAATGTTGGGGATGGGGGGGACTCTCCCTCCCCAGTCCCTGCCAGGGGCTCATTGCAGCAGGAATAACAGGGCATCCCACAACTTCCCCCCCCCCCCTTTTTCATGCCTTCCCGAGACTGTCTGTCTGGCCCGCTGGCCGTCTGTCTCTGTTGGATGTGCCCCTCCCCTGCTGTGATTGCACGCTCGTGTGTGCCTGTCCCTGCGCCGGGCTGCTGGCTGTTGTCTTGTCTCCTGTGCTCGAGTGGCGAGTGTTGCCGTGATCTCAGGGCAAGACGGGAAGGGGTATCCTGTTCACCTAGCTGGGGCCTCGTGGTGCAGGGGGGCCTGGCCCAGAGCGGGGGCCCTCAGCTAGTCTTTCCTGCTTTCCTCCCTCCGTGCCAGGCCTGTGGGGTAGTAGGGCACCCCTAGACGGAGGGGCAGGGGCAGGGCTATTACTTTGAGCTGCCCCCAAACTCCTTCCTCCCCATGGTGGGCAGGGGGTGCTCTGTCCTGTGTGGGCGGGGGTGGCATCCCCAGGTCACAGCTCATCCTGGCTGCTCTGCCCCATGGGACCCCAGCCACAGCCCCCCTGCCCCGAGGGAGCCTGGCCCCTCCCAGCATGAAGCCTGTTCCTGATGCCCCATATTGGAAGGGGGGCAGTGTTGGAATGAGTGGACCTTTCTCAGTGGGGTACTGGGGGCATGGGGAAGAAGATCCCTGGAAGTGGGAACCCAAGGCTGGGTGTGAATGGGGGCATTAGTGGTCTGCTGAGCCATAGAGACCCCCATGGGGAGTGGGGGCTGGGAGAATAGGGAGTCTGTAGCCAGCATGCTGGGGACAGCTGAAGTGATGGGAGGGGATAGGCTCACTAGGCAGTGAGATCCCCTGACTTGTGAGGGTGGCAGGTAGAGCAGAGGGGCCTGCAATGCCACTGTCTTTTAATTCCTGCCCCTCCCCCAAAGCTGTTCACCCCCCTCTCTCTCTCTGCTCTGGGCAGATCCGGTACCGGAAGGACAAGGTGCTGCCCAAACAGACGCCCTGCTTCACACCCGTCATGGGCATGAAGGACTTGGCCAATGGGGGTGCCATCGCCGCCACCATCCACTATTACTGCCCTGATGTGGTGCGTCTGGAGGGTGAGTTCAAAGGCAGGGCTGGACTAAGGATGGGGTGCCAGGCAGTGATGGGTTGGGAGCCTGGGGGCTGTGCTGGGAGGTCAGTCCCTGGGGCCAGGAGGAGCAGGGTGGGGAGCCTGGCTGTTGAGGGGTAGGTTTCGGGGGGGGGGGTGCAGTCCCAAGAAGAGGTAGGGGATAGGTCGGGAGGCAGTCTCTGGGGAGGGGCAGGGGTGAGGAGCCTTGCTGGCGCGGGATGGGGGGCAGTCCCCAGGGCAGCACTCATGCCCCCCCTCCCTGCAGATGTGTGCTTGAAGGAGACCATGTCAGTGGCCGACAGCCTCTACAACCTGCAGCTCATCCAGGAATTCTGCACCGAGTACCTGGGCGGCTGCTGCCCCCTGGCACTGGAGGACCTGCTCTATGTGCCCCCAGTGCTGAGGGTGAGTGGGGTGGGGGGGCCTGAGCCAAGGTGTCCCCAGCATGTGGGCAATGCCCTGTGCAAGGGAGACTTGCCTGGGTGATGGTATGGTGGGAAAGGTTCATCATGCCCCAGCTGGTGTGGGAGCTTGGGGCAGGGGGGGGTCATGCCATTGGGGTGGGGGAACTTGTTGAGGGGAGCCATGGGTGCTTGTGTGGAGTGGGGTCCCTGGCTCACACTCACACTGGGAGGACACCCCTCCTGTCCCGGTGCAAACTTTGGGGCCAGGTTAAACATAACCATAAAGCTCTTGGCTCTGGAGTCCTGGGGGTGGGGGGCTCTGCCCATCTCTCTGACTGTAGCCCCATCAGCCTGTGCCCCTTGCTCTCCACTGAGGCAGAAGGGTGCAGATTAGCCACCCTGGTGGAACAGCCCTGCTTGGTCCTAATGAGGCCTTGGCCGTCACCTCCAGCTGCTCTAATTGGTGCTGTGCAGCCTAGCACAAAGGGCCATCTCTGGGCTGTGCCCAGGACTGATGCCCCCAGCCAGGGGGACCGTGTGCCCTGGAGTCCCTTGCTCTGGGAGGGGGGCACCCTGCTCCTCCTGGTGGTCTGCACACGCCTTGGGAGGGGTATGCAGCGTTCATCCTCTCTCCTGGCTAGGGGGTGCCTTGGGGTGGGAGGGTTTCATTGCTTTGGCCCCTTCAGAGCATGTGAGCAGCTGTTCTGCACCCCTGCAGATCAACATTGGGGTGTTCCTGGCTGAGCTCTTCCTGTGCTTCGAGGTGCTCAAGCCGGACTTTGTGCGCCCCAAGGAGCTGGGGGGACTCAAAGGTACCAAGGGGCTGACCTAAGTCTGGGCGGGATGGGTTCTCTTCTCCCCCAGCCATCACCCTGGGGCAAAGCTGCCTCTAATCCCTCCCCTCTGGCTGGCACTAGAACCCCCCCCAGTCACAGTTGGGTGCAGGGGGGGCTGGAGTGCCCTGTTTGAAAGGGGCAGATAATCTCCTGCCTGGGGTCCAGCATAGGAAGTCGTTCTGACTGACCGCTTCTGGGACGTGGGGGGGTGGGGGGGTTCATTGCATTCCCCAGCCATGGGGGACTTCCCCTTCCAGCTGCCTTGCCCCGGCTGTAGCTGCTGCTGCCTGGCCAAGGTTGGGGTGGGGGAGGAGTGGGAGTTGGAGCATGCTGGGAGCTGGCTCAGCCCAGCCCCAGAACAAAGGCCCCTGTGTTGGCAAAGCCCTTTGAAGGACCTTGGCTGCCGTTCAGGTCGGGGCTGGGGGGCTGGCAGCGTGGCCAGGGCGGACGCCGCCCATGCCCGTCCCCCAGGAGTGGCTGGGGGCAGAGACTCACGCGCCGTGCCTGCCTTCCAGATCCGCCTGTGATGAGCGACTCCCTGACGCCCGGCAGCGGGAACAGTAACAGGTGAGTGTTGGCACCCCTGTGGCCTGGCATGGCAGGCAGGTCCTGCTGGGGTACCCTAGGAGCTGTGAGGGGCCAGGTCTGCTCTGTGCTGGACCCATCGCCCCAGTGTGGGGCTAGGGGGCGCTATGCTGCAGGGACTGGGGTGCTCTCACCTGCCAGTTGGTGCTGGCCCCAGTGTGGCACTGGGGGGTGCTCTCGCCAGGTCACTCCTGTCTGACCAGACTGGTAGCACTGGGTCATTCCCTCCCCCTGAGCTCTTGATGACTCTTCCATAAAACTGGTAGGTCTTGGACCAGCCTCCCCTTCATGGTCCCTTGGGGGCTCTCAGCTGGGTCAGCAGAGGTATTGTGGAGCCTGACCCCTCTTCACCCCCTTGGTGCAGGGGAGGTTCCTCTGGGCTGTGCTCGGGGGCTGGAGTCTGCAGCACCTACCTGCTGGGATGCCGTTTTCCAGGCCCTGGCTGGGCTCGTGCGGATGCCATGACTCGCCTGCCAGCTTAAATAACACCTGGGCAGGATCAGCTCTGACCCATCAGGTGGACCCCTGCAGCCACGGGTATCGTGATTGGGGAGGAGGAAAGTGGGGGGATCGATAAGGGGGCAATTTCCTCCTCCACCCAGGAAGAGAAACATTCAGTGGGGATGTGAGACTGGGCTGCCCCTCCCCCAAAAGAAAAACCAACACCTCCCACCACCAATTGGATTTTTTTTTTAAATTAAGTGGGTCCCCCCCCTCAACCTGTGTCTCTGCAGAACAGGATATTGGCCCAAAACAGCTGTGGGAGTCCCTAGCAGAGCCCTCCCAGAGCTGGGGATTGAACACAGGAGTCCTGGCTCCCCGCTCCTACTCTAACTACTAGCCCCCACTCCATTCCAGAAGCTGGGGATAGGACCCAGGAGTCCTGACTCATGAAGCTCCAGTCAGCTGTGATTCATGAGTCAGGACTCCTGCCAGGGCAGAACTTGAATTAAATTAATTTTGTAAAATTCAATCTGAGCCTGGCTGGCTTCTGCCCCAAATCACTGCCCCACCAGTCTGTGACCCAGGCAGAGCTCCCCCTGGTGGACACCTCAGTGTCACACACCATGTGCCCCATACCCAAAGCCAGGAGCCCACTGGTGGGCTGGCACAGGGTACCTGTGGGTTGCTGCTCGGCCATCTCCTCTGGGGCCAGGTGATGCTGAGCTGGCACCTGTGGGCTCAGGTGTGGGAGGAAATGAGGGGCATATGTGATTTAATGTGCTCCAGCCTCATGCGTGATCTCTCTCACAGTGGTTCCCCGGTGTTCAGCTTCCTACACCCGCTTCTGCCAGGCGGGCAGCCGCAGTCGCCACTCAGAGGCTCGCTAGGTGAGATGCCCTGCCCTCTATGGGGGATGGGGTCAGGGAAGGCTCCAGCTATTGCTGGGGCTGTGTGGGGTTCAGGCCTGGTCTGACCTTAGCCTGACCGATGCCTGCTGTCTGCGAAGGCCCCCAGCTCGGGGGGGCGGGGACCTCCAGGCCCACACAGCTTGATCTGGACCTGAACCCCTTGACTTGCCCCTGGACACAAAAGGGTAGAGAGAGGGGCATCATAACATCCCCAGCCCAGGTCCCTCTAGACCCTGTCCCTGCCCCAAACCATCCTGTAGGGGGCTGGGGAAAGCTCTGGCTTACTCTGGGAGGGGGGCACAGGGTGGATCTGTGGGGTTCCTCGAGGGGTGGGGGTGGATGGTTCTGGGCTGCCTGGGGGTGGTGGCTGGATCTGAGCCATCCTGGAGGGCTGGCAGGATGGGGTCCCAGGATGTTGGGGTGGATCTGAGCTGTTCTGTGAGGTCCCTAAATGGTTTTGGGTCACAGGCTATGGGCCATCTGAGAGGGGAGGGTCCTGAGGGTTGGGATGCTCTGGGCTGTCACAGCAGGGGGCTGGTGTGAGGTCCCAGGGGCTGGGGGGGGCTCCGGGCTGTCTGGGGGGGTTCTGTGTGACCGTATCACTGTGCCCCAGGTTCCATGCACCACTCTACCTCGATGTCCCATGTGGAGGGCGGATTTGGCAAATCCTGGAGCAAGAAACAGCTGAGGTGAGGCAGGAGGGGGCAGTGTGAGTGGGTGGGGAGCATCGAAGGTGTGGGGGCTGGGTCATGGTTCCTTGGGATCTCTGTGGGGAAGGGTCTGTGCCCATTGAGTATGGGGATTTGGATGTTGGGCCCTACCCCTCTCCCCACAGCCTCCCTCCCCTCCGCTTTCTATGCAAGGGGTTGGAGTGGGGATGGGGATATGGGAGGTGGGGCCTTCCCCTAGCTCAGCCCTTCTTGCCCCCAGGCCTGTGCAGGGGCCAGGGCTGGCACATGTGGGCTGGGGGGGGCTGTCCCTTTCTGCGGGCATGGCTTGTCTCTCCACAGCCCGACTCTGGCCCCCTGCTGTCCTCGCAGCCATCTGTGCTCTGTGCAGGGGGTGGGGCCTGTTCCCCTCTGAGGTGAGTGTGGTGGGGCAGGGCCTGTCCCTGCCCAGCCCCTCACCCCTCCTTTCCCCGCAGCCACCCGCTGTCGCAGGCCGTGTCGTTCAGCATCCCCTTTGGGCTGGACAGCGACGTGGACATAGTGATGGGGAACCCCGTGGGCATGCTGCGCTCCATCAGCTCAGACAGCCTGGCACCTGTGCCCACCTGCCTGGCCAGCTCCTCTGGCCCACCCCCCGAGGACGCCGCCCAGAGGCTGGCCAAGGATGAGGCCCCCAAAGGGCTGGTGGCACCGCACCGGACGGTGCATAAGGTGGCACTGTCTGCCAAGGGGGTTGCGGAGCACGAGGGCCCCCCAGTGGAGAACGGGATGGCAGATGGGTACCCTGACCTGCCCACCATTGAGGAGGCCCTGCAGATCATCCACAGCAGTGAGCGCTTGCACCCTGAGGGGGCGGCCGACGGCTTCTACCTGCATTCGCCAGAGCCCCCCAAACTCCCCCGAGCACCGGAGCCCACGCCAGCACTGGCTGTCTACCGCTTCCACAGCGGGCCTCCCAATGGGCGTGCCGAGGGCCCCACCCCACCTGGAGACGGCAGCCTGGACTCGGATGCCGAGGACCCCGCCCACCCGCCTGGCACCAAGGACGACACCTCCTCGGGCCTGAGCTCGCTGAGCTCCCAGCCCGACAGCGCGGGCTCCTCGGGCGCCGGCGTGCGCATGACCAACTTCGCCGAGCGCAAGAAGAAGCTGACAGCCCCCGAGGGCAAGGCCTTGCAGAAGAGCACTGGTGAGAGCTCGGAGGTGGGCGCTGTGCCCCCCGAGGACAGCCCTGGCCGCAGCCCTGCCCTGAGCTCAGAGATGAGCCATTTGGGCGCTCGGCTGGAGGAGAAGCGGCGCGCCATTGAGGCGCAGAAGAAGCGCATCGAGGCCATATTTGCCAAGCACCGCCAGCGCCTGGGCAAGAGCGCCTTCCTGCAGCTCAAGTGCAGGGATGGGGGGGGGGAGGGGGAGGGGGAGGCCAAGCTGTCGCTGGAGGAGCAGCTGGCCCGGCTGGAGGCAGAGGAGGAGGGGGGCGGCCTGCAGGCTCAGGCCGAGGAGGAGGGGCCAGGCCAGGGCCGCCTGGAGAAGCAGGTGACGTTCTCACCAGAGATCAAGGGGGCCCCCCTGGACGAGAACCTGGGCGATTACAACCGGGCCGTGGCCAAGCTGAACACGGCGCTGAGCTCCCTGCAGCTGGACATGCAGCGCCTGAGCCACCAGCAGCAGCGCCTGCTCCAGGAGAAGAAGCCCAACCAGGCCTGGGTCATCCCGGCCCCCAAGGGCCCCGCTCCGCGGGCCAGCCGGGAATTTGTGCCACCCCGCTCCGTGGAGCTCTCGTCCTCCTCGCCCTCACCCTCCCGTAAGCCCCCCGTCCCTGCCGCGCCCTGCTCGCCCCAGCCAGCCCCCAAGAAGGCTGCCCCCACGCCCCCCAAGAGTCCCAAGCATGCCCGGCCCGTTGAGCTGAAGCTGCCCCCGCTGACACGGGTGCTGACGCCCCCCCACAATGTGGACACCCTGCCCCATCTGCGCAAGTTCTCGCCCAGCCAGGTGCCCGTGCAGACCCGTTCCTCCATCCACTTCTCAGAGGAGGCACCTGGGCCGGAGCAGCTGCTTGAGTCCCCTGAGCTGGAGACCCAGGGCAACCTGCACCCTGTGGCCTCCATGGTGCCACAGAGCGGGGTGGGCAGTGCCCGGGTGTCCGGGGACGGCACCAGCGATGTGTCCTCACCGGGTGAGCGGCGGAGCAGCCTCATTGAGATCCCGCTGTCCAGCCTCCAGGCTGAGGAGGGCGACCGGGATGACTCGCTGGAGGAGTCGCTGACCGGGGTGCTGGACACGGAGCCGCGGGCTGGCCTTGGCTTCTTCTTCAAGGTGAGAACCAGGCCACATGGGACACAGCCATGCACCCCCGCTGCCCCAGGGTACCCCTCCCACGGCCCATCGCTGTACTGCCTGCCAGAGCCTGTCTCGGCCACAACCTGCCATCCTGTCACGGGAGCCCCTGGATTGGGAGTGGTGTTCTCTGGGGAGGGGGGCGCAGAGAATGGGACACGGGGCCTTTCCCCTCTAGGGGTGCTGTCGCTTGAACCAGCCATCTCCCAGTGCTGGGTTCTGTGGGGTTCCCTCTTTTCTCTCCCCCCCCCACCCCGGGCTCCCTTGGGTCACAGCCAGCTTCTTCCTGTAGGGAAATCCTAGGGATGCTGTTTTTGGGTCCCTGCCTCCCCCAGGTTCCCTCTCTGAGCAGGCTCCTCCCCTAGGGGGCTGGCTGGGATGCAGTCCTGTCCGTCTGGTGCCATGGCATTGACTGGTGTCTTGGCAGGGTGCGGCTGTGGGACGCTCTGTCCCAGTGGGCCGTATGGGGGCAGTGCTATGGGATGTCAGCTCAGATCTACGGTTAACCCTTTGGAGTCTGCCACAATGAGTCTATTGCCTAGAACACACGACATTATGGAGGGATGGGGGTGTAGGGTCCATGGGAGTTGGGCACCTCAGAATCTGTGGCCCTGAGTCTAGCTATTGTCTTTTTTTTTTTGCTTATCTCCCACATGCTGGGGCTGCATGGGGGACACTGCTGGGGGTTAACTGACCTGAGAGCAGCAAGGGGACCTGGCTCTCATACTGCCATCCGGATCTCACAAACCATAGCTGTAGGACTGCCTAGGAAATGACTCGTTTCCCTGGGGAACTCCTTGCCTCAGGATAGTGCCCAGGGCAGGAGCTTAGCTGGCTTTGAGGATTAGATATTGGTCTGGGTAACACCACTGCTGTTACAGGCCCGGATGGTCAGTATTTGCCCCTGAGCAGGGTGACTTCCTGCCCCTCCCTCTGAAGCAGCAGGTTAGTGGCCCAGCTTGGCTGTGGGCTGGGATAGCTGGGCCCTGCCCTCAGCTGCTTGGCTTTCTGGGGCTCCTGTGGCTTATGCTGAGGCCAGTGGAGCTGGTGAGTGGCTGGGGGGTGCTGGGATACCCAGGATGCAGTAAGACATGTTCTGGCTTCATGGGGATGTGCCCACCCTCTCCATGGAGCCTGGGGGGGCAGAGATCTCCCTGTCTCTGCTGGAGCTGTGGCAGCGCTCCATGTCCAGGGCTGCCCTCGGTGCCTGGGGCCTGCTGTCCCAGGGGCTGCCACGTGCCCACATACTGCCCATTGCTGTGACCTGCGGACCCTGGCCCTCCGGCTCATGAGCTCCGTCCCTGCCCAGGATGCCGAGAAGCCGGAGGACGAGATGGCCCAGAAGCGGGCCAGCCTGTTGGAGCGCCAGCAGCGACGCAATGAGGAGGCGCGGCTGCGGAAGCAGTGGCTGGAGGCTGAGAAGGAGCAGAAGGAGGAGGCAGCCAGGTGGGGGCAGGGGCAGTGTTAGGGAAAGAGCCCATGTTGGGTGGCACCCGGGAGGTGGAGGCTGGTGCCAGGGTGGTGCCCAGGAGGAGTGCAGGACTGGGCAGCATCAGGGTGGTGACTGGGGTGGAGCCCAGGTCTGCAGGTACCAGGGGTGGGGGTGGGGGCTGGTCTGAGCAGCATGGGGAGGTGCCAGGTGGGGATGGTGCAGGGAGCCCTGCAGCAGGGCTGGCTGGGTGGCTTTGGGGCAGAGCCCAGCCCCTAATGGCCATACTCCCTGCGCCAGGCTGCAGGCGGAGGAACGCCCGCGGCCGGAGGAGGAAGCAAGCCCACGGCGCGGTGACTTCACGCGCCAGGAGTACCTGCGGCGCCACCAGCTGAAGCTCATGGAGGACCTGGACAAGGTGCTGCGCCAGAAGCCAACCACGGTGCGCGCCCTCAAGAAGGGGCGGCCCAAGACGGTATTCTGCGACGACTCGGCCCTGGCCCGCAGCCCGGTCAAGGGGCTCCTCGGTACGGTTGGGGGAAGGGTGGTTCATGGACAGTGGGTGTGGGGGGAGAGGGGTTCATGGGGCCACCCCTTGCCCAGCTGTCCCACACAGCTGAACCCCATACTCCATGACCTGGAGGGCCCAGGAGCTGAGTCTGACTTAACTCTGGGGGGAAGTGCTTTTTTGGGGGGCTGGGAATGTTTTTTGGGTGCTGTCTGATAGAGATCTCTGCCCCCCCCCAGGCTCCAGGCTCAGCAAGGTGTACTCCCAATCGACCCTGTCCCTCTCCACTGTGGCCAACGAGCCTGGGAACTCTCTGATGGTCAAGAGACCCTCCAGGTGAGAGCGTTGGGGAGTCGGCTGGGCAAGTAACCCCCTGTGCTTCTCCATTGCCTGCCCTCCCCCCGCCCCCGGATTCTGCCACTTTAGATAGTGGGGTCAGGGGTAGCATTCATTCTGGCTCCTCCCAGTGGCCTGGAGCAAGGGGAGAAAGCAGCATAGCTCCCATTGGCAGGGGAAACCCCAGGCTGGGGGGCTGGCTTGGTGATCCCTGGAGTCCTTCCTCCCTTCTTGGGGAGTGAGGGGTGGAGTCTCCTGTGGGGGCAGTGATGGAGATGGAAGGTTTTGGGGGTGGTGACTCCCAGAGAGCTGGAGGGTGGGGGGGGGGGGTTGACTGGCTCCTGCATTGGAACTCCTGCCCTGTCTCAACTGCCCCCTGCCCCACAGAGCCGCGTCCCCCTCGGGCCTGATGTCCCCCAGCCGTCTGCTGGGCAGCCAGAGCCGTGAGCGGGACTGGGAGAACGCATCAACTGCCTCGTCACCTGCCTCTGTGCCAGAGTACACAGGTGAGCCAGACACCACCTCCCCCCTCCCCCCCCTTGTCTTCGAGCTGGGGTCTGCTCTGTGGCAAGGCTGGGAAATCCCTCTCCTGTGGGTGCTGGGGCAAGCTGCCAGTGTCCTGTACTATTGTTTTCTCTCATTTTTGGTAGAGGCCAACCCCTGTTTAAAGGCCCATGCTGCCTCAGTGCCATTTAGACCTTTGTCTCTTAGCCTGCCCTGAGAGCAAACAGTCCTCCCACATGCAGAATATAGGGGAAACTGAAGCACATACAGGATTCATTAAAAAGTTCCAACTTTGTCAATTGCTGAGAGCCCCCCTTTCCCACCCAGACTCTCACCTGCCTCCACCTCCTGCTGCCTGCCCCAGTCCTGAGTACACAGCTGAAGACGCCTCTTCTTCCCCCTCACCCCCCCACCTCTAGCTGCCACCTCCATCCCCATGGACATTGATTAGAACTACCTGGGGCCTAGTGGGAGGTTCCCTGGGGGCAGGGGTAGGGCCTGGTGGGGCAGTTCCTAGATCACTGGATCTAGCTCTAACCCACTTTCCCTGGCAGGGCCCAAACTGTACAAAGAGCTGAGTGCCAAGTCCAACAAGCACATCATCCACAACGCACTGTCACACTGCTGTCTGGCCGGCCGCGTCAACGAGCCCCACAAGAACAAGATCCTGGAGGTGAGGAGGGGGGCTCCTCTTACTCCCCTATCCTGGAGCAGGAGGTGACTGGGTATGGCTGGGGGGTGAATGGGTAGCGGGCCTTTGTGTTGTGGGGTTGAGGGCTTGCCTGGTCTCTTAACGTCACCCCTGCCCCCCAGGAGATGGAGAAGAGCAAGGCCCATCACTTCCTGATCCTGTTCCGAGACTCCAGCTGCCAGTTCCGGGCACTCTACACGCCAGCAGGGGAGACGGAGGAGCTGATGCGCTTGACGGGCTACGGTCCCCGCACCATCAGCCTGGCCATGATTGAGGGCATCTACAAGTACAACTCGGACCGCAAGCGCTTCACCCAGATCCCCACTAAGACCATGTCCATGAACGTCGACGCCATCACCATCCAGGGCCACCTCTGGCAGACCAAGAAGCCAGTCACCCCCAAGAAGCCAGGCACCCCTAAATAACCTCTCCTTGCCTCTCTGGGATGAGAGAGCTCTTCACACAGTTGCTGCTGCAGGACCCTGTGCCCTGGCTGTGTGCCCAGGCAGGGCCCAGCAAAGGGGGAAAGGCTTAGCCTGGGAACTGCCAAATACACTAAACTATGGGGTCAAAGGGCAGGGGGGGAGAACGGCCTTGGTAAGGCCTGGTCCTGCTCTACCCTAGGCTGAGGGGAGGGGCTAGGTGCCCCTCGACTAGCTACTCTGCTCTACCCCCCTACCACCCATCTGAATGTCAGACTGCACCCCAGGGGCATGTCTCTCCCCCTCCCTCCATGAGGTGTGGATCAGGGCCTGGCTCCTGGGCTGTGTATATTATACATAACTATACAGAAATTGAGCTATTTAAATGATTTTGCAATGATTTGTATATAGTGAATTGCATTTGATAAGCAGGTTGGGATGGGCCTGGTGTGGGGGGACAAGGGGTGGGGGGGGGGTCTGTCTGTCTCCATGTCTTGTCTATTTTGTATCTTCTAAGCTTCTGCCACAATGGAATTATGTGTTGAACTTCCCCCTTGCAGGAGGGGTGCTGAGCACAGGACTAGGTACCAGGGCCACTGCCTCAGGCTCTGGGTGGAGGGGACCTGGGAAATGAGACAGCCTAGCCTGAGCCCCCCTGTAGCTGCCCCAGGGAGTAGGACTCCCAGTGCCCATAGCTCCCCTCACCCCTCCTAGCCCAGGTGGCTGCTATCTGTGCCCCTGTTTGGGGCTGGAGTGCTGTCCTGCCAGCCCCATCCCTTCCTGTGTGCCTGTGTCCAGCTGGAAGGGGCCTGCTCCCTTCTAAGGGGCTGTTAGAGCTGAGCCAGGCCAGGTGCCACCCCCCCGGCACAGATGCTTGGTCCAAGGTGCTGTGGGCCTGCTCAGGTGATCCCCCTGGCTCCCTGTGGCAGAGGGGGTGCTGGGCAATGCTGTAATGAGCTGGCAGGAACCTCACCCTGTCACTTAATAAAGTAACTTAAAGGTGCTTCTGTCTCTGCCTGGTTCCTCATCAGAAGAGCAGCCTCACCCTGCTGCCCACAGTAGGGCTGTGTATGCATCAGGGAGCCTAGGTTCTAGCCCCAGCTTGGGGAAGGGTGAGTCAAGAGAATCCAAGCTGGGGGCCTGGGCAGCAGGAGCAGGCTTCTGGTTTCAGTGGAATCCCACATGGAAAATTTTTCCTTGTGGTTTTATGGTGGAAAAACAAACTTCTCCATGCTCTGGCCCAGCCCTTGCTAGTGCTCAGAGCCTGAGCCAAGGGCTGTATGTGGAAAGTGCTTTGGGGACCTGGTCTCCAGGCCTGCAGCCACTATGCCCCCACCCACCACCTGGCAGCAAGAACTGCTCCTGCAGGCTCTGATGTAGCTCTACACCTGCCCCCGGGACCAGCTGATACAGAACTGGTGCTGACCAGCATATTTAACCCTAACCCTGCCCACTCCTGCAGGGACCTTTAATGCTCAAAGCTGCCTGGGCTGTAGTCCAGCTCCAGCCCCCCACCTCACATCATCCCTCTGCCCTGACAGCATGGCTAGACCTGGCCAGAACCAAGGGTCCCTCTCCCCCAGCCCTGACCTAGACCAGCATGGTGCAGTTGTGGGGAGGGCCTCCCCAGGGCAAGCGGGTTTAAGCTGCTGGAGTCTATAGCAAAGAGGCTGCCTGACCAGGGGTGAACAGCCTCCTCCAGGTCCATGCTGCACTGTCACCACATCCCTGCCCAGCACAAGGTGGGGGAGGCTCTGCCTGCAGCTCTTCCCCTGCCCCCCTCCCTGCACAATGAGAGCCCAGCTAAGGTTAGAAAAAGAAACATTTATAGTCAAACACAGCAGCCCTGGGGGGGGTGCACTCCCCCTCTCCCTGCACAAGAGCCAGGACACAGGCCCACACTCAGCCATGGCAGCAGTGGGGGGAAGAGCACCATGTGCATAGCTTACCCCACACTAGCAGTGGAGACCAGCTGGAGGGGGCAGATTAGCCCCAGCTACTATCAGGGGCTCTGCCTACTCCTTGCCTACTTAATTAGCCTGGCTCCCAAAGTGCTTCATGAGGAAGGGGGGGGGTGACAGGGCAAGGGGCCAGTAGCCCAAGGGCAGGCTGGTTCCACCCACTCCTGCCAATAGCCCTGAGCAGGGTCCTCCTCTTCCCTGCCCTGGGCAGCAGCCAGCTACTTAGAGCTACAGCAGCCCCACCCTCTGAGGAGCCAGGGGTGGGGCCAGAACTCAGGGAGCTTGCTTGGTCCACAGGACCAGGAAAACTAGGGCAGCTGAGCACCCTAGGGTGATGCCCTGGCTGAGGGGCTGTGCTGGGGGGTACACAGCTCCAGCCAGCTCTGGGGGATGGACACTCAGCCCATGCTCTAGGGGACTAGCCACAGCCCAGCAGCTCCAGGCTGGCCCAGGAATCTCAAAGTCCAGACCCCTCTGCCCACAGTCCAGGAGTGGAGCAGGATCCATGGTGCCCGCTGGCTGTCCCCAGCTCAGTCGACCTTCAGCCCCCCGAACACAGCGGAGGGGACGCTCTGCTGCTCCAGCTGCACCTCTGTAGGGAGAAGCGGAGGGTGGGTCAGTGGTGAGCCAGCACCTGCCTCCAGCCAGGAGACAGACCCAACTATGCCACACCCAGTGCCCAGCCCCACCCAACTCCCATCCTTAGCCTGAGGGGCAGGACATATCCAGCTACACTAGGCCCCTCCCCCAGTCACAGCTGCACAGCCCCCCCTTACCATCAGGCTCATTCTCCTCGCTCTCATCCCCCTCATCCTCATCAATGTCGATCTCATCAGGGTTCACCTGCCTGGAGAGTGCGGCCATCTCACTGCGTGACACATCGCTCCTACCAACATACCAGGGGGGAGGGGAGTGAGCCAGGGGCTAGGCACCAGGGAGCCAGCTGCTCCAGAAACACTCTTGGGCCCCCACTGTCCACAGCTCCCCACATGGCTCTAGGCCTAAGACAGGCTCCCCACAGTGTGCAGGGGGCTATGGCTGGCTGTGCCCTGGGTGCCAGCTTTAGCTAGCAGGGAAGGGGTAAGGGCAGAGCTCAGCAGGGAGGGTGGTTGGGGGTTACAGGCTCAGCTGGTGAGAAGTCAGCCCAGGGCTGCACTGGCACACTGGGCCCTGGGCATCTCAGAGCCATTGCTGGCTATAGGGCAGGGGAGCCAAGCCCCAGCATGCAGTAGGGCCAGGTGCCCAGATGCATGCTGGGATATGTAGTCTCCACAAGCTTCCCTATGCACACAGACCTGACAAAGAGGATCTTCTCCTTCGACCGGGGCTTGTCCCGCTCTGTCTCGGCGGCCAGCTGCTCCGCCCGCTGCTCCAGCAGCTTCATGTCGTCCATGCCACTCTGGCCCGGCGCCAGGTCTGACACTGGAACCAGACAGCAGGGCGAATGTCAGGGACACCTCTGTGTGGGGTATAGGTGCCCCCAAGGCTCCCACCAGGCAGGGGGGCAGGTTGCTTACCGGTGCCTGTGGCATTACTGGAGACTTTGAGCATCTGTGAGGCCATGAAGTTGACCTGGGTGTTGTAGGTGGCTTGGACGCTGCGTTTGATGCGCAGCATCTCCCGGATGGTGTCTTCGTTCCCGTGCCGGATCTCAAAGTCCTTCCATGTCTGCCAGAAGGAGCCTGTGGTCTGGGGGTGGGGGGTGAGCCCAAAGGGGGTGAGCCTTGCAGTCCCCACCCCCATGGCCTGTCCTACCCATCCCCTCAGCCCTCTCTAAAGAATCTGCTGCTAAACCACCCCCACCCAGCTCAGAGACCATCTGCCCCCAGGGCTCAGGCTGTTACTGGAGATGGGGCAGGATGCCGGGCCACCCCGGGGCGCTAAACACCCCCCCCCGTCCCCTTTGGCTCCATGGTCTGCAAGACAGTCCCGCAGTGGGAGTGGGACCTCACGGAGCCCCACCCCTAAAAGAGCTAGACTTAGCCCAGGGCTGTCCTGGGGCTGTGGCAGTAGGACCCAGAGAAGGGCACAGGGGGAGCCCTGCACAGGTTTATAGGGGTCCCATCACCATGAAGCCCCTCCCCACTCACCCCAGGGCTATAGGTTCCAGCAGTCAGAGCAAGACACCCCCACCCACCTTGGCTCTGGTCTGACAGGCAGGCAGGCACTATGCCAGGGAAGGTGGGAGGCCCCTGTCCAGCACTGCTGCATCCCCACCATAGCTGGGGGGAGGGGGTGCAGGGTGGGCACCATGGGTCACTGTAGTGCCAACTGGTGGTGGGTGAGGTCAAGGGCCGAGCTCTCCACTACCAGCTTCCCAGCTCCAGGAGTGAGGGTGGCCCTGGTCCATCTCCCAGACTTCTCTAGGGCAACTGATCTCTCTAGCAGGGCCCAACACCCACCTGGCTGGGCAGAGTGGCAGGGAAACCAAGCCTAGGGAGCCTGGGGACACTAGTGCCAGGGACCAGACTGTAGGGGACAATCCCACCCCCAGGGCCCCAGCTCACTCTGCCACCCAAAGTTCACCCCAGGGCCCCTACCCGGGGGTCACAGATCTGTGAGCAGTAGGAGTAGATGGCCCGGGCCCGGTCGATCTCGCCCAGCTTGCACTCCATGTCGGCAAAGCGCTGGCACATCTCGCGGGCATGCTCGTCTGACAGCACCTGTGGGAGAGACTGTGAGAGAGTGCCCCTGAATCCCACCAGCCTCCATCCCCACTCCTCCTCGCCCAACACTGGCTCTGACCCCAGAGCGCACCCTGGGCGGATGGATGGACAGACAGCATGCTCCCCTGAATGCCCTGCCCCTGACCCCACCCCTGGGTGAGGGAATCCAGATGCCATGCAGTGTGCTCCCTGCAGGCTGGGGCTCAGGACAGGCTCCCCCCTCCGAAGATCCCGGGTTCATGGCTTCGCAGCCTTGGGCTGCAGAGTACCAGGGGTGAGGGGAGTGTTTGGGATTTGGCCCGGTGCTCTCTGTGCCCATCTCTGCTGCCCAAACATCCCCGTTACAAGAAGGCAGCGCTGCCCTCTAGTGCTTGGACAGGAGGTGCAGACCTCAGCCAGCCCACGCCTCTCACTGCCTGCTGGAGGGGTCTAGGGCTCCTCAGCACCAGCCCATGGGATTTGGGTGCAGGAGGATGGGAGGGGTTTCTGCTACTGAATGGCAGGAAGGGGCCTAGGACAGCCCAATGCACTGGCACACAGGGGTGGAGGCAGTGCTCTAGGCCCATGTGAGGGGGAAAGGGGAAACCTCTGCCAGCTCTACCCCCTACCTCACCTCAATGGCCTTCTCATAGATGCTGCGGGTGTGGGTGACCCCATAGATCTCGGCCGCCCGCTTGATGTAGATGTTGTACATCTCGTACTGCTCCGAGGGCTGTACGGCCCGTGTGGCCCGCTCGTACACTGCCATGGCATGCCGCGCCAGCCCGAACTCCTCCTCCAGCTTGGCATACAACAGGTAGATGGCTGCAGGGACAGGGTGCATTAGTGGCTGGCTGGCAAGGGTACGACTGAGGGCCCTGGTACAGGGTCACCAGGCCACAGGGTGACTCAGAATGGCATCAGAAACCTGCAGCACCACTGGAGCAGAGGCAAAGCTGGCTGACGGGGGTGGGAGGCCCGCAGAGGGGCATGTGTGTGGGGAGGGAGCAAAGGCAAAGCCAGCTGGTGGGGGGCTGCGTACGGGGGCACTGGCTCTGCCACAGCCCAGGATCTCAGGCCCTCTTTGCCACACAGCAGTCTGTGCTCGAGTCCACATGGAGCCGCAGGCCCAGTGGGGCTGGGCTCCCCCATTCAGCATCCCATTCACCAGGGCTCCCCTCGGCTTGGAGACAGGACTGGGCACCAGTGCGGGTGGAATCCTGGCCAGACAGAGCCACATGGCAGTTGACGCCAGGATGCCCTCATACCGGGGAGCCAGGAACCCTTGCCCCCACGTACTCTTGGCGTATTTCTGGGGGCAGCCGTCCAGTGCCTGCTCGAAGAGGTCGCGGGCACGCTCCAGCTTCTTGCCGCCATAACGGTCGATGAACTTGGTCAGGTAGGTGTTCCAGATGTCGTACACATTGGGCCAGCGGAACAGGGAGATGCCCCTCTCGTAGGCCTGCCGAGGGAGGAGTGTGAGCATGGCTGCCCGGGTCCCCCTGGAGCCCTCACATCTGGCAGCATCTGGTGGAAGTTCCATGACCCCCCAAGGAGCAATCGCAGCATCTCCCCCCACCCACAATCTGCACATTAACCCTGTAATCCCCACGGAGCCACTTCAGAGCCCCTCTGATACAGCCAGCTCTGCAGCCCCTCCCTCACCGGGCAAACGCCTGCCAATCAGGGGTTCTCTGCCAGCCCTGCCCACCAGTTCCCCCTCACCCCTACCCCAACTCTGCTTCTTGGAGCCCAGCTAAGTCACAGCAGAGCTCCCCTGCACCTTGAAGCTCTCCTCGAAGTAGGTGTGCTCCTCCAGGAAGAGGGCGTAGTTGATGATGATCTGGGGCGTGGCAATGCGCAGGTCCAGGATGCGGTCATACACCGCCTTGGTGGACTAGGAGAGAAGACCAGGCGGGCAGCAGTATTAGATGGATTACGGTAGGGGCTGGCATGCTGCAGGGATCCAGTGGGCCCAGCAGGATGGACGGGGCGGGTGAAGGCTGAGCCTGGCGCCATCCCCAGTAGAGTCCACGCCCTGCAGTTCCTCTGCCGGAGAGCAGCTAGGGCCCGGCTCCTTGGCCTCCCCCCCGGGGACCTGGCCCCTGAGAAGGGTGGGTATCCTCACCTTGAAGGTGCCCAGGCTCTCTTCCAGGTCAGCCAGCATGGACCAGACTTTGAGGGATTTGTACACACGGTTCTGGACAGGCTCTGAGGTGTCGAAGTACTCTGCTTTCTTGGCTGGGATGGCCGTGGCTTTCTGTGGGGCAAGAGGGGAGTGCGCTCAGTGGGGCAACGAATCCTGTGCCCAGGATTTCGTGGCCAGTAACACACAGGGTGGGCAGGGCCATTCAGGGACTCATGACATCCCCTGGCAGGCGCCACGTAGGCAGCTGCTCACCATCACTCACTGAGTCCACAGCAAAGCATGGCCCACACTCAAACCACTAGACCACCTGCCCCTCCCAGAGCTGGGAGTGGAACCCTAGAGTCTGGGCCTTAACCTCAAGATTCATAGATTCATAGATACTAAGGTCAGAAGGGACCATTCTGATCATCTAGTCCGACCCCCTGCACAGCGCAGGCCACAGAATCTCACCCACCCACTCCTACCAAAAACCTCACCTATGTCTGAGCTATTGAAGTCCTCAAATCATGGTTTAAAGACTTCAAGGAGCAGAGAAGCCTCCCTCAAGTGACCCGTGCCCCATGCTACAGAGGAAGGTGAAAAACCTCCAGGGCCTCTCCAATCTGCCTGGAAGAAAATTCCTTCCCGACCCCAAATATGGCGATCAGCTGAACCCTGAGCATATGGGCAAGATTCACCAGCCAGATACTACAGAAAATTCTTTCCTGGGTAACTCAGATCCCATCCATCCAATATCCCATCTCAGGGGATTAGTCCTATTTACCCTGAATATTTAAAGATCAATTACTTACCAAAATCACATTATCCCATCACACCATCTCCTCCATAAACTTATCGAGTAGAATCTTAAAGCCAGATAGATCTTTTGCCCCCACTGCTTCCCTTGGAAGGCTATTCCAAAACTTCACTCCTCTGATGGTTAGAAACCTTCGTCTGATTTCAAGTCAACTTCCTGGTGGCCAGTTTATACCCATTTGTTCTTGTGTCCACATTGGTGCTGAGCTTAAATAATTCCTCTCCCTCTCCTGCATTTATCCCTCTGATATATTTATAGAGAGCAAGATGTTCCTCTCTCCTCTACCCGCCCAGGACTCTCCAGCAGCCTAAGAGACGGTTGCCTGGCGCTTGCCCTCGTATACCACATTGCCACTCCCATCAGCCCCCCTATACCCAGCAGGGCTGGGCTCACCCGGAGGATGCGCAGGGCCTGGTCATAATTCTCATGGCGCAGCTCCATCTCCCCATACTCGCACCAAACGCAGGCTAGGTCGTCCACCTGCTTGAAGTTCACCTTGGTGGCCTTCTCAAAGATGGTCCTGGCCTGGGCAAGGGGAGGGAGGCAGAATCAGAGGGAGCATGAGCTGCTCCCCCCAGCCCCCGACCAGCCCACTTCCCTGAGCTCTGGCAGGAACCCAGCCCCTGCTCCCCGCCTGGCCCCAGGCCAGCCTGCTCCCCCCCAGCCAACCTGCTCCCCTGAGCTGTGGCAGGAGCCTGCCCCACTCCATCTCCCAGACTCCAGCAGGGGCCCAGACACAGTGCACCCAGACAGGCAGAAATCCCTCCCTCACAGACCCCTCTGCCCTGGCCTTCCAGGGTTGGCATTAATGGGGATCCTGCACAGACTCTCTCTCCAGGTGCTTGGGTGATGCTCCTGCCCAGTTTAACCCCCACTAGCAGCCACTGCTGGGAACACGAGTCCTGTTTGTGTGACGCCCCAGGATGAGGGTCCTATCACACCGCACCCCACCCTCCTGATGGGTCCCCTGGGCAAGGGCAGGGAGAGGAGGCAGCTTTTCTTAGCTGTTCTCACTCCGCGTCCCCAGCAACACTCACATCCTCGATCTGCCCATTGTCCTCGTAGAACTTGGCAAAGGAGACCCAGAGTGTGTGCGTCTTGCCGGTGGCCTTGAAGGGGTCCACGGTCTGCACGGCCTCCGTGTAGGTGTTGATGATCTGTGAGGGCAGGTGGGCGCCAGCGTTAGATCCAGCAGGAGGAGAAGGGCACACTCTGCTGAAGGCCTTTGCCAACAGAGCTGCTACAGCAGGGCCCACACAGTTCCTCCCTGTGCCCCAGAGGGGTGCCTTCTAGGGGTGAGGGTGGAGTTCAGTCTCCCTTGACTCCTCACTGGGGCAAGTTAATTTCCCTGGCAATCTCACAGAACCCAGTGATGAGGAAATGGACCGAGACTCGCCCACACTGCACACGCAATGGGAGCAGCTTTCAGTCATTCCCAGCCTGGATTGGAACCCGGGCCCTATGCCCTAGGTTTGAGCCTGGATCAGCACCAGTGACACAGCCCCTCGCCCTCGTCCCCTGCCCCAGCCAGATCAGAACCGGTGCCTGTAGCCCATTCCCTGTGCCCCAGCTGTTCTAATGCTCTGGACAGAGCCCCAAAGACGAGCCAAGTCTTTGCTACCCCACTCCTTGCACAACCACTTACACTCACTGCCAGATGGGACGAAGTGGGAATAGTTTGAGAATCCTGCTGCAGCATCAGTTTCCCAGCGAGTGGGAGGGGCCTGGTTGCTCTCAGGGGAGGCTAGGAGATGGATGGGGGGGTCTTATTCCCCATGGTAGTGGAGCATCTAAGATGCCAAAGGGGACCCCAAATTCCAGGCCATTGACACCTAGCACCCAAGGACCCACAGATGGATTTCCCCGTCTCTCCTTAGGGAAGCTGAACAGCAGCCCCCCAGCTGGAGATCAAAGGGCTGCCGAGGTCGAGGTGGGGGGACCAGGGCTGGCTGCTGGAAGGAGTCAGGGACTCTTGGTTGGGGTTGACCAAGGAGGCCAGATGGAGGGTCAGACAGAGCCTGAACAAAGAGGCTCAGTCCAGCTCAGCTGGGCTCTGGGCTAAGCAGGAGGGTCTGTGCTTTAACCTCAGTGCTCTGGGCTGACTACAGACTCCCCATGCTGCCTTTGGGGTTACTGTTCTGACAACGCTGTGCGAGCATTGCTGCCAATGCTGGGTGAGGTCATGAATTCCCCATGGGGGTCTGCCCTGTGGGACTCGCTGAATGGAGCTCGCGGGGTGACGCAGGGGTGCGGAAGGCCCAGGCTCCAGAGGCGGTGAAGCCATTGGGCTTATCCTGGAGGAAGCACGACAGCCAGAGGGGGTCTGGCACACGGGAAGGCTCCTCCGAGAGACTGTTCCAAAGCTGGGGCTGTAGCACTGATCCCATGAATATACTGGGGTCAGGTCGGGGTGAAGCCAGTGCAGTAAGGGAGACGTGCACAGCTGGGAAACACACTGACCCTGCCTGGGGCAGGAGGGACCAGGGCAGTGCCAGCTGCCCAGTCTACCTCTGTGTAGCACACCAGCCCCACGCCCCCACTACAGCACCCTCTAGGGCGGCCCAACACACTACATAGCCAGCAACTCTTACCCCCTCGGCTTCCCAAGGACGCAGCTACCACCCCCATCTTAGAGACAGGGAAACTGAGGTACAGAACAACGGTGCCACTTGCCAGAGAGAACAGTGTGTGTGTGGCAGTACAGGGAACACAGGTGTCCTGACTCACCCGAACCACTTGCCAGCCTCTGCCTGGGGCTATTTTCCAAGCAAATCCCACCAGAGGGCTCAGCCATGCCAGGCTGGGCTTTTCAGAGCGCTGCAGACAACACACCTGGTGTCTCAGCCTCCCCCCGAGCCATGAACCGCATACTGAGCCATGCTGCACGAACTTGCGCCCCAAGTCCATCACGCTAAAGCATGCGTCAGCCTCGTGCAGAGCGGATTAGCGGGGGAGATCTGTCCCACACCAGAGATGGCTGCATCTCAGCACCAGGCACAGGATCCCTGTAAAACCAGCCCCCATGTGCCCCACACCCCAGAGGCAGCTGCACCTCTACCCATCTCCCCATTCCCCTGGGATGCCAAGGGGGGGAGGGGGGCATCAGGATGAGAAGGCAGAGCCCCAGGGTGAGCGTGTGGCCCTTGCATGCTCCCCTGGGGGATGGGCCGGCCCGGCCCTACCTCTCGGGGCTTCCCCTCATAGAGCTTCACACGCTTGTGCCACTCGTGGACGTTATGGGGGTTCTGGCGCAGCAACACACTGTTGAGCAGCAGGGGGCGCCGTGTGATCAGCTGCTCAAAGCGAGCGAGGCGCAGCTCAAGGTCCACATCATCTGTAGTGGGGAGAGGCACAGGCAGGATTAGCCACCGGCCTAATGTCCCTGCCAGGCCCTGGCCCTCCAGGAGTCCCGAGTCCCAGCCCCCCATTTAATGCTCCCCACTCCCTCCCAGAGCTGGGAATTGAACACAGGAGTCCCGACTCCCAGCTCTCCCTCTGGGCCTAGCAGGGTCTTACTATCCTCCACCCCTTCCGAGCGGTCCTTTGTGCCTCCCATAAAGAGCAATCAGCTGCCAGACTCTGGAGGCCAAATGCAGCCCTGGTGTAAGTGGTGTAACTGCAGATGTCAGTATTACCCTCCTTGCCCCCCAGTGCCACACTTGGAGCTCTGCCTCCCCAGGCTGGCCAATCCCCGCTTAGGAGCGCTGCATGGTACCTGCAGGCGGGGCCCAGTCCCCCACTCACCCTCCTCCTCCTGTCCCAGCTCAGAGGTGGTCTCCATCTTGGCTGCGATCATGCTCTCCTCGAACTGGGCGTAGCTGTCAAACACCTGGGTGAAATCCCGCACTGTCATCACCGTCTGGATGGCCTCCTCGTACACGTCCCGGGCCTGAGACATATGGCACTGTGAGCAAGGCCCCAGGCTCCCTATCCCACAAAGGGGCCCCTCCAAGCTAGCTCCAAGGAGAGAAATGGGAGCTATGGCCCCTCCACCCTGATAAGCCTCCAAAGGGCCCTTGCCCAGAGGTGAGATGCAGCAATCTATGGGGTGGAGAAGTTGATACAGGGATCCCTTGCCTGGCGCTGAGATGCAGTCACCAGTGGGAGTTGTTTGGTCCCTTGCCCGGTACTGAGATGTGGCTGCTCCTGGGGTGGGGTGCAGCAACTGTTTGTAGTAGAGAAAGAGAGCCTGGAGCACTGAGCCTGGTGCAAAATTTAAGGCCTGAACCCAAGGCTGTGAAGCAAAGTCAGGCCATGTATTAAAATAAATGCTCACAAGGTGACTGCTCACTATATGAACTTGGTAAAGCTGTTGCTAGTGGAGGCCCTAGATATTTACAAAAAGGTATTTTAGAAGGCTAGTACAAATACACAAAAAATTAGTACAAAATCAAATGGTTTGACAAATCAATCAATAAAAATATTTTGTCCAAAATACAAGGAACAAGGGGAGGTAACAAACAGGTGTCATAAAACACGTCAGGTGCTGTGCAAGTTGTTTATCACAGTTTGTCTCAGTCTATAGATGTCGGGGGACCATGCCTTAAACCGCAGAATATCAGGGTTAGAAGGGACCTCAGGAGGTATCTAGTCCAACCCCCTGCTCAAAGCAAGACCAACACCAACTAAATCATCCCAGCCAGGGCTTTGTCAAGCCTGACCTTAAAAACCTCTAAGGAAGAAAATTCCACCATCTCCCTAGGTAACTCATTCCAGTGTTTCACCACCCTCCTAGTGAAAAAGTTTTTCCTAATATCCAACCTAAACCTCCCACACTGCAACTTGAGACCATTGCTCCTCATTCTGTCATCTGCTACCACTGAAAACAGTTTAGATCCATCCTCTTTGGAACCCCCTTTCAGGTAGCTGAAAGCAGCTGTCAAATGCCCCATCATTCTTCTCTTCCACAGATTAAACAATCCCAGTTCCCTCAGCCGCTCCTCATAAGTCATGTGTTCCAGTCCCCTAATCATTTTTGTTGCCCTCTGCTGGATGTTTTCCAGTTTTTTCACATCCTTCTTGTTGTGGGGGGCCCAAAACTGGACACAGTACTCCAGATGAGGCTTCACCAATGTCAAATAGAGGGGAACAATCACATCCCTTGATCTGTTGGCAATGCCACTACTTATGCATCCCAAAATGCCATTGGCCTTCTTGGCAACAAGGGCACACTGTTGACTCGTATCCAGATTCTCGTCCACTGTAACCCTTAGTTCCTTTTCTGCAGAACTGCTGCCGAGCCATTCGGTCCCTAGTCTGTAGCAGTGCATGGGATTCTTCCATCCTAAGTGCCGGACTCTGCACTTGTCCTTGTTGAACCTCATCAGATTTATTTTGGCCCAATCCTACAATTGGTTAAGATCAGTCTGGATCCTATCGCTACCCTCCAGCATATCTACCTCTCTCTCCATTTTAGTGTCATCTGCGAACTTGCTGAGGGTGCAATTCATCCCGTCATCCAGATCATTAATGAAGGGGATTGGTCCTACTTTGAGCAGGGGGTTGGACTAGATGACCTCCTGAGGTCCCTTCCAACCCTGATATTCTATGAATTCTATGAATTTCTATGTTGAACAAAACCGGCCCCAGGACAGACTCCTGACGCACTCTGCTTGATACTGGCTTCCAACTAGACATCAAGCTGTTGATCACTACCCGTTGAGCCTGACAATCTAGCCAACTTTCTGTCCACCTTATAGTCCATTCATCCAGCCCATACTTCTTTAATTTGCTGGCAAGAATACTGTGGGAGGTAGATACGCTGGAGGGTAGGGATAGGGTCCAGTTACTTAGACAAATTGGAGGATTGGGCCAAAAGAAATCTGATGAGGTTCAACAAGGACAAGTGCAGAGTTCTGCACTTAGGAAGGAAGATCCCATGCACTGTTACAGACTGGGGACTGACTGTCTAAGCAGCAGTTCTGCAGAAAAGGACCTGGGGATTACAGCAGACGAGATGCTGGATATGAGTCAGCAGTGAGCCCTTGTTGCCAAGAAGGCCAATGGCCTATTGGACTGTATTAGTAGGAGCATTGCCAGCAGATTGAGGGAAGTCAAGAAAGGATGTGGACAAATTGGAGAGTCTCCAGCAGAGGACAATGAAAATTATTAGGGGGCTGGGTTACATGACTTACGAGGAGAGGCTGAGGGAACTGGACTTATTTAGTCTGAAGAAGAGAAGAGCGAGGGGGGATTTGATAGCAGCCTTCAATTACCTGAAGGGGGATTCCAAAGAGGATGGAGCTCGGCTGTTCTCAGTGGTGACAGATGACAGAATGAGGAGCAATGGTCTCAAGTTGCAGTGCGGGAGGTCTAGGTTGGATATTAGGAAACACTTTCACTAGGAGGGTGGTGGTGAAGCACTGGAATGGGTTAGCTAGGGAGGTGGTGGAATCTCCATCCTTAGAGATTTTTAAGGCCCAGCTTGACAAAGCCCTGGCTGGGATGATTTAGTTGATGTTGGTCTTACTTTGAGCAGGGGGTTGGACTAGATGACCTCCTGAGGTCCCTTCTAACCCTGATATTCTACAATTCTGTACCTCTCCCCCAGTTTAGCGTCATCTGCGAACTTGCTGAAGGTGCAATTCATTCCATCATCCAGATCATTAATAAAGATGTTGAACAAAACCAGCTCCAGGACCAACCCTTGGGGCACTCCGCTTAATACTGGCTGACAACTAGACACGGAGTCATTGATCACTACCCACTGAGCCCAACAATGCGGCCAGCTTTCCATCCACCTTATAGTCCATTCATCCAATCCATACTTTAACTTGCTAGCAAGAATACTGTGGAAAATCATATCAAAATCTTTGCTAAAGTCAAGATATATCACATCCACCACTTTCCCCATATCCACAGAGCCAGTTATCTTACCATAGAAGGCCATCAGGTTGGTCAGGCATGACTTGCTCTTGGTGAATCCAGGTTGACTGTTCTAATGGGACAGCTGAAATTCCTGCTGCTGACTGAGCCACTCCTTGCCTTGGGCACTCACGGGTTAGCGTGCCTGTAGCTCTTATGGGACGCTACGACTTTGCCTTAAGGGCAATAAACCTGGCCGAGCACCTTTGTCACCAAACCATGCCTGTGGTCTTTCTTGATAAGTAAAATTGGGGGCTGCTGAATCAGCAGGCTGCGCTACCTGCTAGTGCTGATAACACTGGACCTCTAAGAACAAAAGCACTGAGCAACCGTAACAGCTTAGCAGCAACATTCCTCTCTTCTACCCTGTTTAATAGTCACATGGCAACACCACACAAAGGGAGATGATTCAACACTATGGCGCTAGGAACCTTAGAAATACTAACTGGTTAGAGGAGACAGAACAACTAGAGACACTAACTTTGGAGGAATGCAGAGGGTCAGCTGGAGCATGCTGGATTGGGCCTGGACACTGGGGTTAATATCCTCACTGCTGAGAAACACGTCATGGGCTCATCAGTGACTAGATAGTGTTCTGTGAGCTGTTTAACCCCTGCCATATTCCATCCCAGAGACAGGCACACTCCAGAACCAGAACAGTGATCCCTCCAAAGATGTGCTTTGGGCTCCTTCCAGATGAGATCGGCTAGGCAAACAGGAGCTACTCCAGTGCCTGAGTGAGCAGGGAAGCCCAGCTGCTTTCCATACTGGGGTGGTGAACTCAGACTTCCTTCATCCCTGCTGGGCTGGACAATTCCCCCCCATCCCTCTGCAGACAGGGAAGCTCTGTGGGGGGCAGGAGGGAGGGCTGTGAGGAGCTCCCCCAGCCTGCTTCCCTTCCCCATCCCCCCAGACTGCCCTAGTCTTTGCATTACCCTCCCAGTCCTCCCCAGGCACTTCCCTCCCATGCTTCCACCCACACTCACCCATTTCAGGATCCAGTTCAAATGTCACTCACCCTGCTTCAAAACCCCTCTAAGATTCAGCTCAACCATCCCAGACTCCCATAACCTCCCCCCAACGAATCACCCAGTACCAGCTTCCTTGTGGCACTTACGGCTGTTGCTAGTGAGAGCGCCTTCTCCCATGCAGCTCCTGGATCCAACCCTCAGGTGGACGCTTCACATTCCACCACACCTGGTTTCCCTGTCCCCTCAGCTCATGATTCACTAACCCTTTGGGGGCCCACGCTGCACCCAGCCATGTAACCTCCTGGGTTGTTGCTTCCCCAGGACCTTTAACCCCTGTGCCCACCAAATTAAACACCAGCTTCCCCTTGCAATGGGAAAGCCTTTGCCAGCAGTTAGCACCATTCACAGAGCAGCCTGCATGGAACAGCGCCCATCCCTAAAAGCTCCCAGTGCTGGCCTTGCCCACTCCTCAAGGTACCTTCTCAAAGTGCCCACTGCGGATGTAGTAGTCGGCCAGGGAGCACCAGAGCTTGCCCAGCTGGTCGGTGAAGCGGGTGAGGCCTCCGCGAATGATGGCCCCAACATTGAGGGACTTCACCTTGTCAGGGTTCTGGGAGATGAGGTCACAAAGCTCGTGCCACAGCTGGAGGGAGAAGGAGACATCAGGCAGCAGGGCAAGGCTACACAGGCCACTCAGCACCCACAGGGAGCTCCCAGGCCCTGAGCCCATCTAACCCATCCCCCAAGATTACTGTGCCCATGTGGGAGCACATAGCATGATGGCTATTCCTGTTCCTGCCCTGGGCTTGGGTTGCACATCTGAGCCCATCCCCTCCACTTCCCAACACCCTGGGGCCTGGGCTCCAGGCTGAGGTCTGGTACCCAGCCCCCCGCATTCACTCCTGCTGCCCCACCTGGCACATTCCAGGATGTGAGAGACCCTGCGTGGGGGAAGTGCTCTAGGGGACCAGCAAGGAGGCTGGGGCACAAGCCGTCTTTAAGGGGAGGGAGCAAGAGGAGCTATTAGCAATGGGGTGGATGACTGGCACAGCTGTCCCCTCAGGAAAGAAGCCTCGCCCTGGGAGCATGGACACCTCACCTGGTAGTTGGATTTCCCCTCCTTGGAGACGAACCTCTCGTCATTGACCACAGTGGCAAGGCGGAGGGCGGCCTCGTCCAGCCGGTCGATGGAGCGCAGATATTCGATGTACTCTTCAGCGTTCTCAGGGCTCAGCTGCAGCACACACAGCAGGGATGAGCATGCCTGGCAACCTAGCACCCCCCATGCTTTTGCAGGTTAGCACTGCCTCCCTCTACGCCACCCCCAATCTCCAAGCACTTCACAGTTCACTAGCTCCACTCTGTGAAGGGAAACTGAGGCACAGAGAGACGAAGTGATTTGCTTGAGGTTCCACAGCTAGCTGGGGCAGGGACAAGCGGAAGGACAGTGCAGAACTTTGGGTGCAAACCTGGGATTTGGAGAGACAGGTTCAATTCCCTGCTCTGGCTCAGCCTCCCTGCATAACCCTAGGCAGGTCACTCAGCCATCCCCTCCAATCCGTTTGCCTCCACTGCAACATACCCTGCAGCCATGGGCGGGGTTAGGGCTGGATCTTGACCCTATGAGGAGCAGAAGCTCCAAGGCCTTTGTTCCATTGTTGTGGATCCACTGTGCAGAGACAGGCAAACCCAAAGGAGACTGTTCAAAAGGGGGCAGCTCAGCAAAGAGTAAAGATTAGGGAGTCTGGTGCCCTTACCTTCAGGTACCTGCGGTAGACTCGCACAGCCGTCTCGGGCAGGGGATACAAGCGCACAAACTTCAGGTAGAGGGGCCAGATTCGATGGTGCTGCGTGATGGGCAGTGCCCGGAGTGCCCGGTCAAAGGTCCTGCGTGTGCGGGTGATCCGGCACTGATCCATGAGGAACTGGCAGTAATCTAGCCAGATCCGAGGCATCTGCCAGTTCAAGAGGCAAGATTGCTTACCAGGGCAGGACCACAGGGCGGACCGGACTCCTCCTATCATGGTTATACTGCCATGCTGTGGCACAGCTGTCTCTAAGGACAAAACCCCTTCTCCTTAAGGAGGGAAGCCCTGTCCCCAACATTGTGGGTACCTCACCCGGTATTTGGATTTCCCCTCCTCCCTGTTTGTTTCATTCTGGCTGGCGCAATGGGCAGAAAAGGCCCTGGGGGTGGATCCTCAAGAGAACCCTACAGAGCCTTGTGCCTCGAAGTTGCTGGTTCCAACCCACCCTGAGGCCTGAAGTGACCGACAGCCACCTATGGGGTTACACAAAATAAGTTTGCTGGCCCCAAGGCAGCTTCCTGCTGGCCCCCAATCCCCTAGCTCATTAGCAAGCTGAGCACAATGAGGCCTGGTCAGTGCTAATGCACACTGGCTAGTGATGGCATGGGGGAACTGGCCCTGCAGCTGCCCAGGCTATGACCATTCTGGAGACACACATGGGACTCAGAGCAGGCAGGCAGGGGTCTAAGGTGTGGGGGGAGCTCATGGTTGATGATGAGGCCCAGGACACAAGGGGTCCATGATTAGGTGATCTACAGCCTGGGGCAGGAGCTGTCCACGGTTGGGGACAGGGCCATGCAGAAAGCCTCCAACAACCCTGCCCTCATCAGAGAGCCTTCATCTACCACCATCAAGTCCAGCAGCTTTGCCGCTCATCTGTTCCAGGTCTCCCCATACCTTGTGCATGAAGACGAGGGCACGTTCATGGCAGTTGTTCACCTCCTCATAGCCGGGGTCAGTCACACACCTGTTCTTCACCTGCTTCCGGCGCTGCTTAAGGTAGTTGTACCACAGCTTGTAACTGCAAACACCATGGAGTTGTCACTATCAGAGGTTTCTTTAGCCTGCGCTCCTGTCCTGGCCCTCACAGAGCCTCCTGCTGGGAGAGGCTAGGCATGTGGTAGGCGGGAAATGCCCATATCCAGTGCACCTGCACTTCTCTGCAGTGCTTCCCACATGAGACACAGCAGTTGTGAGCTTCTAAAGGGTATGTCTACACTGCGATCAGCAGTGTGACTGCAGAATGCATCAACAGAGATGAGCTGCCTTCGATCTAGCGAACTTGAACAGCAGCAGCACAGGCTGTACAAGTGAGCCCACAAGCCCGGGTATGTACTCGTGTGGCTAGCTTCATTGCCATTGTTATTGAGCTCACTAACTTGGGAGTGTATACACATGCTCCTGTCATACCTCTTACTGCAATGTAGACATGCCCAAAGAGTTCTCCATGCCTTTGCTCCCAACCACATACCTGCCTGGCAGCTCCTTGAGGGCTCTCTCGTAGATCAGGTTCAGCACATGCCGAGGGGCGTTCTGCTTGAACTCAATGTAGCGGATCCAGCACTTGACAGAGAAGGGGTTGCGCAGGATTTCTTCCTCGTACTGCAGATCCTCCTCCTCCTGCATGTGGGAGGAAGGGATTAGAGGCAGAGCCCAGGCCTCTCCTTTATGCCCAGGAACCTCTGGGCACTAGCAGCACCACTTCCAAGACTCAGAATCCGTTTAGTAGGGAAACCACCAAGGGAATCCAAACTTTTAACTCTCATTTTTCTCTATTTATTGCAACCTGTTTCCTTATTCAGTGTTTGCTCCCTCCGTGGTGGCAGCCTGTTTTGTTAATATGGAGCTGGGGATGCAGACGTACTGGTTTATTATTGTAGGGTTGCCTAGAAGGGCCAGGGCTTTGCAAATGTTGTTTTGTCACTACAGGGTTAGGGTTAAGGTTACTACAGGGTTGCTCAGGAAAGCTAGTACACTGGTTGTAACCTGTATACTGGTTGTTATTACAGAGCTGCACACACACTAGCTTGGTATTGGAGGGTACAATTAAAACCAGACAGAGAGCCAAACTGAGATGTCGAAAGCTGACCCTTGCACCACAGCTTCAGAGCTAAGGTCTGGGGAAAGAATCACGGCACGAGAGTTGCTCCAGCACCTGGCAATGACAGCCATGTACACTTGAGGGTTCCTGAGTTTTCCAGGGTCCAACTTTGGAAACCCAGAGCTCTGCCTGGATGTGGCCGATGAAACCCTTCCTCACACAGTGGGGAGGCGGACGTGGGGGCCCCAGGCTGGTAGGGGGCAGGTCCGAGTCTATGGGAGGCAGCGTGAGGTCCATGGAAGGTTAGGGAGCAAAGCTAGGTCCAATGTGGCAATAATGGCAGGGGCTCTGGGTCCATGGGGAGTTAGGAGACAGGGCTGAGCCTGTGGGGGCAGCATGGGGGAAGGGCTCTGGGTCCATGGGGAGTTAGGAGACAGGGCTGAGCCTGTGGGGGCAGCATGGGGGAAGGGCTCTGGGTCCATGGGGAGTTAGGGGACAGGGCTGAGTCTGTGGGGGCAGCATGGGGGGAGGGGCTCTGGGTCCATGGAGAGTTAGGGGACAGGGCTGAGTCTGTGGGGGCAGCATGGGGGGAGGGGCTCTGGATCCATGGAGAGTTAGGGGACAGGGCTGAGTCTGTGGGGGCAGCATGGGGGAAGGGCTCTGGGTCCATGGAGAGTTAGGGGACAGGGCTGAGCCTGTGGGGGCAGCATGGGGGGAGGGGCTCTGGGTCCATGGGGAGTTAGGGGACAGGGCTGAGTCTGTGGGGGCAGCATGGGGGGAGGGGCTCTGGGTCCATGGGGAGTTAGGGGACAGGGCTGAGTCTGTGGGGGCAGCGTGGGGGGAAGGGCTCTGGGTCCACGGGGAGTTAGGGGACAGGGCTGAGCCTGTGGGGGCAGCACGGGAGGGGGGCTCTGGGTCCATGGGGAGTTAGGGGACAGGGCTGAGTCTGTGGGGGCAGCATGTGGGGAGGGGCTCTGGGTCCACGGGGAGTTAGGGGACAGGGCTGAGCCTGTGGGGGCAGCACGGGAGGGGGGCTCTGGGTCCACGGGGAGTTAGGGGACAGGGCTGAGTCTGTGGGGGCAGCATGGGGGGAGGGGCTCTGGGTCCACGGGGAGTTAGGGGACAGGGCTGAGCCTGTGGGGGCAGCATGGGGGGAAGGGCTCTGGGTCCATGGAGAGTTAGGGGACAGGGCTGAGTCTGTGGGGGCAGCATGGGGGGAGGGGCTCTGGGTCCATGGGGAGTTAGGGGACAGGGCTGAGCCTGTGGGGGCAGCATGGGGGGAGGGGCTCTGGGTCCATGGGGAGTTAGGGGACAGGGCTGAGCCTGTGGGGGCAGCATGGGGGGAGGGGCTCTGGGTCCATGGGGAGTTAGGGGACAGGGCTGAGCCTGTGGGGGCAGCATGGGGGGAGGGGCTCTGGGTCCATGGGGAGTTAGGGGACAGGGCTGAGTCTGTGGGGGCAGCATGGGGGAAGGGCTCTGGGTCCATGGAGAGTTAGGGGACAGGGCTGAGCCTGTGGGGGCAGCATGGGGGGAGGGGCTCTGGGTCCATGGGGAGTTAGGGGACAGGGCTGAGTCTGTGGGGGCAGCATGGGGGGAGGGGCTCTGTGTCCATGGAGAGTTTGGGGACAGGGCTGAGTCTGTGGGGGCAGCATGGGGGAAGGGCTCTGGGTCCATGGGGAGTTAGGGGACAGGGCTGAGTCTGTGGGGGCAGCATGGGGGGAAGGGCTCTGGGTCCACGGGGAGTTAGGGGACAGGGCTGAGTCTGTGGGGGCAGCATGGGGGAGGGCTCTGGGTCGATGGGGAGTTAGGGGACAGGGCTGAGTCTGTGGGGGCAGCATGGGGGGAGGGGCTCTGGGTCGATGGGGAGTTAGGGGACAGGGCTGAGTCTGTGGGGGCAGCATGGGGGGAGGGGCTCTGGGTCCACGGGGAGTTAGGGGACAGGGCTGAGCCTGTGGGGGCAGCATGGGGGGTGGGGCTCTGGGTCCATGGGGAGTTAGGGGACAGGGCTGAGTCTGTGGGGGCAGCATGGGGGGAGGGGCTCTGGGTCCACGGGGAGTTAGGGGACAGGGCTGAGCCTGTGGGGGCAGCACGGGAGGGTGGCTCTGGGTCCACGGGGAGTTAGGGGACAGGGCTGAGTCTGTGGGGGCAGCATGGGGGAAGGGGCTCTGGGTCCATGGGGAGTTAGGGGACAGGGCTGAGTCTGTGGGGGCAGAATGGGGGGAGGGGCTCTGGGTCCATGGGGAGTTAGGGGACAGGGCTGAGTCTGTGGGGGCAGCATGGGGGGAGGGGCTCTGGGTCCATGGGGAGTTAGGGGACAGGGCTGAGTCTGTGGGGGCAGCATGGGGGGAGGGGCTCTGGGTCCATGGGGAGTTAGGGGACAGGGCTGAGTCTGTGGGGGCAGCACGGGAGGGGGGCTCTGGGTTGATGGGGAGTTAGGGGACAGGGCTGAGCCTGTGGGGGCAGCACGGGGGGGAAGGGCTCTGGGTCCACGGGGAGTTAGGGGACAGGGCTAAGCCTGTGGGGGCAGCATGTGGGGAGGGGCTCTGGGTCCACGGGGAGTTAGGGGACAGGGCTGAGCCTGTGGGGGCAGCATGGGGGGAGGGGCTCTGGGTCGATGGGGAGTTAGGGGACAGGGCTGAGTCTGTGGGGGCAGCATGGGGGGAGGGGCTCTGGGTCCATGGGGAGTTAGGGGACAGGGCTGAGCCTGTGGGGGCAGCATGGGGGGAGGGGCTCTGGGTCCACGGGGAGTTAGGGGACAGGGCTGAGCCTGTGGGGGCAGCACGGGAGGGGGGCTCTGGGTCCATGGGGAGTTAGGGGACAGGGCTGAGCCTGTAGCGGCAGCATGGGGGGAAGGGCTCTGGGTCCACGGGGAGTTAGGGGACAGGGCTGAGCCTGTGGGGGCAGCACGGGAGGGGGGCTCTGGGTCCATGGGGAGTTAGGGGACAGGGCTGAGTCTGTGGGGGCAGCATGTGGGGAGGGGCTCTGGGTCCACGGGGAGTTAGGGGACAGGGCTGAGCCTGTGGGGGCAGCACGGGAGGGGGGCTCTGGGTCCACGGGGAGTTAGGGGACAGGGCTGAGCCTGTGGGGCCAGCACGGGAGAGGGGCTCTGGGTCCACGGGGAGTTAGGGGACAGGGCTGAGTCTGTGGGGGCAGCATGGGGGGAGGGGCTCTGGGTCCATGGGGAGTTAGGGGACAGGGCTGAGCCTGTGGGGGCAGCATGGGGGGAAGGGCTCTGGGTCCATGGAGAGTTAGGGGACAGGGCTGAGTCTGTGGGGGCAGCATGGGGGGAAGGGCTCTGGGTCCATGGGGAGTTAGGGGACAGGGCTGAGCCTGTGGGGGCAGCATGGGGGGAGGGGCTCTGGGTCCATGGAGAGTTAGGGGACAGGGCTGAGCCTGTGGGGGCAGCATGGGGGGAGGGGCTCTGGGTCCATGGGGAGTTAGGGGACAGGGCTGAGTCTGTGGGGGCAGCATGGGGGAAGGGCTCTGGGTCCATGGAGAGTTAGGGGACAGGGCTGAGTCTGTGGGGGCAGCATGGGGGGAGGGGCTCTGGGTCCATGGGGAGTTAGGGGACAGGGCTGAGCCTGTGGGGGCAGCATGGGGGGAGGGGCTCTGGGTCCATGGGGAGTTAGGGGACAGGGCTGAGCCTGTGGGGGCAGCATGGGGGGAGGGGCTCTGGGTCCATGGGGAGTTAGGGGACAGGGCTGAGTCTGTGGGGGCAGCATGGGGGAAGGGCTCTGGGTCCATGGGGAGTTAGGGGACAGGGCTGAGTCTGTGGGGGCAGCATGGGGGAAGGGCTCTGGGTCCATGGGGAGTTAGGGGACAGGGCTGAGCCTGTGGGGGCAGCATGGGGGGAGGGGCTCTGGGTCCATGGGGAGTTAGGGGACAGGGCTGAGCCTGTGGGGGCAGCATGGGGGGAGGGGCTCTGGGTCCATGGGGAGTTAGGGGACAGGGCTGAGTCTGTGGGGGCAGCATGGGGGGAGGGGCTCTGTGTCCATGGAGAGTTTGGGGACAGGGCTGAGTCTGTGGGGGCAGCATGGGGGAAGGGCTCTGGGTCCATGGGGAGTTAGGGGACAGGGCTGAGTCTGTGGGGGCAGCATGGGGGGAGGGGCTCTGTGTCCATGGAGAGTTTGGGGACAGGGCTGAGTCTGTGGGGGCAGCATGGGGGAAGGGCTCTGGGTCCATGGGGAGTTAGGGGACAGGGCTGAGTCTGTGGGGGCAGCATGGGGGGAAGGGCTCTGGGTCCATGGAGAGTTAGGGGACAGGGCTGAGTCTGTGGGGGCAGCACGGGAGGGGGGCTCTGGGTCCATGGGGAGTTAGGGGACAGGGCTGAGTCTGTGGGGGCAGCACGGGAGGGGGGCTCTGGTTCGATGGGGAGTTAGGGGACAGGGCTGAGCCTGTGGGGGCAGCATGGGGGGGAAGGGCTGTGGGTCCACGGGGAGTTAGGGGACAGGGCTAAGCCTGTGGGGGCAGCATGTGGGGAGGGGCTCTGGGTCCACGGGGAGTTAGGGGACAGGGCTGAGCCTGTGGGGGCAGCATGGGGGGAAGGGCTCTGGGTCCACGGGGAGTTAGGGGACAGGGCTGAGTCTGTGGGGGCAGCATGGGGGGAGGGGCTCTGGGTCCACGGGGAGTTAGGGGACAGGGCTGAGTCTGTGGGGGCAGCATGGGGGGGGGGCTATGGGTCCACGGGGAGTTAGGGGACAGGGCTGAGCCTGTGGGGGCAGCATGGGGGGAGGGGCTCTGGGTCCACGGGGAGTTAGGGGACAGGGCTGAGTCTGTGGGGGCAGCATGGGGGGAGGGGCTCTGGGTCCACGGGGAGTTAGGGGACAGGGCTGAGCCTGTGGGGGCAGCATGGGGGGAGGGGCTCTGGGTCCATGGGGAGTTAGGGGACAGGGCTGAGTCTGTGGGGGCAGCACGGGAGGGGGGCTCTGGGTCGATGGGGAGTTAGGGGACAGGGCTGAGCCTGTGGGGGCAGCATGGGGGGAAGGGCTCTGGGTCCACGGGGAGTTAGGGGACAGGGCTAAGCCTGTGGGGGCAGCATGTGGGGAGGGGCTCTGGGTCCACGGGGAGTTAGGGGACAGAGCTGAGTCTGTGGGGGCAGCATGGGGGGAGGGGCTCTGGGTCCACGGGGAGTTAGGGGACAGGGCTGAGCCTGTGGGGGCAGCATGGGGGGAAGGGCTCTGGGTCCACGGGGAGTTAGGGGACAGGGCTGAGCCTGTGGGGGCAGCATGGGGGGAGGGGCTCTGGGTCCATGGGGAGTTAGGGGACAGGGCTGAGCCTGTGGGGGCAGCATGGGGGGAGGGGCTCTGGGTCGATGGGGAGTTAGGGGACAGGGCTGAGTCTGTGGGGGCAGCATGGGGGGAGGGGCTCTGGGTCCACGGGGAGTTAGGGGACAGGGCTGAGCCTGTGGGGGCAGCATGGGGGGAGGGGCTCTGGGTCCACGGGGAGTTAGGGGACAGGGCTGAGCCTGTGGGGGCAGCATGGGGGGAAGGGCTCTGGGTCCACGGGGAGTTAGGGGACAGGGCTGAGCCTGTGGGGGCAGCATGGGGGGAGGGGCTCTGGGTCCATGGGGAGTTAGGGGACAGGGCTGAGCCTGTGGGGGCAGCATGGGGGGAGGGGCTCTGGGTCGATGGGGAGTTAGGGGACAGGGCTGAGTCTGTGGGGGCAGCATGGGGGGAGGGGCTCTGGGTCCACGGGGAGTTAGGGGACAGGGCTGAGTCTGTGGGGGCAGCATGGGGGGAGGGGCTCTGGGTCCACGGGGAGTTAGGGGACAGGGCTGAGTCTGTGGGGGCAGCATGGGGGGGGGCTCTGGGTCCATGGGGAGTTAGGGGACAGGGCTGAGCCTGTGGGGGCAGCATGGGGGGGCTCTGGGTCCATGGGGAGTTAGGGGACAGGGCTGAGTCTGTGGGGGCAGCATGGGGGGAGGGCTCTGGGTCCACGGGGAGTTAGGGGACAGGGCTGAGTCTGTGGGGGCAGCATGGAGGGTGGGGCTCTGGGTCGATGGGGAGTTAGGGGACAGGGCTGAGCCTGTGGGGGCAGCATGGGGGGAGGGGCTCTGGGTCCATGGGGAGTTAGGGGACAGGGCTGAGCCTGTGGGGGCAGCATGGGGGGGCTCTGGGTCGATGGGGAGTTAGGGGACAGGGCTGAGTCTGTGGGGGCAGCATGGGAGGGGGGCTCTGGGTCCACGGGGAGTTAGGGGACAGGGCTGAGCCTGTGGGGGCAGCATGGGGGGAGGGGCTCTGGGTCCACGGGGAGTTAGGGGACAGGGCTGAGCCTGTGGGGGCAGCATGGGGGGAGGGGCTCTGGGTCCACGGGGAGTTAGGGGACAGGGCTGAGCCTGTGGGGGCAGCATGGGGGGAAGGGCTCTGGGTCCACGGGGAGTTAGGGGACAGGGCTGAGCCTGTGGGGGCAGCATGGGGGGAGGGGCTCTGGGTCCATGGGGAGTTAGGGGACAGGGCTGAGCCTGTGGGGGCAGCATGGGGGGAGGGGCTCTGGGTCGACGGGGAGTTAGGGGACAGGGCTGAGTCTGTGGGGGCAGCATGGGGGGAGGGGCTCTGGGTCCACGGGGAGTTAGGGGACAGGGCTGAGCCTGTGGGGGCAGCATGGGGGGGGGCTCTGGGTCCACGGGGAGTTAGGGGACAGGGCTGAGTCTGTGGGGGCAGCATGGGAGGGGGGCTCTGGGTCCATGTGGAGTTAGGGGACAGGGCTGAGCCTGTGGGGGCAGCATGGGGGGAGGGGCTCTGGGTCGATGGGGAGTTAGGGGACAGGGCTGAGCCTGTGGGGGCAGCATGGGGGGAGGGGCTCTGGGTCCATGGGGAGTTAGGGGACAGGGCTGAGCCTGTGGGGGCAGCATGGGGGGGAAGGGCTCTGGGTCCACGGGGAGTTAGGGGACAGGGCTGAGCCTGTGGGGGCAGCATGGGGGGAAGGGCTCTGGGTCCACGGGGAGTTAGGGGACAGGGCTGAGCCCGTGGGGGCAGCATGGGGGGAGGGGCTCTGGGTCAATGGGGAGTTAGGGGACAGGGCTGAGTCTGTGGGGGCAGCATGGGGGGAAGGGCTCTGGGTCCACGGGGAGTTAGGGGACAGGGCTGAGTCTGTGGGGGCAGCATGGGGGGAGGGGCTCTGGGTCCACGGGGAGTTAGGGGACAGGGCTGAGCCTGTGGGGGCAGCATGGGGGGGGGCTCTGGGTCCATGGGGAGTTAGGGGACAGGGCTGAGCCTGTGGGGGCAGCATGGGGGGGCTCTGGGTCCATGGGGAGTTAGGGGACAGGGCTGAGTCTGTGGGGGCAGCATGGGGGGAGGGCTCTGGGTCCACGGGGAGTTAGGGGACAGGGCTGAGTCTGTGGGGGCAGCATGGGGGGGGGGGGCTCTGGGTCGATGGGGAGTTAGGGGACAGGGCTGAGCCTGTGGGGGCAGCATGGGGGGGCTCTGGGTCCATGGGGAGTTAGGGGACAGGGCTGAGCCTGTGGGGGCAGCATGGGGGGGCTCTGGGTCGATGGGGAGTTAGGGGACAGGGCTGAGTCTGTGGGGGCAGCATGGGGGGAGGGGCTCTGGGTCCACGGGGAGTTAGGGGACAGGGCTGAGTCTGTGGGGGCAGCATGGGAGGGGGGCTCTGGGTCCACGGGGAGTTAGGGGACAGGGCTGAGCCTGTGGGGGCAGCATGGGGGGAGGGGCTCTGGGTGCATGGGGAGTTAGGGGACAGGGCTGAGTCTGTGGGGGCAGCATGGGGGGAGGGGCTCTGGGTCCATGGGGAGTTAGGGGACAGGGCTGAGTCTGTGGGGGCAGCACGGGAGGGGGGCTCTGGGTCCATGGGGAGTTAGGGGACAGGGCTGAGCCTGTGGGGGCAGCACGGGGGGGGAAGGGCTCTGGGTCCACGGGGAGTTAGGGGACAGGGCTAAGCCTGTGGGGGCAGCATGTGGGGAGGGGCTCTGGGTCGATGGGGAGTTAGGGGACAGGGCTGAGTCTGTGGGGGCAGCATGGGGGGAGGGGCTCTGGGTCCACGGGGAGTTAGGGGACAGGGCTGAGTCTGTGGGGGCAGCATGGGGGGAGGGGCTCTGGGTCCACGGGGAGTTAGGGGACAGGGCTGAGCCTGTGGGGGCAGCATGGGGGGGGGCTCTGGGTCCACGGGGAGTTAGGGGACAGGGCTGAGCCTGTGGGGGCAGCATGGGGGGGGGGCTCTGGGTCCACGGGGAGTTAGGGGACAGGGCTGAGCCTGTGGGGGCAGCATGGGGGGGGGCTCTGGGTCCATGGGGAGCTAGGGGACAGGGCTGAGCCTGTGGGGGCAGCATGGGGGGAGGGGCTCTGGGTCCACGGGGAGTTAGGGGACAGGGCTGAGCCTGTGGGGGCAGCATGGGGGGAGGGGCTCTGGGTCCATGGGGAGTTAGGGGACAGGGCTGAGCCTGTGGGGGCAGCATGGGGGAAGGGCTCTGGGTCCACGGGGAGTTAGGGGACAGGGCTGAGCCTGTGGGGGCAGCATGGGGGGAAGGGCTCTGGGTCCATGGGGAGTTAGGGGACAGGGCTGAGCCTGTGGGGGCAGCATAGGGGGGGGCTCTGGGTCCATGGGGAGCTAGGGGACAGGGCTGAGCCTGTGGGGGCAGCACGGGGGGGGACTCTGGGTCCACGGGGAGTTAGGGGACAGGGCTGAGTCTGTGGGGGCAGCATGGGGGGGGGGCTCTGGGTCCACGGGGAGTTAGGGGACAGGGCTGAGTCTGTGGGGGCAGCATGGGAGGGGGGCTCTGGGTCCATGGGGAGTTAGGGGACAGGGCTGAGTCTGTGGGGGCAGCATGGGGGGGCTCTGGGTCGATGGGGAGTTAGGGGACAGGGCTGAGCCTGTGGGGGCAGCATGGGGGGAAGGGCTCTGGGTCCACGGGGAGTTAGGGGACAGGGCTGAGCCTGTGGGGGCAGCATGGGGGGAGGGGCTCTGGGTCCATGGGGAGTTAGGGGACAGGGCTGAGCCTGTGGGGGCAGCATGGGGGGAGGGGCTCTGGGTCCATGGGGAGTTAGGGGACAGGGCTGAGCCTGTGGGGGCAGCATGGGGGGAAGGGCTCTGGGTCACGGGGAGTTAGGGGACAGGGCTGAGCCTGTGGGGGCAGCATGGGGGGAGGGGCTCTGGGTCGATGGGGAGTTAGGGGACAGGGCTGAGTCTGTGGGGGCAGCATGGGGGGAGGGGCTCTGGGTCCACGGGGAGTTAGGGGACAGGGCTGAGCCTGTGGGGGCAGCATGGGGGGAGGGGCTCTGGGTCCACGGGGAGTTAGGGGACAGGGCTGAGCCTGTGGGGGCAGCATGGGGGGAAGGGCTCTGGGTCCACGGGGAGTTAGGGGACAGGGCTGAGCCTGTGGGGGCAGCATGGGGGGAGGGGCTCTGGGTCCATGGGGAGTTAGGGGACAGGGCTGAGCCTGTGGGGGCAGCATGGGGGGAGGGGCTCTGGGTCGATGGGGAGTTAGGGGACAGGGCTGAGTCTGTGGGGGCAGCATGGGGGGAGGGGCTCTGGGTCCACGGGGAGTTAGGGGACAGGGCTGAGCCTGTGGGGGCAGCATGGGGGGAGGGGCTCTGGGTCCACGGGGAGTTATGGGACAGGGCTGAGCCTGTGGGGGCAGCATGGGGGGAGGGGCTCTGGGTCCACGGGGAGTTAGGGGACAGGGCTGAGCCTGTGGGGGCAGCATGGGGGGAAGGGCTCTGGGTCGATGGGGAGTTAGGGGATAGGGCTGAGCCTGTGGGGGCAGCATGGGGGGAGGGGCTCTGGGTCCATGGGGAGTTAGGGGACAGGGCTGAGCCTGTGGGGGCAGCATGGGGGGGCTCTGGGTCCATGGGGAGTTAGGGGACAGGGCTGAGCCTGTGGGGGCAGCATGGGGGGGCTCTGGGTCCACGGGGAGTTAGGGGACAGGGCTGAGCCTGTGGGGGCAGCATGGGGGGAGGGGCTCTGGGTCGATGGGGATTTAGGGGACAGGGCTGAGTCTGTTGGGGCAGCATGGGGGGAGGGCTCTGGGTCCACGGGGAGTTAGGGGACAGGGCTGAGTCTGTGGGGGCAGCATGGGGGGAGGGGCTCTGGGTCCACGGGGAGTTAGGGGACAGGGCTGAGTCTGTGGGGGCAGCATGGGGGGGGGCTCTGGGTCCATGGGGAGTTAGGGGACAGGGCTGAGCCTGTGGGGGCAGCATGGGGGGGCTCTGGGTCCATGGGGAGTTAGGGGACAGGGCTGAGTCTGTGGGGGCAGCATGGGGGGAGGGCTCTGGGTCCACGGGGAGTTAGGGGACAGGGCTGAGTCTGTGGGGGCAGCATGGAGGGTGGGGCTCTGGGTCGATGGGGAGTTAGGGGACAGGGCTGAGCCTGTGGGGGCAGCATGGGGGGGCTCTGGGTCCATGGGGAGTTAGGGGACAGGGCTGAGCCTGTGGGGGCAGCATGGGGGGGCTCTGGGTCGATGGGGAGTTAGGGGACAGGGCTGAGTCTGTGGGGGCAGCATGGGGGGAGGGGCTCTGGGTCCACGGGGAGTTAGGGGACAGGGCTGAGTCTGTGGGGGCAGCATGGGGGGGGCTCTGGGTCCAAGGGAGTTAGGGACAGGGCTGCCTGTGGGTCAGCATGGGGGGAGGTCTCTGGGTCCATGGGGAGTTTAGGGGACGGGCTGAGCCTGTTAGGCAGCATGGGGGAGGGCTCTGGTCGATTGGGGAGTTCGATGACAGGGCTGAGTCTGTGGGGGCAGCATGGAGGGTGGGGCTCTGGGTCGATGGGGAGTTAGGGACAGGGCTGAGCCTGTGGGGGCAGCATGGGGGGCTCTGGGTCCATGGGGAGTTAGGGGACAGGGCTGAGCCTGTGGGGGCAGCATGGGGGGGGCTCTGGGTCGATGGGGAGTTAGGGGACAGGGCTGAGTCTGTGGGGGCAGCATGGGAGGGTGGCTCTGGGTCCACGGGGAGTTAGGGGACAGGGCTGAGCCTGTGGGGGCAGCATGGGGGGAGGGCTCTGGGTCCACGGGGAGTTAGGGGACAGGGCTGGCCTGTGGGGGAAGCATGGGGGGAGGGGCTCTGGGTCCACGGGGAGTTATGGGACAGGGCTGAGCCTGTGGGGGCAGCATGGGGGGAAGGGCTCTGGGTCCACGGGGAGTTAGGGGACAGGGCTGAGCCTGTGGGGGCAGCATGGGGGAGGGGCTCTGGGTCCATGGGGAGTTAGGGGACAGGGCTGAGCCTGTGGGGGCAGCATGGGGGGAGGGGCTCTGGGTCACTGGGGAGTTAGGGGACAGGGCTGAGTCTGTGGGGGCAGCATGGGGGGAGGGGCTCTGGGTCCACGGGGAGTTAGGGGACAGGGCTGAGCCTGTGGGGGGCAGCATGGGGGGGGGCTCTGGGTCCACGGGGAGTTAGGGGACAGGGCTGAGTCTGTGGGGGCAGCATGGGAGGGGGGCTCTGGGTCCATGTGGAGTTAGGGGACAGGGCTGAGCCTGTGGGGGCAGCATGGGGGGAGGGGCTCTGGGTCGATGGGGAGTTAGGGGACAGGGCTGAGCCTGTGGGGGCAGCATGGGGGGAGGGGCTCTGGGTCCATGGGGAGTTAGGGGACAGGGCTGAGCCTGTGGGGGCAGCATGGGGGGAGGGGCTCTGGGTCGATGGGGAGTTAGGGGAGAGGGCTGAGCCTGTGGGGGCAGCATGGGGGGGAAGGGCTCTGGGTCCACGGGGAGTTAGGGGACAGGGCTGAGCCTGTGGGGGCAGCATGGGGGGAAGGGCTCTGGGTCCACGGGGAGTTAGGGGACAGGGCTGAGCCCGTGGGGGCAGCATGGGGGGAGGGGCTCTGGGTCAATGGGGAGTTAGGGGACAGGGCTGAGTCTGTGGGGGCAGCATGGGGGGAAGGGCTCTGGGTCCACGGGGGTTAGGGGACAGGGCTGAGTCTGTGGGGGCAGCATGGGGGGAGGGGCTCTGGGTCCACGGGGAGTTAGGGGACAGGGCTGAGCCTGTGGGGGCAGCATGGGGGGGGGCTCTGGGTCCATGGGGAGTTAGGGGACAGGGCTGAGCCTGTGGGGGCAGCATGGGGGGGCTCTGGGTCCATGGGGAGTTAGGGGACAGGGCTGAGTCTGTGGGGGCAGCATGGGGGGAGGGCTCTGGGTCCACGGGGAGTTAGGGGACAGGGCTGAGTCTGTGGGGGCAGCATGGGGGGTGGGGCTCTGGGTCGATGGGGAGTTAGGGGACAGGGCTGAGCCTGTGGGGGCAGCATGGGGGGGCTCTGGGTCCATGGGGAGTTAGGGGACAGGGCTGAGCCTGTGGGGGCAGCATGGGGGGGCTCTGGGTCGATGGGGAGTTAGGGGACAGGGCTGAGTCTGTGGGGGCAGCATGGGGGGAGGGGCTCTGGGTCCACGGGGAGTTAGGGGACAGGGCTGAGTCTGTGGGGGCAGCATGGGAGGGGGGCTCTGGGTCCACGGGGAGTTAGGGGACAGGGCTGAGCCTGTGGGGGCAGCATGGGGGGAGGGGCTCTGGGTGCATGGGGAGTTAGGGGACAGGGCTGAGTCTGTGGGGGCAGCATGGGGGGAGGGGCTCTGGGTCCATGGGGAGTTAGGGGACAGGGCTGAGTCTGTGGGGGCAGCACGGGAGGGGGGGCTCTGGGTCCATGGGGAGTTAGGGGACAGGGCTGAGCCTGTGGGGGCAGCACGGGGGGGGAAGGGCTCTGGGTCCACGGGGAGTTAGGGGACAGGGCTGAGCCTGTGGGGGCAGCATGGGGGGGGGCTCTGGGTCCACGGGGAGTTAGGGGACAGGGCTGAGCCTGTGGGGGCAGCATGGGGGGAGGGGCTCTGGGTCGATGGGGAGTTAGGGGACAGGGCTGAGTCTGTTGGGGCAGCATGGGGGGAAGGGCTCTGGGTCCACGGGGAGTTAGGGGACAGGGCTGAGTCTGTGGGGGCAGCATGGGGGGAGGGGCTCTGGGTCCACGGGGAGTTAGGGGACAGGGCTGAGTCTGTGGGGGCAGCATGGGGGGGGGCTCTGGGTCCATGGGGAGTTAGGGGACAGGGCTGAGCCTGTGGGGGCAGCATGGGGGGGCTCTGGGTCCATGGGGAGTTAGGGGACAGGGCTGAGTCTGTGGGGGCAGCATGGGGGGAGGGCTCTGGGTCCCCGGGGAGTTAGGGGACAGGGCTGAGTCTGTGGGGGCAGCATGGAGGCTGGGGCTCTGGGTCGATGGGGAGTTAGGGGACAGGGCTGAGCCTGTGGGGGCAGCATGGGGGGGCTCTGGGTCCATGGGGAGTTAGGGGACAGGGCTGAGCCTGTGGGGGCAGCATGGGGGGGCTCTGGGTCGATGGGGAGTTAGGGGACAGGGCTGAGTCTGTGGGGGCAGCATGGGGGGAGGGGCTCTGGGTCCACGGGGAGTTAGGGGACAGGGCTGAGTCTGTGGGGGCAGCATGGGAGGGGGGCTCTGGGTCCATGGGGAGTTAGGGGGACAGGGCTGAGCCTGTGGGGGCCAGCATGGGGGGAGGGGCTCTGGGTCCATGGGGAGTTAGGGGACAGGGCTGAGCCTGTGGGGGGCAGCATGGGGGGAGGGGCTCTGGGTCCATGGGGAGTTAGGGGACAGGGCTGAGCCTGTGAGGGCAGCATGGGGGGAGGGGCTCTGGGTCCATGGGGAGTTAGGGGACAGGGCTGAGTCTGTGGGGGCAGCATGGGGGGAGGGGCTCTGGGTCCACGGGGAGTTAGGGGACAGGGCTGAGCCTGTGGGGGCAGCATGGGGGGAGGGGCTCTGGGTCCACGGGGAGTAGGGACAGGCTG